>NC_142597.1:38127196-39327196 GCF_965207765.1 Zootoca vivipara | reverse complement strand
TACCTGGCTACCAGATTCAGTCTAAATCTACACATTACAGATGAGACACTGTGACCAATAAAAAGTGTTAGTTACAGGTAGGTAGCCGTGTTGGTCTGACGTAGTCGAAAGAAAATTAAAAAATTCCTTCCAGCAGCACCTTAGAGACCAACTAAGTTTGTCATTGGTATGAGCTTTCGTGTGCATGCACACGAAATCTGAAGAAGTGTGCATCTGAATAAGTGTGCCTGCACACGAAAGCTCATACCAATGACAAACTTAGTTGATCTCTAAGGTGCTGCTGGAAGGAATTTTTTTATTTTGTTTCAATAAAAAGTGCTTTGGTTGAGCTCACCCTGTACACTGAGGTGCTATTGGAACCAGAGGCCCCTAGCTCACGCTCATGTGGTTAACCATCACACAACTTTTTCTGAGGAAGGTCTGCCCCCTTTCAAAGTAGCCAAAACTTTCTTAAAAGGGTAAAACCAGACTTTGCTTATTCCTTTCAAACTCTCTCTCACGCCCCACCTTTGCCAAAACCCGATTCCAAGGCCCTGCGGAAACTCAGCCTGTAGTCATCTGTATTGAACCAATAGCATAGCCCACCCATTAACCTGCCTCTCCTTCCCCTGAACTCTGCAAACCCCCATGCATTTAGAGATTAATGATTCTAGACAAGCATACAAACCAGGGGAGTGCATGGCATGTATTTTCACTACTCGCTATTAAAGATGGCCCCCTGCCCTTCCTGTCCTCTGTTGCAAAGTGTCCTTGCCTAGGCATCCTTAAAATATGGTGAAGCAGAGGCCAGCAGGTGGATTAAAAATGTGCTCAGTCTGTGCTGATGCAGCATTTGAGCTATTTTTGAATGATCTACACAAATGAAAGATCAATACAAAAATATGTTTACCCCAGTCATTTTAGCATTTCTCAGGTCTGACTTCTCCTGCTTGTCCGGCGACCTGCTGTCATATTGAGGAAGCAATGCTGGATATAAAATGGCTGGCATTTCTATGTTCAGTCCAGGAAGCCCATGGAACATGCACTTCTAAAATGAAAAACAACACCACACCCACCATGAGAATTGCATTATTTGGTGACAGCAAGTCAATACTCTATGGTTCCCCTCTTCTTTTTGGAAATGGTACTTTAGTGGCTCCAGACAAAAGCTACCATCCTCTTTCTTTAAGGTGTCTCTGGATTCCTGTGTCATCCCTCTCTCCTTTTTTTGTTGTTGTTGCTAAACACTCCTAGATTCACTTCAGACTTCTCACTATACATTTTTTTAAAAATCAGCTTTGCTACTCTAAAATATTTTTAAAGCATGCCAACCAAATCTATCCATGCAAACTCAGCTGATAATGTCCAGCTAGAACCTGCCCGTATAAGCTGCACTCAAATGTAGAAGGAGGAGGAGGGAGGAGGAGAGGAAGGAACCATGGCTTATCCTAATGGGAATTAGCCTAACCTCCACCAGAGGCTCACATGCTCCCTCTCTCCCCTCTGGCACAACCATAGAGAGATCAGAAACGTTTGCTTTCATTTTAGGTTAGCCAGTTCAACCCTGAACTGTGGCTAATTTTAACTATGGTTTGTTGAAAAGGTTGCTTTAATAATCCATGGTTTAAAATGGACTTGTTTCAAATGACCATAGATTAACCAGTTTGCTGATTAAAGTGGCACAAATGATAGTTAATAAAAAAAAATGGAAGTGAGAGTTTCCCAAGTCTTCCTTGCAGCTGCAGTAGGGGGGACAGGACAGCATTCCCCTGGGGGAAGGGGAAACTAGGCTCATTTCAGTCCTGATACACCAGGCTTCCCCAATCTGACGTACTTTGGATGTCGTTGGACTAAAACTCCCAACATCCCAACTGTAGTCCAACAGATCCAGAGAGAACCATGTTTGGAAATGCTTTGATACACTATAGTTTTATCATGATGTTCAAACTCAAGACACAAATCTAGTCCTAGAAAGTGAAGGAATTTCAAAAGCGGATGGAATGCAGGAGGTTGAAAGGCGGGATCTATTGCTAAGACAAGTATTTGCAGTGCAGAGTATGAGTAGCATCCTGGCCAGAAAGTTCACCTTCCTCTATGAGAAAAGGGATAGGACTTCCATTTTAAACAAGTCACCTTTAATACAGCAAGAAGGGAACCCAGATGATCAGTTTGTGTCAACTTCATCTTCCCACCATTTAAGAGTAACTGGATTCCTTTCAAGGCATTCTGCAACAACTAGAAGACCGGGGTGGGGTGGGGTGGGGTGGAGAGAACAACAACATTAGCCACTTGGCCCATCAACTTGGTGCTGTCTGAAGTCACAATGCTGTAGCACATGATACAATTAGTGTAAAGATTTAAATTTCATCTGCAAATCTTTCCCAAATGCCAGAAAGTACTTCATAGCACCACACCCAAATTTAGTCACAAGCTCAGCATGTGGCTTTGACCAAACAAAAATCTTCGGCCCTATGATACAGGACTGCACATTAAATCAATTTCAAAATGTTATCAGCTTGTTCCAACAGCAACATTAAAAACAGGAAAGTAAGAGGAGTTGGCCAACTAATTATGAGTTCCAAGCAAACTCCTCGGAGCGGGATAGAACTCTGAAACAGAGCATATGCATTCCATTATATGTCATCCCAGTTCCAATTAAGAGATTTCCTGTACCTCGGACAAGGGAAAGACTTCTGTCCGAGAACCTGGAGCGCTTTTTCCAAAACATGACTGCAAAGAAAGCCAATATGCTCCTTCAGCAATAGGTTGACCACAATTTAAGACAGGCACAGAGAATCTTCTTCAGCCCAAGGGCCACTTTTTAACATGCACAATCTTCTGGGAGCCATATGCCAGCAACAGGTGGAGCCAAAACAAAAAGCAGACATGGACAGAGCAGGTGGTGTCAAAAATGGCACAAGCACACCACAAACATACAAACAACACACATGCGGACTCTTACCCTGCTCCAAAGCAATTAGGCTTGGGAAAAGGAATTTTGTTGTTAAATAAAAGGGACATTGCTGTAAGGCATTGCTGCATTTTACAGTTGAGGAAACTATCCCCAGAAGTGATCAGGAAAGTTGCTGCTTACCATCGTGTCTCAGACAAAAGAGCCACATTTGCTTACCATGCAAAAGGTGATGTCATCCACCCCGGATCCTTTTGAAGACTGTAAGACATTAAGGAAAGCCTGAAAGCAGATTTCTCTGTAAGGTTCCTCCAGACATGATTGCCCTGGTGTGCTAAAAAACAACAACAAGCAGTTAAACCAGGCATCCCCAAACTGCAGCCCTCCAGATGTTTTGGCCTACAACTCCCATGATCCCTAGCTAACAGGACCAGTGGTCGGGGAAGATGGGAATTGTAGTCCAAAACATCTGGAGGGCCGAAGTTTGGGGATGCCTGAGTTAAACAGAGCAGGCGAGAACGTCTATTACAGAGACAAAAGACACCACCAGAGCAGCTTTCCTTACCTGAGGCAGAGATTTGCCATGCCAAGCACTGCAGCCCTCTTGAGCTCGGTGTCCATTTGAGCAGGGCTGCTGAGTTGCACCAGAACTCCATTTTCTCCCAGCAAATCCGGAAGGTACTAAAAATATAAAATACCATTCCCCTCACTGCTGGATACATCATCCAATTATTATTATTATTTAAATGAAAACGGCTTATTATCTCATAATACCCTGAAGCCAAAACAGACTAAGACCTCCTTCTTTGGAGGTCTCTAAGCAGAGGCTTGACAGCCATATGTCAGGAATGCTTTGATGGTGTTTCCTGCTTGGCAGGGGGTTGGGCTGGATGGCCCTTGCGGTCTCTTCCAGCTCTATGATTCTATGATTCTAATACTCAGGTGCATGGAAGATAAAAAATAGAACAATGATGAGGGGCCCCAACATGACATCCTAAGATACCTCCCTTGGCAACTGCTAAGGCTCCTTGGCCCTCCATCATCATGACACCAGATGACTGACAGGGGAATGGCCCCACCTTGTTCTAAAACCCACCTTTTGGCACTTAGATCCAGTATTGTAGACAGAAGCTGCCAAGGCCTGCAGGATTTCAACATGCGTCCAAGTGCTGCACTGCTTCAGCGCAGAGATAAAATAAGGCAGAAGATATTTCAGACTCTCCTCATCAACTATAACCTGCGATTGCATAAAGAAATTGTTTTAAACCTCTATGACGTCTCACCTTACCCTTTCGTAAACTAAAAAGTCCTAAACGTTTTCTCATATAAGAGTTGTTCCAGCCCCTTGATCTTATTTGTTGCCCTTTTCTGCACCTTTTGCAGCTCTACAATATCCTTTTTTAGGTGAGGAGACCAGTACTGCCCACAGCACCCCAAACATAGTCACATCATAGATTTGTATTGAAAGGAAAGGTATCAAAAATTTATCTAACCGTCCCTCAACATGGTCTTTGCCTTTTTCTCAGGTGCCGCATAATGGGTCAACATTCTCACAATACTATTCACTGTGAACTCCAAATCTCAGACCCCATTCATATGAATTTAGGACTTCTTGCCCCAATGTGCATAACTTTATAATTGCTCAGGAAAAGCTACCTGAGATCAGACTAGTTGTCCACCTAGCCCAATACTGCCTGTTCCGACTGGCAGCAGCTCTCCAGGGTAACCAGCAGAAGCCCCTCTCAATCACCTGCTCATGATCCTCCTTCTAACTGCAGGTGCTGGAGCGTATGCTCCACCACTCACCTACAGACCCTTTCCATTTCAGAGAACTTGGAATACTGCAATAAATACTGCAGCGCAATAACCATTCAGTTCTCTGGTCCCAGAGACAGCTAAGCAAAAACCACGTGGGGGCACGAACACCTAGCTTCAATTCACACGCTGGATCAGAAAGTAGGGGAGGGGGGGAAGGGAGAAATTAATTTTCGTACCGGAAATCTATTAAGCAAGTGATGAATCAGCTGGCAAACTTTGTTGACAAGATGTTCTTGATTAAGCTGGACAAGCTTGCAAGCCTGAACGAGTAGTTCACAGACATCCTGCCAAGGAAAACACACTCAAGGTTTTTAAATTTTTATTTTTTTAAATTGAATTTATATACCGCCCTATACCAGGGGGTCTCAGGGCGGTTCACAGAACAGAATATGCGTTTCCAGTTGGCCGTCCCTCCCAAGGAGCTCGACCCCACTTCACCTTGTATCCTCACGACGACCCTGCGAGGGAGGGACAAGGGAGAGAGACTGGCCCATCGTCAGTTGCCCAGACAGCTTCATGGCTCGGGGAGGATTTGAACCCCGGTCTCTCCCGTCCTGAACTCTCCTCCCTCCCACGCCCGACTGCCCCCGCTCTCCCCCTTCATGGGCCCCCGCCCACCTCTACACCCTCCACCTCCTCCTCCTCAGCCCCCTCACCTCTGGCCTCGGCGCCCCCGGCCCCGCTCCCCCCGGCCCGCAAGTCTCGGAGATGAGCTGGTCGAAGAGCAGATGGAGCTCAGTGCGGCGGCCGCTCTCGCCTCCCGGGACCTGGCTGGCGTCGCCCCCGAGCCGCAGGGCGCTAAGCCGGGCTAGGTAGCGCTTCAGGAAGGGCGCGGGTTCAAGCCCCGCCGCTCCCTCTCTAAGCGTTGCGGCCTCGGCCGCCATTTTCCCAGCCCGGCTGCAGGTTGCCACGGCGACGGTGCCGCGCGACCGGAACTTCCGGTGGAGAATGGAAACGCCGCCATTAGCCGTGCCCGAGTCTCAGTGGGCGCTACTCTAGGCTGCGACGTCTCTGTGGTGGAAAGCCCCGCTTGGCCAGGCGTTCGAATTCGCGTCTCTGGGCAGGCGCTGCACGTCCTCGAGCGCCCCCTGGTAGCAGCTCGGCATTTAGCTCGTAGGACTTAAGCCTGAAAGTAAGCAAGCCACGAAACTATGACACAGCTGGATATTGCTGGCTGGGGCTGATGTAGTCCAAAATATCCGGAGAGCAGCTGGTTGGGCAAAGGCTGGCACAGACAATGATTCTGGCGACCGCTGTTTCAAGTGCCTCGGTTTGCACAGCACATTATATGCATTGAAATTTGTAACACAAGCTTCTGTTCTGGAGTGTGGGTGGGGACTATGAGTTTCAGATTAATCTCCCTGTATAATCTCCACCATCCTCCTGCTGAGCCTTAAATTATTATCCGCTACATTAAATATTTTTATCCCTTCACCATCCCCCTAAATTGTTGTCTCCCCGCTCCTTTTTTTTGCTCCTTGCATTTTCCTCTCACTCCCTCCATGTTAGTCACAGATACACAGACAAATGTCTGAAAAAAACAAAACGGAAAAAAACATCTGGGTATATTTGCAACCATTCTATCTGCCTAAAAGCTGCAATTTTGCCTTCACAACACAGTGCTGATTGTTCACTTTTGCATAATGTGTAAACTCTGGATGCTTCGTGGTGGCTGTATAAACTTTAAATACAAAGGCCATCATCCTTGCCAAGCTCTAGACTTTTTTTCACATCCCTTTGACTCCAGTATGCTCAGTCTTAAAATTCCCCCGGTGGATTAAAAATGGGTGCTTCATTTCAGCTTCATTTCACCCCCCCAAAAAGGCAGCAGAAATGCCACACAGCCTCTCATCATATTTCTGCAAATGAGGGTAGACGTGTTTGAGAGGGGGCAGTCTTCTAATTGGAAGTTCTGTCCGTCCAAGTATCATTTCAAGACCAAGTACCCTAAGGGGTGGGGTGCTGAAGAACATAACATAAGAGGTGTGCTAGATCAAAGCTGTTCTAGTCCAGCGCTCTGTTCTCATGGTGAGATGCATCTGTAAAGACTGCAAACAGGATCTGCCAAACATCACCCTCCCCATTTGTGGTCCTTAGCAATTGCTATTCAGAGGCACACTGCCTCTGACCAGTGGAAGTGCAACACAGCCATTGTGACTAGCATGGGCAGCACCAGGGCGGGGGCAAGGGGGAAGTACTCCCCAAACAAAGAGCATGCGTCCCCATTCCCCCCCCCCCAATGTTGGACTCACCCTCCAACATTTCTCTTAGGAAAATAGGGATGTCCTGTTGCATAATAATAATTTTATTACCGGTATTTACAGCCCGTCTATTTGAGTTGCCCCGGCCACTCTGGGCGGCTTCCAACTTATATAAAAACACAAGGAAACATTAAAAAAAACTTCCCTATACAGGGCTGCCTTCAGATGTCTTTTAAAGGTGGTATGGTTACTTATCTCCTTGGCTTGGGGGTCGCATAATTCTGTACCCTGCAACATTTCTCTGATGTTAAATAGGGACATCCTAAGGAAAAAAGCAGGACCTTCCAGGAGCAAATCAGAATGGATGGCTTCTGTAAATCCACGACTGTCCCTGAAAAATAGAGACACTTGGAGAGTTTTGCTAGACTCCTGTCATTAACATATACCGTTACTTCTCTTTCAGAGTTCTTAACTTGGGGATCACAACTTGCTCTCCTAGAAATATACTTTGCCCCTTCTTCTGAGTTGTTTCTGGTGCCTTATCCTCCATAAATTTTCTCATCTCCTTTTAAAGCCATCCACGGACAGTATGATGACTGCACAAGACGAGCCAGGCAACTTTTATGAATGAGAAAGGGACTGTTCATTCATTTTGCACGATTTCTCAGCTGTGACTCAGTGTGGCAAATCACAGCCTTTGCGCTTTGTGTGGGAGCCTTGCATCTTAATGTGGCAATTACCTTTCCAATTAGTGTTTTGTAGTGCACGGAGGTGTGCATTCACAAGCCTCTGTGGTGTGACTGCGGCACACCCATAACAAAGAAATCCTTCCTGCCCTGGGGAGCACCTTTCCTTAGAAACTGGCATATTAGTTGTTTTGGTTAGTTAAGGCCCCTGTTGGACATTTCCTGCTTTACTGGCTGAATGATCACCCCAGGCCCTTCATCTCCACTGCATAGCAGAACACGGGGGGGGGGGGGGGGAGAGAGAAAATGGCATATGGAAGGATGCAAACAGTTACACATTTCTGAGCAGTGAGAGACTCCAGGGGTTCAAAGTGCTCTTTTGGGGTTCGGTTTCCTTGGAGTGAAGGTCAGCAGATACTGTGATGTATTTAGGATATAGGCAACTCCCCATTTAAGCACATTCAAGGCACACGTTTTTCCTGTTTCCTGGATGTTGTCCCCAGCTCTGCTCCTGGATTTGATTTCGGTTCAGAAGAGTCCTTCGGAAGAGATACTGCTCCATATAAACAGAAAAGCTGCCAGAACCGCCCAGGGCATCAGCTGAAGCTTTAAGAACTGCAACTGTACTTGAGCTTGCTTTTCCCTCCTCCCTCCTCTTCCTTTTTCCTCATGTCTTCTTTTCTTTTTCTTTTTTTTAAAAAAATTCCTTCCAACAGCACCTTAGAGACCAACTAAGTTTGTCATTGGTATGAGCTTTCGTGTGCATGCACACTTATTCAGATACACTGAAGATACACTAAAGTGTGCATGCACACAAAAGCTCATACCAATGACAAACTTAGTTGGTCTCTAAGGTGCTACTGGAAGGAATTTTTTTATATTGTTTTGACTCCGTCAGACCAACACAACTACCTACCTGTAACTTTTTTTTAAGATTGCGAGCCTGAGAGCAAGAACTGTCTTAGAAATGATATTTTTGGAAGATGCTCTCAGAGTGCTCATTTAGTGGTGTAAAGATAGATAAATACATTTCCAGGCTATGCCCTCTCTGGCTTTTAGTGGGAACTGTGGCCAACTTTCTTTCTGTTTTACTTCCCAGGAGATTTGTTTTGGGGCCTGAGACTGAAACAGTGGGTGGGATTCTCAGAAAGCAACAAGGAAAACACCAAGGCAGGCAGACTCAGGCTGCATACACACCCCAATACTTTGGCCACCTCATGAGAAGAGAAGATTCCCTGGAAAAGACCCTGATGTTGGGAAAGATGGAGGGCACAAGGAGAAGGGGACGACAGAGGATGAGATGGTTGGACAGTGTTCTCGAAGCCACCAACATGAGTCTGACCAAACTGTGGAGGCAGTGGAAGACAGGAGTGCCTGGCGTGCTCTGGTCCATGGGGTCACGAAGAATCGGACACTTCTAAACAACTCAACAACAACAACAACAACACACCCCTTGTCCATGGGTGCTGGAAATGATAGTTCCATTAAGGATAAACTACCATTCTCAGGATCCTTTGGGGAGAGTGCTTTAAACGTATGGTGCCAATTTGATTTCAGTAATGCCAATCAGATTGGGGTCACCACTATGGCCAAATCTGTTGTTCCATCTTTTCGATTTAGTCCTGTATTCCCACCGCTGGAAAATCCCCAGCAAATTATACAAGGATCTCCAGTTACCAATGGTGGATTTTGGGGTTATTGTGGGGATTTTTTATATGCAATTGCAGGCTAAGCACTGCTCACTTTACACAAATGCCTCTGGTTCTGCAGCGGACTTCAAAGGATGTATATATCATTATAAATTGCGCAGTTCAAAGGGGGGGGGACACAAGGCAGCTGTCAGGGGAGGCAAAATAGGCTGGTCTCTCTCTCTCTCTCTCTCTCTCTCATATATCTCTCCCCCGCTGCAACGCTTTACTTGCTGAATTTTTCATTCATTTTAAGAACGCCTCTCAGGCCTTGTTGGCAAACCATGTTCCTGTTATTATTCATAAAGGAACATCTTGGGTTTTCAGCGGTTGGGGAGAGATGGCTCATTATCACCACAAAGCAATCTTGCGGCCCCGTATGTGAATGCTTCTGGGAGGGCAGCAACTCTCACAGAGGTAAACCCCCCCTACAAACAACAACAACAACAATATGCAAAATGACATTCTTACACATTTGGCAGAGAAACATACTATTTCCAGCCAGGGTTGGCCCAGAACATTTTGCTGCCGGAGGCAAAACAGAAAATTCCACCCCACCACAGCCTCCGCCCCGTCAGGCGCCACCCACCCGCCAACAAGCACAGGATCTGCTGCCCCTCCCAGCTGCCCTGAGCCTGTTTGCTGCCTTGTTTTTGGCATTATTAGGGTTGCCACCTTTTTCTGGCAGCTGCACACTGCCAAGTGAAACCTTGGGATCCCCACTTGGGATGGGGTGGGGAGAGAAGCTGGGGAGGAGGAGAAAGAAACACTTGTTGCCCTCCGTCATGAATAGGGCTACCCCAGCCCCTTCATTAAAAATTTGTGGGTGCTCGGACGCCCAAGACCCCGCACAGCCGGCGCCTATGCAAGAAATATATTTCCAACAACTTGAGTACTTGGGTACTTGAACCATGCATGATTGACAAGCGCATGCCTGGATCTCAGATTTCCCACCTGACACCACACCTTTTCTAGGACATACCTATGGTGTTTTGATGATGCTGTGCGAAATGAATTATGGGTGTTGTGACGTGGGGTTTGTGATTTCAGCTCTCTTGACAAAACATGCTGGAGACAGTTCTCTAGTAACAGCTCTTTATTAAAGTGAACAAGACTGAAGACTGAGGAGAGGAAAGCTACATTTATAGGGACAGGGGACTAGCTAGAAAGGGATACATTTTGGAGGGAACAATATCAAGCAATCACAGTGCTGCCTTTTGGAGGAAACCAATAAGACAGAGGATCCAAATACAGCAGCTTAAATGAACCAATAGTAGCTGTACCCTCTGGAACCAAAAGGCAGTTACTTTATCCTAATGCAAATACAGACAATAATAATACAGATATAAAATCCTTTGACTCAATACACAACACCCCTCCCCCCCTAGTGAGCACAGCAGACGTAATCCCTCAGGTACTGTGGGGTCCTACAACTTCTACCTGATCTCCTGACAACAGGTGTTGCAGGTTCTGGATTGGGTGTTACCTGTGGTGGAGGGGCTGCTATAGGGGTTTCATCAGGAACAGATGGAGTCCCAGACATCTCAGGGTCCCCGACCTGTACCTCGTCATCATGAGGACTAGCAGACCCTGGTTCATTTGCTGAAGCCCCTGGTGACTGTACCTCTGGACCATTTTCACTCTGGTCTTGCAGCTGTGCGTCATTAGCCAGGGATGAATTATCTGACTCCTCCCTGCTGAGCGCCCGGCGCCTCAGCTGATCTATATGTCTCTTCCAAACTTGCCCATTTTCCAAGGTCACATAATAGGACACAGGTCCACTAGCCCGGGTGATCACACCGGCCACCCACCGCGGACCTCGTGAATAGTTCCTCACCCAGACCAGATCTTCAGGGGCGAGATACCTTGTTGTGTCAGTCTCAGCCTGGGGGGTTGCTCTTGAATTACGGTTTGGCATTTTATCTGGGTGGACATAATCCAGCACCGTTACCAGTCTTCTACCTAAGAGCAGCTCGGCTGGCGACTTGCCCGTCGCAGTACACGGCGTCGCATGCTGCAAAAATAACATTCGCGCAATGCGAGCCGACCAGTTACCCTCCATTAAGCGCGCAATGGATTCTTTGGCTGTTCTTACCATGCGCTCAGCCTGCCCATTGGAGGATGGGTGAAAGGGCGCGGATGTGACCCCTCTTATAAAGTTATCAGCCAAGAATGCCCTGAATTCTTGGGATACAAAAGCTGCCCCATTATCTGATACAATGGTCTCAGGTAACCCGTGGGTAGCAAACAGCTGCCTCAACACCTTGATTACGGCAGCTGATGCCATGCTAGGGACCATCGCCACTTCTAACCATTTGGAATATGCATCAACGATAACCAAAAAGACCTTTCCTTGGAATGGCCCAGCAAAATCTATGTGCAGCCGGCTCCAGGGAGTCCTGGACTGCTCCCACCAGTGGACTGGTGCTCTAGCCACTTCTGGCCGCACCTCTTGGCATGCCTTGCATGTTCGTACCCATTGTTCTATGTTCTGGTCCATTCCAGGCCACCACACATAACATCGGGCTAGCGACTTCATCCTGACCATTCCCGGGTGTCCCATGTGAAGCGTCTCAAGAACCCTGTTTCTCAGTGGTGCTGGGATTATCACCCTATCTCCCCATAGGAGACAACCCTTATGCATGGACAATTCGTGCTGCCTTGTCGCATAAGGCCTGAATTTTTCTTCATGCGGACCACCTGGCCACCCCCTCCCCACCCAAGTGAGCACACGGGAGAGAACAGCATCTTTCCTAGTTTTCTCAGCTATATCCGTAGCTGTTACAGGAGCCCCCGGAAGTGTTTCTAGCATCATAATGTGCTCCGCCGGAGCAGGATCCTCATTGCTCCCGCCAGGAAGGGGCAATCGACTCAGCGCATCAGCATGGCACAACTGTTTCCCCGGCACATGGGTCAAGGTGTACTGGAACCCATTCAGGAATATTGACCAACGCAACATTCTGGGGGAGAGAATTTGTGGCGTTTGTTTGTTTGGGTTGAACAACCCTAACAGTGGTTTGTGGTCCGTTTCAATGGAGAAATGGCGACCGTACAAATAATCATAGAACCTTTTGATTCCGGACACAATAGCCAGTGCCTCTTTATCAATTTGAGCATAGTTGCGCTCTGTGGGCGACAACGTACGGGAATAGAAAGAGATGGGCTTTTCCGACCCATCCGGTTCCCTATGACTCAGCACAGCCCCCAGACCGTATTGAGAGGCATCACATGCCAGGACCAGCGACTTTGACTCATCATAATGAGCAAGGACGCTCCTGCTACTCAGCATTCCTCGCAAGGAGTCAAAAGCCTTCTGCTGCTCCCGCCCCCATCGCCACACATTCTTTTTCTGCAATAGTCTATGTAATGGTTCAGCTACCGAAGCTTTCTGGGGTAAGAACGAATGATAAAAGTTAATAAGTCCCAGGAATGACTGCAACTCCGTCTTGTTCTGTGGTCGTGGTGCCTCGATGATGGCCTTAATCTTAGCATCTGTGGGGTGGGTGCCTGATGCATCAATTTTAAACCCCAATAAATCCACAGTTGGCACCCCAAAACTGCATTTTTCTTTTTTCAGTTGCAACCCCACCTCCTTGAACTTGAGCAACACTGCACGGACACGTGCAACCAGTTCCTGTGGGTCTTTTCCAGCAATCAAAACATCATCAAAAAATGGCAAGACCCCCGGCAGACCTCTTAACAGGCGTTCCATGAGCCCTTGAAAAATCCCTGGGGCCACACAAACTCCGAACTGTAATCTGTTAACTCTGAACGCCCCTTTATGTGTGACAATAGTCTGTGCTTCCGCTGATTGTGGGGTTACTGGCAGCTGTTGGTAAGCTTGTGCCAGGTCAATTTTGGCGAACACCTTGCCCCCAGCCAGTTTAGCCAACAGATGTGATACGACTGGAATGGGGTATGAGTTTCCCCTGAGTGCCTTATTGATAGTACATTTGTAATCTGCACATATCCTGACTTCCCCATTTGCTTTAAGGGGTGTGACGATTGGAGTCTCCCACTTAGCAGAGTCCACGGGTGAGAGAACTCCCTGCTTGACCAATTTATCCAGCTCTGCCTCGATCTTGGGTTGCAGTGCAAATGGCACTCGCCTTGGTTTGAGTCGGATTGGAGCCACCCCGGGGTCCAACTCGAAGTCAACTGGGGGCCCTTTATAACAACCCAGTTTTCCATTAAAGAGACCAGCAAATTCCTTGCATAATACCTCACTCATCTCAGGGCAGGTTTGGATTGAATTAAGCCCTGAGATACTCAGTCCCAGGGCAGGGAACCAGTCAGTGCCCAGGAGACTGGGGCGACTGCCCTTCGCAATCACCAGTTTGAGTACAGCCTGTTTGTCCCGGAACTGTACTCTCACGGCACACATTCCCATAACATGGATGCGGCCTGCTGAGTACGACTGCAAGGTTGCCGGAAAGGGCTCCAGAGGGGGCAACTTACCCCTGGGGAAGAATGTCTTCGCGGTCTGGTCCGACACGATGGTGAATGCGGATCCGGAGTCCACCTCCATGTCGCACTGCTGACCCTCAATCTTCACCTTGACGTGTGCCTTGCCTTGCGCTGGAAACTGCACGGCCCTCCCGTTGATCTCCGTTACGTAGTGGCAGTCCTTTAGAAAACGAGTTGCTGTGGGCGGTCTGCGATGCTCCAGTCTAGGTGCTCCTGTCGCTCCCGACGCCACCGATCTACAGACCCTGGCGATGTGACCCGTCTTTCCGCACGTCCGGCAGATAGCATCCCTGAAACGACAACTCTTCCTTTCATGGTTTCCGCCACAACCTGGGCAACTGCCTCGGCGATCTCTGTGCACTGTGCAGGCCTGACGCACCGACTCGACCCCACGGACTGGGCTCTGGCTCGGAGTAGCCTCTAGCTCGTCCATGGCATGCGCAACTTCTATCTGTGGCTTAGTGGCCTTGCGACTGGCATCAAGCTCCTCTCTTTCATAATTCTCCGTGGCGGTGGCCTCTTTCAAGGCTGAAGCAAGGGTAACCTCTTCTTTAGCCACGATGCGTCTTCTGGCTTTCTTGCTGCTCAGACCACCAATAAACCGATCCAGGAGAGTCTCTTCCAGATTTTGGAAGCCGCAGTGCTGAGCGAGCTTCCGGAGTTCAGCCAGAAATGTGGATACAGACTCCCCAGCATGCTGCTGCCTCTTATGGAACTCCATCCGCCGGGCCATCTTGGTCTCAGTAGGCGCCAAGTGGCTTGTTAGGCAGGCAAGAATATCTTTGAGAGATGTCTCACTCAGCTTCGCTGGAGCAAGTAATGCCTTGGCCAGCTTGAAGGTCTCGGGCCCACAGTAGCTCAGGAATGTGGCCCTTCTTTTGCTGGCATCGGTGATCCCTTGAGCCACTGCAAAGAACTCGAAGCGTTCGACGTAGTCTTCCCAGGTGTGGGGCTCTGATGGCTGGAAGGGCTCCAATACCCTTGGACTCTCCATTGTCCTAGCGGGCAGGGTCGTCTTCTCAGCTGGCCAGTGAGTCTTGTTCTCAGCTGCAATCCGGACTCTGAGGCAGGGTTGTGTTTAACCGCTCCTCAGCATTCCGGATCCCACCTTCGTCGCCAGTTGTTGTGACGTGCGGTTTGTGATTTCAGCTCTCTTGACAAAACATGCTGGAGACAGTTCTCTAGTAACAGCTCTTTATTAAAGTGAACAAGACTGAAGACTGAGGAGAGGAAAGCTACATTTATAGGGACAGGGGACTAGCTAGAAAGGGATACATTTTGGAGGGAACAATATCAAGCAATCACAGTGCTGCCTTTTGGAGGAAACCAATAAGACAGAGGATCCAAATACAGCAGCTTAAATGAACCAATAGTAGCTGTACCCTCTGGAACCAAAAGGCAGTTACTTTATCCTAATGCAAATACAGACAATAATAATACAGATATAAAATCCTTTGACTCAATACACAACAATGGGAAATGGTGGGAACTCCTCAGAACCCATGTGCCCTTTGTTCTGGACTTTTTCTTCCTCGTTTTGCCTGGAACCTTGCTGCAGCAATAAATGATCAGGCTTCCTAGCCACTGTTTTGCTTCAGATTTGCCTGGATGTCTTCTTGCTTGAACCTAACATATTCTGAACCCACAGGGCTAGACCCTAGCAAAGCTGGGAAATGATTTAAGTATGATGATGATAATTAATAATAATAATAATAATAATAATAATAATAATAATTTATTATTCATACACCACCCATAAGGACACGAGTGGCACTGTGGTCTAAACCACTGAGCCTCTTGGGCTTAGAATCATAGAATCATAGAGTTGGAAGAGACCACAAGGGCCATCCAGTCCAACCCCTTGCCAAGCAGGAAACACCATCAAAGCATTCTTGACATATGCCTGTCAAGCCTCTGCTTAAAGACCTCCAAAGAAGGAGACTCCACCACACTCCTTGGCAGCAAATTCCACTGCCAAACAGCTCTTACTGTCAGGAAGTTCTTCCTAATGTTTAGGTGGAATTTTCTTTCTTGTAGTTTGAATCCATTGCTCCGTGTCTGCTTCTCTGGAGCAGCAGAAAACAACCTTTCTCCCTCCTCTATATGACATCCTTTTATATATTTGAACATGGCTATCATATCACCCCTTAACCTTCTCTTCTCCAGGCTAAACATACCCAGCTCCCTAAGCCGTTCCTCATAAGGCATTTTGGTTGCCCTCTTCTGGACACGTTCCAGCTTGTCAGTATCCTCCTTGAACTGTGGTGCCTAGAACTGGACACAGTACTCCAGGTGAGGTCTGACCAGAGCAGAATACAGTGGTACTATCACTTCCCGATCGGCTTGCCGATCAGAAGGTTGGCGGTTCAAATCCCCACGACGGGGTGAGCTCCCGTTGTTCTGTTCCCAGCTCCTGCCCACATAGCAGTTTGAAAGCACGCAAAAGTGCAAGTAGGTAAATAGGTACCGCTCCAGCGGGAAGGTAAATGGCATTTTCGTGCGCTGCTCTGGTTCGCCAGAAGCGGCTTAGTCATGCTGGCCACATGACCCGGAAGCTGTCTGTGGACAAACGCCAGCTCCCTCGGCCTATAGAGCGAGATGAGCACCGCAACCCCAGAGTCGCTGGACCTAATGGTCAGGGGTATCTTTACCTTTACACCACCTATCCGGCTGGGTTTCCCCAGCCACTCTGGGCGGCTCCCAACCGATCAAAAACAGAATAAAACATCAAATATTAAAACTTCCCTAAACCGTACCCCAATATTTTGTCCTTATCATAAGGTACTTCCTTTGCCAAAATGCCAAAGTGAAAAACCATAAAAAGACTCAACACCGAAGATTAAAAACGGGATAATTAGTAGAAAGGCCTTGGGCACCGTGCATGTTAATGCATGCAGTCTATTTTGAATAAATCGCAAACTTGTGGGTGCAATGTGGAGAACTGAACTGAACTTCAGTTGCCAGCCTGAGGTTGGAACAATGAGAATATGGGAGAAGTAGAAACTGGTGGATTCGCAGATCGCTAGAGAATGGGGAAATAATGCTGGGTGTTATGGGCCACGGTTTAGAGGAGGATGTGGAAGCCAACCACCGCTGATCTGACACCAGACTTTTGGGTGGGAAGGTTGAACGTCATGCCCTGGCACCCACTGTCGTGGGACCGTGCCTGCTTCCTTGTATATAGTGCTGTTTTTTAGAGTTTAAATTCTAGAGTGCCTCGGCAGGAAGGTGGCATATAAATCCAATAAATAGCCACACTTTACACCAACGGATGCATTTTACACACACTGCTTTGCTGGAGAATTGCACAGAAACATTTGGGAAAGCACATGTGTGCTTTTCAGGGTTGGCTGTGTTTCAATTCAGACATCATTTTGGAAAAGGTGAGCTAGGTAGATTTGCCTTTCAAGGCAAACTGATCCAAATTCCTCCCCATCCTTAATCATCTTTCTTGGCCGAGGGCAGAAAGTTCGCGTTCCTGCTCATTTTCTCATTATTCGAGTTAGACTGCTCATTCCACACTAAAGCCTCTTTCCAACGGACAAAGGGGGGCAGTGATTAGAAAGCCAAACATAAAATAAAAATAAATCACAGTTGCCATGGTACAGGGGATCATGACCACCTGAAAAGGTTTCATTCGCAAGCGGAGCAGCCTAGATGACTAACGAGTATACTGTATTATAAAGGTAGCTTTAGGGCAGGGACAGCCAACATGGGTCCTGCCAGATGTCGTCAGACTACAGCCCCATCGTGCTTCTCCATCGGCCATGCTGGCAGCAAAGGTGTGTCCTCGGAGTTCAGGGCAGTAGGTGCAGGCTCTCTAAAGACTGCAACTCCACGTGATATGGACCAGAGAAGGGATACATTTCCTCCTCAGGGCAATAGATTAGCAGCACAGCACAGAGGAATTATACCAGAAAGATATGGAGGTCTCGTACACCCCAGGTAGCGTGGTTGCTGACCTTGAGCCAGACATCTTGGAGAGTGAAGTCAAATGGGCCTTAGAAAGCACTGCTAATAACAAGGCCAGTGGAAGTGATGATATTCCAGCTGAACTATTTAAAATTTTATAAGATGATGCTGTTAAGGTGCTACACCCAATATGCCAGCAAGTTTGGAAAACTCAGCAATGGCCAGAGGACTGGAGAAGATCAGTCTACATCCCAATTCCAAAGAAGGGCAGTGCCAAAGAATGCTCCAACTACCGCACAATTGCACTCGTTTGACACGCTAGCAAGGTTATGTTTAAAATTATACAAGGCAGGCTTAGGCAGTACTGTATGTGGACCGAGAACTCCCAGAAGTGCAAGCTGGATTTCGAAAGGGCAGAGGAACCAGAGACCAAATAGCAAACATGTGCTGGATTATGGAGAAAGCTAGAGAGTTCCAGAAAAACGTCTACTTCTGCTTCATTGACTATGCAAAAGCCTTTGACTGTGTCAACCACAGCAAACTATGGCAAGTTCTTAAAGAAATGGGAGTGCCTGATCACCTCATCTGTCTCCTGAGAAATCTCTATGTGGGACAAGAAGCTACAGCTAGAACTGGATATGGAACAACTGATTGGTTCAAAATTGGGAAAGGAGTACGGCAAGGTTGTATATTGTCTCCCTGCTTATTTAACTTATATGCAGAATTCATCATGCAAAAGGCTGGACTGGATGAATCCCAAACCGGAATTAAGATTGCCGGAAGAAATATCAAGAACCTCAGGTATGCAGATGACACAACCTTGATGGCAGAAAGTGAGGAGGAATTAAAGAACCTTTTAATGAGGGTGAAAGAGGAGAGCGCAAAATATGGTCTGAAGCTCAACATCAAAAAAACCAAGATCATGGCCACTGGTCCCATCACCTCCTGGCAAATAGAAGGGGAAGAAATGGAGGCAGTGAGAGATTTTACTTTCTTGGGCTCCTTGATCACTGCAGATAGTGACAGCAGTCACAAAATTAAAAGACGCCTGCTTCTTGGGAGAAAAGCAATGACAAACCTAGACAGCATCTTAAAAAGCAGAGACATCACCTTGCCTACAAAGGTCCGTATAGTTAAAGCTATGGTTTTCCCAGTAGTGATGTATGGAAGTGAGAGCTGGACCATAAAGAAGGCTGATCGCCGAAGAATTTATGCTTTTGAATTATGGTGCTGGAGGAGACTCTTGAGAGTCCCATGGACTGCAAGAAGATCAAACCTATCCATTCTGAAGGAAATCAGCCCTGAGTGCTCACTGGAAGGACAGATCCTGAAGCTGAGGCTCCAATACTTTGGCCACCTCATGAGAAGACCCTGGAACAGATCCTGATGTTGGGAAAGATGGAGGGCACTAGGAGAAGGGGATGGCAGAGGACGAGATGGTTGGACAGTGTTCTCGAAGCTACGAACATGACTTTGACCAAACTGCGGGAGGCAGTGGAAGACAGGAGTGCCTGGCGTGCTCTGGTCCATGGGGTCACGAAGAGTCGGACACAACTAAATGACTAAACAACACAGCATCTGGCTTGCAAGCAGAAGGTCACAAGTGCAATCCCTGTCATCTCCAGGTAAAGCTGGGAGAAACTTCCTGCCTGAAACCTTGGAGAGCTGCTGTCAGTCAGTGTAGAAAACACTGAACTACATGGATCAATGAATCTGAGTCAGCATAAGGCAGTTTCCTGTTCTCATGAGGACTCTCCCTCCTAGGATTCCTGGCCTGGAGTTGTTGGACTGCAGCTCCCCTCATGCTGCCTGGGGTGGCATACAAATTTAATGAAATCATTTAAAAACCACAAATTATTAGGTAATTGATTTTATTCTCATTTTGTTATTAGGATTCGTTTTTGGATAACTTTTTTTTGGAAAAAAGATAATGCACTTATTACTTTTCTAATAAACTGTCTTACATTTTAGAAGGAAAAGCAGTTTGTCAATAAAGTACTAAAGCTGTGTTGCAATGTTTGCATTCTGCCACTAGGTGTCACTATAGGTCTTAGTTACACAACTAATACAGCAAGTAATGCCTTTTTATTTAAAAACAAACAAACAAAAAACAAGCAGGGAGACAATCATCGCTTGTAAACAACTAAGTCTGGGATGCTCAAATAAAATTCCCCACAATGCCCTAGGACCATGCTGCATCAAGCAAATCGGGGCATTGTTGAAAATATAAAATGATGGATGGTTTCCAGACTCAGCCACAGGTGCCACTTAACCTTACTGCTAGGACAACAGATAGCACTGGTGAGCCCCACAATGCCACAAGGACAGTTTGACCCCTGGAATCTGCCAGAGGGCTCCGGTGCTGATACTGTCTGGCGATTCTAGAGAGAAAGCTTCCTTAGCAACTGCCCAAACCCTTTTAGCATACTTTAAGTCATTGGTTGCTCAACAGCAGAAAAATAAACCTATTTTGCTCCTTTACCAAGAGAAAGAAGAAAACTAAATTTGCATTTCCTAACCTATATATCAGCAGGCTACACAGAGATGCAATATTCTCTCCCTCCCTCACACACACATCCCCTCCCCCAATCTAAGCAATTTAGCTGCAAATCTCTGCCACCCAACTCGATAAAAGAGCACTCACCATTTTTCACTCTCCGCGCATACTAAAAATCTGAAATAATCATGGCAATTAGAGATAATTACAGTTATTTTGAAATAGGAATTCGAGTTGGATTCCGACTCGGCATCCAAGAGAGAGAGAGAAAGGGGAGGGAGAAAAGAAAAGGAAGGGGGAAGAAAACCTGAGGAGTGCTGCCCCATTTATCATGCAAACCACTCACTCCTTTAGTTGATGATTTGCCAGATCTTTCTGTTTAAGGATTCTCTGTATAAATTACTGGGTGAGAGACAAGCGCAGCAGAAGCCGGCTGCCTGCTGTTGCTTAGCATAGCATGCGGGTTAGTTCTGCAAAAAAAGAAAAAAGAAAAGAAAAAAGACAGAAGCTTGGATTAAAAAATGCAGAGTCATAGAATGGTGCTTGCCACCTCTCATCGCAGCTGCATGCACCTTGTATTAATGTATTATTTACTAAAGGAAGGGGGAAAGGAAGAGCTCCGCCATATGCTTGCCTTTCACTAAAGCAATACGAAGGACTGTATGCAATCAGCACACAAACACAAAAATATTGAAAGCCTGGGCTAGAGTACCAAAAGAGACTGTGGGCGCTGTCTTAGAAGAGTTTGGATTTGGTATCCCGCTTTATCACTACCCGAAGGAGTCTCAAAGCGGCTAACATTCTCCTTTCCCTTCCTCCCCCACAACAAACACTCTGTGAGGTGAGTGGGGCTGAGAGTCTTAAATGTGTGCACATCACAAACCTATTGTTGGAAGACTGGGTGGAACTCAGTTTGTAGGAGGAGGTTTTTTTTCACAAGTTAAGGCAGATAGAGTTAGGGACCTCCAGATTCCCAGACTAAACCCTGCATCTTTAACCTCTTGAGCCAGCTTCAGCCTGGCGAAACCCAGCCAGATGGGCAGGGTATATAATAAAAGTATTATTATTATTATTATTATTATTATTATTATTATTATTATTAACCTCGCTGCCTCTCCCATGTTAGACAGATGTTCTCATGTTGTGCTCTGTACAAGCTGCACCTCCTTCTCATACTTCTCTCTGCCTTGTTCTTCTCTAGACTAGAGCAAAAACACTTTCTTACGTATTTCCTACAATAAACATAGCGCCAGATTTACTGAGGTGCGAGCGGTTCCCACAGATTGGGCACCAAGCCAATGGGTGCAAAATGGAGAAGCTCCAAAATTGATAAGATCCATTTTGGGGCACCAAATTTTGGGCACACTCAGGGCACCATATTAAGGATTACCAAAGCCCGTGCCTGATAAGCAACTTTATTATTTTCTTACCTACAATCATCTGTGTTGTGTGATTGCAACAGGTAAGGTCTACTTTCAAATTGAGATTCACTACCGGTAGTTTAAACGCTGGTCACTCTGCACACAGGTTTCAATAGGTAATAGGCTCTGTTATCCTATTGCATATGGAGATCCACGCTGGCCTTAGCACTCTCTTTCCAGCCAGGCTTTGGAGCATTTGCAAACTGGATCATGGCAAGGGGTAGAATTCTATTGCACTGTCATTAACCAATGGCAAGGGCAGGTGAAACATACTCGGAGTCAAGAGTGAATTTCATGCTCTTTATTCAGCTCATAGTCATCAAGGAGGAGAAGAGAAGACGAATGGCTCTTTTCCCCAAACCATCTGCTTATATACATTATTTACACAATGGGCCTTGCGTGATTGGCTACTTCAGGGCTACACCTGTGGGCCAATTATATTGTGGATTGACTTCTGCCTGCAGCCTGGTTGGCTGCTCCTACAGGCCAATCAGGTAGCAGATTCACTTCTGCCAGCCGCCTGATTGGCTGCTCCAGCAGGCCAATCAGGTTGCGGATTCACTTCCACCTGGAGTTGGATTGGGTAGCTCCCGCTGATTCTGAATCCTATTGTTCTAGGATTCAGCTCAGTACATAACACCCCTCCCCTCTAAGTTCCAGTCCTGCCCGGGAAGTTGCATTCGTAGTCCCCAAGGTCTGCTGGCCGCCTCCGTGTGCGTTGTGGCCTGGGGTGTTCCTTGGTCAGGGGTTCTGGTTCTGGCTCGTGTTCCGAGGCTGCTGGCTGTGCCGGGGCTGTCTGGTCTGGCGCCACTGAACCACTAGGTTGTAGCCCTGGTTCCGGTGTCCTTCCAGCCTCGGGGCGCCCCTCTGTGCCTACTGCTTCTGCTTCCCCTGCCCACCCCTCTCGCTCTACAGGCCTCACTGCCCTGCTGTCCCCTTGGGACCCCTCTGTCCCGCTCTCCTCCCGGGTTCCTCCTGGGAATCGTCGCCGTAGCTGGTCGCAGTGGCGGCGCCAACATTGCCCCCCTTCTGTTAGTACCTCGTACGACACGGGACCGGTCACCTTGGTGACTGTGGCGGGTACCCATGCTGGGCCTGCCCCAAAATTCTTTGCATACACTGGGTCCTGGGCCACAAATGTCCGGGGGTTCCTGCCTTTCCCCACCACTACCTCATCCTGAGCTCTGTCGGGGTGAAGTCGGTCCAGTCTAGTTGCAAGGCGCCGGCCCATTAGTAATTCAGCTGGGCTTCGGCCCGTCGTTGTGCTTGGGGTGCTGTGCTGTGCTAGAAGAAAAGCGGCAAGGCGGTATTCCCAGTCCCCTTGTGTCATGCGGCGGAGGCTGTCCTTGGTGGTCCGCACCATGCGCTCCGCTTGGCCATTGGTGGCAGGGTGGAATGGTGCTGAGCGGATGTGGCGGATGGCGTTCTGCGCTGTGAAGGTCTGGAACTCCTCTGACGTGAATGCGGTTCCATTGTCCGAGACGAGGGTGTCAGGGAGCCCGTGGGTCGCAAACAGCTTACGTAGTACCCGGATGGCTGCCGCCGTAGAAGTGGATGGTACCAGTGCGACCTCCAGCCATTTGGTGTAGTCCTCCTCTCGTGGTTCTCCCCGCAGCTTGCACAGTTCCCTCCTTCTCGTCGAGGCTGCTGTGGTGTGTGTGCTGCTTGAGTGCGCCGCTGTACTCGGTGTACTTCCTCCCTGTCAGATTCGGATTCGTCGGTGAGGTCTTCGTGGTAGACCCTCGGTTGGGATGGCGGGGCCGGTCGTGCCTCTTGCGTTGACCTCTCGGCGGCTTCGGTTGCCAGGGCTTCCTCCAGAGCAATCTGGAACGTGAGGTCTTTTTTGGCGTAGAGGCGTCGTTGCAACATCTCGTCCCTCAGGCCACCGACGAGGCGGTCACGAAGCATGTTCTCCAATTCTGAGAAGTTGCATAACCGGGCGGCTTGGCGGAGGGAGGTCACAAACCCAGTTATGGTTTCCCCCGGGGCTTGCCGCTTTGCGTAGAAGGCATTTCGGCAAGCTACCACCGAGGGCTGTGGTGAGAAGTGCTCCTTCAGCCGTTCCATTATTGTTTTGTAAGAGACGGTAGCGACATCTCTAGGTGCAAGGAGAGCCCGGGCGATTTCAAACGTCTCCTCTCCACAGACGCTGAAGAATGTCGCCCTCTTCATGGCATCGTTGGTGACTTCTTTCGCTTGCAGGAGGAAGTTGAAACGGGCGGCGTACCCTTCCCAGTCTCCTGATGCTGGTTTGAATGGCGAGAAGCTGCTGTCGGTTGCCATTCTGGGTTCCTTGGGTCCTGGAGCTGAAGCCTGGATGCACGGTGCGATGCAGCGGTGCAGCAGGTGGCGGTGCTGCGGTGCAGTGCGTGGTGGCGGTCAGCTCAGCAGGATCCCATCCTCGTCGCCAGTGAAACATACTCGGAGTCAAGAGTGAATTTCATGCTCTTTATTCAGCTCATAGTCATCAAGGAGGAGAAGAGAAGACGAATGGCTCTTTTCCCCAAACCATCTGCTTATATACATTATTTACACAATGGGCCTTGCGTGATTGGCTACTTCAGGGCTACACCTGTGGGCCAATTATATTGTGGATTGACTTCTGCCTGCAGCCTGATTGGCTGCTCCTACAGGCCAATCAGGTAGCAGATTCACTTCTGCCCGCCGCCTGATTGGCTGCTCCAGCAGGCCAATCAGGTTGCGGATTCACTTCCACCTGGAGTTGGATTGGGTAGCTCCCGCTGATTCTGAATCCTATTGTTCTAGGATTCAGCTCAGTACATAACAGCAGGGAAAATGTGGCACAGTCCAGACATTAGGACTACAACTCCCATCATCCTTAACCATTGGCCATGCTGATAGGGGCTGAACTCCAACAACATCTCGAGGGCCGCAGGTTCCTGATCCCTGAATGATGGGATCATAGAATCATAGAGTTGGTAGTGACCACGAGGACCATTTAGTCCAACCCCCTGCAATGCAGGAATCTTTTGCCCAATGTGGGGCTCGAACCCACAGCCCTGAGATTAAGAGTCTCATACTCTACCAACTGAGCTACCAAGGATGGTTGCTTTTTCATACAAAGAAGAAGAAGAAACACCTTCAAATGGTATCTCATGAAAGCCTTTAATTAAGGTAAATTGGCTTGTCAGGAGGAGGAGGAAGAAAACAGTTCCCATTTTTATTTTTGCTGTAATTGACTTGTAATACTGTTTGCTAGATTTTGCAATAACTCATCTAGTTGGCATAATAATAATGCCCTCACATGCACACGTATAAAACATTGCAGTGGCTATATTTAACATTCTTACCACAGTCCCTACTTGCCTATAATAAGGAAATCTGGTAGTTAAGAATGGAAGAATTTCCTCTCTGAGTCAGACTTTGGTCCATCTCATTCGGCATCCTGATTCCAAAATAGGTTTCCTCCTGGTTGAATAATAGTCTAGGGACCCACACATCCTCCAAGGAGGGACCCTTGCCTTCCCCTGGGAAATCATTCAGAGCGTGATAAGAGTCTGCTGGATCAGGCCAATGGCCCATCTAGTCCAACCAGGTGAGTGGCCAACCAGATGATTATGGGAAGCCCCAAAGCAACAGTATTCTACCAATTCCCAGCAGCTCGTATTCAGAAGTATCATTGCCTCTGCCCACCACTGAGGTCCAGGTCCTGACAGGTGAGCCCTGTCTGTCTCACAGCCACACCATGCATTTTAAAAGCACTATTACCAACCGTTTGTTAAGGGCTGCGGCCTCAGAGGGTTGCAGTTCCCAGCACCCTTAACGAACTGCAGCACTTCTCCCTTACCAGTCACAATGGGCAACAGCCATCACCGTCAAAGTGACATTTCTAAGATGTCTACAGGAGTCTCTCTGTGTGCTGCACATCACTGAAACCTCTGCTCTCCCTGATGAAAGCTGCACTCCTGTTTGCTCTGCAGGAACCTGCCCTCCCCTGATTTAAAGAGCCAAGAGGGTGCTCGTTCTTTGGGTCTAAAAATAGACAGGGAAAACATAATTGCCCTATTGTATACTATTGACAGATCAAAAACCAGCCCTCCCCACCCCCTTCAGCTGGTGGCTTGTGCAACCATTTAGTACATGGGTAGGCAAACTAAGGCCTGGGGGCCGGATCCGGCTCAATCGCCTTCTAAATCCGGCCCACGGATGGTCCAGGAATCAGTGTGTTTTTACATGAGTAGAATGTGTCCATTTATTTAAAATGCATCTCTGGGTTATTTGTGGGGCCTGCCTGGTGTTTTTACATGAGTAGAATGTCTGCTTTTATTTAAAATACATCTCTGGGTTATTTGTGGGGCATAGGAATTCATTCATTTTTTCCCCCAAAATATAGTCCGGCCCCCCACAAGCTCTGAGGGACAGTGAACCGGCCCCCTGCTGAAAAAGTTTGCTGACCCCTGATTTAGAAGCACATGCAAACTTCGGAAACATAAAGCAGGCATCCCCAAACTTCGGCCCTCCAGATGTTTTGGCCTACAATTCCCATCTTCCCCGACCACTGGTCCTATTAGCTAGGGATCATGGGAGTTGTAGGCCAAAACATCTGGAGGGCCGCAGTTTGGGGATGCCTGACATAAAGCATCCTCCACATGCTCAGAGATTTAACATCAATAAATTTTGAGGAAGGAGCCCTGCCTTAGAGGGTCGGTGTAGCATGGTAGTTGAAAGACTAGGCTGCCAATCAGAGACCACGTCCACACCTTACATGCAACGCAGGCATGAGGAACCTTTGATCCTCCAGGTGTTAAAGGTAAAGGTAAAGGGACCCCTGACCATTAGGTCCAGTCGTGACCGACTCTGGGGTTGCGCGCTCATCTCGCATTATTGGCCGAGGGAGCCGGCGTACAGCTTCCAGGTCATGTGGCCAGCATGACAAAGCCGCTTCTGGCAAACCAGAGCAGCACATGGAAACGCCGTTTACCTTCCCGCTGTAGCGGTTCCTATTTATCTACTTGCATTTTGACATGCTTTCGAACTGCTAGGTTGGCAGGAGCTGGGACCAAGCAACGGGAGCTCACCCCGTCACAGGGATTCGAACTGCCGACCTTCTGATCAGCAAGCCCTAGGCTCAGTGGTTTAACCACAGCGCCACCTGGGTCCCTCCTCCAGGTGTTGCCAAACTACAACTCCCAACCACCTCAGGAAGCAAGGCCAATGGCCAGGGAAGACGGGACTTGCAGTTGGGAAGCACCTGGAGGGCTCAAGGTTCCTGGCACCTGATTTAAAACGCTCTTATGCCACTCTAACAGTCCTGGCTTTCACCACCAAAGTATCCGGGGAACTGTAGTTGGTTAAGGGTGCTGAGATTGGGAGCTCTGTGACAAACTAACTACAGTTCCCAGGATTCCGTAGGGGGAGCTGTGACTGTTAAAATGGTGTAAGAGTGTTTTAAATGAATAGAGTTGTACGCAGCAAAAATTTATGCAGTGTAGAGTCATTGAAATTAATGGACCCGAGTGACATCACTGGGGCTTCGCCCTGCAACATCACCAGAGGGGGGGGTTGCCCCTATGTCTCAGGTTTGTGCCCTGAAATCTCAAACTCTGGTATGCTCTTTATCTGGCAACCCTACTCATTAAATAATATGAGATAGCATTAATCAGGTTTCTATCAATATTGGGTTTGATGTAATGTTAACACTGGGAATCTTTTAAAGCACTTTGTGGTTTTGCTTCATTTTCCTCTCTTTTTTTCTTTCTATAATGCTTTCGTAAACTCCATTATGCAGCTACCCCTTTTTTCACCTGCATCATTATACACAGTACTTTTTGACTATTCTGGGTGTTTCTTGGAGGCTAGAGTTAAAATTCCTTCTCCTTTTAGCAGCGCATATTCATTTGGTCAAGAACGCAGCAGGCTGCTCGGTACAATTCTACACGCCGTTCCCCCCCCCCATGTTGCATTGATGCCACTTAGGTGGCAAATGCAGCATGCATTTCAGGCACGTGACTCCCACCCCGCAACCCCAAAGAATCCTGGGAAGTGTCATTCGCTAAGGATTCTGGGAACTGTAACTCTAGAGGGAATAAACTGCAATTCCCAGGATGCTTTGAGGAAAGTCATGTGCTTTGAATGTGGGTGGCAGTCTTCTTTGTTATTTTGCAACGTTATATTTTCTGCTTGTATCATTTATCTACTTCAGTAGAGGAACTCATTCCGTTATGGATTTAATCTTGCACTGGTTGATGCAAACTTCCAAAAGATTAGCAGAAAGGTTTCTTTTGTGAGGTGGGGAGGCCTAGCCCAAAGGCAGAGGAGGTCCTTGGCATGCAGAAGGGCCCAGGATCAATCCCTAACATCTCTCGTATTAAAGCGGGCCTGGGGAGCCTTTGGTCTTCCAGATGTTGCTGAACTACAACTCCCATCGTCCTCAGCCACTGGCTATACTTGCTGGGCCTGGTGGCAGCTGTCATTCAACAACATCTGGGGACCAAAGGTTCCCCACACCTGTGTTGAAAGGATTCGGTAATAGATCAACTGTGAGGAGCCTCCGATCGGTCCCTGTCTGCGTGGGCTGGGGCTTCTTGGTGAGGCTCCCACATGCGGCTCCGGAGCCATGGGTTGCCGACCCCTGGGCTAGCTAGAAGAGCACCTCACCTTCTGCAGGACTCCTTGCCGAAGAGGCCGCTCACTCCCGCGCCGACTAAGCCCTGGGCGCCGCCAGCAAGAAAAGCGAGAGTGAGACAAACAGCAGCAGGCCGTGGTGGTGGCTGTTGAGAGCTGCGCTCGCCCCGCCCCCGTCATGACCCGGCCGGCTTCCTTTCCGGCGGGTCAGCGCCCCTAATGGCGGCCGCCAGTCAGGTGACAGGGCAGCAAATCGCCCTTCTCGTCGCCAGCGTCTCGCGGCACACCAGCCAGCGTCCCACGGCACACTACTGTGCCGCGGAACAGCGGTTGAGAAACGCTGCTGTAGGGGAGTGTTGGATTGATGTTTTGAAACTGACATATGTCAGTTTATGAGGACAGGGCAGGTAAAGGTTAGGGCAGCCTGCCTCAAGTGCTGAGCGGGTGTTCTTTGCCACACACGCCACAATCCTTGGCCACTGAGCTGGTGCTGAAAGGATTTGCAGAAGTCAAAAAGCCTGGGAAACATTGGCTGTAGCTGAATCAGCCTTTAGCTCTTCTCCTGTTGGCAAACTCCAACTCCCATCAACCACACCAGGATGACCATGGAAGATAGGAGTTGTAGTTCAGCAGCGTTTGGAGGGCCACAGATTCCTCAAACCTGATGTAACAGGTGATGGCAAAGACTCCTCCCTGCTCCAGACTCTTGAGAGCCACCAGCAGAGTTGGCAATACTGGACTAGATAAATAGCCTGACCTGGTAGTATAGGACAGCTCTCTGTGCAGCCGAGACGCTAGTTTTTTACATGCAGGGAATATTGTTATTTGGAGGATTCAGCCGCGTGAGCTAAAGGCCAGACACAGGTTGACAGACAACTCACTGGGCATCATCCAGGCGTGCTCTCCATGTCGTTGTGCCCAATTATCCCAGGCTGTGGCTCTTGTGTCCAACTCACTGTTATTTAATAATAACATATTAGCATTATTATTAGCACTAATAGTACGCTTTCCAATCCACAGAATCTTATACCCATTGAATTGCAGAGTTGGAAGGGATCCCAGGCGTCATTTAGTCCAACCCCCTGCCAAGCAGGAAACACCATCAAAGCATTCTTGACATATGCCTGTCACGCCTCTGCTTAAAGACCTCCAAAGAAGGAGACTCCACCACACTCTTTGGTAGCAAATTCCACTGCCGAACAGCTCTTACTGTCAGGAGGTTCTTCCTAATGTTTAGGTGGAATCTTCTTTCTTGTAGTTTGAATCCATTGCTCCGTGTCCGCTTCTCTGGAGCAGCAGAAAACAACCTTTCTCCCTCTCCTATATGACATCCTTTAATATATTTGAACATGGCTATCATATCACCCCTTAACCTTCTCTTCTCCAGGCTAAACATACCCAGCTCCCTAAGCCATTCCTCATAAGGCATTGTTTCCAGGCCTTTGACCATTTTGGTTGCCCTCTTCTGGACACGTTCCAGCTTGTCAGTATCCTTCTTGAACTGTGGTGCCCAGAACTGGACACAGTCCTCCAGGTGAGGTCTGACCAGAGCAGAATACAGTGGTACTATTACTTCCCTTGATCTAGATGCTATACTCCTATTGATGCAGCCCAGAATTGCATTGGCTTTTTAGCTGCTGCATCACACTGTTGACTCACTGTTGAATCACAGCTGAGGAATCCCTTACAGCTGACCCCCCCCCCCAATCCCTGCTTTAAAATCTCCAGTGAAGGAGAGTCCACCACCTTCCAAGGCAATTCCTCCCACTGTTGAACGGCGCGAAAGTTCTTCCTAATGCTTTGTTGGAATCTCCTTTCTCACCATTTGAATCCACTGGTTTGCACCATCTTCCATGTGACAGCCCTTCAGATATTTGACGATACCTGATTCAGCTAAATTATTTTCATTATTACTGCCTTTATATCTCGCCATTCCTCCAAGGCACTCAAGCTAGCATACATGTCTCTTCTCCCCATTTTTATTATTCTTATTTTTATTAATTCACTAAATTTGCATACCACCCTTCACTCAAAGAATTCCCAGGGGGTCCACAATGTAAAAACGCAAAATGAGAACTAAACCAGTGTTTCTCAACCAGTGTGCCTCCAGATGTTTTGGGACTACAACTCCCATCATCCCTAGCTAGCAAGACCAGTGGTCAGGAATGATGGGAGTTGTAGTCCCAAAACATCTGGAGGCACACTGGTTGAGAAACACTGAACTAAACAACCCTGGAAGGTAGTAGCAGTCATCTTTCTGATTCAGCTACAGCCAATGTTTCCCAGGCTTTTTGACTTCTGCAAATCCTTTCAGCACCAGCTCAGTGGCCAAGGATTGTGGCGTGTGTGGCAAAGAACACCCGCTCAGCACTTGAGGCAGGCTGCCCTAACCTTTACCTGCCCTGTCCTCATAAACTGACATATGTCAGTTTCAAAACATCAATCCAACACTCCCCTACAGCCACACAGATTGGTAGGAGTTGCAGGCAAGCTGCCTCCCGGGGGAGATCTCTTCGATTATCGACCGACCACCATTACTGAGGAACAGACTTTGAATAAAAGAAAAAGCCTGTCTGATGGATGATGCCCAAAGGCCCATATGTAGCCCCCCAGCATCCTCTTCACTCACAGTGACCAATCAGATGCCTCAACGAGAGGCTCAACGAGAGGCTCGCAAGCAGCACCTGAGCTCAACACCAGCTCTTCCCACCTGAGACTGCCCTAACCCATTGTGGCTAGTAGCCACCTATGACCCTTGCCAGGAGTGGAACTGGGGTTTGTGGACTCAACTTGCCTATTATCGTTGCAGAGTCTCCAAATCAAACAAAATACTTCAAAAATCAATGCTGCTGCATTTCATATGGAAAGCAGACTCCCGAACGCCTGATTTTCCCCCCTTAATTTTTTCAAATAAAAAAACCTTCATAGAATCATAAAGTTGGAAGAGATCACAAGGGTCATCCAGTCCAACCCCCTGCCAAGCAGGAAAGACCATCAAAGCATTCCTGACATATGCCCGTCAAACCTCCGCTTAAAGACCTCCAAAGAAGGAGACTCCACCACACTCCTTGGCAGCAAATTCCACTGCCAAACAGCTCTTACTGTCAGGAAGTTCTTCCTAATGATTAGGTGGAATCTTCTTTCTTGTAGTTTGAATCCATTGCTCCGTGTCCGCTTCTCTGGAGCAGCAGAAAACAACCTTTCTCCCTCCTCTATATGACATCCTTTTATATATTGGTGATGATTGGTGATATATGGTTATCATATCACCCCTTAACCTTCTCTTCTCCAGGCTAAAGATACCCAGCTCCCTAAGGCGTTCCTCATAAGGCATCGTTTCCAGGCCTTTGACCATTTTGGTTGCCCTCCTCTGGACACGTTCCAGCTTGTCAGTGTCCTTCTTGAACTGTGGTGCCCAGAACTGGACACAGTCCTCCAGGTGAGGTCTGACCAGAGCAGAATACAGTGGTACTATTACTTCCCTTGATCTAGATCAGGCATCCCCAAACTGTGGCCCTCCAGATGTTCCCATGATCCCTAGCTAACAGGACCAGTGGTTCAGGGATGATGGGAATTGTAGCCCAAAACATCTGGAGGGCTGAAGTTTGGGGATGCCTGATCTAGATGCTATACTCCTATTGATGCAGCCCAGAATTGCATTGACTTTTTAGCTGCTACATCACACTGTTGACTCATGTTTGTGGTCTACCAAGACTCCTGGATCCTTTTCACATGTACTGCTCTCAAGCCAGGTGTCACCCATCCTGTATTTGTGCCTAATATTTTAGGCTGGTTGAATAAACCTGAATGGTGGTACATAAGGCGCAACCTTTTGGTGCAACAGTTTGGGTACCCCCCCCCCCCGCCTCCATAACCTGCAGGGTCCTCCTACCTGCTCCTTGTATTAGAACTGCTAAGGCCTGTTACATCCCTCATTTAAATTTTTATTTGATTTGTGCCCTTTGGGGGTAAAAAGGGAAGGGGAACTACCTTTGATTTTATTGCTTGGCTGAAGCACATTAAAAGGTTCTACCACACACAGACCCCAAATTCTGCAGCCTGAAAAATTGAATTCTGAAGCATGTGTTGTGTAAATCTGCATGTCATTGCGTATCACACTTCAAACAGCCTCTCCTCACGTTGGTCAAAAGAATTATTTAAAAACTGAATGCTTGTCCAACCTGTAATTCTCTACCTGAAGTGTGAATGAAAATCTACAGCGTCTCCTCTTCCCATTAAGATGTGCCTTCTTTTGTAGAAGCATTTAGGAGGGGGAGGGAACCCAACCACAAACTTGCTTTAATATAGTTTATTCTTAATATTTCTCTTGCCACAATGAGGACTAGTTTTGCTAACACCAGATGCAGTATCAAGCCATCCCACCCTAAGATATCCCAGTCAGCGGAAAAGCACTTTTATCCTTAAATGATTTCTCTGCTACCTTTCGGGAACAGGTTCTGAACTTGTGCGAATGGTCAACAACAGTGCTCCTCTAGAAGCCCACAAAGGTTTTGGAAGGCTGAGATCTCCCTCAGGAGACAGTGTTGGGCAGTGGTTAGAGTACTGGAGGCCAGGGCTCAAATCCCTGCCGAGCCATGAAACTCACAGGGTTGTTGTGAGAATAAAATGGGGAGGGAGATAACCATTTATACCACCTTGAGTTCCCTGGAGGAAAGATGGGACATAACTGAGTTATTATAAATACTGTAAAATAATACCCCACCCCTCAAAAGTAACTCAAGTTGCACTCTGCATAGAAATTAGACAATGTTGACCATGTACACACTCTAAGTTAAAAACATATATCCCCCAACCCCCCCCCAAAATATCCTGGGAATTGTAGTTCACCCCTACAATTCCTAACACTGTTAACTACAGTTCCCAGGATTTGGGGGGGGGCGGGACGCTTAAAATGCATGTTGCCTCATTTTAGCCTTGGAGATGGTCAGGGTAAGGTGCAAAGCTCATCCCACAATCCCTTGCACTCTAGTCTCTCATCAGCCTCAAGTATTAAAAAACAAACAAACTGGACACTGGTATCTGAAGAAGTGTGCATACTAAAATAAAAACTTAGTTGGTCTTTAAGGTGCTACTGAAGGAATTTTTTTATTTTGCTTCGACTCAGACCAACACGGCTACCTACCTGTAACTAAAACTGGACACTGTTCTTAAATGTGCCAATTCCTGCTCTGTATGTGTTCTAATGTTTTTGAAAAAGAAAGAAATGTTTCATTTCAAGCATATGCAGTTAGGAAGGTATTTTGCACTCCATGAAGTATCAACATATCCCCAGTTAAGACTCATGCAGGCTGGGACAGTGGGAAAACTTCCTTTTCCGGAGAGTGAATTTTCTGTGTGAGCATGACCAAGGCAGTTCCTCTTCCGCCCTCTGACATCTTTAGATGAGAGACGTAAGTTATCATCAAATAGAAGAGCTACATCCACCTCCTGTGGTGTGTTTTTTTTTCCTGCAGGAAGGGGGTGTTAACAAGTTGGTTCTAACAAAACTATGATACTTTTAGGCATACTTTAGATTGTCGCACAGACACCACAAAAGTGTTTTTCAGAGACAGTCTGGGTCACCCTTGTTTTATTTTTTTCACAGCCAAAAGGGAGAAAAAGTTATTGACATGCTTTCCTTCCCGCCAAATCCCAGGTTATACAAGCACAGATGAATCCCCATCTCCTTATGATCTAAGCTCTGGAGACAGTTCCAACTCCTTAGGTTATTTTTGAGGAGGGGGGAGGTCGGAGTGGTTCCTTTCCCCATCTAATTTGTAGACTTCTTGACTGCAAAAGCAACTAGATGTTTTGGCTAAAAAAGCACGTCCAAGGAATGATCTTGCAAAAGAAAAACAGAGAAGGGCCCCTGGAGCAGGTGGACACCTTTGCTATAGAACTGAAATCATACAATCTGCTTCTCAAAAATGTTGAGGGTGGGGGGAGACACAAAACGACCAGGAAAGGGCTTCTGTACATCAGCCACAATGTTGGGAGTTATGTGGAGATTGCGTGTCTCAGAGTTAAAAGCAGAGGCAGACTAAAAGCACAGCCAACACCGAGCCACCGATTTGGAAGAGGGTCTTCCCACACTAAACAAGTGACTGGAAGCGAGGTGGCAAATAAGGCAACGCTGACTCAAACTGGGATGAGGAGAGGCCTGGTCACAGTTTTCTTGCATCATGAAGACACATGGCTGGGCCACGTGCCCAGCCAATACTTCAGCACAAAAATATGAGGCAGCTCCCTTTGAAATGGCTTTCTGGGGGCGGGGTGGGGTGGGGGTGCAATAATGTATTTCAGACCAGGACAACCCACTTCGGAAATACGGCACTTAAAATTCCATTTTACAGCTAAATACCAGCTGTCACCCATTTTTACTGTCAAATATTAGGCATGTCTGAGAGACAGTTTTGGATCAAGAAGAAACAAAAAAAGACCACCTTTTCCCCTTTTACAGCAGAGGCAACTTAAAAAGGAGAACAATGCACTCTTTGGGGACAGAAAAGCAGGCTGGATTTTTTTTAAAAAAAGAAACAAAACATTGAGTACCTCATTTCAAGCCAGATTCCAAACCTTAATTTCCACTTTTTTTTTGTCTGCTTACAGCCAGCTTCTGAACCTTTCAAAAGGAATTTAAAAACCAAAGGATTTCTTGAATGGAATTGTAGAGATATTCTTTTTATTTCATTTCTCCTTCCCGCTTAAAGGCCATTTGTTGAAGCATTTTTAATTTATTTATTTTTTACAGTTCTCCTAGTGCAAAAGAAAATTGAAAAAGAAAGAAAGAAAGAAAAAAGAGCAGAAACCGAAAACAAGGAACATGAAAAAGATGTTGTTGCCTTGCTTCTCCCAGGCAACCAAAAACAAAAACAAAAAAACGAACAGAATTTTAGGTGGTGTTTTTACTGCAACATATACACATTAAATATAGTTTACAGTCCATGCAGCGGCGCAACCATGGTTGAAGGGTTCCTGGGCCCCCACCTTCAGTGCACTACAGTCCATGTTCCTCGCCCGCCGTCATCGTCCCCACTCCACTGCCGTCTGCCTGCCTCCTAGCCTGACTTGAAGAGGAGAATTGCAACCTGGCCCAAATAGAAATAAATGAAATGCTTCGTCTCGTGTGTTACGTAGCTGCCGAAATTCCTGCCCACGATGCAGTGCCAAGTGGGGTTGTATTTCTTGTCAAATTCCTGAATGGGGAGGGGGAAAGGGGGGAGACAGAGAGAGAAGGGGGGAGAGAAGAGAGAAAGTTACTGAAATGCAACAGCATCAAAAGGAGGCAGATCTGTGCCCCAAGGAGATTACATCTCAACACCTGATACAGGAATCGGGAAGGGTCTTTCAGAGCCCAGAGCCTCCCAAGCGCTAGGCCCATCCTCACACACCCCTACTCCTGGGCAACCCCTGCATTGTTTCCTTCAACTGGGGGGGGGGGGAGAGAAGATGGTAGTTTCTGCAGTAGGATCAATACCAAGGGTCAGCAAACTTTTTCAGCAGGGGGCCGGTCCACTGTCCCTCAGACCCTCAGACCTTGGGGGGGGCACGGACTATATTTTGGAAAAAAAATATATGAATTCCTATGCCCCACAAATAACCAGAGATGCATTTTAAATAAAAGAACACATTCTACTCATGTAAAAACATGCTGATTCCCGAACCGTCCACGGGCCGGATTTAGAAGGCTATTGGGCTGCATCCGGCCCCCGGGCCTTAGTTTGGTGACCCCTGATCAATACAGTTTTGGAGTCCAACCCACCCAGAGACCAGCTTGAGACATATTGATAGAACGAACAGCTACATTGAAGAGGTGCCTCCCATAATGCTTTGCAGTGTTTCACAGAACATAGTTAGGCAACTAATCCCCAAGTGACGTGTGAGTTTGTCAGTCAGTATCTTCTAGAAATGTAGCACCAGGCACAGAAGGTCCCAAGTTCAATCCCCAGGTAGGGCTGGGGGAGATTCCCTGTCCAAACCCCCGCTGCCAGTCAGTGTAGACCTGGGGTCGGCAAGGCTTATCTTGCCCGAGTCGGTTCACTGCCACGGAGCCCCCTCCGGGGGCCGGATTGCGGGTGCACCCGCTATTTCCAGCATCTGCGCAGACACGATTTCCAGCATCTGCGCGATTTCCAGCTCCACAAAGCAAGTCCCTGTGCTGCACCGGTTTAGCGCAGCGCGCAGGGACTCGCCGAGTGGGCGGCTCGTGGGCTGGTAAAACGGCCCCCGTGGGCAGCTCGTGGCCCATGGGCCTTAGGTTGCCGACCCCTGGTGTAGACAATACTGAGTTAGATGGACCAATGGGTCAGTATAAGGTCGCTTCCAATCAGAGCCGAAAGCCATGGGTGCAGGACCTTGAAAACCAGGGTTCAAATCCCCACTCAGCCACGAAGCTCATTGGGTGACCTTGGGATGGTCGCCGACTCTCAGCCTAACCTGCCTCACAGGGCTGTTGTGGGGATTATATGAGGGAGGTGAAAACCACGTACGCCACCTTGAGTTCCTTGGAGAAATAGGTGGGATATAAATGCGATGAACAAAACTTTTCGGTTATAGTGAATTTCATAGAATTGTAGAGTTAGAAGGGACCGCAAGGGTCATCTAGTTCAACCCCCTGCGATGCAGGAATATTGAGTGCAGAGTGTACCAGTAGCTCTTCCCAAAAACCGGCATTCAGGGGCTTACTTCCTCTGACAGCGGAGAGAGAAACTCTCTAGAACAGAACATTTATATCAAGGCAGAAACAGTGAAAAGTGTAACGGGCCTCCTAAATACCCATTTCCAAAGACAGGTTTTCCCCAGCTCACGGGAGACATTGCAGTGTTGTTTTATTGTTTAACATTTTACTTTATTTTCTTAGTTACAGGTAGGTAGCCATGTTGGTCTGACGTAGTTGAAACAAAATAAAAAAATTCCTTCCAGCAGCACTTTAGAGACCAACTAAGTTTGTCATTGGTATGAGCTTTCGTGTGCATGCACACTTCTTTACACACTTCCTTTATTTTCTTATTTAGGAATTTTGTTTCCATTGGTTTCTGTGTATTTCTGGCTGGGGGGTGGAGATGAACTTACTGGTGTTTTAATGTGAATCGCTGACCGATTCTGCATATTAAGCCATATACAGTGGTACCTTATAAATATTATTAATACTGTACGCTGAAATAAAAAGGCGGCCTTGACTTTTGCCACACCCTTACCTGGCTGTTAAGTGACAGGCAGACAGCCACATGAAGTCCATTAGCACATGTACCCAGTCAGTGGCTTTATTTTAAAGAGGTCTTGCAAGGTCTTAATCTCAGGGTCATGGGTTTGAGCCCCACCTTGGGCAAAAGATTCCTGCATTGCAAGGGGTTGAATCAGATGACCCTCGTGGCCCCTTCAAACTCTACAATTCTATGATTCTAAGATGTTTTGGACATTGTTTCCCAGCAGGGAGGTAGCCAAAAAATAAGGTGAGGGGCGTTACTGGTTTCTTTCCGTTCTTATTTTTATTATGTATTTTGTATTTTTTATATTGCAATTCTATGTTGTGAACTGCCCTGAGATCTACAGGTAAAGGGCAGCATACAAATTTAATTAATTGTAATAAAAAAATAATTTGGAAGCAAATAAAAATGGGATTATACAATTCCATCAAGGATAGCAGCCTATAATCCTGCTTTCTCAATTCAATTCCTGCTAAAACATGCAGGGTAAAAGTTGGTAACTCACAATATTAGTCCACAATATGTTTTATCTTATTCTTACTGAATCAGATTGTTACTATTAATGTTTGGTGTTTTATTATTTTTCTATGTGTTGGAAGCCGCCCAGAGTGGCTGGGGCAACCCAGCCAGATGGGCGGGGTATAAATAAAAAAATAGTATGGTTTATTATTACAGTGGTACCTGGGTTTAAGAACAGCCCTGTTTATGAACCATTCGGTTTACGAACACCGCAAAACCGGAAGTAGTGTCCTGGTTTGCGAACTTTACCTCAGTCTAAGAACGGAATCCGAACTGTGGAAGGGTAACGGCGGAGGGAAGCCTCATTAGGGAAAGTGTGCCCTGGTTTAAGAACGGTTTCGGCTTAAGAACGGACTTCCGGAACGGATCAAGTTCGTAAACCGAGGTACCACTGTATTTATTATTCTACTGCATTTGCATCCTACCTTCGCTCTAAAGAGCTCAAGGTGGCAGATGTTTCTCACCCTCCTCATTCAATCCCCACAACAGCCATGTGATGTAGGTTCGGTTGAGAGAGGCGGCAACTGGACAGTAAGCTTCAAGACCAAGTGAGGATCTGAACCTACATTGCAATGGTTCAGAACTTTGCCAGCTGCCAAGAAAAGGGTTAGCTAAAAATAACAGGAACGGAGGGCTGGTGACCACATGCCCTGTTCACTTCCTCGGAGCATCTGCCTTGCCATGGCAGAATGCGACTGATGAAACTGAGCTCACCCAATCAAGGCTCTTTTTCGTCTCTCCCAAGTGCGGGGGCCACAATACCTTTTTGATGTATGCCGCTATGTCCTTTTCTATGTTGTACTTCTCCATGGCCTGAGTGGCACAATCGACTGCATCCTGCTGCATGTCCTCGGACATGTCCGCATTCTTGATCACTGCCTTTCTGTCAGACATGATGGACCTGCCAGGAGGAAGCCAGAGAGGAAGGTCAAGTCACGCTGCAGACCACCACGGGTCTGCCACGGCGCCACCCCTTGGAATGGCGGTGTAAGTGTGCTGTTGCGGCTACTCCTGAGTAACAACGTCCGAGTCTGCTCTGTCTTTAAGTTTTATCGTGCATAGTATTTACAGTGCAAAGATGGTAAAGAACATGACCTATCAGTCACTCGCAGAATCCGGGAGTGGACGCCTCCTGCTACGTGACCAGCAGATAAGCTTGGGAACCCCAAAACACTGCCCCCCTGACCTTACGCTTCGGCACGCGCCTTAAATCAGGCGACGGAAGTGGCTGCCTGCTCTCCTCCACCTGGGGCTCTCCAACATCGCTGAGCCTTAACTGCTCCATCCCGCTAACTTCCTCATTTCCCCCACCTGACCCGCTGCTGCTGCTCTCACTGGTCAAGGTGCTGGTGTGGAGGATGGGCTGAGGCTCCCTGAGGCTCCCTGACAGGCGGCTTGCAAGGAGGCAGGGTTGGGTTGAGGGGCAGACTCAAGCTGTGCTGCGTCCACTCCAGTGGATGAGCCGCCACTGCTGCTTCTCTACCAGCTTTCAAAACAGGTTCACACATGGGGCTAGTCCACAAGAAAAGCACACTCTGCACTGTAAAGCAGTGCAGCCGTTTATTCTGGCATGCCAGCGACCCTCCCTCCATCTATTTCAGTCCAACCTGCTTGAGAAAATACGAGTTTTTAAGCAAGTGGTCCTCCCTTTGTGACTGGGGAAGGGGGCAGTTTGGTGTGTCGAATTTTGCGCAGGCCTGCTCTATCAGCACCAGGCATCCACGCAAATGCACTCTCGACGCAAGAACTGAACACTGCAAACACACCTCCGCAGCTCTCACTTCCACTGCCATTGGTAGATGCTAAGAGTTCTTGGAGAAATCCTCTATTGTTCACTCTATAGCAAGGATAGAGTACCTAGTGTTGCTAAGACTACAACTCCCATCAGCCCCAACTAGCATGGCCAATGGTCAGGGTTGGCCAGAGTTGTAAGTCCAGCAATATCTGGAGGGCTGCAGGCACCTTAACGCCTGATCTGATGAAGTCAGGCTGTTGCTTGCAAAACCACCATTTCTACCTAGTCAGCAAACCTATAGCAACTGAGTCAGACCTGTCCCACCTTATGCTGAACCCACATGCTCTGTAATTGCCAGACCACCAAGATTTCAGGCCAAGAGAAAGGGGCCTCAGCTCATTGGCAGAGCACCTGCTTTTCATGCAGAAGGTCTCAGGTCCAATCTCTGGCCTCTCCAGGTGGGACTTGGAAAGATTCGCTGCCCCAAACCCTGGAGAGTCGCTGCCAGTCAGTTTAGACCAGGCACCCCCCAAACTCAGCCCTCCAGATGTTTTGGGACTACAACTCCCATCATCCCTAGCTAACAGGACCAGTGGCCAGGGATGGTGGGAGTTGTAGTCCCAAAACATCTGGAGGATCGAGTTTGGGGGTGCCTGGTTTAGACAATAGTAAACAAGTCAGGATCAATGCTATGACTCACTATTAAGGCTGCTTCCTATCGGCCTAAGATGCTTTTGGATAGGGCGTCAGAATTGGGCCCAGTGCACCTGGTCAGCAGACATCAAGTTGTAAAGCTGTTCCAGGTGGCAAGGAAGGGCGAACCTGTCCGAAAGCAGCCCAGAGGGGGTGAATAAGCTGTTCCCTTCTATCAGACACTTCGAGAGCTAGGCCCCAATGGGAAACTGTACATTTAAAACAGTATCCTACCACACTAAACAGTCGAGGCTTCACCCCCCAAAAAATCCCTATTCCCCTCCCAGAGCTAGAATTTCCAGAATCCCTTGGGAAGAATGCAGCTCTGTGAGGGAGACTCTTCACAACTCCCGGGACCCTTAACAAAGCAACAGTTCCCAGGATTCTTTGGGGGAAGCTGCAACTGTTTAAAGTGGTATGATACTGCTTTAAATGTATAGTGCAGACCGGACTTTAGTGCAATCAAGATCTGGCTTTACTGGGTAGGAGGAAAAGGAAAACCAGAAGACAACAGTCCACTGGCAGCCTCAGATGCAACGGTTCACAAGCCCCTGTTCTGCACCTTCTTTGAACCGGACACCACAGCTGAAATCCTTGACGTTTTAATGCAGATTTGCACTGCCACACTGGGCCTCTTTTATAAAAACAGAAAGTGTTCCCCAACCTGGTGTCCTCTAGATGTCCCTGGGACTCCCCAACTCCCACCAGCCAGGATGTGCAGTGGTTAAAGAGTGTTCAAACAGGACCTGGGAGGCCGGGACGTTCAAATCCTCACCCAGTCAAGCAACTCACTGGGTGACCTTGGGCCAATCACCCTCTCTCAGCCTAACCTACCTCCAAGGTCGTTGCAAGGATAAAATTGGGAGGGGGGGAACCAAAAACCCTCCTTGAGGGTGCGAGTTTGGGGGACCTGGTGAAGGATCTAACCTCTGGGGGTGGGACTACCATATGTTGCCTTCAGATTCCCCATCCTGGCCTCCCTCCAGCAGGCAGAGTCAACCCCTTTCTTACCTACCAGCATACAGTTAAAACTGCACCTGTGAAGACCATTTAAAAATCCAAAACATGTGACAACTGGGACAAAAATCTCCACTTGGAAGGCTCTTTGAAAGAGGAAGAAGGACCACCAAAGATAACAATAGAGATGGTGCCCGTCTGATACACAACAAGATGGAATCCCAAAGGGTAGCGGACTCCACCCTAAAGGTCCAACTCCTGCTCTGTGTAGAACAGACCTCTCTCCTGCAGAGCACAGTGACCAGCTGAGTATACAAGGGGTGAGACTTTTTAAGGCATCCTGATCCCAAGGCATAGAGGGCTGTGTGCCTATAGGGCACCTTGAACTCTGCTAGGTGCTGCTCTGAAGACAACAAACCAGAACAATGCCATCTTTCCCCTTCATCTCTCTCTCTCTCATATCAAACCCTCTTCCTCCTCCATTACTCCACTATAACTGAGCTATGAATACATGTAACCGAAATGACTGTAGACGCTTCCATTATTGGCTCTCTCACCTCCATTTCCATCTCTTATGGGCAATGCTAGATTTGTAAGCTCCTCAAGACCACAACTGCCCACCCATGTCATGAGTTAAATCCTGCATTGGCTGTGCACCTCCAGTTCTCAGCAGGGAACAGGCATGGGCAGAGAAAGCAAACAGGATTTAACTTCCTGCTCACCAGCAGATGCCCGGGGAGTTAAATCCTGCTCAGTTCTTCAGGATTCCATGCAAGCTTCTCCCCAGTTCAAGGAGTTTGCATAGAACCCCCTGCTAAAATGAAGGGGAGGGACCTTTGGTTATAGCAGCTCCTTGCAAGGTGCTTTGAAACCCCAGCTTCAAAGAACCTTGCACCTGACGCCAGGTCATTGGCAGGTTGGCAACTCTGTCCAACTTGGCCTGCAAGGCTGATCCCAGAAGAATCCTGCCCTGGGAGCCAAAAAGTTCCCCACCCATTGTAGACCACACCCCACACTGGCACAGCATAAACAGGACCCTTAACCCTCCCCACCCAACATTCAAAGGCTGAAGGTCAGCATTTCCTTGCAAGGCTCTACCAACAGATCACAAGAGCTGCAGTTTCCAAAGCTTTCAATGCCCACACTAATGCATGCAGGCACCACCCACTGAAATAACTTGGCCACACACAAGCTTGTTCATAAATGTCAGTTTACATAGCCAATCACCCACAGTCTTTCACTGGGGTGGGTGGAGAGAGTCTCTACTCAGCTGCCTTAACCACAAACAATGCAAAGCCACAAAAGGGTTGAGCCACAGGTGCAAATGCTGCAAGGAAGAAGTGAGGTCGGTCTCTGTGGGCACGTCCAGATTACAAATGTAATAACCAGGGCTGTGGTTGCGGTTGTTTTTTTAAAAGGCTGCTCAATCACATCACTCACACCCCTTCCCAACGGACATCTTTTAGGAACATTAGAAACCGCCCAGCAGTTAATTCATGGTTAATTCCCATGACAGAGTAGAAGTTGTGACAGTTAAGCCAGACTTTTAAAACTAAATTACTAGTCCACATGATTGACATGCTGCCTGCCTGCCAATCCACAGCCTGTTAATTTGTGCCACACACCATGTTCCACTTAGCATAAACAAATAGATAGCCATTTTGGCTGGGAGCCATAGGTAAGTTCTAGCTCTACTATCAGAGGCAGAACACCAGGTGTGAATACCAGGTGTAGGGGGATCCATGGGGGAGGGGGGACCCTGCTTACGGGCTTCCCATGGGCTTCTGATTGGTCACTGCGAGAACAGGACACTGACTAGCAGGGTCTTTCTGCTGCTCTTCAAAAGATTTCTGGAAGAGCTTTCACTCCAGTGGAAGCTCATCGCAATCAGGAGATTCCCCAGCAACCATCGCAGAACGACAGTTCCTGGGGTTCTCTAATCCACGGCCATTTAGAAAGCAAGGAGCGAGCCAGAGTTTACTCAGCGGACACCACCCCAGTTTCCCCTGCCTGCAGGAGGAGTTAAACTCACTTTGCAAATACCAAACCTTATCCACCCAGAATCGTAAGCATTCCCCAGTCCCCTGCAGTGTTAAGGAGAAATGCCAGAATGGTTGCAACGTGGAAGACACAGGGTGGTGTTAACAAGAAGCCCTGAGCCTTACCAGAACCAGTTTGCAGGAATCTCTTGAACAGGAGTGAGGAACAGCAGCCTGGAATGTGCCCTGAAACTCTGATGCTGCTTGTTGCTTGCATGGATGGAGGACAGGTGTGTTTGAATGTGTAGAAACCAGCCCTGATGTACAAACTACATCAGTCAACATTTATATGCTTGGCCCCACCAACTTTCTCCTCCAGCCCCGCCCACCACTGCCCTGTGGCCCCTGGAAGGTCCTGCAAAAGGGTGAAGAAAAAGGTTCCCCACCCTTTGCTCTCGAAATAGTCGTAACTATCAAATTCAAAGATTTGGGAAGGGGGCCCAGCTCAGGAGAAGAGCACCCAGAGCTGGGTGCGCACCTGGGCCCAGCTTTAATCCACGACATCTCCCATTAGGAGGAGGAGGATCAGGTAGCTGCTGCCAGCCAGAGCAGACAACACTGGGGTCGATGGACGAGCATTCTTAAACTGGTATAAAGCAGCTCCCTGCATTCATAGCAGATATGTGGCTGGGGTAGTCAGTCAGCAAGGAGATACTCAAGGAACAAAAGGTGTGAACAGCAAGCTGATTAACTGACCCCTCCTCCCCTGCACACATACACAGTCCTTCTATGGAAGAGCTACGTGGAAAATCTTCAACTATATAGTCAGCAGCTTATCCAGCTTTTTACACACAGCTTTTTACACACTGCAGCTAAGGGCAAGCAAGCCAGTTTCCTTAAAGGCCAACCACTACTAACATGTGCTTGAGCTTGCTTTCCCCTCCTCCCTCCCCATTCTTTTTCCTCATGTGTCATGACTTTTCTGTTGTAAGCCTGAGGGTGGGGGGGTGTCTTAATACTGTACAGATTTCTGCAAGCTGCTCCATAAAGCCCCCCCCCCCTTTTTGGCATTAAGTCCGGGGTATAACTGCTACAAATGAACAATCACTATAAAAAAAAGAGGAAGAGTTTTTCCGTCTGGAAGCACAGAGGCTGCATGCTGAGAGTGATTCCCGTCTCTTGGCAGGATCTCAAAAGGGACTGAAGGAATAGTTTTGTTGCAGCCGTTAAAAGATCGCTATCCAAGAGCAAGGAAGGAACCCGGAACCCGTTACATAATAGCCATGGCCAAGGTTACGTTTATCCAAACCTTTGTGTGTGTGCGTGTGTGTGTCCCCCCCCCCGCCCAGTTTGAAGCCGACCCTGTGCATCCCTCTCTGCCTGAAAAACAACAACATTATTGCATTTACCATGAAGGAGCTGCTACATTTACTAGAACTGTAACAAGAGGAAGACTCCCACTTTGCACACAAAAAAGCCCTTGAAAGGCTATGGGGGTTTGGTGCAAGGAACCAGTGGCCCTCCAGATGTTGTTGAACTACAACTCCCATCAGCCTCAGCAAGCCTGGCCAATGAGGCGAAGCATGTCAGCAACATCTGTAGGGCCACAGGTTCCCCTCACCTGTCCTAGACAGAAGAAGAGCCAGTCTGTTATTGCTAGCCTGCAAGGACTCTTGGCACCGATGCAGGAGATGGATTCAACCCGGCAACCACCTCCTTCGGCTTCCACTTGCTCCCATTTCACAGGTGAGGGAAAGAGAGGCCTCTCCTGCAGGAGGGGCGGAAAGCACACCAATGACTGCAAAACCACCCTGGAAGTTTATGAACAGCATCCAAGGCAAGGCCAATGGTGTCCTACCATGCTCTCAGAAAAACGCCCAAATGAAAACAGATCCGATTTTGAAAGATCGAGGGGCATCGAGGGAAGCAAAGAGACTTAGCTAACTCGTTTTTATTTTCTTCCATTGAGGAAGCTGCGTTATATACTGAATCAAATAATACATGTGCATGGCAATGCTATTGCTACGTCCTCTGGCCTGTAAGAAATTCAAAGCACCGTCCGCAGGGGAACACTTGCTGCAAAGCCAGGGATGTTGCCAGAACAGGTTGAAGGGCCAAATTGTCCCGCCAGCCAGCCGTGTCCTGGGGTCACCCTTCTTCCAGCAGCATATTAGTTCCACTTGAACTCAACACCAAGCTTATCAAGTACCCGTCTCGGCTAAGATGAACTTAAAAAACAAAAACACAAAACCAGGGAAGGTATTTACGTAGTTCCTTCTAATAGGGTAAGCCAGTCTCTCCATAAAATATTTACAGCATGAATATTGGGGGGGCGGGGGGACCCCCCAAAGGATCTTACATTGGATACATGCATGCAGGCCCCTTGCAACAGCACTGGGGAAAAGGGCCTTGGCTCAATGGTTAGAGCACCTGCTGTGCATGCAGAAGGTCCCATGTCCAATGCTAAGGTAGAGCTGGGAGAGACATCTGCCAGTCAGTGCAGGCAGCAGTGAGCTAGACCAGGCACCCCCAAATGCGACCCTCCAGATGTTTTGGGACTACAATTCCCATCATCCCTGACCACTGGTCCTGTTAGCTAGGGATGATGGGAGTTGTAGTTCCAAAACATCTAGAGGGCCGAGTTTGGGGACAGGACAAAGGGAATCCCTGTGCACCATCCGCCCTTATTATGGTCATCACTTCTAGAACAGTGAGGACAATTCAATAATTTGTGTGGCATGCAGTTGAGTGGGCTGGGAGGGGAGTGAAGGGACCCTGGGATTCATTCAAAAGCCCTATCATAAAGGAAGGGGTCTTCTCCTTGGCTGGGACCACCCTGCAATGACTCTGGAGGAGAATGCAACACGGTGGGCAGCATGGGCATAGCCATGGGGGGGCAGCTGCCACCCCCAGATCAAGTAAAACAATTGAAATACTTAACTGACCAATCACGTCGGTTCTGCCCCCCCAAAATGTCCTGCCTGCCCCCCAACAAAAATCCTGGCTATGTCCATAGTGGGCAGGCACATTATCCCAGGTTGCGTCCCCCAGAATCCTTGCAATATACACCATCCTCATGTCTCAGTGATGAGAGTTTTGCTCCAATCCCCCCCCCCACGGCCAAGTGACAAGGAGGTCAGTAACTAGAGGACCGCAAGCCTGGATTAGAGCATGCAGAAGGTCCCATGTTTGATCCCCAGCATCTCTGGGTAGGGCCGGGAAAGGATCTCTGCCTGCATCCCTAGAGATCCCATGCCAAGCAGCATCAACGATGCTGGACCAATGTCCTGACTCATGTTCACGCATGCATGGGTTGGGGGGGGGGGGAGTGTGTGTGTGCAGTTATCACCTGCCCAGCCAAATACAAATGCCATAAAAGGCTTGTTTACAACATCAGCCAATTAAAACCAGTCCCTTTTACTCTTGCAGGGATATAGTGCCAGTCGGAGCAGCCTAGCGGGGTTGGCAGGAGGGTGAAAGGGAGAAGGAAGCAAGAGAGCCGGGGGTGCCACTTTGAGGTCCTTGGCAGAAAAAGTGGGGTGTAAATACGCAATAGTAAATAAAACTGCACTTGGGAAGCGGAGATTCTATTTCCTCCAGAGAGCATCTTTCCTTACTATGAGGCTGCTGCAATGAGGAGTTTCCCTTTCATACAGCCTCTCTCCTTTTTTTGGGGGGGGGAGAGAAGCAAGGAGAGGATGGCTTGTAGAGTAAGCCCCTGAGGCCACACCACACATGCAATCTTCCTTGGATCCTGCCCAAGTTCAGCTCCACCTGCAGGTTCCAAAGGTGGCAACAGCCTCCCCAGCTAGAAAAAGGCCTCGGCAATGTTTTTTTCCCCTCCCTTTTTTTTCTTAAAGCTTTCCAAGTCCCTACTCTAGAAGGATCCATGCTCAATCCCATGATCTCGGTTTCCTCCATCCCTGACAGGGACGTCACTGGACTTTGAAGCCAAGGGCAGCACCAGCAGAATCCCGTTGGCTCTGCTGCAACCCTCCTAGGAAGAGCAAAGGCAGCCTTTTAAGTTTGTTGCACCCTTGGTACTGAGTAAGGCAAGCATATCACGGACCTGAACCTGTCCTTTGCAAGAGGGGTTAACAATCCAATGAGGAGCTAAACAATCCTCCTTCCAGCTCCTATGTCACAAAGGGGCTTCCTAGAAAGGCTTTAGGCATCTTATTTTTTTACCAGCACTCCAAAAACTCTCCAGTCTGATTTCAGGCTTGACCTTGGGGTTTTTTTGGGGGGGGCATAGTATAAATATTTAATTTTAAAATCAATATATGGGGGGGGGGGAGAAAGAGAACTAGCCCGTTGATTCTAGAATGAAATGTTACAATAGCAGCTGCATCCCCATCAACACTCCCACAACTACTGCAGAGGTGAACAAGAAAGCCAAGTGGAAGGACAGTTTGCACACTCACACTATATATTTATTTTGGGGAGGGTGTAGCTCAGAGTTAGCAGAAAGAGGTGGACCCACAGAAACCGTGTCTGCCAAGTTTGGTACAAAGGAAGGTAGATTGCACACTCAATACCCAGCAGCTGTGCCCACTTTTGGGGGAGGGGGGAAAGGGAAGCAGCCTGGGTTGCAATCATCTGCACGCTTACTTATAAATAATTGTGATTTTTTTAAAAAAGTCCCACTGGGGCTTTCTGAACTCAAGGGGGTTTACTTCCGAGTAGGCATGCATGAGATTGCACTAGGCGCAGGAGCCTAAGGGGCGTGGACTAAAACAGAGAGAAAAAATGAAAAATAAGACGGGAGGAAGAAGGGGCGGCCAAAATCAAGTATCCCCATCACTTCTAATGACCAGAGCCCCTCGCTGCTCGCGCAACTATTTGAGTGCCCCCCCAAAGCAGCCCCCCAATCAAAACCTCCGTCCCAAATTCGCCCCATCCGCATGCAATTCTGCAATGGGGGGGGGGGTCAAACAAAACGAATTAATAAGTCACCCGTTTGCAACCGCTTACCTTCACAGTGTTAGGCAAAGCCTCCAATTATTTATATATATAGATATATATATTTTTTAAAAAATAATAATTAAGGGCGCGCTCTTCCCCCCACGGCTCGTCGAAAGGCAACGTTGCAAAGGCGTCTACAGCCCCCCAACGCCCGGACTCCTCTGCGCGTTCCTGCCCCGTTTGCAAAAAAGAAAAAGGAAAAGGGGGAAAGCACCAGCGAGGCGTCCGATGCTGCTGTCGGCGAAGATGGTTGGAGCGTCTCTCGCTTACTCAGCGCAGCAGCAGCGCCGGCACCCTCCGCTCTCTTCCCCCCGCGAGCCTCCTCTGGCTGCCTGCCCTGGCCCCCCCTGGGCTGAAATAGGCGCCCCTCCCCTTGCAGTAGCTCAGCCACGCTGCGCCTCCATTGGCTGCCGCAGAGCCTCGGCCCACAGCGACGTAGCGTTCTCCTCTCGCTGTTCTCTGTCTACATCTTATTTCATCCCATAATGCCACGAGGAAATTGCAGAACCAATTTTTTTTTTTGGTGGGGTGGGGGTGGGTGGGTGGGTGGAGAGAGGCTAGGGGTGGGGCTGGAGTGGAGTTTCTCGCTTTTTGTTTGTTTGTTATTAAAACAGAGCGTCGATAAATGAGCCAATGAAGAAGCGGGCATAATTATTTTTGTGTGTGTCTTTTCTCTCTGCTCCCTTCTTCTTCTGCTCTGCCTCTCTCTCTCTCTCTCTCTCTCTCTCTCTCTCTCTCTCTCTCTCTCTCTCTCTCTCTCTCTCTCTCTCTCTTTCCTGGCAGGGAACAGCTGCATCACCAGGCAGAACTGCAACAGGTGCAGCTTTACCCCAGCATCACTAGGCGGGGAGGTGGTGGTGTTGGAAGCTACACCTGTTGCATTGCTGCCTTTCAAAGGAGCACTGGAATGAGGAAATGCAGCTGGTGGGGGGAGATAGATAATTTGCCTGTAGGTAGCAGCCAAATCCTTTGGGTTATGTAACAGAGGGTACAATGCCCTCTTGCTTGGGTGGGAATAAGCATAGCTGCCAAGTTCTCCCTTTTTTAAAGGGAAATTCCATTATGCTGAATAGGCTTCCTCGCGAGAAAAGGGAAAACTTGGCAGCTATGGAATGAGCCCAATGAAACTCAGTGAGACTTACTTCTGAGTAGATGCCCATAGAATTGCCCTGGAAGTCTCACTGGCTTGGGTGTTATTTACAAATTGTTTGAATGGGAGGTGAGGTGGGACTTCCTTGGAGCAGGGAAAAACAGAATGTAACACACACACACACCATTTATGTGGTTCTTAAATTGATTAAGAAACAGCTGTGTCTTTTGATTCCACAACGAAAATATCAGGATGTGAAATATTCGTGAATATTTGTTTTTTAAAGGTTAAGTTAGCTAGATTTTGTTGTTGTTGTTGGGGGGTAGTCCCTGGAAATCGAATCAGTCAACAGCAAAGGTGAGGAACCCCTTTCAGCCGTGGGGGGGGGGGTCGCATGACGGTGATAGAAAGGGCCAGAGGTAAAAATGGCATAGACTTGAGCAGGCACCCCCAAACTTTGGCCCTCCAGATGTTTTGGACTACAATTCCCATCATCCCTGACCACTGGTCCTGTTAGCTAGGGATCATGGGAGTTGTAGGCCAAAACATCTGGAGGGCCACAGTTTCGGGATGCCTGGACTAGAGGTATAATTCTCACCTTGGTGCAGCTGGCTACATTCCAGCTATGGAAGAGTCAGTGGTTTCCATATGTGCACCCACCTCCCCGTAAATATCAGTCTGTCTTCCATCCAAGCAAGCAAGAGGCATTATCATATAATGGGCAAATTCCAGCCAGGCATAATAGCCCAACTGGTAGAGTATGAGGTTCTTCATCTCAGGGTCGTGGGTTCGAGCCCCATGTTGGGGCTGGACTAGATGACCCTTATGGTCCCTTCCGACTTGATAAGTGCTCAAGGAAGGTATGAAGCAGGGCTAGTGAGGGGTGTGTCCTGGGGAGACTGGGTGTGGCTTGGGCAGGGGGCCAGAGAGGACGGCGAGGCCCAGAGAGAGAGAGACCTGGAGCGCCTAATTCAGTCCTCAGTCCTGAGGTCCCTCAACCCATATATGCAGCAATCAGAAAACAGAGGGACAATTATTCCCCCTGTCCACTGAGGACAATACATGCTTACTCCAAGCACCTGCCTCCCCACTCGCATATCTCAGAATTCAATGAGTGAAACACTTTCTCTACGAACATTTCATTTGCTGAAAAAAGGTCACCTACAGAGCAAACAGTTAAAGCAAATGGCTCCCCCCCCAAAAAAAAGGATCCTGGAAGCTGTAGTTTGTTAAGGGTGCTGGGAATTGTAGCTTCCGGAGATCTGAACTACAGTTCCCAGGATTCCTGGTGGGGGAGGGGCTTTAAATGTGTGGCGTGGGTGTGTCAACAAAGCTTTGCCAAGTTCCAGGCCCGCAAGGATTTGTGTAAGGCACAGAAGGGGAGATTTTATACAGCGCTGCTTCTCCCGTTACAGGAAACGGAAGGGATGCAAAGGACAGGACTTCCTCTGGAACACAGAAGCCTAGCAATGGAAGAGTGATGAGCGGAACCCAAGGCATGTTTTCTCAGAAGTGAATCCCGCTGAGTTCCAGCAGGGTTTACTCTCAGATCATTGGGTACAGGGCTGCAGTCTCCACAGGTGAAGGGGTGCCTAACTCTGTTATCTTCCAGGTGTTTCTTGACATATAGCTCCCATCATCCCTCCTCATTGGGACTGATGGGATTTGGGGTCCAGCAACACCTGGAGAGCACCCAAGGATTCCTGCATTGCAGGGGGTTGGACTAGATGACCCCTGGGGGTACCTTCCAGCTCTACAATCCTATGATTCTAGGAGTTATCCTTCCAGAAGGCAGAAGGGATATAGCTCAGTGGTTAAAGCTTCTGAGCTGCATGCAGAAGGTACTGGGTTCAACCCACAGCATCTCCAGGCAGAGCTGAGAGAGAGTCTTCAACCCTGGAGAAACTCTGCTGGTCAGTGTAACTCACGTGTGGGGAACCTTTGGCCCTCCAGATGTTGCTGAACTACAACACCTTTCAACCCTAGCAAGCATGTCCAATGCCAAGGAATGATGGGAGTTGTATTTCTGCCACATCTGGAGGGTCAAGGGTTCCACACACCTGATGTAAACAATATTGAGCTATCTCAGGGTTCCCCAAACCTGGGTCTCCAGAAGTTTTTGGACTACAACTCCCATCATCCCTAGCTAGCAGCAGGACCAGTGGTGAGGGATGATGGGAACTGTAGTCCCAAAACAGCTGGAGACCCAAGTTTGGGAAACCGTGAGCTAGATGAATATTTGTCAGCTCCCTTTGTCGCTTGCCATCACTTCTGTTCCTTCCCCATCCAGAGAGGTTTTCAAAATACAGTCGAGCTGAACAGGTACCTGTCACGGCCAAGAGGCTGGATCCAGATCAGGCACCCCCAAACTTCGGCCCGCCAGATGTTTGGACTACAATTCCCATCATCCCTGACCACTGGTCCTGTTAGCTGGGGATCATGGGAGTTGTAGGCCAAAACATCTGGAGGGCCACAGTTTGGGGATGCCTGATCCAGATGGTCTCTTACGCTCATTGCAATGCTGTTATTGAAAGAGGGCCTGGGGGAGGATTAACGAGGATATGGATGAAAGAAGGCAAAACGTTAAACTTACTACACGTCTCTAAAAATATATATAAGCAACACCTGAGCTTCGCTGACTCACTCATTGAACAAAGGTGTCACGACTGCCAACACACAGGAAAGCTGAAATGTGGTACGTGCACCATCTAATTCATCTTAATTAATGGGCAGTGGGGGGGAGATTGAACGAGGAATGAAACTCCTCTGAAGGCGAGGGATGGAATGCTGGGCTGCAGAATCGCCTCTGCTAGCAGCCTGATAGGCCAGACAGACAGACAAACAGACAGAGAAAGAGACGATTTTCCAGTGGCAATGAACACATTTTTATTTGGGACAAGTCAGTGGAGACTGCTTCATTAGGGCAAATGGGGCACTGCCCCGCCAACCTCAGTTTGTTCTCAGCCAACCTCGTTTCTCTGGGCACCTCCAGACGTCGTTTTTACTGTGTGTTCATGATGGTTTGAGCTCATGAATGGTATCAGGGTGGTGATACAGGATCCCGCTTTCAATACTATTTACAGCTGCAAACATTTCAAGGCGGACATACAGCTTTTGTTTCCAAGCAGTGCATTTCCACAGCTTCCTGCTGAATTCCTGTAATTTTTAATATCACTAATGTTCTAGGTTGTGTGGGGTTTTTTTTTATTGCTGCGCTTTAGTGCAAGAGTACCCCTCCTGATGGCAATGATGTGTGGGGCTGGCCCCGGACATGTTGCTGCTTCAGGCAAAACAAAACCCTAGCCCCCCCCCACCTAGCCAGGCACCAGCCAGGGGTGGACTTGGGTCTTTCAAATTTCAGCAGCACCCGGTGCGTGGTCTAAATTTAGAGCCCCCTGGCTCACGCCTTCCATTCTTCTCAGTTTACTATGACTTACTTGCGATGCTCTGCGGCACCTCCTAGGCCTGGCACCAATGCAGCGGAAGTGGTCACACTAAATCTGCCTCTGCGCCGCCACCTCCTCTTCTGCAGCCTGCACAGCTGCCACCACCTCTTCCTTTGCAGCCCCCTTGGAGGGAGTGGTGGGACATGTGCTGGTGGAGGGGCAGACACAGAGGAGGCAGCTGTGGGCGGATGCAGGCAGGTACAGAGGACGAGGCAGGCAGGCAGCTGGTGGTGCGTGTGGAGGATGGGCACCTGTAGAGGAAGGACATTCATGGCTCTCTCCTCAGAGGCCAGATCTACCACCCGAGGAAACTGCCTCGCCTCGCCTGATGGGCAGGCCAGCCCTGATAACATGGCAACACCCACGAAGCATCGCAGAAGAAATAACGCAGAATGATATACAGACAGCCCAGTATAAATCCACTACTAATGCACGATTATTGCATAACAACAGGTTGTAGAACACAGTATAGCCCAAAGCTAGGGTTGCCATATTTCAAAATGTCAAAATAAGGGTTGTTGATATTTTTGTTTGTTTTGCTTTGTTTTTGAGCTGCTTTTTAAGGAAATTCGCCAAAATATCAACACCTCCCATATGGGCAGCCACATGCCCGGATTTCCCCGGACATTTTAACTGATTTTCGGTTGACGAATCCCCGATGTGTCTGGGGGATTCCGGACGTATGGCAGCCCTACCAAAGCCCAACTCTGTCCCCTTTCATTATGAAGGTTGCTAACCACACTGGAAATCTGCTGGACCTCTTTGACCTGAGACCACACAGAGATGAAAGGACACCACAGACAGTGATGCCTTTGCGGTGCCACCTTCACTGAGCTGGAAGGGTACCTTCTTCTTGCAGCCCTGTTTTCATTAAATCGCAACGCTTGTTAGTGCTAATTAATTTGTGCAACTGCTAGCACCCAAAGACACCCCCGCTGGTTGCTTCCAGGCCACCTGTTTATTCAGCCTTCCTCCTGATTGGATTGCAGGGATGTTTGACCACATCAGCTGTCAGCTGAGTGTTTATTCTGATTGGTACACAGGGAAGTCAAAAGAATGTTGCATCAGGAAAATGTTAGGGGGCACACACACACAGCCCACACACTTTCCAGTACAGGTAAAGACCAAGGTGTGAGTCTGTGTAGAGGGGTGTGGCCTGGGGAGAGTTCAAAGGGTCAGGTGGAGGGCCTGGCCCTGGCCCTAAGATTCCCCATCTCTGCCTTAGAATCTTGAGATCCCGAAGCACTAGATCAGATAGTGTGCAATTTATTGATGCAAGAAGATCAAACCTATCCATTCTGAAGGAAATCAGCCCCGAGTGCTCACTGGAAGGACAGGTCCTGAAGCTGAGGCTCCAATACTTTGGCCACCTCATGAGAAGAGAAGACTCCCTGGAAAAGACCCTGATGTTGGGAAAGATGGAGGGCACAAGGAGAAGGGGACGACAGAGGACGAGATGGTTGGACAGTGATCTCGAAGCTACGAACATGAGTTTGACCAAACTGCGGGAGGCAGTGGAAGGCAGGAGTGCCTGGCGTGCTATGGTCCATGGGGTCATGAAGAGTCGGACACGACTAAATGACTAAACAACAACAACAACAACAAATATAAAGAGATATTGGGAAGTATTCCTGGATAGCATCTGGGAAATGGCAGGATGCAGTCTGAAATTTGACCTTGTTCCTTGCGTTATTTGGCAATGTAAAAACACAAGGGGGGGGCTACATCTTTACACAGAATAGGCCTATTGGAAATCAATGGACGCTGTGGGTTAAACCACTGAGCCTAGGGCTTGCTGATCAGAAGTTTGGCGGTTCGAATCCCTGTGACGGGGTGAGCTCCCGTTGCTTGGTCCCAGCTCCTGCCAACCTAGCAGTTCGAAAGCAGTCAAAGTGCAAGTAGATAAATACGGTAGGAACTGCTACAGCGGGAAGGTAAACAGTGTTTCCGTGTGCTGCTCTGGTTCGCCAGAAGCCACTTTGTCATGCTGGCCACATGACCTGGAAGCTGTACGCCGGCTCCCTCGGCCAATAACGCGAGATGAGCGCCACAACCCCAGAGTCGGTCACGACTGGACCTGATGGTCAGGGGTCCCTTTACCTTTACCTAATTAAACAGGTCTACTCTGAATAAAACTTAGCTGAATGCTGCCCAAGGTGCCAAAATATGAAAGAGAGATTATTATCTCTTTTCTATTGGCAGCTGACTGGCAATTAGCCACATATGGAAATAAGGAGGCTTGAGATCATCAATTTGTTAGGATGTTCTGAATATGGGACGTGGCTCATATCAGCAGTGTGCGACTACCGCATCCTGTCGGTACAATGAGTTTTTCTTGCAAAGTGGGACTCCACACACACACACACACACACACACACACACACACACACACACACACACTCCAGATCTGCTCCAGAGGGTTGGGGAACCCCTAGAACAGATTTGTGGGTGGAGGGGGAGAAGAGGGGGCAACTGTGTCATCACTCAAGCAGAAAGCCACTCAAGCAGTCGCATAGCATGGCATTGGAAACAACCCTTCGTCGAATCTCACAGATCAGACCCTGAAATAAACCACACAGGGGCGTACCCAGGATCAAAACTAGGGGGGGGCAAGGCACGGGAGGGGAGGGGCCACAACGTGGGAACGTGGGCGGGGCTACGGAGAATGATGATGATGGTGATGATGACGTAAGAATAAAAATGAAAATAATAAAAATAACGTATCCTCGCAGCGCCTGGCTCTCGTTCTAGATCCCAGCCCGGCCGCCGCCTCCTCCTCCTCCCTGCCTGGTGCCTTCCTCCTCAAGAGGAAGCCTTTCTGGGGGCGGGGGGCAGCCTTCTCCGCCGACAGAGGCGGCCTGGAAGTGAGCGCTGAGGCAACTCTCTCTTCTCCCTCCGCCGGGGCGTCAGGCTTGGGGCCTCTTCTTCCGTGGGTGCCAGCGATCGCTAAAGATCGCGGCGGCGGCAGCAGCACTCCTGGCGGGCGCGGCGACATCACACCTGGCAGCCGCGGGTGAACCACGCGGTGGAGGGCAGGCGCCCAGGAGCACGACCACTGGCAACTATAGAGACGCCGCAGCGCCGACAGCCCTGACAGCAAGCCCGGGGCGGAAGCAGCCGCGCTCCCTCCCAGCTCCTGCCGAGCTCCCAAGGAGTGCAGGAGCACCGGCGGCGCACCTGGCGGCCGCAGGTGAAACATGCAGAGGAGGGAGGCCCAGGGCAGGCGCCCAGGAGCGCGGCCTCTGGCAACTACAGAGACGCCGCAGCGCCGACGGCCCCACCAGCAAGCCCGGGGCGGAAGCAGCCGCGCTCCCTCCCAGCTCCTGCCGAGCTCCCAAGGAGCGCGGCAGCGTCAGTGGCGCACCTGGCGGCCGCGGGGAAACCATGCGGTGGAGGGAGGCCGAGGGCAGGCTGTAGCACGGAGCTCGGCCACCTCTCGGGAAGCTGGAGGGCGCAGCGCGGCGGGCGGGAACGCCGAATCCGCGCTCCGCCGGGCTGTGCTCCGCCTCCGCCTCCACCTCTGCCCACCAACCCCGCTGGCCCTGCTTCTAGGTAAGGGCAGCTGCCCTCACTTGCCCCGTGCTGGGTACGCCCATGAAACCACAGTACAGTACTTGATTTTAAAAAATGGTCTGATGACACTACCATTTTTTAAAATGAAGTTTTTATTATAATTTACTTACTAAGAGTTTATTATGTACTGGAAGAAAGTCCCCAGCAATGCTCAACTCATAATAGCAAACAACTATAAATCTTATCTGTATCTTATGTAATAATATCAACTGCTTGCTTTGCTTTGGGGACTTCTTACTGTGGGTCATAGTATTTGATTTTGATTCTCCCCCCCCCAAAAAAAAAACCCATCCGAAAAAAACTTCAAAATTATTGGGAATGAAACTTACAAATCCCAGACCATTGATCTCCAGTATGCATTCCAACCTGCTTGGGATCCCACTCTGCATTGTGGTTGATCCAGCTCTCCAGTAACAGATCACACAGAAAATAATACCAGCAGTGAATTAAGTGAAAGGAAGGACAGCGTGGGATTGCCCATTTTCAGGCACATCAGTACGAAATGCCTTCCAGAGGGCCAATTAGCTGATGGGTAATCTGGACACAGGGACTTCACCGGCGCCAACTCACTCCTGAAGTTCAGAACGCAATCAAAACGAAACTTCCCTGCTGCTCCTCCGTTCACCTGCGAACGGGGTTTCAAACAGAGGGGCCAAGAAAACGACTTCCTCTCCGTGGGGCAGTTTGGCAAAGGTGGAGAGAGCTGTCTTTTTGGATAAAGGCATGAATGAAGAAATTCTTCAGTCGGCAGGCTGCGCGATGTGTTTGAAGGAGGAGCTCCTCTCCTCTGAAGGGAACATAATAGGAGTGCCTTTTACCAGCTAGGCCTGCTTCACGAACGACGCCAGCTCTTGCGCTGTGATTCATGCACCGGCAACCTCCTTGCTCCATTTTTGCAATGCTCTCTGTGTGGGGCTATCCTTGGACCTGGTCCAGAGCTGCCAGCTGGTGCAAAACGGTGCAGCTAGACTGTTGACGGGGAAAGTCTACGGCCAGCACATAACTCTGGTGCTCAAAAGTCTGCACTAACTAACTGCCCATACAAGGTACACTACAGGGCCGGGTTTGAGGCGCAAGCATTAATTTGCAAGGCTCTTACCGCCCACCTGCCTGCCTTATTACGGACTATCAGTCTGTGAGTCACAGATGGTGGCCTCTGGCTGTCTTTGGCTTAGGCTCCCTTTACTGTTGGGCTCCCTGTCCAACAGTACCTGGTTGACTGGTACTAGGGGATTGTAATCAGAAAAAACTGCTCCTTTTCCCTTATGGGGTACCCAAGAGCCCGTATGTAGGTTCTCTATCGGTAGGAGAAAATAACAGAAGACAACCAGAGAATGTTGTTGTTTAGTCGTGTCCGACTCTTCATGACCCCATGGAGCAGAACATGCCAGGCACTCCTGTCTTGCACTGCCTCCCGCAGTTTGGTCAAACTCATGTTCGTAGCTTCGAGAACACTGTCCAACCATCTTGTCCTCTGTCGTCCCCTTCTCCTAGTGCCCTCAATCTTTCCCAACATCAGGGTCTTTTCCAGGGAGTCTTCTCTTCTCATGAGGTGGCCAAAGTACTGGAGCCTCAGCTTCAGGATCTGTCCTTCCAGTGAGCACTCAGGGCTGATTTCCTTAAGAATTGATAGGTTTGATCTTCTTGCAGTCCATGGGACCAGAGAATATTGAGAAGCAAAACAGCTAGTAAGCCTGATCTTTATTAAACTGTTGCAACAGGGTGATCACACACACACCGGCGCGCGCAGGAGGGAGGAGGAACCCATTGGTGTGCAAGTTCTTATAGACTATTGAAATTGCCTACCCTGTAGCTCAAGACCACCCCCAAAAACATCATACATACATCACAGAAAGAGGTGGTCCCCAGAAGAAATTTGAGTGTGTTGCTTCTCTCCTGTCTGCCAGGCTACCTGATACTGTAATGCCTTATCTGATTGCCTTTTCTGGGTAGCCTGGCCATTCCTTTGAGATGGTAAATATTTAGTTCCTGAATCTCTTACGCATATTGATAGTGTGCTCAGCTTAACAGATACTTGCCAGACTGTATTTACAGGGAGGTGTAAGCCCCTATAGTTCAAAGACAATTGGAGAGCTTTTCCCATATCCTTCCTCCTTGCAGAGGAATATTTGAGGTCAATTTGGGAAAGTCAAAATGGCTTCAGGATTGTTCTCCTGTACTATCGTATTTCAGACAAGTAGTTTATAAACTTATGTATGTGTTTGCCTTGTACATTTATGAACATTTATTATATATATATATGACCTTGGAGGGATGCAGGTGGCGCTGTGTTCTAAACCATTGAGCCTCTTGGGCTTGCCGATCAAAAGGTTGGTGGTTCAAATCCCTGCGATGAGGTGAGCTCCCGTTGTTCAGTTCCAGCTCCTGCCAACCTAGCAGTTCAAAAACACACCCCAAAGTGCAAGTAGATAAATAGGTACCACTCCAGCGGGAAGGTAAATGGCGTTTTCGTGCGCTGCTCTGGTTTCCCCAGAAGCGGCTTAGTCATGCTGGCCACATGACCCAAAAACACTGTCTGCAGACAAACGCCAGCTCCCTCGGCCAGTAAAGCGAGATGAGCGCCGCAACCCCAGAGTCGCCTGCGACTGGACTTAACTGTCAGGGGTCCTTTACCTTTACTTTTTATGACCTTAGAATTCCTATACGTAACAGGGTCCTGCTTCTGGGGCTTTCCCTCCAATCAAATTCCCTAAAGAAAGGGAATCTAGTCTCAAGGTCTTGACACACACCCTGGCAGAAAGGGCTCCCTCCACGCAGCAAGCTTGACAGCAGCTGATCTAGCAGTGTCCTAGTGTGAACGGTCGATGCCCTTGTGCATGTGCTACACAGGCTTCGAAAAGGTAGCAGTTCTCAGCTATGGAACAAACGCGTCAAGATGAATGGATAGCCAACAGGGGTGAGATTCAGGAGCTGAGAACAGGAGGTTTGGGTTCCTAATGGAGTTTGAGCTTTCAGATCATTTCCTGCCTCATGTCTCATCCAAAGCTGGTTGCAAAACCCTAATTGTACAGTGCTTCCTTGACTTAAAAAAAATATATCCCAGAACTCCTGAGGATAATCTTAAAACTGCTTAAATCAGATTTGATGGGAGGGGGGCGTTCTTCCCTCCTGAACTCCTTAGCTGTTTACATGGCAAATCTCTGAAAATCCATTGCAGAACAACTGCCAACTATCCTGGGCTGGGGAGCTAAGGCTTTTGTAAATTAAATCAACGTTATGATGAAAGGATATCTGAACGAGTCGGCTTCCTCTTCCCAGCTCTTGCTGCCATGCTAGTATTAAAAAGCCGGACATTTCTTGTCTTCCATCCCTCTAAAACTGATCCCCTCCCTCTGTTGATTTTCTCTATTAGCTGAGCTTCTTTTGGTCTTTTCATAAGCATCAGGCCAGAGACTCAGTCCACGCATCATCATCATCATCATCATCATCATCATCATTAATTATGGTTTATTTTATTACACTTTGTTATTACACTGCTACAGAAATCAGAGAAAAATTAAATGGAAAATTAAATGTTTCTCCTGCCAAAGTAGATGGGAACATCTGATGAAAAGTGGTATCCCTTTAAGGCTTCGGTATCTGGGGCAGAGATAGCTCTGTTTACAGTTGCATTTGCGTCAGGGAATTCAGCGCTGCATCCTTCTGAATATGATCAGGAAAATACATTCTTGCCCTGGATTAGGGATGAAGGGGAAATTTGATGCAGGACGCATTTTAAAGCCAAATTGATCAGACCTGCACTTTGCAAACCAAGGCGCGTCTGTCCTGCAAAATTCGCACTTATCTGAATGTTGTGATGCAATTCGCCAGCCAGACATTGTTTACAAAAACACATGTATCTGGGGAGAACATGCATAAAAATGAATATATTAGAGAAAGTAATATGTAAAAATGCATCACACCAGAGGAAATTGCTTGGAAAAATGTGAACACTTATAAATAGGGGGTTTATTAGGAGAAATTCATACTAAAATGCTGGTGAATTTTCACGAAGATATAGTTTTGTTTTGTTTTGTAAAGTTGCTGCAAAATGTGGCGAACTGAATTTACGACTGGACCTGTGTAAAGCATGGATTTTCTCAGTTGTAGACAAGCAAACAACCCATTCACAAGAAAGGAGAGCAGCCAAAAAATCCAAGTCTTTTTTATGCCATTTGCCATGGCTTTATCCCATAGGCAACCCTGAATGAACACAAACCGTGGAGACCTTTGGAGTGATGCTTTCATTTGATAAAAATGATTGCTCTCTGTGATTTCATTTATCATTGCTTTTTGGGGCGGACACACTGCTTTTATTCCCAATCAGTGCATGTCCCATAGCTTCCTGTAACTTTCCATATCACAAAGGTTCCAGGGCGTGTGTGTTGTGTTTTAAATTTTCTCCCACTTCTGCTGTGCTATAGGGCAAGAGCTCCCCTCCAGATGGCAATAATGCGGTAACATAGGGGAAGCACCACAGAACAAATAATAAATTGGAATGCTGTTTGGACAGTAGAGCATAAATCCAACACTAATGGACTTTGATTGTGTCAAGTTAGGATACACTCACAAAGCCAAAAATAAAATAAAAGGTCTGAAGAGGTCCCAAAATAACACCACCACTCAACAGATTAGAAACTGTTTACAATCACCCAGAAGCTTTCACTTTCTCTGTGTTGAATCCATCCCTCTTAATAAAAGCATTATCTCTCTCTCTCTCCCCCACCCCACTCACTCTCATAAACACACACACGCACACGCACACACACACGCACACACACACACACACACACACATTTTGCTTCTGGGCTTCTTGAGAGTGTTCAGTCTTCAAATACAGCAGGAATGATGTTAAGTGCAGTAACTTTGCGAGCGCTTTATAGTCCAGTTCCTGAGAGAGAGTGCAGCTCGTGAAATTGGCACCAAAAAAAATAACAACGAGAAACCTACCCACTTTGCAGGATGAGCACAAAAGCCATCCTTTTCAAGAACTGTCTGGAAACCCAATGATTGCCATTAGCTCTGCAGACGAATCTTCAGTCCCTCCATGGAGTGATGCTATGACGCTTCAACAATTTTGAAACAGCAGAGAACAGGGAGAGGCACCTCGGTTCATGGGCGTACCCAGCACGGGGCAAGTGAGGGCAGCTGCCCTTACCTAGAAGCAGGGCCAGCGGGGTTGGTGGGCAGAGGTGGAGGCGGAGGCGGAGCACAGCCCGGCGGAGCGCGGATTCGGCGTTCCCGCCCGCCGCGCTGCGCCCTCCAGCTTCCCGAGAGGTGGCCGAGCTCCGTGCTACAGCCTGCCCTCGGCCTCCCTCCACCGCATGGTTTCCCCGCGGCCGCCAGGTGCGCCACTGACGCTGCCGCGCTCCTTGGGAGCTCGGCAGGAGCTGGGAGGGAGCGCGGCTGCTTCCGCCCCGGGCTTGCTGGTGGGGCCGTCGGCGCTGCGGCGTCTCTGTAGTTGCCAGAGGCCGCGCTCCTGGGCGCCTGCCCTGGGCCTCCCTCCTCTGCATGTTTCACCTGCGGCCGCCAGGTGCGCCGCCGGTGCTCCTGCACTCCTTGGGAGCTCGGCAGGAGCTGGGAGGGAGCGCGGCTGCTTCCGCCCCGGGCTTGCTGTCAGGGCTGTCGGCGCTGCGGCGTCTCTATAGTTGCCAGTGGTCGTGCTCCTGGGCGCCTGCCCTCCACCGCGTGGTTCACCCGCGGCTGCCAGGTGTGATGTCGCCGCGCCCGCCAGGAGTGCTGCTGCCGCCGCCGCGATCTTTAGCGATCGCTGGCACCCACGGAAGAAGAGGCCCCAAGCCTGACGCCCCGGCGGAGGGAGAAGAGAGAGTTGCCTCAGCGCTCACTTCCAGGCCGCCTCTGTCGGCGGAGAAGGCTGCCCCCCGCCCCCAGAAAGGCTTCCTCTTGAGGAGGAAGGCACCAGGCAGGGAGGAGGAGGAGGCGGCGGCCGGGCTGGGATCTAGAACGAGAGCCAGGCGCTGCGAGGATACGTTATTTTTATTATTTTCATTTTTATTCTTACGTCATCATCACCATCATCATCATTCTCCGTAGCCCCGCCCACGTTCCCACGTTGTGGCCCCTCCCCTCCCGTGCCTTGCCCCCCCCTAGTTTTGATCCTGGGTACGCCCCTGCCTCGGTTTCCTTATAAAGAGATCCGCACCAGGGATTTTGCAGACCCTTGGCAGGATGCGGTCCTAGGGTCCTCTCCTATCTGAACACCAGGGAGGAGGGATGTTCTCCTCATTGTCCGCAACTGCAGCCCATTATCTGCATGTTTTCTGTACTGGCGGCCATTGTTCTTATTTATAAAGAAGTAAGTGATAAAGCAAAAGAGGAAAAATGTGTGAGAAAGGAAGGTGTAAAAATAATGCAATAGGTAAAATTGATACACTTCTATACATTGTTCTATAGAATTGAATGATGTTGTACTCCTGATACAAATGTATTTACAGTGGAACCTTGGTTTATGAACACCTCGGTTTACGAATTTTCGGTTTACGAACCCCACGGACCCATCTGGAACGGATTACAGTAATTCACTTTCCATTACTTTCAGTGGGAAAGTTCGCTTCAGTTTATGAACGCTTCAGTTTATGAACAGACTTCCGGAACCAATTACACCCATGCTTCGGGTTAAGTACGCTTCAGGTTGAGTACTCCGTGGACCCATCTGGAACAGATTAATCCACTTTCCATTACTTTCAATGGGAAAATTCGCTTCAGTTTATGAACGCTTCAATTTATGAACAGACTTCCGGAACCAATTGTGCTCATAAACCGAGGTACCACTGTATTCATAACCTCCTACAGTCTTCATAAGTTCATTCCAAATATCACTATACAGTGGTACCTCGACATACGAATGCTTCGACTTCCGAAGGTTTCGACTTACAAAGTTGACAACCCCGAAGTATTTTCGCAAAATTGTGCTTCGCGCATGCGCAGAACGGGCGCTTCAACATCCGAAAACCTTGACTTATGAAGAGCGCCACGGAATGGGTCGTCTTCGTAAGTCGAGGTACCACTGTATTTGTGCAAAGTCTATGTCTGCAAGCAATCCGTTCGTAAGTTGCGAGTGTTGTCATATTGTCGATCCATTGGTTAAAGGGAATCTTATCTTCGTTATTCCAATTCATCCGTAGCAATCTCTTGGCCACAGTCAGGGCTCGTAGAATCCATTTTCCTTGTCCAATTGTCAACTTCCATACAATAGGTATATAGCTCAAAAGAATATTCTCCTCTGAAAATTTTACCTTTTTTTCTGATGCAGGCAGACTGGTGTGTTTAAGTTATTCAGTTGCATTAAGTTGCTCAGCGGGGCTTAGTTCCAGGTGCATAGGACCGCAGCCTTCACTTTGCAAATTTTTATTTTAAAAAGGATCCTACTGCCCATCAGATCCTCCAGGGTCTTTGCACTGATAGGGTAGGGTAGAACAGCCTTTGCCCCATGTTGGCTGGGGCTGATGGGAGTTGTAGTCTTGTTGGTTGGTTGGTTGGTTGGTTAGAATCATAGAATCATAGAGTTGGAAGAGACCACAAGGGCCATCCAGTCCAACCCCCTGCCAAGCAGGAAACACCATCAAAGCATTCCTGACAGGTGGCTGTCAAGCCTCTGCTTAAAGACCTCCAAAGAAGGAGACTCCACCACACTCCTTGGCAGCAAATTCCACTGTCAAACAGCTCTTACTGTCAGGAAGTTCTTCCTAATGTTTAGGTGGAATCTTCTTTCTTGTAGCTTGAATCCATTGCTCCGTGTCCGCTTTTCTGGAGCAGCAGAAAACAACCTTTCTCCCTCCTCTATATGGCATCCTTTTATTTTTTGAACATGGCTATCATATCACCCCTTAACCTTCTCTTCTCCAGGCTAAACACGCCCAGCTCCCTAAGTCGTTCCTCATAAGGCATCGTTTCTAGGCCTTTGACCATTTTGGTTGCCCTCCTCTGGACAAGCTCCAGCTTGTCAGTATCCTTCTTGAACGGGACACAGTATTCCAGGTGAGGTCTGACCAGAGCGGAATACAGTAGTACTGTTACTTCCCTTGATCTAGGTGCTATACTCCTATTGGTTGGTTGGTTGGTTTAGCATTCTGCCCTTCGCCCAAAGATCTGGAGGGCATCAGGTTGGTGAAGGCTTCCTCTCCACCCTCCTCCACAAACCTGCCAGGGTTTCGAGTGCAGGGATGTAACACATGGCACAATTAAGCTGCATTTCCAAAATACCCAGGCCAATAAATAAACAGAAAAGCTGGGGGAGGATTGGGTCAAGATGCCACTGGCAGCCCGGCAAGATATATAGCCCATTGGAGGGGTGAGGAGCTGCGGCTGCATTGAGCAGTGTGCTCATCAGCATTCTGCACAGCTGCAACCCAAACCTTGCATCAAAGAGAGAGGGAGGCTTTTTGAGCAGAGCAAGAGAGCAGCCAGAGGAGTTCAGAACTGTTAGAAGTGCCCTGAGGAAGGAGAGGATGGCAAAGTGAAAAGTGGATGCATTTTGGTTTCGGGCAACCGTCCTTTTTGCAGGCAGGGTTGTAACCGCCCCGTCTCTGCCACCATCCCAGTCTCTCTCTAGGGATGGGGGAGAGATTTGATCGCTTAGAAGCAAACTGTCCTGATTCTCACTTACAAGATGAGATCTGAAGAGCAGCTATCCTTCATAATCTGCACTTTTCAATTTTGCAGTTGAGTTCTCCAGCCAAGCATTGTGCACAAAAAATATATGCTGTTGTAAAGTGTGTATGAAATGGCATATAGATATCTAGGAAACCAACATATTAAAAGGCATTATGTTGGGGGGAAGCACACTGCAATAAAACTTCTATATTAGGCAAAATTGCATACAATCTGTATGTACATGATGGGTTCTCATGAGGACTTTCTTAAAATTGAGCTTGCAAACTGGTGTGGAAGTGTGGGGAATTGAATGTAAGCCTAGAAAAAAAAGAATCTGAGAGAAACTGAAATTGATGCACACAATCATACATACTCTGGTGAAAGCCAACATTTTTTGTTTTTATACTTGCTACACCATTCGGACACCAGTTCCCCTTCATCTCTGCCTCCTCTTGGTGCCATCTTCTACTATGTTGGGGCGCCAGGCCATTGCTGAACCTTCACATTTGCAAATAAGCAGGTTGCAAGTGGGGGGCTGCAATAAAATGTTGCAGCATCGAGTTCGCTTGCTCGGGGTTCCAGCCTGCCTCCAGGATATTCCACTCCCCTTCTCCTTAGCTTTCCATTTCTCCCCAACAGCCACCCAACATTCCATGACCACTAGGCACCCTGTGTCCCAACAGCCACCCAAGTTCCCTCTTCTCCAAGGCATTTCCCAAGCAATCAGAGACTAAGCCCAGGTGCAGCCAACCCCTCCTCCACCCTTTTTATGTCCCTCTTGGTTCAGGGAGACACGGGGGAGGGGAGTTTGTTGCAGCAGGAGTGGGAGACACCTGTGACTCTTTCCCAGCCAGACTCATCTCTGCCTCTTGGTCTCCCTCCTCTCCTACTTAAGCCTCTGCCTCTGATTCTCTCTGCCACGGACTCCCTCAGCTCACTAAGCCCTGTTGCCCCTTCAGCTTCCGACACCTCCTTCTCCCAGTCAGCTCCCACCACTCACCATCATCCCACCACCAATCCCTGGGCTTTGAACCTTCTTCCCTTGGGAGTTTTCCAGCTGGCTCCTCCCACTGTTCCTTTGCGTCCAACCAGTCCATGATGCTACCCCACCAATCTCACCCTGTCCCCACCCACCTGCCTGCCTGCCTTCCTACTTGCAACCAACCCTTTGGGTAGCCTTGGCTGTCTGCTTCCTCCTTCTCACTCTCCGTATTGCCCTTGTACAACATGGAGACAAGACCTGAATTAGTTGGCTTCCCACCCCTGTCATTGGCTCTGGTTGCCGCCTTCTGTCTTTCTGTCCCACCAGTTTCCAGCATTGTCTCGTCTGGAAGGAAGCTTGCTCTGTAAAGGCAGCCCCACTCCTTTCACCTCTCAAGGAAGAACATGGCCATGCTTTCCTTGGATGAGAAAGTTCCGCAAAAGTGGAATGGGAATCTTGTTCATTCTTCCATTCCCTTGACCTTCCCATTTGTCCGGTTTCAGGTTTGATGGTGGGGGTCTTTGCCTTCAAGGAAAAGCCATGAACATTACTCACACCCATGGCTGCAGTTCAGCAAATGAAGCGAGAGGACAGTTAGGAGCCAGTGGCATTTGAAATTCATGGGCATGCAGGGTTGCTCTCCTTGAATGAATCCGGAAATGCTAACTCCTCAGAGTCTCCTGGGGAGGGTGCATGCTTGGCATCCCGCAGTGAGGACAGATTAGTTATTTTTAACACAGGGAAGCGAGCCTGGTGCCATTGCTGCCTCTTTTTAGGTGCCAAGCGAAAACATTATTCGCTAGCCAAGCTGGTGTTGTTTTATTGGCAGGGTAGTTAGATAAGTCAGCGGCCTTTGCTTGGTTTTGCTGCATTTGCAGCATCAAAGTGACCTCTCCGAGGTGCAAGCCTGGGTCTTGTGTATGGAGGTTCTGGGCTGCCCAGTCGTGGTCTTGCTGATGTGGTCCAAAGGAAAGCAGAGCAATACGTTTGACACCAGTTCGGCTGTAGGAGTTGCCAGAAGGAGGCGTACAAGGCGTCATCAAACTGCCTTAGGGACTCCGCTCCAGATTTGTCTCGGGTTTACTCCTTAGCCTTTTATTCTCTGTCACAAGACAGCAGAGATTTAGGATCAGAGTTTTCCTTCTCCTAGATGGGCTCCCTTCCCAGGTTAGGAGTCCCATCTGCCTTTCATTTTCCTCCTTTTAAATATATTGTTCCTTTGATATATCTTCTCTAATGTATCTTGAGATAACCTTGTCTGGTCTGCATTTTAGTTTTTTATTGCTGTGGTTTTTTAATCTGTTTTTAATGTATTTATTATTTTATTTTTACCATGCAAGTTACTTTGAGGCTTGGTTTGTTGCTGTTACTTCAGCTGCACAGATAAGAATAGGGAAAGAATAACACTGTTTTCCCTGCCCTCTTGGCCTATATTTTCATTTCACACTTTATGGGGGAAGTGGGGATTCTCTGCTCTGCCAGCGATCACCTGTTTAATTAAAACAGAGTTCAAAGGTGCGAAAGAAATCACCTTTCTGATGGCATTTCAGTGCCATCAATTAGCTCCTTTTTAATCAGCAAGCTGCATCTCCTCGGATGCCGGGAGATTCGGTGCCTTCTTGCAAAGACACAAAGAGGTTGTGGGTTTACACCAGCTGAAACAGGTGCAGAGGCCTGGTGAGTTGTGGCTGTGGATGCAAACAGAGCTTAGCTCACTTCTGGGATGCCTGTTTAATGAGCAATAACCCCGATTTGTTTCCAAAACAATTGCAAGGAGGTTAGATGACATTGACAGTTTATTGAGCATCCATCCTGGTTTGTTTACATGGAATCCTCTGCATACCCAACTGGATCACTGCATTCTGCAGCAGAGGGCACCCTGCAGATACCGTTCAATCAGGAGGCCACATGATGTGAGAACAGGACCTTTAATGTGGTGGCCCCGACCCTTTGGAACTCCCTCCCACTGCATATCAGGCAGACGTCTCCTCTGCTGATTTTTTGACACCTGCTAAAGACGTTCCCCTTCCAACAGGCCTTCAGAAACCTTTATGCCAGTTGGAATCTATCTTGGAATTGAACTGTTTTTTTATTTTTGCACTGTTGTTTTAAACTGTTTTTATGCTTATAAGGTGTGTGTGTGTGTGTGTGTGTGTGTGTGTGTGTGTGTGTGTACTGCTCGATTGTAAAAGAAACAAAACCTCATGGTGGTTTACAAAGAGATATATGTGCAGATGCAACAGATATAGGCAATTGTTTAAGCTGTTTTATATAAGTGATTGTTTTATGTATGCTATCATATTGTAATTCGCTTCCAGATGCCTCATGGGAAGTAATCCATAATTTTATATATATATATATATATATATATATATATATATATATATATATATATATATAAATGTAAACTGGACATGTGGGTGTATCTCCACTTTTATCCGAAACCGCTTGACCGATTGCGTTCAAATTTGGACACACCATCCCATGTGAATATGAGAGTGACCCCATACTGTTTGCTTAGACAGATGTCACACCTGGGCCACGTAAAACCCAAAAAACCACGTGTTCCAGAACTCACAACTCAGACGATAGTGCATGCTGGGAGCACAGGAAAGGTTTCAAAACAGCGCCCTCTAGCGATGGCTACACTGGTACTGCAGCTAGGAAAGCTTCCCTCTCCACAGCATCTCGGCTTGGCTTTGCAGACTGGGCTGAGTGGAGATGGGGGGCTCTCCTGGGTGGGAGATGGGGGGAGGAGGGGGCGGGATAGGTCATGGGTCGGGACAGGGTGGGGCCAATCACAGGGATGAGCTGGGGGTGGGGGGAGCAGGGGGCGACATACCTCATGGGTTGGGACAGGGTGGGGAGCGTCACAGGGATGAGCCTGTGTAAACAGAACACGCATAAAACATTTCAACAAAATGAAGGGGGACTCTGAAGGTGAGTGGAGTCTGAAGGGGGACTCTGAGGGTCCGTTTAACAAACTGAGCCACAGCAACGCATGGCCGGGCCAGCTAGTAATATTAATAATCATCATAATGATGGTGATGATGTCCCTGTGACAGTGGTCAACTTCAAGGTCAGCAGTGGGCCCCTTTGCTGGTGTCTAGGCCCTGGCAGATGCCCAGCTACATCATTACAAGTTGTTGGAAGGGGGCACTAACCCACAAGGCTTCCCACTCTTTAGCGGACAGTCACATGGCCCATTCAAAATAAGCTTTCCTTTTCTCCCGGTGCACATGGGTTTGCCATGCCCTCCGGTGAACCAGCAGAAAGCCTTTGCGACGGTCCCATCTGGGCGAGAGGGAATGCATCTCCCTTTCAAAAAGCCCTCGCCTCCCATGAGCGATTTCTCTCTCTTTCTTTCTCTCTTTCTCGGCTGCCACGTAAACAGGGAGCAAGCAACAACAGCTGGGCTGTGTGAGCTAAGTGGATGGCACTCAGCTCTGAAGACATTGCTTTGCTTGAGGGTCCATTTCCACTGGTTTGTTCCCAGAGACGCACCCAGGAGTGGGGCCGCGTGCTTGCGGATAGAGAGCATCCAGGGTTGCACTGGGGAGATACGACTCCAAGGGTGAAGATCACTGGGTGGCATTGGGCTGCCTGGACTGGCCAACTTTGCAAGGTTGTTCTGAGGATAACGAGCTAAGCCTCGATATAGGTGCCAGGAGCGGGCAACATTTTTGCATGTTAATTTCATTTAATACAGTGGTATCTTGGGTTACAAACACCTTGGGTTACAAACACTTCGGGTTACAAACTCTGCTAACCCGGAAGTAGTACCTCAGGTTAAGAACTTTGCTTCAGGATGAGAATAGAAATCGTGTGGCGGCAGTGGGAGGCCCCATTAGCTAAAGTGGTACCTCAGGTTAAGAACGGTTTCAGGTTAAGAACGGACCTCCAGAACGAATTAAGTCCATAACATGAGGTACCACTGTATCTGCCTTTGAAAACACGCTTCATTTATTTATTTGAACAATTCATACACTGCTTTTTTTTACAAACATATTTTTATTAAAGATTTCTTGGTTCACAAAAGTATGTGCAATGTCTCTTTTTTTCAAGTTACATTTTCTACAGATCAGTTTCATTTGTTGCGACATTAGTGTTACATTAGGAAGAAAAGGGGAAAGAGTTGGAGGGGAGCATAGTGGTGGGTGGTCTCGGGTGGCAATGCTTCGCTTCTACTTAGTGTATGTGTGGGGTTTTGTGTCAGCGTCGCTTGTGTGGGTTCTCTTTACTATTCGCTTGTATTCCTTTGGTGTGGTGAACTTCGTTTTCATGTGTGAGTGGGGTGGGTGGGTGTTTTTGTATCAGGTTAGCCATACCGATTCGTATGCTGTTGGTGGATTCTTGTTGGGCTGTGATGTGATAAAAGGGAGCCATATTGGGGTGAAGGCTCTTCTATTTGTCCCTGTGTCAGTTTCAGTTTATTGGTTAGTTTTCCTAATAAGGCAGTTTTCCATACTATTTGATATCATTGGTCCATGCTTCCTCCTGACAGGTGTATACAATGTGTTTTGGGGCATATTACTTGGCCAGAGAAGTGCACTACAAACTTTGGGGAATTGTGACTTTCGAAGGATGACTCTGTTTCATTGCACCAATTGTTTCAGGAAGTGTGGTTTAGGTGGGTTCGCCTTTAGATGCGAACAGAACCGGCACTGTCTGGGGCTGATTGGAGTTGGTGTCCGAAACATCTGGAGGGCACCAGGTCAGCGAATGTTGTTGTATACGAATGGGAGGAGGTGCTATCTTCTCCTTTACCTCCAGCGGCAAAAATGTCTCAGGCCGGCCCTGCTGTTTGCTTCAGGAGGGAAGGTGCTGGAAGAATCTTCATCAAAACAGTGACACGGGGAAGAAAGAATTAATCTCTACTTCCCTGCACAACAGGATCCAGAGAGCGAGAGCGAGAGAGAGCGAGAGAGCGAGAGAGCGAGAGAGCGAGAGAGCGAGAGAGAGAGAGAGAGAGAGAGAGAGAGAGATGCTATTTAAAACTGAAGCAGACATGGAATGTACTTCTGAATACTTTTGGGAAGAATTGTGTGGTTCATTCCAAGTAAACACCCATAGGATTAGGCTGCCTACAGGAGCTCAATTTTTATTCCACCAACAGGATGGTTATTTCATAAATATTAAGGGCTGCGAACAGTCAGGACAGTCTGTTTCCAAAGACCTTCTTTCTAAATTTAGTGTGATTGCCCTGCAACTTTTTTTTTTGCATACCAAAAAATTACAAAGTAAGAAACAAAATAAAAGTTATCTGGAGTCTTATTAATATGTATCCGGGTCATATGATTTTAATACACATATATTTGCAAGTGAGTTGAGGTGTGCTCCCATACGCAAGAGGCATAAATAAAAGCATGCTGCTCTGATGTGTGTGGAATGCAGGGGTGCCCACATCTGGCGGCGGCAGCAGAACAGGAGGAGGAGGAGCTAGCATATTGCAACATCAGCAGTGAAGGCAGGGGGGAGAGGGACGCTCAAGATAAGCTGTGGCTCATGATGACGTTTTTGGAGAAAATCAGAACCCACTTTCACAATATAGGCCATCTCTCTCTCTCTCTCTCTCTCTCTCTCTCTCTCTCTCTCTCTCTCTCTCTCTCTCTCTCTCTCTCTCTCACACACACACACACACACACACACAGAGAGAGAGAGAGAGAGAGAGAGAGAGAGAGAGAGAGTATATATATTTCAGGGGAGCGCAAAAATAATCTGATAAGGTTGAAAGAATATAGAAAGAGTAAGGTTTCTTACTCATGACAAACAAAGTGATTCTCTCTCTCTCTCTGTGTGTGTGTGTGTGTGTGTCTATATATATAATTTTCTGTTTTACAATTTAAAATACTCATTTTTACATCCTTAAGATTTATCAATGACTTCCCTTCTTCTCTTTCCATGGTTCATTTTGCATATCATAAATCCCTGCATATTTTACAAAAACTATACCATTCAGTATTCCATTATTACCTCCACCAAAACTTATTTACGCTGCTGAATTTATCTCAACACTGCAGCGTTTTCAGCTGCGCAGTTATTTCCCATATATTCAATAAACATTTTCCAATCCTCTCGCTACGTATCTTCTTCTTGTTCTCTTCTCCCATATGTTAAGTCTGCAAGCTGCGCATATTCTGTCAACTTATCGTAAGTTGCCATTCTTTTTTCGTTGGGAGCTCACTCATTTTCCATTTTGGGGCTAACGAAACACGGGCTGCAGTAGTGGCATAGATAAATACCCTTTCTTGACACCTGGGAATTTCAGTCTGAATTATCCCCAACAAAAAGGACTCTTTTACATGTGGCCAAAATGAAGCCAGTAAGTTAACACCAGTGCATACTAACCCACGGTGACTAAACTTGGAGAAGAAGCAGTAAGGGAGTAAAGCCTAAGAAAACAACCTACCTGTGAGCAAGCAGTTCCCTAAGGAGGAATCCGCCATAGGAAATAATAGACCACCTTTCTGTCTATGCCCCCCACCCCCCAAAAAACGAAACTGGGTCAGGCAAGTGTTGTTGCTTTATTCCCAACAATTCACTACAGTATTTGGTAACTACAGTGGAACCTCGGTTTACAACTACCGGTACCTCTGTTTATGAACGCCTCCGTTTACGAACGCCGCAGACCCGGAAGTGTTTACATCCGGGTTCCGCGGCGTCAGATGTGCAGGTCGCACATGCGCAGAACTCTATCAGTGCTTCGTGCATGCGCAAAAGCGTGCCTTTGGGGAGCAAATGCCTCCATTTACGAACGCCTCCATGGGACGGATTGCGTTCGTAAACCGAGGTTCCACCGTATTAGGAAAGTGGCAGACATGCTGGCTTGGCCCTGCGACCATGGCTCCCTGCGGCATGCTGACATCCCTCATGCAGAGTTTGCAACCCAAAGCATTTGTAACCCAAGGTACCACTGTATATACAACCTGAGCCTACAATGGAAGGGCTCACAGCATTAACACCTTCAAGAAGGCCTTGCTTCTCCCACAGCCACGCCCTTGGATGGAAACAGAAATCAAGCATCTCTCTTTCTGGCTTCTGCCTGCTTCTATCTTTCAGGTCACACACACAACTCAGGCTTTTGTCTTTCTGACTACCAGAGGGAGGAGGCAGAGCCTCTTCCTTTGTTGACCTCTATTTAGGCCATTACCACAAAGCTGCCCTGGCTATTTGAGCAATTGAATCTTTTCTGGGTCCGGGAATTAGATTGGATTCGGGCATAAAGCCTACCCACCCACCTCAACTCACAACACTGCATTATTAGGCACAATTTACCCCAGTCTATGTATTAATATTTCTAGGCATTATTTGGCTGGATAACTGCACTGCAAAATTCAGACGATGGCAAATTTCATAGGATGGCTGTGTTTCAGTTCTCGCTGTTGCTTCAGAAAGTGTGAATTAGGTAGGTTCACCTTTTGCTGCAGTTAAAGCTGAACCCCCCCCCCCATTTCCTTTGGTGAGGTGCAGAAGAAAATATGGCAATGTTCTGGTTCATCTCTGGTTCCGACCCCCTTTGCTAACCCCCTCCCATGAAAAGGGCCGGATTTAGGTTTGGTGAAGCCCTAAGCTACTGTCTGACCAGAGTAGTGTATGCTCTGGTTATCTCCCACTTGGACTACTGCAATGCGCTCTACGTGGGGCTACCTTTGAAGGTGACCCGGAAACTGCAATTAATCCAGAATGCGGCAGCCAGACTGGTGACTGGGAGCGCTGCCGGGACCACATAACACCAGTCCTGAGAGATCTACATTGCCTCCCAGTACATTTCTGAGCACAATTCAAAGTGTTGGTGCTGACCTTTAAAGCCCTAAACAGCCTCGGTCCTGTATACCTGAAGGAGTATCTCCACCTCCATCGTTCAGCCTGGACACTGAGGTCCAGCGCCGAGGGCCTTCTGGCAGTTCCCTCACTGCGAGAAGCAAAGCTACAGGGAACCAGGCAGAGGGCCGTCTCGGTAGTGGCACCCGCCCTGTGGAATGCCCTCCCATCAGAGGTCAGAGAGATAAACAACTACCTGACATTTAGAAAATACCTAAAGGCAGCCCTGTTGAGGGAAGTTTTTAGTCTGTGACATTTTAATGTATTTTGATGTGTGTTGGAAGTCGCCCAGAGTGGCGGGGGAGACCTGGCCAGATGGGCGGGGTATATATTATTGTTGTTGTTGTTGTTGTTGTTGTTGTTGTTGTTGTTGTTATTATTATTATTATAGGTAATAGAGTCCTTTATATGTCCAGCTGTCCTCTGTCAACAACAAATTGTCACTTTTTTGTGTTGAATATATGCTATATGGCAATTAGCCCTGAGTGCTCACTGGAAGGACAGATCGTGAAGCTGAGGCTCCAATACTTTGGCCACCTCATGAGAAGAGAAGAATCCTTGGAAAAGACCCTGATGTTGGGAAAGATTGAGGGCACTAGGAGAAGGGGACGACAGAAGACGAGATGGTTGGACAGTGTTCTCGAAGCTACGAACGTGAGTTTGACCAAACTGCAGGAGGCAGTGCAAGACAGGAGTGCCTGGCGTGCTATGGTCCATGGGGTCACGAAGAGTCGGACACGACTAAATGACTAAAGAACAACAATATGGCAATTTATGGACCTAATAGGTATCTAAAGCCATTTGCACATAATAAAATATGTATTTTATCAAAGTAATATTTCATCATATATTTTGGAAATGTACATCCATGTTTTTTCCCCTTTAACATTTTTTGGGGGGCCCAAGAGAGTGGGGCCCTAAGCTATAGCCTGTTTAGCTTATTTAAGGCTACCAGACGTCCCCGTTTCCCAGGTACAGTCCCCAGATTTACAAATCAGTCCCCACAGAAAATCCATTAAAATGGAAGTGTCCCCAGATTCATTGAAAAAAATCTGGCAACCTTATTATACGTAAATCCGGCAATGCCCATGAATGTCATCCCTGTTCCCCAAAAGCTTACACTTCAAATGATGCAAAGCTGGTGGTGAGGAGCACCCAGGCAGGTTGGAAGAATGAATTATGGGATGGAGCCACTCCAGCAGAGCAATTACGGGAAGCCTTATTAACTCTGCGGGAGTTGTCTCAGAACTTTGACGGTAATTTATGACAGCCAAACTCCCTCGCAAAATAAACACGTCCAGCAATATTAAGGAAAGGTTGGCCAGCTTTCCCTGGAAGAACCTCCGTCAAAACGTCAAAGCCAGCTCTCCATCTGCAGCATAGTTCACGTACTACCTATATTTCCTTCCCACTAAATCCAAGAGGCAGTGGCAGGCTGGTGCCCATTGGGGCCAGTGGGGCAGACGAAAAGGAGGTCAATGGTAGGCAGAGCCAGAGCCCAGGACAGGCAGAGGCAACTAGTTTTGTCCCCATCCTCTTCCTTGCTGAGCTCTACAAGGTTAACCCTGAGACTAAGGAGGAAGATGATAGGCCGGGCCAACCCCTGGGCCAGCTTGTAAGTAAGTGGGCAGGAAGGTGGAAGGGTGTTTCAGGGTGGTGGGGGCCCCAGTGGGCCAGTCTCCACTGCCAAATGTTTTGGGGTGGGTGGGCACTAGCTATATAAAACCATAGAATTGTACAGAGTGGGAAGGGACCCAAAGAGTCGTCCAGTTTGATGATATTGATATGTTAGCACTCCTGAAGTTTTCAGTGCTGTTTCCCAGGTCTGTTTTACAGCTTAGGGACAGCCTTATCCCTGATGTTGCTCATGAATTCAAAGGCACAAAAAACTCAGCGCAGTTTTGAAATCAGTGGTTAAAGTCTGCTCACTTTCGAAATATTTGGTCTACCGTCTTGATTCGAAATGGTGTCCAATTGTATCCAAACACAGAAGAAGACCTGCTCCTTGATGTCAGGAACCATCAAGCAAAATTTGGTTACAATATCATAGGAGCTGTCCAAATGCAGAGCAAACAAACTGCTTTCCAAGAGATACAGTGGTTTGCGCAGCTTTTCTAATCTTAGGTTAATAGGGCAAGCAACTCAGCAACTAAATAAGTAAATAAAAATAAAAATAATCAACCAATCTCCAATTTAGCTCTCAGTTCTAACACAACTTCTCTCACTGCATCTACAGAATAAGTTTTTTTAAAAAAAAATAAAACAAAAAAACAAAATCCACAAACCAGGCCCCAATTCACAGAAAAACTGAGAACAGTGGGTTGTATCCAATTAAGTTATTCTCAATGTAGACCCACTTAGGAATGCCATATTTCAATAAGTGAAAATCCGGACAGAAAAGTTGTTGAGCTTTTATTGCAAAATCTCAAAAAAGGAAAGGAAAGGAAAAAGATATTCCAACATGGGTTGCCATATGCCCAAGTTTTCCTGGACATTTTAACCAATTTTCAGAAATTCTGCTTTTTCCCATGGATATGTCTGGGAAATTCCAGAGGTATGGCAGCCCTAGATCACTGAAATTAACGAACCCATGTTAGTCTTGTCTGTTAAGTTTAAATGGATCTATTCTGAGTACAGCTAACACAAGACACCACCCAATATTTCTGCTCCATCTCCAGGTCTGCCAGAGCAACAGGGAGGAAAGTTGTAACAGCTAGGAGTGCCACTGTGAAGCAAAATGCAGATATCCCTCTCAACCAGAGCAGGAAAAACAGGCATGGTGGGTGAATGAACAACAGAGCTACAGGCAAAACCTGCTCCTGCTACAATACAATGGAACCTCGGGTTGTGAACGTGATCCGTGTGGGAGGCACGCTCGCAACCCGCAGTGCCGTGTCTGCGCATGTGCATGATGCAATTCGGTACTTCTGCGCATGTGCGAGCGCCAAAACCCAGAAGTAACCCGTTCCAGTACTTCTGGGTTTGGCGTGTCCGTAACCCAAAAATGCGCAACACGCAGCGATCACAACCTGAGGTATGACTGTATTTGGAAACTTTGCATTTCTGTGCTGTGCTCCGCCACTGGGGGAAAGAGCTGCATTATAATCAATACACCGTCTCATTAATTGATAAAGAGAATTCTCATTTGTCACTGAGCAAACAATTTCCTTAGTATTGTGGGGAGGGTAATGGTGCCTCCAAATTTCTGTGAGAAGGGGATTAATATAATCGGAGCCCATTAGGCAGACTCTGTAAGACAGGCCTCCAGTAAAAGGGATGACGGGGGGTGTCAGTGTTTTGGAGGGTAAATGCTGCAATCTGTCATTGAACTACAGTAGTCCCTTAGTGGTGGCTTTATACTGGACATCATTCTGCTTTAATAGTTGTTCTGTGATGATTCCCTAATGCTGTTGCATTATTGCTGCCAAGAGAGTACTCTTGCACCATAGCGCAAGCAAAGCAGGACAAAGCAAAAATCCCAGAATATTTGCAGTATGTCCAGTTTTTATTGAGCATTTGTTCTGATTCATCTGCAGGGAGGTTATATGGCAATGAGCACCCATCCTTATTGGCTTGCAGGGTGTTTCCCTGTCTTCCTATTGCTCAGTCATTCACCCCACACATTTCAATTCATTTCCCAACCACTTTCCAACTAGCCAACTTTCCATTCACCCTACAGAAGCTCAGTGTTGTGACTGCCAAGCATGTTCAGCCTTCGTTGGGCTGTTGCGGGGCATGGGCCGGTTTGCCTTTTTAGGTTCCCCCCCCCAAAGTTTTTCTGGATTCTGCAAACCTTGTGTAATGATCTCAGGCAGGCAAGCAAGCCCCGGTAAGAATTAATGACTCTCCGGCAGTTTTGTGTCACGTTTATTTACAAAAACACATCCAGAGCATGGCTTCTCACCTGCTCACATTGACGAGAGTTGGTCAGTCTGAATCTCAGTCCCTTTCACAGCAGGAAGAATGCCAAACTCCCGCCCTTCCTCTCTTGCCCTTCTGTTGTCCTCTGACCTTATCCAGTCTCCTAGAACTGGGACTGAGAGGCTGGCCTTCCCCATCCCCACTTCCACTCAGCACACTCTCTGTCCTCTGCTTATCTGCTGATTGCCTAGCAACACTCTGGCTGCCTCCTAACTCTCCCACTTCTTGAGAGCTAACAGTGTCTTCTTCAGGAAGGAGGGTCAATCTACCCCTTCCAGGCTCTGTCAGCCAGCTTTCCTCTGCAGAGTCAGCCTCTCTCTCACTGAGCTCAATTTCTGAGTCTGACTCTTCCCCTGTGCTCAGGTGAGCCACTCTCCTGACACCTTGGGGTTTCCCCAGACATGCCGAGACCACCCTCTTGTTATTCAGTGGCCCTGTTTGGACAACAGTTCCAAAAGCACTCGGCAGCCAAGTTTGGTGTTAGTGGGAATGATTATTACAAAGACACCAGAATTCTCCTGTGTTGGCTCCTCTGGCTGGCTCCAGGGTCTTCCTGGATCTCAAGCTCATCTGCTACCTGGGAATGGAGGATAAATTCACAAAAATGTGAGCCTGTACAGCAGACTGAAAACTTCCCTTAGGAGAAAAAAAGTAAATTCTCAGCCCTTTTGTATCTTGGACAAAACAGAGCAGCAAGAACCTCCATTCATATTCCCCAGGTCCACCCAGTTCAGGCAGTTTGGGGGAACAGAAATACATTGTTTGGGGAATGATAATCAGTTACATCTTCAGCATCTTCTGAGGCCTTGGAATTATTCCCATGCCTTTGTTTCGCCTCGACTTGTGAAACTTGACTCAGAACGGGGGCGGTGATGCCGCTTGGGGCTGAGTTATGGCTTAATAGTTTGCCATCCCCCTAATGAAGAGGTTGTCTGCTAAGACAGGCCCGAACCATTACAAACAAGCCCAACAATTAAAAAAAAAAGATAAAGAAATTGCCCACTTTGCTGCTTTCCTTAGTCTAGGGCTGTGTACACGTGAGATACCTTCAAAACACATTCGGAAGACACTTGTTTCCTGCAAAGAATTCTGGGCGCTGTAGTTTGCACCTCACAGAGTTACAAGACCCAGCAACTCTTAACAAACCGCGGTGCCCAGAATTCTTTAAAGACATAGTGCGTATGCGGCCTTATTATTATTATTATTATTATTATTATTATTATTATTATTATTTACAGGTACCCGCCCACCCTTGCACGTTCTACTCATGCATTACCGCATATGTTCACGGCACCGGGAAATAAGTAAATAAATAGAGTCATGCCAGGAAATGGCTCAAGAGTCCTTGTGGCTCACAAGGAAACCCTCCACAGAACCATCAGTGAGGGTGGAAAAAGCCCCAAAGAGACTGGAGGTGCAGGAAGGCTTTGTTTAGGCTGCTCACTCTCCCTGCCTAGCTGTTGCAGCAGCTGCTTTCCTGCATTTCCTCCAGCCTCCAGTCAGCCCCAGAGCTTCAGCTCTAGATATTTTGGTCTGGATAGGAGAGAGAGCAGGGGAGGAGCCAAAACAGGCACTTAGAGGCTTCTTAGAGGGTGCTCCCCACTTTACGCAAGGGGGTCCGGAATGTAACCCCCCTCATAAGTGGGAGGATGCCTGTATACCCAGCTAAATATCTACAAGGTTCAAGAGCATATTCCAGCCAGGCAAAAGCACTTGAGGAAAGCGTTGCCTTTCGGAGGGGATGTGGCCTGAGGAGAGTCCAAAGGTTGCTAATTTCTGGTGCGAAATGTGCTTGTGACGGATATGAATGCTGACACTCAAATGCACATCCCTCTCTGCTCTCCCTAGATACAAGAGGCAGCGTGGCCGCCTCCTCGTCCTCCTCAATTCCTGGAGCTGCTTTGTTTCCGTCTCCAAATTGGCAGGTCTTTTCAGCTGCTACTAGCAACACCTCGCCAGGGATGAAAGCAACGGCAAGCAAAAAAATAAAACAAAATCGCAGATTACATGTCAGTTCACACTCGCTGCGGGGACGCCTGGAAGTGGAGTTTGTTGTGGCAAGTCATGAATAGCAGGCGACCTGCGGCAAGCGGGATTGCCTGTTCTTTTGCTGACAAATTGGGGGATCGAATCCCTGGCTCAAGAGACAATGATGTGTTAGGCTTTTGATGGAGGCTCCTGGCAAAAAAACCAAAATAAATAAAATGGGACAGAGAGTGCCTGCTATTTGGGACTGCTGCAGAGACCCCTGGCTTGTGGGAGTACTGTTAAGAGAAACTATTTGTCTCCACAACTTAAGGAGAGCTGTCCCCCACCCCTTGTCTCTCTTTCTCTGGCACCCACTTCCCATTCACCCATTTATTCCCCCTCCTAGTCCACTCCTACCCAATACAGGAATCTTTTTGCCTCGACGTGGGACTTAAACACACAACCCTGAGCTACATTAATCAAAAAACAAAGTTGTGAATTCATTACAAACATGCAACACCAGATGGTGCCAGAGAGCAAAGAAAATTCTAAGCAATTTTTATATAGCGTTTTTTCCTTCGTTATAATTATTTAATTTCTGACTTATTTATAGCATTTTTATAGCCCTAAGTCTCATGCTCTACTGAGCTATCCGAGTGTGGGGTTCCCAACAGAATCTGGCTGGCCACTGAACATGGTAGGCCAGAGGGGCAGCTGTTTTCCCCAATCAAGTAAATCAATACAAATTCTGAGCTAACTGAGGTTCTGCCTCCCCCAACATAAAGCCTGCCCCCCTAAAATAAATCCTAGCTACTCCCATGGGGTGCCAAACTAAATTATCCTTTCAACTCTGCATATGTTTTCCTTTACATGACTCTCCCAACATTCAGCATCAACGGATGACCCCCAGGTTCTTCTGTTATGAGAAGAGGAGAAAAGCCTCTCTCTCTCTCCATGTGAACATGCTGACTCCCGGAGAGATGAGTTCATACCTGCTTGGCTTTGCCTTAGTATGTCCTCTGAACATATGAGTCCTGGCCAAAGTCTCTCCTCTTTAACCACAACTTGTAACTATAGGGCAAATCTCAAGCTACACGTTGTGGTTAAGAGGAAGGGAACTTAGCCATGATCCCAGGAAGGAGCCTTGCAAAGGTCTCAGGTTCAATACATGGCATCTCCAGGTAAAGCTTGGGAAAGCTCCTGCCTGAAAAACCTGGAATGCTGCTGCCAGTCAGAGCACACAATACTATGTTTGGATGACACACTAAGCCAAGCCTTGGTTTAGCCCCTGTTGAGATCTCTTTGGGAGCCGGTGCATTTCCACTAAGCCATGGTTTGGAGAGATGTGCGTCTGGCTACATCCCATTTGTGGATAAGGAACACAATCAACAAAAGGCAGGCTGTTGGGGGCTGGGAGGCCGGGGACCTTTCTGAATGCAGCCAGAAAGCCCTTTGAATAAATCAGCTTCTCCATAGGCTTGGCTTGATCCCTTGCTGCAGACATCCAGATATGATTCCCCTCCTCTCCCCCGCCCAAAGAAGAAGAACTTAGCACATATACTCATCTAGGCAAAACTGATTTATTTATTAAAAGTTGGCAGGAATCCGTCCACCTCTTCCCACATAAACACAGAGGCACTGTTCAGTCAATGCTCCAACTGAAAGCCATATGCTGATGCTATTGTCAGGGTGCTGAATGCTTGTGTTACCCAGTGTTCTTTTTTTTCTGCTGACAATTAGGCTGTAGGAGTCAGGCAAAAGAAGGGAAAAGGCCAAGCTGGCTTTAACACGAAGCAGTGGGGTGAAAATGTGCAGCTAATGTCCCTCTCTGTGTCTGGGCTGGCAGGCATAGTGGATAGGAGCAAGGGCAACACTTGAAATGTGAGGTGGGGCCACCGCACTCCTAGGAAGTACCCTATTAAAGCACTTTGTTACCTGACACAACAAATCCACTTACACACACACACACACACACACACACACACACAAAGTGATACTTTCCTGTTAGGAAACTGACGGGATGATTAATGTCAAAGATGTACATATAACGTCCCTGCAAAGAACTCTGAGCAAATGGTCAATAAAGACTGTACGGTATATAGTCTATCCTCCACATATGTATACTTTTAGGACCCACCTCACTTTTGTAATTTTAGGTTGCTTTAAACTGTTTTTAATATTGTTTAATAAGGACAGGAAGGAGTAGAAAAGAGGGCTTCCTGGTCCAGCTAAGTCTTGGGTTTGTTTCAAGTTCTGACTGCAGGCTCGCTCCTTGACTCTACCTCCTGGTTTCAGCTGTGGTCCTGAATTATGCTTGGGTCTTGACTACTGGCTGGTCCTGTGGCTCCTGCTCCAGCTCAGACTGCTGTTTGTGATATGTCACAGGACAAGATTTTCCCCAAGTCTGGTATAACTTCACTGATCCACTGCATCATCGGCATGTTGCAGAAAGGACCAAAGCTCATCAGCAGAGCATCTGCTTTACATAGCTTTCCATGTTCCACAATAAACCACTGATTAGACTTGGTTGCAAGAAGAAAATGGTATCAAGCATTCCATGTCCTATCATGAACAGATGGGGCCCTGTTTTTGGTGGCTGGTTGGTGTTGACCAGCCTTCTTGGTGGTGGCTCCCCATTTGTGAAACGCCCTCCTTGCTTGTGTCTCCCTGGTTATTGCCTTTCAGGAGAAAAATATAAGGACATCCCAATTTTCCAGGCATGATGGCTGATTCCATGGCAACCTTGGAATCAGTAACTGTGAGGGTCTTTAAATGTTTCAAATATGATTTGCTTAATTTTAAATTGTACCACTGTAATGTCTTGACAGTTACTGCCATGGTCACCTTTGGGAAAAAGGGGGGGTTACTAATACAGTGGTACCTCGGTTTACGAACTTAATCCATTCCGGAAGTCCGTTCTTAAACCAAAATCGTTCTTAAACCGAGGTGTGCTTTCCCTAATGAGGCCTCCCACTGCCGGTGCCCTTCCACCGTTCAGATTCCATTCTTAGACCAAGGTAAAGTTCGCGAACAGGGACACTACTTCCGGTTTTGCGGAGTTCGTAAACCGAATTGTTCTTAAACAGGACTGTTCTTTAACCGAGGTACCACTGCATAGGAAAAGAAAAGAAAAGCAGCAGTCCTGGTTCCTTGAAGGAAGTGTGAGCGGCGATAAATCAATGAACAGAAAATACTATCTGCCTTCTCTCTTAACAGCCAAGGCCACTGAGTTGGGTCTTTTGGAAAGACAGGCTTTTGTGAGCAGAGTCCAGTTGTTTGTTACAAGAACCCCGCTGGACCATGAACTAGAAGTGTAGCACAGAAAATTTGATTTATTATGTTCAGAGGAGGGAGAGGGCTGGAAATGCCTGGCTTTGGGGTTGTCAGGAAAGGGCGACCTGTGGCGGACAGCAAGCACCGGTGCCAAGTCAGTTCAAAGACAATCGCTTGGCTCCATTGCAGTGGTGGAATTATTCGAAAGGGCTCCCTAGATGGAGGATGAACTGAAAAGTGAGTATTCCCTGCTGCCCTCTAGAGGGAAGTTTCTGCACCACTGATTTGTAACATGAAGCACCAAATAAATAAAGAAACCCCACACTGAGCGAAAAGATTCCTGCACTAGATGATCCTTGTGGTTCCTGCCAACTGTACAATTCTGTGGTTCTGTATTTTGTATTTTTCTGTTGTGAACAACCCTGGGATCTCTGGATGAAGGGTGGTATACAAATTTAACAAATAGTAATGATAACGATATTATTATTTGTACCCTGTCCATTGAACTGGGTTGCCCCAAGCTGGCCAGATGCCTGAGTACAACAACACTCTCCTCTCTTGCCATTTTCAACAACAGGCATTCAGAGGCATCCTGCCTCCACTTACTCATGAGTGGACCCCCTTACTCATGTGTCGAAGAACAACTCTGGACCCGTAACTGCCTGCTGTGACATCCCTCTTCTGCCAGAACCTGACGCTTTCGGTGCTGGTGTTCTTGAGGATGGGACCTGGGCAGCTCCACCTCCTGCTCTAACAACCTGGAGGGCCTTCAAGGGGATCCTCACCACTGGATTCAGGGAGCCCTGCCTGCTCCTCAAGGTCCTTGTTCTGTGGTATGTCTGGCTCATCCTCTGAGGACTGCATGTCTAATACAAGGTAAGGGCTAGGCATGGCACAGACACACCCAAAAACAATCTTAAGGGAAATGCTACCTGCTGACTCTGGGCCCTGAGAGCATGGTGTTAACGACCCCAGGGCTGTGAGTTCAAAACCTGCCACTGCAGTACTCCTCCTTTTATGGATGAATTCATGGAGGAAAATTGGCAATCTTGGGGGGAAATAAAGGCAAGAGCTAATTTGTCGTCACAGATATGCCTTAGATCCCAATGCTTTGAACCATGACAAAACTATTGTTAATGAAGATTGGCCTCCCAACCTTCCACAGCCAAATCCAGCCACACTATCCAATGATTAAATTGCCAACTTTGCAGAGAACGAGACTCCCCTGATTGCCAAAACAGCGTAATCTATCCATGAGCAATTAGGAGTAATAAGAAGGAAATTAGACTCTTGTTATGTCAATAGCTAACTGTGATAAGGAGGTGTCAGTGAAGGCTAATCATTCCAATTTCAGAGGAGGGTATCCTGGAGGAGGGTATTAACCCCTCTGCAGCGCCACAAATCCAACTCAATGGTGTAACATTGGAAAATGTCAATCACTTTTCCGACCTAGGCAGTTATCTTTCCACAAGGGCCGAAATCCAGCATTGCCTGAGCTCTGCGAGTGCAACTTTCTCCTGATTGAAGTGCAGTGTGTTTGAGGACCAGGACATTCGCAAGGAAACCAAAATCATTGTTTACAAAGCTATTGTACTACCAACCTTACTGTATGCTTGTGAAACATGGACCACTTATAAGCGGCATTTCCAACTCCTCGAAAGATTCCATCAACGGTGTCTTCGAAAATTTTTACACATCACTTGGGAAGACAGAAGAACTAATATCAGTGTACTGGAAGAAGCAAAGATCACCAGTGTTGAAGCAATGATTCTTCAACATCAACTTCGTTGGACTGTCATGTTGTGCAGATGCCTGATGATCGTCTTCCAAAGCAACTACTCTATTCCGAACTTAAAAATGGAAAGCTGGTGGTCAACAAAAGAGGTTTAAAGACTGTCTCAAGGCAAATCTTTAAAAATGTAGTATAAACACTGACAACTGGGAAACACTGGCCTGCGAGCGCTCCAGTTGGAGAACAGCCTTTACCAAAGGTGTCATGGGTTTTGAAGACACTCGAATTCAGGACGCAAGGGAGAAACGTGCTAAGAGGAAGGCACGCTTGGCAAATCCACACCGTGATCAACTCCCACCTGGAAACCAATGTCCCCACTGTGGAAGGATGTGTAGATCCAGAATTGGCTTCCACAGTCACTTACGGACTCATTGTTAAAACCGTGTTTATGGAAGACAATCTTACTCAGCTAAGACTGATTGGAGGAGGAGGAGGAGGAGGAGGAGGATTAGTCACTGTAACATGCAGTCCATTCTTAGTTTCCATATGCTGGACTGGGCAGTGTCTGGTCGACCTGTGTAAAAAATTTCCTTCTTTTGCGTGTGTGCTTAAGTGTTACATGTGAAGTACACCCTGCAGGTGTGAAGTCAAACTGCTAGATTAGCAGGACCCAAGTGACCTCCCCAGGGTACAAGCCTGGGAAGTGTGCATGGAGGTCCTGGGCTGCCCAGTCATGGTTGATGTGGTCCAAAGGAAAGCAGAGCAATGCATTTGGGACCAGCTTGGCTGCAGGAGTTGCCAGAAGGAGGCATACAAGGCACCATTCAACTATCTTAGGGACTCCACTCTGGATCTGGGTAGGGTTTACTCCTTAGACTTTTCCTCTCCTGAAAGAAATTTTCCTTCTCCTAGATGGGTTACCTTCCCAGGTTGATGAGCCCCATCTGCCCCTCACTTCCCTCTGCAGAAACCGCCTTCTTGACTGTTGGACCCACAATTGGTCTCGTCCGCTCAACCCACCAGAGGCTGTCTTTGCATGTAGGGAAAGTTAAGTAATGTGTACAACAATAGGTAGATAGATGGATAGAGATATTCATGAAAAGTGTACATGAAAATGCATATATTGGTGAAAATAACATAGGAAACGGCATTATACTAGAGGAAGTGGCTTTGCAAAAAAATGTATATATTGGGCAAGATTGCATGCAAAAATGTGTAGATTGGGAGATATGCACACAAATGCTGAGTTTTCATGAGATTAGTTTTTAAAAGAAATAAAAAATCACAAATTGCTGCAGAAATGTGGAGAACTGAATTTAAGACTGAAAAAACAAGAAACTGAAAGTGGCAGAATTGCCCACCCCTAGTCAAGAGCCCTTAACAATAATATGTTGCCAACATTCCTTTTATTCCTCATTATCCTTCTAACCATCCAGGATATGACATTATTCATATGGACGGCATAATAAGCTGCTCCTTTTTTAATGCCGTCAAAGCAGCTGACAAGTAGCATATCAAGCAGGAGTTGAAAAGGTGAGGTTTGGGGACTGGATCTTAACATATTTTGGAATTTCTGAAGACTCTCCCTTCTGTGCCAAGAATGTCCGTGTGCAAAAACCCAGTACACAGCCGTATACCCCAGTATGGTAAGCCACCTCACAGAGATGCTTTGTTGCATGCAATTTTGAGTAGAAGCCACTGGGTGGCTCCATCATGCACACTAGCCCCAAGAAGACAAGAAAGAGCAAGGCAAGGTTAAGTTCAAGGAAGAATAAGCAAATAATTAATATGAATGGGCTGTGTGTGTGTGTGTGTGTGTGTGGAGCAAGGTCCGCTGGAAATCAGGGACAGAGCCAACTGAGCACAACTCATTACAAAACAATTTCATGAATATACAGTAGAGGACAAGGATCTGGAGACCTTAGCTGCAGCTGTTATGAGAGAGCCTAGGATTTTTAAGGCGAGCTTAAAATTGCTCCAAGTCTATACACACGAGAACAAAAGCCCTTATGAATGGCCTAGGACAGGGATGTGGTGGGAAATGTTCAGCCAGGGGCCAAATTCCAGGGGTGTTTGGGGCCAAGTGAAAGGGAAGGGAGTGGAGCAATGGATGTGATTAACTTTTTATGGCAGGCTACATTTCAACATTTCAAGGGACCCAGGTGGCGCTGTGGTTAAACCACTGAGCCTAGGGCTTGCTGATCAGAAGGTCGGTGGTTCGAATCCCTGTGACGGGGTGAGCTCCCGTTGCTTGGTCCAAGCTCCTGCCAACCTAGCAGTTCGAAAGCACATCAAAATGCAAGTAGATAAATAGGAACCGCTACAGCGGGAAGGTAAACGGTGTTTCCGTGTGCTGCTCTGGTTTGCCAGAAGTGGCTTTGTCATGCTGGCCACATGACCTGGAAGCTATACGCCGGCTCCCTCGGCCAATAATGCAAGATGAGCACACAACCCCAGAGTCGGTCACGACTGGACCTAATGGTCAGGGGTCCCTTTACCTTTACATTTCAACTGCCCAGCAGGTTCTACACACACAAACCTCTCTTTGTCCATTTAGGGAAGTACGTAACACTGTTCAGTGGTAGTGTCTGCCTCAAATGCAGAAGGTCCCAGGTTGTTGGCATCTCCAAGTAGCACTGGGAGAGCCACTGTCAGTCTGTGAAGACAAGACCGAGCAAGATGGGCCAATGGTTAGACTCAGTATAAATCAGCTTCCAACCCTACAACCAGGTGAGCAAGAGGCGTTATCACAGTTCAAAGGCACATTCACAATGGACAAAAGCACCCAAAGAGGGTGTGGGTGAGGGATGTGACGTGGGGTAAAGAGCTGTGTTCTTGGGGGAATTTCTACTTTTCCGTGGAGGGGGTGGGGAGCCCCCCAGTGATATCAAAGAATCATATAATTATATGCTTGAAAGTACTAGGGGGAAACTGAATTGAATTCAGAGGATGCAGTTTTCTCTTTTAGGACCTAGGATGCAAGGAACTACTGTACCATGCTAGGCCCCTTAATTGTATAAGTTTTCATTGCAGAGACAGAGCTAGCAACCCGGATGGAGCTGTAGTTCTAGATACCATACATTCTAAATAAGGTTTGCTTTTTGCTGAAACATTTGAGCCTGAGCTTCACCTGGAGCTGTCCAGGGTGCTTAACTTTGCCTTATTGGAACCTGACTAATTCTTTCCTTGACTTTTGCCTTACTGGAAAGTGCCCTCTGATTTGTTTGGACTCATCAGGTCCTTGCTGACATTGCCTTAGTGGAATCCTGAACTTGCACTTACATGACTTTGCCTGGCTTACCTTCCCAGGAAGCTGTACTTGTGCCTAGCACAAACACATCCATCTTCAGCTAGAACCCCATCTGCCTGAGACTGCTGCCTGGAGCAGAAGAAAAGCCTGTCTGTGTTTTGGCAAAATATATCTGCAAGCATGTAACAGTGGGATGTTACGTAACATTACATACTGATGAACAGAGATCCAAGGAAGAATATTAAATAATTGAAATGGATTTTTTGCAGCAGGAAAACTGTGGTATCAGCATAGTACTAATTACCACCAATGGTTAGGATGCTGCCTTTATCTTCTCTTCCTCATTTTCCTTTTGCATGGTTAAAGCACAGCATCTCCCAATAGCCCCGGGCCCTTCAATGCAACATCAATATGCTCAATCATTCTTTAGGCTGTGTTTTTGAACCATCCTCCTAACTAGGCCATCCTGCTGCTGTCCCCTGGGGTCTGAATCCGTTGTCAGAATTTAAGAACAAACACTTCCCAGGCAGTGATTATAGTGAGTTGTGATATCTCCTCATTATATTGATTTGTGCTCCCGCATATTGACCTTTCTGCAAATCTGGTTCCCTTGTGAGGAAACATAACTTTTATGCAGCATTTGTTCCTGAAAAGCTAGACAATAGGATTCCCTCACTCTGTCCCTCCATGATTGCTTCCTGCTAGCCATTTCCAAATTCTCCGACTTCTCTCTTTTCCTAGCACACTCAAACTGCTCCCTTCAGCTCTCCATCCCCAAGGCAGGTCAAGTGTGTACAGTGGCTAGCAGCCAGAAAAAGCCATTAAGCAAGTAATTGGCATGTCCTGTCACATTCCCGAGGAAGACGCAGATGATGAGGAAATATAGGCTGCTTGCCACTGACTGGTTGGACGCAGAGGAGTGGTGGGAGGAACCAGCTGGAGGATGCCCAAGGGAAGAGCCAGGGGATTGTTGGTGGGATGACAATGAGTGGTCAGAGGGAGAAGCCTGGGAGGAGGTGTCAGGAGCTGAAGAGGCAACAGGGTTTATTGAGTGAGAAGAGTCTGTGGCAGAGACTTGTAATTTCTTGAGGCATGCCGCTGTTTGATGCATTTCCCCTCAAACCAGCTTCCATCTGATCTGAAAGCATACGTTGCTGTTAGGCTGAGGAGTGTACATTTAAGACAGCTGTTGCGCATGCGCGGGCAACAGCTCCACTGAATCAGGTGATGCGCACTTGGTGAAGACATCTCTGCCCCCTTTCTGGTGTCTTCAAGTAGCATAAAAGGTGACTTGAAACTCAGCAGAGTGAAAATTACCTTTATGTGTTTTAAGCCTCTAATGTGTAAAAGTAAAGGTAAAGGGACCCCTGACGATTAGGTCTAGTTGTGACAGACTCTGGGGTTGCAGCGCTCATCTCGCGTTATTGGCCGAGGGAGCTGGCGTACAGCTTCCATGTCGTGTGGCCAGCATGACAAAGCCGCCTCTGGCGAACCAGAGCAGCACACAGAAACACCGTTTACCTTCCCACTGTAGCGGTACCTATTTATCTACTTGCACTTTGACGTGCTTTCGAACTGCTAGGTGGCTAGGAGCAGGGACCGAGCAACGGGAGCTCACCCCGTCACAGGGATTCGAACCACCGACCTTCTGATCGGCAAGCCCTAGGCTCTGTGGTTTAACCCACAGCACCACCCACATGTACATAGCCTTAACTGAAAAGAATAAGAAGCCCTGTCCTATAGGATTAAATTAAGTGGTTTGAGTCTGAGAATAACCGTGTATCATGAGAACCCTAGAAGATGGGAGCAAAGTTTTTACCTATTCTAGCTCCTGAAAGAGTCGTGCTGTAGCAATGGAAGATGATAGGGCTGATCTTTGAGCACGACACAGAGGGCACAAGTAAATTTATGGAGTTAGCTAGCAAACATGGCAACAGTGGGAAAAAGTTTTAAGTAGGTTTTCCAGTGTTATACCTGGGTGTATACTAAGGAGGTGTTTAATGATGTCTGAGGAGTGGGGCGATGTTGTATATGTGGGTGGTCTTAATGGGATTAGAGGAGACTTTGCAAGAAAACTGAAGATTTACCTGAAAGGGGCATTGTGGTGATATCCGATAGCAGGATTGTGATGAGGAATGAACCTGAGATATGGGACGGAAAGATCACTCTGTTAAAGTACTGACACAACAGGCATAATGATTGGTGGTGCTGTTTCCAGCCCGCTAGCCTGCTTTGATTTCCTCAGCACTGTTCACTTGCAGGATTCATCAACCACAGATGGCTCAATGCCACTCTGAAATAAAAGTGCTTCAAAGAGTTTTAACTGCTGGCTAGTAGCCTCTGCTGAGAAATTTGCTGAGAATTTCTGGTGGCAGGGCTGGGGTATGGGGTAGCACTCTATAGTGACCCAGGAGCCATGGAGAAAGTCCCATAGTTAGGACCAAAAAAACAAGAGGCAGAACAAAGGAAAAACCCGAAGGTGATCTAAAGGACAACAAAAGGATACAGGAATGCACGGGTGCTCAGGAAAACGTTAGTCCTACTCAGAGTACACCTATTGAAAGTTACCAACATGCCTAACTTAGGTGCATTCATTTCAGTGGGTCTTCTTTTGAGTAAAACCTAGCTGGATACAACCCAATGTTGAGCACAGCTGAAGTCGCCGGGTGGTATACGTATTCCACTGGCAAAAAAAATTTGTGCCAGCAGAAAACTGTAGTGTGCAACAGAGAATACAATAAGCAGGCTGCTGGTAACTTTGTAACATTATAGATTGTGCAACCTGTTGCTCACCAAGTTTCTACTTGTGCAAGTGCTGCATTGGGATTCATCTGTTACATAACATTAAAACTCACCCACCCACTAGCGCAAGAGCCCTTGCTGTAGCGGAGAGAGCCTTCTGCATACAGCCTGCAGATACTTAAGCCTCTTTATACTCCTTCCTGTTCCTATAGCCTCCCTTTTCCAAGATTTAAGGACCACTTTCATACCTGGGCTTTAAGATCAGCATCAGAGCAGCTCTCTGGTTCATTATTAGCAATGAACGGTGCCTCCAGTCACTATTCTGTAGGAAGGATTCAAACGCACACCAGAAATTTAGGTTTCTTGTCAAGGGACTCAAGATTAGAAGGGAAACTATACTCTGACCCTTACAGCAACCATAAACTCTCTGTGCTTACAAATGATTTATGTAGTATTACCATCTGCTTGCAAGCTGCCTTGAGAGTAATTTAATTTAAAGGCAGGATATAGCTATTCAAAATAATAAATAAGTATACCTTCAAAACAGAAAAATACAAAATGAGAATACAAAATACATAATAATAATAATAACAATGATAACAATAATAAACATATAACCTCCCCTCCCAAGCTCAGTGGGTGACTTTGGGCCAGTCACTGCACTCACCTTAACCTACTTCTCAGGATAAAACAGGGAGGGGAGAACCATGTACACCACCTTGAATTCCTTGGAGGAAAAGGTGGTATATAAATGTGATAAATAAAATAAATACGCTCCCCTAACCTGTTGCCGCCAGATGTTTTACACTACAACTCACATCCCTGACCATTGGCTAAGCCATCAGCTGATGCGAGCCCGAAACATCTGCAGGGCACCACATTGTGTTTTTTAAATTGTAGTTTCATGTTGTGAACCACCCTGAAATCTGCAGGAATAGGGCGATATACAAATTTAATAAATTTAATATCTGAAGAAGTGTGCATGCACACGAAAGCTCATACCTATGACAAACTTAGTTGGTCTCTAAGGTGCTACTGGAAGGATTTTTTTTTATTTTTTGTTTCGACTATGTCAGACCAACACGGCTACCTACCTGTATTTAATAAATAAGTAATAAAAGAAGGCTGAAAACTCAGGGTTAGTCACAAAACGCCTGCAGCATGAGGAAGCGATAATCTATTTGCAACAACTTGTGCCACTGATCATCTCTTCTTTGGAGATCCCTCATAGCTGAGTAAGATTGTCTTCCATGAATATTGTCTTAACTGTGTGTCCGTTAAGTAACTGGGTGTCGATTCTGGATCTGCACGTCCTTCCACAGTGGGGACATACATAAGTTTCCAGGCGCGAGTTGATCACAGTGAAGATTTGCCAAACGTGCCTTCCTCTTTAGCACGTTTCTCCCTTTCGTCCTGCGTTTGTGCTTCTACAAAGCCTATGGCGCCTTTGGTAAAGACTGTTCTCCAATTGGAGCACTCGCAGTGCCACTGATAACTGTGCATTCGAACACTGGTTTATCTCATTCACACGTTACATGTGTGATGTACAACTTCAATATCCAGGTCTACATGAAAGGCGCGGGGGGCGGGGACTACAGTAATAGATGCACTTGCCCTTATTCTTACATCTAACAGTTATCATGTTAGGTCTACTGGGGCGGATTTTGTTTTTTTGTTTGCTGTCTATTCTCCTCTGCTCTCATGCCCTATTGGCCAACCGCTCTGCATTGTGGGACTATTCCTTCCTTGGCGCCAAGGCCCTCTCACGCGTGTTGCATTATGGGAGAAGCTCATCTCCCGCCGGATCTTCTTCCCAAGTACTTTTAACGGTCCGCACCGCTTGAGGGCTAACGGAAGCCCCTTCGCTCCGCACGGCTTAAAAAATAACAAGTCGTCCGCTTTCCCCTCACCACCTCTTTAAAACAAACGTGCGCCAATCTCTTATATCTACCTCTCCTCGTCGCCTCCACCAGAAACAAATAGGGACTACTTTTTTCCCTTACTCGAAAGGGGGGGGTTAGAAATCGGCGCATGCGCCCTTCGAAGGTGGATGTCGCGAACGGCAAGCATGAACGTGAGTGTCTCCACAGCCCGCCTCCCAGCCAGCAGAGTGTGACGTCGAGGCGGCGCGGGAGGATCCTTGCGCAGGGCAGGTAGGGCCGCGTGAGGCGGACGCCATTTTGTGGTGGCTTCAAGGAGTGGGAACGAAGAGGAGGCGCCGCGCTGCCGCTACTGCTGCCACGACTAACCCCGCCGCCACCACCACCACCACCTTCCTTCCTTCTCCTCTCCCGCCTTTTCTTCCCATCTCTCTCTTTTTAAAAAATAATAATTTTACCTCAGCTCCTTTTTAAAACATTTGCCCATATATATATCTCCACCTGCCCTTTTCCCACCCGCTCCCGGGCCTCCTCTCCTCGGCTCCGTCTTCCATTTTTCTCCCCTCACAAGCGCCCACCACCCAACCGCAACCATTGCCGACCTAGCTATGTCTGGTGGCGGCGTGATCCGCGGCCCGGCCGGGAACAACGACTGCCGCATCTACGTGGGGAACCTGCCGCCGGACATCCGCACCAAGGACATCGAGGACGTCTTCTACAAGTACGGCGCCATCCGGGACATCGACCTCAAGAACCGCCGCGGGGGCCCGCCGTTCGCCTTCGTCGAGTTCGAGGACCCCAGGTGGGAAGGGCGGGCGAGGGGCGGCTTCGGGTGCGGAAGAAGGAGGGGAGGGAGAGTGTCGGCTGAAGAGATCCGCCGCAGCAGAGCAGGATCCCGCCGCGGGCTCTACTCGAGAGTAGGCCCGACGGAATACCATCGCTGACTCCGGGAGGGGGGTTTAGTTCTCTCGACGCTTTGCATGCCGCCCGCAGCCGCGGAATGCGAAACTGGGTACGGTTACCTTAGCGCGAATCCTGCTTCGTGCGCACGGTCCTCTTTTACACGCCTCAACTGCCTCGTGTTGCACGCTCTGGGCTAAGGAATCTCGACGGCATGTAAAGAAAAACAACCGCGCTGGGTTCTGTCCCGCGGGCCCAAGTTATTTGCGCCCGTTAACTTCAGCGGGCCAACTCCGAGAGTAGGGCTGGGCGTTGGGGTGCCACCCGCAGTTGGAAATGCGCCGTGGAAACTGATGAGCACTCCGGTGCGGGTTTCTCCTACAAGGCGCACATTTTTCTATGCGGTTTTTGGCTAGGTGGTGGTTATGTTTTTTTGGGGGGGGCGCAAAGCGATTTCCCCTAATGTAATGCACGTTTTATAAAAATCCAGCGTAAAGGCCACTGATTTCAATAGTCTGCTCTTGAGTAGTACTGGGAAGCAGACGGCCAATTAGAACCATTGGGTTGTCTCACTTTTATTCAAGAGCAGAATTGAAACCTGGAGGCACGAGTCCATTTTCTAGACCCACAAGATTGGGTTCTGTTTCTTTACATGTTAGAATTCTTGGGATTTCTGTTTTACATGCTTTTTATATGTATGTTTTTAATACAGCTGTTTTATTTGTGTTAGGCTGTGTTCCTTGTTTAACATTTTAATGATGTATTGTTTGTTTATGGGGTACACACAACTTAAGAGGTTTTTTTTTGAAATATTGAACGGATTTTAAATGCTTTTAAATAAACAAGTTGTGACCCCTATTTTCAATGGATCCACTCTGAGGATACAAACCAGTAGGTCTACTCTTTGAGTAGGACTAAAATTGGGCATAGCCAATTTTGTGTACTTGTTTAAAAACAGGATCCTAAATCATTACTTTTCAGAAAGTAACAGTTGAATTCAATAGGGCTTACCTCCAGGTAAGTGAAGTTAGGATTACAGCCCGTGGTGGTTCTTTCCCCCCTACTTTCTTAGCACAATCAGTCTCAGGACCACTAACAAATTCAAAGGTTCTCATCCATCCTCCTTTTTGTCTTCACAACAATCCTGTGGGGTAGGTCAGGCTGAGATAAACACACTGGCCCAAGGACCCTAAGGCTTTGGGTGATGGGGAGAGAGTGTGCTTATAGCTAGCAGACCTGTACTTAAAAAACATTTACTTATTCTAAATAATTTATCCTGGCCTTCATAAGTGCTCTGCATATCTAACCAATCCAAAGTTTCTCCCATACTTCTTTATCAGTTCTTGCACCAACCCTGTTAGATAGGTTAAGTAGAGAAAGTGCCAAAGGCCACTTCATATGCTTTATAGTTTGAGGGCTTTGAATCATTTCCTTGTAGTAGCCCTGCTAGGAGGCTGTGCTGAGATGTGGTGACTGGCTCCCAAGATCCTTGAGCTAGTTGCATGCTGTCAGCTTGATGTACTTTGCAGGGTTGTTGTAAAGGATAAATGATTTACCGTATATCCCCGCACAACCCTGTGAAGCCCACTGGAGTATCATTATCAGTATTTTTACTCAGCCTGACCTGGCTTACAGGGTTGTTGTGCAATGCTCAGAGAGCCTTGGAGAAATGGAGGAATTAAAATCTACTGTAGTAATGTGCAGTCCCATATGAATCTTTACTATGCATTCATAGGATTTGACACTTTTTTATTTTCTTGTTTGTTGCTTCAGGAAAGGAAGGTGGGTTGCAGGTATTAAATGAAATAAAAATGGAATGATCCTGTGAGTGCTTGCTTGGAAGCATGTTTTCCTAAGCCAGTTGTCTTCAAGCCTTTTTGCCCCAAAATTCATGTTTTACTCCCAGGCTTTTAGTGGATGAAATCTCATGCTTCACTGTGTACGTGTAGCATTGTGTTAATTAATTGCTCTTTTTAAAACAATGTTATAAAAGCTTGTGTTGGCTTACAGGCAAATGTCATCACAATTTTTCTTAAACTTTATTGCTAGCTACCTTAGAAGCTTCTGCTGAAATGCAGAGTAGATTTTTGCTAAATAGACAAACTACAACTTAAAAGTAGGACCCACCCATTTTCAAAATCAATTTTGTATTGCATCTTGTGTCTCAAGGGCAGACAGAACCTCTATACTGTAACTTTTTGTGTATAAAATGAGATTTTATTTGGGAGAAACTGCCTGTAGAAATTTCCACTTTCACAACTTTTCAGAATTTGTGGGGCTGTTCTTCATTGCCTCTGTTTTTATCAATTGTCCCAATGCTTTTGAATGCATAGAAGATTACAACATATTACATATTTGTGAGCAATTTGGTTTAAAAAAAACCATTTGCATGCTTTCCTGTGCATCTCTGTGTGTAAAAGGGTAAAATACTTTTCTTATAAATAAAAATTTAGGGGAGGGGCCTGGAAATTCCCCAAGAGTGGTGCAAGCCCTGGGTCCTGGCATAGGCAGACATCATTTACTGCCTCTCTCTTGAGACTCAAGAGAACTATTACAGTGTTGATTTTTCTACATGGAATCCCACAACTCAAGCTACTTTTAACTATAAGCAATCTTGGTATACACCTCACTTGAAGTCTAGTGACCGGCTTAGAATTCTTTCAGATCATTCTGTGTATGTAGGACTGTGGAGTTCTGTTTACTACATTGTAGGTGTACATAGAAGTTGCAGACCTTTAAAAGTTCATTTAATGTTCTGCTTTTTTAACGAGCATGCATATATGGCAAGTAGTTTTCCATATAAACATAGTGGCTAGTATGCAACTAAATCATTGTGGACAAACCTCCCCTCCCATTTTCTTACCCCACAAGCTCTCCCATCTGCTCTGTGGCTTCCTATAACGCTTCAGAGCAGATTTGGGACTGTGCCAGAGGGGGGCAGGGAGGAAAGGAAGGAAAAGTTAACTGATTTAGTTGAGATACAGCTCTGTACATGTTACTAAAATCTTATTAATGACTTAAAACCATGTCTTCGTTTTACATAAAAGTAACATTCTTTTAAGTCATTAACAAGGTTTTAGTTCCTGTTCTGTTGTGGTGGTCTGGTTCCTTTATGCATTGGCATAGCACATGCAAATATAAAAGGCTTCACAATGCACAAACTCAAGCACTTGTTTGATTTTGATTTTATCCAGCCTTTACCTCTCTTTCTATATACCACTGTGTGTTTAGGCAGGGATCCCTTGTACGAATTGATTTCTCATTCCACCTATTTTCTTTTCCCTCCCAAATCCCCACCAGTGCGTCAAATTTCATGCTTTGACATGATACAGGGTACAGCTCTGTTTCTTGTTTCCCAGTTTGTTGATCTAGCTCAGGGTTTTCCAAACTTGGGTCTCCAACTGTTTTTGGACTACAACACTGGACATGGTAGCTAGGGATGATGGGAGATGTTGTCCAAATAGCTGGAGGCAAAAGTTTGGGAAACACTGATCTAGTGCTAACACCATTCTAACAGGTGAAAAGTTCTGTCACTCAAGACTGTGTTGGTTTCTCCTCTTGCAACTGCAGCCTCTGGTATAGTGACCTGTACTTCTAGTGTCATTGACTTAAGGGAGGGGCAGTAACAAAAGCACAATGTGCTGCTAGCTCCCAGGAGCCTTTGATCTATCTTCAGTGTGGTTCTTTTCCATTTTTGCAGGGATGCGGAGGATGCAGTCTATGGACGGGATGGATATGATTATGATGGGTATCGTCTACGAGTGGAGTTTCCTCGAAGTGGACGGGGCACTGGCAGGGGTGGAGGAGGCGGTGGAGGTGGTGGGGCCCCAAGGGGCAGATATGGACCCCCATCCAGGCGATCAGAGTACAGAGTGATAGTATCAGGTAAGTCATTTTTACACTTGGGAAAAGCAGCTTTCTTTGTTCAAATACAGCTTGGTCATCTAGGAAGAAGATAATATATATCTGCATGTATCAGATGTATTCCCATTTGCAACTTTGGGCTGGTATATAGTGAGTTTTCAGAATTTGGCATGCTGCAAAGCTTAGTTTTCACTTTCTTTCTTTTTAATGGTTGTTTGGGCTTGTTAAAAAAATCAAAAGCAAGCTTGCAATGGTTATTTGGGGCCCTAATGCCTTATAGAGCTTCCTGCTTCTATTGCCTTTTTAAAACAACAATATGCCTTTGTACTTTCCAAAAATCCTGAAACCTGGATGTATGTACTTAATCGTGTTGTTAACATGCCACTTGCTGGAAAAAATGAATTTCTACTTGTGACCCTCTCCAAACACGGTCCATTCTTGAGTATATGAAGGTCTGATTGCATCAATCTCTGCTTAACATCATTTAACTGAAAGTAACTGTCTCTTGTTCAGGACTACCTCCCAGTGGAAGCTGGCAGGATTTAAAGGATCACATGCGTGAAGCAGGTGATGTATGTTATGCTGATGTTTTCCGAGATGGAACTGGTGTCGTGGAGTTTGTACGGAAAGAAGACATGACCTACGCAGTGCGAAAACTGGATAACACTAAGTTTAGATCTCATGAGGTAGGTTTTCCACTTAATGTTTTGACCAGAATTGGATGCACAGGGTTACAATTGGATGCAATAGGATTGAAGGTAAGGAGGCGCAGTCTCTGTTTGCAGCATTAACAAATACTGAAAACTTGTTGGGACATCCCATGTTAAGAATGGTATGCAGGGAGATGTGATGCGACTCCTCTTGGTTCTTGTAAAAAGATCTTCAGTCTGTCAGCATGCCTGCAAAGACAGCTCAAAAGCGTAGACCTTTCAATCGAAAGTTGTGTCTATTTGATAGGGAGAAACTGCCTACATCCGTGTTAAAGTTGATGGCCCAAGAAGTCCAAGTTACGGAAGATCTCGCTCTCGCAGCCGTAGTCGTAGCAGAAGCCGTAGCCGAAGCAACAGCAGAAGTCGCAGTTATTCCCCGAGAAGAAGCAGAGGATCTCCACGCTACTCTCCCCGTCACAGCAGATCACGTTCCCGTACATAAATGATCTTTAATGGTGCTCCTTTTTGTAGAAAACCCCTCCATGTTGTACGCAGTTTTCCTTTACTCAGTACAGTCTTTCTTTTTTTAAAAAAAATTCAAGCTGTTTTACTCAAAATTGGCTAAAGTGTTGAATTGCATTCTTGTATATTATCCCTAGTGAGTATTTGCTCCTTAACATCAACATTCCCTCACGTCTTTGATGAATTGTATTTTAACACATCCTAGGCAGGGTTCTCTCTAGTTAGGTAGTTTGCTGCCCATATTCTCTTCCAATATGGTATTGCTGTATAAAATGTCTTTGTTCAACTATGGTTTCTACAAGCTGGGAATGTTGGGGGGAAATTGTGGTTTAACTTGTCTCTTCTGGGGGAGCTTACATTTTTATCTTGCCTTTTCATGTGTCTTTCTGTAGACATATCTGAAGAGATGGATTAAGAATGCTTTGGATTAAAGGATTGTGGAGCACATGTCAATCATTTTAGGATTGTCAAAAGGAGGATTGAGGAGGATCAGATCAATAATGGAGGCAATGGTATGACTCCAAGTGCTATTGTCACAGATTAAATTGGCAGTATTGACCTTATACCGAAACTAGGCTAGTACACAACACCTCCATTGTTCCATTAGTTAGCTGTAATCTTCTAACTTCCATGATGCAATGAATGCTAAATATACCCATGTAACTCTTCCAGTCTCTGGGGGTGGGGGGGCGTATGCTGAGTGACTGCAATGTATCAGTTGATTACAGGTGCAAACCATTAGTGCACCTGTAAAGTACAGGTTGTTTCAAACCTGTAAGTATAATCTCAATACTGCTAAAATCTGCATGTCCTCTGTGTGACTGATATAGCATTGCTGTTTCATCTTAAAAGTAACAGAATGAAAGCAATTATAGGAGGGGTTTTTAAACATGGGGATCCTTTTTAAATCCACGTCTTCCCCTTCAGGATAAGTCGAGAGTTGACTTGCATCAATTAAATTTGTTACCTCCCAGATAGTACAATAATGAGCTTTTAGTTTAGATATGCAGTAGGTGGATAGCTTTAGCAGCAAGTTTTTGCAACTTCATAGAGAACTTTTTTCAACCACCAAACCTGTAAAGCGCCATATAGGAATTGATATGTTGGCATTATCAGTTACCCTGTGTAAATACTAGAATGTTTCCTCCAGATAATTAACATTGCTAAAATCTGAGCTTCACAATTCAAAAGCTTGTCTTGGGGAATTGATAGTTATGAATGCCCATCTTTATTACTCAGTAGCAGACATAACTTATCATTCTCCTAAATCCTATTTTCCATTACGGTATCTAACTTTCTGCCTCCTTTTTTTTGGTTTTGCTGGTTATAAAGGTTTGGATTGGAGAGGGCTCACTGGATCCCAATCCTTGGAGCTGGATCATTGGATTCAAATCATAATGTGGATAGGATAGGGAGGATCAATTGCAAGGATTCATGGAGCGGGATCAGATTACCAGGAACATAGGAATGGATTCCTGCCCCAACCAAACCGCATTCGTGTGGATTTTTATTCAACTCAATTGGCTATTCCAAAGATTTTTCCTATTTTTGACGATTGGAGCCCTTAAGATGCACGATGGAGTTTTCATTTTTTGGTAAAAGGAGCAAAGCAAGGACCTGGAGAGGTACGCTGGAGCATTCTCCTTGGAAGGATTCAGCACGAGTAGATGGTAAATGTTAAACGGGAAAAGGGGGGTTTGTTTAAAAACGTTAAACTAATAAGTCATTTATCTAAATTTAAAGACACAAAGAAATTGGAGTCTTAAGATTAAGTAGGTTTTCAATTGGCTATTGCCTTTTTTTCTTTTGACAAAATAAAATTTTATAAAAAAGTGCATGGTGGTTCTGTTGTATTAAATAATGCCCTCTTGCATTGTCTTGTGCCATGATGAATGAACTCAGCCTTTAAGCTCCTCTGTCCTTGGCCTGGGAACTGAATGGGTGTTTTGTGGCCCATTCATTTCCATTGGATCCCTGTCACCCCTATGGGAACAGTGGTGAGTCGTGAAGAGGGTTGAGTCTGACCCCTCTTGGAAGTTGAACATCGTGGATCCTACATGGTCATGCATCTGGAGTTCAAGCAAAATAGTCTGCTCCTCTATAGTGTGATAGAAAACATTCTTCAAGGGCTCTCACAATTGTTGGTGAGTGCAGATTTTGGATAACAAGGTAAGACTATTTGACTTCTGTATTGGGCGAGACTAGTTTATCAAGCCAGTGCTTTAGTTTCGTGTAAATAGACCTTGGAATGTGAACTGCCTGTGGGCTGACTCACTGTTGCATTGCCTTACGTTCCTGCTTCAGAGCTCTTGAAAGGCTGCACTTGTGGGCTACTAAAAAACAATCCAAAGAAAGTACTTTCCTGAAAGATAAATGGCAACACCTGCCTGAGGCCACCTCATGGATCCTAGTCTCCCAGGCTCAACACTGCACTTTGCTGGCCATTAAGTATATTTCCAGATGTGTTTGGCTGCAGCACCTGTCCCCTGTGCTAGGCAGTACTTCTCACCACTCTTGACATATCCTGTATGCAAGTAAAGCGATGCACCCATCGCTCCACCCACATGCTCAGAAACTAAGGTTTTGCAACCTAGCAGCTGTAAAAGTTGTCTGATTAGCTGACTTGAGTAGGGGGTCCATTTTTAAGTAAGGAGGAAGAGCCATTGTGTTACAATGTGAATCACACAATCTCAGGTTCCTGCTAATCTGAAAGTGATGAGGATGTCCTTATGGTTGTCCAGTACCGGTACTTGCTATGTCAGCTGCTATAAAGCTGTGTGCCTTAAGATGTAGTGCTTGCAGCTAGTTCATACTAACTAGAGTGGCAGGAATAGTGCCAGAAAAATCATCTGATAGGCTACATTGTGATGAAGAAGCCATTTAAGGTGGAAAAAGCACCAGCCTCTTGGGAGTTCTGATGGTATAAACAAGTTCTTTGGCCATGCATCAAATGCTAAAAGTTACCTTTTAGCAAGCAAATACAAAGGGCCCTGGAATGACACTGGATCCTTTGTGTGGTTCTTCACCCCTGTTTAATTGTGTAGCTCATTGGATGAAGATTGGATCCTGAAAGGCTGGGTTCAGATCTCTTAGCCATAGAGTTCACTGGGTCAGGGCCAGTCAGTATCTCCACCTTCCTGGTGGAGGTAGAGAGGGAGTCCATCCTATTTGCAGTGCTTAGGTTTTTGCCTTCACTGGTGCCGGGGAGGCCCTGTGCATCTCAGCTGCTTTTTCAAAGTCCAGTAAAGTCCACTTGAACTCTGTAATGAGTGAGGAACAGTGAGCTTCCTCAGAAATGTAAACTGAAAATAGCCTCTTGGGTAATTGCTGCAGGATGAGACTTTGAACCTTGCTGAGGTAAGCAGGATTCTAATGATAAAAGGTCTACACTTGTTTAGTAGTGGCTAAAACAGCACAAACAAGACAGGAAAAAGGTAAATATTCATTAGGGGGGGAAAGCCAGGCCTGTAATTAACATGTGACTTGCCCCTTTGCATAATAAAACACCTGGGTCTTAGCTTGAGGCAAAAGATTGTCAGCCTCATAAGGTTTCTGGTGCTGGATCAAACACCCTAGAGCAGGGGTCCCCAGACTTACCGTGCGGCGGGCCGGTGCCCGCCGCGCCGACCGCGCGGAGGGCAGGGGAGTGCGCGCGCAGCGGGCCGGAGGGCGGGGGAGTGCGTGCGCATGCGCACACGCGCCCGTGCGGGGAAAAAATCGCCGAAAATCGCTTGTGCGCATGCGTATGGGCCTCCCCTGACCCGGAAGTGCACCAGAAATGACCTCTTCCGGGTCAGGAGAGGCCCATACGCATGCGCACAAAGGATTTTCGGCGATTTTTTGGCGATTTTTTAGATCGTCGCTGCGCCGCGCGCCGTGAGAGCGGGCGGCGGCAGCGGGCGGCGGGGGTCGTCGCGGGCCGGATTGGAAGGCCGATTGGGCCGCATCCGGCCCGGGGGCCGTAGTTTGGGGACCCCTGCCCTAGAGTGTGGTGCTTGCTGCATAATAATGCAAATTATAGCCTTCAATAATTGGCATATTGCAAGTTGCTTCGTGGAAAACAAAGTGATACTGGTAGGGGAAGGCCTCTGGCTTCTCTTAGCCATTAAAGCTACAGTACTTCTCATTATTCCCTACAAGAGAAACTACACTTTACTCAAACTACTTGGAAGCAAAAAATAAAAAGGTTAATGCTCCTGAATGTATGTATGTATGTAGTTGGGATTAGCAGTTAGGGGGCCTAGTAGCCAAGTAAAACAGGAATGGAGAGCTCATAGCCTTCCAGAGGTTGCTGGCATACTCCATTATCCCTTTCTTCTGACCATAGCTGCCAAGTTTTCCCTTTTCTCGCGAGGAAGCCTATTCAGCATAAGGGAATTTCCCTTAAAAAAAGGGAGAACTTGGCAGCTATGCTTCTGACCATGTTAGCTGGGGCTGATGGGAAGTGGATCCCCACAGCTGAAGGGCACCTTATTGGTTATTCCTGGTTTAAGGAATACAATTCTGCACACTTAGTTAATTTAGCCAATTAAAACAATTGCATAGAACCCTTGCACTCTGCAGGAGGGTATACTTCAAGTTCAGCTCTTGTCTGAATCCCACCTGCACTCCAGAAACTATCTCTTGCAGTAATGTGTCTGCACGTGTCGGATGACAAAGGGCCCAATTGTCAGTAATTGGGTAGCGACCAGAATTTTCATTTATGTAGGATGGAAAGGAAACTCAGTTACATCCAATGCGGCCATTCTGCTTTTGCTTTTCCTCCTCTGAGCATCCTGTTGTTCAGCCTCAAAATCTCCAGAGGGCTGGGAGAGACTAGCAGATTTTGGGGTAAGCATGGGTAGGAGAGAGAGACAGTCTTAATAATGCAAGCAGAACTTGTATTATTGTATTTTAAAATTTTCATCCACCCTGGAACCTCACGGTAAAGGGACCCCTGACCATTAGGTCCAGTCGTGACTGACTCTGGGGTTGCGGCGCTCATCTTGCGTTATTGGCCAAGGGAGCATTTCTGTTGCTTTTCCGGGTCGGAAGTTGGCAGCCGTGCCACACCACGCCGGTAAGAGCGGGTGGCGGGGCCCCTGGGGGCCGCATAAAAGAGCCTCGGGGGCCGTATGTGGCCCCCGGGCCATAGTCTGTGGACCCCTGCCCTTGGCTCTGGTTTAACCCACAGTGCCACCCGCGTCCATGGTAAAGAGTAGGTAACAAATTAATAAAATATAATTCAAAGAGTAAAAACAGGAGTATATAATACCACTCCAGTGGCTGCAGGGGGTTGCAGTGTCAGATTATTTGCCAGATCTTGACCACAATATCCTTGTGAAGACCTTTGGCCATAAGCCAGAGGTTTTCAACCTTTTTGAGTCCATTGGTCCCTTAAGCAACTACATCCTTTCTGTGGGGCCTAGGAGCCCAGTTATGTCACCCCTTGCCTGCTGAGCTGGCAACCTCGTCCTTTTTCAAATGCCCTACCTTAGCCGCCTCTCTCCCCAATCCTGAAGAGAGGTGCCTCCCTGAGGCACCATTTGCCTGAGGTATTTGGGAGGCTGAGACTCCGGAGGGCATCAGAGGAGGGAGGGAAGGAAAGGGGGACAGAGATTTGACTAGTATCAGCAATGTGATTGGCGCCTGGGTTGGGCAAGTAATCCTTTGGTTGCTGCAGTTTGAAAGGGGCAAAGTGTGGGAAGGGTGCAGTGGAGAGGTTTTAACAGGCTTGTAAAGAGGTTTGTTAAACTTGAGATGGATAGGACCTGTGACCCTCCAGGTGTTGCATGGCTGCAACTCCCATCCCCGACCCATGTTGGCTGGGGCTGGTGGGAGCTGAAGTCCCAACACCTGGAGGGCCACAGGTGTGTGCCCCCCCCCAGCATGAAACTTCAAAATCCACAGTTGGGCGCTGCTTTTTATTGGGACCTGCAAAAATGTGACAAGCTTTCAAGATGTCCAAGATTCTTCGTCAGGAGAGCTCAGAAGCTTTGCTTCTGCCACATTTTCATAGGTTCCAATAAAGGTATGGCTGAACTGGATTTTACGAACCTACATGGTTACAATAGCTTTCTAAGTGCATTAAATGTTAGTGTACAATCTACTTTTTTTAGTTCAGGCAATAAAATTTTGTGCGCTAGAGTTAAATGGACCCCAGGATTGCCCTCTTGCTTTTTAAAATGTGTGTTGCTTTTTGGTAGTCTCTCTGTTTCTGTTTCCTGCTTGCTGCTCAGAAAAATGTAGAAAAAAATCGGTAAAACCAGGAAATGAAACATGAACTCTCTGGCTGCAATTAGTTTGCATATCGTTTCTGTTAACAGATGACTGAGGCATGCAGACTTGGCGCCCTGCTGGTGGATGATTTGAACTTGGAGCCAGGAGAGGATTCCTAGAGGCAACCCTTTTCCTCCTTGAATGTTTTCAGGCCCTTGCAGAACAGTTCAGCAGTACACAGGAGAGGAGGAGACCCGTTTTTGTTTGCTGGATCACGGCCTGGCAAGCTTTAGCATAGAATTCCTTCAGCATCACTGCCATTGTGTTTCCAGGAGTCCATATCCACCAAAGGGGAAGAGGGCATTTAGGCATTGCAGTGACTGAGGACTGTTGAACCCTGCTGGATGTGATGCCTCTCAAAATGGGGTGGGTGCAGATTGGCCTTTTTTGCCTGGCCCATGGTGATTTTCAAACACAGTTGGCATTAACATTTTCATGGAGACCTCAAATTGTCAATGGCTGCTGGCATTTTTGTTCAAGAGCCAACTCTGTAGCCAGTGAGCAGCATACAAACTATATAAACAACACCAGATCTCTGAGTACCCAGGCACTGCAATGTGCTCGGACCCAACTAGTCACAACCTCGTGCTCTCCTTGCCTGACAGTGTGCAAGTTGTTAAGCATATCCACCACTCCAGACATGCACACACTTGCTTCCCTCAAGTTAGGGAAGGAAAGTTAAGCATACTGCTGAACCTACTGAGTACAAATACTTGGTCAGAGGTCACATACAGGATTTGAACACAGGACTCCTAAAATCCATGTCCAGTTCTTGTTTTCTATGCCCCTCGCAACTCATAAATCTTGTGATCTGAAGCATTTATAAAAATTGAATTTACTTCCATTACTACCATACTTGTGGCTCTTGATTTTCTTTGCAACTCTAGGTCATGAGGCCTATGTATTGAAGGTCCTAAATAATTGTATTTAAAGCATTTCTTAAAGTACAGTGCAATGCACCAGAATTTCATCATGTCACAAATAAGGACCAAATACTTCATCCTCTTCCCCCAGCTGTGGTCATTTAGTTTGTGGAACCAGTCCGTTGAAAATAGTACAGCAACTGAATTAAGTAAAAATCACGGGGGCCCTAAAACAACATATTTTGAATAGCTGCACAATTCAAAGACTTGGAAAAATGCTCTAAAACGGCTCTTGATGAGCTGTGCTGTTGGACTCGTGAGATCACGTTCACATTCCTATGGTGCTAAATCGCCCTTTCTGGCAATCCTTTTTCACTCTCTGCAAGTACCGTATATTCCGGCGTATAAGACGACTGGGCATATAAGACGACCCCCAACTTTTCCAGTTAAAATATAGAGTTTGGGATATACTCGTCGTCTTAAGAAATACGACCCGGTGTATAAGATGACCCCCGACTTTTGAGAAGATTTTCCTGGGTTAAAAAGTAGTCTTATACGCAGGAATATACAGTAATGACTGCTGCAAAATTGAGCAATGGCTTAATTCCTAGTGATTTCGGCACGTGTTTACTGGATGAATTGCACCCCTCCCCCTTGGTTCTTGCTTAACGTACAGGCTCCATGCCAGTTTAATAGCTGCACTGCTGAGGAGCTGAGTGCAATGCAGGGACACCTGACCTTAGTTCTGAAAAGTGTGTGATGTTCTGTAACGTTGCTTGCACCTTTGAATTCTGTTTCGAGGATCCAAAGAACCCATGACTGCAGAAAGCTGTCTTACACTGAGGTCAGACCAATGGTTCATGCAGCTCAGTATTCTTTGGCTCTCCAGGATTGAAGGCAGGCTTCTCTCCCCGTCTTCTAGATACTGGCAACTGAAGCAGGGATGTGTCTGCAAAGCAGATGCTTGTCACTGAGCTACACCCCTGCTCCTAACATCACAACCAGTTTCTTGCACCCCAAGCAAACGTGTTCCTTGATAGGTCTTCAACGGCACATACGGAAACCACTTTCAGAACAGGAGGGGTGGTTTTTAAGGGCGGTCTGTTAGAGTCAACAAGTTATGCTAGACTTGTGCAAATGTCTCAAAAGCCACAGTACCCACCTTTCCTGGAAAGTCTTTCATTCTCATTGTTTACAACAAACCAACTGAAGAGCGGTTTATCTGTTAGGCCTGGGCCTTCAGTCCATCTCCAACTCTGGATCCATGCTAGGGATGGATGAATCTCATCTCTTTGCAAGTCCTTCACTCTCAAAAGTGTTTGCTCTTAAGTCCACATGAAAAACAACCAAAAGTTTTCGTTTAATTTTTTGAAGGTGTTTTATGCCCAAAAGATGCATTAAAATGCTTTATTCTTTATGGTGAGGACTGTTTCAACATTGGGAGGAATGTATGAACCTACGAAAATGCTGCAGATAACCTGCTTTTGCAGAAGAGCATGCTGAGCCACAACCTTTATCCCTGATGTGCTAGCCTTCCTACTTGCAGGGAGGTTTCTGGGGAGGCACCACTTTAAGGGGTTGGCATTCATACTCTAGACAAGATGAGACTTTCCAATTGCGAAGAACTATGCTGCAGCTGCATTTTGGGATGGTTATCTTGGAACATGAGCCAGATGGTAAGACAATGATTGCTGTCTGCTTTAAAGCAGACAAGGTACTCTGCCTCCCCAGAAGGTTCAAGACTGATGCTTCCCCTGAGCTGTCTTTTAACCAGTGATCTGATAAATTCCTCCTCATAACCAGCATAGCATTGCTCAAGGCATGGTTGCGAATTTTAAAACTGCTCCACTAAATGCTTCTTACTTGCATTCTAATAAAAGACCAGGGGCTCACTGATGTAGCAAGGAGGGCGTTTTGTGGGTTCCTTCAAAACCTGGGCCAAGCCTTGTGCATGTGTGCGCACATGCATGCTAATATGCATATATTGTGTGTGTATTTCAGTGGAAGTTGCTTTTGGGTCTTAGAAAAACAAATTTTAAAAACAAGACCACATTTTCTTGCATTCTTACTCTTCTGCTTCCAAGTTTTTCCGTGGGCAGTGATCTGCCTTTTGAGTTACTTTGACACTGTATATAGGAATGTGCTATGAATTAAAGCAACTGCTCTTTAGATTCCATCCTAGTTTTTTCTTTTTCTTTTAAGGTCTGTCGGGGCCATTTCCTCACCCACCCACTCACCCACCATTGTCCCTTCATAAGTCACTCTGTTTATACTTTTAAATTTCTGAGCAAATGCCTATTTTCTATTGGAGCGGCCTACACATAGTGCTTGATGCCGACAATGGTAGGCCCTTTTCAAACAGGCCCTTTTTCTTTCCAAGAACTCTTCAGGCACTCGCAGAGCATGCAAATTGGAATCCCATTGCGTCTCAGGCTGCAATGTGGCGATGTGCCATCATCCTTGCCTGCTGAATGTGCTCTGGGGAGCACTGGAGGTGGGTGGCACGAAATAAATATTGGAAATCTGTGTACCCACAGATGAGGCAGCCTGCTGCCTCTCGGAACAGTGGCTGGCTCTCCCATTTCTTTCCCTAGAGGCATGGAATTCTGAACCACCACCACTCCCTGTGGCGCGCAGCGGATTGAATCACTCAGTTGCTCTTGCAGAGGCACACAGCAGACTTGGTTCTTGCCTAGAACTGGGAGCAACTTTCTAGAGTTTCAGGCAAAGACGCTTCCCCAGAATTCCTTGGAGATGCTAAGCTGCACTTGTTAACTACAGAGAAATGTTCCCTCCATCGTTAAAAGTAAGCCCCCTTCCAGTCCTCTCTTGACTACAGGCTGCTTGTTATTAGGAACAGAACTAATTCACAATATTTATTTTATTTATTTATTTATTGAATTTATATACCACTCAGGGCAGTTCACAGAATAAAATCAAAATATAAAACCACGAAAGACATAATCGAAATAAAACCCAATAACCCCCACCCAAAAAACCCGACCACATTTTAAAAAGGCATAGGATGTCAATCAAATCAACCAAAGACCTGGTTAAAAAAGGAACGTTTTTGACTGGCGCCTAAAGGTGTATAATGAAGGCGCCAGGCGAACTTTCCTGGGAAGAGCATTCCACAGATGGGGAGCCACTGCAGAGAAGGCCTTATTCTTGTGTTGCACCCTCTGGACCTCTCGAGGAGGAGGCACATGAAGAAAGGCCTCAGAAGATGATCTCGATCCAGGTAGGTTCATATGGAAATAGGTGGTCCTTGAGGTATTGTGGTCCAGAGCTGATTAAGGCTTTATAAATCAAAACCAGCACTTTGAATTGGACCCAGAAACTAATTGGTATCCAGTGCGGTCAGACCAGGACTGGTTTAATAGGCTCAAACTGTTTTGCTCCGGTGAGCAACCTGGCCGCTGCATTCTGCACTAGCTGAAGTTTCCAAACCATCTTCAGAGGCAGCCCTATGTATAACGCATTACAGTAATCTAACCATGAAGTTACCAGAGCATAGGCAACAAAAGTTGTCCAGATAGGGGCGTAGCTGGGCCACAAGCTGAAGCTAATGAAAGGCACTCCAGCAAAGGCAAAAGCGACAGCAAAGGATCCAGGAGTACCCCCAGGCTACGAACCTGCTCCTTCAGTGTAACGCCATCAAAAGTAGGCAATCTCCCACCCATCCAGTCTTGGCAACCACCCACTAACAGTGCCTCAGCTCCCATCCAGTCCATTACCGAGGCAAGACACTTCCATTGCCTCACCTGCAGATATAAAGGAGAAATAGAGCTGAGTGTCATCAGCACACTGCTGACAATGTACGCCAAACCTCTGGATAACCCCACCAGTGGTTTCATGTAGATTTTAAACAACCTACGGGATAGGATTGAGCCCTGCGGAACCCCACATTGAAGGTTCCACAATTGTCCTTACTGGCAGTGGTTTTCCAGGGCATCATGCAGATGTATTTTCCCATTAGCTGGGGGCCAATTTTGGCAATATGGCTCCCTGAGCAAGGACAAATTTTGGTGCCACCGCTCCCCCCATATTTCATATTTTCACAATACAGATTACTCCCAATTTATGTGGGAGTTACGTTCCAAGGTACTGCATGTTTAAGAGAAATCATGGATATTTGAAACACCAATTGCAAACACCCCGTTCTGCCCCCATTCTGTTGGGTCACTTCTGGGTTTGGTGTGATGCACCTACTGCATGGGTAGGCAAACTAAGGCCTGGGGGCCAGATCCGGCCCAATCGCCTTCTAAATACGGCCCGCAGATGGTCCGGGAATCAGCGTGCTTTTACATGAGTCAAATGTGTTCTTTTATTTAAAATACATCTCTGGGTTATTTGGGGAGCATAGGAATTCGTTCATTTTTTTTTTTCAAAATATAGTCCGGCCCCCCACAAGGTCTGAGGGACAGTAGACCGGCCCCCTGCTGAAAAAGTTTGCTGACCCCTGACCTACTGTATGCGTGGTCATGCACATATTGAAAGTGTGTAAATGAGGGGATGCCTGTAATTGAGTAGGTACCTGTATAAACATAGCTATTTTTTATTTTATTTTATTTTTGCATCTCCTCGGCTCAGTGCCCTGTGCAGAGGATCCACCCAGCAACAGCTGTTTCAGGCACCTTTTAACCTGGAGGTTTCCAGGTCTTCCCTGCAGCGCATGTGCTCTGCTCCTAAGCTACATCCCCTGCTCATTGCTCAGGCTGGGGTCTAGTTTAAAGGAAAATAATCTCCAGGCATGATTTTGGGCACTCCTCATGCCTTTTGCTTTTAAAATCAGACATGCACAACCCAGCCCTCTTTCGTACATGTTTGGAGTAGGCATCCAGATGTTGCTTCTCATTTGTACCCAGATTTAAAGTGGTTTTATTTAACATTAAGCAGCAACAACAACAACGAAGTGTCAGATTGCTTTATTAGAGTGCTGTTTTCTTGACCAGATGCAAGTAAGTAGGAAGTGTGCAGAAAGAAACCTGTTCTGTCCCAAATTCACTCTGGCTACATCTTCGCTGATTCCAAACAGGAAGGGATCCTTTTCCTAGGGTTACTGTACGGATAGCGGAAGAGTCAAGCGCGTGCCTCATTAAGATGTTAGTCACGTATATCATCTTCCTATTGCTAAAGCCACTTAGGAGGGAGGCTGTAAAAAAATCGCTTCCCAAAAAACCCGTGTCTTGCTGAAGCCATCTAGTGGGGGAAAACTGAAAATGCCGTTTGGGTTTGCGAGGGTCTTCCCTTTGCCTGATCAGATGCATCGTGCCGTCTGTTTGACTGCTTCGAGACATGTAAAGCACAAGTTAATAGATGAAAGGCAGGGATAAAGTTCTCCAGGTCATGCAAGTCCTTTGTGAACTGAAGGCAAAGGGGCAGAGTGTTTCTAAAAACCACATTCTCATGCACACCAGAGTTCTTTGGAAACTTACAGAATGCTAATCACCGGAGGGTGAGCGTCACTGAAAGCGCATTGAGGAGACACCTGCTGGATCGGGCCAGAAGCCCAGCATCTAGTTTCCTACAGTGGCAAATCAGATATCTTCAGAAGAACCACAAGCAAGGAATAAAGTCGATAGCCCTCTTCCTGTTGCTGCTTTCTCCGCAACATCTCATAGACTACTACCACGGGTGGAACATTCTATGGCACGCTCTCAGTTCAAATATGACAGAAGAGCCCAAAAGACCACACCTGTCAAAAGGGTATGAGCTCTGCGATAGCATCCCTGGGTTCTTTGGCAGACATGGCAGAGACTACGATGTTCCTGGAAGGCAAAAAGTTAGGCAAGGACACGGGAATGCGCGATGCCACAAATAAGACGGACAGCTGCTGTCTAGTAGAATAAAGTTGCATTCTTAAGCATGGCTATTTGGGAGCATGGAGCTTACTCATGAGTAAACAAGCATAGCACGGTGCTGCTAAGTGTGCTGTACTATAACTACAGTAGGAATGTATTGTCACGTCAGGGAACAATGGGTCAGTGCTTCTGGCTGTTAACCAGACGGATGCTGGTTCAATCCCGCCCAGGGACAGCCCAGACTTGCTGTAGGCAAGATTCCTGCATTGCAGGGCATTGGACTTGGGATCTCCTCCAACTCTATGATTCTATGAAACCACCTAAACTGGAATGCTGCTGATCAGGGATTCAACCATTGCAGTATAAACTGGGCAGAGAAGCTGAGCCCCTCCAGATATTGCTAGACTACAACTCCCATCATCTCTGTTCAATTGGCCATGCTGACTGGGGCTGATGGGAGTTGGAGTCCAACAACGTCTGGATAGCCACAGGTGTTTCCCTCCCGTGTTCAAGCATTGCCCTGCTTTGCCATTATTTCCCAGCTGACACTCGACCAGCTGTGGTTACTGAGCATGCTCAGGCTTTAATTCTGGCCTTGTTTGCCTAAATAGATCAGCAAGTCTGGGTTTTCCTAAGAGTACACCCCCCTCTTTTTTTGCCCTGTTAGTGGTCCCTGTCTGCCAGCACCATTGCCTTCGTTCGCCATGAGGCAAAGTGCAGTGGCGAGGAAAGGTCACATAGCTCAGTGTTGGAGCAGCTGCTTTGCATGCAGAAGGTCCCAGGTTCAGCCCTCAGCATCTCCAGCTAGGGCTGTGAAAGGCTCCCTTCTTGAACCCCTAGAGAGCCACTGCCAATCATTGTGGACCTAGGATCTATATCCGAGGTAGCTTCCTATTTCCATAATTAAATCAACCCTTAATTCAGAATCATGAGGACTGGAACCGTGTTCCGTTTTTAGGAGAACAGTTGTAGATCAATGGCAGAGTGCCTGCCTTGCTTCCAGAAGGTCCCAGGTGGAATCTCTGGCATCTCCAGGTAGGGCTGGGAAACACCCCTTGCATCAAACCCCAGAGAGCTGCTTCCAGTCAGTGTAGAACAGTGTTTCTCAACCTGTGGATTCGGGACCTGCGTGAACCCTGTGGAATCGGATTGCAGGCTTTATCATATTTACTTGCATGCCTCAAGTTAATGTTTATCAAATAGGCAAACGTGCAGTTAAAATGCATTAAATCGGTGGTAGCTGAAGACCTGAGGTCCAAAATTCGGGAGACAATAAACCAATGGGGCCAAGTAAATTTGGGTTTGTGGGTCACCATACCCCAAAGGTAGCATGAACTAAGAACGTAAAGTAGGCTTCCTGTACATCAGGAAAATTCCTGACATGTCCTGGTTTCCGGGTGTAAAAATGGTGTGGGGGGGGGATTTTGCTGAAGTGACAAAATGTCAGGGAAAACGATGGATGGATGGAAAAAAATAGAGGAAGCAGCTCCCAAAAAATTCACTATTTTGAGGGTAAAAAGGTAAAGGTAAAGGGACCCCTGACCATTAGGTCCAATCATGACCGACTCTGGGGTTGCGGCGCTCATCTCTGGGTTTTGTCTTGGGCCTGGGGACTTGGAATAGAGGGGGTGTTCCACGGATTTGCATATGACATCAAACCAGAAGGGGTAACTAATATCTCAGAAGACAGAATCAGGATTCAAGATGACCTTAACAGATTGGAGACCAGGTGCACAAATATAGGATGGATGACACTTAGCTTGACAGTAAAGGCAAAGGGACCCCTGACCGTTAAGTTCAGTCATGGACGACTCTGGGGTTGCGGTGCTCATCTCGCTTTACTGGCCAAGGGAACCGTTGTACAGCTTCCGGGTCATGTGGTCAGCATGACAAAGCCGCTTCTGGCGAACCAGAGCAGCACACGGAAACACCGTTTACCTTCCCACTGTAGCGGTATCTATTTATCTACTTGCACTTTGACGTGCTTTCAAACTGCTAGGTTGGCAGGAGCTGGGACCTAGGCTCAGTGGTTTAACAGCTTTCCCCCAAAAAGCTCAGCCATTTGGGTTTGCTCTCAAAAAAGGCTTCACCACAACTTTGCGGGTGTCTGGATTTTTTTCCTGAAATATGGCAACCCTAGCATAAAGTCCAGCATCCGATCCACTCAGCAGCCAGTTAAATAGATCTAGGAAACCAGCAAGCAGGAGCCGAGTTCAGCTGCAACGCTCTCTCGTCCAGTGGCTTCCAGCAGCTGGCATTCAGAAGCCTTTATGTGAAGAGAGGCCGACAGCTAGATGGACCTCATGGCCTGACTCAGCCAAAGGGCTTCCTGCATTCCTCTGCCCTGCAGACGAGGCCCTCTCAACAGCAAGCCTCGCATGGGCCCGTGCAGCTGGCCTGCCTGTGTCTAATGAAAGAGGCAGGAGGGTTTTTTAAGCAGGCAGTTTTTATGGACTGCCTCGAGAGTCTTTCATGCTTCCCCCTGGTTTTCCAGGGTTTGGGGCAGCCTGCGACTGCCAAGAGAGCGCCAGCCCCCATTGTCTGGCAGCTGCTGGGAGGAGGGTTTCTTGTTTCCAGCGGAATTCTAGACATCCCTCTAAGCTTTCCCCGCCTTTGATCTGCCCGTGAATCTCTGCCTTTGTCCTCTTGGACTCCAGGGGCCTCCTTCGCCGGAGAAATATTTCAGCCGTCTTCCCACTTTGCTTCGCGAGGTTCCTTCCGCAGAAAAGCAAAACTGCATGGGCTTTGCTATCCGTCCTTATTTGAAATTACAATTTTTCTTCTTTTGTGTGTTACAATTTTTTTGCACGCAAACACATACAGGCACAACGGACACCAAAGAGGTCGCACAAATTCAGATTTTAAGTGCCATCAAGAGCAGCAGGTGACACAGATCTGTAGCAGGAAGCAGACCCACTGGGCTCAATCATGTAAACGTAACACATCATTTTATTTTTATTATGTTTTTTAAAAAGCATGCTACTGTGCTTTAGGCTTTATTTCCTAAATTTATATACCGCTTGATTTTTTTTAAAAAAATGTGGTTTGCAAAAAGAATAAAACATTATTATTATTATTATTATTATTATTATTATTATTATATCATAAAAAACAACATCCAAACAATTAAACCCAGCAATAAACTAATCAGCTGTCTAGATATCTGGGTAGGCTTGTCTAAACAAAAATGTTTTTAGCAGGTGCCAAAAAGAGCTCATTGAAGGTGCCTGACTGATATCAGCAGGCAGGGAGTTGTGGAATAGTTAGTCTATGGTACCTGCAACAGTGCCAGTTCCGCAGACTGAAGTGGTGGAAGAGGGTATATAGATTGGGGTAACATGGTCTCGTTACTTCTTCCAGGGAGAAGACTCCCTGGAAAAGACCCTGATGTTGGGAAAGATTGAGGGCACTAGGAGAAGGGGACGACAGAGGACGAGATGGTTGGTTGGACAGTGTCCTCGAAGCTACGAACATGAGTTTGACCAAACTGTGGGAGGCAGTGGAAGACAGGAGTGTCTGGCGTGCTATGGTCCATGGGGTCACGAAGAGTCGGACACGACTAAACGACTAAACAACAACAACATGGTCTCGTAGGTAAACTGCTCCCAAGTTGGTCAGGGCTGCAATTCCTGCATTGCAGAGGCTTGGACTAGATGACCCTTGGGGATCCCTTCCAACTCTGCAGCTCATTGATTCTATGACTGACGTTGCCGCCTGCATATTTCAAGCCACTTTGCTTTGCTTTTCAAGTTGGAGTGCCCTAGTGCAGTGTTTACTCAAGTCATTAGCTTTGTCTTCGGGTGAGGACTTGGAATGCTGAAGGAGAACATTGCCAGCTAGCAGAACTCCTAACCAGACCCTGACCCAGCCCCCCCCCTCATGCCCCCTATCACATGCACTCCAACATTTCTTCAATTAAAATAGGGACATCCTATTCAAACATAATCATAATCATAATAATTTTGACCGGGTTGCCCCAAGCACTCTGGGCGGCTTCCAACATATATAAAAACATAATAAAACATTAAACAAGAAACTTCCATATACAGGGCCGCCTTCAGGTGTCTTCTAAAGGTTGTATAGTTACTTGTCTCCTTGTCTTGGGGGGCATGTCGCATAACTCCATACCCTCCAACATTTCTCAGATAAAAATAGGGGCGTCTGTGGATTAAACCACAGAGCCTAGGGCTTGCCGATCAGAAGGTCGGCGGTTCAAATCCCCGTGACGGGGTGAGCTCCCGTTGCTCGGTCCCAGCTCCTGCCAACCTAGCAGTTCAAAAGCATGTCAAAGTGCAAGTAGATAAATAGGTCTACTATAGCGGGAAGGTAAACGGTGTTTCCATGTGCTGCTCTGGTTTGCCAGAGGCGGCTTTGTCATGCTGGCCACATGATCTGGAAGCTGTACGCCGGCTCCCTCAGCTAATAACACGAGATGAGCGCTGCAACCCCAGAGTCGGTCACGACAGGACCTAATGGTCAGGGGTCCCTTGACCTTTAAGGAGATTTTACTTTCTTGGGTTCCATGATCACTGCAGAGGGTGACAGCAGTCACGAAATTAAAAGACGCCTGCTTCTTGGGAGAAAAGCAATGGCAAACCTAGACAGCATCTTAAATAGCATAGACATCACCTTGCCGACAAAGGTCCGTATAATTAAAGCTATGGTTTTCCCGGTAGTGATGTATGGAAGTGAGAGCTGGACCATAAAGAAGGCTGATCGCTGAAGAATTGATGCTTTTGAATTATGGTGCTAGAGGGGACTCTTGAGAGTCCCATGGACTGCAAGAAGATCAAACCTATCCATTCTGAAGAAAACCAGCCCTGAGTGCTCACTGGAAGGACAGATCCTGAAGCTGAGGCTCCAATACTTTGGCCACCTCATGAGAAGAGAAGAATCCTTGGAAAAGACCCTGATGTTGGGAAAGATGGAGGGCACTAGGAGAAGGGGGCGACAGAGGACGAGATGGTTGGACAATGTCTCAAAGCTACGAACATGAGTTTGACCAAACTGCGGGAGGCAGTGCAAGACAGGAGTGCCTGGCATGCTCTGGTCCATGGGGTCACGAAGAGTCGGACGCGACTAAACGACTAAACAACAACAACAAGGAGATGTGGGACATTCCAGGATCAGATCAAAAATCCAGGATTGTAAATCCAGGATTGTCCTTGGAAAATAAGGACACTTGGAGGGTCTGCTATCACTTCCTTGGCGCTCTGCGTACCAGGGATGGAGAATCTGCAGCCCTCAATTTATTGTTAGGCTCCCATCACCCCTGGCCATTGACCATCTGGAGCCACAGATTCCACATACAGATACAGCTTAGGCCCAAGCTCTCTGAAGGGCTGCATTCTTCCACACAACCCTTCTCTCAGTCGCAACACCTTCACGAGCACATGTAGTGGCAATGCAGGAGAGGGCCTTCAGGGCGGCTGCTCCCTAGGCATTGGAACTCCCTTCCTAGAGAGGCTAGACTGGCTCCCTCCATGCTGTCCTTCCTCCGGCAGGTGAAGATTTGAGTGTCCCTGTTTTCCAGGGACAGTTCTGAATTTAGCATCAGCTGTCCTGGTTTCTGAATATATACTTGGAATATCCTGCTTTTCCTTAGGACATCCCTATTTTCATTGGAGAAATGTTGGAGGGTATGGAGTTATGCGACCTCCGAGCCAAGGCGATAAGTAACTATACAACCTTTAAAAGACAGCTGAAGGCAGTCCGGGAAAGGGAAGTTTTTAAATGTTCTATTATGTGTTTATATGTGTTAGAAGCTACCCAGAGTGGTTGGGGCAACCCAGTCAGATGGGTCGGTTTTAAATAATAAAAATGTATCATCATCATTATCATTATTATTGAATAGGATGCCCCTATTTTCATTGGAGAAATGCTGGAGGGTATATTTCAGTGAGCTTTGGGGAAATGTCCACTTTTTAAGGAAAGATCTTTTAATACCGTAGTGCTGTGCTGTTTTGTTTTTTACTATATTTTATTTGATGATGATGATATATTATTATTATTATTATTATTATTATTATTATTATTATTATTATTATTATTTCCACCACCCCCCATCCGGCTGGGTTTCCCCAGCCACTCTGGGTGGCTTTCAACAGAACTTTAAAAACAGAATAAAACTTCAAATATTAAAAACTTCCCTAAACAGGGCTGCCTTCAGATGTCTTCTAAAAGTTGGATAGTTGTTTATTTCCTTGACATTTGATGGGAGGGCATTCCACACGGTGGGTGCCACTACTGAGAAGGCCCTCTGCCTGGTTCCCTGTAACCTCAATCTCGCAGTGATAGATGTAATAGATTTGTTTCATTTTTTATGTTTTTGCTTTCTGCATTGTATCCATGTTTGTTTTATTTTTTGCGAGATTCCCCATGCCTTTAGGATGTCGTTCTCCTGTGCATCCCTTCCTTTCAAATGACACACTGAGGCATTGGTAGCTGAAGTAGTGCTGTCTAGACATTGTCCAACTACAGTTCCCACAATCCCTTGCCTTTTAACCAGGCAAGCTGGGGCCGCTGAGAGTTGTCATCCAACATGGTGTTGAAAAGGTTTTCGAGAAGCAGAGGAGGGCGACCAAGATGATCAAGAGTCTGGAGACCAAGCCTTATGAGGAACGGTTGAAGGAGCTGGGTATGCTTAGCCTGGAAAAGAGGAGACTGAGAGGAGATATGATAGCCATCTTCAGATATCTAAAGGGCTGTCACATATAAGAGGGAACAAACTTGTTTTCTCCTGCTCTGGAGGATAGGACTCAAACCAATGGCTTCAAGTTACAAGAAAGGAGATTCTGACTAAATAGCAGGAAGAACTTTTTGACAGTAGAGCCCTTCAACAGTGGAACTGTCTCCCTTTGGAGGTGGTGAACTCTCCTTCCTTGGAGGGTGTTAAGTAGAGGTTGGAATTCTTGCATTGCAAGGGGTTGGACTAGATTAGGGTTACCAGACGTCCCCGGATCCCGGGGCCAGTCCCCGGATTTGCAAATCTGTCCCCGGGAAACGTGGCAGCGGCAGCCTCAGCAGCCCGGAGCCAGCCTGGTAGTGCAGTTGGCTCTGGCTGGCTTCAGGAGCTGCTCGCTGCTGTGGCAACTGCCATTTTTCCTGCGCCACGGCAGCGAGCAGCTCCTGAAGCCAGCCAGAGCCAACTGCACTACCAGGCTGGCCCCTCCTGGGCAATGCATGCCCACCCGTGACTCCTGAGCCTCCCCTGATCTGTCAAAACAAAGGGGGAAGAAGATCAGGGAAGGCTCAGGAGTCATGGGTGTTGCCCAGTTTTTAAAAAAGCTCTGTGCATTTATGTTTCTCAGGGTGCGAAAGAAGGGCTTTGCACCTTTATACAATATGCATGTGTGCTTAGGCCCAAGTTCTTTTGCCTCACTATCCCCACTACTGACTCCCTGTTGCTACTCAGCTTCAAAATAAAAATTGTCCCCAGATTCATTGAATTTTTTTTTTGTAACCTTAGACTAGATGACCCTTGGGGGTACCTTCCAGCTCTATGATTCTATAATTCTCTGAAAAGCCCTCTTGGTACAGATCACGCATGGCCAAACTTGGCCCTCCAGATGTTTGGGGACTACAGTTCCCATCAACCCTGACCACTGGTCCTGTTAGCTAGGGATGATGGGAGTTGTAGTACCAAAACCTTTGGAGGGCCAAGTTTGGCCATGCCTGGTATAGATCAACTAGAGCTGTGAGGCTGTGTCCTAGTAGCCACTTCCCAGGAGAAGGATGGATTTAAGCTGAACTCATCTGTCGAAATGGCCTGCATGGGAGGGGGAAGGTAAAGATCTGGCCCGCTGCCCCACCCTGGGATCTGCTGTGACCACATATCAAAGAGGGCGGAGTTCCTTTGCATTTTGCATATTTGTGAGGGTTCACAGCCTCCAAAGTTATTCCGTCCTCCCTTTGGGCTTGTTTCCTTTCCTCGGTCCAATATACCTGAAGGAGCGTCTCCACCCCCATCGTTCTCCCCTGACACTGAGGTCCAGCACTGAGGGCCTTCTGGCAGTTAGGGAGGGGGAGAGCCACATTTTGGGGGTGAGGGCAGGCTGAAAATGTTGAGCTTTTTTTTAGGGGAGCCAAACCTGTTGAGCTTCTTTGGAGGGAGCCAGTGATCTACCAGTAATCTTACCACAGACATCCAGTGATCTACCGGTAGATCACGATCTACCTGTTGGAGTCGGACATGCCTGGCCTACACTGACTGGCAGCAGCTGTCAAGGGTTTCAAGCAGGGGGCGCTCCCGAGCCCTACCTGCAGATCTTATTGGGGATTGAACCTGAGACCTTCTGCCGGCAAAGCAGGTGCTCTATTACTGAACTATTGTCTGTTACCTAAACAAAGGGGGGGGGTCTAGTTCTCATGGCTTTAAATAAAGGACTGAGTTAAGAATGTAGGAAGCTGCTGCATTCCTAGGATAGCTCAGTCAGTAGAGAATGAGACTCTTAATCTCAGGGTCGTGGGTTCAAGCCCCATGTTGGGCAAAATTTCCCCACATTGCAGGGGGTTCGGCTATATGACTCTCAATATGGTCCACTAGCTCAATATTGTCTCCTCTGACTGGCAGCAGCTCTCCGTGCAGAGGGCATTCCCAGCCTCGCCTGGAGAATGAAACTGGGATGTTCTATATGCAAGACAGCTGCTCTATCACTGAGCTACAGCCTTTTCTTTACTGCACTCTGCCACTAGGCCTCACTGCCTGCACCAGGGTAGCAGACCTCGGCCCCCAAGGCTTGTTTGTTTTAGTGCAAGCAGGGAGGGGGCGGGGAAGAGTTTTGCTGCATACATTGGCAGCCTGCCCAGTATGCAGAAGGCCTCTCTGATCCCCATGTTTTCCTGCCCGGCATATATTCTCATAGGAATCCCTCTTTCGCCATACAGTATTAACACGGCCTTATATCAAGTCAGGCCATTGGTCCATCAAGCTCTGTATTGTCTACACTGAATGGCAGTGGCTCTCCAAGGTTTCGGGTAGAGATCCTTCCAACCCCTGCTTGGAAATGCTGGGGACTGGGCTGGACTGGCGGCCTTTTGCATGCAACCACTGAGCTAGAGTTCCTTTCTGAGAATATAGGAAGCTCACGTACACTAAGTTGCTTCACTGGTCCACCTAGCTCAGTATTGTCTACACTGGCTGGCAGTAGCTCTCCAGGGGGTTCCAGACAGGACCCTTTCCCAGCCCTGTTTGGAGATTCAAGGGATTGGACCTTGGACTTTTCACATGCAAAGTAAATAAAAAGCAAGATTCCAGTCCTCGTGGTTCTAAACAAGGAGCTGGTTTAAACCAGCATAGGGAGGGCAATCCCAGCCCAGTATCGCCTACTCTGACTGTCAGCTTCTCTAAAGAGTTTCAGGGCAGGAATCTGTTCCTAGCTCTACCCGAAGGTGCCAGGGATCAAATCTGTGACTTTCTGCCTCCCAAGCAGGTGCTTTATCACTCACCGTAGATGATGCTCCCTTTGAAAGCTTCTTGGTGATTTTGCAAAACAGGCTCGCCCCGTGACCTAGGGAATTCTCTCTCTGCATGGTCTTCTGTTCATTTAAAATGACTACTGCTCCACTTTTAAACTAAATCAAATACATCTTTCCCCCACCCCACCCCACCCCTACGGTACCTTGAACTGCAGTTTTGGCACTTTCCCCGAAAAAGACCAAAGTTTCACACAGATGTATTGGGGATGTGGGCGGATGGAAACATGAACAGGCCGGCTGGAGGTGCCAGACTGTTTATGAGTAGACAGAAACAAGGTGAGGTGTTTGCCTGATTTATGACTCAGCGCCGAGGACTTCCCAAGCACGTGTTCTTGCTTTCTCCAAGGATGACTCAGCAGAAAACTCCAGTTCCATAAGCCAAGTTGCTAGCGTTTAAAGTTGACGGACTTCTCTGCCAGGCAAGTCAAGGCTTATTTAAGTTATATTCAGCTTGCACCTTCCCTGTGGGCAAGTTTCCATGATGGACTTATAGAGGCACCAATAGCCCTTGCGTGAATGACTTCTCCTCCTCCTCTCTCTTTTTAACACATGACCTGTTTATTGAGAGTGTTCGCTCTGATTTGCTAACTTCTGATACAAAGTTAGATCCTATCCGGAATTTACTAAGTGTTTGGTCCGATTTGGTTGCGGGGAGAGTATATGACAATGAGCATCTATCCTGATTTAGAATAATAGAATTGTAGAGTTGGAAGGGACCCTGAGGGCCATCTAGTCCAAACGCCTTGCAATGCAGGAATATGGAGGTATCCCACACTGGGATCGAACCTGCAATCTTGGCATCATCAGCACCATGCTCTAAGCAACTGAACAATCTAGGCTGACTTGATTGTGGGGTGTTTTTACAATCTTCCAATTTGTTCAACTCACACTATTAATTGCATTTACCCATAATTTTCCTACCCACATAAGTCAATTTATTTTCTTTTTAAGAAAAAAACAAAAAGTGGTTTTGTTGCGCTAGTGTCCAAGAGGTAGGTCGTGATCTACCGGTAGATCACTGGACGTCTGTGGTAGATCACCGGTAGATCTGTGGCTCCCCCCAAAGAAGCTAAAAAACTTCGGCTGCCCTAATAAAAGCTCAACATCTTTGTCCTGCACCCCTAAAATTACCTGAACCACAAAAAACAGGGCTTTCCTTCCTTAAAGAAGCTCAACAACTTTTACGTGAACCCCCCCCAAAACAGGGCTTTCCTTCTTAAAAAAAAGCTCAACAACCTTGATCTGAACCCCAAAAAGGGGGGTAGATCACTGCCAGTTTTTAACTCTGTGAGTAGATCACTGTCTCTTGGAAGTTGGCCACCCCTGCGCTAGGGTGACAGAGCCCTTTAATCCACTGAAAATGTACAAACCTAAGCTTCCCTCCTGCAAAAAAACTGACTCTGTGGACAGCATAGCTGCCAAGTTTTCCCTTTTCTCGCGAGGAAGCCTATTCAGCATAAGGGAAAATCCCTTAAAAAAAAGGGATAACTTGGCAGCTATGGTGGACAGTGGAGAGGCTGGCTGGTCCACAGGGCAATTGGGGCACTGCCCCACTAACTTCAGTTGGCTTAGTCTCAGTGCTGCTCTTGTAGAACTCAACAGGGAGGCGGATGGGGACAAAGCTGGTTGGTTCTGCCTGTCATTACCTCCGGTTCTGTCTTAACTTCTGGCTCCCTACCAGCCCTTATGGGTACCAGTCACCACTGACTCTGGAGGCACCTTATATAGATAGCAGGTGGTTTTTCTAGATCGAAACTGTTGACCAAATTACAGCTGTTACTGCAGGATAAACGACTCTTCTTCCTTATTAAAGCTCTGTAAAGTGATAGCAAATTGCAGGTTAGATGTGGGTTGCAGGACCAACTTTCAGACTGTGCTGAGATGGCTAGGGGAGTGAAACAGGGTTGTGTTTTGTCCCCCCACATTGTTTAGCCTTTTCCTAAATGATTTAGAGGAAAGTCTAATGGACTCAGATGGTCATCTCCTATAAACAGGAACCAGCTATATGCAGATGATGCGACCATCCTTTCTCGTTCCAGACCTGGCTTATTTAGTATTTCAAAATAATCTTCCAGCATCTTTTTTTGTGCTTTTACTAGCACATTTTGGTCATCCAATAAATCTTCATTTAATCTCCATCTAAATTATGTTTGACTTTAGTTTTGAATTTCCATTATCATGGAGTTATGGTCCGACAATGTTCTGGGATCCTGGCTTGAAATACCAACTAAGGAAGTTCTCATATTACTGTTCTGACAACGGGTTATCCATCAACTATGAGAAATCCAAAATTTTTGTCTCTGATAAAATATGTTCCCCTCGTAAATGGGTACTGGATGGCCATAATCTAGAGCAGACTAAATGTTTCCGGTACCTAGGGCCACAGAAATTCCTGGAATTGCCACTGGCAGACTATCTGTCAGAAGGCGGAGATGAGTGAGATGTATAGATTAATAATGTTAATAAGTCATGAAATAAATGATAAGTTCATAAAACAAATTTTAAGGTTTAGAAGTAAGGTTAAGTTAAAGTTGAGTTAAGGATTTAGAGTTAGAAATTACTAAAATAAAAGTTTTTCAATGTAACGCAGTGGAAGGAGGAAGTTGATAGCTAGATTAATACTAAGAATTTTTTGTAACAAAAGATTTTTGGTTTGTTGTGTCTCTTTTTTGTATTGTATCTTTTTTGTATTGTATTTTTCTGTATTTTCTTTTTTCTCTCCTGTAATTTGTATTTGGATTTTGTATTAGGAAATGGATTGATTGTTTTTGTTCTTTTATCCTTAAATTTTTTAAAAAATAAATATATATTTTTTAAAAAAAAAAGAAGGCGGAGATGAGCAAACTTGCTATACTGTACTGCGTTTATTTTTATCAAAGGTGTTATAGACTTTGAAGATGCTTGAACTCAGAACAAAAGGGAGAAACGTGCTAAGAGGAAGCAATGTTTGTCAAACCCTCACCATGATCAACTCCCGCCCAGAAACCTCTGTTGCCACTGTGGAAGGACGTGTGGATCCAGAATTGGCCTCCACAGTCACCTATGGACACACCGCTAAGACCGTGTTCATGGAAGACAATCTTGCTCGGCTACAAGTGATCGCCAAAGAAGAATACTACACTGTGAGCAGTTCAAACAAGTCAGGGGTCAATTAATTGAACCCCTATTGGTAAATTTAACTGGAAAATCCAAAATATTCCACCTCGAGTACCTCCTTGGAGAAAATGTCAAATGACACTACCCTGGTTGTAGCGAAGTTCCTCACGGAAGTATTAAGAAACAGAAACCTGCATACAGTACACTGGATAAAACATAGCAACCACCTTGGTGCCCTTTCCCAGTATTTCTGTTTTATTTTGCTTTTTAAAGTGTTTTTATGGGTCTTTGGACTGAAATGAATTTTATACACACCACACACACACACACACACACACACACACACATATATATATATATATACCGGTATATAGCAGAGGCAGGGCCCTGATCCAGATTGGGATCCTGGAATAGAGAGGAGACAGGAATGGGACAGGCCCATTCATTGCAACTGACTTGACAAGCTGGAACGTGTGCAGAGGAGGGCACCCAGACGACCAGGGGCCTCATGAGGAATGGTTGAAGGAGCTGCATGGAAAAGAGGAGAGTGAGAGGAGATAGAGTAGCCATCTTCAAATATCTCAAGGGCTGTCCCGTGGAAGAGGGAACAAGCTTGTTTCCTCCCGCTCTGGAGGGCAGGACTCGAACCAATGGCTTCAAGTTACAAGACCGACTAAACATCTGGAAGAGTTTTCTGACAGTAAGAGCTATTCGGCTGTGAAACAGACTCCCTCAGGAGGTTGTGGACTCTCCTTCCTTGGAGGTTTTTAAGCAGAGGTTGGAAAGCCATCTGTCATGGATTCTTCAGCTGAGATTCCTATGTTACAGGGGGCTGGACTAGATGAGCCTTGGGGTCCCTTCTGCGATATTTATGAGTAGGCGTGCATAGCACTGCACTGTAAGTCTCTGATCTGTGTGAGACGGAGACGGAGAAAACCCAGGCTCTTCCCATTATTGTTAGACTGCAACTCCCGTCTTCCGTGACCAGCAAGTTCTCCACCCCTGTGTGTCTGTAGAAGAGATTCACGACACATTCCTACATTTCCCTTTTAGATCGGGCTAGAACGTCTGTATCTAATCAGCTGCCTGGTTTCTTCCCCTCCCGCTGCTTATGTGGCTTTCTAATGCGTCTCGATTTCTGAATTTCATCCAGGTGGTGTCACAGATTTATTCTCTCTTTTTTTGCGGCTGGCCTCCTTTCTCGCCTTGCGTTTCCTGGAGGTTTGTTTTTAATTACTCGCCAAAGCGAGCCTGTATTAAACACGTATGCCGTATATAGGCCAGAAAGGTAAATCCAACTCTGAAAGGAGCTGGGCGGCGGAAGGAGGTGGGGGGAAGTGTTTGGAAGAGCTGAGTGACCCTTTGCAAGGGGATCAATAGCCACCACCTCACCCTTTGGCCTTCTTTTGAGCTGTGTTGTGCATCCTCCGCTGTCAGCTCGCCTGTAGCTGCAGTCAATTCCACACACACACACACACACACACCCTTCCTTTTCGATGGAAGTAGCACATCCCTGGTGGATTGCCACAAGCAAGGAGCTCCGGTTTAATGGGGCATCTCCTTCTCAAAGTAGCATCATCAGCATATTTCTGGGGGTATGGGAATGTGGATCTGAGTGCCTGTGCAGTAGGGGGTGGGGATAAAAGGACCTCAAATCTGCAATACACATTGCAAAACAAGGAATATATATGCCAGCCTCCTTCTGCATTTTTGGCTCCGCACTGCCATTTCAAGTGGATTTTGTAGCGTTCGTTTTTAAGACTCTGCTTCTCCTCGCCCGCCCCCCACGGAGGTGAAGTCGGTACACTGCAGTCATATGAAAGATGCCACCAGAGAACACATAATTGGCACTGTGTGGAAGGGAATCCTTTCAAGAAGCACGGCTGAAATGCATCCACGATGGAGCAGAAAAGCAGCAAACTGGGGGGGGGGGGCAATAGAAAGCTTTGCAGATCAGTGGCTTAGCTGCTTTTTAAAAAAAAAGAAAGAAAAGGTATTACAGAGAAAAATATAAGGTCCAAGAGCATGCACGGCGGGGGAAATTAGATGGTTGCGATGGTTACCGTTGCCAACTTTTTAATTGCCCCTGCTCCTGTGTCTTCAATAGTGGACTGACCAAAAAAACCAAAATGAAACAAGGTTAACAGGCAAAGTGTTTCCTAACAGGGGATCTAGGGATAAAGCGATGTGAGGAACCTTCACCTGCTTAATTTTTGCACAACAGCCTCCTGTTAAAAGACACAGGAGGAAAAGGGGCAACCTTAGGTATCCCCTGAAATATTAGCAATTCCTGCAAGGTTTAACATGAATCTGTAATCCAGCGCAGGGACTTCCTGCCCCCAACTCAGCCCACCCCAGCTAGGACTTCACCATGAAATATGTGAAGAAAAATTAAGGTTGCCATTTTATTTATTGCCTTCTCCTTTCTTTATTGGCTTTAAAAACAACAATATTATATGCATTTATTTGTCACCTTGTATATTTATTTATTTGTTCCGGGGAAATCAAGGTGACTTATAGTAAAATCAGTCAGGAAGCAGTCGATATATGTACAGTGGTGCCTTGCTTAACGAATGCCCTGCTTAACGAAATTTCCGCTTAACGAAAGGATTTTTCAAGCAGAGCTTGCCTCGCTAGACGAATGCGTTTTACGAAAATTTCGTCTAGCGAATCACGGTTTCCCATAGGAAGGCATTGAAATTCAATTAATGCGTTCCTATGGGCAAAAAAAAGTCGGAAAAAATTCAGTGCATTCCTATGGGATTCGCTACACGAATTTTTCGCTATAAGAAAAGACCCGTGGAACGAATTAATTTCGTCTAGCGAGGCACCACTGTACTTCAGTAAGAGCAAGAAGGTTGTTTTCAGTGGACCAGTTCTACACAAATAGACCCTGTAAAGTTAATAGATCCATGTTATACATGCCCATTTATTTCAGGCGGTTGTATTCCCACTACGCCCTGCTTAGCACAGACCTGATGACATGAATGGACCAAAGTTGGCCGTGTCCATTCATTTCAATGGGTCTACTCCAAGTGTAACCAACACCACATATGACACAAAAGAGTCTACTTTGAATAGGGCTGGCATTGGATACAGGCCAATACAGTAAATATAAAACTACACACCCACAAAACTACAAACAAAACCACTTTCTTTTATTTTTTTAAAGCCCCCCCCCCAGTAACAGCCCACACCCAATATTTTCACTTCCACAATAGAAGATATTCCAACATGCTAAATAATATTAATATCCTGCCCATCAGACTGGGTTACCCCAGCCACTCTGGGTGGCTTCCAACAGAATATAAAAAACATTATGATGTATCAGACATTGAAAGCTTCCCAAAGCAGGGCTGCCTTCAGGTGTCTTCTAAGAGTTGTATAATTGTTTAACTCTTTGACATCTGATGGGAGGATGTTCCACAGGGCGGGCACCACTACCGAGAAGGCCCTCTGCCTGGTTCCCTGTAACTTCACTTCTCACATTGGACCTGTGTTATGTGGTCCCGGCGGTCGCTACGAAGGACCAGTCTGGCATCAACAGAATATGTAACAGAGTCCATTCCCCCAACTCCCTGATCAAACTGGGTTCTCGATCCATCCTTCTCTTCTGTGTATCCAACCCCCTTGCAATGCAGAAATACGCAGCTGCCCCATACGGGGATCAAACCTGCAACCTTGGAATTATCAGCACCACGTTCTAACCAATTGAGCTACGCAGATACTGGTGACTTTTCTTCCCGAGGGAAGCTCTTGTGTGGAGGACAAATATATTGATTTCTGTGCTTATTTATTTATTTATTAAGTAACTTAATTAAAATTCTGATGTTAAGCCAAACCGAGTGTGACCTGTATAAATCACTGATGAGACATACCTTTGGCCCTCCAGATGTTGTTGGGCATGGACTCCTATTGGCCTCAACCAACATGGCAAAGGGTTACGGGTGATAGAAGCGGAACATCTGGAGTGCTGCAGGCCCTCCACCCCAGGGAAATGATGCAAGGGGGGTAGCTAATCTCATGGGAGGGTAGGTTGCTCAATGGCTATGAGCTGTCACAACGAAATGGAACCTCCAGGTTCAGAAATAGTATATCATAAGGCGGGGGGAAGCAATCGGAAGAGGGCTGTGGGTTTTACATCCTGCTTGTGGTCTTCCTGAAAGGATCTGGTTAGCCATTGTGGGGAAACAGGACCTTTGGTCTTTCTTACCCAGCAGGGCTCTAAAGTTATATATATCTGCTCTGTGAAGGAGAACAGACTATGTATTGACCGCTTTGGTTTCTGAAGTTTTCTTGAACATTGTCAACAGGTTTGTTCAGCAAACTTTGCCCCTTTAAGGGTAAAGTTATGGCTTTTAAAATGTAGAGGTTTGTTGAATTCTTTTCCTGTGTTTCCAGGATCCCGTTTTGCCTGTGAATAGGTGGTTGCATGGCTTTCATTACTGGAACAATGTGTGAAAATGCCATTGGTGCTTGGATAGAGACTACGGTACCTGATGGTGCTTTACTTTGCAGTTCTTATTAGGGGAGCTGAGCTGAGTATACTATTCCAAGGTTTGTAAATACTATTCTTAGGGTTTGAGGCTCTTTTTTTGAGGGGGCAGGGACAGGCAAGGACCTCTAAAAATGACTTTTTTTTTGCAGGTCCACAAATGGTTCAAGTCCTTGCCCAGGTACAAACCTAACTGGGTGACCAAAAGCCTGTCGCTGTCCCTTAGCCTAACCTACCGTCCAGGGTTGTTGTGATGATGACATCAGGAGAGTGCCACTTGGAGCACTTTAGAGGAAATGTGGCATATAAAAGTAATCATAAAATAAACCAGTGACTTTTGTTATGGGCTACTAACTTCAGCAGACTTATTGTGAGGTTATTTATTTCGTAGCATCATAGCCCATTTTGTGCCCCTTCTACAGGTGATGGTACCTAGGGCAGAGATGGGGAACATGTGTTTCCCCCAGATGTTGTTGGATTCCAACTCCCATCAGCCCAATTAGCACTGCCCAAGTTTAGCTGTGATGCAAATAGTAGTCCAAATATAGTTTGGAGGGCCACAAGTTTCCCCACCCCTTGACATGGTTATATGGTGATAATGTATCCATCATTTTCTTTCTTTGCCGCCTTTCCAAAGTTAAAACCACTCTCAAGGCGGCTTGTGCAACCCGTAAAAAAAATGTCATAACTACAAACCTAACAAAAACAGTCATAAACAATGAACAAAACATCAAAAAGTACAAATCTAACAATTCCACACAAATAAGATCCAAAATAAAGACACATATTGTAATCAGGCTGCTGGAAACTTCCTTAAGAGGCTGACTTTGAATTGCAGGATGAGAGTTTTCCATTCTATATCATACATATTTTTTAAAAAGCACAAAACCTCTGGGAACTGTAGTTTACCCACCCACCACACAGAGCAGCCTTAAAAAACTACAGTGGTACCTCGGTTTATGAACACAATTGGTTCCGGAAGTCTGTTCATAAACTGAAGCGTTCATAAACTGAAGCGAACTTTCCCATTGAAAATAATGGAAAGTGGATTAATCCGTTCCAGACAGTCCGCGGAGTACTTAAACTGAAGCGTTCATAAACTGAAGCGAACTTTCCCATTGAAAGTAATGTAAAGTGGATTAATCCGTTCCAGACGGGTCCGCGGAGTACTTAAACTGAAGCGTTCATAAACTGAAGCATGGGTGTAATTGGTTCCGGAAGTCTGTTCATAAACTGAAGCGTTCATAAACTGAAGCGAACTTTCCCATTGAAAGTAATGGAAAATGAATTAATCCGTTCCAGATGGGTCCGCAGCGTTCATAAACCGAAAATTCATAAACCGAGGTGTTCATAAACTGAGGTTCCACTGTATAGTTCCCAAGATTCTCTGGGGGAAGTCATGTGCTTTTACTGTATGGTGTGTACTGGGTGTAGGGTTGCCAGACTCAATAGAGGACAAGAATTCTGTGCCTTTGATTGCCCTGCTCTCTTTTGAGCCTGGAAACCCAAAGGGTCTGCTGGTTTCTCTTTAAGGTTTCCAGACTCAAAAGAGAGCAGGGCAATTAAAGGCACAGAAGTCCTGTCCTCACTATTGAGTCTGGCAACCCTAACTGGGTGTACAACCTGAGTGGCATTTGCCTAAAGAGTAGAGCTGTAACTGTTTTGTTGATCTGTTAATCAGTTAAACACTATGTGACCAATTAAACAGTCATCTAGTCCCCTGGCTAATTGACCAGCAGATATTTTGTAAAGACAACAGCAATCAACTGTTAATTGCTGCTTCTACTAGCAAACTCAGGTGGTGAATACCACCAGCAGGATGGTAGCCCAAAAGTGGCTACTGTGATTGAAGCAAGAGGGAAGTGGAAACCTGCTCAGGTGATCCCCAAATATTTGGAGTGGGGGAAATCTAAGTGAGCTAAAAACAGCCCACGAAGGACCGATCATGCTCTGTAGCAACAGAATGCAGAGTTGGGGAGTAGATTTTCTGCTTGGAGGGAACAGCTGGCTAAGAAACCTGATCAGGAACATGTTTAGAAGGAAGGAAACGGTGCAAAATTTTGGCAGAGCAGGCCCCAAGTTCAATTCCAGGCAGAGCTGGAAGCCTCCTTGCCTGAAATGCTGGAGAGCCACTGCCAGTCAGTGCAGACAGTATTGGGCTAGAGGCACCAAATGCTCTGACTTGGTCTAAGACTCTAAGGCAGCTTCCCATGTAAGTAAGATGTCAAGCAGGTGGGGGCTATCCGAGGGCAGAAATTAGTTTGGTGGGGCAGTGCCCAGCCACTATTGACTAGCTAACTTTTGACTGGATTCAGATGTTTTTGCTCTAGGGTTGGGGTGAATCTATATTTTTCAACCACAATCCAGTACCGTACTACTTTCTGTTCCTTGGATTTCTGGGGCATTATAAAGAGGTGCGGGCCTCTCCAAAGAGCGAAACACAATGGGCAGCTAACTTCCGAGTGGGTCTTGAATGTGTGAACCATGTTTCCATTAGATGTTTAGTAGGGTTGACAGATATTTCTTATTCTAGGATACCCCAGTTTGCATACTAAATAAACCTTAGAGATTCTGTTACTGTGGCATAACTTTTCACAGACAATGCCTAGATTGTATGGATGGCTGGAGAGTAGATGAAGTAGAGAGAATCAAATAAAGAAGCAAAAACTATAGGAATACACACATGGTCGAGCTAATAGAATCAATATACTGCAAGCCATAGATTAAGACCATTGTTTATGAACAGTTAAAAAAACCAATATTGCCAAATTTGGCAATTATATCCAATCACTTATTAATAACTTGGCACCACATATGTTGAATTGCTTTCTAGACTCTGTGTAATCCCAAACATCTTTTACTGAGTAGGAAGTCCCATTAACGTTACTTGAACTTAACTTCCAAGTTCATTTAGGATTGGATTGGATTGGAGTTGTCTGCCACAATCCTATGCAAGTCTGGGAGTCCGTTTTTAACAGTGGTTTGTTTTATGCTGAAGAATGACGGATAGGATATAAGTATCTTAATAAATAAATTTTATTCAGAAATAATCTTTCTTCAGAGTAAACATGCAGGATTCTGCTGTTGACCTGACAAATTGTACTTCAGATTAGAATAAGGAAACCCTACATTACTAAAGAAATCTGTACAGGGTTCTGTATATGTAAGTTAGCTGTAAATCGTATTGCATTAGATGAGGCTTACAGCCAACTGCTATACAGGGCAATCCTAAGATTACTCAGAAGAAAGTAAAATTATTTTAAATGGGACTTACACCCATGTAAGTCTTTTTAGGATTGCAAGCTTAGATGGTGTAAATGGCATGATTCTTTTTTTCTGCAGGACACAACTTTCTAAACTTCCCCAATGTTGCAATTTTGAATTTTAGGCTGGGGATTTGGGTTTGACATGGAAGTGCTCTGCCTGGGCTCATTATTTATGAATGGTGACATTGGCTTCAGAACGTTATAACAAGCTAATTATGTTTTGAAAGGCATGCGAGAAGCCCATTTGATAAAATAATTCATATTGTCATCTTCTTGTGTGTATGGTTGGGTTTTTTTGGGGGGGTATGCCTTTCTCTTTGGGGAGATTTCTCCTCGTTAGGCAACACCTATTGCTGTATACATATTTGTGTGAAGCAGATTTTTGTGGATTTTAATATTTCTCAGGGGAAAATGGAATTCCTCCCCTCTAAGATGCTGTTTTTGACAGGAATTCCTCTTCCCTGCTTTTCAACCTCACAGGACACTCTGTGTTTGGCTTCATTTTTTAAAAAGTGAGGGCGGGACGGGGAATAGCCTTGGTGACCATCCCGGGCCTTCACCCTCAGCCCTCTCTCCTCCATCTTCTCACAGCTCAAAAACGGCTCAAGCGCTTCTCTCTCTCTCCACCTCCCCCCCCCACCGCCCCGCGCTTCAGCAGCCTGAGGAGAGCGGGCCGTTCCATTCCGCGCCTCCGTGGGGGTGCCCTTCTCACCACCCTCGCCTCGCGCCTCCCCCCCAGGCTCCCATTCGCCCCTCTCTTCCCCGCACCGCACCGGAGCTCAGCCACCCTGGAGCCAGGGCGCGGAGGAGCGGGGTCCCCGGCTCCTCATCCGGCTCCGCCCTCTCTCCTCTCCCCGCCGAACCCCCCTATTCGGGGCGATGGTACGGCCCGCGGGTTAGCGGAAGCGCGGCCGCTGTGGCGCTGCCATGTTGAGCAGCCTCCTCCTCTCCACCTCCTCCTCCTCCTCCGTCGCCGCCGCCGCCGCCGCAGCAGCCCCAGCCGCCGCCGCTTGTGCTTTGTTGTCGGCTCCATGTAGTTGGGGGCCCGGGGAGGGAGGAGGGGAGGGGGGCGGGCGGGGGAGAGAGAGAGGAGAGAGAGAGAAAAAAAAAGAGAGGGAGAGGGAGGCGAGCAGGCAGGAAGAGCGAGCGGGCGCTGTGAGGAGCCGCAAAAAGACCAGGCCGCCGGGCCTGAGGAGAGAGAGGGAGGCACCATTTATATAGATATAGATATATATAAAACTTATCTATCTAAATACAGAAGGCACTATTTTTTATTTTTTAAAAAAACATATATATATATATATATATATATATAACCCTCCGTATTCCCGGCCGCCGCCACCGCCGCTTCCAAAGCCATGGAAGCCAATTGGACCGCGTTCCTCTTTCAGGTGAGGGGAGAAAAGACGACCACCCTCTTGAAAACCAACCCCCCCGCACCGCGCGCGCACTTCTGAAGAGCCCCCCCTTAAATGTCCCCGCCTCTCCCTCCCCCAACCCCCCCTCCCTCCCTCCCGCGCTTGCCTGCCTCTCCCCCCCCCCGCACGAGGCACCCCGCACAACCCTCCCCGCCAGGCCCTGATTCTTCTTGCAAAGGGCCGGCTCGCTCTGTCAGCAGCAGCTGCAGCAGCAGCGGCGGGCGACCCCCCCACCCGCTAGAATAGCCGCGCGCGAGGGGGGGCGGAATAGCGGGAGGGAGAGGGAGGGAGGGAGGAGAATGTAGCTGCTCTCTACGGCGCTGTGGGAGGCCGGCTATAGCGCGCTCGCTCTCCCTCTTTCTCTCTTTTCTCCTCTCCTCTCTCCCGCACCCTCCCCCCCCCTGCAGCCGCCTGCAGCCCCGCCACTACCGAAAAACAAACAAACCTGTTTTGCGTAGGTGGTTTTCCTCATCCCTCCCCCCCCCCAAAATACTTTGCCTTCGTTTTTTGTGTGTCCATTTTTTCTTCCCAGAGAGGGAGGAATTCGAGCTCGCTCTCTTTTTAATTTGGGGAGTGGTGGCTGCCCTCCGCCCTCCCGTCTGCTCATCGTATTTGCTCAGATATTGATGGCCGATGTTTCTTTTTTTAAGGGGACCATCCAGTGTTTTCTCCCCCACCCATTCTAGAGTCCCCCCCCACTCCATCTTGGGCTCATATCGGTGGCTTTTAAGGGGAACAAAACCTGTTCCCATATATATTATTGTACTTCTTGGGGCTTCTGTGCTTTTTCTCATCTTGTGCTCAAGTATCCGTGCCCCTTTATATGTTAAACTCCTTGACACATTAGTTTTTCTTTCTCTCCACCCCACTGGATTTTTCTACTGATATATATGTGTGTGTGCTCTTAGTTCTTTTTTATGTCCTAATTGTTTACGATTTTAATTAATCTCCTCTCCCCTTGCATATCCCTCTCCCCACTCGCATTTTCAGCTGCTGCATTCTTTGGCTCCCCTCAGTTCTTTAGGACTCATTTACTAATTTTCCCTCTTCCCTCCATGAGCTTCTCTGTGCTCTCTCTTGCTTCTTCCCTTGCCACCACATTTTCGGCTGCATTCTTTATTCCAACTCCCTCCAAATGCCTGCTATGAGATTCTCTGTACACTCTACTTTCTTCTCTCCCCTCAACTCTTTTTGCATTTTCCATCTCTCCCCCCACCCTGTGTTTAATTGGGATTCTTAAATTATTTTTCTCTCCTCACTCCCACAATGGAAAATAGGATTTTCTGCATACTTTTCATTCGCTGCAATCTCCTCTACATCTTGTGTTCTCCAGCTACTTATTTTTCTCCCTCAATACTTCTGCTGCTTTGGGACTCCTTAACTAATCCTTACCATGTCCTCTCTACCCCCTCTAAAAATTCTCTACACCTTTTATTCTCCAGGCTCCTAGTAGTTTTTGGTCTGCATTATTTCTCTTGTCCCAAGATACTTTTGCTGCCTTTTATTATTAAAAATAAGTGCTGGCTCCCTCACCCTTGCCCCATTTATTTTGATTTTATGTTTTCTTTGGTGCTTTATTTGCATTTATTCCTCCCTTTTACTCCGATCATCTGCACTTTCCCTTTAGTCTTTTAAGGTGCCATAGGGCCTTATGTGTGTATGTGCGCGTTCTGAAACTAACGGCTACTCTGGAATTTCTTACTTTGTAAGTTGCTGCTACTTTGGCCGCCCTTCCCCCAGCATGTTACCTTTAACTGTTCCCTCCCTTTTTTAACCATGTTTTTGGTGGTGCCAATTTTACAGATTTTTAATTCTCTTTCTGTCCTGCAAATCATTGATCTTTTGCCCCTCCTTACTTTGGCTTGTGGAATTCTGTATTCCTCCCTCTTATGTTGTTTTCCAGTTTTGAACTGAGCAGCTAATTCTTGTTCCCTAAACAATTATGCTCTTCCACCTTTTGCAACTTTGTCCTCCCATTTTTACTACCTTTTCTGCCCTCATATTTTTCTATGTGATGTGCCTCCTGGTTCCTTCTCCCTCTTTCTGTTCCCTCTACCTTTTTCCTTTGTTCCCCCCTCAGTTTTTACCATGAACTTTTAAAGCATTTTTTTTCTTTAAAGATTAATCACTTTCTCCAGTTTGTCCTGTTTCCTCTCCCTTTTTTCTAAAGATGTGTATTCACATGTTTCATTTCCTCTTAGCCAATTCTTCAAAAAATTGTCACTTTCTCTACCCTTTTGTTCTGCTCTCCTACTTTAAGTTACTATTCTCTTCTCCCTTCTCCCATATTCTGTTTTCTCTCTGTTACTCTGTCACATAAAGGCCTTCTACTTCCCCCCTGGGTTTTTACTATTCTTCCCTTAGGAAAGTAGTTCACTGTCTCCTGAAAATTATTTGTAAGTGGTTCTTTGAACAAGTCTTAAGGACAAATTATATTTTAATTTCCATGCCTAACCCTCTTTATCGGGATATAGGTCAGGAATCCCCTTACCTGCATGTGGAATCAAATACAGCACTGGGCTTCTTTGAGGAGAGAGCATGTTGATAATGTAGCTGGAATTTGTTGACTTAATAAGAAAACGTTGGGACAAACCATCTGGGGTGGGGGCCGGATATGTTCAGGTTCCTAATCAATTTACTAGTCTGCAGTTTTGATTTCAAAGAATACTTGCCCATGATAATTTTTGAGGGATTGCTCTCTAAAACCAGGGCCTGAGTGAATGATGAACATGTCTTCTGTTAAGCAGCTCTCCTTGCTTAAACCCCTTTGAAAAACAAAACTCCCATTTACATGCTTTTTCTTAAAAAGATGCCAGAATAATGTAGTAAAAATGATGTCATATAGCCTACAACTTGAGTCACTTAAAAGCATTAATATTCTGTAAGGAATGCAGCATGCCAAGCTTACTTCCTCCTTAAATCTACAATCCAAGTGAGAACCTAGATTACAAACCATTCCCCTTTTTTAGCTTGGAAAAAGTAAACTAATTACAATACCTCTTCTCCCCCTCTTTCTTGAAGGTAAAATAATCCTCTCTGCAAATTACAAGTCTGCGCCATTTTCCCACTGAGTCTTCTGTTCTCTTTAAAATACAAAGCATGACTCCAGTTTGAAAACATGAAGCGAAGGAATAAATTGAGGCAAATGCACTGCAGTCTTTCTCTTCTAAAGGAAAATAGTCACCCAAGTACAAAGATGAGTCATTCACTTAGGTGCCCAGTTTTTGGATGGAGGCTTAAAAATCCTCTTGAAAACAGAATCTGTTTGAGCTTATGATAACTAAGAGCTCTTGTGTGACTTTTATCTTTGAATACAAGGAATGAAATGTTTTACCATAGGCAGATTCTAGCAGTGATACATCTGCAGTCCAATGGTGGGTTTGATTTATTTTCCATGTTTAGAGATTTGAACATTGTTAATCTCCTTAGTGAATCATAGGTTATAAGATACATTTTTTTCTTCTCTTTACCAACCTCTACTCCCTTGGTTTCTTTCCATAATAACCACTTGAAGGAATGATTATTGTGAAAATATACATTAGGCCCTTAATGGCTGGCTCACAGTTATATTTGTACTTCACTTTTACTGTTTAGCTAAATAATTTGGTACAGTATTTCAGAGTTGGGGTAAAAATTAATCTTATGAGGAGGTCAACTTCATAAAAATATGCTAATGTCAATCAGTATGCATGATGGATTCTCTCCCCCACCCCCACTTTTTAAAGGTTTTTGATCTTGTTCATGTGTTGAAAATGTTCTGCTCTGAAGCAAGGTGGAGGTTTTACGCCTGAGTAACTTTTGCCTACACTGCTGTCTGAGCTTATGTATATATTAAAGCAGATTTTATAGCTGCCTAGGAAGTACACGTTGCATGTTTAATATTGGGGGAAAGATAACCCATCTAATAATGCAACCAAGGTATGACTCAGTTATGCTAATTGGTTGCTCTGACATCAAGGCTTCAGTGCAAAAAATCTTTGCCTCTGGCAATGGAAGTTCACAATGCCAAATCCTTCCACCCTGGGTCATTAAACTCTTTTGTTTTCCATCACAGAAATCACAGTAATAGAAAGAAAATCATGAGCTGTTGATTTGAATCCCAGGCTAAATAAAAACTACTGTACACTGCAAGTGAATGAAAATGACTTAACAAAAGATAGTCAGATGCTGTTTCATTCTTCGTGCCCTCATTTACCATTTAGCCCCTGATCCTTTTTTAGAAGGCCTTAATGCAAGAGATCAGTAGGAATCACAGAAACCATTGCTTATGGCAGAAAAGGGACATTGATTTAGCAGTTTCAGCAAACTTTTAGCAAGGTGAGATACCCAGGTCTTAAAGTACATACTGTATCCTTGTTCAAATTATTTTTATAGGAGAAAGCTCTATGAGTATATAGAGTTCAGCTATCTTAACAGTTATGTAGGTTTTGTGTTAAAAGAATGAACCTAGCCTCCCTCAGACATTCCCCCTTGCCTGGTGGGGCTGCAAGGAAGAGTTTGGATTGGAAGCTTCCACTTCAATTTCAGATAAACCACAGTTTAGTCTAGTATCCGAACCCTAAATCTTACTGGTGATTAGTGAAAGCATGGCAGCCTCTCTTAACTATGGTTTGAAGTTAGATTGTTTCCATTAACCATAGTAAAATAATTCAGTTTTTCAAGATGTAGATAACATGGCAAGTTGCTGGTAATAAGAGAGGACCTAAATGTCTTCTCATGGTTGCATGGGGGTTGGGGAGAAGAGTGTGCAAGTCCTAGAGAGAAGCTAAGCTTGTTCTAATGATGCTAAACCATAGTTTCTTGTTGGGTCCACACGAACCTAAAAGCTTATTAAAGTGTGGTTTCTTGAATCTTGTCTGAAGGATTTGTGTTCCATTTTGAACTGATATGTTTGTGCCTTGATAATGTGATTTAGGTTAGGTGCCTTGGGCCAAATCTTTCCCTTCCATTATTTTTTATTGGTACCTCAGTTACCAACAGAGGTAAAGGGAAGGGTATGGAAGCAGATGTAGGAGCTGTGCTAATCACTAACAGGCTCCTTTGATAGAGGTGGCTATGGCCCTGACCCCCTGCTGAGAATTGCTTGCAGGCTGCCATTGTAGATAATGTGTGCAGTGTATTAAAATATGTAAAAACTTTGTATGAAGATAATTGGGCCCTGAATGCTTACTGTCTTCAATTTTTGTGTGTAGAGCCTACAGGGAAATACACATACAGTAAAAGAGTTAAAGCTTGTCTGAGTTAGGTTTCCAGTGGTTGCATCCTTGGCTGCAATTGTTTTACAGGATCATTATGATATTTTAGTTGAAATCTTGATGAAAAGTGGAACCTTGTGTTGGGTTCACGCTCTGGTCATCCAGCCTCCAATCCCTGCTATATTAAAGATGCCTGTGAGCTATTCTAACAGGCTCGAGAGCATTTCTGGGACAAAAATGGTTTCGTGCCACACATACAAAATTGGGCGCTCAATTACCTATCCTCCCCCCCTAAAGAACAGCACAGTGCCATTTATCTTCAGTGAGCAATCATTTCAAAGGTGGCGGTTGGAAAAAAGGTTGCAGCCATTTTTGGTCTCAATAAACTGTCAGATGCTGCATCTGACAGACGTACTTGCACAGGCTTTTTTCTTTTTTGCTTTTGGAGGGATGTGCTACTGATCGTGAATTAGTAATTAGTGACTTGCATGTGCTGTTTTATGCTTTGCTGATTTTATTGTATTATTGTTGTGGGTGGCTTTTATTGAATTTTGGTGTTAGAATTAAAAACCAAATTAAAATATTACATGTCAGCTACAGAAGTACATTTACTAGGTGGCTTAATAAGTGAAATGAATGAATGAATGAATGAATGAATGAATGTTAAAACAAACCTGACAGCAACAGCTAACTTCATAATAATGGGAGGCTAGACTCTCCTAAACCCATCTTTTCAGCTTGGAATATAGTGGAGGATTCTGTAAGGACAGAAATATCTCCTCTTCCACCCTTGCTGAAAGTGGCCAGAGGTGCTATCTTAATTTCCAAACCATGTGCAGATGGAGTAGAGAATGGCAGAAAGGTGATCAGGGAAGCTGAAATACTTCCTGTACTCTGTGCCTGGTGAGATATTTGTAATGGCTTGTGGGCATGATGCAAAACCATGTTGTGGGTCACCGGTTGGCTATTCCTTGTATATGAGGTGGGTTAGCTGGTTTAAGTCAGGCTATCTCACGTGAAAATATGTATATGGTTGAAACTGTACGATTCATGAGAGGGTTGCATGTTGTTTAGACTTTGTTTTCCTCTGAAATAAGCTATACAGGTGTTTCAGTACCAGCCTATGCTATCCAGAGAGCCCAGTTCTCACAAGGCTTGTGCATGCCTCTAGTGTGAACATAACATGGCCTGGATTTACTCACTCAGCATGCCTTGCAAGTCTCCTGAAGCTATTTCTAGTAGCAAAAGTTTGTGAAAGGCTTTGTTTTTCACTTTAGTACTTGATAGAGTGCCTCTAGACATGAACTGCAGGGGGAACTGCAGAGGTTCTTTCAAAACATGGTTGTTCAACTCGACTTCAATAAGGTCTGTCTTCAAATGAAGAACCATTTCAATGCTGGATTCTGATTCAGACGAAAAATGTATGACTAATTTTGGTTAATCCCAACTATTGAAAAGCAAATGCCAATGCAGATCATACAGCGTGAAAGGAAAGAAGGCTCAGTTTTTTTCTTACCTCTGTAGACAAAATTTAAATAAACTGTGCTGGTAACAATTAATTTGGCCAGTTGAAGAGAACCTATAGGGTCTGATTCCAGGAGGAGCAAGAGTACAGGCAAACTGTTCATTCCTGGGAAATGACATAGTGTGTACAGTCGTCTTTCTCTGCAGTCATTCAGGGTCAGCTTGTACTCTGGCAAGTTTTAAGAAGTCTCTGCTTGAATTCTCCCCAGTCCTATACAGTGAAACCCATTTATGGTTTTAAAATACTTTCTTTACTTTGAAAGCAAGCTTAGTACAACTTTGATTTGTTAAGGTTGCCAAATATTACATACCGGTAGTACCCCTAGATAACACTTGAGTATGGCTGGAAACCACCCCTTCTTAAGCAGTCATGGAATACTTGGGCAACTGTATTCATGGGATCTCTTTTGTCTTCATGCTGGGCAAGTGAGTTTCAAAATGGATACAGCTAGCACCTATTCTCACATCTCCCTTGATTTATTCTGTCTGATACAGAGCACTGTCAAAGGCTCTCCTTAAATGCTGAGAAACAGGGCCACACATATACTCTTTAAGCACAGGTTAGCATGCATTTGAAAAGTTGCTCATCTGAGAATATTTCTCTTGTGAGCTTTTTTTATATTTTTTTAGCATTGCAAAGTGAGAAACCCAACCAAATGTCATGTCCTCTCCTACGTTTGCTCCCTCTATACAAGTGTAGTTCAGCTAGAACTACGGTATTCCCTTTGTCCTTGAGCCCAGCTTGTTTGTCCTCTCCATGGCATCCAGGTGATATGGCTTGCAGGCCATAGACCCATTATGAATTCAGAAGTGAAGCCTCTTGGGTTGTCACCAGATCCTTGATATTTGCCGATCTAAAATCTATTCCCCAAGGAGCTGCTGACAGAATAAGAAGTACATTTCTTATTTTCACCTGTCTTCAGCCTGGAATGCCTTAGTCATTGTGTTACTAAATATATACATGTCAGAAGGTGTGAGTTCCCAGTACATGCTCCTTGTGTTTAGTTCCAGCATGGGCAAGCTATTACAAGCACAACTGACTTGGTTGTACAGTCTGTCTGGCGGGCTCAGGGTTGGCTTTCAGAAGCAGCCTTCCTGTCAGTGGACTGGTGTCGACAGTTGTGTTATCCCCCATGTAATGTATCCACAATCTAATAGAGCAGACTGGGCATTATAATTATATTTGTAACTTGTAGTTAACCAAATAGGCTGTCATTAAGATAGGGATCATGTAATATGTTGAGCAGCATGGCATACACCCAGTCATTAGCTGCAAGAATTGCTCCCCTCAGGAATTAAAAAAATGGTTTGCTGAAACGTGCACCTTACTATATCCGCCTGATGAACGCCTGTATTTAGAAAGCAAGTGGCTTATCTTCCTTTTGGGGAAATTACTGTGGGTGGGATTATATAACTCTAATGTCCATTTACCTCAGTTCTTATGTTGAGGATTTGCTCTTGTATTTATAGTGGGAAAGAATGGCATAGTAAAAAGGTGGAAACTTCATTGGTTTTGCAGGTGACATTGCTATTTAAGTTGGCCAGCAATTTACTTTAAGAACACACTCCTGGTGGTTCAACAATGGCAACAACAAAATATTTCCTTCCCCCATTATATGGCTGAAATGAAGAAAGCTAGGAGTAGGGGAGGGGATCTTTTTGTGGAAGGGCTGAAAGCTCTGTCAGTTGTACTGTATTAAAAACAAGTTATTAGGTTTAAAATGTTTTAATTCTAAGTGTGTCTTTTGTTCTGGTTGGAGGATTTGGGGTTTTAGTAAAAAAAGAAAAAGGAGATCTCACATGTCTGCCTACCTATATTTAAGTCTGCCTACCTATATTCTAGGAGTATGATTGGTTCAAGCAGGTTTAGTGATGAAGTTGAAAAGTGAATACAGTGGTACCTCGGGTACAAACACTGTGGGTTACAGGCTCCGCTAACCTGGAAGTAGTACCTTGGCTTAAGAATTTTACCTCAGGGTGAGAACAGAAATCGCACAGTGGCTGCACAGCGGCAGCAGGAGGCCCCATTAGCTAAAGTGGTACCTCAGGTTAAGAACTGTTTCAGGTTAAGAATGGACCTCTGGAACGAATTAAGTATGTAACTAGAGGTACCACTGGAGTGATAATAAACATAAGGCATAGCCCAAGTATGGTCCCAAGTATTTAAGTATTAGTTCCTCTGCTCTAATGGTCAGCTGCTTTCCAGAAATTCAGGCAGACATCTTTCCCATCACTAGTTGCCTGAGATCTTACTTGGCAATGCTAGAAATTGAACTAGATACCCTCTGCAATGCAAAGCTTGTGGTCTGCAACTCTCTTTGTCTCTTTTCTGGGTTCCTTGGAAATTGCCCTGGAATCTTCTGCAATCCATAGTCATTCCTTGGTACTTCAGTCAAAATGGGAAAAGTCCACTGAAGAGAAAAAGTTTGAAAACCCCGTTGTTGGTTATGTCACTTTTCATCACAAGAGAGTAACCCAGAGCAATTTACAAAAACTGTGGCAGTCTGAGTGGGCAGTCTACATGAGACTCTCTGGGTCAGACCAATTATATGCAAATCTGTTATCCTAATCTTGGTGGAACTTATTTTCAGTAAGTATTTGAGAACAGTGACCTAAAAAAAATGTTGTAGCTGCAATTTTCAATCCTTACTATTTTCTATTATTTAGGATGACTTGCTCTTTAAAAAAAGTTCAATTCATCAGCAGTCAGTCTGCATAAATATACTTCCCAATAATCAGCAATAAGAGAAACTATTTTATTAATATTTTGAAACAGTTCAAGACGCCTCACAAATAAAATGGGTTCTGTAGTGAATTTTACTACTGCTGAGTTGCATTGAGCTTGCCTTCTGCTTTTAACTTTATTTCTAGCCTGAAGCTTACTGCAAGTCCTAACTGCTGTAGTCAATGCATTGGTAACCTCGATGCTGGATAACTGTAACACACACTGTGTGGGTGCTGCTCTTGGGCCTGGTTCAGAAGCTTCAGCTGGTGCAGAATGCTATAACTACATTGCTGATGGAGGCATCTGGCTGACAGCATGTGATACCAATGTTAAAGTACCATATATACTCGAGTATAAGCCTACTTTTTCAGCACCAAAATGTGCTGAAAAAGCCACCCTTGGCTTATATTCGAGTGAGGCAGGCGGTGGCAGAGAAAGGCACAGGACTGGGGGTTTGGAGAAGCCCTGCGACTTTCTGAACCCCTGTCCTATGCCTGCTCTGTGTGAAGCGGTGGGGAGGGAGACATGGCGAGGAAGGGGTCCTTCCTCGCTGCTTCTCCCCCCACCCCACCGCCAACAGCTGGGAAAGGCATAGGATGGTATTTATTTTTATTTTTGAAATTTACCAGTAGCTGTTGCATTTCCCACCCTCGGTTTATACTCGAGTCAATAAGTTGTCCTAGTTTTTTGGGGTAAAATTAGGTGCCCCGGCTTATATTCGGGTCGGCTTATACTCGAGTATATATGCACTGGCTGCCCATCTACAGGCGAACCAGGTTCAATGCGTTTGTATTGCTTTACAAAGTTCTGAACAACTTAGGTTCAGGCTACTTTAGGGACCACCTGAACCCTGATATCCCAGCTCAGTCACTTTAGTCATCTGCTGGAGTGTGATAGAACCATAGAATTATAGAGTTGGAAGGGACCCCAAGGGTCATCTAGTGCAACCGCCTGCAATGCAGGAATTTCAACTACAGCATCCATGACAGATGGCCATCCAACCTTTGCTTAAAAACCTACAATGAAGGAGAGTCCACAACCTCCTGAGGGAGTCTGTTCCACTGTAAAACAGCTCTTACTGTCAGAAAGATGTTCCTGATGTGTCACCAACTAAGTTGGTGAGGTTCATTTGACAAGAAACAAAGCCTTTAGTGGCACCAGCCCAGTATTCTGGATTCAGAGATTCAGCAGGCTCCTTCAGTTTCAAACTTTAAATGCCTGCTGAAAACTTTTCTATTCCATCAGACTTATGCAGGCAGTTACGAATACATCTTTCCACAATACAGTAACAGTTAGCTGATCTTGATTTTAACTTTTTGTATGCTTTTTTTGTTTTGTTTTACATGCAGTTTTTCTAAACAGCTCTGATATACAGGTGAAACTCGGAAAATTAGAATATCGCCAAAAAGTGCATTTATTTCAGTAATGCAACTTAAAAGGTGAAACCAATATATGAGATAGATGCATGACAGACATGCAAAGCAAGATAAGTCAAGCCTTTATTTGTTGTAATTGTAATTATTTGTCATTATGCGGGTCAATTAAAAATGGAATGTAATTAATGAAATGTAATAGCAATGTTAAGGGACGCTGGTGGTGCTGTGGGTTAAACCACAGAGCCTAGGGTTTGCCGATCAGAAGGTAGGTGGTTCGAATCCCCACGACGGGGTGAGCTCCCGTTGCTCAGTCCCAGCTCCTGCCAACCTAGCAGTTCGAAAGCACATCAAACTACATGTAGATAAATAGGTACCGCTCCGGCAGGAAGGTAAACACCGTTTCCATGTGCTGCTCTGGTTTGCCAGAAGTGGCTTAGTCATGCTCGCCACATGACCTGGAAGCTGTACGCCAGCTCCCTCGGCCAATAGAGCGAGATGAGCGCCGCAACCCCAGAGTCGGTCACAACTGGACCTAAGGGTCAGGGGTACCTTTACCTTTAATGACAATGTTTATTTTTGTATTATTGTAACTTTTTGTTTTATTACTGTGGAATTTCCAAAAGAAAGCATTTGTAAAAATTAAAAGAAAAATAAAAAAGAATAAGTTGCATTACTGAAATAAATGCACTTTTCAATGATATTCTAATTTTCCGAGTTTCACATGTACTTTTATGATTAAAGTAGAATGAATATACCTGCTGGGAACAAAAGGATCGGTATTACTTTCCTTTCTCTTGGATAAGTTTGTCCCTTCAGGTGCTAGGTGGACCAACACCCCACTTTCCAAGTAAGAGTGGCTTCTTCAATTAAAATCCATACAAAATCCACCACCAGTTGATAACGTATAAAAATGTGGATTTGGGCTGAGTAAGTACAGAGGACAATTCTATTAAGTAACAGGTGAGGTGGACCAAACATTACTTATTATTCCTGGCCTGTTAGCTAGTTGAGGACCAACATTCTGATCCCATTGGTGGCCATGTGGGTGGCTTTCTTAATGGAGCATGGATTAGGATTTTGGTGTCTTGGGAGACTTTGGAATTTTGACATTCCCATCACTTTCAGCAAATGATCATGAATTAGTCCGAAATATGAGATGAAAGCACACTATAGTGCAGTCATACTTTGGATCTTGAACACCTTGGCTCCTGAACAAATCGGCTCCCAAACGATTGAAACCCGGAAGTGAGTGTTCCGGTTTTTGAATGATTTTCAGAAGCCAAATGTCCGGTGCGGCTTCCGTGGCTTCCGATTGGCTGCAGGAGCTTCCTTCAGCCAATCAGAAGTCATACTTTGGTTTCCGAATGTTTTGGAAGTTGAACAGACTTCCGGAATGGATTCTGTTCGACTTCCAAGGTACAACTGTATATAGCAGCGATCAGCAACCTTTTTCACCATCCCTCAGACCATGTGGTAGGCTGGACTATATTTTGGAAAAAAATAATGAATGAAATTCCTATGCCCCACAAATAACCCAGAGATGCATTTTAAATAAAAGCACACATTCTACTCATGTAAAAACACCAGGCAGGCCCCACAAATAACCAAGAGATGCATTTTAAATAAAAGGACGCATTCTACTTATGTAAAAACACGCTGATTCCCGGACCGTCCGTGGGCCGGATTGAGAAGGCGATTGGGCTGCATCCGGCCCCCGGGCCTTAGGTTGCCTACCCCTAGTATATAGTATACAGGCCTCTTGGCCTTCCTCTCAGCTGCAGAGCACAAGGGAGTTAGTCAGAAGTACAGCCCTGACTGTAGCTGTGTCTGTAGGCTCTCCTGCTCTATACGGTACATGTTCTGTGGTGGTTCATACTCTTAGCTTTCCCTCAAACCAGGAAGTTTGATACTGGTTGCTATTTAAAAGGCATACAGTAAACAAAAGCAAATGCCTAAACCAGTACTCAAACTGCACTCTTCCATTTATTAGCCTCAGGGTGGGGAACCTCTGGCCCATCTATAGGAAAATTTGACTAAGCCATACCTACTTGTCAATCACCTGTTTTGGTATAAAAAGCACTATCAGCTAATCAGCAGATCTTCAAAGCAATGCACAGCACTTTGAAATCCTGATTTTCAGTAGATATCTGTGCATCACAGCACTGCAATGTCATTTGTGATGTCAGATGATTGATAGATGAGCAGCCCCCCCCCAATGTCAAATTCAGCCCAGGGGGGTGGGGTGGGGAGCTAAGGATCCAGTTTTCCACTCCTGCACTAGCTATAGCAAGTTTCCAGTACTTCATATCAGTATAAAGAAGATTTTATGAACTGCCTTCACCTGCTTCCTAAAAATAGAAAATGACGAGTTTAAGTGGATCTCCTGGAGGAGGTAATTCTATAAAAGGTGTGCCACAAACTGCTGGCTAGCTGTACATGAGAACAAGTTTCATTTGTTAAAACAGGTTTCTTGCTTAGAGAGTGAAAAATTTGAAAGCACATTGACTGACTGATGACTTGAAAATGAAACATAACTTTAGTCAGGCCTGTGGTAAACCTCTGATGTCTTGCAGAGTTGCTTGTCCCTTCTGTTTGCTCAGTCTGTATAACTTTCATTCAATTCTTGTGTCAGGCTCCCTAACTCTTGCTAATAATGTGGGGGGGGGGAATTAAAAACCTGAATTTTGGTAGTGGTAGTATAAATTAGCAAGGTAAGATATGTACAGATTTGCTTTCAGCATTCTCTGTGTGCAGCTTGAATCCTTTTGTTGCCTTGTGTGTGCACAGTCCTACATATTAAGTGCCATTTGAACATTAGGAGCTGGGGCCCCTCAAATCTGTTCCAGTGAAGGGCAGCTCTTGCCTTCCAAATTAAACCCTACCAGATTAGGTAATGTGTGGTATTTACCATCCCAACAGGTTTCTGAGAAGTCTTCCCTTATCAAAGCCAAGTAGTGCATTTGTAAGTTACAAATGAATATTTCTGTTTTTAGGCACACGAAGCATCCCATCACCAACAGCAGGCAGCGCAGAACAGTTTGCTGCCACTCCTGAGCTCTGCTGTTGAGCCCCCCGACCAGAAACCAATTTTACCCTTACCAATAACACAGAAACCTCAGCCCCCACCGGAAACGCTAAAAGATACCATAGTCGGGATTAAAAAGGAGAAACCGAAAACCTCCTTTGTGTGCACATACTGCAGCAAGGCCTTCAGGGACAGCTACCATTTGAGGCGCCATGAATCCTGCCACACAGGGATAAAGTTAGTGTCACGGCCAAAGAAAGCTCCTGCAACGATGGTGCCCCTAATCTCGACCATCGCAGGTGACAACAACCGGTCAACGCTGGTTTCGACCATCGCAGGTATCCTCTCAACTGTCACTACGTCTTCCTCCGCCACCAACCCAAGCAGCAGTGCTGGTGCCACGGCCATGCCGGTGACGCAGACGGCGAAGAAGCCCAGTAAGCCTGTCAAAAAGAACCACGCCTGTGAGATGTGTGGCAAGGCCTTCCGTGACGTCTACCACCTCAACAGGCACAAGCTGTCCCACTCGGATGAGAAGCCTTTTGAGTGCCCAATTTGCAACCAGCGTTTCAAAAGGAAGGACCGCATGACCTATCACGTGAGGTCTCATGAGGGTGGCATCACCAAACCCTACACCTGTGGTGTTTGTGGAAAAGGCTTTTCGAGGTACCATGTAGAAAATCCCAGGCGAGCTCAAGTATTGGATTTTCATTCCGTGTTCGCGTGGGGGGTGGGGGTGGGAAGGGGCCGTAAGGAAAGTGAGTGTGGGAGGTGGGGTGGGGGAGGGAACAGTGACCCTTCTTGGGTCTTAAAATCTGAATCTAAAGGCAATTTTGCAAGTGATAGGACATGCCTGTGAATTTAAAACAAAAAGTTAATTATGTTGGTCTGCATTGGACCTTGCATGAGCAGGCCGTGGATGGAGATCTTAAAACAACTCTTTTTATAGAGACCAGAAAGAGTACCAATCTATCAGTATTGGGGAAGCAGAGATTCTGTTCTATTTGGATGATCTCAGTTCTAATAGCTAGTAGATCTTTCTCTTAAAAAGAGAATTATACCAATGGAGAATACCCTAATTATACCATTGGGGGGGATTAATTTATTTCTAGGCAGACCTGCAAATAATCACAGGCAGGCCATGTGACCTTTTTGAGGAATGCAGTTAGAATGCTGCTTATAGGGAAGTATGGATTTGAAAGATTTGGGTGGTTGGTTAATTGTTTATTGTGAATGATGTTGGGTTTTATAAATGACCTACACTGTGTTATGTGTAACAATGTGTTCTCTTTGTGTCTCTACTTTTTCTTTCTTATACAGGCCTGATCACTTAAGTTGTCATGTTAAACACGTTCATTCCACAGAGAGGCCCTTCAAATGCCAAGTAAGGGGTTTGGTGATCTACTGTGCTAAATTTATTTGCTGTCTGCTAAACTGCTTCACACAAGAGTTTAGATTTGGATGTCATAGGGGCTCTTTGAATTGGAAATATTGGGGCATGAGAACCATATTGGGTCCCATTATGGATCCTTGGAATGTCATCTTTAGGCTGCATCAGTAGGGCTTCGCCTTGCTTTAGAGCACTCTTTCAGCTTATCTTCATGAGGCGACTTTGGCTAAGTGCTGAAATGGCCCAGAAGACTTTTTATAGGGTAGGTGAAAAAGCACAAGGGACAGAGAAGCTCCAGCTTCTGGTAGCCACTTCCTTGAACAGGGCTCTACAGATCTCAGGCTGACTTTGGTAGCCAGCCCAAAATGGTCATGTCTGTGCCATTATGCTCAGCTTGGCATGTCACAGAAGAGCACTGTAAGTTCAAGCGTCTTTCCCGGCTTCAGAGCATGAACTTAATAAACTCACCAAAGCAGGGACACTTAACTGTCATAAGAGAAAGTGAAAGAACCATAGTTCAGTAGCGAAGCATCTTCCTTAAATTCAGAAAGTCCCAAATTCAATCTCTGGCATTTCCAGGTATGACAGATGAATCAATGCTCTCACTTAGTAGAAGACAGCTTCCCATGTTCCTAATCTGTCGACCATAGCTAGGTGTGTTAGGTCCACAGACTGACTGTGCATTGGCCCCAACCATTCCAGTGTATATATGAGGTGTACAGTGGTGCCTCGCTGGACGAAATTAATTCGATCCACGGGTCTTTTCTTATAGCGAAATAATTCGTAGCGAATCCCATAGGAATGCATTGAAATTTTTTTGATTTTTTTTTTTTTGCCCATAGGAACGCATTAATTGAATTTCAATGCATTCCTATGGGAAACCGCGATTCACTAGACGAATTTTTCGTAAAACGCATTCGTCTAGCGAGGCAAGCTCCGCTCGAAAAATCCTTTTGTTAAGCGGAAATTTCGTTAAGCAGGGCATTCGTTAAGCGAGGCACCACTGTATATGGGTGTGAGCGCATTTTAATACAGTCGTACCTCGGGTTACGACCACCTCGGTTTGCGAACAGTTCGGGTTACGAACTGCGCAAACCCGGAAGTGTTTTCGCCGCACGCATAAGCCGCGCGCGCGCAATCGCGCACTTTGCGCATGCGCAAAATGGCGGCGCCCATCGCGCTTGGTTTGCGAACTATTCGGGTTACGAACTGCGATCCGGAACGGATCGCGTTCGTAACCCGAGGTATTACTGTACTGTCATTGTAAGCTTCTTATATAACTCTTGTTCTTCAACATGAATGAATGTTCATGAATGCATTTAATGAGTGAATAAAAAGTGTAGCTATGTGTACTTGGCTGAATGTACATGCTCCAGATGTTCTTGATGGAAGCATGAATGTATTTTTGTCTCTGTATTTGAGCAGGACTGTACACGTGGATTACTTGAGTGTCTTGTTTTGCTGTCTTAAACATGTTAACTTCACTGTTTCCTCCAGTGGAATGGAAAATGTCCTCCATCTTGACACCATATCTAGTATTAGTTCAGTAAGCACATTCTAAGGCATTTTCAGCAAATATTGCCAGTTCTAGCCCCTGTATTGAAAACAATTTCTTGTGATAAAAGTTAGCTAGGAACCAAAGACAGACCTGCAAATATCTGTTTGCAAATAGGAATCTACTTCAGCTGACTGCATAATTAAGCTTTTGTAAACTGAAGGAATAGTTGTGTTCTTTTTTTTCACTTGCATCTTGTCACTGTGCCATAAATGACAACCTGCCTGCATATGTAGGCAGACTAGCAATTCTTTTTGTATTGGCTAATAAGTTGTCAGCTAATTTACGAGGCTGATCTTAAAGGCAAGCAAAATGGCTAAGTTGATTGAACAGTTGGCTGTTCTTCTCTCTTGCTTCATCTGCAAGACTGAGCTTGTTCTCCGTGACTCAGCTATGGCCAGCTAGTGCTTTGAGTTAAAAGGAATGACTCTTCATGCTTTGTGCTTAGTTTTTGTCTTGATTTTTATTTAACTAAATGTAACTGAACAGTGGAAAAATCATAAGCAGGAGTGTTGGCAGGAAACAATACAAGAGACCACCTGTGTGTGCATTCCTAGCATTTATAAGCCCCATGGCAGTTTGGTATGCGAGACTGTCTTGCTATCAAAACACAAAAGTCCCACTTTTGTCCTCTTTAAGTATTACTTAGCTCTATGACATGAGTGTGCTGTTCAGTGTTTGGATAATGGGTACATCAGTTAAGAGACGGTTGGAACCATAGTTGGTATCCAGTTCATAGAATCCCAGAATGTATTTAGATTGGTCTTTTATCGGCTGCATCTTCATACTGCCTGAATACTAACCAGCTGCAAAAGTGTACTTTGGTGGCTAAGCATGTTAGGCCTGGTAGACGTGCTAAAACTTCCCAAACCACTTCATGGTTCACATAGTTGAGTGGCACTATACGCACACACAGATTCTTTCCAGAAAGAAGGAGAGGAGAGCCTATACTGCAAATAATTCGCATGCAGGAGGATTCTGTCATGATACTCTTCCCTGCTGTCTTCCCACCCTGGGCAGTTTAAAGTTGTACAGTCCAGATACAGGTTTACAATTTTACTTGCGTTTTAACAAATTAAGTGTTGCATCCCGTTTACACATACTCTGATTGATTGATATGACTACTGGGGTGGGGGTGGGGAGCTGCCATACTGGTTGGGCTACAAATGAAAGGGATCTTCCTTCACTGTGTATTCTTACGGGGAGGAATACTGCTATGCTTTAATTGCACGTCAAATTGGTTTGAACTAAATCTCAAATTTCCGTTTCTCCTTTGTGGGTTGTAATGACTTATGGTGTATTGGCAGCTTAATAATAAGAATATACCTAAAATTAGCATTCATTGGAGTAAGGGTATCTGCCCAAAACTTCTGTTTTCCTTCCATGTAGACTTGCACGGCTGCCTTTGCCACCAAAGACAGGCTGCGGACACACATGGTGCGCCATGAAGGAAAGGTGTCATGTAACATCTGTGGTAAACTTCTGAGCGCGGCATATATTACCAGCCACTTAAAGACTCATGGGCAAAGCCAAAGTATCAACTGTAATACCTGTAAACAAGGCATCAATAAAAGTAAGTGAACACCCCCTTTTTTTCAAAACAGTCTTTCAATGTACGCTTTAGCATCAGCTATATGTAGTGTATGTGTGGCATGTTTAAAATAAAAAATACATGATGTAGCTCAGGCATAAGCAAACTCGGCCCTCCAGATGTTTTGGGACTACAACTCCCACCATCCCTAGCTAACAGGACCAGTGGTCAGGGATGATGGGAGTTGTAGTCCCAAAACATCTGGAGGGCCGAGTTTGCCTATGCCTGCTATAGCTTATGTGAGAAATGATGGGGAATTGTAGTCATACAAATGAGACTTGAAAGAAAAGGAATTTCTGTATTACACTGGAGTTTGCACGAATTTTTCTTTCCTTACCACAGTCGATCTCAAACGTTGCCAGGCCTTATCCAAAGCCCTTTGAAGTCAGTGGAAAGTATCCCATTGATTTTAGCAGGCCTTGAATTGTTGCTTCAAAGTTCTTGACATGCTAGAGCTCATAACTAAACAAGTTTTTTTAAAAAAACACACACAAAGCGTTCATCCTGATGGAGTTTTTAGAGCATTGAAGATAAATCTTGGTTGTTGCAGCTGAAATGCGCAGTCATGTTTAGCAGTGCAGATAATGAAGACATTTCCTCCTCTAAAACAGCTACATAAGAATGGGATTTTCAGTGGATCGTAAAGGAGTTGGGGTCCAGCAGCTCACTTCAGTCCCTCTTTTGAAGGATTTCCATATCACAACAAATGTTTTCATTTTTTTCTTCATTTCTCTGTGAAAAAGCTTGAAGGCACGTATTAGCTACGGGGAAAGCAAGATAATAAATTTATGGGATCGAATTGTTCATCACATAATAGGTTTTGATGTCTTTGTCACAATCTGCAAATCCAAACATAGGTTTATAAATAACAAATTGTGGTGAGTAAGGATGGGCAGGAGTTATGACTTTTAAGTCACTTAAAAGATTTGGACCATACATGCAGTAGAATGAGAAGGTAGAGATCTGAAGTGGTACAATGGGCTGTGCCACCTCATTGAGTGGCATTTTTTTAATGCTAGTTAAAAATAAATAACACTTCAGGCAGAAAACTGGCACAAGAAGGAGCAGGCTGCAGTAGATCCATCTCCCTGATGTTTTTTGGTAGAGGGGGTTATTTGCAGAGAAAGTTTTATTTTCAGTACTAAAAGACCTCCCATCTTCCATCTGCTGTCTAGAAAGTCCAGTCTACCAGCTCAGAAATCTTTTGCCTCATTCTATTGCATGTGTAGATGAGACACAACGAATAAGATGTGGGCTAGTAACTTTCATAGATTTATTAGTATGGCTGCCTAAGAACTCTAAAACCTACAAAATAAGTGATAACCTACCAAATTGAAGGAAAATAATTATGTGTGATGTTGCCTGGTCTCCAAAGATACAAGAGGCAAGAGTCGGTCATGAATTAGCAATCTGGAAGAAAGGTTTCTGTATTGCCCTTCCTCATAACTCCTGTTCTTCCCCAATAACTTCAAAAGGGTTGTTTCAGAATATATATTTTTACTTGTGATACCACTGAAACAATCCAGTCAGGATCGATTCAGACTTAGCTAGTGGTCAGCTCCATGGCTTGGCAGGGGGACTTGAACCAAGTTTTCCCATCTCCAAACTGTAGCCTGTACTCACCACTTAGGCTCTGTTGCTTTCCCCTTGTACAGCAACCATCCTTTGCCTGTGTATCCCCCATTCTTTCACCTTCTCTGTCATCTACCCCTTTCCACATTGTGTCTTTCCACATTGTGAGTGCAAATGAAGTCTTTTTTTTGGTGGAGATAAAGGGTGTCTTGTGTTAATTATTTAATGTTGCTTCACTCACATTCCTCTTAATTGCAGAATTTGGGTTTTTCAAGCAAGAGAATCTGCACCTACCTTCTTGTGAGTAGCAATTGTCTAAAATGGATATTATTAGGCTGGAAATGCATGATGCAGTAACTGATAACCTGCCCTTATTAAGATACTAAGTTTTCTATTGATATGGACTGCTTTGCATGTTAAACTATGACTTAACACAAATGAGCAACCACTGTACAAATCAGAGCTGTGCCCCTCTTCTTTGCTGTGCCAGAAGGACACAAACCAAGTGTTGACTTAAGTCTTATGTGCACCCAGGACCCTTGATTGGTTTCTCTCCAAACAAGTCACAAGAATAAGCCAAAGAAGATATTCCTCGTTCTTATTTGTTTGGAGAGAAACAAGCCACAGTCGCTGATGTACATGTAACACTAAACTAGTGTTTATGTTTGTTTTCTTCTGGTTTTGCAAAAGAGAGGAGGTGGGACAGGTGCAGTTTGACAGCATGCACTAACACACCTGTCTATTCATAGTAAACCGTAGTTGCTTAACTCTTGCTTGCCATTTTGTATGAACCAGGCTACTGAGAGTTGTTGTATCTAACGTAAGGCCTACTCAGAGAGGACCCATTGAAATTGGTGCTCCTAAATTAGCCATGTCCATTAACAGCATTGGGTCTACTCTGAGTAGGACTAGCTTTGGATACCACCCTGAGCCCTTGTACAAGCCATGGTGGCATAGGTTTCCAGTTTTACCCATAAATGATTCCAGCCAGTCTGTCCTGCAGTGCAGTCTGTCAATGCAGCTAGGCTACCTTCCATCCATCTGTTTATCCACAACTGTGGCCACTGCGCACACTTCAGTCTGACTTAGGAGTGGTCAGGTGCCCCATTTTGGCACAACTACATCATGGAACTCCCTGTTGGCAGAGATGGTATACCTGCAGTAGCTACATGTTCGGAAAGCAGCTGGGTCTCTTCCAGTGGGAAGGTCTGTTAAAACTCATTTGTTCTTGCTCTTAATCACAAGGACTTAAGGAGGGTAACATCCACCTGTATAAAGTAGACAGGTCAGTGTCCCTTAAAGAACTCCAGATCTAAGATGAACATATTGGACCCATGAAATGAGAGGCAGTAGTAGGCTATGTTTGTCCCAGTCATCTCAGCAGCACATTTAAAGGTGAGGGTTTGGTCTCCTAGTTCTTCTCCAATCTATTAAATGGCTGGGTTTGAAGCCTTATATGCAGCCGTCCTAGCAGAGGTGATGTTGGGAGTGTTAAATTATTTGCACACAACTGCTTTTGTTCAAAATCATGAAGGGATAGTTTTATGGAAAAGCTAATGCAAGTCTTCCAGAACCCAAACCCACTTTCCTCAAAAGTTGCCAAACTTCAACAAAATTATTCCTTTTGATGAAAACTCTAACATATATCTGTATATATGTGTCTCTCTTAAAAAAATATTTTGCTGGACTAGCATGCATGAATGAAGAGAGTAACAACCAGAAGCAGCAGCAACAGCAGCAGCAGCAACAGCATGTCACAAACTGGCCTGGAAAACAGGTAGAGACCCTGAGATTATGGGAAGAAGCTGTTAAAGCAAGGAAGAAAGGTAAAAATCTATGCCCTTAGAATGTTGTTAAGTGATGCTATTGATGATAGATAAATTCACAATAACACTTGTGTCACGGCAGCAGCCACTAGATAATCTGGCATTCCCTGCCTGCCATTGCCAATCAGACTCACAATAGGTCCTTACCACTTAATCACCTCAAGCAATTGCCCAATTATGAGAACCAGGCTGGGAGGCATTAGTCCTATTATGTATTAGCAAGTCACCTGTCAGCGTGGTCTGCTGCTTAAATAAAAAATTTGAGCTCTTTCTCCAGTGTTAAGAATTGGGGACATACTGTATAGAAAACTTTTGATTTAAAACCTTTTATGGCAATTTCTTTTGTAAAGCTATGAACTCTAGCAATAGAATTAAGATCAGTCAGAGGCATACTAAAAAAAGAAAAGAAAAAAGAAGTCCGTCATCGGAGAAATAATTTCTGGGTTCCCCATGGAGAATTCTCAGCAACTTTGGAAAGCCAGAGAAGTTAAACTGGTATAAAGCCACAGTGTAACAACTTTCTGTTGTTTTCTTGTGTGATTAGTTGCCAAACAACAAAAAGTGGTATATTCTCTTCTTGCCAGGGTGACTCCAAGACCTGTTGTAGGCTGAGCTGGTCACTCAGTTGCCTTTTTGTAGCTCATTTTTGTCTTAACTTCAAAAAGCACACTAGCCTAGGAAGTCTTGGCTGACCATTGCAGGATAATGACATAACTCATCTAATGGAGTCTAAGTTACTAATTCTTCTCCACACTTGAGCTTCTAATGACAGCCCTTTTGTTTTAGATACATTTTTTGCTTAAAATAGTATGAAAAGTACACTTGTCTTTCTATTCTATGTCTTGCGGTGGTTTCCATATAAGGAAGTAGCAGTGAAAATCAGTGCCAGATTTTAAAAATCTTTGTTTAAATGCCGATAATAGTGGCCTAGTTTGCACATATGTTAAGTCATGGCTTGTTAAACCATGATTTGTTGGCTTGTCTGATCCCCTGTCCAGCAGCTTAACTATGGTTTGTTAATTGCCAAGAAACCACATTCTGAAGCCATAGTTCGCTGACTAAGTTTTGTTTTGACAATGGCTTGACATTGCGTGCAAATCCATACTTTTCCTTAACAATGGTTTGTTCAGCCACTGCAACCTAGATGCTTGCCAAGCTACAAAGACAGAAGGCAAGTGTAGCTAGAAAAAAATCAAACTCTTGAGAAGGAAGCCATATTTTGATAGATTGCCTATGGAACAACTCTTGGTTTGTTAGCCAAACGAGGGTTTAGGGTTATGGGTGAACTAGGCCAGTATAATATATACATGTTATTTTTTCATGAATAGAAGCTACAGAACAACTCTCCACACTAACTTTTTCAACTGTTGTAGATCAGTGCTTACTTAAAGAACATTACTGTAGTAGAAGTCTTGCAAATAATGATCATGTGGCAATGTCCAGTTTTTTATTAGAATTAATTATATTGTTATCCTTATAATTTGGATTTTTGTGTTGTACACCAAAGAAATCTGGCAATTAGAACAAACCATCCAGATGTTCCTCTTGCATTATTCTGCTTTCAGAGTTAAGATTTTCAGGATGAAGAATGATACAGTAGATTCCATAATTATAATTTCTGGGCCACTAGAACACACTCCTGACACATACTAGTCTAACCAAGCTTTCTTCTAATTTCCCTTTGAAAAAGCTAAGACTTCTTGGGATGCAGAATCCTGAACACTAAATCCCACTCTTTCTAGTGAAAGATGTAGCAATATTTAATCTTATAATCCTGTTCCTCCTCCAGTGGCAGCATGCACGGCTTCATGCTAATTTGGCTTCACAGATAAATTGAGAATGTAACTGGTTCAAGGTCGTTACTCTATGATTGAATGGGGATTTGAACCTGGGTTCCCCCAATGCAAATCCAGGTCGCTTATGTATATGAACCTGACACACTCTTAATGCTTAATGCATAGAGTCTTCCTTAGGACCCAGAGTTTCCCTTCCTTTCCAGATAAAGGTGTGTTGAAGTGAACTCCAGTTCCTAAATGACTGACGTCATATTTTAGCCCCACCAAACACCTGCATTTCTTTCTTTTGTTGACATTTGCTCCTTCATCTTCCTCTGGTGCTTATGGTAGCTGCTGGCATCTTCATTTTCATTCCCCTATTTTTTATGAACTGTGCATGCACACGGTATCAGGGAACTTGGGGATAGAGAGACTGTTCTTAGAGTTGTAGCTGGGTGGAATGCTGAACTGTCCATAGGGTGCAAAGACTGAACTGGGAGAGAATCCCCTGCAACCTAGGAACAGTGATGGCTTGACAACTTGGTGGAAGCTGAGCCTGCAGTTGCATGAATGGCCGACTTTCTTGGGCAAGAAGCAGAAGGCATTGGCCATTCCTTAAGGCAGTTTTAACCCTTGATTGTTGAAGACAGAGTTTAAACACATGATGTAGAGTAGCATTTTTATACCTCAGAATGCAAGAAAAGGGGATGTCAAGAAAAGAAACCATTCAAATAATTTTTGCCTGGCAACTAAAGGGCTGTGGAGATAGCCTGAGAAAGGATGGCCAGAGTGCGAGTGGAAAGTGCTTTAGTCTTAATCGATTCTGAATCACTTGCACAAAAGGAACAAAAGTTGCATTCCATTGAGAAGTAGAACCCACTGGCTCTGCTGCAGAAACACCAGCCACAGCACAAAGCAGCCCCGTGAACAAACGGAAAGATCTGACTTCAGGATGCATCCTGCCTTGGGTTCTTGGGACACAAGTCAGGATTTGCTTATCCCAGGGATACCAGGAAGCCTGGATGCCCTACTTGTGTTTGCTTCTTTTTCTCTTGCATTGTTGAAGTCCTGAAATCTACCTTTTAAAGTCTGGGTGCTCCTTAACTCATTTTCTCTTGTGATGGCAAGTCACATTGGTGCACACTGAATTATTGGCACCTAGGTTCCAACAGTTATAAATGCATGGCAGTATTGTGCATGCACAGTATCCTAAGGAATGTGATGTTCAGGACTGGAGTGCTGGCAGCTTCTGTATGCAATAGGTGGCAGATCAGGGCACGGTGAGAGGCTGTAAGTCAGTTGAAAAAACCCATGCTTCACAGGTGGCAGATGTCAGATTCAACCCCTGGCATCTTAAGTTTAAAAAATCTCAAATTTGCTGAGCTTGAAAAGTCCCCTGGTTCTCTGAAGACTTTGTGGCTGCTAGTAAGAGTAGGTAGTACTGGGATAGATTTTTGCCTCACAGGTTGAGCGCCTATGTTGCCGAGGAACACTTGGCTTTGCTTAGAAATTTTAAAGTTGGACATGACAGTTTCATGCTCGTGTGTAAATGCAGCCACCTTGGTTATACTAGAGAGTAGGGGAAACTAGAGAAATGTCATTGAATGGCTTAATTGCAACACCTTTCCTCCACCTCCAATTTTGATTGCAGAAAGTCAACAGACACTGAGGCCAACTTCAGTCAAGCAAGGTAGGGTCAGATACATTTATATAGCTTGTATGGTAAGACCAACCCTTGGCTCTCTTAGAATCTGATTCACCAGATACAGTTCCTCCACATTTGTGGGTTACAAGATGGCAGTTTCCAGACTCTGACAATAACACTAGCTGCCTGTCACTAAGAACTAAGCACCCTGGGGAATTGTATAGGGGCTAGAGCCCTGTCTACCCAACTACCTTTTGCCCATGCCAGTCTTTTCTTAATCTCACCCTCCCTAGTTGTGCAGTATGAGGCCCACCTTTTGAAGGGTGGGATACAGTCTGTTGTGCAGCAGAGCAATAGCATGGCACAACCAAGGCTTCACACAAGTTGCTACCTGAAAGGGATTCTGGCTATATGGCTTTGGCTTGCCTAAGTTGAGGTTTCCAAGAGCAGCTAGCTGTTTGTTTTCATGCCATAACTGGAGGATTTAGTTGCACATCCTCCCCCCCCCCATGTGAGCATAAGTATTCTATGGCTAGCCAGCAGGTGGTGCTGATATACTAGAGGTATTTACCTCTACCATGTACTCTTCCTGCTTATTCTCCCCATGCAGTTAGCCCCAAGGGTCCTTCTGGTGTACAGTGTAAGCCTAACTCTTTCTCTCAAAATTCTAAAGGAAATAACTTTTAGCCAACCTGAAAAGCTATGTGACCAGTGGGGTTTGATGCACACACCTTATTGACTGGGGTGTTGTAGTAATTTAGTAAGAATTTACACTTACTAAATTATTCCACCAACTGTGGTTTAAATTGGTCTTAAGCAGGTAAATAGTGAAACCAGCTTTATCTATTGGTCCCTAATAATGACTTTTTAAAACCTTCACAGAATGTCAGTACAACTTTGAGAAGGCTATAGAGTACGTACCATTCGGTATGTACACTCTCCTCTACTTATAATGTTCCTCATGAGAGGATTTTCTGCTAATACTTTGCTGTTTTTATGAACAAATCCCCCTTTTATATTTTAAAAAACAACTTTCGAAGGAAATGTCTTTAATTCAGATGAATTGCATGATTGAAGTTAACCTAGGCTGTATAATTAATTGTATTTAATGATCTTATTCCCAAGTTGATGCTGTTTGAGGATACTTAACTGTTGTAGAGAGAGAACTGAGAATTTGTTGACTGCCATTAGTTTTCTAAAAAAACAAATCCAGTGGTTTTGCCAGATTACCAGGAAACCTGAGAATAGCCGCAGGTTGATGGTTAATTTGTTGGCCTGCAAGCACTCCGTAGCCATTGGCTGAGCTGCTGTGAGGGGATCAAAACATTCTCGCTTCTCAGGAGTGAACTGTCAGCAATGAGGGCCTGGAGCTGGAAGGGACCATGTGTTGCAGTGGGAAGGGATACTTAGAGATGGAGGGCTGGCTTTGCAGGAGTACAGGTATGAACCCACAAAAAATTGCAGTAAGGTTTATGTAATGGACTAGCCGTCCATTACTTAATGGACCCTTCTAAGGACTGCCATGCCAGGGGTTCAAAGTCTTCTCTGGGGTGTCTTTTATTTTAATGTTTAGGAAAAAAAACAACCTTTGGTCTCTTTTTATATCTCTTTCTTGTTTTTTAGAAGCTGCTAACCTGTGCCAAACGTCCACTGCTGCCACTACGCCTGTGACTCTTTCTACTCCCTTCAATATAACATCCTCAGTGGCATCCGGGACCATCACCAACCCAGTCACAGTGGCTGCTGCAATGAACATGAGAAGCCCAGTCAATGTATCAAGCGCAGTTAACATCTCCAGCCCAATGAGCCTAGGCCACCCTGTCACCATTACCAGTCCGTTGTCTATGACCTCTCCGTTAACACTCACCACACCTGTTAATTTACCAACTTCAGTAACTGCTCCAGTGAACATAGCACATCCGGTCACTATAACCTCACCCATGAACCTCCCGACGCCAATGACATTAGCTGGTCCATTAAATATAGCAATGAGGCCAGTGGAGAGCATGCCTTTCCTTTCCCAGGCGTTGCCAACCTCTCCCCCATGGTAAAAACAAGCAAACAAAAACTCACAACAGTATTAAAAAGAGGAATGAAAAGCAAGTCCTTACCAGCAATTATGTTTTTGTTTCGTTTGTTTTTGTTTCGTTTTAGTTAACAGCGGTAATGAAACCAAGCTAATTCAGCTGGGGCAAAAATAATAATAATAATCATGCACCATTTTTAAAAATGGAAAACTATTATAGTGTCTCTGTTTAGTTAGCTGGCTGTTGATCTATATTACTGGACCACATTTGTTTCCTTCAAGCTGGCAGTGATGTTGGAAGAGGAACAGATCGGAGTTTAATCCAGTCATTTTTTTAATAAAAAAAAATCAGCATTGCTGATAGCCCTGGAAATTTCGAATGAAGAAACAGTTTTAATCTAATGAAGAAACGGTTTTAACCTGAACACTAGAAGGCTTAAGAAAGGCCCTCCATATTATCATAGGGTGGAGATGGATCACTTGCCAGCTCTGTGTCCCTCTGATTCAGAACGTAGTGTTTGTAGTGTTTTTTTTAAAAAAATGCATTACATTTTTGTAAAGGCATTACATGGTCCTTTTTTTGTTATGTTTAAGAAAATGCATTTTGAGTAATTATGCATTTTACCTTTTGGGAATATGATAATTTCAGGCCGAATTCCCTATGGGAAAAGTGATACCAGCTCTGATATGCAAAGCATATGGTAACTTTATCATTCTACCTGCAACATATACATAACTAGGGATTGTGACCTGATATTTGGAGATGTAAATACTACGAGACATATTACCCTAAGGGAATACAACATCATAGTCAACATTAAAAAGGAGAAGAAAAAAACTGTTCAATGTTTGGCAAGGAACAGCTGTGGCTGGTGGAAGAGGATTTGAAACCTACACAACAAGCATGGTCTCTGCTCAAAACCCAGTTGGGACTCTTTCGGAAGAGCAAATAATGGGCTTTGGAACACAGAAGAACAATGCTTTAAGCTAGAAGACTCTGGAGATGCTGGGGTATGATGTATGTATGCCCCCCATTCTCCCAATCAGAACCTGCTGACTGTGTTGTCAAAGGAGAGCAGGTGTTGTTCACTAGAAGTTTTTTTTGTCTTATATTATAAAATGGTATACAGTTTTTATTCTAACCACTAACTAGTTAGGATGCCCCTTCAGGACAAGCCAAGTGTGCATCTTATTGTTTTGTGTTCTTTTCTTTTTTAAAAAAGCCCTTTTCTTCCCTTCTCCTGAATCAAGTGTTGTGCAGATCTCTTCAACTTTGTAAATATTTGCAGGAGGAAACCCCCCCCCATCATTTTTACTTTTAGTTAATTGTGTTAACCCATAGTTATCAATTTGTGGGGGGGTTTCCTAGTAACTACCTGACCTATCCAGTGAAGGAGAGGAGAAATGCCCCTTTCCCTCACCCAATGGTCACATTAAAAAAAAAAAAATACAGCTACACGTTTCTTTCAACTTTTTTTATCTGTACTTAAAAAGTAGGATGGAAAATCTAGGGAAGAGGTTACTTTTTTAGGCTATCATGTCACAAACATTTTTTAAATCTTCATTAAGACCTGCCCTATAAACAAGATGATGTGAGAAATAATTGGAGGAGCAGACAGGTGGCTATTGATTAGAACCAGGGGCCTCGCCTCACGACAAAGTGGCTATCAATACTTTGATTTTAATGGGATACAGGCAAGCCTGTGAGGGTCAAGCCCACTTTTTGGTGCGTGTTAATACCCATCGTGTCAGTGTAAAAGCAACATATTCCGTACTTTTGAGGCATACATCTGGGGTCAGGAGATGGATGCCCAGATTATGTGAAAACAGTTCTAGGGGCTTGGACTACATAGTAAAAAAAAAAGTGGGGGGGGGAGGTATAATAGAACTTAGTGTAAAATAATTTTATAAATGATCTTTTGTACCTTAGGACATCAAATTGTACAACTTTTGTATATATAAAAGCTTAGGAACTTCCTGTGTAGCAGAAAGAGAACACATTCCTACACTTTTAATGTATATGTTTGTTATAATGTCATGTAAACATATGCCCCATGTTTGTGCCTTTTAATTAGTTTGTCTCAATAAACAGAAATGTAGAGACGTTGTAGTTATGTGTGTATTGCCGTACAGTATTTGTATTTATACACTGTTCCTTTTTCTATTTTTGTCAAGATCAGTGCTTGAGGCAGCTTGCAAAAAAGGTGCAGTGTTTCAGGGATGTATATGTGCTCATATGAAGATTTTGATCTATATGTCCTGCCTGTTCTATACAGAAGAGGTAACCATTTATTGGGACGAAACCATCAAAAAACCCTCTTCCATTAGTGGGAATGCCTCCCTGCCCTGGAAGAACTATTTCCTGCTTTACAGAAGAATGAAAGACTTTACACAAGCTCTTTTAATGAACTCCCCCACCCAGCCACAAGTTTCCTTGCATCAACGTATGTTACTACTGTACTCCTGATGTATAGTGGCTCTGAGCAGAGGAGATAAGTCATTCTCTTATCTCCATACACCCCATACATACATAGATGTAAAAAGGGGCAGGGCTCCAGAGTTGGAGATCACCCAGTAAGAACACTTGTGTAGGTGTTGCTGGTCAATGGTCCTGTCAAGAGCCTTTCCTACACATTGTAGGTAATGAATACATATAGAAGGTTGTATATAAGGACCAGCCAGGTTGATGTGTTGGTTTTAATGGATTAATTGCGTATGGAATTCTGCAACTCTGCTCCTACAGACTTAACTTGTGCATCCCAAATAGTTTATGTGTATGTAACTCTTAAAGAGTTCACTGCCTGTGCTTTGCAAGCTCAAAGTAGTGATTCATTCACCTAGAAAGGCAGCATCCTCAGCAGGTAAGTTCTATTGCCTCTGTTTCAGGTGTTTTTGTATTGTAAACCACCTTGTGATTCACATATGAAGGGTGGTGTAGAATTTTTTTTAAATAATAATAAAGTGGGCCACCCAGAGACAGTTCCTGTTTCCTGTTGCTCCAAACAGCAGTACTACAACAGATGGATGGAAATTGCAGGTTGGGTGAGGTAAGGTTTTTTTTAAAAAAAAAAACATTCCTTCTGCCCAGCTGGCTGTCAGGAGAGGGTCAGAGAGCTCTTTCCAGAAGTCTGAACTGATCTCTTGCAGAGGGCTTCCTTCCCACCCCATTGCTTCCTCTGTTCGGCTCCCCGCCCCCCAAACCTACATTAAATTGAGCCGGCACACATCCACACAACCCATTTAAAGCGCTCTCAAGTCACTTTAAACAGTCATGTTGTTGTTGTTGTTTAGTCGTTTAGTCGTGTCCGACTCTTCGTGACCCCATGGACCATAGCACGCCAGGCACTCCTGTCTTCCACTGCCTCCCGCAGTTTGGTCAAACTCATGTTCGTAGCTTCGAGAACACTGTCCAACCATCTTGTCCTCTGTCGTCCCCTTCTCCTAGTGCCCTCAATCTTTCCCAACATCAGGGTCTTTTCCAAGGATTCTTCTCTTCTCATGAGGTGGCCAAAGTATTGGAGCCTCAGCTTCACGATCTGTCCTTCCAGGGAGCACTCAGGGCTGATTTCCTTAAGAATGGATAGGTTTGATCTTCTAGCAGTCCATGGGACTCTCAAGAGTCTCCTCCAGCACCATAATTCAAAAGCATCAATTCTTCGGCGATCAGCCTTCTTTATGGTCCAGCTCTCACTTCCATACATCACTACTGGGAAAACCATAGCTTTAACTATACGGACCTTTGTCGGCAAGGTGATGTCTCTGCTTTTTAAGATGCTGTCTAGGTTTGTCATTGCTTTTCTCCCAAGAAGCAGGCGTCTTTTAATTTCGTGACTGCTGCCACCATCTGCAGTGATCAAGGAGCCCAAGAAAGTAAAATCTCTCACTGCCTCCATTTCTTCCCCTTCTATTTGCCAGGAGGTGATGGGACCGGTGGCCATGATCTTGGTTTTTTTGATGTTGAGCTTCAGACCATATTTTGCGCTCTCCTCTTTCACCCTCATTAAAAGGTTCTTTAATTCCTCCTCGCTTTCTGCCATCAAGGTTGTGTCATCTGCATATCTGAGGTTGTTGATATTTCTTCCGGCAATCTTAATTCCTGCTTGGGATTCATCTAGTCCAGCCTTTCGCATGATGAATTCTGCATATAAGTTAAATAAGCAGGGAGACAATATACAACCTTGTCGTACTCCTTTCCCAATTTTGAACCAATCAGTTGTTCCATATCCAGTTCTAACTGTAGCTTCTTGTCCCACATAGAGATTTCTCAGGAGACAGATGAGGTGATCAGGCACTCCCATTTCTTTAAGAACTTGCCATAGTTTGCTGTGGTCGACACAGTCAAAGGCTTTTGCATAGTCAATGAAGCAGAAGTAGACGTTTTTCTGGAACTCTCTAGCTTTCTCCATAATCCAGCGCATGTTTGCTATTTGGTCTCTGGTTCCTCTGCCCTTTCGAAATCCAGCTTGCACTTCTGGGAGTTCTCGGTCCACATACTGCCTAAGCCTGCCTTGTAGAATTTTGAGCATAACCCTGCTAGCGTGTGAAATGAGCGCAATTGTGCGGTAGTTGGAGCATTCTTTGGCACTGCCCTTCTTTGGAATTGGGATGTAGACTGATCTTCTCCAATCCTCTGGCCATTGCTGAGTTTTCCAAACTTGCTGGCATATTGGGTGTAGCACCTTAACAGCATCATCTTTTAAAATTTTAAATAGTTCAGCTGGAATATCATCACTTCCACTGGCCTTGTTATTAGCAGTGCTTTCTAAGGCCCATTTGACTTCACTCTCCAAGATGTCTGGCTCAAGGTCAGCAACCACACTACCTGGGGTGTACGAGACCTCCATATCTTTCTGGTATAATTCCTCTGTGTATTCTTGCCACCTCTTCTTGATGTCTTCTGCTTCTGTTAGGTCCTTACCACTTTTGTCCTTGATTATGGTAATCTTTGTACGAAATGTTCCTTTCATATCTCCAATTTTCTTGAACAGATCTCTGGTTTTCCCCATTCTATTGTTTTCCTCTATTTCTTTGCATTGCTCATTTAAGAAGATCCTCTTGTCTCTCCTTGCTGCTTTTTGGAAATCTGCATTCAGTTTCCTGTATCTTTCCCTATCTCCCTTGCATTTTGCTTGCCTCCTCTCCTCCGCTATTTGTAAGGCCTCGTTGGACAGCCATTTTGCTTTCTTGCATTTCCTTTTCCTTGGGATGGTTTTCGTTGCTGCCTCCTGTATAATGTTACGAGCCTCCATCCATAGTTCTTCAGGCACTCTGTCCACCAAATCTAAATCCTTAAACCTGTTCCTCACTTCCACTGTGTATTCATAAGGGATTTGATTCAGATTGTATCTTACTGGCCCAGTGGTTTTTCCTACTTTCTTCAGTTTAAGCTGGAATTTTGCTATAAGAAGCTGATGATCTGAGTTACAGTCAGCTCCAGGTCTTGTTTTTGCTGACTGTATAGAGCTTCTCCATCTTTGGCTGCAGAGAATATAATCAATCTGATTTCGATGCTGCCCATTTGGTGATATCCATGTGTAGAGTCGTCTCTTGTGTTGTTGGAAGAGAGTGTTTGTGATGACCAGCTTGTTCTCTTGACAGAACTCTATTAGCCTTTGCCCTGCTTCATTTTGAACTCCAAGGCCAAACTTGCCAGTTATTCCTTTTATCTCTTGATTCCCTACTTTAGCATTCCAATCCCCTGTAATGAGAAGAACATCCTTCTTTGGTGTCATTTCTAGAAGGTGTTGTAGGTCTTCATAGAATTGGTCAATTTCACTTTCTTCAGCACCGGTAGTTGGTGCATAAACTTGGATTACTGTGATGTTAAAAGGTCTGCCTTGGATTCGTATTGAGATCATTCTGTCATTTTTGAAATTGCATCCCATTACAGCTTTTGCCACTCTTTTGTTGACTATGAGGGCCACTCCATTTCTTTTACGGGATTCTTGCCCACAGTAGTAGATATGATAGTCACCCGAATTGAATTCGCCCATTCCCTTCCATTTTAGTTCACTGATGCCCAGGATGTCGATATTTATTCTTGTCATCTCATTTTTGACCACATCCAGCTTACCTCCATCCATGGTTCTTACATTCCAGGTTCCTATGCAATATTTTTCTTTACAGCATCGGACTTTCCTTTCGCTTCCAGGCATATCCGCAACTGAGCGTCCTTTCGGCTTTGGCCCAGCCGCTTCATCAGCTCTGAATCTACTTGTACTTGACCTCCGCTCTTCCTCAGTAGCATGTTGGACGCCTTCCGACCTGAGGGGCTCATCTTCCAGCGTCATAACTTTTATATGCCTGTTGTCTTTGTCCATGGAGTTTTCTTGGCAGGGATACTGGAGTGGCTTGCCAGTTCCTTCTCCAGGTGGATCACGTTTGGTCAAAACTCTCCACTATGACCTGTCCATCTTGGGTGGCCCTGCATGGCATAGCTCATAGCTTCTCCGAGTTATTCAAGCCCCTTCGCCACGACAAGGCATTGATCCATGAAGGGGTTAAACAGTCATAGCTTCCCCCAAAAGTACCCTGGCATGTGGTTAGGTAAGGGTGTCGAGAGTTGCTAGGAAACCCCTATTGCCCTTAAGAGTTACAATTTCCAGAGTTCTCTGAGAAGACAAATGGATAAACCATTCTGGGAATTGTATCTCTGTGAAGGAAGTCAGGGTTTCACAGCTACTATCGGCACCCTTTAACAAACCAGTTCTTTTGGAGAAGCCGTGACTTAAAAGTGGTACAAGTGTCTTTTAAATACAGTGGTAACTCAGTTTATGGACTTAACCCATTACGGAAGTCCGTTCTTAAACCAAAACTTCTTAAACCGAGGAGCGCTTTCCCTAACGAGGCCTCCCGCCGCCTGTGCCCTTCCACCGTTCGGGTTCCGTTCTTAGACCAAGGTAAAGTTCTCAAACCAAGACACTATTTCGGGTTTTGCAGAGTTTGTAAACCAAATTGTTCTTAAAATGGACTGTTCTTAAACCGAGGTACCACTGTATGCATGATATGGATGTGACTCTGACTGCCAACCTCTGATTCAGCAGAGGAGCATTTTGAAATGTTTGTGGTCTTGTAGTCCTGACTTCCTTGGGTTGCTGTTGTTTGGGGGAAATGTAGGGGTAAAGGAAATCTCTGATAAGCTGGACCCAGGCCATTTTGGGGGTTGTAGGTAATTACAGCCACCTTAATTCAATCTGGGAGGCTCACTTTTTTAATTTTAAGCCTATGCATAGACCTGATGCCTGTAGGCTTAATTAAAATATTGGTTGGTTGATAAACAAGTTTGTTTTTTTAAAGCATTATTTATTGAAATGTGTGAAAGCTCAAGAAAATAATAAATATTTTGCATCAAGACTGGATGCAGTCAGCTGTCACAGAGATGTATAACTTAGCAGTTGAGTGCCAGCAGGATTGGAGTCAAAAGTGGGGGCGGTGGGTGTTCCTCTGAAACTTACTCAGATTTATTATTTACAGACTTTATTAATTGCTTTATATTAGAAATATCAAAACTGTCTAAAAATCAATTTTTTTAAAAAAATTCTCTGCTTTTACCAAGCAACCTCCATGAACAATTTTACCCAGCTTTCGGCTGTAATACTTGAAGCCAAGGCAAGCTCGCTCTCACTGCAGTTTGGGCCCGTCATACCAAATTGGGTGAAGTCACACCAAAATCATGTTTTGGTCTGCCATGTTTATTCAAAATGGCACCCTGCATGCAAACTTTGACAAAGAGTGCTGCCTCCACTTTGGGGACTCTCATGTTGAGTTTGGTGTTATATTGAGAGATGGCCAAGCCTATCGCCAAAAATGAGTGAAGTCGTCCCAAAGTGATGTTTCAGTCTTCCATCTTGATTCAAAATGGTGTCTGCCATACCAGTATCAAACAGCTGCCACGACCTCGGAAACACTCCTGCAGAGTTTGGTGATGATAACCAATGTTGGGACCCATAGAGTGGACAGACCAGAGAAAAAAACAGCTTTCCAAAATACATAGTACACAAGAGGGAAGTGCCTGATGCTGCCAGGGAATTCTTAAAAAGCAAAAATATACAGTATGTGAGTTTGGACCCGTCAAGCCAAAGTTACGAAGTTTTGCCAAAGTCATGTTTTGGTCCATCTTTATTCAAAATGGTATTGGCATCCAAACATCAGCAAAGGTTGCCTCTGCCTCCTCAGGAACCCTTGTTGTGAGTTGGTGATAGATTGAGTGGTGTCCAAACACATAGGAGCCAAACAGGACAGACAAGCAATAGGCTTTCCCAAATACGGAATTTCTCAAGTACGGAGAGGCTGGTTGGCTGACAGTCTGAACACTAGCACTTCTGTTATGGCATTAGGATACAGTGCAATGTTTTGTTTAAGGCCCTGCTCATCTGATCTAAAACTTGTCAATAGTCCTGTTGATGTCTAGCTTTGTTCAATTCTGGATTTTGTATTGTAAGCTGTGTTGTCAATTCACTTTACTACAGTTCTATCAAGCTCCATGCCTTCTCTCTGACCTACACTTTGAAACAAGACTGGATGATTAATATTTTAGCAATCATTTGCTGCCTGTACTTCAAAGCCAGCTTGAAATGATAAAAAGTCATTGGCGCTAGACAAATAGCAGGGTTGGTTTTTTAAAACCAAAAAACCTGCCTGATTGTAAAAGTGCACTTTGTCCTCCTCCCATTTATAATAAATTGGCTTTAAAGCCAGACAAAAATCCACAAATGCAAAACTTGGAATATTCTGCATGTCAGACACAAAATGACATGCACAGCACTCCAAAGGATGGATCACTGGGTGAGTGAACATTTGAGTAATTATAGCTGGCCACAGGCTAACCATGATTCACAGGAATAACTGTTCTTTAAAAAGAAAAACAAAGGAAGTACCTTTTGGGGATTTGACAGTCATATCCTAAAGATGAGTAATAGCTCTTTAGTTTGGTTCCAGACTTCAGCTCCATTTTTTCCCCATCATTAAAGTTGTGTTGATCCTGCAGATGATATAACTACAGTAACAGGCACTTGTTTTTTTAATTTGGTCTGATTTATTTGTCTAGCAGTGCAATCCTGGGCATAGGAGCCACTGTTTCACAGTGCTTAATCCCTAGTACAGGGTGACGGTGGGGATTTCAGCCCACTTTCCCTAACGGCCACAAACCAATGGTGAGTGTGGCCCATTGGGACAGGTGGGGTGGAATGCAGGGAGGCCAACAGTAGGTGGAGTCAGAGCTAATGGCGGGTAGAGTTGGAGCCAATTAATTTTGCCTCCACACTCCCTGCTGAGTTCTCCAAAGGCAACACTGCTACTGAGAAGTTGGCACTGCCACCCCCTCGACTGGTTTGCAGCAGGTAGGCAGGTGAGGTCTGGCTGAGGGCACACTGAGCTTGGCATAACAGTGCCCCAACCAGGTGGGGCACTGGATGTGATTGTTGCCCTTGTACAGTAGGCTACAGCCCAGCTACATACATGTACATCTCTCTCCAGACAAGCATGAAGCATGAATATAATTGAAGGACACTTACTCCAGAGGAAAAAAAAGCCTGGGGAAGGAGGAGGAAGCTGACAACCAGTACCAGCCCCTAGACTGGATTTACAGTGTCTCAGCTTTGTGTACACTGGCTTCGTCATGTCCACAGTATGGAAGATGGCAGGATCCCCAAAGACATGGTCTATGTGGAGCTGGCTTTCAGCACCAGGCCAGTTGGCAGACCAACTCTTGTGTTACAAAGATGTCTGCAGCCGGCACATCTGGCAACACCAACTCTGCCATGTGGGAATCCCTTGCAGACAACCACAGTGCCTGGAGATAGGCAGTCAGGTCGTGCAGAGTGACCAGAGGAGAAATGACTGCTGGGAGGAGTGCAGAGAGAAGACACGCCCTGGTGCATCTACAGCAGCACTACTAGATGCCTTCATCTGCCCCAGCTGCAACAAAACATGCCTCTCCCGTATCAGTCTCTGCGACCACAGCAGGTGCTGCAACCTTCCCAAAAACATGGCCTCACCCCCAATGGCGCATTTAGGTAGGTGGGGTGCTGGCTGAGGATAGACTGAGCTTGGTGGGCCAACCCCCTCCCTACAAACAGTTCAGATTGCAAAGCACGTGAGAGGAACCTGAGGTTTAATGTGTGCTAATAAAGGATAGTAACTGAGTTTTTTTGTTTGTTTTTTGGGGGGGCAGATGAGATGGTGATCTATTTATGGATGCTACCTTTCAAAGTGTGCTAATGGATGCTAAAAATACCAGCCCAGGTGACACAAGTAGGGCTCTGCCCGTCTAGAATGGTTGGGTGATGAATGGGAGGAAGGCGAGACTGACTAGGCCTGACTCATCAATCCCAGTTTGCATGAGATTGCCTTATACAGGACCAGACCGTTGATCTTTCTAGCTTGGTCTAAGGCAGCTTCCTATGTCCTTAAAACCACACCTATCACATGTGATCTGTGGGGTGTGCTGGACCTGATGCCCTCCAGATGTTTTGGACAATGATTTCCATCAGCCTGAGCTGGCAATGCTTGTCTTATCTGGTTTTGTCATTACTCATTATGTTCTGTGGACTGGTTGTTTTGGAGAAGGGGGAAAGCACCTGTCTCTACAGGAGGCAGATTGGAGTTTGGGGGAAGTGTCATCACTGTTCTGGTGACCCTTAGCTCTGCTTCTCCATAACATCTCAGTCAGGAGAGGCTGTACACCATCTGGACCAGTGTTTCACAAACTTGGGTGTCCAGCTTTTTTGGACTACAATTCCTATCACCCCAGCTAGCAGAACCAGTGGTCAGGGATGATGGGAACCGTCGTTCAAAAGCAGCCGGAGACCCAAGTTTGGGAAACATTGATCTGGACCATAGTCTGGGCACAATGGCAGACTGGATGGGGCCCAGTAAACTGATCCTGAACCCTGGGAAGACTGAGGCGCTGTAGGTTGGTGGTTCCTGAGTCTGGGTGTTCTCCTGAAACTCTTTTTGTCACTAGAGGCCCAGTGGCTAGGATTGCCTTTCACCTACCACAGCTGGTGTGTCAATTATGGCCATTCTTGGACAAGGATAGTTGAGGCCATGGTGATTAATAGAATCAGGAAGGGATCCAGTACATCATCTATGAATATGCACCTGTCTCCTACGGGGATCGAACCTGCAACCTTGGCATTATCAGCACCATGCTCTAACCCAGGCATCCCCAAACTGCAGCCCTCCAGATGTTTTGGCCTACAACTCCCATGATCCCTAGCTAACAGGACCAGTGGTCAGGGAAGATGGGAATTGTAGTCCAAAACATATGGAGGGCCGAAGTCTGGGGATGCCTGCTCTAACCAACTGAACTATCCAGGCTGAGCACTGAGACTCCATTATTGCAGGCCTGATCTAGAGGCTCCAACTGGTGTCTTCTGCATTTGCAGCACCAAAGTGACCTCCCCAGGGCACAACCCTGGGCGGTGTGTATGGAGGTCCTGGGCTGCTCAGATGACAAGATGGCCTCTTGGCCTTGCTGATGTGGTCCAAAGGAAAGCAGAGAAAGTTATTTAGGACCAGCTTGGCTGCAGGAGTTGCCAGAAGCAGGAGTACAAGGCACCATCCAACCGTCTTAGGGACTCCACTCCAGATTTGTGTAGGGTTTACTCCTTAGCCTTTTATTCTCCTGAAGATGTTCTGCAACGCACCAGGTACATATTTTTCCTCCTTCTGAATCAACAGGGACCTCATTGCTGCATCTAATGTTACTGCCTTGGTCTTCTAAGCCAACAAGTGTGCACTGACCCACTAGGAGGGTTGGGTGGACTGGACATCTTATTGGGAGGGCCATCTCAGAGGTGGAGCATCTGCTTTGCTTGCAAAAGGTCCCAGGTTCAATCCCCAGCATCTCCAGGTAGGGCTGTTAATGTCCCTTCCCTGAAACCCTGGGAAACCACTGCCAGTCAGTGTAGACAATACTGAGCTGTGTGGACTAAGGACTCTGTATAAGGCAGCAGATTAAACCAGTTGCTACATTGGGGGAGGTACCAGCATTGTTAGGGCAAAAATCTGGGTGCGAGAATGCTCAGCCACCCAGCTCATCAGGCAAGGGTCTGTGGTTGTTGCGGAGTATAAACTGAAGGAGTCCAGCCACGATCCGGAGCAAACAGCAAGGTTTATTACTGCGCAGCAGGTTCAATGCCAGACTGAACACCGTGAACAGGGCTGCAAGAACTTTTAAAAGTTCCCACCACCCTCCCATAATGCACATCAAAAGCATCATACATACATCACTTGTGACAGGGTAAAACGTCAGAAAAAAGGGGAAGGTGCAAGGGACATTAGCATACAGGTAAACAGGAGGTAAACAGGATTAACATAAGGTAACAATGCATGATGTCCCAGGGCATTGATAAGCAAGTACCAGTAAGTATCTGGGAGGGGATCCTTGAGTACCTGGCGGGGGGGGGGGGGCGGACAATGGGTCCAGGTGTGTGTATTGCCTCTGGCTTCGGAGGGTCGGGAATGGCAGGAGATGGTACCTGAATGGATTATGGATATGCAGAGGAGCACCACCCTGGCTACGTGACCTCTTGCTTAAAGGATTATGGCTGTTCCCTGCATCCCTGAGAGTCCTTGACCAGAGTCGCAAAAGGGGGTTTCATTTAGAAATACAGATACACGGTATTCATTCATAAAGAAATATGGTTACATAGAGTCTCAGGCAACAGAGAAAGGGTAGGAAAGGGAGCCTTTATTACACAGGGCTTGATCTTGAGGGGTTCGTGTTGGTGCGATACTAGAGTGGTGTTGTAGGATCAGACGGGGTCCCCTTGAGGGCATTTGTGCCAATATTGATTCCCAAATGAAGCCTCGTTTGGGTGCCCCCCCTATAAAATTCCCTAACAAGTATTTTAATGTTGCTTGTTAGTAAAAACACATGGGAAATGGGTTTTTGATTTTATTCAAAATGTTAGATTATGGGTTGTAGCCAATGCCAGTTTGCTAGATCACTCAGAGTAGATCTACTGAAAATAATGAACACGAGTCACTTGGGTCTATTAATTTTAATGGGTCTATGCAGAGTAACACTGAGTTTTGCCCACCCACAAATTACTTGCAGGACTGTCCAAAACGCCATAATAATAATAATAATAATAATAATTAATAATAATAATAATAATAATAATAATAATAATATGGTCGTATACTTTCTTGAGCTTGTCTCTTGGCCCCGGCGGGCAATGCTGAGGAGTCACAATTTGATATGTGCCCGGGTCCTCATGACATGTGTTTGCGCGTGACGGACCGGGGCTATGGGTCTGAAGATCCCCAACAGGAAGGGAAATTAGGGGGAGGGCAAACTCCCGGCCAAATTTGGGAGCTGCTGCTCTAGTCTTTTGTGAGCTCCTCCTCTTTCTACCCCGCCGTGTTCTCGACACCCCCCCCGCTTTCCTCCTCAAATCTGTGCCACTTGTGGCGAGGCGGCCTTCCTGCGGGGAGGAGGGGTGTGTTACACAGCTGCGTTTCAAACAACCGGCCGCTAGGCTTGGGGAGGGGAAAAGGTGGGGGGGGGCTAAGAGAAGCAGAGAGAAAAGGAGCTTCGCCCGCCGTTAAGTTGCCCTCCTGTGTTTGCAATGGATCTGTGACCATCGGGGAGGGAGAGGCGACCCAGCAAAGCAGCCACACCAACATATATTAAAAGGTGCGCCTTCTCCAGCGACCAACCTGCCCCCCTCTCCAAGGTCTTGGATACGGAGGAGGAACAACTGCGAGGGAACTAACGTAGGTAGACCGGGAGAGCGGGGAGGGAGAAGCGGGCGTAGCTTTTCCACAGGGGAGGGGTCGGCGGCGGCAGCAGCGGCAGCAGCAGCAGGAGGATCCTTGCAACACCCAGCGCGTTCTCCCTACCCATATCTTCGGCTAGCCCTATCCTACTTCCCCCAGCAGCCCAGCGGTGTCGCGCGTCTCCCCTCCAAGCCCTCCTTGACTGGCGCGGGTAAGCTTTGGAACGTTGGGGGTGGGGAGCTGGGCGGGGGAGGGGCCCTTTTGGAACGCCGAGGAGCCTTTTGGAACGCCGGGGACGGAATTGTTGCTACTTTTCGCCGCTTCCCTTTTCGTGCGCGCCGAGGAAAATAAAGGGGGTTGGGAACCCCACCCCCGAAACACGGGGTAGGCTGTTCCTACCCTCCACCCGGCCGGGTTTCCGAAAGCTGTAGCAGCAGCTGACTTTTCAGCCCACCCACCCCGCATCTCCCCTCCATAGCGGCCTGTTTTTGAGCCAGCGGTGCCTCTCGCCTCCCTCTCCCTTTGCGCCTCAGAGGGCCCTCTCCTTTGATGAGGCGCGTTCTCGGCTCTGCTTTCGGTTCCTCGCTCCTAAGAAGGACCTGGCGGATTGGAGACGCGTGGGTTGGCTGGTTGGTTGGTGTCCCTGCGCGTCTTCCTTCTTTTCCAGGCGGTCATGTCCCCCACCCCCTTTTGCCACCACCCCACCCCCTTATTTCAACTACGAGGGGCGTGTGGTTTGGAGGGCGCAGATAGAGCGTCTAGCCCAATTTAAAGGGGTGTGTTTTTAAGCAAAACGAGCTTTGCTTTGAGAGGGCGCAGAGAGAGAGAGAGAGAGAGAGAAGCTGGCAAGCATGGCTGACCTGGGAAGGGAATCAAGGAAAAGCTTTGTTGTCTTGACACCTACCTTTCAAAGTTTACTTCTTTGGCATTCCTTCCTTGTTTACATAATGAGGCGCTTTGGAGAGGTTTGGGACCACCTCTCTTCCCTCCACCTTCATTAATTAGGAGGAACTGGTCCTAGAATTGTATTTCTACTATTCCTCTCTCCTCTTCTCACAGCCCCTCTCCCAAATAATCTACTTTTCCCATCTCCATTCCACAATAGTTGCACATTTGTTTCACTTTCTCAAATTTCTTCCAAGTTCAGCATCATAGTAATAATAATCCGCAGTATTCTCATTAATGAATATATATACTGCTTAATTGCCAAACACACCATTTAAGCAACTTTCAAGTATAAAACCAATTACAAAATAAGAAAATGGTGTGTAAATAAGAATGCACAATAAAACAATTCGATTGAAACATTAAAATAAGCATGTATAAAAAAGCAAAGCAAACACCTTTGAAGAGCGCAACAGTTAAAAAAGCAATTAAAACAATAAAAATTAAATATAGTAATAGTAATGTGTTTGCATTGAACTGGAGTGCTCTGATGCTGCTGTTAATGTATTCTTGTAATCCATGAGACACCTGTCAGGTATAGTATGGCTATGGTATTATCTACACATTGCAGAGAGGATAAACTGAGGCTGAGAGAGAATGGCTTGTTTAAGGCTACATAGTTCTTGTGGGAGGTGAGATGAACTGATTTTACTCTGGTTGTAGCAGCTACTTCATGCAGTGCTTCATTAAAAAAGAAAAATGAGAGGTTCTGTATCCTGAATGGTGGGCTATCAGTTGTAATAAACGGGACCTAGTTATGGCTGGTTTATTTCCGGTAGTTTCTTCATTTTTGAGACACACTAATGCAGTTCCATTTCTGAAATCTGTCTCTACTTTGTCACATAGATGCATTGCTTGAGTGGCATGGGAAATTGGCTACCTTTGTGCAGGTAAAAGCACCCACTAGGTAAAGGTAAAGGCCCGTTAGGTCCAGTTGTGAACGACTCTGGGGTTGCGGCGCTCATTTTGCTTTATTGGCTGAGGGAGCGGGTGTACAGCTTCTGGGTCATGTGGCTAGCATGACTAAGCTGCTTCTGGCGAACCAGAGCAGCGCACGGAAATGTCGTTTACCTTCCCGCCAGAGCGGTACCTATTTATCTACTTGCACTTTGACGTGCTTTCGAACTGCTAGGTTGGCAGGAGCAGGGACCGAGCAACGGGAGCTCACTCCGTCGCGGGGATTCGAACCGCCAACCTTCTGATCGGCAAGCCCTAGGCTCTGTGGTTTAGACCACAGGACCACCCGTATCCCTAAAAAGCATCCACTAGTGTCTCTCAAATGCTCCAATTTGACAAAAAAGGTAGCAGAAAGCTTGTTGTGTGGGATCCACTGGTGGTCTACTAGGTTCCATTGGGTTCTTGGGCTGAAGTTGGAAGTGACTGAAGTGTCATTGTTTCCGAGTTTCCAAACTGCACTGTTAAGATTGAAAAGATTTGGTTCTCATTGTCTGACTCACTCTTGGCCAGTTGGAGTGTTGCTCCCCACCTGAGAATTGATGCCGTAGCATCACCGTTCACATTGCCTGCCAGGTAAAATGGCACAGACAGTTCCCAGCACACGGAAATAAATGCAGAAAGTGCTTTTCTGGGAGAAGGATGACACCTTGTTTCTGAGAAGAATCTTCCTTCTTCTATCAAAGTCATTTTGATGGTTTGGATGTGGCCTGGGAAGTTTTCATTGTTAACTGTTGTGACAGGATTTAATTTCATTGATAGTTGTTGATGACATGCCCATCAAAGGATGGAAATGCTTGAAATCCGCTTGGAATTTTGAAACTTGCAAATAAGGAAGGTGGCAGAGACCATGCATTGGTTTATTCGCTGGTGATGTCATGATGCCCTTTTCCTTATTGCTGTTCTTTGTCGAATTGGGCAGACCACAGCTTTTCCAAGATCAGTCTATTAACTTTGACCCTAACATCTTTCTCACAACACCTTTCTCACTTGGTTGGATAAAAGATTTTAGAAGGAGTAATTTGATAGGCCCAGTTGCAGGCATCTGAAGGATATTACAGTACTGGTACCTTGATTCTACCACACAGAAGTGATTTTATGTTCCATTCTTCTGTGCAACACCTTAACAGAATATATTTAATTAGATGCAGATGCAATTCCAAAACGTGGAATAAAGTCTAAATATGAAGGTGGGAAATGAATACAAAAAGAAATACGATCTTCCTCCTGGAATAGAAATATTCAGGCTCTGCAATCCTGTACACACTTGAATTCAACGGGGCTTAACTTCTAAGTAGGCATGTATAGGATTGCACCGTAAATCTGCTATATATTTGGACAGCTGCCTGTTAGCTATGCATTCAGACATCTCTTAAGATATGATTTGTGTGATGATTCCTGAGATCCATGAGCAGGTTTTTGCCTGTGTTTGGATACAATTGAACATCACTTTGAATCAAGATGGTGGCTTGAACCTTTCAAAATTGCACTGATTGTAACTACAAGCAATACCAGGGATGGGGCTATATATTTCGTCCTGTGTTCTGTACATCGACTGCTCCTGTTTATTAGTGACCCAATTAAAGAAACCTTAGTTGGCTGATTGTATGAATTTTAGCAAAATAAAAAAAATTCCTTCAGTAGCACCTTAAAGACCAACTAAGTTTTTATTTTGGTATGAGCTTTCGTGTGCATGCACACTTCGTCAGATGTATGAATTTTAGTTGGCTGATTAACTAAATTTGCATAAATTCACCCGTGGATAAAACAATATCTAAATCGGGCATCCCCAAACTTCGGCCCTCCAGATGTTTTGGACTACAATTCCCATCTTCCCCGACCACTGGTCCTGTTAGCTAGGGATCATGGGAGCTGTAGGCAAAACATCTGGAGGGCCGCAGTTTGGGGATGCCTGATCTAAATAGTTCTTTAAACTTGTAAAACATCTTGACCTATTTTTTATTACTCATTTTGCATAGGTCTCTCTGAAAGGTGACCTTCTTCCCCTACAGACGCACTTTGGAGGTCTTTAAGCAGAGGCATGACAGGCATATGTCAGGAATGCTATGATGGTGTTTCCTGCTTGTCAGGGGGGTTGGACTGGATGGCCCTTGTGGTCTCTTCCAACTCTATGATTCTATGAGTGTTGCCATCAACAAAGCAGGACCCTCTTGGTCCTTCTGTGCGGTGCTCAAAATTCCTCTGGCGTGTTTTGCAACTGGTACATGCCCAGTTGCGACCACCTGCATTCTGCCCTACTGGTGCCAATGAGCATCTTTTAAAAGTGGGGTTTGATCACAGGGCAGCATTTCAGATTTTGGAAGGTGGTGGAGGCAAAGAGAAGAGATAATCATCAAGGTTTAAAGCATATTTTTTCCAATCTGACTCCCACCATCCCTGACTATTGGCCATGTGACCTAGAGCTGATAGACGTTGTAGTCGAAAACATCTGGAAGACACAAGAGTGATGTAAAGGCCAGGTTTTTTTATACCCTGGGAGTTAAATTGCCAAATTAAATTTCCCAGAAACAGCATGCTTTAAGAGCATTTGCTGTGGTTACTTTTTTAAAGACCCATAATTATTGTGATATGATTGGCACAGGTTAGAATACCACCACCCCTCCGAAGTAATGGGACTGTGCCTTCCAGCATGCAAGCCCATTTAATAGTTTATTGTTGGGTTGCTATGATCCTGCGCGTGCTTTCCTTGGAAGAGGCCCCACTGAATTCTGGGAGATTTACTTCTGAGTGAATATGCCTGGAACTGGGTTCCAGCTCTGAAGCATCTTTGAGCAGGCTCAAGATCTAGGTTGGTCCAGAGGTGTGTTGTGGAAGCCAGTTAGTGGGATAGATGCATGGACTTAGCGTCTGAATTTGATCCCTGTATCCTCAATGTCTCTTAGTGTATCGGAATTAATTTGGGAACTGCTTGCTGACAGCCCGGATCACAGATGTCTGTTTTCTAAAACAGTGTGGTTTATTTCCCTTTGTTAAGAATTTTACATTCCTGTGGGCGGACAATAACTCGCCTTTGGATGAAAGTCTGCAAATGTTTCCAGCTCAGAGCATACCTTCGCTTCGCCTCTAATGTAAAGAGTACATTTTCCAGATGCCATCTAATACTGCAGTAATATATATAGATTTGCAGCCCTCCAGATGTGCGGGTGAAAACTGGCCGGGGAGAGGTGTCTGTGTGTGGGCGGAAACTGCTTCCACTCCACTTCCTGAATCTTCCTCACCTCCTTGTGTTTTGTTTTCCTCTTGGTCTCTTTCATCTCGGGTGCTACCAAGTGTTTGGTCACTATGCCGTCGACTTTTAAGAGAAGCGGGAATCAAACTTGGACCTAGAGCTGCTAGGTCAGGCATCCCCAAACTTCGGCCCTCCTGATGTTTTGGACTACAATTCCCATCTTCCCCAACCACTGGTCCTGTTAGCTAGGGATCATGGGAGTTGTAGGCCAAAACAGCTGGAGGGCCGCAGTTTGGGGATGCCTGTGCTAGGTCTAACCTCAGAGCGCCTTGCAAAAGCTCAGCAAATCATAGGGAGGAGATCGGCTTAAGTTCAGGTTCAAACCTTGAGCGGAGCAGAAGAAGACTTAAAATGAGTGGTGAAAGAGTGGGCCAACCAGTTCCATCTGTCTGATGAGATTTGAAGAAGAGGCTGCAATCCCATGTGCACCTTCCTGAGAGTAAGGCAGTGGGGGTACTTCTGAGCAAACATGCATAACATGTGCCATGTGTTTCTTAGGTGGCAACATCCCCATATTTAAATCACACCGGACACCAAGGAGACCTGCGGTTAGGGACAAAACCCTCTTAGTAAGCAGGGGAATCAAAATTGCCACTGGGTGCATCAGTGTGGTAGCCCATATTTTAATTTTGATTGTGTGCGTTGGATGCAAAATGCCTTGGCTGCATGCTACCCAGGGAAGGACCGAGATAGACAACATTGTGCATGCTGGGTGGGACTGATGGGAGTTGGAGTCCAATAGCACCTGGAGAGCCACCAGCCAGGGCTCAGAGGGGCTCAGCACATCTGATTACATAAGTAAAACCTGCATGTGATAAAGCAGGCATCCCCAAACTGTGGCCCTCCAGATGTTTTGGCCTACAACTCCCATGATCCCTAGCTAACAGGACCAGTGGTCAGGGATGATGGGAATTGTAGTCCAAAACATCTGGAGGGCCAAAGTTTGGGGATGCCTGTGATAAAGTGATTGTTTGGGGGATTGTTGGGGCAGAGGACTGAGGAAGCCAAGCATTTAGTTATTGGTCGGTAGTTTCCAAATCAACCCCGTGATGTGTTTTTTTATAATGGGAAAACCATCAGACTCCAGTGGGGGAGAAATGGAATGGATGGTGGCTAATGGATTGAAGTTGAATCCTGACAAGACAGAAGTACTGTTTTGGGGGGACAGGGGGCCGGCAGGTGTGGGGGACTCCCTGGTCCTGAATGGGGTAACTGTGCCCCTGAAGGACCAGGTGCGCAGCCTGGGAGTCATTTTGGACTCACAGCTGTCCATGGAACCACAGGTTAATTCTGTGTTCAGGGCAGCTGTTTACCAGCTCCATCTGGTACGCAGGCTGAGACCCTACCTGCCTGCACATTGTCTCGCCAGCATGGTACATGCACTGGGTATCTCCCACTTGGACTACTGCAATGCACTCTGTGTGGGGCTACCTTTGAAGGTGACTCGGAAACTACAATTCAGAATGCGGCAGCTAGACTGGGAGCAGCTGCTGAGACCACGTAACACCAGTCTTGAAAGACCTACACTAGCTCCCAGTACGTTTCCGAGCACAATTCAAAGTGTTGGTGCTGACCTTTAAAGTGACCTCGGCCCTGTATACCTGAAGGAGCGTCTCCACCCCCATCATTCAGCATGGACACTGAGATCGAACACCAAGGGCCTTCTGGCGGGTCCCACGCTGTGAGAAGTGAAGCTGCAGGAAACCAGGCAGAGGGCCTTCTCAGTAGTGGCACCCACCCTATGGAATGCCTTCCCATCAGATGTTAAGTAATTATTTAACATTTAGGAAACATCTGAAGGCAGCCCTGTATAGGGAAGCTTTTTAAGGTTTATGTTTTGTTATGTTTTTATGTATGCTGGAAGCTGCCCAGATGGGTGGGGTACAAATAATAAATTACTATTATTATTATTATTATAATTATTATTATTAATTGATTTACTAAGATAAAGATACAGCAGGAAGGATTCAGTAAAAGAAAACCAATTTAGGGAGCAGTCCAAATAGCACTTGAAATTGGTGCATTTATGTCCTCTGAAGCTCATGAAGTTGAGCAAATACAGACACAGCCATTTCTCTGAGGCCACATCAGTGCATTTCTGGGACGGTTGCTCTTGGGTATTTGCAGTCTTTTCCGCTGCACGGCTTTGCCGCCTGATGCTTATTGTAATGGCTCAAGAGCTAATGTCCTAAATCCAAAATAAATTATAAGGTGTTCCTTCATTTACCGCAACAAAATGACTTCCTCCTCCTCCTGCCTCTAAATCCTGGGCTGGCTATTAGTTTCCTGGCTCGGTGTTGGGGCAGTTATTATCCTCTGTTCTTCCAGCATCTCAAATCTCCCTTGCAAGATTTTTAATTTAAAAATCTAATTAGCTAAGCACGCAGTTGGGTTGTCATAGGTAACGGAAGCGGACGCTTTGTTGTTGAGGCCTGTGGATGGCCTTTCAAGATAGTCTTTGGGCATTCAGGAAAGGACTTTCGGGGTGGCAATGGTGTTGTTGAGACCTCTTAACAACGATTGGTTGGGCTGCTGGGCTGTCACAGAGGGACAGAGCAATCGGAAGGCCTCTATTGGTTGTGCTGCTCAGATTATAAAAGAGGGCTGGGGCAGAAAGAATGGTCCAGGGCAGAGAACCTGATTCCTTCCAGAGGTTGCTGGATTATACCCTGCCATTTCTGAATACTCGTGACTACTGGCCATGCTGGTTGGAATAGAATCAACATTTGGAGTGCCCATTCCTAGCCTAGGGAATTTTGAAAGCCCTTGTATTCTCTGGGGAATCTGAATTCCTCCCCTTAACCTGAACCTTGCTAGGTAAACCAAATTAAACAGATGTCTTGTTGTGCCCACCTTTACCACAGACCCCACAAGTGTCCCAAATTATTCAGCACATCCTGAATTGGCAGAAGATGCCCCTTCTTCTCCTACCAATCCCGAATGTCCCGGTTTTGCACCCCTGTGCTGGTCAAGGGAGCAAAAGACGGGCGTTTTTTAGTTCTTCCATGGGGCGAGTCCAGAAACAGGTCCAAAAAAACGGAAGAAAAATTTAACCTTGACCTCCTCTTCCGGAAGTTCGTCTGCGGTGCTGAAAAAGGAGGCGGAGGGCAGGGACTAGCCCAGGAAATCACTATCTGCCACCCACCTACTGAATTGGAAGCGCTCTAGGAAGGTAGTGTGGTGCAGCAGTTAGAGTGTTGGACTACGACCTGGGAGATTATAAAAGAGTCCAGAAACAGGTCCAAAAAACGGAAGAAAAAATTAACCTTGACCTCCTCTTCCGGACGTTCGTCTGCGGTGCTGGAAAAGGAGGCGGAAGGCAGGGACTAGCCCAGGAAATCACTATCTGCCACCCACCTACTGAATTGGAAGCGCTCTAGGAAGGTAGTGTGGTGCAGCAGTTAGAGTGTTGGACTACGACCTGGGAGATCGGGGTTCAAATCCTCACTGGGGTTCAGGCTCACTGGGTGACCTTGGAGTCAGTCACAGCCTCTGAACCTACCTCCAGCTGTCTGGAGACCATTAGCCAATCATGGCTGGGATGGGAAACCTCCAATCAGGAGGGAGAGAGGTAGGAAAAGTTTGATTTCAGCTGCAAGATAGGGCCTGGATTGGGAAGTTGGTAGGATAGACACAGCGAATTCCTCAGGCAGAGGGAAAGGTGGCTAGACTTTTTGTTTTTTACAGGCAGGGTAAAGCAGAAACCATTCTAGAGAGCACTAGATTTCATAGGAATGGTTTCGTTGAAGAGACTTGTGAGTAAATTTCTCTTTTAAGCCTGTAACAGTGTTTATGACTGATTCCAAGTGTTGTGCTTTTATTAGTGAAACCATTGAAAGTGTCTGTTAAAATAAAGTACGGTATTGTTTCCAGTGTGCCTCAGCTTTAATTTATACACAGAACTGGGAATAAATTCCCTTGGGAACTCCTCGTTGCAGATTCTTAGTGTTTTCTGTCACTCATAGAAAATCCCTGCATTCACACTTGATTTATACAGGGAGTGACCATGGATAGATTCTCCTGTTCTCAGTCCTGTTGCCTCGGGAATTTCACCTTCTGACTCTAAAATTCTGTGATTCCAGGTGAGAATGTTTCCAGTTGTCATTCACAAATGGCAGAATTGCAGCCCATTAAATAAGTAGATAATAATACATGGGTTCTAATTTTTCCGAGCTTGTTCTAATAGGCAAGGAGGTTGTATGTTGCATGCCGGATCCAAAGTAAGAGGCAATAGTGTAGTTGAGTCCAGAATGAACATTCTCACGTCTTTTCCTCCTCCCTTCCTGGCAAAAGTTGCAGGGTGGACTTTGATTTAATATTTTATTTAATATTTGTATTCCAAGGATGAACGTTGTGCTCAAAGCTGCTCACAATAATCACAATAGCGGTAAAAAAGAACAATAATTGCAATCACGATAATATAAAACACAGTAGCATATAAAGCAAAGAACAACCAATTCATCAAAACAATTGATGCAATTTAATATAGCCATAGTAGTTCAGATTTCATCGTGCATCATAAAATCATAGACTTGTGGAGCTGGAAGGGGTCAGAAGGGTCATCTGGTCCAGCCCCCTGCAACCCAGGAATATTTTGCCCAACATATGTCTCGAACCCACAACCCTACGATTAACAGTCTAATGCAGGGGTCCCCAGACTTACCGGCGTTTGGGCCGGTTCCCACCGCGCTGATCGCGCGGCGGGCCGGAGGACGGGGGAGTGCGCGCCTGTGCACCGGGTCGGGAGAGGCCCATACGCATGTGCACAAAGGATTTTGGGCGCTTTTTCCCCGACCCGGAAGAGCGCTGCCGCGCTGCGCGCCGTAAGAGCGGGCGGCGGCAGGTGGCGGGGGTCGTCGCGGGCCGGATTGGCAGGCCAATTGGGCCGCATCCAGCCCCCGGGCCGTAGTTTGGGGACCCCTGGTCTAATGCCATACCAACTGAGCTACCAAGGCAGATAAGAAAACACATAGGGCTCGTTGATGTCTTTGGTTGGAGACAAACTGGAAATGCAAGACATGGGTGTTATTAGTCTGTAAAATGGGTGCAATGGCATAAGCTGCTTTGAGAGGAGGCTGGCCAGGAGTGGAATTAAGGCCATCCAATTGTATCAACATGTGTCCTTGGGGAGGAGTCATAATTCTGCGCCAGAGTTTGTGCAATCCATGCAGAAAGTCCTAGCTTTTATTCCTGGCACCTCCAGTTGAAGAGATAAGATGGCAAGTTGATGAGGAAATCTCTCTAGATTGTTAAATTTTGTGGTCCTTGCAGACCAAGTTTGTCAGGTGGGTGGGGCTGCCCTCCTGTCAATCACCTGGTGTCACAATGGTATCTGTAGGGATATTGCAGAGCGCTCTCATCACCACCTAGCTCAGTGATGGCCAAACTTCGCCCTCCAGCTGTTTTGGGACTACAACTCCCATCATCCCTAGCTAACAGGACCAGTGGTCAGGGATGATGGGGACTGTAGTCCCAAAACAGCTGGACCTGTTTGGCTATGCATTTTTTAAAAAAATGGCCAACACAACTGGGTTTGCTGTGGTAATAGCTCAGCACAAATATTTTAATGTGCTAGAATCCCCATTGCTTACAAAGAAGGGGCGGTGCACAGGCTTGCATTACTTTTAGTGAGGAGGAGGAGTTGGGCTACATGTTTTTCCTATTAAAAAAAAAAATCCAGGCCAAAACTTTACTACGAAGTTTCCACAGTAGGTGGGAGGGAAGCAGGAAATCGAGTTATGTTCTACAGAAATAAATATTTCTCTGGGTAGCTTTGCAATGGCCCTGGCAGTTGATTAGGTTGTGTGTGAGTCACTCTTCATTTATCCTGTAATTAGGACAGCTGTGCGTGTGTGTGTCGTAGAGTTAGCATAGTGTAATGATTTAACTGCGGCTTTCCATGGTATTTTAATTTTGTTTGGTTTTTGTCCTATTGTATGATGTATTATTTAACGTATGTCTCATTTTTGTAAGCCCGTCTGGGTACGTACAGTACTTAACGATTGGCAGAGTGGTTCTTGTTGTTGTTTTTATTGCTGTCGCTGTTGTGTAGCCAAGAAACTGAAGTACAAATCAGGAGAACCCGAATTCGAATCTTGCCCCTACATTAATTCACGTAAAAGCTTAGCAGGGCTGTTCGTATGCTCTTGGGGGCACCTGGGTTGAATTTTTATTCATTTACAGTACTTGCCTGAAAACTGCATCTATATTCCTCCTTTCTTCCAAGGAGCTCATGCTGATGTTATGACTCTTCCTGTCCCCATCTTATCCTCACAACAACCCTGTGAGATAGTTTAGCTTCTGTCTTTTCCCGTACCTTCTGCTTACTGGGATCACCATCCAAGACCTTTCTCCATAGGCCCCGGGTGACAGGAGGGTGAGAGAATGAAACTTTTAGGCGGTGGTACCCACTTAAACTCCAACTCCCATCAGCCCCAGCCAGCAATGGCCAATGGTCAGGGATGAGGGGAGTTGTAGTCCTGCAGCGTCTTAAGAGAGCTACAGGTTTCTCAGACCATCTAAAGTAGCATGCATTTATTTTTTAAACGGAGTTGATGCAAGCGTCATTGTGTTGCTGTTCTTCCTTGAGTTTTCACTCTCTTGCTCCACTGCAATATTTCTCGAGTTGCCAGACTCAATAGAGGACAGGACTTCTGTGCCTTTAATTGCCCCGCTCTCTTTTGAGTCTGGAAACCTTAGAGAGAAACCAGCAGACCCTTTGCTTGGAAATTAAACAAAGGGTCTGCTGGTTTCTCTTTAAGGTTTCCAGACTCAAAAGAGAGCAGGGCAATTAAAGGCACAGAAGTCCTGTCCTCTGTTGAGTCTGGCAACCCTAAATATTTCTGTTTGTTTCCTATCTTCGTATTTTATTGGATTTTTATTCTAAGTGATGGGACGCAGGACACACACACACACACACACTGAGTGATGGTGGGCGTGGTACAGCTCTCTGCACACTCCTGAACCATGAAAATGTCTTGCTCCTTTGGCCTGATCCATGCCAGGCTGTAGAATTCACCTTCGTTTTATGGAAAACAGGCCTGCCTCATTTTTCCAGCTGCAAACAAGCAAGTTCCAGCATGCAGCTGTTGCAAACTGCATGTTTGACCTGCCTCATCTGAAGGCAAAACCCGGACTGCCTCTTTGGTTGCCGACGGCTCACTCATTCTCGCTTTTGCCAACACGCTCACTGTGGCGGATGAGACCTGGGGGCTGCCGGGCTGCCAAGTGCTTCCTTATTCAGATGTGGACTTTTTGGGCTTCCCACCCACCCACATGGGGTGCTCAGCTATGGAGTGGACAAATCCTTTCTCAGGCTCTGATTAGCCCTTGTCCTGATCATCTGATCGGCTAGAAGTCCTGTAGCGTGCACCTTTTGCATAATAATAATAATAATAATAATAATAGTCTTTTATTTTTATCCCGCCTTCCCCAGCCGAAGTCGGGCTCAGGGAGACTAACATCAGATATATAACATTGGTATAAAATCAAACAATAATTAAATTTACTCCTAAAAACAGGTCAGAATTAAATTAAAGTCTAATTAGATAGCTTTCCGGGGTTAGGGTTGTGAACAGTAAGTGCTCATCATTACCAGTTTGGGAAAGCCAGGCTGGTTCAGCACGCTGGTGTTTGGCATTTGGGTCTTACTCAAGGGGCCACTGCTCAGTGGTGGAGCGCCTGCTTTGCATGCAGAATTTCCCAGGTCCAATCCTGGCATCTCCTGATACAGATGGGAATGTTCCTTGAAGAGCTGCTGCCAGACAGTGTAGACCAGGCATAGGCAACCTTGGCTCTCCAGATGTTTTGGAACTACAACTCCCATGATCCTTGACCACTGGCCCTGTTAGCTAGGGATCATGGGAGTTGTAGTTCCAAAACATTTGGAGAGCCAAGGTTGCCTAGGCCTGGTGTAGACCAAACTCTGTTCTCCAGCTGTTTTGGACTACAGCTCCCATCATCCCTAGCTAGCAGGACCAGTGTTCAGGGATGATGGGGATTGTAGTCCGAAAACAGCTGGAGATCCAAGTTTGGGAAACCCTGATCTAAAAACTCACTAAACTGATCAGCAAAAATGTAACCTGACCTGCTTCTGTGTTTTTAACAGAGACAATTTAACGGTGCAGAAATCAGCAGGCAAAACTTTTCACTGCTGATCAAACTTGAAAACTTTGGTCCCCCATCCTGCACTCAGCTCTCACCTGTGGCTCCTAGAAGCTGTCTGCATGTGACAGTGGCCACACCCCCAGAAAACTGCTTTGATTGGCTGGCTAAACCAGGTGAAGGCTGCAGGTGGGTCCCAAGCCCTCAGTGAGTTAGGGAGTCGTGAGGGATTTCACCTGCATGCAAGGACAGGCTCCAAGGGATTGAGCGGAGGAGACCAAGACTAGCTTTCTTCCCCCCCCCCCCCCATTTTGAGCATTTTGGGGGAAACCAAAGCTTTTGGAGCTTTCAAGCTTTTGGGTTTCCCCTGACATTTTGCCAATTCGGCAAAATTCCCCCCCCCCCCCCGATGCCATTTTCACACCCAGAAACCGGGACATGTCAGGAATTTTCTCAAGTATGGCAAGCCTAGGAAACCCTGATGTCAGTGTTCGAAATTAGCCAGGTGCGCTTTGCACCTGACTATTGGCCACTTTGCAACCAAGTGAAGATGCCTGGGCGCCAGGATGGCCCAGCCTGGCATCTCCACCATCTGGAGATGCATGCCTGGGGATCATTGAATCTCGACTGTTTTCACACACTAATGCCACACCCTGTAGAATTCTATCTGTTCTATTCTATCTGCCCAATCTGAATGAATTTCAGGAACCAAAATGTTTTTTTCCTGTGCAGCCTGAGCAGGAGCAGTGAAAAGCTTTACAGTTAATTGTTGCAGCTTGTCTTCATTTACCCCACCCTACTGTCCTGCTCACAGTTGTGAATAATATTCTTAGGTTATGAATGGTGTGTGTCATAATTAAGAAAAGAGGTAGGAATAGGCCAATATAAGTGTGGACTGTCCCTGGATCAAGTGAGTTTTCTTCTTTAGGTTCTCAAAGTTAGTTGCCATAGGTCCTCCTTTTCCAGGACAGGTTCACTTTTCCAGGGGTAAAATTTCTGTCCAGGTGGATTTTTTGAATTTGACAAAAAGTCTGGCGGTAAGGGAGCAGGCTGCTTTTTATGTTTCATACGCAATACTAGACAACCAAGTGCAAAACATATACCAGTATACCTGAAGGAGCGTCTCCACCCCCATCGTTCTGCCCGGATACTGAGGTCCAGTGCCGAGGGCCTTCTGGCGGTTCCCTCGCTGCGAGAATTGAAGCTACAGGGAACCAGACAGAGGGCCTTTTCAGTAGTAGCACCCGCCCTGTGGAATGCCCTCACACCAGATGTCAAAGAGAAAAACTATCACCAGACTTTTAGAAGACATCTGAAGGCAGCCCCGTTTAGGGAAGCTTTTAATGTTTAATAGATTACAGTGGTACCTCGGGTTACAAACGCTTCAGGTTACAAACTCTGCTAACCCAGAAATAGTACCTCAGTACTTAAGAGCGATGGAGGTGGAGACGCTCCTTCAGGTATACTGGACCGAGGCCGTTTAGGCCTTTAAAGGTCAGAACCAACACTTTGAATTGTGCTCGGAAACGTACTGGGAGCCAATGTAGGTCTTTCAAGACCGGTGTTAAGTGGTCTCGGCGGCTGCTCCCAGTCACCAGTCTAGCTGCCGCATTCTGGATTAATTGTAGTTTCTGGGTCACCTTCAAAGGTAGCCCCACATAGAGCGCATTACAGTAGTCCAAGCGAGAGATAACTACTAGAGCATGCACCACTCTGGCGAGACAGTCCGCGGGCAGGTAGGGTCTCAGCCTGCGTACCAGATGGAGCTGATAAACAGCTGCCCTGGATACAGAATTGCGTGATGAAGGAAAGGGGTAAAAATCCAGGGTGTGTGTGTGTCCCAACCACTGATGCCAAAGTTGGCTTTTTGAAGCATCCCCAGCCCTCTATGTATGTATAACACATTGGCTCACTCTATCTCTCCCCCTCCCCCTTCCATTCCTAAGCTCCCTACCCTTCTAGCGCTGGGCCAGCTGCTGTGGAGGATGAGTAGATAATTCATGTCAGCAGCTGGTATCCTTTTTTTAAAAAAAACAAATCCTGGGGAACCGGAGACGACTGCCTGAGCAATCCCACTCGATGGCAACCTTGTCAGCCGGCAGCCCTGCAGGGACAGCTTATGTGTTCGCATAGCAGTGAGCGCCGTTGTCTGTAGACAGCTTGTTGCTTTCTCTGGGTACCTGCTGCACCGCTCTCTTGCCTCGAAGGGATCTCTGGGCGCGGATGCAATTGGCCAGGCAGGTTTCCGAAATCGCATCACAGGTTGCTTCCCTTCTGCCTCCCGCCTGGCAGCAAACGCTGTCTGTCCCCCTCCTTTCTTAAAGCACAACCCAGGCTACTGCAATGATTATTATAAGGCTGGCATTGCCTTTGTAATAAAACGCACGTGCCCGCTGTAGTGCTATTGCATAAGATGCTCTCTTAAGGACCAAGTCAGATGACTGGTCCACGCTAGCTCAGTATCTTCTACACTAGTGAGGAATCTGTGCCCCCCCCCCAAGATGCTCATGAACTACAGTTCCCATCACTCCCTACCAGTGTCATGGATGGTGAGAGTTGGAGGCCAGCAAAATTAGGAGGGCTGCAGGCTCCTTACCACCGGGGATGTAATAAGGCACCATTCTCTGTTCTGCCTTACATCTGTTGCAGAAATATTCTATACTAGGCATCCCCAAACTGCGGACCTCCAGATGTTTTTGCCTACGACTCCCATGATCCCTAGCTAACAGGACCAGTGGTCAAGGATGATGGGAACTGTAGTCCAAAACATCTGGAGGGCCGAAGTTTGGGGATGCCTGTTCTTTACCATTCCCCCCACATGTATCTTTGCCTTAAAAATCACATTATTTTCTGCATTGTTTTTGACATTTCCCTTCCAGGGAAGGGATTTAAGCTAATTGCATTTAAGCTAATTAATCACATAATTAAATACACAAGTTTTCAGCCACAGCAGTGAGATGAATAATGTGGGTTTTAGTGGAAACCGAATTGTAGTGGAATAGAAGCAGCGCAGATTGCAATGAGCACAGGTTGGGGAGAAATCATTGGTTCCTTAATAGAAGGAACCACTTCTTTATTAAAGGTGTAATAGAGCCTCAGAGATCTGAGTACAGGCCAGGGATGGGGTAGAAATTTGTTCCGTTTGCTTTTGAATGTGTACCTACCCAATTTCTCACTTGCCACACTGAAACGCAGCCACCCTTTTCTGAATTTTGTGATGCACTCCTCCAACCCCTATCCCCCCAAATGCATATTGTATATAAAAAGCATGTATCAGAGAAGGATATGCTCACAAGTGCTTGTTGCATTAATGCAAAATGCTGTAAGAAGATGTATTTAACTTGGAAGAAATTACTTGCAAATTACTTGAGTGTCATTAGGTGGCTTTTTATGCAGACTCTTTAATCGTCAAGCAATGTGACAACGGGGAGAACTGAACTGAAGTTTAGGAGGGGGAAATGAGAAACCAAAATGGGCAGAATTGTCTTTCCCCAGTACAGGCCCAGCTTTAGTGAGCAGCATCCTTGAGCAGCTGTTGGGGACTGATTTGGAAGAACAGTTGATAAATGGGGCCAGCCCTACCCTTAGGTGAGATGTGGGCGACCTTTGGCCCTTCAGATTTAGCTGAACTACAATTCCCAGCATCCCTAGCATTTGAAGGTTCCCTACACCTCCAGTGGGCAGTTGATGCCTACTGCTGTTCCATTGCCAGTGTTGAAGTAAGATTCAATTGCCAGTACAGTCAGCTTCCATACATGGAACGGGGACACCATCTGGTCCACCATACCCCTGTAGCTCAGTGGTGGAGCATCTGCTTTGCCTGCAGAAGGACCCAGGTTCAATCCCAGGCATCTCCAATTAGGACTGGAGAATGTCCCCATTCTGAAAACCTTAGAAAGCTGCTGCCGGTCAGTGTAGACAGTACTGAGCTAGATGGACCAATGTTCTGACTCTGTGTAAGGCAGCTCCACCACCCCCACCCCCAATCTCAGGCAATCAAATGCTTTGGGCCACTTCCTGCTTGGTAACGTGCAAACAGAAAATAAACAAAACAAAACAAAACTGGTGACTGTCTTGGCCTTTCGTGAAACCTCATGATACTTGGCTACATGGTGTAAAAAACACAGAAGGCTTTTGGAAAGCAGGGAAGAACGAGTCTTAATGGGGTTGTTGGTGGCAACAGGAGAAAGCAAACAGGGATGTATGAGATGAGCAAAAGGGCATTCTTTTAAGATTTTTATTTTCATTCCGCTCCTGGGCTCTTGGGTGGTTAAGAATGTGTGAAGCTGACCACTACTCCCCCCCACCCCCCCAAAAATTGCCTTGCAGATATTAAACCCTGCATTTCTGAATGTTCTATATACCATTGTCATTCTGACATGCAGGATTGTGGTGTGTGCGTGTTTACCAATTCCTCACCATTTCCCCAAACTAGCTGTTTTTTCAGACAAATTCAAACACAACGAGTTTTGCTGGATCCAGGCCCGTGGCTACCTCTAGTCCATCATCCAATTCTCACAGTGGCCAAGCAGATGAGCCTATGGGAAGCCCACAAGCAGCAATTGAGCCTAACAGCACTCTCCGCTCCTTCGACTCTTGCATACTGGGCATTCAGATGCATACTGGGCATACTGCCTCCGAGGGAGAAACTAGCTGTCGTGGCTGGAAGCCATTGATAGTTTTGTTCTCCGTGAATATTTTCTGTCTGTATTTTCACTGTTTGAAATATGGCGCCCCTAGCTTACTCCTTAGCCTTTTCATCTCCTGAAGGTATCCTGCAAGGCAGCACAGGTTTTAGGATCCTGCAAGGATCTGTTGTGGAGGGTTTGGGAGCACCTCCAAAGAAATATGGAAGGTGATTTAGGAGACACTTCCATTCAAATTCTTGCAGTGTTCTTTACCTCCCCTAAGCTAGCTGTAACTCGTCTCTGACAGCTGCCGTTTCCCCCCAGCTGAGCAGACTATACCGTGTTTCTCATATTTTAAGGCATCCCTAAAAAATAAGGCATGGCAGGATTTTCAAGACCTGGCGAAATATAAGGCATACCCCGAAAATAAGACATGCTGGTACGGTATGGCAGGGCACGCCGTGCCAAGTCCCGACCCAGCGGGACCCGGCAAGGGCAGCAGCGCGCGCTTTGCCGAGCCCCGACTGAGCGGGAGCCGGCAAAGGCAGCAGCGGCGCTTTGCCGAGCTCCAAGCCGGCGGCGGGCTGCTGCTTTTGCTGGTTCCCGCTCAGTCGGGGCTCGGCAAAGCGCGCACTTTGCCGAGCCCCGACTGAGCGGGAACCAGCAAAGGCAGCAGCCCGCCGCCGGCTTGGAGCTCGAGCCGGCAAAGGCAGCAGCGGCGCTTTGCCGAGCTCCAAGCCGGCGGTGGGCTGCTGCCTTTGCTGGTTTCCGCTCCGTTGGGGGGGGGGAGCAGGAAGTCGCTCCTCCTCCTCCTCCTTCCCGCTGCGCCTCCCCTTTCTGGGTTTCTCGGCGGAACCTCCTTCTCCTCTTCCGACGCTGGCTCACAGGGTTGTTGCGAGGATAAGATGGGGTCAGGGAGATCCATGGACGCCAGCTTGAGCTCTATGGAAGAAAGGTGAGCTATAATCTTGGAGGGATGGCTCAGAGGAATCTGGTGGAATCCTCTTTCATCACACTGGTCTCCTAGCAGCTGTCTGTTTACCTAGTTTGGAGACCAGGTGTTCTGTTATCTTGAAAGTGCATTGGGTATCAGGTCGGGGCTCGATAAGGAGCTTAGCCCAGTGTTTTGTCCTGTGGGATCAGAGAAGGTAGGTCTTTGGGTCAGCTGTACAATCCGTTACATGTTCCTTACAGTTGGGTGTATTGCAAAAGTGCCCAGTCCAACCACCGCCACCCCTTGGGTCTGCTACACAGCCAGCAGCATTTTATAACAAATGTTATTCTGAACGCTGGGAATGGGCTGATCTGTCAATTTTGGTTTCTCTCCGATACTCAAATTTTCCCCACTCTTAAATTCAGTTCTCCACATTTCCACATGATTTGTGGTGGGGGTTTTTTTTTTAAAAAAAGACCTCCTGAAAACTAATCAGCATTTTAGTGTGAATTTCACCTAATGCACACATTTACCTGCAGTTTTGCCTAATTTTAATTTTTGAAAAGCAGTTCCCCACGATACAATATTTTTTGGGGGCTCATTGTTTTCACTTTACTCAGTACATGCATTTTTGCACACATTACTTGGCTGGAGAACTGTATTGCCATGTTCAGAGAAGTACAAATTTGGAAGATGCCTGTGTTTTGGTTTGCATAGTGTTTTGGAAAGCATGAATGAGGTATGTTTGCCTTTAAATGCAAACTGAATTTAATCTAGTAGCACCTTGGAGACCAACTAAGTTTGTCATAGGTATGAGCTTTCGTGTGCATGCACACTTCTTCAGATTCTGAAGAAGTGTGCATGCACACGAAAGCTCATACCTATGACAAACTTAGTTGGTCTCTAAGGTGTTACTTGGTAGGGCAAAATCCTGGGTGCGAGAATGCTCAGCCACCCAGCTCATCAGGCAAGGGCCTGTGGTCGTTGCGGAGTATAAAAGGAAGGAGTCCAGCCACGATCCGGAGCAAACAGCAAGGTTTATTACTGCGCAGCAGGTTCAATGCCAGACTGAACACCGTGAACAGGGCTGCAAGAACTTTTAAAAGTTCCCACCACCCTCCCATAATGCACATCGAAAGCATCATACATACATCACTTGTGACAGGGTAAAACGTCAGAAAAGGGGAAGGTGCAAGGGGCATTAGCATACAGGTAAACAGGAGGTAAACAGGATTAACATAAGGTAACAATGCATGATGTCCCAGGGCATTGATAAGCAAGTACCAGTAAGTATCTGGGAGGGGATCCTTGAGTACCTGGCGGGGGAAAAACAATGGGTCCAGGTGTGTGTATTGCCTCTGGCTTCAGAGGGTTGGGAATGGCAGGAGATGGTACCTGAATGCATTATGGATATGCAGAGGAGCACCACCCTGGCTACATGACCTCTTGCTTAAAGGATTATGGCTGTTCCCTGCATCCCTGAGAGCCCTTGGCCAGTCGCAAAAGGGGGTTTCATTTAGAAATACAGTACAGATACACGAATTGATGCTTTTGAATTATGGTGCTGGAGGAGAAGAGTCACGAAGAGTCGGACACGACTAAACGACTAAACAACAACAATTCATTCATAAATAAATATGGTTACATAGAGTCTCAGGCAACAGAGAAAGGGTAGGAAAGGGAGCCTTTGTTACACAGGGCTTGATCTTGAGGGGTTCGTGTTGGTGCGATACTAGAGTGGTGTTGTAGGATGAGACGGGGTCCCCTTGAGGGCATTGGTGCCAATCTTGATTCCCATATGAAGCCTCGTTTGGGTGCCCCCCCCCAATAATTTTCCCTAACACTACTGGAAGGATTTTTTAAATTTATTTTTTGTTTCGACTACGTCGGACCAACACGGCTACCTGCAACTGAATTTAATCTCTTCACCCCCCCCCCCGGCATTCCTAGTGTCCATTGGGACTGGTGGGTCAGAAGGCCCAAACAGTAGGCGGAGACAGAGCCAATGGCGAATTTTCTCTCCCCACCTCCTCCCTTGCTAAGTTTTATATGGGCAAGATGGAAACTTAGGAGGAGAAAGCTGACAGGCAGTGCTACCACCTGGAGTGGTTGCAAGTATAGAGGCAGGCAGGGGTTGTGGGTTGTGGGCAGAATGAGTGCCCCATTTACTGCAATGGACCTGCCTCCACGACCTGGAATATATCCCTTCTGTTGTCTTCAGAGCTTTAATTAAAGCATGTATCAGCGCTGCCCCTTTAATTAATGGTTCTTTTGCAGACAGCTGGTATGATTCCGTCCCTTTTTAATCCCCTCTGCCTCATTTGCATATGGCTTAGTCAATGATCTAGCCTCCTCCATCTGAGAAATGCAGAGGGATTCCCACTCCCCCTTATGGGCATATGCAATGCACTCTAGGTAAGATGATCTCTTTTTTATTGACTTTATTTTATCAGCGGAGGGAGCAGGATGTAGGCGTTTGTGTTACACAGAACTCATTACCAGGTGGAGTTCTCTAGAAGGTCAAAAGCCTGAACGCTCCCTTTCGCAACCCACAATGGCTTATTTAGAAGATCACCTTTAAATATTTGCATGTCCTCTTCTGGGGCGATGGCTGTCTCATCGCAGGTCGTGAAAAAGATAGCTCCTGCTATGATATGCCGTGATTTTTGCCATAGGAAGTTCGGTAGAATCCTATTCCCAACCATATTCTTAAAATCTGTAATTCTGGAAAACTCCTATTCTGCATTTTAATTATTTATTACACTTCTATACCACCAGCTTCATATCAGAGTGGGGATTTGAACCCTGCTCTCCCAGGTCCTACTGGTAGTCGGTAGGGCACGCCATTTGCATTTTCTTCTTGGTTTGCATGCGTTTTGGATTACAAACACGTCAAACTCGGAAGTGGGTGTCCCGATTTGCAACCTTTTTTTGGAGTACAACCTGTCAAGGGACGTCCCCAGAGTCTGCGGGAGGAGGAGGAAAGGAGATCGAGTTACAGGGAGCCCTGGCCCCCCCTTTCCAGCAGCACCCTGTCCAGTCGGGAAGGCAGCCAAACATCCAGTAGGGGGGAGAGGGAGGTGGTCAGCACGGAGAGGAGAGGGCTCGAAGATGCTGGGTTGGAGCCCTCGCACCACCTTCGACCGGAGGGCTCAGAGAGGGAGGTTGGAGTTTGGCGTCGTTACTCGTGAGCAACCACCTCACGATCCTGACACAACCCATTTTGGGGGGATTACGAACAAATTTATTTTTGGAGGCCCCATTGGCGAAAGCGTGCCTTGGGTTACAACCTGTTTTGGTTTACAAACGGACCCCCGGAGTGGATTATGGTTGTAAACCAAATAGGTACTGTACCTATTTGGGCATCGAGGGCGCCATCTAGGCTGCAGTTCCAGTTTGCCTGGACACTGTCAGCTGACTCTTGAGGGCCCAATCCCAGGCCACCAGCCCCTATAAAGCCCTGGCCTCGGGGGATGTTCTTCACCAGGGGTCAGCAAACTTTATCAGCAGGGAACTGGTCCACTGTCCCTCAGACCTTGTGGGGGGGGGGCGGACTATATTTTTGGGGAAAAAATGTCTATGCCCCACAAATAACCCAGAGATGCATTTTAAATACAGTGGACCCTCCAGATACAAACTTAATTTGTTCCGGGGGACGTTACGTACACCGAAAAGTCCGCAACATGAGGCGCCGCTTCTGTGCATGTGTGTGGCGCAATAGAGTGCTTCTGCGCAAGCGGCGAAACCCGGAAGTATACACTTCGGGTTTGCCACGTTTGCAACCCGAAAGTTATGTTACCTGAAGGTAACGTAACCCAAGGGTCCACTGTAAAAGGACACATTCTATTCATGTAAAAACACACTGATTCCCAGACCATCCGCGGGCCGGATTTAGAAGGCAATTGGGCTGGATCCGGCCCCCTGGCCTTAGTTTGACTACCCATGCTCTTCACTCTGGGAGCTTTGTGTTGTGGGCAAGGCCTGCAAAATCTTCTGGGTTCTGCTTTTGTTGTGCAGCTTTGTGACTCTGAGAAGATAGATTTTTTTGTGCTCCATGAAGTGGCTTCTTTACACCACAAGGACTGAGGCCTAGTCCCAGTTACCACAAGCAGGCTGAGGATGGGGACACAGCGATAGTTTCCAACCCTGGGGAACCGGTTTTCCTGGCACATATCGAACGCTGGCAGTCTGCAAACATTAATATTTGAGGAGGTGGTGAATAACTGAGGGGCGATGAGAAATCAACACCGTTTGTGACGTCTTCGTGTGCAGAAATAGCTTTAATGTGCAGAAATAGGAAGCACTTTTGTGTTTTTCTGGTCGGCGTTTAACGATCCCTCGCCCCAACATCTGGCAGTGGGTTTGCTCATTTTATGGGTGCATTTGTTGCTTAATGTTGAGCACATTTTTTTGCCCCATTGTATGTCAGAGCTATCTTGAGAAAAGACCCAGAAATCTAAAGCTCCTCATGTGAAGCATTGCCTTGCTTCATTGCTCGAAAGGAAGCTGCACAATCCATATTCTGGAACTGTTCCATGTTTAGATGTGTGTGCAATCGTATTGTTACTGCCGTTAACTTATTTGCACAGTGCTTCCAGCACACACCAGGACATGCCGAATGTCCCAGGTCCCCAATCCTTGGAACCTCCACTTTTTAAAAAGGATATTCTCTGTTTCAGTGCTGCCGTCTCTGAAGAATGGGCCTTCACGCTCCAGCTTGAGTGGAAAGCAGTCAACAAGCAGGAAGCGGGCATCGTTCCAAGTAGATTCCTAAGGGGTGCCAGCCAGCCAGTGCTAATTGAAGGTAATTGCCTCATCAATATTTATAATCCCTATTCTTTCCCCTCCCCCAAACGATGATCTGGTTATGCCAACAAATCAGCGTGGGCCTGGGGGGCCCTAGTGTCGTCGTCACTCGCTAATGCTTTCTTTAAAATGCCAAGGACTTGGAAATTAATGAAAAACCCACAGTCCCCCAATCTGCAGGCTTATGATTTACTTGTTGGGAGAGGAAATGTGGATCTCTGGCTACCTCTCCGTTGTGGTGTGATCTGCCACCACGATTCCAGGACCACATCTGCACCACACGTCTAAAGCAGGATCATACTGCTTTGGACAGTCTGGGCTTCCACCAAAGAATCATTGGAAGCTGTAATGGTAATGGCAATAGTAATAACAATAATACAGTGGAACCTCAGTTTACGAACACCTCGGGTTACGAATTTTCGGTTTACGAACAATTGTAACCTGGAAGTAAGTAACCCGAGGTTTCCAAGGCCTACGGAGGCGCTCCTTCACTCTGGGCCTCTGCAAAGGCATCGGAGTGTTTCTGTGGCTGCAGCCCAGTCGCGGACGCTCCGATGCCTTCGCGAAGGCCCGGAGAGAGAAAGAGAACGGGCTCGGAGGACGGGCCCGGAGGAGCCGGCTCGGACTGGGCTGCGTCGCTGCGCCCGCCCCTCACTCTGCCGCCGTTGCCACCACCGCTGATTGCTCCCGCTGCCACCCGAGCACCCCTCACCTCACTCACCGTAAGGAGAGGCAGCGGCGTCCCCCTTCCTAGCCAAGGTCGCCTGCCATCTCCACAACTGCCCCACAGGATGCCCAGCAGGTAGCTTCCCAGCCCCAAAGTTAGGTAAGGAAAATAAATGTTTATTTTTTTTCATCTACAATACTGTCTTTAATTATTTTATAGTACAGTACATTGATTATTGCCTTCATTTTATGTATCAATGGTCTTGGTAGACAGTAAAAATCACGTTAAATTGCTGCCTTAGGGGGTGTTTTTCATCGTCTGGAACGGATTAATCCACTTTCCATTACTTTCAATGGGAAAGTTCGCTTCAGTTTAAGTACGTTTCAGTTTGTGAACAGACTTACGGAACCAATTGTGGTTGTAAACCGAGGTACCACTGTAATAATAATAATAATAATAATAATAATAATAATAATAATAATAATTTATTTATTTGTACCCTTCCCATCTGACTGGGTTTCCCCAGCCACTCTGGGCTCCTGTAGTAGTTTTTGAGTTTATATACTGCTCTATACCTGCAGATCTCAGGGCAGTTCCAAGGATAAAATTAGAACATAAAACCACAAAATACATAATCAAAATAAAAACAACAGCAACCAGACTGGTTAGGAGAACCCCTAAAAGAAAGCGCAGTGGGTTTTTTTTCTTTAAAAAAAACGTTTAGGGGTTCTCTCATTTTGACTCAAGAAAACCCCGATTTTATAGTTTAAATCGGGGAAAATAAATACAGTAAATGGACAAAAGTACAAAGATTCACAAAAATGTTTAGGGGTACGCATGCCCCTGCGTCCCTCCCAGAAAAAAAAGCACCGAGAAAGCATCCTGGCTTAACCTAGTCCTAGTCAAGTTAACTGGCTGCATCTTTGCCTGGTGTTTCGGATGCCCATCTTTCTGTGATTTCTCCTTCCAGCAAGGATGAACTGTTCCACCAATGGAACGAGAGAGCTGGTAGGGCAACCTGCCACATAGGTGCAATTGGACAGGATGCTCCAGCATTTGCTGGGCTCTAGCAGCTTTTGCACAGGGTGAGAAAGCAGACGCTTGTACCTGTCAAGCAGCAACAGTTGGAGATCGTGGAGGTTTGCCACGAAGCAGCAATTACGATAGAACCGGGCTTCCTATAATATCTCAACATGGGTGCACATGTCAGCAAGAGAAGATCAATAGGAGGTTGTCAGATTTCCTACGCCTAGAGAAACAGGATCTTCAAATTCACTCTACTTTTTTTGTTTGTTTTCTTTTCCTTTGACCATTTTTAAAGCTGTGTGCTCTCGGCCTTGATGATCAGTGTGGGAGGGGAGAGGGAAGATGGGAAATTTGGAGCTTATTAGAAGATGGGGCTTGGTTCTATAAAACCAGCTTAGTTTTACCAGTCGGCTCTGCTGGGGAACATGGACGGTTTGCTGAATGAGGAAATCTGAAAGGGGGGGGAAAGGAACCTCTTAGAACTGCCTTCTTCTGTAGATCCTTGCCTTTTCTCTTAAGAGCTGCATGCTACCCAAAGATGGGACTATAACTGCTGTAATAGCTTTATATGTTGGCTGTCTCTCCAGGAAATAAACCAAACCCAGATGCAGGGGATAAACCCTTTTTCATTTAAAAAAACACCCCCACTATGAGCCATTTCTATTTGCAAGACAGTAGGAGGATTGTTTGTTCCATAGGCTTCTTTTGAAGACCTGATTCACTCTTGGCAATGCCGACTAAGCCCCCAAACCTATCTATTGTTGTGAAATATGAGCCAGAGTTCAATCACAGCATTAAAAGAGTTGCTGTGACTTGGAATGTGTGGTGTAATAATGTGTGGAGTGCCTTTTATTTTATTTGGGAGAGGGGCTTTCAGGGGAGGGGCTTCAACATGGATGTGAGCCCCAGCACTTATCTTTACAAATTAGCTGCACATTTTCTGTCTGTCAAAAGAGGAGTGAGGCTAGCTTCATGTTGTCAGGGATGGGCAACCTGAGTTTCAGGGCCAGATGTGACCATCCAGTATTCTCTATCTGGCCCTTAGGCCTCCTTTCATAGAATCATAGAATTGTAGAGTTGGAAGAGACCACAAGGGCCATCCAGTCCAACCCCCTGCCGAGCAGGAAACACTATCAAAGCATTCTTGACATATGCCTGTCAAGCCTCTGCTTAAAGATCTCCAAAGAAGGAGACTCCACCACACTCCTTGGTAGCAAATTCCACTGCCGAACAGCTCTTACTGTCAGGAAGTTCTTTCTAATGTTTCCAGGCCATGCCCTGTCCCTAACCGCACCCCTCACTGGGCCTACTATAATACATTTTTAAATGTACAGTGCAGATGGGGCCTTAGCCATGTCTACTCGTTTTAGTGGGTGAGTAGGTCCAATTGGATACCACCCTTTGGTTATTAAATCTTTGCCACCATGTGGAAGGTGCCATTTTGGATTCTTTGCCTCAGGATCCACCCCATTTCTGGCTCCTCCCCCAACACTTTCTTTCACCTTATTGACTTATTCAGCGCAGAAGGACCCAGCTTCACTTGTGGCAATAGAAAATGCGTATTGTTGTGCATTTTTGTATTATTATTACGCTGGTGTTTTTTTAAAATGTGGTTTTCCATATTGTGTGCTTACTGTTTAATGCCGCAGGGTTTTTTTTTTGCAAGCAGGGCATTATTATTATTATTATTATTATTATTATTATTATTATTATTATTATTTTGATAAGCCAATAATGTAAGACCTAAACGACTTTGCCTTCTGCTTCCCAAGCATTAGGCCGGTGGGTCTGAAATAAGCAGGTTGTGTCTCTCTGCATAATGAATAGCTTTAAATCTTTCCCCTTAGACCTTAATGGACAGAACCCTGTCCTGCTTAAATAATTTACAGTGCCCATAAACGAGAGGGTTTTCTTTCTCCCCCCCCCCCACCTCACTCTTTTCAAACTGCACACATTCTGTTTCCATAGAAACACATGCAGTCTTTCTGCCTTTGCCTCGCCTTTGGCAAATCAATAGTGGTTTATTTCTCTTTTCACACACACACACACACACACACACCCCTCCTCCTGCCTTTCAAGGCCTTCTGTGGAGGCCTTGGGGGGGGGAGAGAGAGATGTCAAAGGCACGGTTCCCTTCTGCACTCTGTGGGATAACTTTGCGGCGTAGAGCCTGGGGGGATTCTGAGCAGCAATTGACCCACTGGTGTGATTAAGAAGTGGCGGCTTTAATTGCACATTATACTGCAACCCACCTCCCCTCCCCGTGAAATGCTGCTGGCTGAGGACAACCCAAAGCTCTTGGATCTCCGAAGGCCCGCCGCCATGAGGAACAGGCCCAATGTACGGGGCGGCACTATATAAATAGCTTAAATGGATTGCCTTTATGATTTGTGAGAAATTCCACAGTCAGAGCTACAAGGTCCTATTTCCTTTTGTACAAGAGAGCTCTGATGATTTATTGTATCCTCGGGGAACATAGGAAAGCTGCCTTATTCCTAGTCGGACCATTGCTCCATCTGGCTCCGTATTGTCATCAGAGCAGCCCTCCAGGGTTTCAGACAGGAGTCTCTTTCGCAGCTGGGGAATTGAACCGAGGACCTTTTGCATGCAAAGCTTGTGCGGTGCCACTTATTGGAAGGCTCCCCAGAACAGGCAGGAAAATGGTTGTTTCTGCATTGTTAGATTCTCAGAGAGCAACATTGCCCCTCCCTCTTCCCTCGCGCTTCATGGCTTAGGCTGCTTCTGGCTCAGCTAAACTCCCAGGTCCGCGTTTAGATATAAGTGTTTGTAGATGCACCGCAGGTGAAAACGCTCTGATGGATGTCTCATTCCAAAGGCCAGGGGGAGAGATTCCCAGGCCATCAAGGAATGGGGAGATTTCGTTAGGTAGCTGCCTACCTGTTAAGTTTAGCAGGCAAAACTACTGTATAGCAAAGACTCATTTTGATGGGTAAGTAAGGTACCCATACTTAGAACAACATGAAAGCCACTTCCTCACATTCCAACCCTTCCCATCTCACTGCTTTGTTCCCCATCTCACCCATCCCTGGACAACTGCAATTTTGAACCTGTTTTGTAGGTTCTTGCAGTAAAATAATCACACAGGATGGTGCTTTTTTTTTTAATCCCACAGTCATTGCCCTGTGAATAAGGTGCAGACATTTAGTCAATCAGGATGCTTTTAATTAATCAATTGGATGGATTGGCTAAATGTTTGCCTCCTTTAAATTGCATGTGTATTAGTGCCAGTGGGCTTTTTCTGTTGCTACACTTCAGTATGGAGTTCTGGCACCTTTTTTTATTCTAACATTATTATTTATTGAACTTACCTGCCACTTTGTTTACTAAACTTAATTCAAAGAGACTTACTTACATACATACACTAAAACCTAGGTAAAGGTAAAATGGAGTAAAAGCTAAAATGCATTCACATTTATAAAGAGGCAGGGCTAAGACATTCTGCTCACTGAAGGAGGAGGTCAAAGGCCTGGTGGAAAAGAAATGTTCTTGCCTGGCGTCCAGATACAGGTAATGATGGCGCCAAGTGTGTCTCGCTGGGGAGAACATTCCATAAGCAGGGGGCCACTACTGAGCAGGCCCATTCTTGTGTTGACACCCTCTCTACTCCCTTGGAGGGGAAATGGGAGAGAATGGCCTCTGGTGACTAATGGGGGTCTCGGTTGGTTCATGCGGAAAGATGCGGTCCTTGCGGTATTGGGTCTTGAGCTAGTGGAAACTAGTGTGGTCATGCCTGAATTGGTGTTATGTGCTCAGACCATCTTCTGTTGGTCAGCAGTTTGGCTGCAGTTGCCAGGCTGTCTTCAAAGGCAGGCCTACATATAATGCTTTGCTGTGATGTAACCTAGAAGTTAGAAGGGTGTAGACAACAAAAGCAGGGTTGATGAAACCCTGCTCCAAATTGTTACTTCCCTTGCCACAGAATGGGCCAACTTTGGCAAGGGGTAGGCCCACCAACCTCTCAATCATTTGATGTGATTGACACTCGTGGAGGTGGGGGCAAATGGCACACATGAGTAGACGTTCCACTCTTCACCTGTTGGACAGGAAGTTCAATCCTGCTTTGTTCAGATTTGGGTGTGTGAGTCAGTTCCATACATGGTACCCCCTCATGCACCCAAATTGAGGAGGATTCAGCTCCCCCCCCCACCATCAGCTAACTGGTTCGGTGTTGGTGTGTGATAATCCTGCTTTATGCCGGCTTTGTGTTAGTGAAGCAGGCTTTGAGTTACCCGCATCCCGGTTTCTGTGTTACAAAAGCACTGAGTATTGCTTTCACATTCTCGCCGTCCTCCCTTCTTGTAAATCTTATTTCATGTTTGAATTCCCTCAGCTATTTCAAGAATGTCATCCTACTGAGGTCAGATTACTTTCCCATGCAATGTATAGAGAGTGCAAGCCTGCGAGGCATGGCACTTTTCAATTAAGTCCCTCTACTTTTCTCAATTAATTTCTTAATTTAGAAGTATAGGAGGCTGGAATTCCAGTATGGAACAGCAACACATCAGTCACAAGATACAAAGGGGGAGGGGGACCACACACACACACTTCAGATATTTTTAGAGGCTGTTCTAGAGAGGGTCAACACCCCCAACACAGTTTTCTGAAAGCCAGATGCGGTTGTTTGGGTCCTCACCTTCGTAGCATTGAAATATTGCTTTTTTAAAGACATAATTTACATTGCGGCTTGAGAGTTGAGCAAATAAGGTGGCAAGACAGGCGCTCAACTAGTGGGGAGGGGGGAAAGACGCCCACATTCTCCAGGAACGGAGAGGCACAGGTTCAAATCCATGACTAGTCTTGCACCCTGGACCCCAAGGAGGAGACACTGTTTCCCCTGTGTGGCAGGTAACCCAGAGCAGCCATAGGAACAGAGACCCCCTTTCCTTCCCACAGTTGCTGCAGCAAAAGTGCTGCCTGGTGACTAACAGTAGGAGGCTAGTAAAAACATGTCATTTTCTAGATCCCCTGATCCTCTTTGTGTGCCCATTCTTTCCATTGATGTTGTTGTTATCAGTTTGTTCATTTGTTCTCTCAGCTTCTTTCCCCCATTTTGAGGAATACAGACAAACTCTACAATTTGCCATTGGTTCTGCATCCCCTGATGAAGCTTTTAATCTGCTGTGGAGTCTTGAGGATCAATTCTTGTTGGGAAAGTGTGTGTGTGTGCGCGCCTGGTTGTCCCCAGAGGGCTTGCCCATTTCATTTCCTCCTGATTGCTTTGCGTCCCTGTCCCCCGACAACTAGCTTAGTCTCTGCAGCTTAATATATGGCTGAACGACATTAACAAGGGATCACTCAGGTGCTTTTATTTTATCAGAGTTAGAGGCCAGCGCTCGCCTCCTCCTTCCCCATGTTTTGATGGCACGGCAGCAATGCTCTGAATTGGCACCGGATAGCCAGGAGCTGCCATTTAAATTTCCCACAATGCCCCAGAGCAATAATCCTTCAGTTGCATTGTGGGTAATTTAAATGGTGGCTCTCAGACTCAAGACTATTTTGAAATGGAGGGAGAGAGGCCAAGCAGGTGTTGGTTTGATATGCTGCTACCAGGACCCTTGTAAGCAGGGTCTGGCCCTCGTAGTAATGACACCCTCAGTGTGGTGAGCAAGAATTTGGGCCTCTGCTTGTGACATATATGGTTTTGCCCTTCTCCGTTTTAACCTCACTCAAAGTGAGTGGCTGGCCCAAGGTCACTCAGAGAGCTTCATGGGCAGGTCCTCTACCTTAGAATCATAGAATTGTTGAGTTGGAAGGAACTCCAAGGGCCATCTAGTCCAACCTCCTGCAACCTTCTATGATTTTGAAGGTGAACGCAAAGCTACTTCAGCAGGTCATTAAACAATGTTCTTACCGTTTCCGGTCTTCTGTCATTTAGCAGCACTTCTAGGGATGGGGGATAAATTACTGTAGATCCAGTTTGCATTTAAAGGCTAACCTACCTAATTCATAGTCCCCCAAACAGTACCTGAACTGAAACACGGTCATTCTTCAAAATGGGCTTGTGTTTAAATTTTGCAATTCAGTTCTCCAGCTAAGGAATGCGTACAGAATGTGTATATTGGTGAAAATACATGATACTGTATTAGGCAAAACTGCTTTGCAAACATGTGCCTATTAGGAGAAATTCGCACTAAGATGCTGATGGATGAGACATTTACTTTTTTCAACAAAACAAACAAATAAAAATAAATCGGAAACTTATATGCAGATGTGGAGAACTGAAGATTGGAAAAATAAGAAATGGAGAGATGCTGAAATTTACAGTTCTAAGGAGAGGCTCTTTTGCACAACACTGAGCTTCGTAGGCTTAGGAGGTTCGTTTTTGCAGCCTTCTGCCCACTGCGTGTGTGGGATTATGCTCCCAGCCCTGCTAAGGATGACAGGGGAGTTTCCACGACTGGCCTCTGCCACCTCTGCAAACCAAAGACAGGTGTTCAAGGTCTGAGCCGACGTGGTATTAAATGCTTTGGACTCCCACATACGAAGATCAGCTGTCAGGAATCCGCACAACTCACGTAGGTCTGCCCAGGTCTGCGGCACGATGACGCAAAGGACAGGGAGCCAAACGTATGCCATGATGTGTGACCCAGTTTTGCCTTTTGGAGGGAATGTCTTGTCAACTTTTTGCTGGTGTGAACTGCTCGTAGCGACGCCATTCCTCAGAATTCAGCTGCTGCTCCAGAGTCTCGAGGGGTTATGTCTGGGAGGGCATGTGTGGCGTGCAAACACCTTCTTTTTAGTGTACCCGTTGGGACAGGGGTAGGCAACCTAATTCCCGTGGGCCAGATGCGGCCCAATTGCCTTCTCAATCTGGCCCACGGATGGTCCGGGAATCAGCGCGTTTTTACATGAGTAGAATGTGTCCTTTTATTCAAAATGCATCTCTGGGTTATTTGTGGGGCCTGCCTGGTGTTTTTACATGAGTAGAATGTGTCCTTTTATTTAAAATGCATCTCTGGGTTATTTGTGGTGCATAGGAATTTCTTCATTCCCCCCTCCCAAATATGGTCCAGCCCACCACATGGTCTGAGAGACGGTGGACCGGCCCACAGCTGAAATAGGTTGCTGACCCCTGCGTTGGGAAATACATCCATGTTGATACTTAAGGCCACATCCACACCATCCACACACACTCTCATTCCTCTTTAAACTGTCATGGCTTTCCCCAAAGCATCCTGGCGGACTATAGTTTGTTACAGGTGCCGAGAGTTATGCGGAGACCCATGTTCCCCTCACAGACTTACAATTCCCAGCGTCCCCTGCAAAGAGGGATGAATTGATAAAACTACTGTGGGAATTGTAGCTCTGGGATCTAAGTGTCTAGGAAATTGCCTTATCAGCAGGCCAGATCAGTGACCCCAATATTTGCTATAGTGACTAGCAGCTAGACTTTCAAGACAAGTTTACCTCATAACTCTGCCTAGAGAGGCCATTGGGGATTGAATCTGGGACTTTCCGCATGCAAACCAAGATGCTGTACGATCCTTTCCCTGTCTCGGCCGGCTGGTGGCCCCCTTGATGCCAGCAAATTGGTGCTGTAGAGTTCACTCCTGCAAGTGGTAGTTATGGCCACCAACTTGGATGGCTTTTAAAAGAAGGCCTGGACAAATTCACGGAGCATGAATCTGTCAGTGGCTACCAGCCACAATGGTCATTCTCTGCCTTCATGGTCAGGGGCAGTAATGCTTGTGAATACCAGTGTCTGGAACAGCACTTGTGTTCAGGCCCTGCTTGATGATTTCCCACAGAAATCTGGTTGGCCGCTGTGAGGATGCTGGACGAGATGGGCCCTTATTCATTATTTATTATATTTCTATACCGCCCTTCATCCGAGGATCCTATAACAATAACCCCACCCCCCCACAGTATTTTACGGTTCTTCTGTTATCTTCAATTCAGTTAAAATATCAACAGCTTCTGTTTTTCTACTTCTACTGGTCAGCTGTTCTCCGGATGCAACCGCTGGCTTCATCTCGCTTTTTTAATATTTAGCAGTCATTTATGCCTTCCTTTATAAGCAATTTTTTTTAAAAAAAGTGCTTCCTCAATGTTGTTCCATTAATCCCCTTCTTGAATTGGAGGGCTGGGAAGCTAATCTGTTCATGTGCAGGAGGATTGGCTTACAAATAATTAGCAGAGGATTTTTGTGCCAAATATCAGAAGCTAGGAGGAGAACCCCACAGCAGAAAATGTAAGTTGATGAACATGGTCTCTTAGCCAGATTTTTAAACTAAATGGATGAAATGTCCCTTCCCCTCCCCCCCGCTAAAGCACTCTCAGTGATTTTTGTTTGCTTGCGTAGAATAATGGCTTCCAACCTGAAAGCAGCAAGGCTTCCATGCCACTGCATAATGAAGCGCCATAATGATCAGGTGATGTGGCCATGGATAGCAATTGGTGGAGGGGAGGAGTCAAATGGCAGCCAGTCCTAGCTGAGCCAATGGAGGGTCCCTCCCTGTCTCACCTCTCCCTCATTGACCGCCAGGGGAAATGGTGTTATATCTGACTTAGAGGAGCTAAAGGGCAGTGCAAAAATTTTAATGGAGAATGGCCAGTACTCTTCACTGAATTACGGAAATGTGTAAAACAATTATCTGTAAACTTCGATATGCACATGAACTATTTTGATTTGATGCTGCATGTGGATTTTTGTTCGTCATTCAAAATCAAAAGAGCCAACTACAGTTGTACCTTGGAAGGCGAAAGGAATCCGTTCTGGAAGTCCATTCAACTTCCAAAACGTTTGGAAACCAAAGCACGGTTTCTGATTGGCTGCAGGAAGCTCCTGCAGCCAATCGGAAGCCACGGAAGCCCTGTCGGACGTTCGGCTTCCAAAAATAGTCTGCAAACTGGTTTGCAGTGTCCGGGAGCCAAAACGTTTGAGAACTAAGCTGTTTGAAAACCAAGGTACGACTGTACTCCATTAGACAACATTGTAGGCCACTGAGCTGTATTTAAGTGCATTGTAAGTTTATTTCTTCTAACTGCCCAGCAGGTGGTGGGTGCCCTTATCTCTGCTTTTAAGGCATATCCTACTCTGGTTTACGAGAGCAGCAAACTAGTTTCTCATTACTCTTAAGTGGAAAGTTTTGAATTTCTCATGGCTTGTGGTCTTGGGTGTGTTTGTATGTGCGTAGTTGCAGCCCCAGCAAGTACGGTTGATGGACAGGGATTATGGGAATTTTAGTTCAGAAACATGTAGAGGGTCAAAGGTACCCCGCTAGTGACTTTCTTATTGTTTAGGCATGGTATTTTAACACCTTTTCTGGTTCAGGGAATGGACAGAGTTGGAGGTGGCAGCCACAGAACTAGGTTGGTTGCCTAGAATTCATACTACTGTACTTAGAATCACAGAATTGTAGGGACCCCGAGGGTCATCTAGCCCAGCCCCCTGAAATGCCGGAATCTCAACTAGATCATACATGACATGTGGCCACCCAGCCTCTGCTTAAAAACCTCCAGTGAAGGAGAATCCACCACTTCCCATGGGAGCCTGTTCCACTGTCAAACAGCTCTTACTGTCAGAAAGTTCCTATATTGTCAGAATCTCCTGTCTTGTAAGTTGAATCCATTGGTTTGGGTCCTAACCTCCAGAGCAGTTGAAAACAAGCTTGCTCCATCTTCCATGTGACAGCCTTTTAGATATTTGAAAATGGCTGTGAGATCTCCTCTCTGTCTCCTCTTTACCAGGCCAAACATACCCCGCTCCCTCAACCATTCCTCATAAGGCTTGGTTTCCAAAACCCTTTATCATCTAGGCTGCCCTCATCTGCACACATTCGAGCTTGCCAACATCTCCTCCTTAAATTGTGGTGCCCAGAACTGAACATAGTACTCTAGGTGTGGTCTGACCAAGGCATAATAGAATAGTGCTATTACTTCCCTTGATCTGGACACTTAACTTCTGTTGATGCAGCCTAGAATAGCATTAACTTTTGTTTGCTGCTGCATCAAACCCGTCTCCTCGCTTTGTCCTGGGGCAGGCGCTCACCAGCATAAAAAACGAGGTTGCTGCTGGCAGCACAGTTCTGGTCTCTTGTGCAAGGGTTCTTGAGAATTTCCAACATTTCTTTGCACTGGAATGGGTGGAATAGCTTTGAATGGAACGCGTGGGAGGCTTTATTGGCCCGATGAAAACCTGCACACATGCCAAAAGCTGTGAATGAACAGTTAACATGCCTGTGCGGGGGCAGAAGCATGTGTTCAAGGGCCCTCTATGAGACATTCATGGACAAATTGCAGAAGGGCGCAATATGGTTTTGAAAAATGGCAGCGGGTGCGTGCCAGGTTTTTCCTAGGGCCGTCTGCGTAATGGTGAGGGTGATTATTATCCAGGCGCTGTTCTGTCTTATCCAAGTGGGGGGATGGAATGATATAGAAACCGTGAACACCGTGTTTCCAGCAATAGGAGTGGGGGGCAAGGGGTTTATATTGAAATAATGTCAGGCGATCAACCAGGTTGCTGCATTTCAGGGTATGAAAGAGAATAATTCCCCATCTTGCTGGGAGCCGACAGCTGTGCTACAGCTGTAATCCTGCTGTGATTGACCTCCGTGCTTAGAGACTGCCTACCTTGGAGAGTGCCAGCTGCCGAGGGCAAGCAGCAGAGGATGCCCCATCTCCCTGGAAGCTGCTGGGTGCAGAGAAAAACATTGGACTGGATGGGACCTTTTGGCCTAGTCCAGCAGGGTTGTCTTCTTATAAGCCCCCGGAGAGAGTGCTTAGAACAAGAGTGGGGATCCTCAAGCCCTGGGGGGCTGAATGTGGCCCTCCAGGCATTTCTGTCTGGCCCTCAGAACTCTCCCTGGGCCAGGCAGAGGTTTGTTCCAGCTCTGCCTGGAGATGTAGTGGATTGAACCTTGGACCTTCTGAATGTGAAGCAGATAGCCCGGTTGGAGCATGGTGCTGATAATGCCAAGGTTGCAGGTTCGATCCCCATTTGGGACAGCTGTATATTCATGCATTACAGGGGGTTGGACTAGAAATCAGGGGTGGCCAACTCCCAAGAGACTGTGACTCACAGAGTTAAAAACTGGCAGTGATCCCCCTTTTTAGGTCAGGTTCAGGTCAAAGTTGTTGAGCTTTTTTTTAGGGAGGAGGAAAGCCCCATTTATTAGGGGTTCAGGTATTCAGGTAAAAGTTGCTGTGCTTCTTTAGGAAGGAAAGCCCTTTTTGGGGGGGGGGTTCAGGTACAAGTTGTTGAGCTTTTACTAGGGGAGCAAAAGTTGTTGAGCTGCTTTGGGAGGAGCCAGTGTTCTACTACAGATGTCCAGTGATCTACCAGTAGATCACGATCTACCTGTTGGATGTGCCTGGACTGGATGATCCTCAGGGTCCCTTTGAACTCTACACTTCTATCCTTCTTTTCTTCTTGTAGCTGAGTCCACTCTTTTGAGCTAAGGCACTTTTCTGATATGTAAACTGGGAGGTCCCATCACCTTTGCTGGAATGCCTCTTTCTGGAGGCGTGCTAAATTCACGTCCAGCGGTGAACAATACAAAGCAAAAGTTGTTCGTGCAAGTGAGCACTCAGAACAGGATGCAAAAGAGACACGGGTGAACCAGTTTTGTTCCTCAGCGAGCTTGTAATAACCCGCTCTGTGGCACCTTGGAGACGTTTACTTAATTGAATTCAGTCTGCCGTCAGGTTAACGTCCCTTTGCTTGTTTGTTAATGAGGCTGGTACTAAGGCTCCTTGGCTCTTTCCCCAGCTTGCAGCAGGAAAGCTCCAAAGGCTTGCATGGAAATGTTCAATTTGCTTGGGCTATTCCTTGAAATCCATTCAAAAGGCAAAGCATCTGCAAGGCAGATGAACATTGGGCCTGCACAGATGTAGCCACCTTGAAACATAACAGAGGTGGTTTCTTCCCCCCCCCTTTTTAAGGACCTCTCCATATGTCTTTTATTGTGCATTCATGATTATTTGTGATCACAATGGTCTGGGGGCAGGTCTATGCAATCCCACTTTGCTCCTGCACAAGTTCCAAAGCAGACATGCTGCCTTTATTTCCAATTGGCGCCTTTCGCATAACTTCCTGCTGAAACCCTGTAACTTTATACATCACAAATGTTCTGCTTTCGTGGTGCTATAGCACAGGAGTGACCCTCCCGATGGCAAAAATGTGGTAACATCAGGGAATCGTCACAGAACAACTAATAAAGTTGAATGGTGTGTGGGTGGACCAGTATAGACCCACCACCAGTGCACTGTTATTGCATCAGTGATGTGGCAAGAAAACAACCACCCTTTAGCCTGGAGGTATTTGGGCCAATATGTTTTCAAAAGCCACAGCACTGTGCGACAGCCTCCCATGCTCAACCCAACTTTCTCACCAGAGTGTCTTCGCATGAAGGTTGGTGACCAAGCCACTTGGTTGAGAACAAACTCGCATATGAAGCAGGAGAAAAGCCACACCCACCCAAGGCCTAGTCTCTGCCGTTCCCACGCTCTTGTGTAAAAACTAGACTGGAACTGTTCCAAGCTCTGCTAATCTGGGACACAGAAAACCTGGTCTGGGTTCCCTTAACATTGCAACCACCACAAACCTCCCAGAATAAGGGCCACACCAGGAGTGTTTGTTTGAGGAGGATCTCAGGTATACTCATGCAATGCCTGTGACATTGAATTGCCCTCCAATGGCACTCCCCCCCCCCGCAGGATTCTGGGTTGTTTTAGAGGGTCCCAGCTGGAACTGCCTCTGGTTTCTTTATTTTCTGGCTAGTGGAGCAGGGAGCTGGTGCTTAATCTACGAGGCTCCCTGCTCAAGACCCACTGAGCAGAAGGGCCCTGTGGATTATGCCCCATGGGTCGGACCTCTCTGTGGATCCTTTAACAACCTTTGACAAATTGTTTTCTAGTTATATGTACTGCTAACATGTGATAAAACGAAGCTCTCTAATATTTCCTGAGTACGGCAGGTATGAAGAAATTTGTTGTTGTTGTTTAGTCGTTTAGTCGTGTCCGACTCTTCGTGACCCCTTGGACCATAGCATGCCAGGCACTCCTGTCTTGCACTGCCTCCCGCAGTTTGGTCAAACTCATGTTCGTAGCTTCGAGAACACTGTCCAACCATCTCGTCCTCTGTCGTCCCCTTCTCCTCGTGCCCTCAATCTTTCCCAACATCAGGGTCTTTTCCAAGGATTCTTCTCTTCTCATGAGGTGGCCAAAGTATTGGAGCCTCAGCTTCACGATCTGTCCTTCCAGTGAGCACTCAGGGCTGATTTCCTTCAGAATGGATAGGTTTGATCTTCTTGCAGTCCATGGGACTCTCAAGAGTCTCCTCCAGCACCATAATTCAAAAGCATCAATTCTTCAATGAAGAATTCTTCAATGAAGAAATTGTGACGACATATTTACAAGATGTAATAATTGTGCATGGAACACTTTGCTCTTAATATTAATCTGCAATCTGCAAACTGTCACTGCCCTGCAACACCCCCACATAGGTTTCCCACAATTTGAAATAGCAAAATGCACCCTGAATTCCCACTGAAAGTTGTTGGGGAAGGTTTGTCTACATGCCAATCTAATTTTATTGGTTGGGGTCCCTTTTTTTTGCCGCTTTACTTTCCCTGTGAAACATTCCCCCACAACCGTTCAGCAAACTAAGGAATGACTTAGCACTAACACAAGCATTTTCTTACAGGTTGCTATGGTTCCCCCACTCTCAGTCTGAACAGGCAATGAAAGAATCTCCTCCTCTTGGTAACAAGTAGCTTTCTTGGAATCGCTGGAGAATGAGATGGCGGTGCGGCCCCTGTGAATTGTCCTGGTAAGTCTTCTATGTATTCCAAAACAGTTCAGCTGAAAACACAAGGTTTCCCCCCCTCTAATAAATTCATTTTATAAGAAGAGTCCTGCGGTGACAGGCCATAATCAAAATCATAATTTGATTGAAAAGTCTGCTGGAATATACAGTCTTCAGTAAGCACCAGAGGTTCTGGCCTCAGTTGCGGATCCACAATGGCCCCTGGTGGCTATGAGCTGTGTATCTGAGCCATGGGGGGAAGAGTATAGGCAGCTGGTGCAAGCTTTTGACCCCCAACAGCAGCCTCTAGGGCAGAGCAAAAAGGACCAATTAGGGAAACCTCCCTTTTCTGAAATCAAAGATCCCTGCTAGATCAGACCAGAGGTCCCTCGAGGCCAGTCTTTCTCAATTTGCAAGGTTTTTCTTTTTCATGACAATTCATCAGCATTTCAATGCAGTTGCCCTCCGTACATTCTACCCGGCCCTCAGAACTCTCCCTGGCCCTCACCACTCATTGGGCCTGCTTCACATTCCTGTATTTCCCTGCCTGTAGAGCAGTGCTTTCCAAACTTGGGTCTCCAGCTCTTGTTGGACTACAACTCCCATCATGGGCGTAGGCAGGGGGGGCAGTTGCCCCCCTAGAAGCAGGGCCGCTGGCCAGCCTGCCCCACTGCCTGCCGCTGACTGGTGCCGTCTGTGGGGCGGGTGGAGAGAAAGCCCCAGAGCCGCGCAAAGCGTTTGGCTGGCTTTCCCTCCGCCCGCCCCACAGCCAGCCGGCTAGAAGGGATGTCTCCCTTCTCCCTTGCTGGCTGTGGGGTGGGTGGAGGGAAAGCCAGCTTTCCCTCCATCCGCCCTGGCGATCGCGGAGGGGGAGGAGGGGATCGGAACAGCCCGATTTCAGGCTGATCCTGGCGCCCCCTCGCCCCTGCCGATCGCGGAGGGGGAGGAGGGGGCCGGAGCAGCCCGCTTTTGGGCTGATCCTGGCGCCCCCTTGCCCCTGAATGACCATGGATTTCCTTGCCCCACTGTGGCCCCTCCCCCCGCCCCTTGCCCCGCCCTAATTTTGATCCTGGCTACGCCCCTGACTCCCACCATCCCTGACCACAGGTCCTGCAAGACAGGGAGGATAGGAATTGTAGTCCAACAATAGCTGGGGACCCAAGTTTTGCAGGGAGTCCCATAGTGGTTGGAATTGGAGCAGACAACAGGCAAAGCTGACTCATTCTCTTTTTGTCCCTATCCTCTTTCCCATTGCCTAGTTCTACAAGGGCAACACAGACTATAAGGAGGAGGGAGTTGGAAGGCAGGGTCACCTCCTGGACTGGATGTAAGAAGTCAGGCAGGCAGGTGGAGGCTGAGTTCAGACTGAGGTTAGTGGGGCAGCGCCCCACTCGTCCTACCAGACCAGCCTCCCGTGTTTCCAGGAATAATTCAGTGTGTTAAAAGGCTGCAGTTTTATCGCTGACATGAATTGGTTAGTACAAGAACAGAACATCTGTGCATAATATGTGTGCGTGATAAGAGAATTGTTAACGCATGGGTAAATTTTGCAGCTTATTGCTTTGCCTAATGGTGTTAAGTCTGCCTGCACGCTGTCTCGCTAAGAGGTTCTAATGACATTTCTTGTTCTTTTGCGTGTACACACACACACACAATTAATATGGTTCTATTATCTTGTTGGCTTTTGAAATCTTCCGCCTGCCACGTAATGGAAATGAGATAATGTGATGGAACGCTCCCCCCCCCCAAAAAAACCTGCCCAATTCATTCCTGGTATAATTTCATCCACCAGTGGAGTCTGTACCAGGAATAAATGGTATTTTCCTTCTGTGTTTTCGAAGGGGGAAAGGCAATACTAATAATTGAATTTGTGGTGCTTTCTGCTCTTGTGGATTTGAGGTATTTAACAGCAAAGCAAAATACTATGGGTTGCTTCTAGTGTTAAGTCATGCTCAGACCAGTTGAAAATAATGGGCATATTTAACACAGGTCCATTGGGCAGTATCCAGCAAACGCGTCCTTTCAGCTCAAGGATTTCTGCTTTCTCCGTCTTTTCTTCCCCATGCATGCCCCGTGCCCTTAGTACAGCTCACCAACTTCAGTGGCTCAGCTTGGAATAGAACTTGCTTGAATACAACCCTACGAGGCACATTTCTGCAACATGTCTTGACGTATTGTTTTCCTATCCATTTTGTTTCTGTATCCTTTATATATTTTCTTTTTGACAGTGAAATCAACACAACCAACGTAGCAAATAGAGTGTTGTTTAATTTTCCTGCTGTGCAATTGTGGACACATTGGTTCATTTGTTTTAAATTAGACGCTTTCTCTAGTATGTTTTTTTCCTTTTTGATGCTGCAAAAATCCATTTCATCTTGTTTTTTAAACACATTTATATCCAGGGTTGCCAGCCTCTAATTTCAAAACCAAGAGCCGTAGCTCATTAGTAGCACATCTGCCTTGTATGCAGGAAGATGCCAGGTTCAACCCCCAGCATCTTCAGGGAGGGCTGGGGGAGACTCCTTTTTTGAAACCCTGGAGAACTGCTGCCAGTCAGTGTCGACAATACTTAGCTAGATACCAACAGGTCTGACTCAGTATGATCCTAAAAGTAATGACACACTTGGAGGAGGCAAGAGGCATAGCCAACACAAAACCTCCATCTCTCATTATACCAGAACTTGGGGACATCAAATGAAGTGGAAACTTTGGTTAGATGTTTGAATAAATTTTATTTGAGGATTTCCACCCCCAAACTCAGTTCAAATTCTGCCAATTCCCAGTTGTCTCAGGAGTTGTGTGGGCAGGTGAACCGTTTAAAACCAGCTATCTCTGGTTACATTTCTTACACAAAATAATAATTAAAAAATCTTTTTATTTTTCAGTCAAACATGCTTCTGAGGCTTCGGACGCCGTACTGAAGGGCCTTCTCTTGGACTTCCTCCTGTGGTAGATTCACCCTGGTCCAAAATTCTCCAGGCATATTCGGCAGCGTTGCGTTTTGGCATCGCCAATGTCCCGCCATTTTGTTGTGGATTACTGGCTAGTGGCGCTGGAAGATGTCGACGTAGCTTCTTGACGACAAATCTGGAAGGCCGACTGCGTGCCTCCTCACCTTTTCTTCCTCCTGGCCTGGGGATTTATACGTTTATTCTCTTTCCTTCCTTTCTACCTCAAAAGCTGGTTTGAAGAAAAAAAAAAGTCTAAACATTTTCCAAAAGCAGTTATCAAAAATGACAAGTCTGTTCCGGCGGAGCAGCAGCAATGGCAGCTCGAGGAGTGGCTCCTCTGCCCAGGAACTCAACAACAGCCGCCCCGCGAGGCAAGTCCGGCGGCTGGAATTCAACCAGGCCATGGAAGATTTCAAAACTATGTTCCCCAACATGGATTATGACATCATTGAATGTGTCTTGAGGGCGAACAATGGCGCAGTGGACGCCACCATTGACCAGCTGTTGCAGATGAACTTAGACGGCAGCGGGTATGACGACAGCTCGGATTCAGATGACAGTATTCCTCCTGAGGTAAACCTCACTGTGTTGTGGGACGATGGTGGGTCTGGCTGCATCTCCAAGGAGGCCGTCCGCAAAATGCCCTCTGGTGGACCCCTCCTTATGCTTGCGTGCCATGCATACCTAACATGGTGGTGCTTCTTCCATTGCTGCTGGGTATCCTCTGTTTTTACTGCCCATAATTGCTGTGGGGCATTGTGGGAAGTGAAAATGGCAGCTGCCCAGCAATGAAGACCGGGGGGGGGGGGGGGAATGGGAGAATCCAATGAAAGGTGCCAAGGCCAGCAATGATACTGTGTGGTGAAACCAGGCCCGGGTGTTTGCTAGCTGATGTTCCAGGGGTCTGCTGTTTTTCTTGTGTGGAGAAAATAAAACCAGAGGATTTGGGGGGAGCAGGGGACTATGGAGTCAACAAACTGGACTGTGTTTGCTGAGGTAGTGGTTGTATTTTATACTACGGTTTTGTCATGCTGCTTTGTTTCTGATCGGTGAATATCCTGTAACTTGCTGCGGGAAGCCGGAAACTTTTTAGACCCCAAATGTTCTGGTTCTCTCCCCTCCCAACATTTGCTTTATTAATGCCATGTGGTAGCATTGGAGAAGCATCGTGGAATGACTGATAGAGCGGAATAAACCCGCCACTAATGCACTGTTGCTGTGTGAGGAACGTATTACGGTACTTTATAGGTCTGTGTTTCGCACACTACTCCATTATAAGCCATTCATTGTTTTCTTCTAGTTTTTAGGATTATTTTTTTAAAAAAATTGAAAGTTTTGGGGGTTTTTTGCTTGTTGCTCCCACTGTTTTTATGTAAACCGCTTAGCAGTTTGCAATGTATATAGCAGTATATATTTAAAAGAAATAAATACACTAGTCCCTCCAGCCCCGCCCTGCCCAGCGCCCCATGTTTTGGACTACAACTCCGATCAGCCTGAACTGGGGCAGAAAAATTCTATAAAAATATGAGATGAGCTGTGCTGGATCAGTCCACTGGCTCATCCAGTCCAACATCCTATAATCGCAGTGGATGCAAGTGGGAAGCTCTCAAGCACGATCTGTTCACAGGAGCACTCTCCCGTCTTGTGGTTTCCAGCAACTGTTATTCAGAAGCATAACCAGCCAGCATGAATTTGTCTAGTCCTCTCCTGAAGCCCACTCAATTTGGCGTCCATCACTACCTCCTTCGGGAGCAAGTTCCATAGTTTAACTGTGCAGTGCATGAAGAAGTACTTTCTTTTATCTATCCTGAATGTTCCAGCATTCAGCTTCATTAGCTGCCCACCAGCCCCAAACACTACAACAACCTTCCTTCATAGGCGCTCCACCCCCTTGATCATTTTGGTTGCCCTTCCCTGAACCTTTTTCCAACACTACAATATCTTTTTTCAGGTGAGGCACCCATTCCAAATGTGGTCGCACAGTGGATTTGTATAACATCATTAGGATTCCTTTTCTTTACTGGGTCAGTGTCCTTCATTGATCTCTCTGCTGTGACTGACTACAAGGTCTCCTGTTCCTGGTCAGCCACTGCCAGTTCAGACCACATGCAGGTTTATGGGTTTGGGGCTCACCTGTGAATAAATAAGGAGCACAAGAGTTATAGGGCATTAAAGGATAACATCTCCCGCCCCCTTAAGAATGGCAGTAGGAAAAACTATGTGCATAAGAGCTTTGCAGTGCAGAAAAAGACAAGGCGGGGGGGGGGAGAGAAAGGGGTGGATGACAATATCAGAGCAGCCATGGTGAGATGAAGCCAACGGCCTCACATTCTTCCAAAGCAGATCTGACAAGGGCAGGCTGTGTGTCGCGCTTGGTTAGAGGGACAACTGCAAGCGGGTTTCATGTTGCGTGAATAGCTCGCCGACTATTTGCGGATTTGAAAACATCCTGGCAAGATGATAGCACAAGCTCCGTGCTCCAAGGCTGCCAGGATCTCGGTGGAGTTGAAACTCTTTATTTTTTATTTTTGCTCTAGTAGCGGGAGGCGTCGGGTGTGGAGGGGCACGTCCTGCCTTGGGTGACTTAAGGCCAAGCGGCCAGTTGTCTGCCCAGTCTTGCAGTTCCCCCAGGGGTCTACCTGCCTCATGGCCCTCGCAAGATGCATTCAGCCCACCAGCTGGGCACAGCGGGGCCTCCAGAGGGCAATGGGAGCCTGGTTGTGTCGCGTGTTTGAGGCTGCAGAAGCAGAGGCAGTTGTGAAGCACCTGTCAGGCCCTGAAAGGTGGCTATTGAAGTTTATTAAGCTGTGTGGCGTCTTAAGATGCCAAACCTTGCTCTACTGCAGTGCTTGCCAAACTTGGGTCTCCAGCTGTTTTCGGACTATAACTCCCATCATCCCTAGCTAGCAGGACCAGTGGTCAGGGGTGATGGGAGTTGTAGTCCAACAACAGCTGGAGACCCAAGTTTGAAAATCACTGCTCTACAGGCAGGGAGCCTTAGGTGCGTGAAGCAGAGGTGTGAAGCAGGGCCCGTGAGTGGTGAGGGCCAAGGAGAGTTCTGGGGGCCAGGTAGAATGTATGGAGGGCAACTGCATTAAAATGCTGATGAATTGCCATGAAAAAGAAACTTTGCAAGTTGCTGCAGAAATGTGGAGAGTGAATTTAGGGTTGGAAAAATGAGAGGCTGAGTGGACGGAAAGTTCTTCCGTGACTTGTCCCTTGCTGCCCCCTCCCTTAACCCTCACTTGCTACTTTTAACCTTCAACTCCTTCTGCAGATCTTTTGAGTTCATTTTTCCTTTGGCCTCCTGCTGTCTCCGTTCCCACTTCCCCTGCCCTTCATCTTACAGAGTTGTCAGTAGCTTTTTAAACAACAAGAAATTAAGAGCTGCCTTCTTTTAGTGAAAGCGAGGAAGCCACAGGCATGAGACCTCAGTGGGGATGTCATAGAATTTGGTCAGAAATGGGAGCAAAAATTGCCACAATTTATATATTTTTTCGCCTCATGTCGGGAACAGTATTTATGGTTGTATTTTTAGTCTGGAAACCTAATGTAAAGGATTGTGTTACTGTCTGTATCGTTTTTGACGTTGCCCTTCTACTGAAATGCATTAATATGAATTATGATATCAATTGCACAAGTTTTCGCCCTAGCAGATAGAGAGGCAGTTAACGTAGGTCTTAGCAAAAGTCAAATTGTAGCAGAACAGAAACGCTGCTGATTGCAGTGAGCACAATCGCTGCCTCCTTTACATCCCTAGTCCTCACCGTTACTGGATCTCTGTAATGTCCTAAGCCATTCTAAATTCTGTCTCCTTCTGCCTCTCTCATTTGATTCAGATCTTGGAACGGACTCTAGAACCTGACAGTTCAGATGAAGAGCCGCCTCCGGTTTACTCTCCCCCCTCCTACGACATGCACGTGTTTGACAGGCAGTACCCACAGGCTCCCCCAACACCACCTCCCAGGTAAGCAGGCTAAACTCTTATTGGGAGTTCAAAAAATTCTAATGCATTTTGTTCAGCAATCAGGCGATTTGCATCAGCTGTCCATCTGAGGCATAAAGTGCATTGCCTTGCTGGCCTAAGAGCGGAGTGAAAAATAGCTGAATCCACAATATCTGGCCCACTAATCCAGTCTTGCAATTAAGCACTAGCCTGGTAGCCATAGGCAACCAGGAGTTTCATGTAAACAAGTGACCAGGCTGGCAGAGGAGGAATGGAATATTCCATCCTTCCTCTGTGCGTGCCACAGAAACCAAGCAGAGCAAAGCTCCCCTCCTCTGCACACAGTCTGTGGAGATTAGGAGAGCAGGGCAGGATGTTAGAAGCAGGGTTTCATCACCAGCTGGATGAATCACAGGCCTTTGGAAGCTACCCCTCTCCCGCCCCATCTTCAGCTAAAAGCAAGCTGCTAAGAGGATGCTTGAATGCAGGGACTCGCCTGGGCTGTGTGGAAGCGGCTGCAGTTTGCATCTCGGGATGTTGGAGGATTCCCACGCAAACAAGAAACTGCTGCAGTTCATGTTTACGTCTGTAGCCAGGAACGGAAATAATGCTGTTATACAAATCTATGGTGCGGCCGTTGTTTGGAATATTGTTCACAGTTGTGGTTGCCTCACTTCGAAAACGATATTGTGGACTTGCAAAGGGTTCAGGAAAGGGCGACCCAAACGATCAAGGGGATGATCCCCTCATATGAGGAAAGGTTCAGCCTTTGGGACTTTTTAGTTTGGAGGAACGGTGAGTAAGAGGCGACATGATGCAAGTTCATAAAATGATACATGGCGTGGAGCAACTAGATGGAGAAAGGTTTTTCTTCCTCTCTCATAAAACTAGAATCCACAAAAGTTGAACGCTGGAACATTCAGGACAAATAAAGGAAAGTTCTTGTTCATGCAGCACAGTGTTAAACTTTGGTACTCCCTCCCACAGGAGGCACTGGTGGGCACCAACTTGGATGGCTTTAAAAGAGGATTGGACAAATGGGTGGAGGAGGAGTATAGCCATGCTGGCTATACTCTGTCTGCACCATCAGAAGCAGGAATGCTTTTGAAAACCAGTTGCTGGAAACCACAGGAGGAGACAATGCTTTTTTACTCAAGTCCTGCTTGACCGTTTCCCACAGGCATCTGGCTGGCCACTGTGAGAACGGGATGCTGGACTAGATGAGCCACTGGCCAGATCCAGCAGGCTCTTCTTATGAGCCAAGCCAACACGATTTGCATTCCTCCACACAGTTGCTGTTTTTAAGTCCCCAAACAATATGTAATTAATGACTTTATTTCAGCACATTGTGTCGTTTCCTTTACCCTTGAAATAAGTGCTAAGTTAAAAAGCAGACAGTGAGATGGAATGATGTAGTATTTAGCAGAAACTGAACTGCAGAGGAACAGAAACATTGCTGATCTTTATGGATACAGGACAGAATGGAAGCCACTGCCTTCTGACATCCCTTTTGGCATCCTGATATCCAAGGTGAGGGGCAGCACAGCTCTCGTCTGCAAAGAACGGGGGGGGGGGGGAGAGAGGTTTGAGCCCCAATTTGAGCCCCTGGCCCACTTTGACTTGGGATCGTTCCCTGCCAGCATCTCCACCGCCGGCTTCAATTACCTGCTCACTACCCTCTCTTTTTATAAACCCTGTCCTAATGAAGACACTAACCTGTGTATACAGTCATAATTGCCTCTTGCCACCCTCTCTGACTTTCACGCTCCAATGAAGGGGCCGTGAAGGGGAATTCCCAGCATTGAGATGCTTGGTTATTAGCAGCTGCGAGCCGAGCCAAGATCTGAAATATAGCAGAGCCTGGGTCCCTGTGGCGTTCTTTCCTCATTTTTTCCTCTCCTTCTTTGGCTTTGAGCCCTCTTCCACAAGTTGGCCTCCTTCGCGTGTGCCAGTTAAGGGAGCCTAGGCTACTTTCCTCTCCCTTCTCTTGAAATCCTGGCACAGCAGAGAGACCAGATCTCGATGGGTGTTCTCAGACTCCTGCCTCAGCCTTTAGAGTTTGTTGAGTTTCTTTTCATAGAATCATAGTTGGAAGGGACCCAAAGCACCATTTAGTCCAACCCCCTGCAATCCATTGTGTGGAGATTTTCCTTCCACAAAGAACGAAGGACCGTTTTTGTTTTTTGCAGGTGTAGTTTGCAGCTTGCTGCTGACACAAAAATAATAGTTTACTACTTAGGTCTTCAACCAGTGGGTTCAGACAAAGCTTTGGCTACCATGTTGGTGTCTAGATAAAGCTCACCAGAGCACTCTATGACGTGTCTGGGCTAGATGTAAATGTCTGATGCAACACTCATTTTCTCAATTTCTATGAGTGCTGCATTGTGGCAAAGGAAAGGCACGAGCATTTTCCAATAAGATACATATTTCTGACCAGTCATACCCCCCCCCCCCCCCACTTTCCTGTGGCTATGCCTGCAGTGAGGGCACTCGGTTCACTTTCCAGTCTGCTCCTGTGGTTTTCAAGACTCCTCGTAAAATGGAATTTTGCTGGGAACTAGCATGCAGGGACGGGGTGGCACTGTGGGTTAAAGCACTGAGCGTAGGGCTTGCCGATCAGAAGGTTGGCGGTTCGAATCCCTGTGACGGGGTGAGCTCCTGTTGTTCGGTCCCTGCTCCTGCCCACCTAGCAGTTCGAAAGCACATCAAAGTGCAAGTAGATAAATAGGTACCGCTCCAGCGGGAAGGTAAACTGCGTTTCCGTGTGCTGCTCTGGTTCGCCAGAAGCGGCTTTGTCATGCTGGCCACATGACCCGGAAGCTGTACGCCGGCTCCCTCGGCCAATAACGCGAGATGAGCGTCGCAACCCCAGAGTCGGTCATGACTGGACCTGATGGCCAGGGGTCCCTTGACCTTTACCTTTAGCGTGCTGAAGTGGTGAGGCAGATTGGTTGCCATCATAGCAGCAGTGGCAGCCCAGGAAATGACAGCAACCGTCTGGTAGCTGCAGGAGGTTAGAGTTTCTGGAGGGAGAAGGGCTGCAGTGTTTGTTTGTTTGTTTGTTTGTTTTTCATTCATTTCATTTCTATACCACTTCATATTAAATAAAAAATAAATAAATAAAATCTCAAAGCAGCTTACAATCTACATAAAAACATCAAATAAAAACAGTCCAGAATTAAACGTTATGGAAGAAAGTCAAAGTATACATTCAAAGGAGCATAATCAACGGGAGACTAAAATATTATCTTAAAAGATTTCAGAAGGAAACATTACAAAGGAGGTCAAGTGCAGAATGCACATGTAACGCAGCAAAGTCCCCCCCCCCAATTTAATCTTCACATTTCAAATGAAAACCTTACTAATGGAAATCAAATATAAAATGCATGTTTAAAACAGCATAATTAGCAAGAGACTAAAAATATTTTCTTACAGCTGTTGCTGTCCTGCCAATGGAGGTACACGGCTGGTGGCAGCTGTGAAGATCAGGCTTTGGTGACCTGAGTCTGCACTAAGAGACAGCCAAGATGTCTCTGACCTCTAACAGCTTCAGCTTTTGTAGCTGGAGTCAGTCTGGACCTCGCCCTCCCAGGCCAGGTGGGAAAAGACCAGCAAGGCAGGGAGCACGTCATCCAGGACCATAGCTGCCAAGTACCCCGTTTTTCCTGGGAAACCCCCGTATTTTCTTACCGTTTCCCGCTGGTCTCCCAAATGGATTTATAGCCCGTAAATCCCCCAGAAAGCAGCTCCTGTTTCTGGTGCCGCTCTGCCCATGTATGGGCACCGTAAATCGGGCCCCGCCGGCATCGGAAGTCACTTCTATGCATGTCTGGAAGTGCATAGAAGCGACTTCTGGTGCCGCTCTGCCCATTTCCAAAATGGCCGCAGTGCCAGAAGTTGCTTCTATGAAAGTCCGGAAGTGTGTAGAAGCGACTTCTGGCACTGCGGACATTTTGGAAATGAGCACAGCAGCGCTGGAAGTCGCTTCTACACACTTCTGGACATGCATAGAAGCGACTTCCGGTGCCGCGCCGCCGCTGGTCCCGGATTTTTCAATCCGGAACTTGGCAGCTATGTCCAGGACTCACAGCCAAAATGGTCATCCTCACTCCTCCCCCTGGAACTTGAAATTTGGCTGGGTCAGGGGAAATCCTGTACGGAATTGATAGTGTTAAGTGCTAGGAGAGAGAGCCAGCCTTCCAAGCCTAGGAGCATAGGAAGCTGCCGTATTGCAAGTCAAGACCACTGGTCCATCTAGTTCTGTATTGTCTACACTGACCGGCAACAGATCTCCAGTGTTTCAGGGAAGAATCTCTCCCACTCCTATCTGGAGATGCCCAACAAGGGCTGGGCCTGGGGACTTTATATGCAGAGCAGATGCTCTAATAGTCTACTACGAGGTTTTGAAGCTTTGTCTTAATACGCCTCCCACCCCCACCCCACCCCATTGACCTTGCAGGAACGATCTCCAGAATTCCAGCGGACCCCAAGTGCAAAGGCGGTACCGGAACTGGAATCCTCCGTTGCTAGGCAACCTGCCTGATGACTTCCTTCGCATCTTACCCCAACAAATGGAAAAGGTGCAGGTAGGGTGGATATAACTCTCTATATTTGGGCTATGAGTTCAAAATACCGACAAGGTTTGTTCAGTGTTTCGGCCTTTCGGGGCATTAGGTAGCTCAGCAACTTGTGTGTGTGTGTGTGCGTGTGTTGCCACAAGCTCTTGAAACACACTTCAGCCCTCCTCAATTTGCATATAGGCCCTAATAGGTCAGGTACCACCTGCTGAACAATGGAATTGCTTTTGGGACATACTTGTTCTCTGATCTCAGCAACTTAGGAGTCATAGAATTGTAGAGTTGGGAGGTACCGCAAGGGTCATCTCGTCCAACCCCCTGCAATACAGGAATCTTTCACCCAAGGTGGGGCTCGAACCCATGACACTGAGATTATGAGTCTCATGCTCTACCACCTGAGCTATCCCTCAGGTCCTTGCTGCTTCCTCCATTGCATTCCCCCTATTTTACCTTCTCCGTCCTGCCCTGCTTGACCCACATGGTCATGCCTCCATTCCTAGAAGTCCCTTTTCCTGCCCTTTTGGGTTAGTTTTAAGAGCAGGTTTTAGATCTAAGCTTCAATTTTATATGTAATCATAGAATCCCAGGGGGGTATTTTATTACTTGTAACCGTTCCAGATCAGATTGGATGGCAACCCTGTGAACCTGATCTTTAAAAGATCTGTTTCAATGAAAGAGGATTCAGGAGAGAGGAGAACTCCCAAGGAAAACCAATAATGTTGAATGTGGTGTACAAGCCTTTAGAGGCAGGCACGTTGTTGCTGTGGTTGTTGTTTTTTATTCATTGCATTTATATCCCACCCCTTTCTCCAAGGAGCTGTACATCGTTCTCTCTCTCCCAACTTTATCATCACAACAACCCTGTGAGCTAGGTTAGGCTGAGTGGGGATTAGAACCCTGATCTCCCAGGACCTAGTCCAACACTCTAACCCAGGGGTCAGCAACCTTTTCCAGCCGTGGGCCGGTCCACCGTCCCTCAGACCACGTGGTGGGCTGGACTATATTTTTTTGGAGCGGGGGGGGGGAATGAATTCCTATGCGCCACAAATAACCCAGATGCATTTTAAATAAAAGCACACATTCTACTCATGTAAAAACACACTGATTCCCAGACCGTCTGATTGAGAAGGCGATTGGGCCGCATCCGGCCCACGGGCCTTAGGTTGCCTACTCCTGCTCTAACCATTACACCATACTGAGATCAAAAGCCGAGCCTTTCCATTTGCCCCAAGAGACACAGTTTAGGTGGTGCTGTGTTTGGAAGAGAAGAGACTTGTGGGTTTAGCGCCAAGCTGGACATCCAGTATCAGATGCCCATCACAAAATGTAGGCTCCCACCAAGCATCTAAAAAGCGTTAAGTTTGGAGTGTATGATTTGGAGAGGAAATGCCATGGGCAAGAAAACAACATTTCACCCTGTTTCCTGCATTCCTCTCCCCCAGCTCCCCCCTCCCAAATCACACACTCCCAGTCCTGCTTTTTAGAGTAGGCAGAGATCTGGTTCTCCACTGAAAAATGAAGCCTTGTGGATTTGAGTCCTCAGAGTGACAGCTTCACGTGTTACCTTTTGGGGGAGGGCCGGTAAAGGTGTACACCTAAGATTATTATTTTTTAAGTGTCTATTTAAAAGAAAGTGTGAATGCTGCAAACCTGGATGTGAGGGGGAAAGGGTACAGAGAGCCCCCCCCCATCATGAGGAGCAGCTCATCCACCAGCAGTAGCATCAGCGGGGAGGGGGAAGAGTCCAGTGAGGAAGGAGGAAGGAGGAGACGGGGCTCTAGCAGCATAGGAGAGCCCCTGCTGCACATGGGACAGGAAGAGAGAGAGGGGGAGAAGGAAAACATGGAAAGGAGACCCTTTTCCCCTCCGGTTCCGGAATTACGCAGGAGGAAACGCGGGAGGAGATTTGGGGTGCCCAGACTCTTAATGTTGGAAGAGGACGCGGAGCGCGCCATTCCAGGGTTCTGGGTCAGACTGAGCGGATGTATCCTGTATAGCTCTAGCACTGTAAATAGCCTGCACTTAATAAAAGCATGAAAAGGCAAAGGTCTGGAGAGTCGTTACTCTAGAGTAGTCGCAACGCATCACCTGTGACACTAGGTTAGCAAAATGCATGCATCATACAGGTGCAGCCATCGGAGGGGGGGGGGGCTCTGATGGGTTAGGGCTCTGGGCTCTGGCTCCCTGTGGTGGCCATGGGTTTGCTGCCCTGTGAAGCTTGCAGTCCCTAGCCGTTCCTTCTCTCTCTCTACGTAAATGCCACCTCCAGAGTCCGCAAAGCTGCCACCAAAAAACAGCAAGCCCCGGAAGCCAGAGGGCCCATGGCTCATTGGACCAGGAGAGGAAGTGGAAGCAGTATCTAGAAGACGAGCGGATCGCGCTCGTCCTGCAGAATGAAGAGTTTATGAAGGAGCTGCAGAGGAACCGGGATTTCCTCCTGGCCCTTGAGAGAGGTAATGGCTTATTTCATAATCTTAGCGTGCTTTGTTTGTTTGTTTGTTTGTTTGTTTCCTTTTTGGTAGGAATGTGGATTTTCTTTTAGCCAACCAATTTCATGAACGGTCCCCTGCCCTGTTTTGTTTATGTTTTATTACTGTTGTTGCTTTTGAATGGTGTGCTCTGCTGTATTTAGGAAACTGAGGTGATTATATATAAAGTAACATTCCTCAACACAAAGCCTTATCTGAGGCAGAGCAGCAAAAGCCTGTCAGTATAGAAAGGTCTTGACCAGGCTTCCTCGAACTCGGCCCTCCAGATGATTTTGGCCTACAACTCCCATGATCCCTAGCTAGCAGGGACCAGTGGTCAGGGGTGATGGGAACTGTAGTCTCAAAAACTATCTGGAGGGCCAAGTTTGAGGAAGCCTGGTCTTGACTGACCAATGGCAAATGGCAGAGAGTGGGCCATTTGAACCTCAAGCAGCAAGGAATTCCATAGAGGATTGGCCTGAATGCAAGGCAGCAGGTCTTCCCCTGAGCTATGGTGCCTGAGTGGAAATCAAACCCAGAACACAGCAGGGAAAGTGCCCAATTCCTGACCACTTGACCGCCAGCTTGTGACACTCATGCATTTCCTTCTCTTACTTTTTTGGTCGCCATCTAGATCGATTGAAGTATGAGTCGAAGAAATCCAAGATGAGCAGCGTTGCCCTCAGTAATGATGTTGCTTTCACCTCTGTAATATCAGGTATTACCACCCCAATAGTTCCCCCCCCCCAAAGGACGGGTGTTAGCTTTGTGGTCAGCTGCCAGAATGTGAGGGTGCAAATCCAGTAAAAAAATATTCCAGTTCAATCAGTACTTAGGTTACTTTGATTATGCAGGTGTGGCCAATGACTGGCTCAAGGTCACTCAGAGAGCTTTGTCTCCATGTAAGAATTTGAACCTGAGTCCCCCCCCCCCGGCATTGTTTGACACCAACAGTTAAGCTGTGTATGGGGAAGCTTTCTTTTGACCATTTGGCACGTTCTGAATTTTGAGAGAGTGCTGGGGGTGCCAGTCACAAAATGGCTGCTATGGGGTGTGTGTGTGGCATAAGACAAAATGGCTGCCAATGGTAACACAGAATTAGACGGTCACTCGTGACAAATTTAGGCTTGCCATGGGAAGTCAGCTTTGTCCTGCTGTTCCAGATCGTGGAGATCACGCAGTATTGATTTTACACATGCACACACATTCTCTTGCTGTCTGATATAACAGGGAGCATTCTTCAGCAGCAGCAGAAATAAACCACACCATGTAGACTCTCGTTTCACAGAAATAGCTTAGAGGAGAACCTGCACATTTTGCACCAAAACTTCCCTTTTTAGGAAGACTAGAGACTTTTTTTTTAAAATGAAAGCTCAGCATTGGGGATGTTGCCCCAGGGCAACAGTGAGAGCCTCCACGGGCATCAGTTGCACCCATAAGTGCCAGGTTGGACATGCCCGGTTTAGTATGTCCTGGGCACCTGGGGCAAATAGCTGGTGTGAAGCGACAAACAGCTTCTGGAATATGTTTTCAACTCTTGCCTTGTACATTTGCAAGCAAATGCTCATAAGTATCCTTTTGCTTTGGACTGCTGGATCAGGACTTAGTCTTCCCTGCTCCCCCCACTCCAGATCCTCCCCCCATCCCATGAGGAATGGGCACAAAATGGTGAGCAACCTGCTCTGGTCCCCAGTCATAGTAAGCACAGATTCCTCCTTCCTTTTCATCTTTGAACAAAGGGGATATTGGCTCGCTGGCAGAACAAGGAAATAATCCTGCTTAACCTTCACTACCCAAGCCGAGCGGCAGCCTCGGAGGAGGGAATTAGAGCCACTGTCTGTCGCTATCACATGAAAACTATGGAACCGCCGGGGCCTAACCAAGTATTATAAAGCGACTGCTTCGGCTGAGGATGCAAACAGCAATTGATGCTGCGCTGCAGGCAGTGGAATCTGGTCTGTCTGGGCGAATGAGGCAGCGCCCCACCAAGCTCAGCCTGTCCCCTTCCTGTGCCTTATCGCATACAACTAGTCTACGGGATGGCCCTGCCTGCCATCTTCCTTCTCCTTAGTCTCCGAGTTGCCCCTTTAAGAACTCAGCAGGAAGATGGAGGCAAAACTAGAATGAGCTGGCTCTACCAGTCTTTGTCTCTGGCGCCACCTGCTGTTGGGCTCCCTACCTTCTGCCCTACCATTCCCAGAGGGCACCAGCCATCGCTGGATTCAGGGGCAAAATTCTGGAAAAGACAGTTTAAGAGGATTGGGGCATTCTGGGCATGTCCCACTGTCAGACCTCTCAAGAGCCAAATTTGGTGCTGAATGCCGAAGAGTTGCGAGGAGACGCTCTCTGGTTCTTTATTTATTTGTATTAAGTTCCTATTCCTTAAGGCTGTAAATGCTGCATTGCATGATCTGGAGAAAAATGTAGGTATCTGAAGAAGTGTGCATGCACACGAAAGCTCATACCAAAATAAAAACTTAGTTGGTCTTTAAGGTGCTGCTGGAAGGAATTTTGGAGAAAAATGGACAGGTTCCTCTCCTATCGTACTACCCTGTCATGCAGAATTCAGCAGTCAGGGTGCTCACTGGGGACAAGACGATTGCAGATGTAGCGCCAATCCTGGCCCAACTTCACTGGCTGGCAGTTAGTTTCCAGGCCCAATTCTATGTGCTGGTTTTCACCTATAAAGCTTTAAACAGTTCAGGACCGCAATACCTCAGGGACCGCCTCTCCCCGTATGAACCAACCCGGACCCTGCAATCATCACCTGAGGCCCTTCTTCATGTGCCTCCTCCACATGAGGGTGGCAACATGAGAATGGGCCTTTCTGGGGCGACTCCCTGCTTGTGGAATGCTCTCCCCAGGGAGGTCCACCTGGCGCCTTCATTACCTATCTTTAGGCACCAGGCAAAAACATTCCTCTTCACTCAGGCCTTTGGCTAATTAAACAATATATGACCTTTCAAACTGTGTGTGTAGTGGTTAAGAGAGCCAGTGTGGTGTAGTGGTTAAGAGCGGTGGACTCGTAATCTGGGGAACCAGGTTCGCTTCCCCGCTCCTCCACATGCAGCTGCTGGGTGACCTTGGGCTAGTCACACTTCTCTGAAGTCTCTCAGCCCCACTCACCCCACAGAGTGTTTGTTGTGGAGGAGGAAGGGAAAGGAGAATGTTAGCCGCTTTGAGAATCCTTCGGGTAGTGATAAAGCGGGATATCAAATCCAAACTCTTCTTCTCTTCTTGTGTGTGCCGGGGCGTGTGTTATTGTTCTTCGTTACTATGTTACGTATTTTTGTGTTTTTATATCGCAAACGGCCCTGTGATCCTTGGATGAAGGGCAGTGTAGAAAATTAATGAGGACCATAAGAAATGGCAACATGCCTAACATGTTTAATTCCCTCTCCGTTTTTCAAAATACATACAATCGGCTTTCCCGCCACAATACCCCTGACTTTTAGCATTTTGTCTTAACTGCACATGTTGAAAATCCGCCTCTGTTTCCTCAGAGTTGTGTTTTAATCCCGAGTTTGTTTTGCCTTCCAGACGATGTAGCTCGCTCCAGTGGTGCCGTCTCCGATGATGCCTTATTCAGGGACAAATTAAAACACATGGGAAAATGTGAGTTGTGTCACAGTGGATTTGGAGCTGCGGTGGGATTTCCCCCAGCACCCTGCATGAGTGAATGTACCGTAAACGCTGCGCTAGGCCACTGAATTACTTTGCCAGTATATGGGAATCTGAATATCTGCCTGTAACTGATGGGAGTTTTTGGGAGGGTGCATTTGACCCTTGCAGTATACAATGCAGGTATGAGCTTTTGCCAGCACAGAGGGGTGAATGGGGATGATTGCACAGTGAGCTCAGGCCTTCGGATCCATTTTCCTGGCCCACCACATTTGGCCCCTGGGTGGTGCAGGGGCCTTTTCCAGGGGCTCCTCCACATTATTCTCGTTCTGTAGTCAGGGATACGGATACCTTCTGCAATGTGCACAAAGCCGGGTGCGGAATTCAGTATCCCGAGAAGATCACGTCTTTTATTTTAAACAGGTTCTCAGTCCTTAAGGCTAGAACCCTAATTCCAAAAGCCAGAACGAGTAGGGTGTCCAGTGGTCTTTGAATTATCAATCCTTAGAGATACTGCATGGCTACATCCTCTTTCTCCTTTAAAAAAACAACAACAACAAACCTTTATCTCCACCACCACCCCTTCCAGCTACACGCAAGAAGCTCTTTGAACTTGCCAGGGCTTTCTCAGAGAAGACCAAAATGAGGAAATCGAAAAGAAAACAGTTGTTGAAGCATCAAGTGTATCCTTCCACGTGAAGTCTTGCTGTTGGGTCTTGAGGGTGCTAAATTCCCTGCAGTTCCGAGCACATTTAAAGTACATGGTTTCCCCCAAAGAAACCTGGAAACTGTACTTTTACCAGCCCACAGTTACAGTTCCCGGCACACTACAAACTACAGTTCCCATGGTTCTTTGGGGGGAAACCATGTGCATAAAATACGCTTTAAATGTTTGGTGTGCATGTGACCCTCAGAAACACGCCTCCTGCATTCTAGTGTGAGGTTGGCCATGCCAGCCAAGTTACGTTGCTGGCACAGAGCTGGCTTTCTGCACTCAAGTTCCTTGTGGCATGGCCCAGGGGTCAAGAGGGGCCTCCCTTTGGGCTTTCTCCACTGTCCATGCCTACCCCAACAGCAACCAGTGAGCTTTTTGCTTGAGCAGGGAGTTGAACTCCTTTCTCCTCCTCCAACTTGCGAGTCACCGTGTTAAATCCCTGTGCTGTATTATTATTATTATTATTATTTATTTATTTATTTATACCCCGCCCATCTAGCTGGGTCTCCCCCGCCACTCTGGGCGGCTTCCAACAAACACCAAAATACATTAAAATATCACAGATTAAAAACTTCCTTAAACAGGGCTGCCTTTAGGTGTTTTCTAAATGTCAGGTAGTTGTTCATCTCCCTGACCTCCGATGGAAGGGCATTCCACAGGGCGGGCGCCACTACCGCAAAGGCCCTTTGCCTGGTTCCCTGTAGCTTTAGCAGTATTAGACTTCATTCTGCGGCCGTCTTCGTAAGTCGAGGTTTTCGGATGTCGAAGCGCACGGTCGGCGCATGCGCGAAGCGCGATTTCGCACTTCTGCACATGTGGCGACCGCGCACAGGGAAAAGACTTCCGGGGTTGTCGACTTCGGAAGTCGAAGCCTTCGGAAGTCGAATTGTTCGGATATCGAGGTATGACTGTAAAAGGATGTCATAGAGAGGAGGGAGAAAGGTTGTTTTCTGCTGTTCCAGGGAAGTGGACATAGAACAATGGATTCAAACTACAAGAAAGAAGATTCCACCTAAACATTAGGAAGAACTTCCTGACAGTAAGAGCTATTCAACAGTGGAATTTGCTACCAAGGAGTGTGATGGAGTCTCCTCCTTTGGAGGTCTTTAAGCAGAGGCTTGACAGCCAACTGTCAGGAATGCTTTGATGGTGTTTCCTGCTTGGCAGGGGGTTGGACTGGATGGCCCTTGTGGTATCTTCCAGCTCTATGATTCTATCCCTGCTGTGTACGTAGTTGCGAACCTGCTCCTTGATCTCAGGGTTATGGTATTTAAAGAGGTGGCCAGGTGCATAGAGATCAAACAGCTTTCCAAAATATATAATAGGTGATGACGATGCAGTGTGACTTGGGAATCTTTGGATTCCCAGTTGAGTTTGCAGATCACTGAGTGAAAGACAATCTTGCGCACACACAGAGGAACCCTAGCTTTGGCTTCTACTCTCCCAGGGCTGAGCCATAGCCATGGAAATCACGGTTCTGGAGCTCAGATCATCTGAGGCCTGGCTTAGATTATGCCCTCAAAATGTCACTGGTTTCCTCTTTTTTCCTCCTTAATCGCAAGTGCAGGATGGGAACAGCAGCTTCAACAGCTAATCTTCTTGATGACGTTGAAGGACATTCATGCGGTATGGACTAATTCACCCATTTAAGACCCTTTCAAACTGTGTATAATGATGGCTGCTCCTTTATTGGTGTAGACTTCTGATAGCTCAAAAATCTCACCCTATATCTTCACCTGTGGAGGCTGGTCTAATACAAGATTTCCCAGCCCCCCTGCTTATTCTGTGCTGTCTCTCTCGTTCGTTCTGTGGGGCCCATCTGACGGCAGCTCCACGTAACTGCTGCTTCTGACCGGCAGGTTTCCATATTCTCTTGCCTTCCTCTGCCTTTCAGATGAAGATGGCCAAGCAAGAAAACGACAGCTACACACGGAAGATGAAACATCAAAAGAAGCACAGTAAGGTGAAAGAGTATTTGGAGATTAGGGAGAGGGATGTAGCTCAGTGGCAGAGCATCTGCTTTGTATGCGGAAGGTCTTGGGTTTAATCCCCGGCATCTCCAGGGAAGATTCAGTGTCTGAGAACCCTGGAGAGCCACAGGTGGTCAGTATAGACCAGGTGTGGAGAAGCTTTGGCCCTCCAGGTGTTACTATCTTCTGTGGCCATTAACAATTTCTGTTTGGGCAGCATAGGTTGACCAACTTAGTTTATTGGGGTGGGGGTGGCTTTTTGCGTGAGTTTAGCAAGCATTTTTATGGACGATTCTTAATTTTTCTGCTATTTCAGTGTTTACTCCATTCTTTTGGGATCGCTACAGGATTGTATTTTAATAGTTTGTTGGAAGCCGCCCAGAGTGGCTGGGGAAACCCAGCCAGATGGGCGGGGTATAAATAATATATTACTATTATTATTATTATTATTATTATTATTATTATTATTATTATTACTGAACTACAGCGCTCATCACCCTTGGCTATCAGCCATGCTTACCCAGGGATTATGGGAGGTAGTTCAATAGCACCTGGAAGGCCAAAGGCAGGTATAGGCAAACTCGGCCCTCCACCTGTTTTGGGACTACAACTCCCATCATCCCTGACCATTGGTCCTGTTAGCTAGGGATGATGGGAGTTGTAGTCCCAAAAACATATGGCGGGCCAAGTTTGCCTATGCCTGGCCAAGGGTTCCTCACATCCAGGGTAGACAATACTGAAGTTATATGCACTTTGGGTTGGATTCCTATGCAGAGCTTTTGCCTTGGGTTCAGTATTGAATATTCCATTTTTTAAAAATAAAAATAAAAATAGATGTTTCCAGAAAGTGGGTGTTATTTTTTTCCTATTTTTTTCTATTGACCCTTCCAGTTTGATCCACTAGAATCTGCTGTCTTGGTCATAGCATGGTGCTAAAGGATGGCGAGACTGGTTTCGATTCTGGTTTTGGGGTGGCTATACATCCCACAAAAAAATCTGAAGTTTTAATGTTTGAAGTTTTATTCTGTTTTCACTGTTCTGTTGAAAGCTGCCCAGAGTGGCTGGGGAAACCCAGCCAGATGGGCTGGGTAGAAATATTAAATTATTATTATTAATATTAAGCTCAATTTCACTAAGCATTGACATCTGCCCTCCTTTGTCTTCCAGATCCTGAGCTGGCCAATACCGTGTTTCCCCTTTTTTAAGACACCGTCTTATAACTTTTTTCCCTCAAAAAAACACGCAGTGGCTTATTTTCAGGGGGTGTCTTTTTTTTAAAGTGCTGGTACAACTGGGACCCACTGGCTCAGGACGCTCGGTGCTCTCTTCTGCGCGCTGCTGGGCGCGTTGTTGGCGCTGCCAGTTCCGAGCGCCTGCAGGGTGGGGTGGGGTGGCAGTGCTTTAAACCCCCAACCCTGTAGAAAGCAATGGAAGTTATGGACCGTAACAATCCTTAAGAGGTGCAGGTCTTAAAAAACCCCTGGTATCACCCTTGAAGCACAGCCTTCCAAAGTCAGGGGGGAAGAGGTCTGTTTAGACAAAGGAAAGGATCGGGGGTGATTCTGCGCCCTGGGACCCACAGAACTATTTTAAAAATCCCAACCTGGGGGGGGGGTCAAATAGTGAAGCCCCATAGCCCTGTAGCATAAAAAATCCAGGAATTGTAAAATTAACAACAATAATAGGGGGGGGGCACTCTATCCAAAGAGTTAAGAAGGAATGGGAAAGTGTTGAGTTATATATGGAAAAATATGGAAAGGAAAGTTAAAGATAAAAAATAATAATTATCGCAAGGGAAAAAGTAACATCATAAAGGGTAATAATATTAAATATAAAATAGACAACACAACAGAAAAAGCAAGTATATGACTAAATGAGATCGCACAGGAGTGAGGGAAGTGGGGAGAGAGGGAGGGGGGTAAGGAATGGAAGGAGGCAATGGTTGGAGGAGGGTATAGGGGGGTGAATTAAAGGAAAATTAAGACTGAGAAGCGCATGGTTTTTGTTTTTTAAAGATGCAAAGGCTTGCAATCAGCCAAAGTATAGAGCCCAACTTCCAGGAGACTGCGATCTACTTGCGGATTTATAAACTGGAAGTGATCTACCCCCGTTTTATTGGTGTTCAGGTCAGAGTTGTTTTTAGAGAGAGGAAATATCCCATTTTTGAGGTTAAAGTAAAAGTTCCTGACCTTTTTTTATAATGAGGAAATGCTTCTAAAACTCCGTTCTTCATTCCACGAAGGGGAGAGGGGGTGGGGCCGGGTGCTCAAAGACAAAAGAAATGGAAAAGGAGATAGCGATCAACTGCAGCCTCCTGGGGATCGAGCATTCATGCAGCCGCCGGGAGAGGCAAGGGCTGCAGCCGAGTGCTGCTTCACAAACAAACGGGGGAAAGTGCTTAGAACCCAGAGAATCTGGCTGAAAAACACGAAGCAGCAACAGCAATTGCACACACACCATCCCAAGCCAGCACAGTAACCAAGTCCCAAAAGCAAGAAAGGACTCAGCAAACACTGCTGCGGCCGGCGTTGCTGCTGCTGACTCGGGGAGCTCAGTGCTCTATTCCGCACAGCGCCTATCACTATGGCTTATTTTCAGGGTACGGCTTATATTTCTCAAATGCTTAGAAATGCTGCTATGGCTTATTTTATGACTACGCCTTAAAAAGGGGGAAACACGGTATATATATATATTTAAAGAAAAGGTGAATAATGGGAGAATTAGAAGATGTCAGAGAAGCACGATGGGGTCAGGTGCTTTTGTCCTCCCCTGGAGCTGTCAGATGCTTCCCAAAGCCCAAGCTTTTTATTATGCCAGGCACATGGTTGGTCCTTTCTTACCAGCTGAGTTCGAAAACAGTTATCGGTTGGTTTTTCCTCCTCCTCCAATCTGAAGAATTGCCAGCCCAAAAGGAGGAAAGAAACAGCAATCCGATTTTACAGCTGACCTGATTTTTTTTTCTACGTCAAATATTTGCAAACTGCAGAATGAATTTTTGAGATCTTAAGGATGGGTCAAGGACCTTTCTTTCTTTGTTATACTGTAGCGTTCAGACATCTGGGGGGTGGGGGAGAGGTGCTGTTCAAATGTGGATTCTGGCCTGGTGTTTTTAAACCATATCTCTTTAACTAACAGATGACCTTTCTCCAGCCACAGGATGGCCTCAGAATTTCATTGTATCATTGATGATTATCATTACATAATTATTGCTGCTAACAGAAAAATAAGCCCAAATCAAGAGATTGGATGGTCAGGATGTTATAAACTTCTCTCCACGAAAAAAAGAAGAGGAGAGAGTTTCTGCTGATTCCAACTACAACCAGAAATGCCTCACAGTGGATTAATCACCTGCCCTTGGTCCTTGATGATTATTATTTTTAAAGTGGGCCTTGGAATCACCGTCCCTCCAGCTACTTTCATCCCATTGCTTCAGCGTGGCCCCCCCTCCTAACTATGTGTTCCTTGTATTGCTGAAAATTATGATTGGAAAATAGGATTGATGTAAAGGGTTGTATTCTGTACGTGTTTCTGTGAATAAGGCGTTCTTCATGTGATGGTGTGAAAGCCATGTGGTCTTTGTCCCACGGTGCTCAGGTGACGCTCGAAAGCCTGGAGCCAGGCGATAAATTAAACTTAGTGGGGCATTGCCTCGTTTGCCCTAACGGCAAATGACCCTTTGTCCGGCCCACCATGCCTGATGCTTGTGACTGCCAAGGTTTGATCTGAAACAGACACTCGTCCTGCCATTCACAAGTGACACTGACCATAGCGATCTGGGTTGTTTTGGTTGTTTTTTAATGCCCACCCAAAGCAGTGCCAACAGCAGAACCTGCGCCTGTTGCTTTAAATCACAGGCGGAGAATGCCCAGCCGGGCTGTAACAAGAGGGAGGGAGGGGAAAGCAACAACCACCCAATCCCGCAAAACCCTGAATGAAGGTTTGTATGTTCTCCAGCGCAGAAGTGACGTCAGTGCAACTTAGACAAAAGTTCAGCTTCTTGGACTCTCTCCGCAGGGCTGTTTTGTACAGGATCCAAGTTTCCAGGGAGAGTTGGGAGAAAGCAGTACTGTATTGCTTAAAAAGATCCCCAAACTTGAGGGGCTGCCAGGCAGAAACGGTTCCCTTTTGGGGAGGGGAACTGGGGTAAGCAGAGTGAAAGAGAGAGAGAGAGAGAGAGAGAGATCCTCAGGATAAGACAACCCCCCTCACCCAAAGCCGTCTTTGAGGCTAAGCATCCACTAGTTGCCAAGGAGAAACCTGGAGAGAGGCCACTGGAAATAAACAGCCAGAGAAGTAGAAAAGCCTTCAAGCCTCTCCCCCCACCCCCGTGGGTTCCTAGCTGAATAAGCCACCGGCTGTTCCTCTTTTCACATCTATAGCTGGACTTTCTCTCTCTCCCTCTCTCTCTCTGAATGCTTGGGAAGGACTCAAATTCTGGAATCGGATCTGCTAGTTTGAAGGCTCCATTGCTTTGTGGCTTAACTTTTTAAACTTTCCGTTTTATTTTAATGACGCAGACAGAAGCCGGGGGGAAAAAAATCTTGCCGCATGGCAATGGAAGCTGCTCCTTTAGGGGCGGATGGGGCATTGCCCCACCAACCTCAGTCTGTCTTCAGCAAGCCCCCCAACCTGCCTGCTTTCTTAAGAACAGCCTGTATGGGGCGGGGGGTTGGCCTGCCCCCTTACAGAACGCAACAGCAAGGAGGAGAGAACGAGAGCAAAACCAGAATTGGCTGGCTCTTCCTGTCGTTGGCTCTGGCGCCCCCTGCTGCAGGGCTCCCTGCCTTCCACCCCACCAAGAAGGCAGCTTTGCGGGAAGTGTCATGGGGAAGAGGACATGTCCATAGCTGCCAAGTTTTCCCTTTTCTCGCGAGGAAGCCTATTCAGCATAAGAGAAAATCCCTTAAAAAAAGGGATAACTTGGCAGCTATGGACATGTCAAGGGCACTTGCCCTTCCTCAGGACACGCTGCCTGTTGTGTCTTTATCCCTCTAGCCTCCGACAGTGGAAAAAGCCATGCAGACAGCTTTCCCAAAGAGGTGGGGAAATGGCCCCACCTGTTTTGAGCGAAATGACTATAAGGGATTCGTTGCACGGCAGGAGGGCAGAAATATGAGTAAGCGGCACCCACAAGCTGCGATGCAATTGCTGAATTTTCTCCCTGCCAGACTTCCTGTGCCTTTAGCTGGCAGCGAGTTGAGGAAGGGGCATAGCTCAGTAGCAGAGCAACTCCAGGCAGAAGGACCCGGGTTCAATCCCTGGCGTTTCCAGGCAGGGCTGGGAATATCCCTCGTTTGAAACCTGGGAATCCTGGAGAGTGACAATACTATGGCCCTAAGGTTGCAGGAGGAAAGGAGGAATGGACCAGGGTCCCGTTTTATTACTACGGTACTCCAAAATGGGCTGTTGCAAAGTTTCACAGCCAAAGTGCCCAACAAATGTCCTTGACTCTAGGTTGGCAGTTTTTAATCTTTGCAGGGTGGGTAGGAAGGGATACTTCTCAGGCAGGAGGGTGGTTTTTGCATCGGGGCTTCTGGCTGCTGGTCCTTACTGACTTCTGCCAGCTCTTGCTCCTTAGCAAGCTTTGCTTCTCCATCCTGCCCTCATTGGCTTGACCAGGACTCCTTTTTAGGACCCATGGCTCAATCGGTTCCTTCTGCCATTGCAAATTCTTTGCTTCCCCATTGTCCTGCTTTATTTTATTTTTTTGCATTTAAAACCTCAGGTCAATGTGGTCGCTCCTCTCTGCCTGGCCCTTGAGGCTTTTCTCCAGGCAACACCCCCTTGCCAGCCTTCCTTCACACCCTGCTTGGGTGTGTTTGCTTGGCTGGAACATGTCTTTGAACTCTTATTAATTTCTCTTGCTTGCCTGGATGGAAGAGGGAGAGGAGGGGTGAGTAGAAATCAGTCTCCTGTATGAAGGTAAAATCTATATTCCTTGCTCCACCTACTTTTGCCCCTGGTCCCTGCCCACCACTGGCATGTGGCCCCTGGAAGGTTGCCAATGAGGACATGCGGCTCTTGGGTTGAAAAGGGTTCCTTGCTTCTGTTTTAAAACAAGCGCTGGCTGCCCCTTGCTGTGATTGATTGATAAGTTTCAGCATACAAATGAGAATCTGGGTACATTTGTTCAGCTCCCGTGAAACCCTGCAATCCTTGTGAGTCTACACAGATGAAGCCTGGGCTGTTTCAAGCAGGTGCGGGGAACCTGTGCATTCCAGATGCTACTGAACTGCAACTCCTATCACCCCTGGCCATTGCCCATGTTTCAGGGGCTGATGGGAGTTGTGTTTCAGCAACAACTGGAGGGCCAAAGGTTCCCCATGCCCAGCTTAGAGGCTGGGAAAAGTTCTTTTTTGGAGACCCCTCCCAGCTGTTTAACAGTACTGCAGCCTGAAAGGGCACATCCACTCCAGATAACCGGTTTATTGAGCATTCATACTGATTTGCTTGCATAAAGCTTATGCAGAGGTTAGACTACATCTGGCCTTCACTGAATACCCATTGTTTATGACAAGCATTTGTCCCGATTTGCTCGTTCAGCGTGTTTAACATCTTCCCCGCTAAGCATCGGTTTGTCCCACCTTTTCCGATGTGTTTCCCCATCACAACCCTAACCGCAAAAAAAGTCTGATCTTTCGCAAAGTGGGTTTGTTGCGCTTGAGCGAACAGAGCGCTCTGATTCACTTCAGTTGCCCAACTCTACGCTTCTGGTACAAGCTTGAATACATTCCTGCAGAATATTGGCGGTCTGGGTGCAACTGTGACCCTGTGTCCTTCAGCAGGTGAGAAGAGCAGGTGGGCAATGGGGCCAGGACTGCGGGTGGGAGAAGCGTAGTTGAGTCCTCCTTGGTAGCTGGGATAGGTCTCTTAAAGAGAGGGTGGTTTCTTGGATTGGCCCGGCAAGAGTGATGAGGGATTTGCTCCTTCCATATTTTCTGGGAGTTTCATGGATGGAAGGGAGCAACTGTTTCCAAAAGAGGCTCCCATATAAATAAAAGCACGCACACACCCCAATGCCCGGTAGAGCAGGATTAGAACCCGGGTCTTCAACTTCTTCAGGTAGCTACACTGACATCCTTTTAAGCCTTGCACACTGAAGAATGTAGGCTACATGAGAGAAGTCGGGGAAGGGCTGTAGCTCAGTGCTGGAACACTTGCCTTGCATGCAGAAGGTCCCGGGATCAATCCCTGACATCTCCAGGTAGGGCTGAGGACTCCCAACGAAAAACCCCAGAGAAGCTGCTGCCAGTTAGTGTAGACAATACTAAGCCTGGTGGGCTGAGGATGGATTCTGTGTAAAGAAGTTCTCATTACTAGGTTTGGAAAGCAATTGGGAAATGGCAAAAACAGAATGGTTTTGTATATGTGCAGGTGGGTTGAAAGTTTTAAGACCTTTCCTTTAGCAGCCTCCGGACATTTGGACCAACTGAGCCCATGGGGCGAATAGCCCAGGGGAATGAGGGCAAGGATGTCATTTTTAAAGAATCTAATGTAAATGCATTTTAGAGGCTGCCAAGTTGGGCTCCTAAACCAAGCTGTGTTTCTCTGACCACCAAATAATGTCCTGTCCTTGGTAATGTTTGTATTCCTTTCTTTTAAAAAAGGGGGGGGGTGTTTTTTTAAAGGAGACAAACCAACAAAAAGAAGAAGAGGAGACTTCTGTGACGTTTGTGAGTGTTGCTATTTTAGAATTTATTTCCATACATGATTTTTTTCTCTCTTAAAGATGTTTAATAGTAATTCATATAATAAAGTCATGTTGTACTCTCGTAATGCTTTTGGCTTTGTGAATCTCCGCTGTGGTTTGTTTATTTATTTTCAGAAAGGGAAACTCGAGACAACCTTTTAAAACACAAACATTAAAAGAAGTGCAAAAAAACAAGGACTATAGCTCAGTTGGTAGAGCGCGAGACTCTTAATCTCAGGGTTGCGGGTTCGAGCCCCATGTTGGGCAAAAGATCCCTGTATTGCAGGGGGTTGGACTGGATGACCCTCGTGGTCCCTTCCAACTCTACCGTTCTATGACTCCATAACTTAGACTGCTCATTTAGAATATGGTGCAAGAACAGATTCAAAGGTCAAGCCCACTTCCTGCATCCCAAATGTTGGGTTGAAGAAGGGAGACAGACATCCTTTTTAGATACAGAATGTGGGCTTTGCATCGGCTGGTCTGTAATTAGAACAGTAGGAATCTCTAAATCTAGCTTACTGGTATTCTTAGGATGTCTCTCATAGACGTTTCCTGGAAATACTGGAGGTATGAGAAGACTGCTTGTTCCAGTAACCTTGGGGTAGGTGTTCCAGCACATTAATCATAAGGGTTGGTTGGGAGTGGGTGAGAATACGAATATGATGTAAAGTGTTACATCTGGTGACATCTGGTGGACACATCTTGGAAGTGCTGGTAAGCCCAGGAAAACATTCACAGAGACCCCCGAAGACTAGGCCTCAAGCCTTCCTAGGCTGTGTAAAATGATGCCAAGCTAAACATACTGTGCTGTGCTCAATTGAAATATTTCCTCACCAGAACTAGGCTTGGGAAAACCAAGTTAGTTGCATAACCCTACTCTGCATAGCACTGATTGGCTAGGACCCGTAATGTCACAAACTTGCTGCCCACCCCCGGAGTGATTATGCGATTCTTTCGAAAGCAGTTCCCTGCTTTTAATTACAAAGGCAAACGAACCAAAATGCAAACCAAAACCTAAAACAACAAATGAGTAAAGCGAAGAAACAAATGAAGTGCCTGATTCAAGGCTTGGGAGATCTAATGTTCAGTTTTCCCCGCTTAGTCATGAAGCTGTGTGACTCTGAGGCAGGCATCCCCAAACTGCGGCCCTCCAGATGTTTTGGCCTACAACTCCCATGATCCCTAGCTAACAGGACCTGTGGTCAGGGATGATGGGAATTGTAGTCCAAAACATCTGGAGGGCCGAAGTTTGGGGATGCCTGCTCTGGGGCATTTGCTAGCCTTCTAGTTAAAGGTAAAGGTAAAGGGACCCCTGACCATTAGGTCCAGTCGTGACCGACTGGGGTTGCGCGCTCATCTCGCATTATTGGCCGAGGGAGCCGGCGTACAGCTTCCAGGTCATGTGGCCAGCATGACAAAGCCGCTTCTGGCAAACCAGAGCAGCACACGGAAACGCCGTTTACCTTCCCGCTGTAGCGGTTCCTATTTATCTACTTGCACTTTGACGTGCTTTCGAACTGCTAGGTTGGCAGGAGCTGGGACCAAGCAACGGGAGCTCACCCCGTCCCAGGGATTCGAACCGCCGACCTTCTGATCAGCAAGCCCTAGGCTCAGTGGTTTAACTACAGCGCCACCTGGGCTTACCAGCCTTCTAGTTAACCCAGCACAAAGTCCTGTCATGAGAATAAAATGGGGTGGGAGCAGCGGCAGAGGAAGGCTCTCAGGCCCCTGGGACAGTGTGCCCAGGGGCGGGGCAAACCACTCATAGGGGCAGGGCGCAGTGCCCATATCGGTGGGGCACACAGCGTCCCGTGCCATCCCTATGGGAGCTGCGGCGCACACCGTCCCTATGGATACCGCACGCCCTGTGTGGCACCCATATGGATGAGAAGGGGCACACAGTGGGGTCTCAGCACAGAACCTGTGGGTGCTGAGACACATGGCTCGTGTGTGCTGCAGGCCCCGGGGTGACAAGTGCCACCCGCCATTTTGTCACACCCCCCCCCCCCGTCAGGGTGACACCCGGGGCGGACTGCACCCCCCCTTCGTACGCCCCTGAGTGGGAAGAACTCATTGGAAAAAGGATACGATAATGAATAATAAAAACCAGAATAAAACAACACTAGCATTTTGGTTGAAACCTCCTTTTCCAGCCATTGTTTCAGCCTGTTGCGGTAACCCCAGGCCTGGTGGCTATATGTGCCCCCCTGGCCCTCAGAACTTCCCTACTTGCCACCCTTGCCTCACACCTTCCTTGAGTGTTTTTGCCTGGCTGGAATGTGTCCTTGATCTGAGCATGCCTTTTGCTTGCCTGGATGGAGGACAAAGAGGGCTCTGTGCAAGTGTGTGTAGAAATTAGCTTACAGTACAAAGGTAACATTTACTTTTGTTGCCCTGCCCACTTTTGCCTCTAGCCTCGCCTACCACTACCTACTCGAAAGGTTGTCAAGAAGAGATTTGCAGGGTTTCCCTTCCCTGCTCTAAAGCATGGTGTATGTGACCCAGAGCTGAGAGGCTAATATCTGGTGATCTACCGGTATTAAAGTGTGTTTTTCAGTACAGTACAAGTTTCCAAAGGGGTATACAGTTTAATCATGGATTGCAACAATCAAAAACACTGTGTGTCCTAAAATATCATATAGCAATTTAATCACAATTCAATAAACCATGACCAGGCTTGCCCTGTGCCCTTCTAAAATGTTTTTGCCTAGCTGTAATGTTGTCCTCTGTATGGGATAATGCCTTCTGCTTGACTGGATAAAGAGGGGGGGTGTTTGTTTGTTTGTTTGTTTGTATGTTCATATTGTAAACTACCCTGTGATCTTCGGATCATATGGCAATATAATAGGGATTTTTTAAAATACAGCAATCTCTGACTTTCCTTGGCTGGAATGTCCCATCCTGTACAGAGGCCCTTCTCTGCCCCTAGCCACAACTTCAATCTTCTTTCTCACTGGCTGCATTCCAGCTGTGAAACTCTCCCCTCCACCCACCTAATCTTCAATTCAAGCAGGTGGAATTGTATCTGGGAGCCAGCAACCAGCAGCCATCAAAAGCCATCAATGCTCACTAGGCAACTGTTTTTAAAGCAATCAACGCCCATCTTTAGCAAAAGTGCTCAACAAGTCAAGCAGAGAAGGGGAAAAAGTCCCATCCTTCCTTGACATCCGTTAACAATGTCTTCCTATTACGAGATAATTGCCACAAAGTGCACATCTATTTATGTTTATGCCGGGGAAACAAAGCTGACAGAAGCCTCATCAAGCCTTTCAGGTTTGGGAGCCATCTGGACTCTACGCTCGGCCATATGGTCTGAGCTTAAGGACTTTAATTTGTGTTAAGTTGCAAGGCACACCGAGCGTCTGTCCTCCTCCTCCTCCTCCTCTACTCAGATGCGTTTCCTTTCTAATGGGAAGAAGAGTAGCACTTGCCAGCATCGCTGTTCGCTCTCACACTGTCGCGCTCTGGGACTAATAAGCAGCTGAAATGCCTTCTGTCCCTGTAGAACCAGTTCACGTGCCATAGCTGTCCAGTTTACCCTTTTCTCGCGAGGAAGCCTATTCAGCATAAGGGAATTTCCCTTAAAAAAAGGGGAGAACTTGACAGCTATGGCACGTGCCCCTTCGCGATCATGTGTGAAACGAAGGAGAGGGAGAGACCGCGTTGGCTGGTGCCCGGTGGGGGCGGAAGGCAGGGAGCCCCACAGTGGGCGGAGCCAGAGCCAACTAAAGCCTGTTTAGCCCATCTACCTCCTCCCAAGCTCCATTAAGAGGCAACCCCGAGGTTAAGAAGGAGGAAGCCCCTCGTCTGGTTTGTATGTAAGAAAGGGTGAGGTTGGCGGGGCTAGTGCTCCATGGTGCAGCTTCCACTCCAAAGAGAAGATAACCAGGACCCCCGTCCCCTGCACACACCCCAAAGCCAGGCTGTCTGGGGGAGTGGTTCCGGAGTTATAGATAGGATGGTAGAGTTGGAAGGGACCACAAGGGTCGTCTAGATATTGAGCTGCTTTTTAATGCACTGTGAATGTTGATACGTACAGTATACCATATTGGAATAGGGTTTTGATGTGAATTTACTTTGGTTGTTTTTTTATATAATACTAATTTATAACAATAATTTATTATTTATACCCCGCCTATCTGGTTGGGTTTCCCCAGCCACTCTGGGCGGCTTCCAACAAAATATTAAAAATACAATATTCTTTGATACATGATTGTCCTGTCTCCGATTCCATTTGGAGAAATGGTGTGTTTGGGGAGTGCTTTTACAGCACATCTCCAGTTTCTTAGGTCGAACTAAATTCTACTCCGAATGAGGGAAGCAATTTCACCCTCACGCTCCTTTACTATTAAGGTTGCAAGCCTACAAACAGTTACATAACATGATGAGAGTAAGCCAACTTCCCAGTAAGCATGCATGGAATTATTATTAATGATAGTAACTGCATTACCAGTTGCATATTCTATGGCTGAGCCATAATATTGCAAATGGGTTCTAGGGCAGAGATCAAAAGGAAAACCGTCCCCCCCTCTACCATACAGAAGGCAGGCAGCGCCCTCTTCAGCCAGCCCCGCTCTTCCATCAATTGCTTCGGCCTGCCGTCGCTCATCCATTCTTCTCCTGCTTCTGTTTGCAACTGTTCATCACAAGGCTGTGAGGCGCTTGCGTCCGGCAGGCGTCTCGCGAGGCTTTGCGTTTCCGGTTCCGGGTGCTGCGGGTTGCTAGGGCCTGCTCCGGGTTGCTAAGAGAGGCCTAGCGAAGGCCCGAAGGCGTTATGGCGGGGAGTAGGTTAGAGAAGCTGGGCAGCGTCTTCAGCCGGTGAGGCAAGCTTTGCGGGTCCTCCGTTTAGCAATTGGGGGTAGGGGATGGTGAGGGGGGACTGTCGAGGTTGCAGACTCGGGGCGGCTGGTGTAGCGCGTAATGAAGAGTGTGGAAGTCTCGATGAACCTTTGGGCGCTGGGCTCGAAACGAGATGTCATAAGAGAACGCAAGAAGGGCCCTTTTGGTTGGAAACAAATGTTATTGTAGCTCAGGTGTGGGGGGAAAACCTGCGCGCCCTTCAGATCTTGCTGGACTACAGCTCCCATCATCCCTCACCATGATATTGTTAGCTGGGGCTGATGGGAGTTGGAGTCAAATAGAAATCTGGAGTGCTACAGATTCCTCCTCGCCCCCATTTCTTCCTTGCCCTATCTTAGACTGAGGACACCCTAACCTTGTTTTTTTTGTTGTTGCTGATGTCATACTCTTTCTTTCTCTCTCCATCTGTATATTCACTTTTTAAAAATACTGCAGCACACGGGACCTGCTACGTTCAGGGGTCATTCCTGAAGCCAAGAAACCCATCTGGTTCGATGTTTATGTCGCTTTTCCTCCGCTGAGGGAGCCTCTCTATCGGGAACTTCGTCCACAATATGGCAAAATCCAAGATGTGGTCTGCCCCATCCTGTACAAGGAGGACGAGATTAGAGCGTAAGTTCATGCCGTCACCTCTGCCACACACATTTCCGCTCTTGTTCATTCATTTGCTGATTGCATCATTATATCCCACAGTTTTTCTCTCTCCAAGGAGCTCAAGGTGATGTATGCCCCCATATAATCCTCACAACAACCCAGTGAGGTAGGTTAGGCTGAGTAGGAATGTGGCTGGTCCAAGGTCACCCAGTGAGAGCTTTGTGGCCAAGTGGGGATTTGAACCTAGGGGTCGTCTAGCAGTGAAATTGATGGACAGTAGATTCAACATGAAGAAAAGGACGCCCTTCTTCCTGCTACAAGATGTGGTGATGGCAACTAACTGAAAAGGCTTCACCATGGGAAGTGTTTATTTTGAAAACTACTTGTGTTTTAAAGTGCAACCAAACATATATACAATCAAAACCATATAAAATGGTTAAAAAGGGAGATCAGCTAACTACTGTATTACTGGAGTTGTTGTTGTTAATTGCCTCTGTAAGCTTGGTAGCATAAAAAGGTTTCCAGCAGAACGCGGCAAATTTTTGGAAGAGGTAAGGCTTATTGGATGCGGGTGGCGCTGTGGGTTAAACCAGTGTTTCCCAACCTTTGGTCTCCAGCTGTTTTTGGACTACAGTTCCCATCATCCCTGACCACTGGTCCTGCTAGCTAGGGATAAAGGGAGTTGTAGTCCAAAAACAGCTGGAGACCAAAGGTTGGGAAACACTGGGTTAAACTACTGAGCCCAGGGCTTGCTGATCAGAAGGTCGGCGGTTCGAATCCCCACGATGGGGTGTGCTCCTGTTGCTCGGTTCCAGCTCCTGCCAACCTAGCAGTTCGAAAGCACGTCAAAATGCAAGTAGATAAATAGGAACCGCTACAGCGGGAAGGTAAACGGCGTTTCCGTGTGCTGCTCTGGTTCTCCAGAAGCGGCTTTGTCATGCTGGCCACATGACCTGGAAGCTGTACGCCGGCTCCCTCGGCCAATAACGTGAGATGAGCGCCGCAATCCCAGAGTCGGTCACAACTGGACCTAATGGCCAGGGGTCCCTTTACCTTTACCTCTAAGGCCTATTGGTGACTGTTACCATGAAGGGCAAATGGCATGTTCACATTCAGAGGTAGTATGCTTCTGGGGACATAGGAAGCTGCCTTATGCAGAGTCATATGCTTAGTACATTCAGCTCAGTGTTGTCTGCACTGGCTGCACTGACTGGCAGGTGTCTCTACAGGATTTCAAACAAGGAAAATACCCATCCCTACCTGGAGACTGAACCTGGGCCCTTCTGCATGAAAAGTAGACACTCTGTCTCTGAGCTAGGGTGCTTCCCTTAAGAACACAGGGACCTGCTTTATATTGGATCAGACAAATGCCTATATAGCCCTTGTCTACACTGGCTGGCAGTGGCTTTCCAGGGTTTCAGAGAAGGGTCTCTCCCAGCCCTACTTGAAGATACCTGAGATTGAACTTGGGACCTTCTGCATGCAAAGCTCAGGCTCCACCACTGAGCTTCAGCTCTTCCCCCAAATGTTGAATACCAGTTGGGTTTTTTGGGGGGGGTGGGAGCTGTTGCCTTTAGGTTCTACTTTGGGCTTCACTGACACATCTGATTTACTACTGTGAAAAGGAGAATGGAGGACTAGATGGCTCTTTTCTTAATGATTCCCCTGTTTTTTAATTCCAAGGAAAATACTGGTAACTTGGCTGCCTGGTTATATTAGGAAATTCTTGCTTGAGCAGAACTTCTAGTAGGGAACGCATATTAAAAATGTTTGCCACTCTCAGCCTCCTGCGAATAAGTTTGAAGTCTTTAGTGGATGCCTGGCATGTGACCAGAAATTTCAAGTATTCCTTGGAATGTAAATATATTATTTGACTGCTCATCACCCATGCCTGAGCCTACATTCAGGAAATAAAAGAAGATTTGTTTAGAACTCCATCTCAAGTTCTTGGAGTAACCAGCAATAGTCTTGTGTGAAATGTGTCCATATTACAGATTTGTATTCACACCTGCATGCTTTATCTAAATCTGTGTCGCCAGAAGGCAGTCATCTGTAAGCTAAATGTTGGCTAAATCAATAATCAACTTTGGCATTGGTTGGTCAGCAGGGAAGACAGTTTCATAAGTTGATGCTTATGGCCCTACAGAGGATTGGAAATTCTAATCTGAGGTAGGCATGGGGAGGGGGACTATCTTTATTATGGATTAGTTTACTTGCAACCCTTTTGTTTCTGGCTGTACCCACCATTTGCACCCACTATCCATTGCTTGTATATAGTCCCCATAGAATATAACTTGACTTAATCTTGAAGTTGTGTAGGAATCTAGCTCAGATCATGAAGGGGGGAAACCCTCTAGAAATTGCCTTTGCTTTATCACTACTGGATCTACATATTTATTGACATTACTATATATGGATCAGTCCCAAACTGAAACTTATTGTCTTATTGATTAGGAAATTTTATCAAGCTTATGGAAATGGTCCAAGAGCCTTTGAACTGTCCAGATTAAACTTCAAATCCACCTGCCAAAGGTAAGTGAATAAACTGTGACATGAAGATTTGCCCCTGAAATGATGGGAGGAATAGGGATTCATTTCCCCTGTTTGTTGCTGTTTAACTGGTGATGGGCACCTTGAATTGCAGGTTTGTTGAGAAATACATTGAACTGCAGAAACAGGGAGAAATTGATGACAACAAACTGTTTGAAGAAACAGGGAAAGCACTCTTGGCCGAGGGACTTCTCTTACGCAGAAAAGTGTCAGAGAATGTAAGTATTCTAAAGAGTTGCTCTAAAGGAGAGGCAGGGGCTGAATTAAGTTTTTGAATGGTCTTTGGGGCCTCAGTGTATGAGGGCCATGGACTTGAAGACTGGTGGCTGGAGTTTAGCTTTGGAAATGGCCTTAGCTGGTGATTCACCAGAGCTAACTCGGCAACAAAGTTACCATTGTAATGCGTGCGAACCCTTACAAGATATATTTTAAAAGCAGTTTACTACTCGGAGGGTAACCGTGTTTTATTTCTGTCCATTATTGATACATATTCAGTTTCACAAATAAGTCCTGATATAACAAAGGCAGTTTTAAGGTTACGGTGATGGTCCTTGTAGCACATTGGTTATCCAGGGGGCACTGTCATATAGAGGGGACCCTTTGGGGTAGAGTAGGGACTGGTGTTCCAATGTTTTCCTTGACATTGGCCTATAAATGTAGAGCCAAACTAGACAAGACCCAATACACACAGATAAATTATGTGGGTGTTCTTTTAAAAAATAAATGGAAAGTGTGGGGGTGTGGGATGATCTGGATCAGAATGCTGGTGGGGATTGGTTAAGCCTTTGCTCCCTGAGGAAGGGCCATCACTCAGTGATAGAGCATCCGTTTTCATGAAGAAGGTCCCAGGGTCAGTACTTGGCATCTCCAGATGGGGCTGCAAGGCTGTCAGTCATTGCAGACGATATTGAGCCAGATGGACCAATGGCTCCAGCTCTGTATAAGGCAGCTTCCTATGTTCCTATGCTGTGTTCTTGGTTAAGATCTTCCATTGTTATTAATGGAACGACTCACCTCCCAAAGCAAAATACTAGGTGTGGATGCCCCAAGTTAGATCAAGACCACAGTGGCGAACAGAGGGTTGGGGGGGTGGGGAACCTGTCCCAGAGTTCTCACCTACTTAACTTCCAAAAACTATTATTGCAGTGGATACCTTTACCTTTAACTGTGAATAGCATCTCATCTACCGTGTTTCTCATAAAATAAGACACCGTCTTATTTTTTTAAAATAAGGTGTCTTATTTTTTTAAAAAATTACCTCCTCTTCCTGTCGCGGCTCGGCGCCCGGAACTGGCTGCTGCTGCTGCTGCTGGGCGCTTTGTCGGCGCTTCAGCAGGGCACGCTGCTGGGTCCCGCCGGATCCAGGCTCCACACTGCGCACGCTGCGGCTCTTGCCGGGTCCCGCCGCCGGGGCAGAGCTCGGCGCGATGCACGCTGCGGCTCTTGCTGCATCCCGCCACCGGTTCGGCGCTCGGCGCGGCACACGCTGCTGGGCATTTTGGAGGGGCAGCAGCATCCGGTTCCGGGCGCTGAGAGGCATCTTCCTCTTCCATGGCGTCATCCAGACCTGCTCCCACCACTATGGCTTATTTTTGGGGTATGTCTTACATTTTTTCAACCCAGGAAAATCCTGCCATGGCTTATTTTCTAGGTGCGTCTTATTTTATGAGAAACACGGTAGTTTGGCCCTAATATCGCTGCCCATAGCTGAGGTCAGTAGTGGAGCAACTGCTTTGCATGCAGGAAGTCCCAGGTCCAACCACCAGCATCTGCAGGTAGGGTTGTGAAAGATTCCTTGTCTGAAACCCTGGAGAGTTGAGCCAGTCGGTGTAGACAATATTGAGCTGCCTGGATTAATGGTCTGACTTTGTATAAGGAAGCATCATTTGCTTTAATTTCCTGATGCTACAGCAGGGGTGGGAGGTCTTCAGCCCTCCATATATTGGTGATACACAGGCCCTGGCAAGCATGGGCAGTGGCTACGGATCAGGGGAGTTATAGTAACAGATGGTACAGCAACCCTGTTAGGGGCTAGACTCAAGCTTCTGACTCCGTTTCATTCTTGCCTCTCTGTTGTTCATCTGCTTGTAACCTCCAGGTAGCCCAGGAGGCTTCTCAGGAAGCCAGAACCAGGGACCCGATGTTAGAAATGCGACTCCAGAACGTGCTGCAGGAGATGCAGGACGGCAAGCAGGAGCAGGAGCTTGAAACCACAGGTGCACCAGAGAAAGGCCCTGCCCCATCCTAAGGGCTCCACATTTTTCAGTTGCCTTGTAAAAGAAGGGTTAGATGCCACCGAATGTCTTGTCTGTGGGCATATGACTGGCTGGACTGGGAGACATTTACAAACAAGCGCTTGGCCTTTTTCCAGCCACCTCAATATTTCATGTCGTCACACACATTGGCATGCAGCAAATGGATAACGAGGACTTTGTCTCATTGTGACTTGCTATGGCACAGGAGGGGCCAGTCCTGCATACTCGCTTGCCTGTCTGATATGATGGATTTGATTATTAAAACTTCCTTCAGAAGTGTGTCTTGCCTTGGATGTTTGAGCTTTCAGTTATGTGGTGGGTGAAGGGCTTGTGGAGTCGTCTGGTCACTAGGCTGCTATTCTTTACACTCACTCGGCAGGAAGTCCCATTGAACTCGGTAGGACTGACTCCTGAGTGGATAGGATTGCACTGTGTGATGGATTATAGCAAGAAAGGACAAACTGAAGTTTTGTTTACATCCTTTTGTGTGTGTGGGGAGGGGTTCTTTCTCCCTTGCAGAATGTAATTATGGCATATAATAGGGACAAAACTGATGGTTCTAGATGGGGCGAGTAATACCATGGAGACCTCTCCCTCCCCTGTCCAAATCTCGACTGAGTAGGTGACCTTCAGACAGTTGCAGTGTCTTGCGGATGTAATACAGCAAGCCTCTTACAATAACTTGTAATTGCAGATGAATTGCCAGGACACAGCAATAATAATAACAATAATAATAATTTTAGTTTGCCCTGTGCTTCTGTTCTTCTTCACCACAGGAGTGTGTGTATTTTAATTTTTGTTGCAGCTTGTATCCTGAAATATTTGCATAAGCAACATGGTTTAAAGCAGGCATCCCCAAACTGCGGCCCTCTGGTGTTTTGGCCTACAACTCCCATGATCGCTAGCTAACAGGACCAGTGGTCGGGGAAGATGGTAATTGTAGTCCAAAACATCTGGAGGGCCGAAGTCTGGGGATGCCTGGTTTAAAGCATACTGGAGGTGGGAGGGAATCGGGAACATAAGGAGAGCCCTGCTGGATTAGCCTAACGGTCCATCTGGTCTAGCACTCTGTTTTCCCAGTGACCTACCAAATACCCAAGGGAAACCCATAAGAAGGACATGGGCCTGACAGCGCTCTCCCAACTGCAATTTCCAGCTACTGGCATACTGCCTCTGACAGTACAGAAGCACAGGAAGCTGCCTCATACGGAGTCCGGCCCTGGCTCCATTTAGCTGCACCTTGTCTTCACTGACTGGCATTAGAGTCTTTCCCAGTGCTACCTGGAGATTAAACTTGGAACCTTTTGCAGGCAAAGCAGCTGCACTGACACTGTGCTTTGGTCCTTCCCCATAAAGATAAAGTAAGATTCTAGTCCTCACAATAAAATATCTGGTGACATGTAAACGGGAAGCTGCCTTAAACGAAGCCAGACCCCTGGTCCATCTAGCTCAGCATTCTTTGCATTGATTCAGGGATGTCTTTCCCAGCCCTGCATAGAGACACATAGGATCGAATCTGGGATCTTCTGCAAGCCACCCAGGAACTATGCCACCGAGTCTTTTAGTTATGGCACTCTCCCTAAAAGTTCCACAATAGGGGTAGGACATGGTCATAGTGAGCGTTAGTAGCCACTGAGAGCTTTCTCCATGAATTTGTCCTCGGTGCCAAATAAAGGCTGGAATCTTTCAAGGGAGGCCAGTCCCACAGCCTGCAGCTTAAACAGAGATTGTTACACACAATTAAGGCTAAGCAAATTAAGGCTGTAATGCTATGCATGCTCACCTGGGGCCAGCCCTGTTTGTACACATTGGGACATCTCAGCACCGAGGATTGCGCTTTCAGTTCTGTTAATTTTAAAACTCTGGACTCCTATGTTCTTCAACCCAGCACCATCTTTTTTCTCCCTCTGCCTCCAGTCCATGCTTTTGTGTCTCTGCTCATCCTGTCTGAAGAAGGTTTTTGTGAAACCCATAAAAGTTTTTTCCACTTCTTTTAGCTCTTCAGTTGGTTCTAATAAATGGTATTGCTTGGCTGTGTGTTTTGCAAGGAGGGGGGGATTTTACCTAACTGGCCAAATAGCCAACCAAATTGCAGCTGTCTTCTTAAACCTGATCACTAAATGGAAAACACTTGCCGTGTCTCTGGGGGAACATGTTGGCTCCAGCAAACCTTTGGTGCAAAGGAGCCCCATCTCGGTTTGCACAGTGTACCCAGATGGTTGAATTTGGGGAATGTTCCCTGCCCTCATCTCTTTCTTTAGTGTTTGGACTACTGGGAATGCTTCTAACTAAACACTTGTTCTAAAATTAAAATTGACTTGGAGAAGAAGTCCCAAGGAATTTCACTCGTCCAAGGCTGGAGCTGTCGTCTTGGCTGCCGGTTTTATGATCATGGCTTGGCTTGACACGTTGCCACCTCTCGAGAGAAGCCGCAGCCATTGGGCCTGCCGCCGGAGGGGAGAGAGGCATGATGGTGTTCCGTGTAGCTAGTAATGTGGTCCAATTAACTGGAAAGATTTGAAATGCCTAAGTGAACAGCCAAGCTAAATGAGCTGGCAGGGGTCAGGACTTGCTGCTGATGAGGGCGGTTTGTTGGCTCTTCTGTGGCAACAGAGATGGGGAAATAGTTGCTTGTTTCTCTCCCCCCCCTTCTTTAATTTTAAAGGCAGCTTCCAGAATTGGAAATAGCTTTTTGGAATCTTAAGTTGCTTGTTGGCTGACCTCAATCCCAAAGAACACATCAGTTGGAGTAGTGGCTGCCAGGCAAGCTCAGTCTCTCATTTCCTCCAGCTGGCTGGGAAGGGGGGCAATCTTTGGGGGTTCACCTTTTGAATACACAATGTGATTTGCAAGTATCTTTCGCATTATGAAGGAAACAGCTCAGAAGGAAACCATGTGTCTAATCCTCCCTTTCTGTTGGGTGAGCCCTTTGTACTCTGGGCTCTGTCGTCCTTAGTGACCTTACAGGAGCTGGAGTATTTTTTAATTAAAAGGTTGTAAGCAAAACCCCCAAGGGTGACCTATTTACTTATTTATCAAGCATTTACCTTCCAGCTGTTAGCAAAAGGTCACTAGCTTCAGCTGATGCTTTAGGAGTTATGAGTGTGTGTGCTTTTTAAAATTCATTCCCCCCCTTTTTTTCTTTTTCTTTAGCTTAGATGAAAAAAGATGCTTGATCAGTCACTCCACTAACCTTGGGGTGGGTTTTTCTTTTTGAATGCATTCAACACTCCTTGCCAATAACGATGTTGACTTTTAGGATGTTGTGCCTGCCTAACATACAGGGACAAAAAAAAGTGTGTTTCTCATTGGTGTTTGTTTCCACAAAAACCAAACAACCGGCTAGTGATTATGGCCAATAATGAGATATTGATTATTTTTGCAAATGTCACTGCTGGAAGGGCAGCCGTACTGGCAAGCAACATTGCTGGTTATGCTTCAATCCACTTGGTGGCACTGTAGGGTTTGCCATGACAGTCTGTTAATTTCTGTTTTATATACAGTACAGTACCATGTTTTCAAGGAGCAGTGTCTCCCCTCCCCAATAAATCCACAGGTCTATATTAGGTTTATTTAAAGTTGTTCAGTTAACAGTGTTTAAATATCATGAAGCACATCCATTTTATTGTTTGTTTATATCCTGCCTTTTTAATGAATGTATTTGAGGTGGCTTATATACAATCAAAATACTAGATAGGCGGCTATATAAGTACAGTGTGTGCATGCATGTGCATAAAACATTTCCAATATTTATCTAATTTTAAAACATTATAGCCAGAGCTGAAAATGTGAATTCTAACCCTTCTGGCAATTAACAGGAGCGCACAATTTGCACATAGTTCTTTATGCGCAGACACCATTGGAAAGAATCTGCTAGTTGAAGTCCGCACCAAGTTCTCTTGCTTTGGCTGCATAGAGTCCCTGTTTTATGAATTAAAATTTGATACACATCCCAACAATCTATAATAATAATAATAATAATAATAATAATAATAAATAAATAAATAATTTATAGCCAGCCACTCTGGGCGGCTTCCAACAGAAAAATAAAACATAGTGATCTATTAAACATTAAAAGCCTCCCTAAACAGGGCTGCCTTCAGATGTCTTCTAAAAGTCTGGTAGTTGTTTTTCTCTTTGACATATGATGGGAGGGCGTTCCACAGGGTGGGTGCCACTACCGAGAAGGCCCTCTGTCTAGTTCCCTGCAACTTGGATTCTCGCAATGAGGGAACCACCAGAAGGCCCTCGGTACTGGACCTCAGTGTCCGGGCAGAACGATAGAGGTGGAGATGCTCCTTCAGGTATACTGGACCGAGGCCATTTAGGGCTTTAAAGGTCAGCACCAACACTTTGAATTGTGCTTGGAAACGTACTGGGAGCTAGTGTAGGTCTTTCAAGACTGGTGTTATGTGGTCTCGGCAGCTGTTCCCAGTCACCAGTCTAGCTGCCGCATTCTGGATTAATTGTAGTTTCCTGGTCACCTTCAAAGGTAGCCCCACATAGAGCGCATTGCAGTAGTCCAAGCGAGAGATAACTAGAGCATGCACCACTCTGGCGAGACAGTCTGCAGGCAGGTAGGGTCTCAGCCTGCGTACCAGATGGAGCTGATAGACATCTGCCCTGGACACAGAATTGACCTGCGCCTCCATGGACAGCTGTGAGTCCAAAATGACTCCCAGGCTGCACACCTGGTCCTTCAGGGGCACAGTTACCCCATTCAGGACCAGGGAGCCCTCCACACCTGCCTGCCTATCTACATTATTGGGGTGCTTCCATGTTTAAATGCACACACAGAACCCATGCTACCTTGTATAGTTTTGCCCTGAACTGAAGGTCGCAGGGGCAAGAGCATAGGGAAAGCTGGTGCGGTTAGAGTGTTGTACTAGAACTTGGAAGGTCAAGGTTCAAAAAACCCACTTAGGGACCTTGGGTGACCTTGGGCCAGTTCAGGGAGGGAGGGAGGGAGGGAGGGAGGGAGGGAGGAGAGAACCTTGTGGTCCTTGGAGGAGAGGTAAGATATAAATGCATTAAGTCATAACAACTTGGAAAATCTATTCATGACTTTAAGACTTGGAATGCAAGGTCTGTAGCTGAGTGTTAAGAGTGTCTTCTTTGCAATTAGAAGGTCTGAGGTTCATTCCCCAGCACCTTTAAGTGGGGCTGGGAAAGGTTTCCTGTCTGACATCCCAGAGAGCTGCTGCCAGTCAGTGTTGAAAATGTATGCCACATGCAACAGTGTATAAGGCAGGTGTATTCCCTTCTGGGCAACTTTTCAAAGGTGGTCATAGTCTAGTGGTGGGTGGTGCCAGAGACAACAAGCGGGTGGAGTATAGTTTTTGCCTTTGCCCCATTGGCCAGTTTTCTACACACCTTTCTCTATCCTCCATCTAGACAAGCAAGAGGCATCATCACAGTTCAATGACACATTTCAGCCGACAAAAACAATCCAAGGAAGTTGCAAAGAGAGTCAATAGAACAGGGGTCAGCAACCTTTTTCAGCCTTGGGCCGGTCCACCATCCCTCAGACCATGTTCTGGGCTGAACTATATTTTTTTTTGGGGGGGGGGGGGAAATGAACGAATTCCTATGCCCCACAAATAACCCAGAGATGCATTTTAAATAAAAGGATGCATTCTACTCATGTAAAAACATACTGATTCCCGGACCGTCCGCGGGCAGGAATTAGAAGGCGATTGGGCAGCATCCGGCCCCTGGGCCTGAGGTAGAAGATCTCTGCAGTAGAAGATGTGGCTTGGAAAGGGGAGGACCCCCAAGGGTCAGGTAGAGAGTCTTAGAGGGCTGCATTTGGGGTCTGAGGTTCCCCACTTCCGTTTAAGCACACATGGTTAGGTGTTGGGATAATTTCTGAGAAGACAGTAATTCATTATTTAGGTCCCAGCCGTGCCCTGCCAGTCACATGCATATGGCACCTCATTCAAAACCCACTTTTGTGGAAGTCCCTGGAACCATCCTTTTTCAAGCTGAATACTGAGCATGGCAGAGAATGAGCTAATGGGAGTTATAGTGCAAAACCTCCTAAATGCACCTGCTTTGCTAAGGTTTGTTGGTCTAGATCAGGCATGGGTAATTTCTGTAGCCCTCCTGATATTGCTGGACTCTCCGTTATAATCCTTGACCAATAGCCATGTTCTCTGTTGTTGATGGAAGTTGCAAGAATCAGCTTTTATGATAGTTTTCCTCAGGCATAGGCAACCTTGGCTCACCAGATGTTTTGGAACTACAACTCCCATGATCCCTAGCTAACAGGGGCAGTGGTCAGGGATCATGGGAGTTGTAGTTCCAAAACATCTGGAGAGCCAAGGTTGCTTATGCCTGGTTTTCCTTCATCAGGAAACCATTTAAGTAAAAACAACAGGCCCTCCCCTGGGATATGTAATGGGAAGGGAGCTTAATATAGTATGTAATAAGAGGGCCTGTCTTAATCTTGCACGAAACAAGGAACTGAGATCTCTTATCTCTCTCTGTGTGTGTCCCAATTCACTTAAAATTCCCAGTCTAAGACCCATGGCGATGTGGAGGCGGGCAAAATGTCTGTCTTTTTGGGGGGCATAAAGGAAGCTTTCCATCCAAGACTGCGGCTCTATAGCTAATGAACAGAGTTGGGCTTTATCTGTCTCTAGAATCCTATACCCCATTAAGAGAGCACCCAGTTGACCTTTGTGGGCTAAATTGCTGGTGACCTCCTTCCTGGAAGCTAACCAAAAGAGATATGGATTATGAGCCCCACACGAAGCTTCTGGCAAGCTTCATCAGAACACATTGTGAGCCAGCCAGTTAACAGTCAGTGGCAAGAGGTCAGCTTCTCGCTTCCACCATATGCCTCGAGGCACAATGGAGCTTTAAAATAACATCCTCTCATTTAAACGCTTCAGAGCAGGAATGAACTGTCACCCCCTTCTGCCTCCTCCCCAAAAGGCATTCAGGTGGGCCTGTGCTTCTCAAAGGTTTCCCAAATTTCTCATAGCTGAGGCACCCTTTGCTCCGCTGAAAAGATGTCCTTTGGAAGCACACGAGGTTCACCCACGTTCCAATAGTGCTTTATAGCCTTGTTATGCCTCCTAATAAGAAGCCAGAGCAGTGTTTCTATAGGAGGGACAGTAATTATTAAATTGCATCTAGTGCTAGGGCAAAGCAGAATTAAATTGCACCCAGCGGTAAATGCATCTACAACAAAACAGCGTCTATTCTAAAAACATTCTGTCAATCTCACTGGAAGGAGCCAAGGCCAGAGCAGTATATCATACAGAGATGCAACAGGCGGCCTTCTGAGGGCGAGTAATTCTGTGTTGACTTTTGGGAACAAATGGGTCATTTAATCCTAAACAGTACCATCCACATACGGGAGGGAAAGTATCAGCAGGCTTGGGAGAACTCACAATTTTACGGAAGTATTTTTAAAAAACCATTTATTGGGGTGGGGGGCTCCCAAGGGAGTGAGGAACCTGGAAAACATTTCAGCTACAACTGAGCATGCTCACTAGCCACAGACTGCTGACTGGCGCCAAGGGAGAGAAGAATGGAATGGAACAGTCAACACTGCAACATTATTATGTTGTAGGTTGTCATACCTGATAGAGAACTAATCCTACCCTGGAAGAGGCTGATTGGAAGAAACCAAGGGAAGAGCGGTTAATCATACAGAGATGCACTGACAAACATCCCCTGTGCATTGAAACATAGGGCTTACCATTTGTTGTTAGGAATAGGATTGCTGTTGAAAAGATTTGATGTGAGAAGGAATTTGAGGCTAACAGAAGCTCTAATTAAAGAGAGGGGAATATGTTCTGGCAGATTCTGTTTTATTGCGAAAAGATTTCCGGCTGTGTTCCTCAACAGCTTTAAGTGCCGCCAGATATTTGTCTGAGGTAAGATATCTAATAGGTCATTAGGGGATACAGACATTAATTGGAATAATTTACACTTTCCTCTTCTAGGAGACCAGGGCATTTAGTAATACAAGTGTATCTCTGTGTGTGCATGCACACACACACACGTAATATGTATTAGAGCTGCAACGTTTAGTCAATTAAAAATCTTGCTCACTTAGAAAAGCTTCCTCCGACTAACCAAGTACCAGTGTTTTGTTCTGTTTTGAATAGTTGTTTTTGTATATAAAGTTGCTTTTGTTATAAATCCATAGGTGGCAGACACGAAGGGGTGTTCATACTTCTCTCACACAGGAGGGAATACCTCTCCTGCGACTGTTCCTGCTATGGCATTTGCGTCCATCATCTGAAAAACAGAGGGATGTTCCTCTCCGTCACACACACCGCACATTTCAAGCAACCCCCCTCAATAATCTTGGGAACCGTAGTTTGTTAAGTGTGCTGGAAGCTGTAGCTCTTTGAGGGGTAAGCTACAGTTCCCATGATTATTGTGGGCGGGCGGGAAGGAATGTGCTTTAAATGTGTGGTTTTGTAGGCAACATTACTCTGAGTTAAATGGTAGCTCATTAAAACCAAGGCAACAGAAGTGTGGAACACTGAGTGATATTAATTGATTGATTGACTGGTTAACAAACATTGCTTCCCTGATGGAGTTTGGTGCCTTGAGAATATTTAACCCAGGGTTTGATAATATGGCAGGCCTCTGTATCAGTGCATGCTGAGCTGGGATAGTTTCTTGAAAACCAGTTCCTTTTGGTAAAAAACGTCCTCAGTCGGGATGGGAGGGACAGGAGAGCAAACAAGGAGTGCATGTTCCACCTCCCTGCTTTGCACCCACGCTGCGCTGGAACAAGCATGTGTCGATCATTTGGGAGGCAATCCACGGGAGCTTCTCAGCTTGCCTTGTCCTCCCCCCCCCCGTGTGCCTCCGCCGCTGAGCATACTGCAAGCTCATTCTGCTGTGCGCTAATGCTATTATCCTCCCGAAATTAAATATCAGGCCCAAACCTATAATGTTTCACAGGGTGGGAATTGGGGTTATATATTCCTGGGTAGAAGCTACCTTCTATTTCAGTCATAGCATTTAATTATGATTGGTATGTTAGTGCCCACCAGAGCATAACAAATTGTCATTATGTTATTCTGCTGAGTCTAATTTAATTGGCAAGTTGTCACAAAAGCAATTATCCGTCATTTATTTTGTTGCCATAACCACATCTTGGAGAGCACCTGCTGTCTGTGATGTGGGGCGGTCGGGCGGGAAAGGATCCCCAAGTCCCCAACCCCCAACCCCAGTCCTAGATTCCTTCCACTTTCCCCAATGCGAGAGCCCTTTCCTTTGTTCCTTTTCGGTTTGGCGTTTAAAAAACTGAGTCCTGGTCTAGAAAATGTGACATCCTTTTGCCTAAAAAGTGCATGGCGTTGAGGGGAAATAGGAAATTGGGGGATGGCCCAACAGTGTGGGAATCAGCTCGAACAGCATTTGGCTTAACCAACCAGCTCCTCTCCTCTTGCTATTCGCTTTACTATTTTATTTATTGACAGTGAATAAGGGAATATATTTTGCCGTTCTACTTGGTGCCCATGGAAGACCACAAATAATACTGCAAGTGACACCAATTTAAACTGCTGGTGTAAATAAGAGCTCTAAAAATGCAGCGTTCTTAACACACTCTGTGTGCCTGGACTTTGCCTTCCTATCAGCCAGAGCTTTTCCCAGGGACCAGTGCAGTGCAGAGTAGGGCCGAGGCTGTCCCCCCCCCCCCCCGCAGGACCTATTGCAGTAATCAGCAGTCGTTAACAGCCATCAACAGGTTTACCACTCTTACAGCCCATCACCCATTCCCATCACCCCCACCCACCCTCTGAATATATATAAGGGTTGCTTCTGTTTCAGTGTATCTGAAGAAGTGTGCATGCACACGAAAGCTCATACCAAAATAAAAACTTAATTGGTCTTTAAGGTGCTACTGAAGGAATTTTTTAAAAAAAAAAAATTAAAAAATTATTTTGCTTCGACTCAGACCAACACGGCTACCTACCTGTAGTTTAAAATTTGTTCTTTCACAAATATATTGTGATCTGCAATTGGCTTTGTAACAGAGTGTCGGATCTTGTAAATGGCTTAAAGGTTTAAAGTGGTATATAAATTATGTTAAATAAATTGACACTTTAAAAAAAAGCAGAAATACAGTGGTAGGAAAGTGTATCTAGACATGCAGAAGCTGAGATTAAAACACACATCTTTTTAGCCTACTGTTGGTTTCAATTATCCTTTGAATGTTTTCAAAGGTCTTTTATTAAAAATTTGAAGGTTTTTTTTGTAGACTGCTTTTAGGTTTTATTTACAGTCAAAATTAGTTAAACATCTAAGGCCATGGGTAGGAAACCTGTGCTCATTTAGATATTGTTGTTGTTGTTTAGTCGTTTAGTCGTGTCCAACTCTTCGTGACCCCATGGACCATAGCACGCCAGGCACTCCTGTCTTGCACTGCCTCCCGCAGTTTGGTCAAACTCATGTTCGTAGCTTCGAGAACACTGTCCAACCATCTTGTCCTCTGTCGTCCCCTTCTCCTAGTGCCCTCAATCTTTTCCAACATCAGGGTCTTTTCCAAGGATTCTTCTCTTCTCATGAGGTGGCCAAAGTATTGGAGCCTCAGCTTCACGATCTGTCCTTCCAGGGACCCCTTCATGGATCAATGCCTTGTCGTGGCGAAGGGGCTTGAATAACTCAGAGAAGCTATGAGCTATGCCATGCAGGGCCACCCAAGATGGACAGGTCATAGTGGAGAGTTTTGACTAAACGTGATCCACCTGGAGAAGGAACTGGCAAGCCACTCCAGTATCCCTGCCAAGAAAACTCCATGGACAAAGACAACAGGCATTTAGATATTGCTGGACTTCAACTCCCATCAGCCCAAGCCAACATCGCCAGCAGTCATGCATGATGGGAATTGTAGTCCAGCAAACATCTGAAGGGCCACATAGGCTCCCCACATTTGATCTAGGCGTTTTATTAACATAAAACACACTTGGTTGCATTACTCCTGACACAAAGGGGGCTTTCTTGCTGCCTCCTTCAGAAGGCCTCCTTCAGAAAGGCTCTTTTTGATGCCAACACTTATTAAGAAAGCTGAACCCTCCCTTGCCCTTAGATTTTTCTCTCAGAAGTGAACCACTCTTGAGGCGAAAATTTCTGCATCCACAGAGTATGAAGAAATAAGATGGAGAAATGGTTTAGGTCCCTTCAAACATGTGTGCCATTGGATGAAAAAAAAAACCCACAAACACCAGAGTACCCTGCTCTCACTCCATGTTTTATATTTGAATGGGGAGTAGAAGACAAGTGAACAAACAAACATGGCTGCTGCCATCATGTCAAGCTCAAATTAAAATGTCTGAGGAAAATTTAATGGCTTTAGTCAAATGTTTAAAATTACTGCTGAAGTAGTACTTGAATGGAGTAGACAAGTGAACAAGCAAACATGGCTGCCACCATCATGTCAAGCTCAGGTTAAAATGTCTGAGGAAAATACAACGGCTTTTGTAGAATGTTTAAATTACCGCTGAAGTAACCTAACAGGCTTGGGGGGGGGAGGGAGGGAACGGGTGGCTAAAGTTGGGGGGAAGATGTCACCTCATACACAGAGTTCCCTTGTGCCCTGAACCATTTTCCGTGCGCAAAAAAAGATGGTTGCGTTGAGCTGGCAGAATATGTTTCGTGCGAGCGAGAAGAGAAAGGGGGATCTCAGCCCTGATTGTAATGGCTTGGTAGGAAATTAAAGCTGATCTCCTGGCTCTCCAGAAGAGCTCGCATCTTCCTGATGGGCTCTGATTCCGCATTACTGAAAGGGCTTGATTATTATTCCGTGCAAATGAGAAGTAATTCCACCGAAGCCAGAATGGCTGCTTTTTCTGTGGACTTTGCTCCTAGCATAGTTAAATAAATGCTCGGTGGTGCCTCCTTCCAGTCTACATTGCAAATTACTGAGGCCTTCTTAATTTCTCTTCCCCCCTCCCTCCAAATTTGGGCAAATTAGCCTGTGTTTGTGTGGCTCCAACTTTTAGCTTGAAATTGTTGGTGTGGATTGTGCCATTATGCCTGGAGGCACATTATTAGATTTTGGTAATCCGTGCTCCGGTAGCCTCCCAGTTGGATTACTGCAATGTGTTGCACTTGGGGCTGCCTTTGAAGATAATCCAGAGTTCAACTGGTGCAGAATATGGCAGCCATGATTTTAACTGGGATCAAGCATCATGAACACATTAATGTGTCCTTTCTGGCTTCCTGATTGTTTCCAGGCTCAATTCAAAGTCTTGGTTTTGACCTATAAACTCTGCAGAGATCGAGACCTTGATACCTGGCGGACCACTTCCTGCCCTTGTCCTAAAATAATAAACAGAGGTCCTTCTCCAAGCCAGGCAAAGACTTTTATTCTCCCAGGTCTTTTAACATAATCTTAAATATCTATTTTGCCATCCCATCGAACTTTTATAGAATGTGTAGGTTAGCGTTGCCGTATTTCAAAAAGTGTGAAAATTCAGACAGAAAAGTTGTCGAGCTTTTTTTTTTAACGATCTCTTAAAAAATTGAAGCCTTTGGACTATTTTTAAGATAAATAGCCAAAAACGACACTGCCAACATAAGCAATTTCTGGCTATGTTCAGGAAATTCCGGATGAATGGCAACCCTAGTGTAGATGATCTTTTGAACTAATTAATTTATATTGTCTTTGTGGTTGTTTTAGTTTTTGTAGCATTCTTTCAGCTATTTCAAAGTGCGAAGTCATTCGCTATTACTTCTTATTTGGGGTTTTAAGGGATTTTTAAAAAAGAATCTCCATGGTGAATTTTTCTGTATTTATCTACTGTACTATATATTATGGAAAGTGGTTGGTCTGTCTGTCTGCCTGTCCGTCCATCCATTTGTTCTCTATAAGTTTGGCCTCCTCTTGAGATACCATTGCCATGAGGGTTTCTGAGGTGGGGGGCAGGGGTTTGTCACCGATATTTGGACACTAGCTGCCATTCTGAGCCAACATGGCGGACCAAAACGTGACTTTGGCTTGACTTTGCCAAACTGAAAAATTACACTATCTGTTTAAAAAATCACATTTCTTTGGGTTTTTTTTTACAAATTCCTGAGTTAGTTATAACCTGCAGGTCACCTAGGGGTCCCCTCCCCATAAATAAAATGTGTTTTAGGCACATAAATAAGTCCAGATGGCATTGGACTTATTTATATCTAGGTGCAGTCATGAGTTCACTGTGTCCTGTTATTGTGAGAGTCAATTAATTTTTTGTCTATCTTCCTTTGTCCTCTAAAGCCTTTCATGATAGCATTCCATTTTATAATTATTATTCCTTTCTCCCCACCACCTTTTGTCTCTTTATGATGCACATATGATGCATATAGGAGGTGGTTATGTTTCAAGAACATAAGAGCCTGATGCTTCAGGCCAGTGCTCGTCTAGTCCAGCATCCTCACAGTGACCAGCCCGATGCTGATGGGAAGCCTAAAAGCAGGACCTGAACACAACAGCACTCTTCTCATGTGCAATTCTGAGCACTCTGCCTCCGACAGTTGCAGTAGAGCATGGCCACCATGTCTAGTAAGTAGCCTTTGGGGTTGTATTAGCCAAGTTACATTCATAGACCCATTGGAATGAGCAGACTGGTTAGTCATGCACATTTGTTTCTTATGGGGCTACTCTAAGTAGGATTAAGATTAGCCCAGCCCATCATTAGCTTTATCTTCCTTTATTTTGCCTGATCTTCTCTTTAAGCCAAGTTGATGGCCACCACTACTTCTTGTGGGAGCAAGTTTCAGAGTTTAGCAATGTGCTAGGCGAAGTAATACTTTCTTTTGCTTGGCCTGAATCTTCCAGCATCCAGTTTCATTGGATGGCTCCAAGTTCTAGTGTTACGAGAGGGAGAAAACCATTTTTCTATGTGTTTTCTCTGACTTTTCGTTGCAAAAGACAGCGGAACCTTGGGTTGCGGATGTAATCCATGACGGAGGCAGGTCCGCAACCCGCAGCGCCCGTAACTTGCAGTGGTGCGTCTGCGCACGCGCGTGACGCAATTTGGTGCTTCTGCGCATGTGCGAGCGGCGAAACCCAGAAGTAACCCTTTCTGGTACTTCTGGGTTTCCCGCAGTCCGTAACCTGAAAACGCATAACGTGAAGTGTCTGTAACCCGAGGTACCACTGTAGACCATCATCTCCTTTTTGGGTGCAGGAGAGATATCTTGCACCTGCTGCCAGTTTCATTGAAACTTCATGTCTCCCTCTGTCCCCCTGGAGTTCTATAAAAAGAAATGCCAGGAATTCTATACTATTTTTGTTTTGAAAGCTAAAGAGGTAAGCTGCTTTGATAGCTGAACAAGGGGCTTGCCTCTTCAGCTTCCTGAAATGCTAATGTTGCTTCAAAATGTGATGGAAATTCTGGGGGATTAGAACAAATGAATAAATTGTTTCCTTGCATTGACTAGCTTTGTTTTGCTTTTTGCTAACACCGTAGAGATATTTTCAATACACACGGGTGGGTCTTGCCTGTATATTCCTCTTCCCATTTGGATTACAGCTTGTGTTCTTGTTCTTGTTCCTAAACCTTTCAATATTCTAGCTCCTCTTTGCATTACTTTGTATTATGAAGAATTCTAATAAATTCAGCGCAAAGATGTTCAGAACAACACACCATTCTAACCTCCCTCCCCTTAAAAAAAATTCTGATAAGTAGTGGTTGGCTATATGATATTTGTGCCAGAGAGAGGGGCAGGGAAGAGGGTAAAAAATTCCTAGCCTTCTTTTCTTTCTCATTACTTCAGATTTGATTATTTTCTAAACCAAGGAAATAGCCTAAGACCACGATTTATTCATCAGACACGCGTTGGGGTGATGTAATTCTGAATTGCAAGCGAGGCAGGGGCACCAGATCAGTATAATTCATTCCTCTCTTTCAGACACCAGCCCTCCTGCTGTAAAATCTGCACAGCGCTCTCCCTGCAGAGAAGCTTAATTGTTTCACCTGAGGGGGGGCGGTGGCTTTCCTGTCCCTTTTTTATGCAGGAGCGCTCACTTTCAGAAGAGCATCTGCTCCTGTGAATGTGTTTATTATCCCAAAACCTTCTCCTCTGGTTTGCATTGCAGCTTAAAAATGTTAAGAAGTTTGCTGCTGCTAGCCTCAGTCAATAGCTCACAAGTAATATTCAGATAAACCAGCCTCTCCGGATGTAATTTTTATGCTGCGCAAATGATGATGCCCTGTGCTCGCAATAGTATTGGGGTGGTTATATGCCACACTGCTTGTTGTTTGCACCAACAAAAGTTCTGATACAGACACAACAGACTTGTTTCCAGTCAGTGCACGTCCTGTAGCTTCCTTCTGAAACCCTGTAACTTTTCGTGCCACAAATGTTCCAGGTTATTTTTTTGTCTCACGCTGTTGTGCTGTAGCGCACGAGTGCCCTTCCAGCCAGCAATAATGCAGTAACATTGGGGGAACATCGTTTGACGCAACCATGTGTAACCACTTTGTAAACAAATCACAGTGAATGCTCATTAAACAGCTGATGTCATCTAACCTCCCTACACACTTTCTGCAAATAAATCAGGATGAACGCTCCATAAACGGGTCTTCTAGAAGCGACCCGAATGTCATTTCTGGCTGAGGAGTGCACTGGGACTACATGTCCCAGCATCCCTGGCGAGGAATCAGGACCAGGTCCAGGGGGTGGGTTTCCTCTGATACCCTGCTGGGCTGACCTGGCAGTGAATGCAGCCGACAGCAGCAACTATTGGGTGACAGAGGGCCAGCGTTTGAATTTTCCACAATGTCCCAGAGTAATGCTACTTCAGGGGCATTGTGGGAAAATTAAAATGGCATCTAGAACCAGCTAGAGGGCTGCTGTTCAGAGCACTTGGCTGCACTGAAAAAAATAAAAGGAGCCTCCAGAGTCTTAGCACAGGCATAGGCAAACTCGGCCCTCCAGATGTTTTGGGACTACAACTCCCATCATCCCTAACAGGACCAGTGGTCAGGATTAGCAACTGACTAAGGATGTCAGAGGCTGACCTCTGCCCTGTAGGAAGGTGATGCTATTTGCATAATTTCCCACCAGTAAAGGTAAAGGGACCCCTGACCATTAGGTCCAGTCACGGACAACTCTGGGGTTGCAGCGCTCATTTCGCTTTATTGGCCGAGGGAGCCGGCATACAGCTTCCAGGTCATGTGGCCAGCATGACTAAGCCGCTTCTGGCGAACCAGAGCAGCGCACGGAAACGCCATTTACCTTCCCGCCGGAGCGGTTCCTATTTATCTATTTGCACTTTGACGTGCTTTTGAACTGCTAGGTTGGCAGGAGCTGGGACCAAGCAACGGGAGCTCACCCCGTCACGGGGATTCGAACTGCCAACCTTCTGATCGGCAAGCCCTAGGCTCTGTGGTTTAACCCACAGCGTCACCCATGTTCCCACCAGTAGAGGGGGCTAAAGATTAGGAAAACAGTTGGAATGTGTGGCAAACTTGCCTGAGTAAAGGGTAGGAATAAAGGAGAAATTTAGGTCTTGTCCACACTTCTGCCGGGCCTGGAATGTGTGGGTCTGATTGGTTTTCCTCTTGATCCACACTTTCTAGGCATGGGTCTTATCAGTTTTCTGCTTGCCACGCTCCTTTCCCAGGGAGGTCCCGCTCTTTGGTGCTAAATCAGAGCAAACATAAATCTGGAGAAACCCTGAATTGCTGTTTGCTCCATTTGAGTGCTAAAGAGGGGGTTTTCCATGGAGGGAAGCAGCAGGGCAAGTGTGGATAAGCCCTCTGTTGGCATTTTAATGTGAAAACTACCAAATTCACACTTACTGGACCAAAACATGTACCGAAACACACCTGTCTTTCAATATCCGTAGTTCTCTGAATTTTGTGATGTAGTTCACTAAGCAAAACTTTATTGCAGCTGCATTTTAAAAAATTGTGTACATAAGGAGAAAGTGTGCAAAAAAGTTGTACATTAGAGAAAATAGCATACCAAAAATATTGGGGAAATTGCTTGCAAAAATGTCTGTTGGGAGAAATGCTGATGAATTTTAATGAGGACTTTTCTTTCTTTCTTTTTCTTTTAAATGCAAGCTGATGCAGAAATTTAGCAAACTGAATTCAAGAATGGAAAAATGAGAAACTGACATTGGTCAGATTTGTCCAGCCTTAGTAAAAAAGCTATTCCAAGTCTCCCCACAGAGCCCACAGAGCTTGCAAAGGTTGGTCCCTTTTCTTGGACATATGCTTCCTCCTGTTTCTACGTATGTTGGGCCTTGGCGAGAAATGAGTCTTCTCTTTGAAACGGCTCTGCTTTTTTAACATAGTTATTCATCCCGACATCAGCATTTTGGATGGAAGAAGACTGAACAATAGCAGCTGCCAGAAATATAAGACAGGGTGTGGAGGGTGAAATCCAGGAGTGGGAGGCAGGCAGGCAGGTTGATCATGGAGAAGAGCTTTTCCCATTTCCTGTAATTTGTCTTGACAGGTCAATTCTATTGTTGCTGAGCGGGGGGGGGGGGGGGTTATGATGAGAGACGTGTTTGCTGCTGTTGTGATTCCCGCCCCCTGACCCCCTGATTAGGCTTCTGTTTAATGTGGCAAATAAATAAATGAAGTGTAGAACATAGCTATTCCCAAGAGTCAGCTCTGTGGGAATCTTGCCCTAACCAGGAAAATACTGTCAATATCCTGGATCAGCCAGGCTGCAGAGCAAGGTGATCAGATCCCTTCTCATGTTGCATCTGGACACATCCACACCATATATCTAACACCCATGGATTATGGGTGAAACTGCCTTGGTCGCACTGGTTGATGATCTCCGGCGGGCTAGGGACAAAGGTGAGAGCTGTTTCCTAGTCCTGCTGGATCTCTCAGCGGCCTTTGACATCATCTACCATAACATCCTTCTGGAACATCTAGAGGGGTTGGGAGCTGGGGGCACTGTCATACAGTGATTCCGCTCCTTCCTCCTGGGCTGTGTTCAGAAAGTGGTGGTGGGGGATGAGTGTTCGGACCCCTGGGCTCTCACTTCTGGGGTGCCTCAGGGTTCTGTTCTCTCCCCCATGCTTTTTAACATCTATATGCAGCTGCTGGGAGAGATCATCAGGGGGTTTGGGCTGGGTGTTCATCAGTATGTGGATGATACCCAGCTCTACCTCTCTTTCAAATCAGAACCAGTGAAGGCGGTGAAGGTCCTGTGTGAGTGCCTGGAGGCAGTTGGAGGATGGATGGTGGCTAACAGATTGAGATTGAATCCTGACAAGACAGAAGTACTGTTTGTGGGGGACAGGAGGAGGGCAGGTGTGGAGGACTCCCTGCTCCTAAACGGGGTAACTGTGCCCCTGAAAGACCAGGTGCGCAGCCTGGGAGTCATTTTGGACTCACGGCTGTCCATGGAGGTGCAGGTTAATTCTGTTTCCAGGGCAGCTGTCTATCAGCTCCATCTGGTACGCAGGCTGAGACCCTACCTGCCTGTTGACTGCCTCGCCAGAGTGGTGCATGCTCTGGTTATCTCCCGCTTGGATTACTGCAATGTGCTCTATGTGGGGCTACCTTTGAAGGTGACCCAGAAACTACAACTAATCCAGAATGCGACAGCTAGACTGGTGACTGGGAGCGGCCGCCGAGACCACATAACACCGGTCTTGAAGTGTTGGTGCTGACCTTTAAAGCCCTAAACAGCCTCGGTCCAGTATACCTGAAGGAGCACCTCCACCCCCATCATTCTGCCTGGACACAGGTCCAGCGCCGAGGGCCTTCTGGCGGTTCCCTCACTGCGAGAAGCAAAGCTACAGGGAACCAGGAAGAGGGCCTTCTTGGTAGTGGCACCCGCCCTGTGGAACACCCTCCCATCAGAGGTCAGAGAGATAAACAACTACCTGATATTTAGAAAATACCTAAAGGCAGCCCTGTTTAGGGAAGTTTTCAATCTGTGATATTTGATGTATTTTAATGTTTGTTGGAAGCCGCCCAGAGTGGCAGGGGAAGCCCAGCCAGATGGGCGGGGTATAAATAATAAATTATTATAATATTATTATTATGCCGAAGAATCTTACGAAGTAAGGGCACTGGGAATAATAGCTCTGAAGGGTAAACTGCAGTTCCCAGCCAGGGGTCTTTGGGGGAAGCAAAATATGTTAAATGTGCTTTCAACTTATGGGTGTGGGTGTGACCTGTGATTACTTTGCTTCAGTAGTGGGCATAGTCACAATCTAGGTGGTTACAGAGTGGTAAGATGATGGATTCTAAGCCATGATTCTAAGTTACTGTCCACTAGGGCTATGTTCCACCTGTATGGTCAGAGCATTATGTCTCTGAATTCCAGTTACTGGGAATCACAGGAGGAGAGGTTGCTGCTGCACTCATGTCCAGCTTGTAGGCTTTGCATAGGCATCTGGTCATCCACTGTGAGAACAGGATCCTGGGCGGGAAGAGTCATTGGCCTGATCCAGCCAGGAGTCGGCTTCACCTCCTGAGCAGCAGCCTGAAGGGGCAGAAGGCGAAGTGACTCCAGCTGCGGCTGATCAGCCTTCTTGCTCCTGATGAGAACCAGCTGGCTCCAGCATTCTTAAGCAGGGTTTCCAGCCTCAGTCAGTTGCTGGAAGCAACATTTGTTGTTCTTGGCCAGACCTTGCTGCTTCTTGTGACCTTGGACCCTCGGCTTTCTTGACCCCCAAATCATCCGACTATGTGATCATTCCTGACCTTAGGACTGGACTCAACCTTATATATGGACTCTGCCTACAGGCAAGTACCTCCCCTTGAGACTCAGCCAGTTGGCTGGCCTCTCCCTCCACTGAGCTACCCAGTTGTTGTTGGGCTCTTCCCGATGATGCGTTAGTTGCACATTGATTCTGATATGCTTGTGCAGAGGTTAAAAGACAAGGAACATTCATCCTGATTTCATCCTGATTTGCTTGCATGGTGGTGGTATGCATCTTCCCATTGTTCAGCTGTTTATCACAGGGGAAAATGCCTAGGCCTAGACTTTGGTCAAGAAAACTGCTTACATGACAGGGGATAGGAGGGGTGATGAAGAAAATGGGAAGGCTCCAAGAACATACAGTCTGTTCTGTAACCACAAGGATATTATTTAAGTTGATGAACGTGTTTTGAGCTTGTGTTGAAAACACATTGTACAATGAGATAAAGAAGTATGCTAGTATGGGTTTTTTTTTCTACATGAGGTTGGTATGCTCTGCTTATGATAGAAAAGCTTGTAACACTTGGTTGTTGGGTTGTTTCCCCCTACATGCTTGGAATAAAGGAGCACCAGGTGATGTTCTAATCAAAGCACAACACATGGTTATTTTACACAACATTTACCACAGTTTTAAGTGCATTTCCCTGTCGCTTTCCTAACTGCAACAAGTCTGGTTTTTTTCCAGTGGATTTGCTACAATGGTGCCCTTTAATATATTTTAATTGCCCAAACCCACATTTGCAGTGTGCAGTTGAATCCCTCCCTCACAATACCAATGGTGCTTCCTGACTGTCACTATTTTTGGATGGGATTCAATCACATACAGTATTGACAAATTCAGCTTGCCAATTTGAAAGTTGATTGGGATGTCTTGCACAACCAATCTGTTCCCCGCCACCCAAAAGATCTGACATTTTGCAATGAGTAGAGTGATAGCAACATGCACTGGAAAGTGTGAGATACTGCTAGTTTGGTGCAGCGTCATATACCGCAGCTTCCTTGCAGACTTTGTGCAAACTTAGGATAAATGCTCAATAAGTAGCTTGTCTTGAAGCAACTCACATAGACACTGCCTACCAGAAATGTTTTACTTTATGCTACAACACTGACACCCCCCCCCCCCATTTAAGCACAGTTCTGCAAATATTTTAGAAAATCTGGGTACAATATTTTAAGAGATTGAAAATGCATAGTGAACAAACAACTTTCCAAAACATATAGCAGATTAATTCTGATTTGATTGCACAAAGCTTACGATCTGGTTAGGCTATTTCTGGTCTTTATTGAGCATTCATTCTGATTTGTTCATGGGGCAATTATATACCTATGAGCATTCAGTCTGATTTGCTTTCTACTTCCTCCTGTTATTCATCTGCCCAGCCCATATTTTTCAGTGGGTTTTCAATGCTTTCCCCACATCACTTTCCCGTATGTAAATAGTCTGTTTTGTAAATAAAGTGGATTGGGTTTGCTAGGATAACCCAGCACTTTAACCCACTTCAAATGAGCAAACATAAATTAGCAGTGCAGGCTTGAATCCCTCCTGCAAATACTGAAAACAAGGCAGCACCTCCCCTGCTTAAAATGTGAGTGAATGAAGCATACGTAGCAATTCCATACCCAAATGCCTGCCGTTGAAGTACAAGTGTTGGAAGTTGGAAATGCAACAGTTTGGCAGTGATATTAGTTGGGCTCTCCATGAAAACTCTGGGAACAGGTGATCTCTGAGCTGCAGGAAATGTCTAATGTGGAAGAAGTACAGATAAAGAAGAAGAAAAAAGAAACCACCTTAGTAGAAAAGGAAAGCTGGAAACTAGCCAGCACAGAACATTCTGGCCTTTTTGGATAAGGACTGCTGGTGTACTGGGCTAAAGTTCAGCAAGGATGGCATGAGCTAATGTGGTGGTAACCAAGGCTCTTGCTTGACAATGGATTCTTTATCCATTTCTCTGTTTGCATCATCACTCAGATGAGTCAACCTCTAGTCATCTAGGGTTTTCGGGAAGCCAAACATCTCACACGTTTGTGATGGGAGATGCTGGAACAGAAGCAAGTTGATTTGGAGATTTTGAATCCTGTAATTTAATCACTGGGGATATACTATAAAGTTGGCATATTTTGAAGAAAACAAGCAAAACAAAAAAGATTAGGAGAATTAGTTAAACGATTATACCCCGCTTTTTACATGTGCCTCAAACTGGCTTACAAAAAGAAAACATACTGGGTACAAAATTGAAAAACATAGTTGAAAGCATCAGAAAATAAGAAGATTAGAACAGTGTGCATCCTGGAACAAATCTACTTTGACCTGACATCTTACGTTTCTACTGGGAGGAAGTTGCAGACAATGGAACTTTTTGTTGATGTGAGTCATGCTTCTATTCCATGGGGAAACCATGTACAGTAGTTGACTTGGTATCCCAAAGCAAATAGATTGCTTGTAAACAGGTCTCTTGAAAAAAGAACTTTGAGGAAAGGGGGAGACGAAAGCTGAGAGCTCATAGTACAAATGTGAAACAAAAAAGTACTTCTGGCTTCAGAGCAATTATTAATACAGCTGGGAGGGATAATGGGTGCTTTAATGAAAACCAAAATTTGCATGTAATATCCTTGTGATTTTCTTGGAGACACGAAGGGTCACCCACTGTTCTAAAGCAATATTTCATCCTAAAAATCATTTCGCATAAAAGTAGGTGCTCCCATCAGCAATCCTGCGTTGGGTTCTGTCTATGGTTGTATCAGTGCAGCTCATAAACCTACCTACTTGGATGCAGAATCAGGACTCCCTTCCACAGGGGTTGCTAGCGGGGGCTGTGATAGAAAACAGCTGGAGTTAGGTGCAGCTTTGGGGAATGACCTGGAAAATGTCTCAGATACCTTTTCAGAAGGAGCTGTGGAGAGCAATAGTACCAGAGGGGCAAACTGGAGTCTCTATCAAGCCAGAGACAGATGGAGAACCTCTGCAGAAGGGAACATGGGTGCACAGTGATCCCAAATTCCTTAAGGGGGTGAGTGCATACAGGGTAGCAGACCTTGTTCAGTGAACCCCTTTACCTCAATGTTTGCTTACATGAAAATGTGGGAAGGCCCTGGAAAGAATTGCAAGGGGGCTTTCCCCATATTCAAGCCTGTCCCAGAAAAAGGCTGAGTCAGATCTGCCAGGAAAAGGACAGCCTTGCTTGAAGTAAAGTTAAGACTGCACGTACTTTTTGCAAGAGAGTGACATCACTGAGTGAGATCATTGGCATGGACTGGGTTATTCACAGTGTGCTGTAACACCTAATGTAATGCCTAATAAAAGCTGTTGAGTTGAGCATTCCTTGTGATTGTTCATTTGTATAAAAGGAAAGGAAAGCAGGGCCCTTTGATGTGCCGATGCCCAACACAAAGGAGGATGTGGAAGTGAGATGGGATCTCTATGCTAGTAACCTTCAAAGCTTCCTCTTAACACGATGTCAAACCAACAATTTTTCCTTAGTGGGATGGATCAGGGAAAGGTGCATGTCTCAGTAGTGGAGAGCATTGCCCTGCATGCAAAAAGTTATGGCTTCGATTCTTGGCATCTCCAGATAGAACCTGAGGGATACTCCCACCTGAAACCCCAGAGAGCCTATGGCAGGTCATTGTGTAGACTGGGGATTCCAAGCTGTTATTGGGTCAGAGGCACCACCAAAATGCCAATGTCCAGGAAGTTAAAACCCAACGCTTGGAACCCCCCTTTTCCCAACAGGCAAAACCACAAATAAAACACGCATTAAAAGAGGAGACGGCATCTCATCAAGGAACAGGCAGACCCTCCACACAAGCAACCAACCTCCCCTCATTTTATACATAAACCATTTTTCAGTAATTGGCAGGTGCCAAGCATGTATCTGAGGGTACTGTGAGGCCTGTGGTTGCTACATTGGAAACCCTTGATATTGAGCTAGATGAAACAATGCTCTAACTAGGGAGGGGCTGTGATTCAGTGGTAGAGCACATGCAGAAGGTCCTAGGTGCAGCTACGCTTGACTTGGGCACCTGGAGAACAGCAGTCAGTGTGGATAATACTGAGCAAAATGGACTACGGCAGCCTTCTGTGTTCCTTGGGTATTTACTACAGTATTCTCATTCTTTGTGGGAGTTGATGGAGAACCCAAGCTGGTTTTCTGGTTTGTCCTCACATTCGACACCATATGCTATCTAGAAGCTGCAGCACGGCTGCCTTCTGCCATATCTGTTCTCAGATCCTGATATCCCTTGGCCTTTCCTTTTGCTTCCACCTTCCTTAGCTACCTAAAGATCAGGTTTTCTCTGTCTCTAACTTTTCCAATCTTGCATCCAGTTCTTTGCATTCCTGTAGCATTCTTTTTAAAATCCTCATGAAAATTTGTCAGCATCTAAGTGTGAATTTCTCCTAATAAACACTTCTGTATGCAGTTTCGCCTAATATATGTGTGTGCGCAAAGCAACTTCCCCTTACATTGCCTATCTCTGTGTTATTTTCACTGATACATGCAAACTGATCCACACTTTACCCTAGTATGTGCATTTCTGTCCACATTCCTTTACTGGATAACTGTGCTGCAAAATTCAAAGATGTATGAATTTCAAAGAATGGCTGTTGTCAGGGGGACTCCCTACAGGGAACCTCCCCCCATCATCCTGACCAGCACTTCACCCAGCGACAGCGCTAGCAGCGGGTCATGGGGAAGCAGTATGGAGAAGGGAAGGCTCAGTGAGGCATCAGAGCCCTGGCACCGCTCTGGGGAAGAGATGGTAGAGGGAGGGCTCAGCAAGGTATCAGAGCCCCTGCACCACTCTGACCAACAAGTTGTGGAGGGAAGGCTCAGCGAGGCATCAGAGCCCTGGCAACGCTCTGGGGAACAGGCAGTGGAGGAAGGGCTTAGCGAGGCATCAGAGCCCCCGCACCACTCTGACCAACAAGTGGAGGAGGGACGGCTCAGGGAGGCGTCGGAGCCCAGGCACTGCCCCAGCCAGCAAGGGGAAGAAGGGGCACCGCTCCTTCCGGCACCCGAATTGAGGTGCGCGCCCAAACGCAGGGCTAAGGGGCGGCGTTTCGGGGTGCCCAGGTTATGCTGGCCCCGAATCAGACGGGCACCATTGCTGGATTCTGAGAGTGACTAGGAGGTCATGTTTTCCACTATCTCTGCACTGTAAATAGTATGCACAATAAAACCTTTAAAGACACAACAGACTGGAGCGTCTTTACTCAGGAGTAGCCACAACGACTCCCTGACAGCTGTGTTGGAGTTCACATATTGTTTCGGAAAGTGTGATTGTGGTAGCTTCTCCTTTCAATGTAAACTGAATCAAATCTGCCCCCATCCCAAAGCGCATCTTAATGCCTCTTACAGCACCTTTAGGGTGTTACTTTTCTCTTTCTTCAAATCCCTCCTTGTGGCGACCCAGCTTTTCTGTGAAGCCTTTGCATAGCCAAAGATCCCAAGGAGACACCCTCATTTTCAGCGAAGAGGGAAAATCTATACAACTGGCTATCAACAGACCCTCTATGGCAGGGGCGGCCAACATGGCGCTCTCCAGATATTGTTGGAGTCCCAACTATCATCACCCCCCAGCCAGCATGGTGAATGGCCAGAGGTGGGAAAAGTTTAATATGCTATGAAACACTGAAGTTTCTATGTGGTATATGATAAAATCACAAACATGTACAGTGGATAAAATCAATTAAAATAAATGGGAAAATCGGAAATCTTGCTTAAAATGCCTGTTGAAATAGAAATGTCAAGTGCCTGATGTTCAGCAGGGAGAGGGCCTTTCTGATCTCCTCCAGGAGGGAGCTCCCTAGCGAGCCCACAATACTGACCACACAGCTCCTGGTGGATGCAAGCTGTGCATCTGAACCATGGGGGAATCACTAACAGTGATTCCCTGAAAATCTCAGTGATTGGGCAGAGCTATAAGGAGTTGGGGGACCCTTAAGGTATCCTGCACTCAAGTTGTTAAGGGCCTTATAAATCAACACAAAAACTTTGAATTCGGCCTGACAACATATGGGCAGCCAGTGCAAGCTTCTGAGCACTGGAGTATATGTGTTGGCGGTAGTCTGTCCCCACCAATCGTTCAGCTACAGCATGTTGTACCAGCCAGAGCTTCTGTACCAGGCCCAAGGGTAGTTCCTCACAGAGCTCATTGCAATACAAGCAATCCTCATTTTGTGTGGGGGTTACGTGTGTGTTGGCGGAGCCCACATAAAGCATTTGACCCCACCCTTTTAGGGATGTTTTGGGGTCACTTCTGGGTTCGGCACTCTGCATGTGTGCTTATTCGCATGTAAATCGGCCATTGCATGTGCAGCGAACTCCCTGTTTGTGTGTGGGTTGCATTCTGTGTCACTGCATATGTAATCCTGTTCCACCCCTTCCAGGATCGAAAGCTGTGTGCATGTGTCCTTGTTTGTGTGCAAAATGGTCATTCCCTGTAATTTAGTTTGGAGATTACCAGTGCATGAATCACTGTGACCAGGCTATCTCTGCTCAAGTATAGCTGTAATTGTCATACCAGATGTAACAGGTAAATGGCACTCCAAGCCACTGAGGCTACCCGAGTCTCGGGTGGCAGGGGTAAATCCTGGTGCCTTTCTCAAACTATGGAACTTTTCTTTCAGAGGGAGCACAACCATTTCCAGAGCAGGCAACTGGTCAATCTAGGGGTCACCACACTGGCCACCTTTGGCATTTGAGCACTTGCCTCAGCCTCAATAGAGCACACATTTGTTATGTGTGTCTGCTGTACGATTTCAACTCCTTTGGCTATATTTCAGAGTTTGCACCAGCAGAGGGTGCTGCGCTCACAATTTTAGCAGCTCGGAGAATTCAGAGGAACAGCAAATAAGGTTACTTGTTCAGGGAATGTTGATATGAAAATGGAAATAACAAGACAACTTTATTCTTCCGCAGGTTTTTTTGTCCCAAAAAATATTATTGTTATTAATATTTTCTTGCTCCCCAGCCAGCTGCTGTGCATCGTGATGATATTAGGAATGACAGCTAAGATTTCTTTTTCCATCCGCCATGAGAGAGGCTTATTTCAATTTTCTGTAATCCGGAGATGGGGAAGGTGTCCTTCTGTTGTTGACCTCTGCTTGAAGACTCAAGGAGAAAAAGCATAAGCACCGGCCAGCTCTTGGGAGGCTGGGTGTCATGGCAAGCCTCAAGAGAAAAGGCCAGGTCTCTGGAAGCTTTGAGCCCCAGAGCAATTGGATCCACCTTTTTCATAAATCCAGTTGCTGGGGCAAAATGAGAGCAGAATGAGGCCAAGCCCAGACAAAAAATGAAAAGTAAATGCATGGGCATAGCCAGGATTTTTTGGGGGGAGTGGGGCAGAATCCGAGTTTGCTATGTATTTTTATTTAATTTTTTTTTGGGGGGGGAGCTGCCCTTCCCTGCCCCTCCCCGGCTACGCCTCTGAGTAAATGCATCAAGAAGAAAATTGTGAGCTGCACTGTGTCTTTATCAGGAGTGAGTAATTTATGGCTGTCTGGATGTTGTTGGACTGGAAATTGCATTATCTCTGACCCCCCCCCCCACTGGTGTCTGATGCCCATTGAGATTGGCAGTGCAGAAGGTAGGGAGCACAACCCGTAGGTAAAGCCAGAGCCAATGACAAGAAGGTGGTAATGTGGAGGCAGACTGAGGTTGGTGGGGCAGTGCCCCAATGAACCAGCCCCTAGTGTTGACCACTGGGTCTTCTAGCTGGGGCTGATGGGAGTTTGAGTCCAGTGACATGGGAAGGATCACAGTTCCGCCCCCCCCAAACCTGGTCTGTACCACTGTGGAACTGCCCATTCCATTCCATCTCCATTAACCAGAAAAGTCTGTATGTCACTCTAGTGCAGGCATCCCCAAACTTCGGCCCTCCAGATGTTTTGGACTACAATTCCCATCTTCCCCGGCCACTGGTCCTGTTAGCTAGGGATCATGGGAGTTGTAGGCCAAAACATCTGGAGGGCCGCAGTTTGGGGATGCCTGCTCTAGTGCTACCCAGAATTCTGGTTCCAGGTTTCGCCAAGGTAGCTTGATGGGGGTGTCCCCCCTTTGAGTGGGGCCCCCCACTTCTTCCTTACCCTGTCACCTCTGCTATTTCCTTGTTCTCTCCTTGGGGGCTCACATCTGCCCAGTTTTCCTAAAAGAGCACTGAAGGCAAATTGAGGATTGCACCCAGCAATGCACCCTTCCCTTGCCAAGTGCAGATTGTCCAGAGAAGGAATATATACGATGTGATTGATCCAGAGGGGCAGAGCTTAGCTACTTTTACAACATTCTAAGGCAGTGTTCAAGGGCAAAGCCTGGATCACGAGCTCCTAGGAAAGAGATTATATTATAGTCATCTCTCGAACGGTCATTTGATGCAAAATGTGGAATAATCTTTCTGTGTCATCAGTGAGTATCATGTCTGAGCGCAGTGAAAGAGGATGCATGTGGGATGAAGGTAGTTTTACAGAGAGATGTGCTGGGTGCCTCTTGCTATGCTGAGAGATAGATCGTTGTTGTTGTTTAGTCGTGTCCAACTCTTTGTGACCCCATGGACAGAGCACAGCAGAAGACACCCGTCCTCCCTGGCCTTAGAGGGGGAGAGAGAGAATGAACTTCACAGTTCCACACTAGCTTGACTCTGCTTGTGAGAGCATCTCCAGGAGGCAAATGCCTTTGTAATAGAGACTGTTAGCAGGTACCTGGCAAAGGAATGGTGCCGAGTTTGTGTCAGGGCTGCGTACTTCAAAAGAGGTTGACATATATAATGTTACGCAGGTTTCATTCTCTGGTGGCTTGTAAAAAAAATAATGAAAGAAGATGCGCCATCTTTCTCTTGTGTGCATGCATGCCTGTCTCTCCCACATGACCTTGGCTATTTTCTTAGCAACACTATTAATGTGAATTAGGGAAGACGGCGTGTGCAACATTTTATGGTGATGATTTATTACCTGCCCTTCACCCTAGGTTCCCAGGGTGGGTGACAACAATTTAAAACAACAAAGCTAAAAACAAATTGCAGAATAGGTCCTAAAAGTATACCTCTCAGGTCTCAAAGGCCCAGGTAAAGAGGTTTGCCTTTCCCCATATGATGAAAACTGTATAGTGAAGGTGCCAGATCCCCCTCTTTCAGGAATTTTTAAGCTGTGATTCCTTTATTGCAGGGGGTTGGGCTAGATGACCCTTGGGGTCCCTTCCAACTCTGCAGTTTTTTGATTCTATGTTTAAGGTGACTGACTAATTTTTTTAAAAAAGCAACTTAAGCAAAAGTCAAAAGCGAGTGGGGCCTGCTGAATCTTTGCTGGAAGAGCATTCCACAGCATGGGACCAGCGACACTAAAAGTCTGGTTCTAGTTGAGCCTCTGTAACATGGGGGACAACTGATAGCACCCAGATACTTCAGGGTAGGAATGGAGCCCAGTGGCACCTAGTAGGCAGCAGAGGATGGCGATCAAGTGCCACTCTCTGATCTGCTAGACTCCCTTTCCCCCTCCACATGCTAAGAATAGAACTTGAGACTTTCTGCATACAGATCTCTACTGTTAAGCTATGATGCACACATCTTCATGATACAGGTTATGAACATAGCAACCTTCTGGGGAGCATTAATTTGTCTTGCAAAGCACATGCTCTATCACTGAACTTTTGTCCCTATGCTTCGGACATTGCAGTGCTGCTTCCAGTCGGAGAATCCCATACTGGGATTGATAGACCAGTGGCCCATCCTGGCTCCATGCATCCATCAGCGGGCAGCAAAAATCCATTTATCCTCAAAGCAAGGGTCTGCTGGGCTTTGGGCAATGTGCCCAGAGACCAGGATGAGTCCTCTACTTCAAAGTTTTTGCCTTCGCCTTGAATGCTGTCCTATCAAAATAATCTGCGGATTACCACCGGTTGAGTTTATTGGCAGCAGAGATAGTGTAGGTGGTTTTTTCCGGTCGTACAGGGGGAAGGGGAGATAAGAGGGAGGAGGAGGAGGAGAGCAGGAGGACAACTTGACGAACTGACTAAGATAAATTTAGTGTGCTACAGGAAATCGAAATGGGAAATAAAGATCTCCAGGAACTGAAATATTTAAAAAGATAGAGAAGTTAGGCCACAGGCGTGAGCCGTTCCAAGCCCTGATTTCCCCAACAAGCTGATCCTTAAATCAATCTATCACCCTAGCCAGACAGAATATTGTAAAGCTAATAGAATGGAAGAAAAATTGAAATGGAAGTGAGGCCATTCTATGAAGTACAATGACAGAATCCCTGAAATTTTCATGATAGTTATAAACATATTTCCATCTTTGCTGCTCCCCCACATCTGCTATGCCTTCCTCTAAGTGTATACATAGATATTATTAAGATCACCCCACTTTATTTGGTGAGAAGTTGGAAGGATGCAGTGCTTACCTGAGTTTGGTTTCCTTCGGAAGCATATTGGCATTCTGTAATGCTTGTGTCTATTTACAAATATACTGGCTGGTCGTAAGCCAGGAGCAGCCAATGTAGTACCCTGCAGATGTTGGTAGACTACAGCTCCCATCAGCCCCAGCCAGTATTGCCAGTGGCAGGGATGATGGGAGAGCCCTCCAACCACACCTGGAGGACACCCTATGGGCTGGGCTGTGTTCAAGGTCACAGGGAACACTCCCAACAGGCAGCCAAAGTCCATCACTCCCATGTCGGGTCACTCCAAACTCTACTGGCTCTGGCTCCATCTCTCCTTCAAACTTCAGTTTGCTCCCTTTGTTTTTCTCACAGACACTTGCCCGGTGGTAGAGCATCTGTTTTCCATGCAGAAGGTCCTCTCTGAAACCCTGGAGGGCCACTGCTGGTCAGTGTTGACAGCACTGAGCTAGATGGACTAGTCGTGGTATAAGGAAGCTTCCTGTGCTCCGGTGCGACTACAATCAAAATACCAGCATCAAACCGTGAGTATAAGAATGCCAGATTTCCTAATTTAATCTAGATTTACCCTTTCCACCAAAAAACCCCCAAAACCCTAGTAAGTAAAAAACAAAAGTATGTTGTCAGCAACCGAACTGCGATATCTGAATGACTTATTTGCAATATTCATCCCCTATCTGGAAACTCCTTAAAACTGTTATCTATAGACCCACTTGCTTGGGTGTAAATCCTATTACCGTAGCTGAGTTACTTTGGGCTCCCTGTCTCTTTCTCCTCCCTCCCCTTTCCCTGGGAAGATCACTTCAGTTCTGCTGACACAGCGGTTTGGCTTCACCCCCGGAGGTGCACTCCATTGTCTCTCTGGTTGCGAACGGGATCCGTTCCGGAGGCCCGTTCACAACCTGAAAAGGTCACATCCTGAGTGCCGTGTCTGTGCAGGCACGTGACGTAATTCATCGCTTCAGCACAAAGCGTGAAGGTCACGGACGCTCCAAACCCGCAAGTAACCTGTTCCGGGACTTCCGGGTTCGGCACGTCCGTATCTCGAAAAGACGCATCCTGAAGCGGACGTAACATGAGGTATGGCTGTACAGAGGGATGCCAACAACATATTTTCCTTGCAAAATTATACATTTAGTATTCTGCATTGTATCCAATGTGAGTCATGTTTAGGAATGCAAGTAGGCATCCTTTTCTTTTCTGCCCTATATTTGCTTCATGCAGCACTGTTTCCATTCCACCGCAATTCGTCTTGTGCCAAAAACTACATTATTTGTCTCACTGTCTGCTGTTGCGATATTACATCACTTCTGTAATTATGTTATTAATTTATGCCATCTCATTTGTAATGCAGATGGGGGATGGATGGACATAAACTTGTAGCATTTGCAGACTGAAAGAAAGGGTTGATTTTTGTTCTGGACATCGGACGAGTAAGCGAACATGGGCAATTTCTGCTAAGGTTTCTGTTATCATTGGAATTCTCCAACATCCCTAGTCATGCCTGGAGTAGATCCATTGAAAATAGACATGGCTATCTTCCACCCATTTATTTACATGAAACTAATTTGAGTAGAAATTAGTTGGTAAGAACCCTCTGTTTCCAATCCATGATGGTCAGTCACAAGCCTCAACACCTGCAGGTAGGGCAGGAAGATAGTGGCCATCCATTGTTCTTCCTCCCCAACACCTGGAACTCAGAGCTATACTGCTTCTACACATGGGTGTTTCATTTGGCTGTCATAGCTAGTGCATGGTTAATAAACCTATCCTTCACGGATATTTCTGAATAAACCTCTAGCACCTAGCACTGCACAATGTGGCAGTGAGTTCTATGAAATACTTCCTATTGTCTGTCCTGAACCTAATAGTTAGTGCAATATAAATCAAGAAATTTTTGGAGCCTTTGCTGCACTGCTGTATAAAAGCTGGGGCGGGGACAGGAATCTTTGCCCCCAGCAAGTTGAGAGTCCAAGTAAGTTATTGGAAATTGGATGCTATTAAGCACCGCCTTGTGTGTTTTTTCCTGCTTGCTTCCATCACGTTGGAGGCAATCACGACTCCAGCCTGTCGGAAGATTGCCTTGTCTATTCCAATGATCTTTAACTGCCCGTTTTCACGGCAAAAATCACAAACGCTTTTCTCATTGTCCGGTTGCCTTGCTGGTCGCTTCCCATTTCTTTGCTTTCCAATCCCAGGACTCTGGGCCAGTCACATCCCATCAGGCCTTTTCTACATCTTGCCCCTTTCTTTTTTCCTTTTGGTTGCCAGCAGTTCTCCTGATGGCTTCAGCTTCTAGGAACATTGCCACCATGATAAGCTAGGAGGTTGTCATGTGTGTGTGTGCTGATATTCTTGGGCTTGCTGCTGAATGTATATTGAGATTGCTGTTTGCCAAGGCTAAATGGAGCAAGCATCAGGGAAAAGGGGGCACCATCCCACTAACCTCCATCTGCTCTCAGCTAACCCCCACCCGCCTCCCTCCCTTCTTATTTACAACCCTCCCAAAGGGTAGCCACCAGCATCTTCCTCCTTTTTCTCACTGATGCCCTTGCAGAAGTAGATTTAGTTGGCTCTGTCTGTCATTGGCTCCGGCTTCACCTACTGTAATGATAAGAAGGAACCAAAGGGTGCTATGAGTGGGTCCACAGAGGGAAGCAGTTCCAGGGAACCCCAGTGGAGAATGGAAACCTACAAATGGTAGTTTTTTAAAGGTGCTGAGAATACCGGGTAGTTAGGAGACCTCTCATAGAGCTATTCCCATAACAAACTACAGTTCCCAGGATTCTTTGGGGAAGGCCATGGCTGTTTGTGGTGTAAAAGTGCTTTAAATGTATGATGGTGATGTGACCAAAGTTTGCAATTACATACCACCACCGTTTCTATTTGCACATCTGGATTGAAATTAAACCACTTTTCTACAATGTAAAGTGATATTATTGCTGCTATTTGTAATAGTAAATATGCATGGTCCTTTTCTAAATGAGTGGGTTGTTTCCAGATGACCTGTTTATGTGAGCACTCATCCTGAATTTTTTTATTGGGTGTTTACACATCTTCCCATTCAGCATTCATTCACACTGCACTTTTCAGTTCTTTTTATCATCACTTTCCTAACTGCAAAAAAAGCTTGTTTAATTTGTTGTTGCATCCAGGTGACGGTGTTTTGATCCTCTGTAATTGCACAAATCTAACTTTCCATTAGATAAATATATACTTGAGCCCCTCCCTCAAAATAGTGGCAGTCTGGAGGCACCCGCTAACCTGAGACTTTCAATGCCTTGACCTTCCTGTGTGGATTAGAAAGTGAGGAATGGTATGGGCCTGTCAGCTTCTGTTACGTCTTTGGGAAGAATTAGTTGCTTTTTCAGGTGACTGTATATATGCCCAGTGAAACACTCCATTTACCATACCCTTCATTCTATTTGGTAAGTTTGGAATCCGACCCTTCCCACTGTAGGCTTCTGGGTCTCTTTGCAGGCCTCAGAAAAGCAATCTAGTTTGTCTTTCTCCCGGCTCCCCCCGCACCTTCCCACCAAGCCCCACTGTGCATACAGCTGCTAAATAAAAAAGGCATGTAATAGAGATAGTTGGATTGTCAGCTTTCATAAAGTAGCCTAGGAATCTACAAGCCAGCCTTTCTTCGCCAGCCTCGCTCCTTCTCCCGTAACTGAGCTAACAAGATATCTCAAGGATATTCCGGTTAAGTGGTTGCAACATGAGCAATCGGCAAGAAGGATGTTGGGTCGGGCAGGGGGGGCAGGTACTGTGCTGTGCTTTTCTGAAAGGAGAGGAGAAGAGGAAGAGACAGAGATTTGTGCCATGTGGCATCAGGTGAGGTTTTGCAGCCTCAGTGGAATAGGAGGATGAAGCACCATGGTGGAAACGAAAGGGTCCTTGGCATCACTCAAATCTGGAACACTTGTTCAATATTTTCTTTACATTAAGTGCCTATTAGGGGAGAGGGGTTGGCTAAGGGATATTTCAACCCCATTCCTGGATTATCAGCTTTCATTTAAGGTTCCTTCAGGGACATGGGTGGTGCTCTTGTCTAAACCACTGAGCCTATTGGGCTTGCCGATCGGAAGGTTGGCAGTTTGAGTCCGCGAGACGGGGTGAGCTCCTATTGCTCTGTCCCAGCTTCTGCCAACCTAGCAGTTTGAAAGCATGCCAGTGCAAGTGAATAAGTACCGCTGTGGCAGGAAGGTAAATGGCATTTCTGTGCACTCTGGCACTAATCACGGTGTCCCATTGCGCCAGAGATCATGCTGGTCACATGACCTGGAAAACTGTCTGTGGACAAACACTAACTCCCTCTGCCTTAAGCGAAACGCGTGCCGTACCCCATAGTTGCCTTTGACTGGACTTAACCGTCCAGGGGTCCTTTACCATACCATTTACCTTCACACAACTGGTTTGTTGAACACTCATCCTGATTTGCTTACACAAAGCTTAAATAATGGTTAGATTGGGAACAGGAGCATTCCACACTGCAACATTTTGTTGCCGCCATGTGTTTCCCCCCTATATAAGATAGGCCTGCTAAGACAGAGCACAGCAGCAGCTCGTCTTAATGCCACCTAGTAACTTGTTATTGCTGCTGCTGTTTTTAAAAGGCTATTAACCACCTTGAGCATTTTTTTAAAAAAAGGAAAGAAGGGGCATAACATATTTTGAATAAAAGAACCCAACAACAATAACTTCATGGTAGAGGAAAAATTGTGGGAACTACCTGGTCCACAGTGTGTAATATTGTAGCCATGTTGCCAAATAGCCCTCCTGTTTTTCCTTCCTTAAAGCACAGTGGATAAATTTACCTCGGACTTTGTGCCTCTGAAAAAATAAAGTCATGGGCACCCATTATTGGCTTTATTTTACCTCAGTTGATGCATCAACTGAGATGAATATCCCTTTACGCTCTTTTTGCTCCATTGGAGGGGGATAGAACAAAAAAAAGCGAAAAGAAAAAAATAAGAAAAAAATGATGGGAAACATCGATATTCTCCATCTCCTAAAACCCGGCAACTTGCCTTTTGACACTCCATCTTCACAAAGCCTCTGCTCTCTGAAGATTAATTGATGTTGTGGTCCACTCAGCCTGTTTCCAAATCCCTTTTGAGCCACCTTTTAAAAACCACCTGCCTTTAAGAATAAATAAATAAATAAAGTCACCAAGCCTTCCCACCCACCTTACACTTTTTAAAAAAGGAACCTGGATTCTCAAATGATTGTCCGGCTTGACAAATTGGATTCTGAAAGCTGATTCTTGAAAGAAAAGGCCACAGGTTTGACAAGACAAGAAACAGCTCATCCTCTGAGGCGGGAGGATAAATAAATAAATAAAGGAAAGAAAAGAAACCCCATTCTTCCACTCTCGTGCGACTCAATGGGCAACCCCCCCACCCTTGTTGCTGATAAGATTATCTCCTCTATGATAGGCGGCAGAGCCGTACAATGGAGACCTAAAGCAAGCTGTACTTTTGATAGCCCCCTGATTAATAGAACTGTCCAATGAGGACCTTGGCATCTGGGAAGAATGATTAATGACATTTTGTGTGACCTTAGACCCTTCCCTCTTCCCCAGGAAACATGGGGAAGCGAAGCCCGATAGTAGCTGGTGAATTCTCTCAGGGTGACAACTTCAGATTTGCGCCCGGCACCCTATTGTGTATAGGAAATGGCACTCTGGCAGGAGGCAGTCCCTTTCTCACAAAAATCAATATCTGCTTTGCCCAGTCCCTTTACCGAGACATGGACTTGGCTGCGCCTGTTCCAAAAAGCTGGCCTTTTTTCAATAAGGAGATGGAATCCACCACTGCCCTGTTTTTGACATGCATCTACCGGTACTCCAGGCTCCCAAATTCACTTGCCATTATCTGGAATGGGACTGCCCCGCAAGTCACCATGATGTTAAGGACAAGTCAGAGCCGTTCTGAAAATGCCCTAAGCTGCATTTAGTCCAAACAAAACCTATTGCTGTGTGGAGTCAAGCTCTGAAAACCACAGCTGTGCAGTTCTGCAGTAAAAGCTAGTTGTGGAAAGTGCAGGGTGGTTTGCTGCCCATGGAATTCCCTGAGCGGTTGAGCTCTTCGATTTTATTTTATTCTATGCTGTTTTTCCAGTAACAAGGTTCATTTTTAAAATTTAAAACAGTTATATACCACTTTAATATTTGAAAACATCCTAGCCTAGGTGACCTAGCTTGCACCAGTTGATGAACACCAGACAGATATTAATACAGTGGTACCTCGGTTTAAGTACACAATTGGTTCCGGAAGTCTGTACTTAACCTGAAGCGAACTTTCCCATTGAAAGTAATGGAAAGTGGATTAATCCGTTCCAGACTGGTCCGCGGAGTACTTAAACTGAAGCGTACTTAACCTGAAGTATGAGTGTAATTGGTTCCGGAAGTCCGTACTTAAACTGAAGCGTACTTAACCTGAAGCGAACTTTCCCATTGAAAGTAATGGAAAGTGGATTAATCCGTTCCAGACTGGTCCGCGGAGTACTTAAAGTACTCAAACCGAAGCGTACTTAAACCGAGGTATGACTGTACTTAAGTCCCTCTACCATTTTCCCTATCTTTTCCATGTTTCCCCATCAGTTTGCACTGTTTTTTTTAAGTCCTCATGAAAATTCAGGATATGAATGTGAATTTTTCCCAATATCGCATTTTTATGCACACATTATTTGTAAATATACACATATTTGTAAAGCAACCTTTCCTAATATAATGCATTTTTGTTTGCATTTTTCAGTAATTTATGCACACTTTATTTGTTTATTACATGTCTATCCTGCCCTTGCTCCCAAAGGATCTCAGAGCAGCAAACAACAAGTGATAAGACAATAATGTATTTTTAAAAGCCTTTAAAGAAATTCCTGTGCAGATGTAGACTGAGAGAGATCTCAGCTTAGAAGCCTCGTTGAAACAGGAAGTTCTTTCTGCTGCAAGGACAGCCAAGATGGCCCTTGTCTAATATTCAAGGGGAGGGAATTCTGAAGAGCAGGTTCCAGAACACCGAAGGACCAATTCCTATATTGTATGGGATGAACTGCATGGCAAAATTCAGAGAAGGACAAGTTACATTGTCTGACTGTTGTAGTTCCTATGTTGTTTCAGAAAGTGCAGAGTGGGTATGTTCAACTTTAAATGTGAACTGAACCAAATCCCCCCCAATCCCTATTGTGGAGTGAGGCTGGTCAGCTGATTTCATGTAGCCTTAGGATGTGGCACACTTTGTTGCAGGATGTTTTCTTTCTTTGTCTTGCTCTTTCTTTCTTTCTTATAAATACATGCCACACAACCTAGCGGCTAGCCCAACCAGGAAGGAGAAGGGCTGCAAACGAATGTTCTCAGTCAATATAAAATAAGAATTGTCAGGCAGTGCAAGACAGGAGTGCCTGGCGTGCTATGGTCCATGGGGTCACGAAGAGTCGGACACGACTAAACGACTAAACAACAACAACAAGCAAATACTGATGGTCTAAGTTGAAATTTTTGAATTGCTGAATCCCCACGTCTCTCTCAGGGACCCAGGTGGCGCTGGGGGTTAAACCACAGAGTCTAGGGCTTGCTGATCAGAAGGTCGGCGGTTCGAATCCTTGCAATGGGGTGAGCTCCCATTGCTCGGTCCCAGCTCCTGCCAACCTAGCAGTTCGAAAGCACGTCAAAGTGCAAGTAGATAAATAGGGACTGCTCTGACGGGAAGGTAAACGGCGTTTCCGTGCGCTGCTCTGGTTCGGCAGAAGCAGCTTTGTCATGCTGGCCACATGACCCGGAAGCTGTCTGCAGACAAACGCCGGCTCCCTCGGCCAATAACGCGAGATGAGTGCTGCAACCCCAGAGTCGGACACGACTGGACCTGATGGTCAGGGGCACCTTTACCTTTCCCTTACACATCTCTCTCATATTCTCTCTCTCTCTCTTACACACACACACACACACACACACAAAGCGAGAGAGAGTTTCTAAGGAAATAATTTGCATTCTTGTTTTTAACCATAGTTTGATCCAGCTTAGCTGTGTAAAGCAGGAATTTAAAATCTTTAAAATCGGAAAGGTTGGGACGGGGAAGTCGGAATTGGTTATAATTGTGGGATATTAATCAGATTGATTTTTTTCTTTCTTTTTGCTTTGTACCTTGTATTTTGTATTTTGTTTTTTTTCTTTCATTTTCATTTTTCATTTTTCTTTTTCCTTCTGTATTCTAAAAACCTTTCAATAAATATATTTAAAATAAAATAAAATAAAATCTTGCTCAGTAAAGGGAGTTTTCCATGGTGCTTGCAGCTGCAGAACTATTAGCCCATTTAATACCAAAATACTGTCCTCTGATACTGGTTTTTGCAGCTCCTCCACCCCACCCCCAATTCTACAAAGGGCCACTGAGGGGGAGAAAACGCTGACACAGGTCCTCTAATGCAGAAGGTGCTTGTGAACTCCCTGCTGTGACTTTCCCCTCTCCCTGTTATCTTTTTGAATTGCAAATAGAGCTTCAGGTCTGGGGATGAGTCAGTTACTGGCTTGTTAGGCAATGCATAGAAGGCAAGGCAGAAGGAGCTACAAGCAGTTTCACTGCTCTTGCTGATCTCCAGGAGTTTACCTGGCTTTTTACTGTAGCTGGCTTTGTGCAAAACCTTAATCCCTGCAGAGATGGAGCAGTCTCCTATGCTAGGCAGTGTGACAAGTGACTTGCACTCCTACCTAAGGACAATGAGATGGCAGCCTTGAGTGATGCTCCTCAGTGCTGTAACGGTAAGTTCTGAAGTGTAGGGAGAGCTCTGCACCCATAGCTGTGTCCCCAAGGAGTGCTTAAAAATGTGGGCATCTTACGCACATTTAACTTCTGCAATTTCAACCTTATGCAGTTGAAGTCTAGCTTGTTGAAATCCCACGAGTTAAATGTGGAGGCAGTGAGAGGAGAAAGCCTTGCTTGAGCCTTGTTCCTAACAAACATCTTCACTCCCCCCTTGTTCCAGGGGACAGCAGCAGCATTTTGTGGTTCGTCTCAGGTGCCAAAATGGTTTTTAATGCATTTTACAATGTTGTGACACGCCCTGAGACATCATAGAATCGTAGAGTTGGAAGGGACCACAAGCATCATCTAGTCCAGGCACATCCAACAGGTAGATCAGGCATCCCCAAATTTCGGTCCTCCAGATGTTTTGGACTACAATTCCCATCATCCCTGACCACTGGTCCTGTTAGCTAGGGATCATGGGAGTTGTAGGCCAAAACATCTGGAGGGCCACAGTTTGGGAATGCCTGAGGTAGATTGTGATCTACCGGTAGATCACTGGACGTTGTGGTAGATCACTGGTAGATCACTGTCTCCCCCCAAAGAAGCTCAACAACTTTGGCTCCCCTAAAAAATGCTCAAAATTTTAGCCCTTCACCCCCCAAAAAACGGCTTTCCTCCCACCTCAGAAAATCTCAACAACTCTGACCTGAACCCCTAAAAAATGGGCCTTCCTTCCTAAAAAAAATCTCAACAACTCTGTGAGTAGATTGCAGTCTCTTCGGAGTTGGCCACCCAGGGCCGTCTTAAGCATATCTTAATATGCTTAATATGCAATGCTGCGCCCCCCTGGAGGCCGTTTGTCCTGGCGCCCTGCGCCACCCAGCCTTGCTGTAGGGCCGGCCCTCTGGCCACCCGTGATCTAGTCCATGGGTAGGCAAACTAAGACCGAGGGGCCGGATGCAGCCCAATCACCTCAATTCGGTCCGCAGACAGTCTGGGAATCAGCGGGTTTTTACATGAGTAGAATGTGTCATTTTATATAAAATGCATCTCTGGGTTATTTGTGGGGCCTGCCTGGTGTTTTTACATGAGTAGAATGTGTACTTTTATTTAAAATGCATCTCTGGGTTATTTGTGGGGCATAGGAATTTGTTCACCCGCCCCCCAAAATAGTCTGGTCCCCCACAAGGTCTGAGGGACAGTGGACCAGCCCCCTGCTGGAAAACTTGGCTGACCCCTGATCTAGTCCAACCCTCCTGTAATGCAGGAATCCTTTGCCCAGTTTAGGCCTTGAACCAACAACCCTGAGATTAAGAGTGTCATGTTCTACCAACTGAGCTATCCTGGTGGTAATAATACGATTTTTTTAAAACACACACACACACACACACACACACACACACACACATTGTGTAGGTAGGAGAGTATTTCAGTGAATTCACTGAGCATTTCACCTTTGTTTACTAGACACCCGGAGAATCTGAGGATGAACAGAGCCTAGGGTCCATGTAGCTGCAGATTCCCCCCGCCTAATTTTTGTCCTTACGGATTTATGTGGTATCACGAATCACTTGCCTGAGAACACGACATCCCTCTCGCAGATTACTGCTGTCAGCAGATGAACACGGTCACTCAGAAAAATCTATTTCTAGCCCTCTAATGCCATCCCCAGATGCTACTTGTGGTCACTGCGACTGTGTGAAAACAAAACATCGAGATTTTTTTTGCTGTAAAGGGTTTGCTTTGAATTTGCTTCAGCAAAGTGTCAGAGATCTATTAATTAGGAGAGTTGCAGATTAAAAAGAAAACAAAACCCTAGCATGGTACAAACAAATGCATAGTGTTCGCAGTTGCTGTGCCGGAGGTCAGCGAATACAATCTGAGGAGCTGGCAGTACCTAGTTTGCTATCATAGTGAAAACTCCGGCAATCCTCATCCCTGTGATATTGACAAGCAGATATGCTTATTTCTCTGAAGGTCGCCTGGCAGCTTCCAAGCAGCTGTTCAGCATTGCACGACCTCAGGAATGTTCTGAAATAAGAGGTTTCACTCCTGATTTGCACATAACCGGAGGCTTCTTCAACTTGATGTCTGGTAATGAAGCCTTTGTTGGATCTGCTGTGCTGTATGGAAGTACATCGAGTTGACCATATGGCTGGGGAATATTGGAAGCTACAATCGTGACGTGGTGCTAATTAACTGGTATCTTTATCTGCCCTGTCTGCGTTATTTTTAACCGTGGAAGGCCTTTAATTATTATTTTTTAAAAAGCCCTTATTAAATTGCCAGTGCAAACAGAAAAGCAACAACAAATCTAACCCCAATGACAACACAGCCGAAGATCACATACACCCCCGTCTGTTCCTTTCTAAGTCATATGTAGAGCAAGCAAGCAATAAGCCATGCCAAGCAGCCAGGATTGCTTGGCATGGCTTATTCTTCTGATTTGCAGTATTGGTTTTTCAGGATTTTTTTCACAGAAAAAGGAACAATCACACATTGAAGGGCCTATAAGATGCAGATATATGAAGTTTCAAAGTGGTGTTTTAGTCTCAGAGTAGCATTTGGGGGCACATCTACACCATACATTTAAAGTACACAGCAGCTGCAGACGTTAACCTTAGTTAAATGAATCCTTACTTGGAGCACACCTTTTGGTTGAAATGTATTCAGACGGAGACTTGGTATAAAACAGGCTTCCTCAAACTTGGCCTTCCATATGTTTTTTGGCCTACAACTCCCATGATCCTTAGCTAGCAGGACCAGTGGTCAGGGATGATGGGAATTGTAGTCTCAAAACATATGGAGGGGCTGAGTTTGAGGAAGCCTGGTATAAAATATCAAACTTCTAAGAAATGCCAAGACTGATTGTTGTGCCACTCCAATCACCTGCCTTTGGCTGTTATTTGTGACCTCTAGGTTGTGGTGCTCCAGACTGGTGTCCTGAAACTAGCCTTAATGGTACTGCTGTGTGTGTTTGCGAGTTTTGTGAGAGGCAGTATAGTGTAATGGTTATAGACTCAGACTATGTATTTGGAGACCTAGGCTGGAATCCTTTATGGCCATGAAGTTCACTGGGTGGCCTTGAGCCCGTCACTATCTCTTGGCCTAATCTGCTTCACAGGGTAGCTGATAGGATAGATAAAACACACACACACACACACACACACACACACACACACACACAGAGAGAGAGAGAGAGAGAGAGAGAGAGAGAGAGAGAGAGAGAGCGCCAATATGCATCACCCCGAACTCCTAGGAGGAAAGGTGGGATTAAAATGCAATGCCTATAATCACAGCCCTTCAAACCTCATGCAGAATACTCCTGATTTTGAGAGCTGCATTCTGAGATTGCAATTCACGAGCAATTTTAGCAGATGCAACTTGAGCTGTGAAACCAGGGTTCTGCCAAATAGCCCTGAAACATGGACGTGTGTGTGTGTGTGTGTATGTATCAGAGACCACATAATTCACTCTTGACAACCTGATAGGAGGGCCATTGGCTTCTGCTGAGCTGCAAGGTAGTTCGACATGATGTTACTTGGTGTAATGGTATAGGCGCTCCAGGCTACGGAAAGGCTTAACCTGCCCCCCCAAAAAAGGATTCTGCTTTGACTCTTATCTGCTGTTGTTTTCTAGTCAAGACAGCTGGCTTCCAGAATTGCCTGACAGAGGAGAGGATGGTTAATCAGAGCAGAATGTTTTGATACAATTGCGTCTTCTCTTTCTTCTTCCTCTTTCCCTCCACCTGCCCCCTACTAAGGTATCATGGGGAGCTCCATTTAGTCTGGTCTGAAGTTTAGGCTCCAAATGATGGGAAGGCATCCCAGCAACAGGGTTCCCTCTGTGAAATCCAGCTGGGTCTCTAGTACTGAAAACACATTGTGCTTGGCGGTGGACCTTTCGGCACAGACATTTGTGCACTCCTGCACAACAGCAACACGGGTTTGTTGCATGTAATGCTCCTTTGACATCACAGCACTGCACTGTGTCTTTCTACCAGGGGCCAGCCACCCAGTTCTTTACCAACGGGGGGTGTATAGAAGTTGCACTGGCTTCTTTTTGCCTGCATATCCAAGATAAAAATTAGCACACAGAGCACTATGCCTGCTTTCTTCTAAGGCTTGCTGCTTTCTTTGTTTCCCTTATACAGTGGTACCTCGCAAGACGAATGCCTCGTGCAACGAAAAACTCGCAAGACGAAAATCTTTTTGTTGACTCGCGAGACGAATTTTTTTGCATTTTTTTTTTGCTTTGTTGAAATTGGAAAACCACAAGGCGAAATTTTAGCAATACAAAACAACTCGCAGAGCGAATTAATTTCGTCTTGCGAGGCATCACTGTACTTTATTTCTTTGGTCTCCAAATAACATTAGTTAATAAGTTTGAAAATAATGATAATAACAACAAGGAGCAAAAAAAAAAAAAGGAGCACCCATCAGTTCCAAATGTAACCATGGCTCCCACAAAGACACCTTCGCTATATTAATTAACAGGGGCATATTCCTCCTGGACTGATGAACATCAATATTAAATCTGAAGAGGGGAGCACGCATACTGGTTTGGTGACCCCTCCACAGATTTTCCCCACCCTTCAAAGTCTGTTTGATGATTGGCAGTGTGGAAATTACGATCAGCTATAGAAGGAAAGTGGAGTTTTGTGTGAGATTGTGCATGCAAGAAGGTGTGTGTGTGGGAGACTGTTTTAGGGTGGGGGCATAAAGGCAAATAGCGGTTTGAGAATCTAAAGGAAAACTAGGCCAAGAGGAAAATGGTTTCCAAAAAAGGACAACACAAGTGGCTTTGATATGGATACGTTCACTGCCTTGAAGAGACACGGCTCTAGAGAAACTCTTTATCAGTGTCAAATTATGACAAATGACATTGGGGGGAAAGTCACAGGGGCCGCTGAACACTGTCGCAGCAGGAACACCTTAGAAATTACACAGGTATTTTTTTCCACCGCTCTGTGCCTTCGGGGGGGGGGGTAGTTCCCTCCCCTCATTCTTCTTCTTTTACTTCTTCTCCTTCCCCATTTCAGTATTAATTAATCAGAAGGAATAAAGGATTGTCTTCTGTTCTATTCATATTTTCTCCTTTATTTTAAGTGTAAGAAAATGGGGGGCTGGGAAGGAAAGAAGCAAGAAAATGGAGCGTTTGGGTGAAGATAACACCGCCCAGCTTCTTGGCGTGTGCAGAAAGACGTTATTTGCCTCTCTTGACAAGACAAATTGCAAAATTTGTGACCTGCTGTCTCGTCTGGCAGGACGGCTTGGCAAATGCAGAAATGTAAAATAAGCAGCAATTATGGGAAGACAATAAAAGTCAGGAGGCTTTTCTTTTTCCTTTCTCTTTTGGCAGCAGTTTATGAGAGGTAACCTTAGCGTGGAAGCTAAGCGGGGGCCTCCAGACCGTCACTGTTTTACAGGAGGGGTTCAAGCACAGACCAGAACTTTTTGAGCTGCGTATACACCATGGATTTCAGGCACATTTAAAGCACATGGCTTCTCCAAAGCATCCTGGGAGCTGTAGTTTAAGGGTGCTGAAAATTGTAGCTCTCTGGTTTGTGAATTACAGTTCTCAGGATTCTTTGGGGGAAGCTATGTGCTTTAAATGTATGGTGTGTACACAGGCTAGGTTTGCGCTGTTTATTATTATTTCTTAGTACATTTATATCCATCTTTTTCTCTAAGGAGCACAAAGTAATATATATACACACTTCTCCTTTCTCTTTTATCCTCATGACAACCCTGTAAGGTAGGTTAGGCTGAGAAGTAGCCCCAGTGGGCTTCATGGCTGAGTGCGGATTTGAACCCCTGTCTCCCAGGTCCTAGTCCTGCATTCTAACCACTTCAGCGTGGAAAACATTCCCTATCTGGAAAGTCTGAAAAACCCTGATCGAGACCAAAAAAAGCAACCCTTAATTCCATCTCTCCAGTCTGTTTTTTGTTTTCTAACAGCTCCCCCAAAGCCTTGTCTATATAAATGTTGAATTATACGGTTCTGTCAGGGGTTTCTGGTGACTACTCTCGAGTAACGACGCCCCTCAGGTTACTTTTCCATAACGTGTTTATTGGTGCTGATATGTACAGTGAAGCAGGTGCAGAAACATGTCTCCTCAGTCCGATGCAGAATCCGGAAGTGCCCCTCGGCGTGAACGCCCCCAACATAAAAGGCGCGGGACACTGAATCTCTTTCCTTTTCTCCTCCTTCATAATTCCGGAACCGACGGAAAGGCTCTGCGTTCCATGTTTTCCCTCTCCCCCTGTTCCCCTTCTCTCTCCTCCCGTCTGTGGAGTCTAGGCTCTTTCATCCTGCCTGAGCCCAGGCACTCTCTCTCCGTGTCCTGACTTCCCTCCCCGGAGTCTGTGTTTACTTCGCTACTCTGTGAGGAGCTACTCTTGATGATGGGGGGGGGGGTACTCTGTACTCCCTCCCCCTTACAGGTTCTTTGACTCTTTACTAGAAATTGCTCAGTATTACCTTCTTTACAGGGACGCAGGTGGCGCTGTGGGTTAAACCACTGAGCCTAGGGCTTGCTGATCAGAAGGTCGGCAATTCGAATCCTCGCGACAGGGTGAGCTCCCATTGCTCAGTTCTAGCTCCTGCCCACCTAGCAGTTCGAAAGCAAGTCAAAGTGCAAGTAGATAAATAGGTACCACTCCAAGCGGGAAGGTAAACGGTGTTTCCGTGTGCTGCTTTGGTTCGGCAGAAGTGGCTTTGTCATGCTGGCCACATGACCTGGAAGCTGTAGGCCAGCTCCCTCGGCCAATAATGCGAGATGAGTGCCGCAACCCCAGAGTCAGTCACGACTAGACCTAATGGTCAGGGGTCCCTTTACCTTTACCTTCTTTATATAATCTTTTTCATTTCCGTCCCCCCAATATTCTGCCTTATCTCACAGAGGAATATCTGTAACTGTCAAGAAGCACACACACACACACACCAAATCGGGAGACAGCTGTGTTGCTCACGCCTAATAAAGTTGTCCTCTTTCCAGCTATGGGGCAGTAATCTGAAATAAAAATGTTACCAAAAAATGAGGTTGGATGGGTGGAAATCTTCGGCACGGGTTTTCTTAACACACACACATACACACAGCATGTTGGAGATGAGATGGAACAGAGAGAGAAGATGGTTTATCAACTTGTTATATTTCTGATTTCACCTTCTGCCCTCATTCCTGATGGAATTCCAGCTGGGTCAGTATAAAAGGTTTCCAGCTGAACTCGCAGTGTGTCTCTGTTTACAAGATCACACCGTTCTTACCTGGCTTAATTCATCTGGAAGAAGTACCACCCTGTTTACCGTCCTCCTAAGAAACAATTAGGTTTTTCAGCCACACTCTACGTCAGAGGCAGTCAGAAGATAGATTAGGTAGGATCTGCTGATCTGCAAATAGCTCTCTGCGCGATTTGCACCAAAGTTTTCTGATTCCCAGTTGTTTCACAGCAGAAAGTTAAGGCCATTTCTGCTCTATAAAGTCCTCTTGTACCACTTAAATAGTTGTGGGTGGTCCCAAAGAGTCCTGGGAGCTGTAGTACGGATGTAGCCTAAAATAGCCAGTAAAAATAGGTGAGCTTCAAGCCCTTATTTGTGTGGCCAGTGGGCCATTGGTTTTCTACTTGTGAACTTCAGAAGAACTGGGGAAACCAATGCTGATGATTTGAACCCAGGTCTCTGCAGTCTAAAATTCCACCCCCTACAGAGATAAAAGCATTCCATGCCCAGCGCAGTGAGCAAACACGTACATTTTTTTACCTCTTGGCATTTCGGCCAGGCGTGAGCCCCATTCTCACTTTCCCCTTAGCGTGTAGAAGGATCAATCAAAATAGAATTACAAGGACAGAACAGGACAATATTTGCTCAGCCTAATGGATGCGCTGATCCATGGGGAGGGGACATTTCTGTTTTATGGGGCTGATGCCATCGGGATGATATATTTAGGACCTTACACTTTAACAGAAAAACAACCCCTGCCCAGGAGCGAAACTTTCCTCAGAAATATTTAGTCACGCTTTTGGTTTCAAAATACTGTATTTACCTGAATGTAATGTGATCCTTTTTTGGCCCAATTACGTCACGAAAATTAGGGTGCGCATTAGATTTGATGGCACATTTGCATTCAGCAGCAAATAACTTTTTTTGTTTTTTTGTTTCACGGTTTTGAAAATTGAGGTGTGCATTAGATTTGATGGCGCATTAGATTCATGTAAATGCGGCACTATGTGCAGAGGGCTTCTAAACCTATTTTAGTTGTTGTTTGTTTATTTAAACCTCCATCCACTCTCCTCTTTATCCAGAAAGGTCCCAGAGTGAATCTTACATAATATCTGTAACAAATCTGACAGTCCCTGCAAGGCTAGGAGGAGTGGCCGTGGTTCAGGCCTTAACTTCCCCATAGCTGGATGACAATCTCTTTCCCAGAAGCCTTTGTGGGGGCTTTAGCCCCCATTGCCAACATGTCCTTAAAGTAGCTACCTAGATCCATCGAGTCGTAGAGAAGTTTTGGATGTTGCTCTGTGAGACCGGGGGGGGGGCAGGGGGGGGAGTTATCACATTGTTCACTTTTTGAAAATGCCAAGGACTGACTCTCCCAGAGAATGGAGCTGTGGGGATTAAATCCTTTTCAGGCAGAAGCAAAAACTCAGCATTATGATCTTCTCCCACCAACAAGGCAGAAGAATTGCTTAGCCCAATCCACAGGGGTATTTAGGAGGACTAATGGGATGAAACTAAAGAAGCAGCATTTCGGCTTATAGCCTTGTGAAATTCGTGGCGGGGAGAAGAATTAGGCTGCCAAATAGCCTCCTCGGGAGAACAAGACTTTATCTCTCCTGGGACCTTTAAAATTAAGGAGGACACAGTAGTCACAAATATTCTGAGGAGAACCTTTAGCTAAGTTATACAGGGCTGGCTGCGTGTGGAGGACGAAATATGTGGGTGGGCAAAACTAGGCATTTCCCATTTTGGGCTTGGCCGCCGGGATGTCTTTTAAGAAGGGAAGAATGATCATGCTGTCAAATTATTGAAATTATTTTAGCCGATTAAACTGTCAGGCTTTTAACTTGACTAAAGCAATGAAATAATTTTGCATGCTAGGCTCCTCAATACAGGTGCTTTTTTCAAGGTTTCTCTGGCAAGGTGACTGCTTTCCTTGATACACGAAAGGAATTTCTGGAAAAACAAACTCTTGCTGCAGGGCCACACCTAAATAAGTGATATATACAGTATATGGAATACTGGCTGCTCTTTTTTTCCTGTTGGCTTGGTTCCCCCGCTCCAGTTTAATATATAAATACTTTCAAAAACATTAATAGTCCTGGAATCAGTTTTGAGGAAGGGAAATATAAAATGTTTGTAAATAAATACATGTTAGCTAGTAGCCATCAGCTGCCAAAAGCGATTGTCTGACTAGAGATGACCAATATAGCATCGTCCAGATGTTTCTGGACTACAAATCTCATCCTCCCTGACCATTAGCCATTGCTAGCTGGGGCTGATGGGAGTCATAGTCCAATTTTTTTTAAGAGCACCATGTTATCTACTCCTGAATTAGAGAAGAAAGTTCCCTCTTTACAGCCCAATAGCAAGCCTATTGCAATGCTCTCTTTCTTGCTGATCAGGAGTAAAAATTGAAATAAAAACAATGAATAGGCCAACAACCTGCAAGAAATAAACTTCCACAACTCACAAAATCAGAAGATTAGAAAATAGCTGCATATGATCAATTGGGCAAGTATGGTTTGACAAAGTCATGTTGTGCTGTGCAATTTTATTTAAGCAGCAGGCCTGGCATATGTCATGCAACCAACTCTGCCATTTGCTGATTTGACTCTGAGGTCACAATCTCATAGCTCAAGCCCACTTATGACCTACAATTGGCCTAGCTAGGATGACTTCAGGAGGAGCCATGGGGATTGCAGGACCTGGAGAGCTTCATTTCCCCTGCCCTTGAACTACCTTTAAGACCTAGATGGAAACCTGGAGAAGCTTTCAGCTTGTTGGGATGGCGGTAGGACGACAGTCCCAAGAACACGCTTCAGAGTCTCCATCTGGAAAGATAGTCTTAACTGGCCCCGCTCAGAGCACCTTAGCCTGCCTTCTCTCCACAATGACTTCTGCAGTTTGCACCCAATATGCCTTGGATTTGGAGAGATTGTGCCATGACCTGAAAAACACTCAGGAGGACATGAAGAACTTCCAGGACAAAGTCACAGGCACCTTGGAGAAGCTGGAGGGCATCCATGGTTACTTGACAGAAGTGGTGGCCAGGCTCGAAACCAGAATCCACAACGTGGAGCAGAGGTTGAGGGTAGAAGAGGACAAAGGCACAGTGCGGAGCAAGTAGTAGTAGTAATCTTTATTATGGACACTGACCAGCACAATAATTGCATTACATCATTAATGTTTAAAATATTTAAAAAATTAAATAAACAAAAATAACTTATCTAAAAGGGATCAGTCAACCTTTGATCCTTATTTTTTATATTATTTTATTTTATTATTTACTTTGCAGCATAAATTGTAGTGGAATCTGTCTGGCTCTGTTCAGGAGTTAATTTAAGTACTTCCTATATAGGCGCACCTAATCCTGATAGCATTTGCTCTGAATCTTGCCACCATAGCGGTGGCCTTTGGATTAGAGTCTGAAAGGAGCCATTTAATTTGCAATTCTTCAGATCGTCCAGGTAACTCGTCAAATATCTTTAGGGTAGATTCATTTCGGAGGTCTCTGTAAAGGGAGCAACGAAAAAATACATGGGTGGTGGTCTCTATTTCTTCAGAACTGCACGGACAAAGTCTGTCTTCTTGGGGAACTTGTCTAAACTTCCCATATAGAACCGCTGATGGCAGTATATGAAACCTGGCCAGAGTAAACGCCCTTCTGTGTGATGGTATCTCTAAATGGGTTAGGTAATCAGCTGGAAGCGACAGATATCTTCGGTCTTCCGATATCGGGAAAGATGGAACTTTATTGAAATCATTCGGTCTCTCAATGTCAATTATCCTCTGTTTGACTATATATTTGGCTATAGGTAAAGGTAAAGGGACCCCTGAGCATTAGGTCCAGTCGTGACCGACTGGGGTTGCGCGCTCATCTCGCATTATTGGCCGAGGGAGCCGGCGTATAGCTTCCAGGTCATGTGGCCAGCATGACAAAGCTGCTTCTGTCGAACCAGAGCAGCACACAGAAACGCCGTTTCCCTTCCCGCTGTAGCGGTTCCTATTTATCTACTTGCATTTTGACATGCTTTCGAACTGCTAGGTTGGCAGGAGCTGGGACCGAGCAACGGGAGCTCACCCTGTCACAGGGATTCGAACCACTGACCTTCTGATCAGCAAGCCCTAGGCTCAGTGGTTTAACCCACAGCTCCAATCACAGGAGATGAGGTGAGTTTGTTGGAGGCCTATAATTTGTAGCTTATTTTCAATGGCTCTAGTAGTCCATGGCGAATGATAGTTATCTTTCAGTATCAACGGGACCAGGCCCTGAGGATTGTGATGTAATTTCAGCCATAGATTGCACACTTGTATCCAGATTTTGGCCTCCACCTGTATCGTTCCTGTTTCTAACCGTAAAGTGGCACCTGACACACAGGGAGGTGTTTGGAGAGCCGTTCTAACAAACTTAGACTGGACTGTTTCTAATTGGATTAGACTTGGGATAGGGGCAAATAGTTGATCCCCATAGAGTGGTTGAGCCTGTGCCTTCGCCTCATAAGGCTTTAATGCCGCCAGAATGTAATGGGCGCCTTTTGTTCTTAGAAATCTTATAATAGCAAAAGCGGTTTTGTTAGCTTCTGTTGTTACATGAGTTATATATGGGCTTTCCTTAAACCTTTATCATGGAAAACTACTCCCAAACACTTAAAACTATGCACTTGTTCAATTTTTCGACCATTTATAGTCCATGTTTGAATTTTGGGACGTTTTGCGAGGGACATTATTTTGGTCTTTTGATAGTTAATCGTAAGGAGGTTCTCTTGACAATATCCTGCCAGAGAGTGAAGCGCCCATCATAATTCAACAGGAGTCCTAGACAGTATCAGGGCATCGTCCGCATATAATAGTATAGATATTTTCTTGTCTGCCAATTGGGGTGGATGGAACTCTGATTTCTATATGCATATGCCAGGCAACATATGAAATGCATATGTCATGCAACCAACTCTGCCATTTGCTGATTTGACTCTGAGGTCACAATCTCATAGCTCAAGCTCACTTATGACCTACAATTGGCCTAGCTAGGATGACTTCAGGAGGAGCCATGGGGATTGCAGGACCTGGAGAGCTTCATTTCCCCTGCCCTTGAACTACCTTTAAGACCTAGATGGAAACCTGGAGAAGCTTTGAGCTTGTTGGGATGGAGTTAGGACGACAGTCCCAAGAACACCCTCCAGAGTCTCCATCTGGAACGACAGTCTTAACTGGCCCCGCTCAAAGCACCTCAGCCTGCCTCCTCTCCACCATGACTTCTGCAGTTTGCACCCAATATGCCGTGGATTTGGGGAGATTGTGCCATGACCTGAAAAACACTCAGGAGGACATGAAGAACTTCCAGGACAAAGTCACGGGCACCTTGGTGAAGCTGGAGGGCATCCTTGGTTACTTGACAGAAGTGGTGGCCAGGCTCGAAACCAGAATCCACAACGTGGAGCAGAGGTTGAGGGTAGAAGAGGACAAAGGCACAGCGCGGAGCAAAGTTCTGTCCTTCCTGCTGCCCAGGGAGAATGATCTACGCAAAAGATGTGGGATAATGGAAAACATGTTTTTCAAGAAGTGGACCTGGCTGGAGGAAATGTTCCAGATATGGACCAAAGATTGGAGAAACCCAGCACAATTTAGAATCAGTGAGAGAGGAAACGGAAGTCTTGCCCTCAAACTTGGGTCAGAGGACCAAATGTCAACAGAGTTATGAAGGAATGGGATGGGAATGAAACAAAATGAGGATAAGTAATCGTAATAACATGTAGACACTGTGCATCCTAATGCTCCATGCTTTCTAGCACACCTGAGTAATCTTGTGAACTTTGGAGGTAATAAACTAATTATTTGTTCCCCAGTTTATTTATTGTTTTAATGGTGCAAAGAGAGAGATTCTAGTTGATGCAAGAAATACAGTAGGCTGTTTATTTTAAGCATTTCCTTTTGGGAAATGTATCCTCTCTTTTTGGGAGCAGGATGAATGAAATGCTATTTAAGAAACATACATTCTAAACATTCTGAAAAGCCTGGATGAATAAAATTATTCAGCTGGTGCCAAGGAGATAACAGAGATGGCACCAGGCAAGCTTCCATAGGGAGAGACTTGGCAGAATGCCCCAGAAATGAAGACCCTATTCCATTTCACATATGTTACCTTAAATACAATCAGTGTTAGTCTTTACCCTGCCAATTCCCAGCCAATAAAGGTAAAGGGATCCCTGACCATTAGGTCCAGTCGTGACCGACTCTGGGGTTGCAGCGCTCATCTCGCGTTATTGGCCGAGGGAGCCGGTGTACAGCTTCCAGGTCGTGTGGCCAGCATGACAAAGCCGCTTATGGCGAACCAGAGCAGCACATGGAAACGCCGTTTACCTTCCCACTTGGAGCGGTACCTATTTATCTACTTGCACTTTGATGTGCTTTCGAACTGCTAGGTTGGCAGGAGCTGGGACCGAGCAACAGGAGCTCACCCCGTCGCAGGGATTCGAACCGCCGACCTTCTGATCGGCAAGCCCTAGGCTCTGTGGTTTAACCCACAACGCCATCTGCGTCCCAGCCAATACAATAGCGTTAATGGGTCCTCTAAACAGGGTTCAAAATTGCTCAATAACATGAGACAGAGTAAAGCATGGTCACACCCATGCCAAAACATTTAAAGCTCATTTCTTCTCCCAAGGGAAACTTTAGTCTAAGGAGGCTGGAAATAGTAGCTCTGTGGGCAATAGACTGCAGTTCCCAGGATTCTTTGGTGGAAGATATGTGCTTTAAATGTTTGTGTGGATGTGAACCATGATCAGTGATAAGACTACAGGCTCAAGACTGTAACTGAAACATATAGATTGGTTAATTTTTTTTATTAATGTAGCAAAGCATCTATACTACTTGATTACAATAAAATCTCTGTGTTTACAAGGAATTGGTTTTAATTCCTCATCATTATCTTCACATGGAAGCTAGTGGTATTTTGAATTTGGGAGAACACAAAGTGGTTTAAATCAATGTAATATAGCAACACAGTATTTTTTTGAAAACGTAGTTTAAGAATGGCATTAAGAATAGCATTAGAACTGCATAGACAAAGGAATCACACTGTTTGTTTTTTCCTGTTCTAGTTGACCATTTGGCCTCCTCCAGCACATCTAGTTTTGACACAGAATTCCTAGGTTTTGTAGCATCTCAGTATTTGGGAATGAAGTTCATAGCTACCCATCTGTGACTGCGGGCCACGATCTTGTAGCCTTCAGCTGGGTGAAAGCAGGCCAAGCAGAATTGTATAGACCAGGGGTCCCCAAACTAAGGCCCGGGGGCCGCATGTGGCCCAATCGCCTTCTAAATCCGGCCCGCGGTTGGTCCGGGAATCAGCATGTTTTTACATGAGTAGAATGCGTCCTTTTATTTAAAATGCATCTCTGGGTTATTTGTAGGGCCTGCCTGGTGTTTTTACATGAGTAGAACGTGTCCTTTTATTTAAAATGCATGTCTGGGTTATTTGTGGGGCATAGGAATTCGTTCATATTTCCCCAAAAAATATAGTCCGGCCCCCCACAAGGTCTGAGGGACAGTGGACCGGCCCCCTGCTGAAAAAGTTTGCTGACCCCTGGTATAGACAGCAGGTAGAAAGAGAACAAAGGATTATTTGAACACATCTTATATTGACCAGCAAACTGGGCCAGGAGGGTGGAATTTCCCATCTTTACATCAATTTCATTATTTATGTAAGAGAACCCCCGTAAGATATTGAGTGGCATAACTTGTCTGGGGCCCCTGCTTTTCCAACACACCCTTTACAAACATTCCAAAAGCATTTATAATTCTACTGCCATTGTGATGTTATTCTTCTCATCCCATCCCATAGTAGCACTGCTTTCAAAAGACAAATGGCTCTCTATTTATGCTGCTGGTATGATGTTATCTTTTAATCTTATCACTGTCCAAAATGCCAAGGTCTCACATGACTATTACTGAGAGTCGGCAGGAAGTTCCAAGCAACTTACATAAAAGTGAGATGGAACTGTATTTTTTCTTCCATTTTGGCCCAATCATGGCAGCTCTACTGTATGCTAAAATTTTCTGTAGTTGATGGTTCTGCAGGCTTGGGTGGGTCCAGATTGGCAGCACCCTGCCTTTCTGTTGATAGCACAGGGGGCTACAGAATACAGAAACGCCTTGTAGGAAGCTCTTGTTACCTGGGCAAGTTACGATTATTTATTGAATTTATATCCTGCCCTTCCTCTCGAAGGCACCTAGGATGGCAGACAGAAGCACACTTTAAAAATGAAAACAAAGTGAAAACATTATAAAACAGTCAAAACATTCTAAAAACATTTACAGTTAAAACCATCTAAAAGCAGTTAGAAACATACTTCCATCCAGTGATCTTGGGGTTGCTATGAACAGTATCATTCAGCTGCCAAATGCCTGGGTAAACGGGAATGTTTTCCAATTCTCCCTGAAAGTTAAGGTGGAGACTGGCACACCTCACTAAGGAGGGCATTCCAGAACTGAGGAACCAACACTGAAAAGGCCCTGTTATGGGTCAGTGCCAGCCAGGCACCAACAAGGCCTTACCTGTCAATTGTAGTATCTGAGATGGTTGGTATTCAGGAAGGTTCTCTTTTAAGTACTTGGGTCCCAAGTTCATGTGGTCCTTGAGATCTTCCGGCCCTGAGCCTTATTAGGCTACAGTCCTACATCTTTCTAGATGCAGCAAGATTGCCAACTTCTTTTCACGAGCTCTGCTCCTGTTGCTTAAGCAGCAGGCTGATATGCAAAACATAAAATTCCTTCCAGTAGCACCTTAGAGAGAGACCAACTAAGTTTGTCATAGGTATGAGCTTTCGTGTGCATGTACACTTCTTCAGATGATGCAAAACATAAGTTGGTGGATGCTGCTTTACTTTGAGGAGTACATCTTCTTCATTACACTGAGACTTAGTTCTAAGCATACATGCAGAACTTCAAGTTGGAAGCTTTCCCCACCATTGATCTCACCATGCCATGAATAGCTTCCCTTGTTTAACTTCTGCATCCCAGGCTGCGTTTAATGGTACAGGAGTACCAGTACAAAAAGAGGGGTGAAAGTACCTACCGTATATCTACTGTATGCTGCCCTGCCTTCTGCCCCCCCCAGGCCCACTAGGGACTAGCCACCACTGAATGCCTTGGAATGACACACTGCCAGGTGTTCAGGGGCACTGTGGGAAATCTAAAATGGGGGCTGGAGGGCAACCAGTCTAGGAGAGAACCCGCCTTGCTGAGACCTCCTCGGACCTGGACCTGCCTCTTCTAGCATCTGCTTGCACCTCCTCCAGAGAGACGCCTGCCTTGCTCTTTGAGAACCACTTTGCCAATGAATCTGGGTTCTTTTCCCATCACTTTCCACACCAGCTGCGCCCCCACCTCCTTACCTGATGCTGATGCTACTCTGCCTGACAGCCAGTTTGAAACAAAATAGAACCACCGCAAAAGAGATCCAGCCGGCTAATCGTACATGGCAGATAAATAATTAATCACCCACCCCAGCTTAATACCAGAACAAACCAAACAACACACAAACAACAGAAAAGTCAACATATTTAGGAGCGGGTGCCTGCCCGCTGCAGAAGGCCCCGTAGCCCTGCCTAAGATTTAAAATTTACAAAATGCCAGCTCGCTAAATAATCAGACGGCTTCAGTTGTGTCTCAGAAATGGCCACCTGCGGCTAATGCTCCAATTTTAAATGCATTCCCGAGTCAATCTTTGTAAATTCCACATTAAAAATTGATCTGCCTGAGAGGAGCCTTAATATGGGATGTTTAGCATACACACATTACATTCAGAGAGAAGCCGTCGAGCTGGGAAATTTAAGAGCACATACGATTAGAAAGAAGAGTAGTTGGGCTGTTCATCTGTAGTGAGCGGAAATTGAGTCAAGGTGATCCTGGAAGGGAGCTTTCTAAATTGTGGTGGCACTTTTCAGACAAATACGCTGTGCACAAATAAATTTGCATAGAAGTGTGGGCAACCGGACAGTTCTACCCAAGTCACGATGGGTAACAGCAACAATCGGAGGAAATAAAGACATAACATCATACATGGAACTTGAAGCTTTATTAATTACCTAATGAAACAACATGAATAGAAATCATCAAGACTGCAGCTGTTCTGTAAAGGGTTATAATTTTAACTTGAATGTAACTGAAATTAATAAGATTTTGGAATGCTGGGAAAGAAAAAACTTAGGAAGCCATCAAACCTAGCACGTGGGGGGGGGAGGACACTTTAATTAAAATGTATAATTTGGTATTTGAATAATTTGTATTAATAATTGCATTAATTGGATATGAAATGCCATTGTTATAATAGGACCATTATTGGAATAATACTGGAAAACTTATAATCATTTATTTTTAAAAAATAAGACGTGTGTGCAACTGGTCTAGCAAATCTCATCTCTGCTCCCTGTTTTGCCGGCTCCAGTTGACTGTAGTAGTAGTAGTCATCTGTTCTGAGAACTCCCTTCCTTTGTGACTTGGTTCACACACACTACAGACTCAAATGGAGTCTTTGGAGTCTTTGGAGGTCTTTAAGCAGAGGCTTTGGAGGTCTTTAAGCAGAGGCTTGACAGGCATATGTCAAGAATGCTTTGATGGTGTTTCCTGCTTGGCAGGGGGTTGGACTGGATGGCCCTTGTGGTCTCTTCCAACTCTATGATTCTATGAAATGGAAGCTCTGTGTGGTAGGAAGTCTGTGAGTACCTGCAGTAGGTATGCGTTCCAAGTGCTGCTACAGTTCCCTGCAGGAGGATCTCTGTTCAGCCTCTTTGTCTGAAACCTGGAGTTCTGTTCAGGTATTCAGGTATCGTCTTGCTAGGTAGACTTGACGGTCTGAGCTGGCTTTAAAGTAGCTTATGTTTCTGTGAAAGAGTTGGTCAGAATTTGTAGAGGATCCTTAGCTCACTATCTGCTTTTGCATGCCGGTTTGGCCCCTGAGATCTATGGATGAAGGGCGGTATACAAATTTAATAAATAAATAAATAAATATCTCCAGTAAAAGGGATCTGGTAGCTGGTGATGGGGAAGGCCCAGTGCTATAGTGGAGCAGGGTGTGGGCCTTTTCTTTTCCAGAGCAGGAAGCGATGATGTTCTAGCCACAGTTCCAGGGTAATTGATGGCTTATTCTGGCTTTGGCAAGTGAATGAGGTGATAATGAGGCTTTCATCTTTGTTTGTTACAGGTAGGTAGCCGTGTTGGTCTGAGTCGAAGCAAAATAAAAAAATTCCTTCAGTAGCACCTTAAAGACCAACTAAGTTTATATTTTGGTATGAGCTTTCGTGTGCATGCACGAAAGCTCATACCAAAATATAAACTTAGTTGGTCTTTAAGGTGCTACTGAAGGAATTTTTTTATTTTGCTTCGACTCAGACCAACACGGCTACCTACCTGTAACTAGAACTATGGAAGGCACCACATTGAGCCGCATGAAATGGAAGTCCATCAACCTTGGTATCTGAAGAAGTGTGCATGCACACGAAAGCTCATACCAAAATATAAACTTAGTTGGTCTTTAAGGTGCTACTGAAGGAATTTTTTTATCTTTGTTTGTGATAGATTAGCAAAGAGAGGAAGCCAGAGTCCCGGAAATGATAATAAAAGTGGTGACTGAATACTCTTTCCTTTTCTTTGGTGGGGATCTTAGTTCATGCTAGGAGTTTTAACAGTTCCTTGCAAGATTATTTGCTCTACTACTTAAAACTTTAAAAGTTTGCATTTCGAGTGGTTAAAGGTCCTTTTGTTTAAAGCTCAATGTGTTTTCCATTCAGACGTAAGCACTGTGAAGTTCAGTTGCAGTTCTACTGTGTATTGCTGCTCTTTGATGGGTTGGGTCATGTGTGGCCATGACCACTGTTAGGATGAACTCCTTCAAAATTGATCATTATTCTACTTCAAAGGCCTCTGCCTATCTATCTGATACCCTGGAAGGCTGCTGCTGCCAGTTAGAGTAGACATTACTGAGCTAGATGGGCTTACAGTTCGGCACAGTTGTTTCTAAGCCATTTTTATACTGCTGCTCAGTTCAAGATTTCCAGGTACTGGGCGTGCCCTATGCTTCAACTGTAGCATGTTGTTAACATGTAGAATGGGTCCAGTTCAGATCTTCTTATCTTGGTCTGATAAACTGTGGTTTGTTGGGCGGGAATTGTGCCCACACGGTCCCTTTTCTCACATGCTGCTGATAATGCCAAGGCCATGGGTTTAATCCCTATATGGGTGCATATTCCTGCATTGCAGGGGGTTGGACTTGATGATCCACTGGGTCCCTTCCAACTCTACGACTACAGTATATGAACTACAAATGTAATGGAGACATTGGGGATAGTTCAGATCCCGACAAGACATCGTGGGTGTCTTGGGGCCTGCCTGCCTGCCTGCGGGCTGTGTGTCGCCTACCGCAGTTCTTAACAGATCCATCATTTTGTATAATTCTATTTTCCTTGTTCCGATTGATTGGTCTTGGAGTGCATTGATCGGCCTTGAGCTCCATAGTGGACTAATTTGGGTAAATGTTGATTATAAGAGGAGCTGATGGCTGGCTCTGGGGGCCCTGCCAGGCCTGTGCAAAACTCTGCTTGCAACCGCATGGAAGAGAAAGTCGCATGAGTGTGTGTTTTAAATTGCAAGTCCATCCATTAACTGTCATTTGCGTAGTTCCAAATAAACCCAGAATAAATACAGCACTGACTCAGATTTGCCACGACTACTCCATTTCTTACAGGTGAGGGAATTAATCTTATTTTCCTCAGTTTAAATATAATTACGCCACTAAGCTATTCTTTCCTCTTTACTGTAATTATACAGATTAAAGGCTACTCATTTCCTGTACAAAGATACGAGCACAACATATGGCAACAATGGAGCTTTTCATAAATTATATGTATGTTTCTCCCCAAAATATATTGAAAGCCAGGCTGAAACAAACAAACTGCCTATAATGGAGAACAGCAATCTTCCCCCACAAGAAAACAAAGCAGACGCATCTCATGACAGGTGTAATTTTGACAGAAACCTGCTTCATGAATATGGAATGGCAATTAGATGTTTTATTTAAAACTCGGATGCCCTTAGGGGGAAATCCAGGCCCCCCACTTCATTTATTTCCCTAAACAGAACCTGGTTTAGCCTGACAACTTATTTGAATGATTTTCTGCTCTTCTTTTGCACAGAAAAGAATTGAGGGGTGTCTGCACCGCAGATGTCATTGGGTTAGACTTGGGAGCAGGGCAAAAGTCCACAAAGAAAGAATCCTCCGGGGACACACCAGGCTAAAAACAGGAGGCCGCCAGTATGGGCTGCAACAACTTGTGTGGGTGCTGCCAAGTGGGCCACCAAACCATTCATAAAAACCCAAGCAAAAGCCCTGCTAGATCAGTAGATGGAACCAGCTGCTTCAGACCCTTTTTCTTGCAGAGGCAAGCCAGACCATTGCAAGCTGGGTCCTGGTCATCATTCGGGTGGCACAAGCATTGACCCTACACTGCATACACCAGTCTAAGGAGGCAGGTGTCTGGGGTCTCTTGCCAGATGTGAGGGTGTAAAAGGTTCAGAGGAGTGTATCTGCCGAAGCTTCCGCCTGGCTGTGACTTCTTAGCTGAGTAAATGTCCAGTATTGGAGCCTGCGTAGAGTTGGGATGACTTTAGGAAGCAGAGGGAGGGTTCAGAGATAGGTGTTCTGGCTCCTGTATAACACACACACACACACACACACACACACACACACACACACACCATAAAACATGAGCACACAAGAAGAGCCTGCTGGATCAGGCCAGCAGCCCATCGAGTCCATCATCCTGTCCTCACAGTGGCCAACCAGATGCTTCTGAGAAGCCCACAAGGAAGACCTAAGCACAGCAGCAATTCTGCCCGCTTGTTTCCTTCAACTGCGGGAGATTTGACTAGATCCTTTCAGCTTTTAAGACTCTTAAGAAGCCAGATCTTCCCAACCCCCCCTTTTCTTTTGGATAACATTGATTCTCTTCCTTAACTTAAACTGATAACTTCTAGTGTGTGTATCATTAAGCCTAGCCTCTGTTTGCATATGTCAGTCTCATTACCAACTGGCTAAGCAAAGCAGCCCTAGCTGCTCTCCCACCATGATGGACATGTGCAGGAAGCATTTGGTGGGAAGTGTGGCTGACATCTTCCCAGGGTGATAATTTATCCACCAACAAAGGCCATGCTCCCCAGTTGTTTGAGTGTGCAGAGTTGGGTAAAGGAACATCTCAGTTCTGTTGGACAAGTTTTTTGGGGGCAAGTACTGCTTATGCTACAGGGACGCAGGTGGCGCTGTGGGTTAAACCACAGAGCTTAGGGCTTGCCGATCAGAAGGTCGGCGGTTCGAATCCCTGCGACGGGGTGAGCTCCCGTTGCTCGGTTCCAGCTCCTGCCAACCTAGCAGTTCGAAAGCACGTCAAAGTGCAAGTAGGTGAATAGGGACCACTCCGGCGGGAAGGTAAACAGCGTTTCTGTGCTCTGCTCTGGTTCGGCAGAAGCGGCTTTGTCATGCTGGCCACACGACTTGGAAGCTGTACGCCGGCTCCCTCGGCCAATAACGCGAGATGAGCGCCGCAACCCCAGAGTCGGTCACGACTGGACCTAATGGTCAGGGGTCCCTTTACCTTTACTGCTTATGCTACAAGCTGAATGTGTTTGGCAGGTTCAGTAAACAGAGCCAGTAAATGAGCCTGTGTATAGCTTTTTAAATAATTTTTTTTTGGACCTGTACTATTTTTCTTTTAATGTCGCTGAGAAGGGCAAGGGCAATGGCTTAGCACTTTTCTCATAGAGGCCAGTGGGGGGGGAAGCTGCCCCCCCCTACACCTGCATCTGTTGAGGCTTTGCAAATGCTCCAGTGGGAATAGTTCCCCCCTACTTCATATGGTCATTCACTCTGCTACGTATAATCCTATGCATTTTACTCAGAAGCAAGCCCCATTGTCTTCAATGGAGCTTACTCTCATATGCATGTATGTGGGGTTGTAGGCAAGATGCCCTGCCAATCCCAGGGTCACCTGCTGCTTCCTCACTCATCTTCCTGTCCTGACTTGGTCTCCTAACTCCTGGCAGTGTGCGTGCACGGACACACGCTTTTTAGCCAAAGATAGAATGTTTTATAAATCTGAGTGGTACAATATCGTGATTTCGTCTTGTTAAACATCCCCCAGGCTCCTGTGGGATGATTTTTGGAAACAAGATACAGCAATCTCAGCGAGCTTATTCCTCAGCGCTTGAACGTTAAGCAAAGAGAAATGTTCCATGCAACACTGTATATAAAGAGAGCCAGGATTAGATTTCGATTTGCTCCCTGTGAGATGGAGTGCCTTCCCAGTTTTTCTGTCTTTTAAAATCGGATTTCCCTCAGATCCCCTTGTGAGATAGCAGGATATCTAATGAAAGCACCAGAAGTGTTGTGGCAAAGTAGTGGAATGTACAGGCTGACCGTAAGAGCTGGCTTCCTTCCTCCAGACCTCCCAAGTGTCCCTATTTTCCTGATTAAGAGAAGCCGTCCCAGTTTCTGATTTGATCCCAGAATCTCCTGCTTTTCCTTAGGATGTTCCTGTTTCCATTAGAGAAATGTCGGAGGGTATGGAGGTACCTGACCCCTGAGCCGTCTAAAGGCAATCCTGTATAGGGAAGTTATTAAAAATAATGTTTATTGTTTTCTTATGTTTTTATATATATTGGCAGCTGCCCAGAGTGGCTGGGGTAACCCAGTAAGATGTGTGGAGTATAAATAGTAAAATTATCATTAAGGAATGGAACGTCCCTATTTTCATTTGAGAAATGTTGGAGGGTATGTTCCTCACCCTCACAGCCACCCTTCCCTTTAGACTAAGTAGCACCCCCAGCAAATAGGTTATTTGGCACCTCCCTGCATTTGTTCGTTTCCATATCTTCTTTTCCCATTATTGCATTTATTTGCTCATTTCACGATTTTGATGCATGATTTATCCCTGTCATGTAAGGTGAAAAAATTGCACACATTGATATGACCGCAATTGCTCTTGTGCACACTGCGGTATGTACACATTCTTCCTTTGTTGGAGGGGTCATTGAGAGTGTTTCTAGATTCGCTTATGTTGCTGGCGGGATTCAGTGGCATGCTGACAAATTTAGTTTGCCCCTATTAAAGTGGATTAGGAGTAGGGCTGGGCGATACCAGCTTTTCAGCATCGCAGTATATCACCAGCCAAACAGGCGATATACCATGATGATGGAAAAAACAAGCAGCATTGGCCTGAGCCCACAAGGTGCCAGGTGAAATTACCTGAGCTCTCACCGCCGGAGCTGAGGGGGTTTCACCTCAGTGCCTTGCAAGCTGGGACAACGCAGCTTGTTTGCATGACTCAGTTGGGGCGCGGGAGGGATCCCAATCCCCAACAGAGTAATCCCTGGTGCTCCCCCCACCACTTGTGTGGAGCCAGTGCCAGGCTGAGGGATATTTTAGCTGCTCGGCTGAGGGGAGTGCTTCCATTTTTCTGCAGTTTGTCTTCCGCCAAAGCTTGCGTTATTTGTGTTGCTGTGTGTTGTGATTAAATTACAAAATTAACTATGTGAACAAAATTAGCCCGGTTTATGCTGTCTTTATGTTATTCCACCCTGTTCATTTCAGTGCAAAGGAAACACAATGCAAATGAAGAAAAAAATGTGATCAATTACATATTGTTTGCTGACTGAAAACAATGATAACAATGAATGCCAATCATAGTCACTGAGATCAGGCATGGAATGAATTTTTTTAAAAAAATATTCAGTTTATATATTTCCCTTCCTCCCAAAGTAGCCCAGGGCAGCAGACACAGCAATGATAAAACATTAAAACTAATAATCTATTTCCCCCCCAAAACATCATTGCCACCAGTGATCTCACGGTTGCCAGGAATAGTGTCTTTTAGCCACCAAGTGCCTGAGTCACCTCCAGCAATTTCTGCTCCTTTTTTCTGTTTTTGTAGGAATTTTCTGACATCTGCACTTATAGCGGCCTCAAGGAAGGCCTGCCTGGCTATCTGAAGCCCTCACTTGTAATGAGAATATATAGCATCGATCCATTCTATGCCTGTTACTTTTATGCACTGTTTTATATTTTACAGCTGCTTTTTATTTTGTCTGCTGTTAGCTGTCTTGGGCACCAATACACAAAGAGGAAAAATACTTATTTACATAAATGAAAAGACTACATCTAAAAACATGTAGGTGTCCAATGTCTGCTTGTAGTCACCTGGATATTTTATTTTATTTTATTTTACAATTGTAGCAATTGTATTGCGCTGTGATAGATGCTGTACGATTTTTAGTTGAACCAACATTGAGCATCTAGCCTACCATTAATTTTGCTGCTAATCTACTCATTCCGAGCCCTTCCTCCTCTGGTTGTATCAGGTTCTCATAATGCAGAATAGCCGCTGAACCCACTGTTTGTGCACCACCTGAATGGATCACCGGTGGGTTATGGGCCACCATTTCGGAACCCACCATACAGATCCACCTGTTTGGGGTTGCAATTGACTTGCAGATAGCTGGATAGCTCAGTTGGTTAGAGCATGGTGCTGACAACACCAAGGTTGCAGGTTCAACCCCCATAAGGGAAAAGCTGCATTTTCCTGAATTACAGATGATCTTCAGGGTCCCTTCCAACTCTATGATTCTGTGAGATATCTAAGAGACTCTGGGAGACCTGGGTTTGTCCTGCATAATCATATATGTGAAATGATATTTAGGCTGCAGTCCTCCGCAAACTTTACCTGGGAGTCAAGCAATACCTATTGAACTTCTTCTGAGCCTTCTTGAACAGTGTGCCTTACAAATATAAATAAACCGGATACTGGAGGTGGGGGCAGACTACACTCATTGTATCATGGGGGTTATTTCTTAAGTGCTGCTGCAAATTCAGCAGATGTGTGGCTTCTACAAAACCCCAGAGAACTGCTTGCATGTGTCATATGCATATTTCTTGTTGATGTGTGTGTGTGTGTATTAAAGCTCACCACCACCCCTCCAAAAATAAGAAATAAAACAACCCTTCCAACACCACTGGAAACCTTTTTTCAAAAACCCGAGCACTTCATACTTGAGTGGCTAATTTGGATAATATCCTTCGCCGGTGGAAACTTGCTCCGCTTCCCCGCCGCCTCTCCGTGTGGCGTTACTTTCACTCCGATAAATGTGCTCGCAGCTGCGTTTGGCAGGGAGAGGCATTGATCTACTGTGGCCGGTTACTTTAATCCGAGGTATTGCATTCCCCCCGTGGAGATTTCCCCCCAAGGCTGCCTCCATTACCCACTCCTGACAGCTGAATGTGACAGCTCAAATTACCTCGGCAACACGATCGAAATGGCGACTCTCTCCCTCTCTCGCCCGCCGCCCAGCCGCCAAACCCCACGTGCACCCCCGGTTTGTCTCGTTTCTAATTAAGCAGTAATGTCTCCTGTCTGGATTGCTAAATGTCCAGGGCCAGAGACGAGGAAACGTTAGCAACAGAAACAAGCAAAATAAGTTCCTTTTGCCTAACCTTCCCCACCACTCCTTCCTTTCTTTCTCTCTCCAGCCCAGCGATATTATTGATCACCGGGACATACAAGCCTTCTGCAAGAGTCAAACCTGCCCCCGGGCACTGCTTGCTGACTTGCATCCTGCGCAAGGAGGGCAACTCATCACGCACATGCGACGTGGGGCAGAGGAGGGAAGAAACGGGCCAGTTGGCTACATTTCCCATGGGACTTGCTGTGCGCAAAATGAGCAGCTGACATTTTGACCTCGCAGCCACAACAGGAAGCTGTCTACTGCTGTGCCCTTGGCCCATCTGATTCATGTCCTGCCTACAGTAGCCTTTGCCCTCCAGAGGTTTTGGACTACAACTCCCATCAGCCCCAGTTTGTAAGGCTGTTCTCCCACCCGCCCCAGCATCATACAGGTGACATTGATGGGAGTTGTGGTTCCTGGTCTTTATTAGACTTGTAAGTTGTGGGTAACCTAAAGGGTGATATGACACAATTTACAAGTTGTGGCTCAAAATATCTGGAGGGAACCAGGTTGGCGAAGGCTGGTCTACACTGACTGGCAGCCAGCTCTCCAGGGATTGAGGAATGGGTCTCTTATCCCGGCTCTACCTGGAGACTGACCTGTGGATCTTTTGAATTGAGCTACGGTAGCTCTCTGCAAATTCTGTCAGCTCTTTCCACAGACACAAAGGAAGCTGCCTGATTCTGAACCACATCATTGTCCCATCCAGCTTGGAAATGTCTACACAATTTCAGTGGGTCTGAGTTGGACAAGCATTGGATATAACCTTTATATACATTTGCTCATAAAAGAGCAGCTCATAAAAGAGCAGCTTATAAAAATCCATAACAGATCTCTGTGTGTACAGTTTATGACATTGGGTGGTATTCAACTTAGTCCTCCTGCGAGTAGACCCATTTAAATTAATGAATCTTAAGTCATATGCGTTCACTTCAATGGCTCTACCTAGAGTAGAACTAGCATTGTACACCTCCCTTTAATCGTACCCCATTTTCCCTCCAAGAAGCTCAAGGCTACAAAAGGTAAAAATCTCACTGAGCCTTGGAATTGATTGGCCACTCCTATGAGAAGACACCAACTTAGGGTGCAATAATAGGGGTTGCTCATATGAACACCCCTCTCATATTGATGTGTATATCATGCCTGGTAGCAACATCCTCCTCCCTCCTCTTCACACACCGGCTACCTCCAATACACGTTTGTTAGGCCTCTTCCATGTGATCTTTGACCATTCAGGCTCCCTCTCACATGGATGTAGCAATGGGCGAATCTGTCAGTCTTGGCTCCTCTCAGTTTCTCGCTTTTCCATTCTTCAGTTCTGCACATTTCCACATCTGTTTGCAATTACTTTTTCTTTTAAGTCATGAGAATCAACCATGATCTTAGTGCAATTTTCTCTGGAAAAATGGCATTGTATGCATATTTTGCAAAGCAAATTTCCCAACATATAATGCATTTTGTACGTAATTTTCACGAATGTATCTGTTTATATGTACATGTTACCATAGTATATGGATTCATCTGGTACACGTTACCTGGATGGAGAGCTGCATTGCAAAATTCAGAGAAGTGCACATTTTGAAGGATGGCTGTATTTCAGGACGCATACTGTTTTGGAAAGTACAAAATGAATTGCATTTCACCCCTGTCCCCTACTTGGATGTGCTGTGTGCCTGTAGGGGCCAGTTCAGATGGCTGAACGTATGGCTGGCAGGGGACACGATGAGCTCAACCGGGGACGGGTCTGACACGTGCGCACAAGCTGGAAATGACACAGAACAAATGGCCAGCCTCCAGCTTCTCTGCCTTGTACTTTTGTATATCGGTACACCGACGTGTTCTTTCACTGTCACATCGGTTCTAATGAATGTTATTCGCACACCTGCCAAATTCGCGGTGGCTTCTGAGTGTCATTTATAAGCTGAGGAGGGGGGGGAAACATGGACGTTTTCTGCTTTGCTCATTTCGGTACAAATCTCCCGAGTAGCTGTCAACACCAGTTTCCTCTTGTACTCCACCCCCCTTCCACCTCTTTCGTATAATTCCTTGCTATCTTCTATGTGGTCAGCCTCTTGTTCAAAATACATTTTAATAGCGTTAAGGGAAAGGGGGGGGGTGGAAATACACCCCCATCAACACTATAAAGAAATTGAAGGCTGTTAGTAAGTACTGAGAGGAGAAGATGGTTTTTAATCTCTCGTACGGCGTTGCTTATGCAGTAATGAGATTGAAATAACAGCGGGATGCAATGTTATGTATCATAGCAAATTCTGCTCATCGTTTCCCCCATGCAAATAGTCTTAGCGAAGAGCTGGAATTGGGGGTGGGGGGTGGGGGTGTTATTGTTTTATTTTTACGAAGGAAAGAAATGGAGCATGTAGGTCAGGACTGTGTGTGTCTTTGGTTGGGTAGCGCAAGGCAAGCAAATTATCTGGCCTAATTGTGAATATATTGTCTGTTTTGGCTTGTTTCTCGCCTGCTCCTGCCTCTCCCTGCCTGCCGCTCCTTCTCTTGCTGTGGCTGTGATATTTGAGTGCCTTTGCGAAGTGCTGAACAGATCGGTCAAAAGCTTGTCTGCACACGAAGCCCCCCTCAATTTGTCTTGTGGTTAGAAATTGGCCACAAGGGGGATCCCCAAGGGTTAGCCGGTCATCTGCTGCCGTTAGCCTTAGGGCTACAAAGCCAGCTGGAAATGACAGGAACCCTCTTGAGCTGCAGAGGACATTGCAAGGTTAAACTAGATTCTTTCTTCTTTTCCATTTTTGTTTTTTAAACAAGGGTGCATTATTCCCCCCACATACACCTTTTTTGGTTAAACTGAACAGTGCATATTCTGCAACTATTTTACACAGGGATTACGTTCTGAGGCACCACATGTTTAAGTGAAATTGCACATATTGGGAACACCATTGAAAAAGCTTGCAAACAACGCAGTCACTCCCTCCAAATCTGCTGCTCAAATTCCAACTCTCCACAGTCCTCAACGGCTGGTGCAAGGGCTCATGGGATTGCACTTGCAAAGGTTCGTGGGATTGCTAGGTGCTGTTTTCGCCCTATCTGTGCTCTTTTAGGTAACGCTGGACTAGATAGGGAATAACCTGACCCAGTGTAAGGCTGCTTCCTCTGCTTGTGGCATGCTGCAAAACCCTAATAATGAGAGAGATATTACAGCTTGTCGGACCAGCTGGATTAAATTGACCTGGTCCTAGGGAGCCTATACAGGTGCTGCTGGCCTTCTGATTTGAGCTTGGCTCTCCGGCCTGAGCTTGGGTTGCCATACCTCTGGAATTTCCCAGAGATTGCCAGGCTTCGCCCGTCGGAAACAGTGTCCAGACGCAAATTGCTGAAATATCCGGGAAAATCTGGACATATGGCAACCCGTGTCGGAAGTGTAGGTTTTGGCGAATTTCCTTAAAAATAGCTCAAAAACGTCATTTCTTTGTTGCAAAACCCCCCCACAACTCAGCAACTTTTGCATCTGGATTTTCACTTTTTGAAATATGCCAATCCTAGCCTGAGCTACGTGTTAGATTGCAGGGATAGAGAACCCTTTTCACCCTGAGGGCCACTCTCCCTTACGAGCAGCAGTCAACTAGGGGTCGTGAGCCAGAGAGAAAAGTGGGTGGAGCAACAGATGCAAATTTTTACCTTTGTGAAGTAGGTTAATTCTTACACTCACTCACTCACCCTTATTGTACCCAGACAAGGAAAAGGTCAAATGTACATCCCAGCCAGGCAAAAATACTCTGGGTGTGGAGCAGAGCTGGTGAGGTTTGTAGCCTGGGGAGACGTAAGAGGGCCAGATGAAGAGGTCTGGGGGGCCACATTCGTCTCCTAGGCCCAAGATTCCACACCCCTATGTTGCTTTACCTGCTCTTCTGATTTCCAGAGCCTAACTGCCTGTCGGTCAAGCCTGCCTGATGGACAGCACCTGCTTCTGGCTCCCCACAGCTGCTGTTTCTGGAATTTGATTTGCACTCTGACCTCGACTGCACCTCTGGCATCTGATACTGACAAGGAGTAATCCTTCGGATCCTAACCCTAAAAACTGGGCCTGAGCTCACTGGGTTGTTGCGGGTCTAAATTTGGCTGCCGGGTCGCAAAGCCCTTTTGCGTTGTCTGCAGTGAATGCAGACAATTTCCTTCATAAGCGAGGCCAAGAATATGTCAGGCTCTGTATTGCAAGGATTTCGGTTCCTGGGAGGTGAGCAGCAGCTGTAGGGGCCAAAACAATATCAGAATGACTTGTTTCTGTCAGGCACCTCTGTAATAATGCATTGGGCTTTTTACCTTCTGCTGCTTGACCTTCGGGCGACAGACTGTAACTAAATGGCAATGTGGGAAAGGGAGGCCTGTTTTGGAGAGAACTCTTTCAGACCGAAAACAGTCGCAGCTTTGGCGTCAAAGCGACAACAGCATGGATGGACTTTAATGGGTTTCGTGCGCTTTGGTGGACCCCTGTGGGCTTATGAGTTGTTTGCCGGGGGGGGGTAAAAACACCTTTTAAAGTGTGCACACAGAAGGTTGAAGAGAGAAAAACCAGGAATGACAAAATAAAACCCAACCATAGTATAGATGATTGTTGCAAAAATGAAGCTCAATTTTGTGAGTGGTGCTCTACAGGTGTTGTGTCATCTCTATGTAGTACGGGAGTGGGGAAGCCTTTTTCAGACCAAGGGCCACATTTCCCTTTGCATAACTTTCCGAGGGCCAGAGGCAAATGTGGGTGGGGCAGTGGCAGTGGCTCTTGTCCCAAAGCACAATGACAGTGCCTGTTGCCTGAGGAATTTCATATTTGAGAATCCAGTATGAACAACTGGGATAGCTCCGTAAATAGAGCATGGGACTCTTAATGTCAGGGTTGTGGATTCAAGCCCTATGATGGGCAAAAGATGTCTGCATTGCAGGGGGCTGGAATGGATGACCCTTCAACTCTACAATTCTAGGACTCTATGTCAAATTCCCTCCCCACAGAGGTGCACCTGGTTCCTTTGCTGTACAGCTTTCAGTGAATGCTGAAGACGCACTGGCCTTTGACTCCTGAGGTGTGTTTGCAGAGCCCGCCCTATTCCCATGTCATCTGTTTCAGAACTGTTTTTAATGCTGTATCTTATATTGCTGTAACCCACCCTGCTGGTGAAGGGCAGTTAATAAATTCTGGAAGATTAAGAATCTGCACCTCCTTCACCAAACTGGTGCCCTCCAACCTGTTTCGCACAACAGCTACTATCTTCCTCTGCCAACGTGGCTGCTCTGGTTAGGTCTAGTTGTCCTGCCTTGATCTGGTAGCAGTCAGATATCAGGGCAATCTAGGAATGGTGGGTCTTCAGGGGAAGCGGAGGCCAAGCACAGCAAGGCTGTGCAAGAGTGGGCATGACCTAGTAGCACAGACCTGAAGTCAAACACTGGTCATCTGGATTCCAAAAGCAAGATATTAGCAGGGTCAGTAGCACGAGATCAGCTGTGCAGCCCCAATGGCCTGCATTGCTCCAGCAATTAAGTCTTCAATGGGGAGCTCATGTAGCAAGGGGAGGGTCCACAGTTCAATGTTAGATGGTCCAAGGGTCTGAGCCAGTGTGGTGCAGTGGTGTCTCCGCTCCTCCACATGCAGCTGCTGGGTGACCTTGGGCTAGTCACACTTCTCTGAAGTCTCTCAGCCCCACCCACCTCACAGAGTGTTTGTTGTGGGGGAGGAAGGCAAAGGAGAATGTTAGCCGCTTTGAGACTCCTTCGGGTAGTGATAAAGCGGGATATCAAATCCAAACTCTTATTCTTCTCTTCTGACTCTGTATAAGGCAGTTTCCTATGCTCCTGGTTGCCTAGACCCAGCAGCAATTGGTTAGACCAGCCTTCGAGAGTCTCTATTTCTCAGGAGCCCTCTTACTACCAAGGACCCTTGAGTCACACACACCTTTGGACCACAGGTGACTACCTGCAACTTGTGCTGTGGCATTCCTGGGGCTGGGAGATAGTTTGACTTCACACCCAGTGCAGGCTGGTCCGTTCGGGTGAACAGGGCCCCACCCCACCAACCTTAAGTCTTGTTAACACCCGGTCGCCACCTTACATTAAAAATGAAATTTTCTAAAGCAGTGTCCTTCAGATGTTTTGGACTACGATCTCACCCATACCATTCATTCAGAGCATGAAAGAATCCTGGGGACTGTCGTTAAGAGTGCTGGGAACTGTAGCTCTCTGAAGGGTAAGTTACAATTCCCAGGATTCTTTGGGGAATGTGTTTTAAATGTGTTGTAGATGTATAGTATGAAGGTGACTAGCCTCCCATCCACCCATGTGATGGGATTTGTAATCCAAAGCAGTTGGATGGCACTAGATTTTAAGGAAGGCTGTCCTAAAGGATCAGAGGTATGAGGAAGTTCTCTGCTGGAGATTCTGAAGGGCTCCTTCCATCCAGACCAGACAGTATATGGACCAATAATCTGCCCTGATGTGAAGCAGATTCCTTTGTCCCTAATGTAGACACACCCATCCTTTATGAGGCAACAATCACTAACAGAATGTTGGGGCAGCCAATCGGGTTAATTTTTAATAGAAGCGTCACAAACCTGGTAGTTGGGGAAAACATGGGCAAGGAGGTTGTTCAAGTCAGCTCAGAAAAGCAGGGTGGAAGCAGAAAGCCCTGAAAGAAAACAGGAATTGTGGCAGAAGGGGAAGAATAAAAGTTGAAAGAAATGGAAATAAAGGGAAAAGAGGTGAGCATATTAGTCAAAACTGTTGGAAGTGATGGCTGTGTATTTAAATACAGATATGGTATACAGCATTGTGGGAAGACTCAGTTCAGACGTGGAGTCAAATAGTAGATTATACTGATCTTATAGGTCAAACCAGTGCTTTTTTCTAAAACAATGTTTAGGGGTACTCTCATTTTCCTACTCATTTTGAAGTATTGCTCCTCAATGAGGCCAAACTTAGATTCACAAAATGTTTAGGGCTATGCGTACCCCTGTGTTCCCCCAGAAAAAAGCACTGGGTTTGAGTTTTTCAAATGTTGAAAACACAACTAGCAGTGTGCTGAAGGAATTCAGTTATTGTTCAAACAACCCACTATTCCTTCTTTCTCCCAAATAAACTCCCAGTTTTTATATGGGTTTGCTAGTACATAGAGTACAGTTACAGCTTTCCAAATAACGTGGCTCTGTATCCTTAAAAACTCCAGGCAAATGTTACAGGAACAATCTTGAGCCCTCAGTAAGGTTTCCCTCTCAACTCAGGTTCACCTCAGCAGCTGTTGCCTCAGCACCTTAGCCACTGCAAGGCACTCTTTCCCTCCACTTGCCTCCTCTGTGTGTGACTTTGGGATGCAAACTATCCACCTGCTCCTCAGGCTTAGTTTTATCTCCCCTCTTCAGTCACCACCCGTTTGAGTTTAGGTACGTTGCTGGACTAAGGAGGAACATCCAATTTGACACAACATAGATGAAAGCTTTATTTAACTGGAGAACATGTATATTTCTTTATGGTTTCATTTGTTTAAACTCTTAGTTGATCATCTTTTCATATAACACAGACTTGTTAATACAGCTCCTGCATCCCTCTCTGACACTCTACTCCCAACTGCCAACTCCCAACTGCCATTTTGAATGCCATCAAGCTCCGCCTCCCAAGGAACACCTGCCTATACTGGGAGTGATAGATTAACCCATGATGAACCGGAATCATCATCAGGCACCATTCCGCCACATTCGTCCCTCCCCCAAAGTCATTGCATAGGCATAGTTGCACTTTTAAACAATGCCGAAGCAATGTCTTGGAGCTTAATTAAAACCAATTAACTCAGAATTCCCTTTGTCAATTTCCCTTTGTTCTACACTACTTATCAGATTCTTTTCATTTACCTGTATCTTACCTCCACCAACACATATTCACTACACCAGGGGTCAGCAAACTTTTTCAGCAGGGGGCTGGTCCACTGTCCCTCAGACCATGTGGGGGGCCGGACTATATTTTGAAGGGAAAAAAATGAACAAATTCCTATGCCCCACAAATAACCCAGAGATGCATTTTAAATAAAAGGACACATTCTACTCATGTAAAAACATGCTGATTCCCGGACCATCCGCGGGCCGGTTTTAGAAGGCGATTGGGCCACATCTGGCCCCCGGGCCTTAGTTTGGGGACCCCTGCACTACACTTTAACTTTTCAAAAGACACAAAATGCATTTTCATATTGATACCTACCTATGAATATAAACATTGCAAGGTTAAACTTTTCCTTACTGTCTACATTGGGGCATCTCCTAACATAAAATAAAACCAAATTGCATATATCCCTTTAAAAGTACTTTCCAAAACTCTACCAAAACTTAAATACACTGCGGTATTAAAAAGTCCATGTTGTCACCCTCAACACAATCACAAAGCATTCTTCAATTTTACTATTTGAACCGGGGATATTTCCCCCCCAACCATTCAAATCCCCCCTCTAGTCGAAACTTCCCCCCAATAACGAGGTTCGATTCTCTTTCCCCTGGTCTTCCCAAATGAGGAAGGAATTCGTTCTCAACAATTCTTCTTACGACACCTAATAAACAAAAAGAAATCCATCTCCCAACAGTCAATAATGATTTTGAAGGAATAAGTCTCAACAAGTGGCACATAAGAATGTCTCCAGCTGCAATTGTCAGTTGAACTTCTGATGACTCTGCACTTGAAGAAACTTGCTGCACTTTAATATGTTCCTTTTCCTCTTCCTGCCGCGTCGCTTTTCCTTCGCTGTGCTGCACTTAAACTGACTCCGCGATGAGCAGTTCATCAGCCTCAAACCAATGCAACTGAAGATAGGTCAGATTGTTCTGCTTTCTACATTGGAGTTAAAAAGTTCTCCTCCTCCTATTTGAGTAGTTACACTTGTCACACTCTTTGCTTTGATGCTCAAATGACAGTCCAGCCTCACTCGAAAAGCAACTGTTTGCGCTGAGAAATCAACTTCAATGTTGCAGTTTGTACTCTGGTACTGGTACACTTCTATCTGTACAACAGTCCAGCGCAGGTAAATCTTAACTCGTTCTCGCTTTCTGGCAATCATTTTCCTGTGGGCCTCTCGTTGTTTCCGAATCCTAACAGGATCATGTTCAGCATCAGCAGGACAACGAGGTGATGAATGAAGAACCCCTGTGTTCCCCCAGAAAAAAAGCACTGTCTGTGGACAAACGCCACCTCCCTTGCCCTGTAAAGCGAGACGAGCGCTGCAATCCCAGAGTCGTCTGTGACTGGACTTAATTGTCAGGGGTCCTTTAAACGGTAAAGGGACCCCTGACCATTAGGTCCAGTCGTGACCGACTCTGGGGTTGCAGCGCTCATCTCGTGTTATTGGCCGAGGGAGCCGGCGTACAGCTTCCAGGTCATGTGGTCAGCATGACAAAGCCGCTTCTGGCAAACCAGAGCAGCACACGAAAATGCCGTTTACCTTCTCACTGTAGCGGTACCTATTTATCTACTTGCACTTTGACGTGCTTTTGAACTGCTAGGTTGGGACCGAGCAACGGGAGCTCACCCCGTCGCGGGGATTTGAACAGCCAACCTTCTGATCGGCAAGCCCTAGGTTCTGTGGTTTAACCCACAGTGCCACCCGTGTCCCAGGGGTCCTTTACCTTTACCTTTTATAGTACTTTAAAGTGTCATGGCTTTCCCCAAAGAATTCTGTAACGGGTGCTGAGAGTTGTTATGAGACCTGCATTCTCCTTCTCACAACCACAACAATTCCCAAAGCTCCCTGAGAAGAGGGATAGATGATTAAACTACTCTGTAAATTGTAGCTCTATGGGGAGACTAGGGGTCGCCTAACAACTCTTGAAACTTTTAAACAACCTATAGTTCCAAGGATTCTTTGTGGGAAGCCATGACTGTTTAAAGTGGTATAACAGTGCTTCAACTATATTGTGCGTAAGTCTTTGCAGTTCCCCAGCAAGAAGGTTTTAGAAGGGCTGAGAACAAAAATTGTAGGATCCACCAGGGGTGTTGGTGGGAAGATGAATCAGGAATAAATGTGATGGCCGAGAGAGAAACCTCAGCAAAAGCAGCAATGGAGTTTAGGCAGCAGATGGATGGCAAAGATGGATGCCAACTCCTTGGCGTGACCCGCTATATATTGTGGAAGGGTTTCACAATGTCCCTAAACTTTCAAAGTGGAAAAGAAAGATTGTGTGGTGGATTGCTGCCTCAGCGTTTACTGTAGCAAAGAGCTGAATCGGGAAGCTGGCCTGGCAATGACTAACGAGGAAGGGAAGGTATAAATGATGTTTCTGGGTTTTTTTTTTTTTAACGTCACATTGTTTTGGATGGTAACTGCCTGTGTTTTCTGGAGGAAAGTCTGCTCCCTGTGAGGTGGAGAAGGAGGAGGTTCAGACACTTGATTTGGATAGCAGTGATAGGCTAGCAGGTGTTCAGGCACTGAATCTGGATTAACATCCCATTGGCTGCCTTCCCAGTTGTGGTTGTAGAGGATCTGGGACTGGGGTTCCCACATTTCAGCAAGTTCTACACAGGAGGAGGGATGAAGAGATGTAGGAAATTTTGACCGGCGTCATTCCAGGCTTTAGTTTCAGGAAATGAGTACCTCTTACACCAAAGTACTTATATGTGATTAAGAGGAATATTATTAATAGTTTATCTGTGCATTATCTCAGTTTTCTTTATGAGAAACACACAAGGTTGGTCAGTTATTTTTTTGTGAGGGTGTCATACAGCAATAAAACTGCTAGCAGATCTGCAAAGCTAAGCAGGGTCCAGTGTGGTTTAAAATTGGATGGGGAAACTGAGTGCTGAGATTCCAGAGTTGCAGGGGCTTGGATTAGATGACCCTCGGGGGTCCTTTTCAAATCTACAATTCTATGATTCTAAAGTTGCTTCCAGAGTGAAAGAATGTGGGCTGAGTCTCAGATGACAGTGCGAGTCCGCTTAGAGATTTTTGGGGAAAAACTAGACAATATGCAAATGCTTTTAAATAACAATAATAACAATAGCACCAAATATCCTCCCTTTGATTGGAGAGAGGGAAAATGGTTTAAGTGGTGCTGCCTTCTGCTCATGTCTTGCAAGTGATTTTTTTCTTTTTGTATAAAGCAAAAACAAAAACCCCTTTGGCTGGGATGGGGGAAGGCAGGAGAATTGCAAGGATGCAGCTGTGGCCCTCTCCTTATGGCGGTGTTGCTGAGAACTTGCCGGGCTTTTGGTATTTAAAGGAGGAGAAAACTTTGGCTACGGCAGGAGGGCAGGGGTGACATCTGTCTGGCAAACCATTTTATGCAGAAGTGAGTCCTGTCGAAGCCTTCTTGAGCATTGAAAGGCGGAATACAAATAAAATGATGGTGATGATTGAATGCAATGGGTTAGTTATGTTAGGATTGCAGTCCCAATTGTGAAGTGCTGCTGGGTAGGAGTTGAGGAAATCGGGGCTTTTTTAAGGAAGGGAACTTGCATTTTGGCTAAAATTATTTCATCCGTTCTTCCTCTCCTCCCTGCCTTCTTCTTCTTTACAATCTTGAATGTCTGTTTTAAGGCCATTGTCTGCCTCTTGGAAAAATATAAATACAATTCTTAAAAAATAATTGTGTGTGAGGAATGAGTGGGGTTAGTCAGTGTGAGGGACAGGGGATATCGCGAAGTCCCTCCCCTCCTGAGTTCAAGCCCATCCCCGAGCACAGGGGAAAGCAGAGAGAGTTCCGATTCCAATGGGGAAGCAGGAAGTCGTGTCCGAGGCTCAGGCAAGGTAGAGGAGCCAGGGTCCCAGGTGGGACAGGAAGGGGCGAATAAGGGGGGGAGACCCATCCCCCCAACTCCGGAATTACGCAGAAAGAGGAGGGGAAAGAGGATGGGTCTGCCAAAGCTTTTGTGTTGGAGAAAGACGCGCCAAAAGCCATTCGGAGGTTCTGGAACCGACTGACCACATCACTCCGTGTAAATAGCAATGACTTCAGCACTGTAAATACGCAGCACCAATAAAAGAATAAAATGCAGAGCTGCGTAGCGTCGTTACTCTGAAGTAGCCCACTCCGGCCACTGTGACAGTCAGCAATAATGAAAACATTGCACGTTGCATGCACTTGGTGTCTCTCTTATTCTATCAAGTCACATCTTTGTTTCAAGGAGCTTTTAGCAGTTCCTCACAGCAACAGCAACACCCCTTTAATGTAGGCTTAGTAATGATCAGGTGGCGCTGTGGTCTAAACCACAGAGCCTAGGGCTTGCCGATCAGAAGGTCGGCGGTTCGAATCCTGGCGACAGGGTGATCTCCCGTTGCTCAGTCCCTGCTCCTGCCAACCTAGCAGTTCGAAAGCACGTCAAAGTGCAAATATATAAATAGGTACTGCTGCGATGGGAAGGTAAATGGCGTTTCCGTGCACTGCTCTGGTTCGCCAGAAGAGGCTTAGTCATGCTGGCCACATGACTCGGAAGCTGTCTGTGGACAACGCCGGCTCCCTCGGCCAGTAAAGTGAGATGAGCGCCGCAACCCCAGAGTCGTCCGCGACTGGACTTAACGGTCAGGAGTCCCTTTACCTTTACCTAGTAATGATCAGATAACCATAACCTTGGCCCAATGTCATATCATCAGCCTCATGGCTGAACAGAAATTAGAATCTAGCCCCTCTCTACCAGAATGACTCCAAAAAGCATAAATTATCACATTAGTGGGTACATTGTCATTCTCACAAGGAATTCAGGATGGCAATATATACAGTGGTACCTCAGATTACAAACACTTTGAGTTACAAACACTTCAGGTTACAGACTCCGCTAACCTGGAAGTAGTACCCCGGGTTAAGAATTTTACTTCAGGATGAGAACAGAAATAGTGCGCTGGCGGTGTGGCAGCAGCAGGAGGCCTCATTAGCTAAAGTGGTATCTCAGGTTAAGAACAGTTTCAGGTTAAGAATGGACCTCCAGAATGAATTAAGTTCTTAACCAGAGGTAACACTGTAAAGTTCTTTTATCCTCATGACTACCCTATGAAGTAGAGTAGGTGATGACACAGTGACTGGACCAAGGTTAAAAAAGTCATACTGGAAGAATTTAGGATTAAAGTGCAACATATCTACTGTGAAATAATCCCACTGCTCCCATGTCAGTAGGCATATGATTGGGGTCGTCTGTGTAGCATTTTAGTGTGTAAACTCCTCAGGGCAGGGACCTGTCTTGTACATGTATTCTCAGAAGTAATTCCCCCTGAAGTCAGTGAGACTCACTTCCATGTAAGTGGGTCTGGGATTTGAATCACCTTATCGTCTACAAAAATGTAAAATAAATACCAGAACACAATGCATCCATAATTTAAGCACTTTAAAAACTCACAGGCCTCAACGAGAAAGTTGGGTATGTACTTACTTAATTCCACTGAAACCAATGAGGCTTCAAAACAGGAGGCTAACCTTTGGCCCTCCAGCTCCTATAATTCCTGATCATTGGCCATAGTAGCTGGGGCTCCTGAGAGTGATAACTCAGCCACCTCCTTGAGCAACCTCCATGGCTTAATTGGCCATGCCACTCTTCCAGGTCCGTGGGCTACCAGCTGCCACTGTTAGAAAGAGCCAATCCTCTAGCTCTTGGATAGAGAGGTAAAGGTAAATGACCCCCAGGCGGTTAAGTCCAAAGGCGACCATGGGGTTGTGGCGCTCATCTCACTTCAGGCCAGCATGACTAAACCACTTCTGGCGCGATGGAACACTGTGACAGAAACCAGAGCACACCAAAACGCCGTTTAGCTTCCCGCCACAGCTGTACCTATTTATCTACTTGCACTGGTATGCTTTCGAACAGCTAGGTTGGCAGAAGCTGGGACAGAGCAATGGGAGCTCACCCCGTCATGCCGATTCGAACTACCGACCCTCCGATCAGTCAAGCCCAAGAGGTTTAGACCACAGTGCCACCCACGTCCCATTTATCAAAGAGAGGAGTGTGCAGACACTAGCCTACTGTACAGTGGTAACATTTATATTCTTGGCTCTGGCCACTTTTGCCTCAGGCCCTGCTCACCATTGGCAAGTGGCCCCAGGGAGATTCTTCAAGGGAAAGCTGCCTTTGGGCTGAAAAAGATTTCTGCGCCGCTGCTCTAGGAGACGACAGCCTTTAATGTGTCTTCCCGCAATGGCTTCAGATCAGCACATCTTTACTTATCCTATGGCAAGTTTATGTAGCTATGCTCGGGGCAAGCAGAGTCCTGTGCTGAAACAGAATGCCCATAAGTTTCCCTTTCTCATTCATGTGTGTGGAGAGACTGACTGCCGTGAGACTCTAGGAAAGCAGGGCTTCAACAAGTTCCTTATCTGATTGCAGTGCCCTCTTGTGCGTCAGAGCGCTTGGTTTTATAATTGTGGTTCACTTGTTAATCTTTCAACGCCAGTATCTGCAAGGTGCTGCAAATAAGCAGTATTTCGCTTTAATTGAAGGTCAAGTGTCTCTGTGGAATATGTGAAGATTGTAGATGGATCAGTGATGGGCTCTTGAAGCCATCTAGATAACTCAGGAGCATTAATAGTTCCTCTTTCTCCCTCCCAGGAACATACACAACTGTTCACATCCTCTCGTTTGATTCATCCCTTGTGTTTTATACCGTAGGAATTCATTGGAATAATACCTCCCACCAACACCGGGGAAGGAAAAAAAAAAACCCTCCCAAATTTGTAATGCCGTATTTGCTTTACCTTCACTTAAATTCAATGCTTAAGACAGCCTTTCCCAACCTGGTGCCCTCCAGGGTACAAGGCAGCAGGTTGGGAAAGACTGGTTTAAGCCATTTAAAGGACAAGGGAAATAATGTGGGTCTCTAGAAGCCAAAGCACAAACATTAACAAGACACACTATATAATAAAGGTTCCTCTTGGAGATTTTGGCTTCACTTTGTTCTGTGTTTGGAGTTAAACAAACCACAGTGCTAGTTTGGACATAATGCTGAGCCAGGGACCATGGTTTGTTGCTCCCCTGGGTTTTCCATCTGTGTTCTAACTTGAATAGGGACAAGGTTTTTAGATTTATACTACATGTGCTAATTGTCTCACCCTTGTCAGTATATCTTGGTTATCAACAACTCTCTGTGTGTATGTAGCCTCCACATTTAATAATGCAATTATTGTGTCTGCACCTTGCTTCATTTCCCTTTCTTTTGATCCCAGTGTTTACAATCTCCATGAGCGACAGGAACCAATGTATAGATCAGGCATCCCCAAACTTCGGCCCTCCAGATGTTTTGGACTACAATTCCCATCATCCCTGACCACTGGTCTTCTTAGCTAGGGATCATGGGAGTTGTAGGCCAAAACTCCTGGAGGGCCGCAGTTTGGGGATGCCTGGTATAGATAGATATACATGGAACTTAGGATAGCACACCATGTATTTGATGGAGTGCCGTCTACAAAAGCTTATGCCATAATAATTTGCTATTATTTAGGTGCCACAAGACTCTTTGTCATTTTCCCATTAACTATGGTTGCCTGTGACATGCAAACAGAGCCATTGTGATGTCACGCACAGAGTGTCAGACCAGAACTGTGAAGACCCAGGTTCAAGTCACTGCTCAGTCATGTAACCACTGACCTAGGACCAGTCACTCCTGTCACCTTAACCTGCCGAGGCTTGCGGCTCACAGGGCAGGTACAAGACAAGATAAATCAGGGACGTGAACAGTTCCCAACGAGTCTTGCTAGCTGAATTTGGGAAGATGTTATTTCAGCAAAAGCCTGCCTATCCCTGCTAATGAGCTGCTTGCCAATTTTATAGGACCAGTAATCTGGTCTGCAGTCACATGCTCCTCAGTAGGGTAGAATGGAAGAGGTTGCAGAGAAATCGTCCTCAGGCTCTGTGAATGGCAGCAGACCCACATACATAGGCTGGGACAATGTAAAAGAAGGTACTGAGGGCTCCCCCTTGAGTGGGGTGACTGGCACACCATATGAATTAGATACTGGGGCTCAGAGGCAGAGGACAAGACAGAGTCCACCTCGCAGGATTGTTGTGAGAATAAAACGTCAAGTAATAAATGTTCCGTTAGAACTCTTCCCCATGTTATCTTTTGGGATAAAGCTATTAACAGCTACTAGTCATGCTGACCCAGGTGGCGCTGTGGTTAAACCACTGAGCCTAGGGCTTGCTGATCAGAAGGTCGGCGGTTCGAATCCCCGCAACGGGGTGAGCTCCCGTTGCTCGGTCCCAGCTCCTGCCAACCTAGCAGTTCGAAAGCATGTCAAAGTGCAAGTAGATAAATAGGTACCGCTACAGCGGCGTTTCCCTGTGCTGCTCTGGTTCGCCAGAAGCGGTTTTGTCATGCTGGCCACGTGACCTGGAAGTTGTACGCCGGCTCCCTCGGCCAATAACGCGAGATGAACACCGCAACCCCAGAGTCGGTCATGACTGGACCTAATGGTCAGGGGTCCCTTTACCTAGTAGTGCTGAAGCATAAGAAGCGCCCCGCTCAATCAGGCCAATGGCCCATCAACATCCTGTTCTCACAGTGGCCAAACGGATGCCTGTGGGAAGCCTGCAAGCAGGACATGAGCACAACAGCACTCTTCCCTCCTGCAGTTTCCAACATCTGGCATTCAGAGACATATTGCCTCTTACAGCAGAGGTATATAACACGGTCAGCATGAGTAAAGGTAAAGGTAAAGGGACCCCTGACCATTAGGTCCAGTCGTGACCGACTCTGGGGTTGCGCGCTCATCTCGCATTATTGGCCGAGGGAGCCGGCGTACAGCTTCCAGGTCATGTGGCCAGCATGACAAAGCCGCTTCTGGCGAACCAGAGCAGCACATGGAAACGCCGCTGTAGCGGTTCCTATTTATCTACTTGCATTTTGACATGCTTTCGAACTGGTAGGTTGGCAGGAGCTGGGACCGAGCAACGGGAGCTCACCCCGTTGCGGGGATTCGAAGCACCAACCTTCTGATCGGCAAGCCCTAGGCTCTGTGGTTTAACCCACAGTGCCACCCGCATCCCATCAGCACTGCTAGTGATGTCATAAACACCATCCAGTGCTCCCCCAGGACACGTGTAATCTGGTTTCAGATGCTGCTCACAGCTTATGGATGTGCTGACAGGACTCAGGAAGTCTGAGTCTGGAGAGATATCTTTTGGTGGGGTCTTCTTGAATGAATCTAGTGTGCTTGATTGCAGCAAGATCTGATGTATGCTTTGGCTTGGGGGAGAATTGGTTTTTTTAGGGACAAAATATTGTCATTTGAGCGCCGGAAAAATGTGTCTTCACACTATCTTGTGGAAAGATGACTGAATACACTCGTGCATAAATACACATTAACATACTGTGTGTGTATCATCCTGCACTTCAAAGAGACTTCCCCAGGATGCCCCTTCATCACACAAAAATTTATCCCCTGCCTTTTCTCATACAGCTCAATGCAGTTTGCAAGTATAATCAAATGCACTCAAATAGCCATCTATAAAAAGAACAGAATACAGTGAAATCCGGCAATCAAACAACTTTTAAATGTTGCAGCAAGAAATGTCATATAAAACACAATAAAGACCGGATTTAAAAAGTAAAAGAAAAGCGCCAACAGAAGGATTACATATAATTTATATGAAATACCATTCATAAAGAAATAAATAATATCGCTGGGTAGGAACCCAGGTGACGCTGTGGTTAAACCACTGAGCCTAGGGCTTGCTGATCAGAAGGTCGGCGGTTCAAATCCCTGTGACGGGGTGAGCTCCCGTTGCTTGGTCCCTGCTCCTGCCAACCTAGCAGTTCGAAAGCATGTCAAAATGCAAGTAGATAAATAGGAAGCGGGAAGGTAAACAGCGGGAAGGTAAACGGCGTTTCCATGTGCTGCTCTGGTTTGCCAGAAGCGGCTTTGTCATGCTGGCCACATGACCTGGAAGCTATACGCCGGCTCCCTCGGCCAATAATGTGAGATGAGCGCGCAACCCCAGAGTCGGTCACGACTGGACCTAATGGTCAGGGGTCCCTTTACCTTTACCTTTATGGTAGTCAAGTGATAAAACCCAGCCTCTAAAAATCAAATGCCTTCCTAAACTGGAAGGTTTTGATTTGAAGCTGCAATGGATGACCAACAAGGAGGGGGCAAGATGAATATTTCTTTAGATAGAGACTTCCAAAATTTGGGTGTGGCAGAAATGGTCCTCTCTGTTATTATAACAAAATGTGGGTTTGGGACTGACAGGATGGCCTCTGTTGATGATCTTAGCAAGTGGGCAGGATCAGTTGGAGGAGCTGATCTGGGAGGTATGAGCAGAAGCTGTACATTTCTTGCACATAAAGAAACTCTTCGCATTGGAAAGGCCTTAAGTTTATGAAGGGAGCCAGTTCCACCCATAGCTGGACCCCATCTTCCTCCCCTGCTAGTCCTTGAAAAGGAAAGGGTGTCATGCTATTAATTCCAAGTTGCGAAAATGCTGGCGATGGTTGCAAAGCTGGACTCGGTGTGAAATGTTGTTGGGGATGCAAAGCACAATGGGGCTGGCTCATATGTGAAGAGGATTATTTGTGTGAAGTGGTCTTGCTGTTCTCTCTCTCCCCCCCCCCACCTGCTTTTTTTTGTGTGCTGCGAAAAGGCTGGCAACCATAACGCGATTATTGAGGAATATGATGCACCGAAAGAGGTGGCGGAGGAGAAAGAAATGCCACTTAAGTCGCAAAAGTGCTTTTCAGCCTGAACAATCGAAATGAAAAAATAATTGCACTCCCATTTTTTTATTCTCTCCAGCCTTTCTTATCAAACGACTTTATCACCTTTTTGGTTTTATTTTACACATTATTTAGACTTTCCTGTAATCCCTGCTATTCTACCATTGACACCTCCTTAATACCTTGTCTAACGCCTCTGACACTTCTGGCGCATGCCTGTGCCCTCCTATAATAGAGAACAGCTTTGGCAGAGGAGGAAAAGAATCAGGGGGTGGCTGAGTAGCGGGAGAAAAGAACAGAGGAATTATTTGCTGCTCAGACTGTGAATAATAAAGTTTGAGAAGAGAGAGTAGTGCCAGTGAACTCTTCCCTGTCAGGGTGAACTTTGCCGTCTTGTGTGATGTCTGTCCTTGTTCAGCCACCGCCTGCAGTTTGAAGATTGGGAAGACCTGGGAGAGGATGTATTATGTGCAAGAAACGGCCTACCATATGGAACCAAAGCAAATCAGTCCCTCTTGCACAGGTGCAGACTATGTATCACTGTCTCCCATCCTATTGCCAGGCTTCACCCTTCTATTGGCCCCTGCTGGCCCTGGCAGGTTTTGAATGCCAAGGATATTGCTCTTCCTCCCAAATCACTTGTTACTGTTTTTGCAATGGCTTTACAGCTCCTGGTTCTCCAAAATGTTCTTCCGTCTTGGCTTTGTATGTTGTGAAGAACACAATGCTAGCTCTATCCCAACTAGGCACCATCTGACAGCATCCTCAACTTGCTTTCTGATGTTATTGCAAAAGGGCCATTTGGGGATTTTTAGTTCAGAGGAAAGGCAAGTAAGAGAGCGGGGTATGGCAAAGGTGTATAAAATGATGCAGAGTGTGGGGGAAAAGGATAGAGAGAATTTTTTTCTTCCTGTGTCATAATACTAGAACTTGGCTGAATTTTGGAAAGTTCAGGATAGACCAGAGAAAATACTTCTTCACACAGCACACAGTTAAATTATGGAATTCGTTCCCACAGGAGGCCATGATGGCTGCCAATTGACTTGTGACTCAGCTAGACAGCTGCAAATAAAATGTTTTAAGTGTGTTTTAAGTGCATTGTACAATTGTGACACTAGATGGCGATAGTGAGCCTCATGGAAAATTCAATGTATTTTAAAAAACGTTTACAAAAAGCATTTCCCCGTCACTTTCCTAACTACAAAAAGTCCATTGTTGGCTTGCTTTTAGGTGGTTCTGTTGCAGCAGAGCACTTTTGTCCACTTTTAATTGCAGGAACCTAAATTTTCAGTGCACAGTTGAATCCCTCCCACCACCTAAGACTTGGCTTGAGTAACAGTGTTTATTCCTTGCTCTGGTGTGTTTCAGTGCATCTCTTGGGGTCTTCCTCTTGGCTCTTCCCCTTCCTTGCTCACAGAGGCGTTCTTCCCATAGGGGCTAGTGGCTCATTGTGCCAGGGCGTTGACCTCTCAGAGGTGCCCCAGGGGCGCAACGAGCCACTAAGTCCTATGGCTCCTCCTCCTCCACCGCCTCCTCTCCCTCAGCTGCGGGAATCCCTTGCCCGCCAAGCCGCTCCGCCGAGCTGGCGGAGAAGAAGAGCCAGCTGGGATGGATGGAGGGAGCCCGGAGCAAGGGCAGCGACGGTGGGTGTTGAGTCCAGCGGCCATGCTGACGAGACCCACCGAGCGCCCCCTCATACAGCACGCCTTCTCTCTACCCCCTCTCTGGCCGTCTCCTGAGAAGCCTTCGTGCGCCTCCTTGGCTGCTGATTCCCTCTCTCTCCCCTCACAAACCCGGTCCGGTTTTCACCTTGGCACTAGCCAACCATTCAGGGGGTGAGAGGGAGAAGGGCCGCCTTTCTCTCCGTTCTCTCGTGGATCTGGCAGGGTTTGCGCGGGGAGCTGCCCACTCACCGGGTCTTGCGCATTCCTGCCAGATCCACGAGTTTCTGTCAGAGAAATAAGGGACCGGACCGGAAATACCAGACCGGAAGTAGCGCTGCCGCCATTTTGGAACTGGGCGGAGCATGCTCAGAAGTGATTTTTGATGCTGCTTTGCCTAGTTCCAAAATGGCCGCCGCGCCAGAAGTCGCACTGAGCATGCTCCGCCCAGTTCCAAATTGGCCGCTGCGCCAGAATAAACCGGGAAAAAACAAAAAAATCAAATTTTTCAGCTAGGAACAGCTGGAAAAACGGGGATTTCCCGGGGAAAACGGGAGACTTGGCAGCTATGGTCTTGCGGCGACGGGGGCTGCTCTCCCCCGCCGCGTACAAGGCGGCCTCTTCATCTTCTTCTGTGAGCAGCATGGCAGGAGCGGCAGTGGCGGGAACGGCTCCCAAGGGGCTCTTCCATGTCACTGCTGCCTGCTGCCCCAACGGCGCCCTCCGCCCCAGGCTAAATTTTGGGAAAGGGAGGGGGCGCCGGATGGACCTTTGCGCCACGGCGCTGGATGTGCTTAAGACAGCCCTGCTTGCTCATCATTTCACCTACAACACTTGCCTATGGCTCAGCCTTGACAGCAGCATTAGAAAGTCCCTCCCAAAGTAGAATTGCACTTCCTGCATCCCATGTGCCCCCCCCCCCGCCCAACAGCAACTCAGTGAGTGTATCATGAAACCCAGCAAGGTATTGCTTGGCCTTGTAAGCAACACAGGTATTGCTGCTATATATATACCTGGACCTAATTTCCTATTAAATAAACTGTATCTCTGAAGTGGGGACTCGTGGCGGCTTTATTGTAAGTATATTACATGCTAATTCAAGCAAATAAATTTGCCCTGGCTGTGGAGCTGAAGCGATTAATAAGCCTCGAAGATCACTTGGCTGCCCTGATGAGTTTCTTCAAGATAGTGGAGTATATTTGGGGAAAGCGTTTAGACAAGGGTTCCCCCCCCCCAATTTTATAGGCTTTAATTATTAGTGACACTGTGCAAACGGCTTCATATGACTGGAATACCAACTACTTAACTCCCTGACCTTATTATTCAAATAAACACTTCTTCTTATAGCAGTGTGGCTCATTCGTCAACACATCAAATCAGCTGCCACAGCAGTGGATTTCAATGTCCCCACTGCGTCAGCGGAGAGCATACAGACTTCATTAAGAATGTAATGGCAGCCTTTAAGGCATTGCCACCACCCATAGCTGCCAAGTTATCCCTTTTTAAAAGGGATTTTCCCTTATGCTGAATAGGCTTCCTCGCGAGAAAAGGGAAAACTTGGCAGCTATGCCACCACCCCAACTTTAATTTAAGCGCTATTGCGTGTTACTGAATGTACAGCTTAATGCTCTTAAAAGGTCTCAACAGCCGTTGCATTCCTATCTAGGAGGGGATGTTTGCAAAAGAAGCCTTCCACATCTCCTTCAGCAATTTAGTGGCAATGCAGAAACCTGCTCCCTCTGCAAAAAAGCAGGGATGGTGTGACTTGGCCAAGGTTCCCAAAGACATTGCTTCACGGGGCTCACAGACCTTACTAACCTGACAATTTCCTCTTATTTCCATGCACTGACTGTTACCTTTACATCCCCTAAGGCAAGGAGTGGGGAGCACTTTCAGCCTGAGGGTCCCATTCCCTCATGGGCAAGCTTTCAGAGTCCACATGCCACTTGTGTGTGGGGCCAGAGGAAAAATGGGCAAGCAGTGGATGTGACTCGTAACTGCGTGGTTGGATACATATATTCCAACAATTCAAAAACAGACCCACCCTTCTCCATCCAGCCCAGCAAGGGGCACCGTCACAGATCAAGGACACAGTCCAGCCAGGCAAAAGGAGGGAGGGGTGGGCCCGTGAGGAGGACCAGATAGGGGTGGGAAGGCGTCCAACATGCTACTGAGGAAGAGCAGAGGACAAGTACAAGTAGATTCAGAGTTGATGAAGCGGCTGGGCCAAAGCCGAAAGGTTGCTTAGTTGCGGATATGCCTGGAAGCGAAAGGAAAGTCCAATGCTGTAAAGAAAAATATTGCATAGGAACCTGGAATGTAAGAACCATGAACCTTGGTAAGCTGGATGTGGTCAAAAATGAGATGGCAAGAATAAATATTGACATCCAGGGTATTAGTGAACTAAAATGGACGGGAATGGGAGAATTCAGTTCGGATGACCATCATATCTACTACTGTGGGCAAGAATCCCGTAAAATAAATGGAGTGGCCCTCATAGTCAACAAAAGAGTGGTGAAAGCTGTACTGGGATGCAGTCTCGAAAATGATAGAATGATCTCGATACGAATCCAAGGCAGACCTTTTAACATCACAGTAATCCAAGTTTATGCACCAACTACCGGTGCTGAAGAAAGTGAAATTGATCAATTTTTTGAAGACTTACAACACCTTCTAGAAATGACACCAAAGAAGGATGTTCTTCTCATTATAGGGGATTGGAATGCTAAAGTAGGGAGTCAAGAGATGAAAGGAACAACTGGCAACTTTGGCCTTAGAGTTCAAAATGAAGCAGGGCCAAGGCTAATAGAGTTCTGTCAAGAGAACAAGCTGGTCATCACACACACTCTTTTCCAACAACACAAGAGATGACTCTACACATGGACATCACAAGATGGGCAGCATCAAAATCAGATTGACTATATTCTCTGCAGCCAAAGATGGAGAAGCTCTATACAGTCAGCAAAAACAAGACCTGGAGCTGACTGTGGCTCAGATCATCAGCTTCTTATAGCAAAATTCCAGCTTAAATTGAAGAAAGTAGGAAAAACCACTGGGCCAGTAAGACACAATCTAAATCAAATCCCTTATGAATACACAGTGGAAGTGAGGAACAGGTTTTAGGATTTAGATTTGGTGGACAGAGTGCCTGAAGAACTATGGATGGAGGCTCGTAACATCATACAGGAGGCAGCAACGAAAACTATCCCAATGAAAAGGAAATGCAAGAAAGCAAAGTGGCTGTCCAATGAGGCCTTACAAATAGCGGGGGAGAGAAGGCAAGCAAAATGTGAGGGAGATACCGTGTTTCTCCAAAAATAAGACACCGTCTTATATTTATTTTTCCTCAAAAAAACACACAGTGGCTTATTTTCAGGGGATGTCTTATTTTTTAAAATTAAGTATGCCTATCACTATGGCTTATTTTCGGAGTATGGCTTATTTTCGGAGTATGGCTTAATTTTCGGAGAAACACAGTAGTGAAAGATACAGGAAATTTAATGCCGATTTCCAAAAAATAGTAAGGAGAGACAAGAGGGCCTTCTTAAACGAGCAATGCAAAGAAACAGAGGGAAACAACAGAATGGGAAAAACAAGAGATCTGTTCAAGAAAATTGGAGATATGAAAGGAATATTTCGTACAAAGATTAACATAATAAAGGACAAAAGTGGATAGGACCTAACAGAAGCAGAAGATATCAAGAGGAGGTGGCAAGAATACGAAGAGGAATTATACCAGAAAGATATGGAGGTCTCGTACACCCCAGGTATTGTGATTGCTGACCTTGAGCCAGACATCCTGGAGAGTGAAGTCAAATGGGCCTTAGAAAGCACTGCTAATAACAAGGCCAGTGGTAGTGATGATATTCCAGCTGAACTATTTAAAATTTTAAAAGATGGTGCTGTTAAGGTGCTACACTCAATATGCCAGCAAGTTTGGAAAATTCAGCAGTGGCCAGAGGGTTGGAGAAGATCAGTCTACATCCCAATCCCAAAGAAGGGCAGTGCCAAAGAATGCTCCAACTACCGCACAATTGCGCTCATTTCACACGCTAGCAAGGTTATGCTTAAAATTCTACAAGGCAGGCTTAAGCAGTATGTGGACCGAGAACTCCCAGAAGTGTAAGCTGGATTTCGAAGGCACAGAGGAACCAGAGACCAAATTGCAAACATGCGCTGGATTATGGAGAAAGCTAGAGAGTTCCAGAAAAACCTCTACTTCTGCTTCACTGACTATGCAAAAGCATTCGACTGTGTCAACCACAGCAAACTATGGCAAGTTCTTAAATAAATGGGAGTGCCTGATCACCTCATCTGTCTTCTGAGAAATCTCTATGTGGGACAAGAGGCTACAGTTAGAACTGGATATAGAATAACTGATTGGTTCAAAATTGGGAAAGGAGTACGACAAGGCTGTATATTGTCTCCTTGCTTATTTAACTTATATGCAAAATTCATCATGCGAAAGGCTGGACTGGATGAATCCCAAACCAGAATTAAGATTGCCGGAAGAAATATCAACAACATCAGATATGCTGATGACACAACCTTGATGGCAGAAAGTGAGGAGGAATTAAAGAAACTTTTAATGAGGGTGAAAGAGGAGAGTACAAAATATGGTCTGAAGCTCAACATCAAAAAAAACTAAGATCATGGCCACTGGTCCCATCACCTCCTGGCAAATAGAAGGGAAAGAAATGGAGGCAGTGAAAGATTTTACTTTCTTGGGTTCCATGATCACTGCAGAAGGTGACAGCAGTCATGAAATTAAAAGACGTCTGCTTTTTGGGAGAAAAGCAATGACAAACCTAGACAGCATCTTAAAAAGCAGAGACATCACCTTGCTGACAAAGGTTCATATAGTTAAAGCTATGGTTTTCCCAGTAGTGATGTATGGAAGTGAGAGCTGGACCATAAAGAAGGCTGATCACCGAAGAATTGATGCTTTTGAATTATGGTGCTGGAGCAGACTCTTGAGAGTCCCATGGACTGCAAGAAGATCAAACCTATCCATTCTTAAGGAAATCAGCCCTGAGGGCTCACCGGAAGGACAGATCCTGCAGCTGAGGCTCCAATACTTTGGCCACCTCATGAGAAGAGAAGACTCCCTGGAAAAGACCCTGATGTTGGGAAAGATGGAGGGCACAAGGAGAAGGGGACGACAGAGGACGAGATGGTTGGCCAGTGTTCTCGAAGCTACCAACATGAGTTTGACCAAACTGTGGGAAGCAGTGGAAGACAGGAGTGCCTGGCGTGTTCTGGTCCATGGGGTCATGAAGAGTCGGACACAACTAAATAACTTAACAACAACAACTTAGCCACCGAGAGCACCCCAACATGCCAGATGCCATTAAGTTCCGCCCCAAGTGCAGCAAGATCCAATATATGAAACATTCAATCTAGGAATCTGAAACTGCAACTTTCCATGTTGAACTTGGATCGAATGCAGGAATATCCAGCTCCTTTCTTGTCTCAAGCCTCCAATCTGATCAAAGGTGTTTTTCCCTTCTTTCTATAATGTAACCCTCTTCTCCCTCCTCCCCCCCCCAAAAGAAAAGCAACACCTTATAGGAGAGCATGCAAAAAACAAAACAAAAAACCCAGTGTTAAATTTCTGCCTCTGCTGAAGCAGTGAATCAAATCAATTCTCCCTTTCTTCCTTTTGATTCCCTGAGCTTTTACATTTTCAACCCTGTCACAGAAGAACAGGGCTGGAGAAGCAATCCCTTTTGTATTCTTATTGACTCAATTATTTTGCCTCTTGATTTTCTATGAAACGGACCAGAATGGCAGGCTGATTGCTAATGGTCCACGTATTGTTAAAAGCGATGTGTTTTGAAGGTGCTAAGTAGAATATCGTTTGTCTTTTTCTTATTTTTTTTCTTTTAAAGAAAGAACTTGGACTGCATTGGAGTTCTATTTTGATTGACACAAACCATAGCGGACAAGGAAGGATATGCAAGATGAGCTTTTAACCATCGGCCGGGAGAAATAAATGTGGCTGCATGGTAAGCGGGTTCTCACAATGAAAGGTCATGCTTTGTCATTCTCTCTCTGTGCACTACATCACTGACCTTACTTTTTCTTTGACCCACTTGTACTAATAGACTAAGTCATATGGTACCCTGAAGAGCCAATGAGATTAATCTCCTGCACACTTTGATCGATAGAGGCTTGGCATGGGGCATTCTGTCGATGTTGCATTTATACAATGTCATTGATGATCTGTATTGACAGCTGAATGGGTGTTCTCGGCATCACAGAGGGAGCTGTTTGTCAGGTTTTTTTTAAACTCAAACAGCTGCTCCTTGGACAAAGAAATCTGCCGTTGGATCATTCAAGTGCTATAATACATATCTTCAGGTCTCTTTCTAAATGCTGCTCTGGTGATCTTAACTGGGAATAGCCTTGCTCCCATGGGTGCCTTAAAGAATACAAACTAAAGAATTGCAACTCCCAAAGCCTGTGAGTACAGGTTAAAAAACAAACAAACCGAAACGCCTCTTGTTTTTGGAAACTAAGTTTCTAGTCCTTATAAAGATAATAATTGTTATGTCGTGAGTGCGATTTCAGCTCTTCATGAAGTCAGCTCTGAGTAGTGAGTCAGCATACTAGCAACCGTCTTTATTGCAGTAGGACTCTTGACTAACTGGAGGGAAAGGGTGAGCTCCTTTTATACTCTCAGGAGCAGGGGTTGGGGAAAGGATACATTTAGATTTTGGCGGGACCCTATCAGAGTGAGGATCCAAATTGTGCTAACAAGTTAACCAATAGCAACTGTCACCGCACCCATTTGAATCACCCTGGAGCAGGAAAGGTAGTTACAGGACATGTACAGGGGCGTAGCCAGGATCAAAACTAGGGGGGGGCAAGCCATGGTCGTTCAGGGGCGGGGCCAAGGCACGGGAGGGGAGGGGCCACGAAGTGGTAATGTGGGCGGGGCTAGAGGCCAGCGGGCCTGATGACATCGTGGCAGTGGCGGAGGCAGCGGCCACCTTGTGCTTCTGGGGCTGGCAGCGTTGGCGGCTACCCTGCTTGGCTGGAGAGGACGGGAGGGTCAGGCAGGCGAGAGGGGGTGGCAGGGCGGGCGAGGGCGAGGCAAGGCATGGCCGCAGCCACGACAGCTCCGAGGCATTGCTGCATATCAGCATAATATTTCAACCATGGTTCAAGCCCCACCTTAGGAAAAAATTCCTGCATTGCAGGGGGTTGGACTAGATGACCCTTGTGGTCCCTTCCGACTACAATTCTATTATTCTATTGATATATTACCATAGCATATGCATCATTCTGCTTTCTTGAATTGTCCTACTCCTAGGCATAGCAGCCAACTCCTAGAGGCCTAGGTGCCTCCCCCCCCCCAAATTACTGGTAAATACCATATTTGAAAGAGTCATCCCCCCATGTTGATGGGCTTTCTATGTGGGGCTTATCTGCCCCCCCGTATTTTATTAAGGATGGAAGAGGGAGGGAAGGAAGGAAGGAAGAAATAGAGAGAGGGATAACTCATATTTGTGGGTGTCTCTGGATGACGCTGTGATGCTGGAACTCTGCAGCAAGAGGACGGGAGGGTCGGGCAGGCGAGAGGGGGTGGCAGGGCGGGCGAGGGCGAGGCAAGGCATGGCCGCAGCCACGACGGCTCCGAGGCGTTGCTGCATATCAGCATAATATTTCAACCATGGTTCAAGCCCCACCTTAGGAAAAAATTCCTGCATTGCAGGGGGTTGGACTAGATGACCCTTGTGGTCCCTTCCAACTACAATTCTATGATTCTATTGATATATTACCATAGCATATGCATCATTCTGCTTTCTTGAATTGTCCTACTCCTAGGCATAGCAGCCAACTCCTAGAGGCCTAGGTGCCTCCCCCCCCCCAATTACTGGTAAATACCGTATTTGAAAGAGTCATCCCCCCATGTTGATGGGCTTTCTATGTGGGGCTTATCTGCCCCCCCCGTATTTTATTAAGGATGGAAGAGGGAGGGAAGGAAGGAAGAAATAGAGAGAGGGATAACTCATATTTGTGGGTGCCTCTGGGTGACGCTGTGATGCTGGAACTCTGCATGTACAGGAGCCTTGTAAGCAGCTTTCTCTCTGCTTGATTTACAGCAGGCACGTCCAACAGGTAGATTGTGATCTACCAGTAGATCACTGGATGTCTGTGGTAGATCACTGGTAGGTCACTGGCACCCCTAAAAAAAGCTCACCCAAAATTTTCCTCCTCCCTAAAAAAGTTGAACTATGACCTGAAGCCCTAAACAAAAATGGGCCTCCCCCCCAGACTGGAACACCACTGCTTTTTATAAACATCACTGTGTCTGTCAAAGCTACAGCCCCCCCTTTCTTATTCACCTCCTTTTAGCCTTGCAGAGCCACCTTAGTCAAATTGAATCCTCTGAGTCTGCACCCTCATTAAATCGCCAATAGAACTCTTAATGCTCCTGAATGCTCATTAACAACTCCCACTTAAGAACAATAGGGTGAAATGGTCAGCTATCGAATCTTGCCTGGGGATATCTGCTCCATTGTCTTAACTGCTTAACTACTGGTAGCCACTTTGCTTTATTTATTTGATGTGTTTTTGTTACAGCTGTGCCCCCCCCCAGCAAGCGGAGACTTAGCTGCTCTTGCTAAAGCAAAGCCCTTTCCACTTCAGTTTTTGGAGGGGAAAAGTGCTGGTTATGGTCTGTAAAATACATTAATTTTTTGCTTCTAGGGGGGGGCAGCTGCCCCCTCCTGCCCCCCCTTGCCTACGCCCATGGACATGTACACAAATTAAACCAATAAATAATAATAATAATAATAATAATAATAATAATAATAATAATAATACCCTGTCCACTCTGGGCGGCTTACAGCATATATTGAAACATAATAAAATAACAAACATTAAATATTTCCTGATACAGGGCTGCCTTCAGATGCCTTCTGAAAGTCAGATAGTTGTTTATTTCCTTAACATCTGAAGGGAGAGCATTCCACAGGGAGGGTGCCACTACCAAGAAGGCTCTCTGCCTGGTTCCCTATAACTTTGCTTTTTGCAGTGACGAACCACCAGAAGGTCCTCGGAGCTGGACCTCAGTGTCCGGGCTGAACAATGGGAATGGAGACGCTCCTTCAGGTATACAGGGCCGATGCCGTTTAGGGCTTTAAAGGTCAGCACCAACACACTGAATTGTGCTCGGAAACATACTGGGAGCCAGTGAAGATCCTTTAGGACTGGTGTTATATGGTACTGGTGGCCACTCCCAGTCACCAGTCTAGCTGCTGCATTCTGGCTTAGTTGTAGTTTCCGAGTCACCTTCAAAGGTAGCCCCACGTGTTGAAGATGTGATGCGAAAGGATTGGAAATAGGCCAGAAGTAAAGAAAACCGTATAGAATTATTGAATGTTCTCTCGATGTGTCCTCTGGTTCGATCTTGCTGGCTGGTAGAGGTGTGGGGCGTCAGTGCTTAATTCCTAAAAAACAAAAGAGGAGGTGCTGGGCTTTTTAATCTGTCTGGGAGATATATGATCACTTCTGTAAGCCTTTCTTGAATTCTGTGGGAAGACCGCAGGGGGAAAGCCCTCTGTGTATGCGCAGGTGCACAATTTTCTTTGTTATTTCTGCTTCAGAGCTCTGCCATGAACCTACTGGCTAGTCCTTTGAAGTGGGGCCAGTGCCCTCAAAATGGTATGAGCCAAACATATTTTATTTTACATGCCCTGTTGTGTGTAGTGAAGCTCACTTCAGTGATTTTGTCATCTGGAACCATCTACTTTTGAGCATTCAGCATTTTTAGCTACTGCCATATTCGAAGCTCATTTGGGTATGGCTTGTGTTGGCCTGGCATTGTGTTGACCCACCATCCCAGCCTGTGCCAGTTGAGCTCCCAGACTTTGTCCCTAGCCAAAATCCACTCATTCAACAAAGCATCCCTGCCTTTCTCTATGAAAATATAAGAGGGTCAGTCTGTGGCAGGCTGATGGGCTTCTGATGTGTTGGGTCCTGGTTTGGAAACTCCTTCCCGGTGGAGGCTCATCTGACTCTAAGGCAAGGGTGGGGAGCTGAATCTGCCCCCCCCAGGCCTCTCTCTGGCCCTCAGCACTTTCCTCAGGCCACAATGTACCTCAGTGACCCTGCTTCAAACCCAAAGTGTTTTTGCCTGGCTGGAATGAGCCCTTGATTCTGATAAGTGCATGTAGAAACTAGCCTATGGTGCAAAGGTAACATTTATGTTACTTGCCCCTTCCACTTTTTCCTCTGTCTCCACCTATCACCAGCATGTGGCCCTTGAAAGGTTTCCCAGAAGGGAATATGACCCTCGGGCTCCAAAAAGTTTTCCACCCCTGCCCTGATATAAACATTGCTGTAATATTTTGCTCCTCAGACTAGCTTCATTCTGCCAGGGATGTGTACCATATTTATTTGAGTCTAATGTGCCATCGACCTCAATGTTCAGAACTTTAGAAGCAAAAAAAGTATTTGCTGGTGATTGTAAATGTGCCATCAAATCTAATGCACACCTTAATTTTCGCAATGTAATTTGGCCCCCCAAAAAGTGAGCATTAGATTCAAGTAAATATGGTATGTGTGTGGGATCAACATAGTTAGCAGCCCCCATTCCCCTTTAAATGCTGAATGTTTACATGTGGTTGGTAAATGAAAGTAATAATAGGAAACCTATCTTTAAACTGGTTTCAGTGGAGACAAGTGAGTACTATACTAAAGATATACAAGAGCAGGCTTGAGGGCAACGTACCTTTTTTTGAAAAGCTAATTGAATCTGCTGCTTCAGCATCGAAGGGTTTAGTATCCACTCTTTTTTGCTAGACAAGGATTTTGGTGATTTATCAAGTTTTAAAAGTGTTATGGGAAAATGACTTTGGTATGGAAATAGAAGATTGGGGTTGGTCTAGACCCTGTGCTGGAACATGTGCTGCAAATTGTTGCAAGATGCGCACACAGCGCTGAACCCCAAAATGGCCCCAAAACATCACTCAACACATCCCAAAAAGGGCAGAATGGGGTGGGGCATGCTTATACGTACTCCAACGACGCACACAGCGGCCAGAACAGATCCCTTGCACGAAATGCAAGCTGCACATACAATGTACAGCTAACTTGTTTAATAGTTGCTAGATTTGGGAAAGATTTGTGGATGGAGATTGGCCTTGGTGGAGATCTTGATGGAGTTTATATACTTATAAACTGAAAGTTGCCGGGGACTGTGCAAAGAGGGATTGATTATTTTGCAGGGGAACGGAGAATTTCTTCACTTTTGTTAAACAAACAAACAATAAATAAATGTGGTTGGTGACCCACTCTGAATGAATGTTTTAGCGATAGTGTTAATATTTGAAATGCGGGGGGGGGGGGGGTGTACTTTTCTCACTAGAAATACTCAAAACTGGAGAGTACAATCCAGTCAGAACATGTGCTTTTAAAAATCCTGTTACTATCAATGGCAAAAGTTAAGCAGACACTGAAACCTCTCCCATTCTAATCATTGGGATATCAGAGTGCTTAACTTTTCATGGGACTGTGTTTGGGAGGGTGGGGATGGGGAAGCTGCCCCCTGAAAGTATTTGGGCCCCTGACTCTGTGGTTGGACCCCTGAGGTTACTTGAAAGAAAGGCACTTTTATAATATGTGAATGATAAACAAATTATAAGACAGACAGAAATAATAAGGCAGCAATCCTAGGTGGGCTTCCTTGAAAAGTTAACACCATCAAAACCAATAGGGTGTGCTTCAGCAGGAGTGTTGAAGTAAAATATACTGTGGTTTGGTTTTCAGAATTCTCATGTGGGACAAATACATGTACTTTGACCCCTCTGCCTCCCTCGTCACCAGTGGGTTTTTTTTTTTTGCCTAGTGCTGTTGCTCGGCTGTTGATTACGTTTGAGAGGAGGGGTCCAGGTGGCAGCTGGGCCAGGGTGGTTATGACGATCTACATCTGTCAATTAATGAGAATACTTTGCATCGCATAGGCAAAGGTGGTGATTCTGCCAGACAGTGTTTTCACACACAGTGGCGTAGCTGATTGTGATTGCATGTTACTATAGTTATTAACACACCGAGCAAACCAATAGGATCCAGACTGCTTTGGTTAGCCTCAGCCCCAAACACCCATTCTGTCTGCCACACTGATACTTTACTGGCTCTTTTGTCAACATAAATCAGGGTCTCGTCGTTATTTTGACATCACCTTTCTACGATTACAGACTCAATAGAGGCAGTGCATAAATCTCTCCGGCCGTGGCTGTAGTATTTTATAAAACTCAGCAGTAATATATTTTCCTTTGTAAGCCGTGTGTGGGTCCTGGCTGTCCTGCAGCCACCAGCAAAGGACGTTATCATTCAAACGGAGCTGGAAGGCAGTGCAAGGATGGGAAGGGGCATGGCTCAGTGGGAGAGCATTTGCTTTGTGTGCATAAGGCCCCAGGTTTCAACCCTTAGCATCTCCTGGGAGGTCTGGGAGAAGACCCTTGTCTGAAACCCTGGAGAGCGCTGGCAACCAGGGTAGACGGCACAGAGCTGGACAAACCAATGGCTTGGCTTGGTATAAGGCAGCTTCCTAATTTTCACCAGCTTAGATGGCATTTAAAATAAAGGATTGGACCAGTGTTTCCCAAACCTGGGTCTCCAGCTGTTTTTGGACTGCAGTTCCTATCATCTCTGACCACTGGTCCTGCTAGCTAGGGATGATGGGAGTTGTAGTCCAAAAACAGCTGGAGACCCAACATGGGCGTAGCTAGGATTTATGTGGGGGCAGGGCAAGCCTTTGGGGGGGGGGAGAAGAACCTCGGTTAGCTATGTATTTTTATTGATTTTTTTTGAAGTTGCCGTTTTTTCTCAGCAAGTGCACAGAAGCAGTGATTGCGAAAGGCCTTGGCCCTTGCTTTACATAATTGAAGTTTGCTAGTTTTCTTCTGATCTCTGTTTTGAAAGGCTAAAGAGGTGAAATCTTCTTTCTCCTTCTCTGAAATCCTTTCCGCTTCTGCTCTGCAATAAAAGTGTGCATCGGTGAGGTGTGTTCCTTCCTGTCAGTGCTGACTGCTCACCCTTGTACAGCTCTTACATCATCTTACATCTTTGCAAACTCATTGCAAAGGAGGCATATGAATCTCTACAGCTTTTGAGAAGAGAAATTGCTCTGTAGTAACACCCACTCACACCAGCTATGGGTGTGTTTTTTCCCAGTGAAGGGGGGGGGAGAGGTAATATCAGAATTTAGGCTCTTTAAGCTGCAATCCTAAGTGAGGGGTTTTTTATTTGGGGTGGGTGGGTGGGAAACAAAATTAAAATGTAGTTCAGTGGCAAAATCCTGCACCATGCTGTGATTAAACTATCCTTGCATTATTATTATTTTTAAAAAACCTAGTTGGTGTCTAAGGTGCTGCTGGAAGGAACTTTTTAAAGGAGTGAGAGATTGAGACATGTCTCTGAGCCTGTCAAAATTTCATCTTGGTTTGGGGTGGGTCAGGGAATTGATTCTTTGGATTATGGTGCTGGAGGAGACTCTTGAGAGTCCCATGGACTGCAAGAAGATCAAACCTATCCATTCGGAAGGAAATCAGCCCTGAGTGCTCACTGGAAGGAGAGATCGTGAAGCTGAGGCTCCAATACTTTGGCCACCTCATGAGAAGAGAAGAATCCCTGGAAAAGACACTGATGTTGGAAAAGATGGAGGGTACTAGGAGAAGGGGACGACAGAGGATGAGATGGTTGGACAGTGTTCTCGAAGCTACGAACATGAGTTTGACCAAACTGTGGGAGGCAGTGCAAGACAGGAGTGCCTGGCGTGCTATGGTCCATGGGGTCACAAAGAGTCGGACACGACTAAACGACTAAACAACAACAACAACAAAGGGAACTTGGACAGTTGAATCCTTCAGATCCAAATTGCTTCCAAGTTCCTGGTCCTCCCCTGGCTTGCCTCTGAACTGCTCAACGTTGGAAGTTTTTGGACAGAAAAGAAAGTTCTCCTTGAAGCATAGTTAAACTGTGGCACTCACTCCCAGTGTAGGCAGTGATGGCCACCAAATTGGATGGCTTTAAAAGAGAATTAGAAAGTTCACGTGAGGACAAGACTACAAATGGCTACTAGCCACAAGGGCCACACTCTGTCTCCACTGTTCAGAATCACAGGTGAGAAAAATGCTGTTGTGCTTGCAAGCTTCCCACAAACATCTGGTTGGCTACTAAGAGAACAGGATGGTGGATTAGATGGGCCATTGGCTGATGCCACAGAATTGTCTTCTGTCCTTACTGCCCCATTATGTCTCCATTTTGGCCATACCAACATTGAAGCTCTGACCTTTACGTCTTCCTCCATTCCTGGGGAAGGGGTATCTCAATGCCAGAGCATCTGATTTACACGCAGGAGGTTCCAGTTCCAATCCCCAACATCTCTAGGTACAGCTGGAAGTACCTGAAACCCTGGAGAGTCCCTGCCAGTCACTGTGGACAATACTGAGCCAGCTGAACCAGCAACTTCCTTTGTTTCTATGAGAGGGAGATCCAGTCAGCCTTATGATCCGTAGAACATCCTCCCAGGAGTCTTTAGTCAACCTTGAAAACAAAACAGTTTGCTGAGGCAAAGAAATTGATATTTGGGCAGGAAAAATAAGACTTATTTGTGCCTACAAAGCTGTGCAGACATAGTGTGTCCACTGGGTGCCCACCAAATCACTCAGATTGTTTTGCCAGGCCTTGTTAACAGGCCTTTGAAACCTTTGTGCCATAAAGACAGCAGCAGCAGCAGTGTGGCTGTGAGGCATATCAGTGTCGGCAAGCCAGCAGTTTTGGGAGGATTGTGTCTCTTTGAGCAGCCAGCAGAAGGCTGCTGCCAGGGAGATGGGACGCGTCGCCAGCCCCAGGGGTCACCCCTGATTGAATCCCTAAGCCAGGTTAAGTACCTCCAAAGCTGTGTGAGCACTTAGCGGAGGCCAACCTAGACGTCCTAATTAGCTTTGAGCGAGGAGCCAAATGGAAGCCAGCGGCGAGTTCAGTCTCTGTCAAAACAGGCGCCGACACATTAACTTTTAAGAGAGAGGGAGAAAACAAAAATGGTCTCATTTGAGCCAATTTGACAAACTGTACAGTGCAATCCTTTTCTTTTCTCTTTGTCCGTAAATTACAGTGTAAGAGAGAGGCGCACTTCTCTCTCCTTTTTCCAGCAGGGGAGCTGCCTACTGTAGTGTCCTTGTTGAGTTGGTTATCAAATAGTTCTCAAGAAGAAGACGAAGGGCGGGGGATGAGAGCCTCTAAACCGGGTCATGTGTTCTCTCTCACTGTGGCAACCTTGAGTTAAGTGTGAACAGGGGATTATCTTCTGAAGAGCCAAATTGCTATAGTTTTATCATTAGAGCAAGCCCCTATTCTCCTGGTTTCCTCCTTCCCAATATATCAGCACCAGGCAAGCCTGTTACAAGAGGAGGGGTGCAATGAGGGGGGAACCTCTCTTTCCCCTCCTATTCAGAGCAAGAATGTGTGTGAGTTGGAGTAATGGGGAATGGATATTCTCAGAGCTCAAGTCAATCAATCATGATGGCATGTTCTGGAGGGGGAAAGAACATACAAGGGAATAACTGTTTGAGCAGAGCATCATTTTTGTCCTATAGGGATCCACTAATTTCTTTAAGGTATTTTTTTATTAGCAATTATAAGCCACCATGATTATGGCTTAATTCAGAAACTTGACAAACTGCCTGCATTTATAAACATCACAGAATTTCCAGGATGCCTCCCCTTCCTACTTCTGCTATATAATTTAATAGTGAAGACACTAAGGTTCGGGACGGGGGTGGTGCTGTGGGTTAAACCACAGAGCCTAGGGCTTGGTGATCGGAAGGTTGGCAGTTTGAATCCCCGCGATGGGGTGACAGTTACAGGAGGAGGAGAGATGCGTATTCCTCTAGAGCCAAATTATGATTTAGCATTACACTAATGGGACGCGGGTGGCGTGATTCGAATCCCCACAGTTGCAGACGACTCTGGGGTTGCGGGGCTCATCTCACTTTACTGGCTGAGGGAGCTGGCGTACAGCTTCCGGGTCATGTGTCCAGCATGACTAAGCCGCTTCTGGCGAACGAGAGAAGCACACGGAAATGCTGTTTACCTTCCCGTCGGAGTGGTACCTTTTTATCTACTTGCACTTTGACGTGCTTTTGAACTGCTAGGTTGGCAGGAGCAGGGACCGAACAACGGGAGCTCACCGCGTCGTGGGGATGTTCTGGCTGGTCTGGTCTGGTCTGATGGGGGTTTGAGATGGGCAAAATCGGAAGGACCAAAGTCTCTGCAGGTCTGACCATGATCCTTTAATACAGTTATGGTGAATCTTTGTTCTATAACCACAATCCCCATCGGCCTCTGGATGTGTGGCTCATGGCCAGGGATGATGGGAGTTGTAATTTACCACCATCATTCAGCACCAAAGGTTCCCTACACCTGCATTATACCGTAGTTTGGTGCTGCATGCAAACCTGTCAAATCAGCTATTGAATGATACCTTTCCTCGCTGATTGTAAAGAGGGCAGTGAGTCGCTTAATAAAGATTACCATCCATGGAAAAGTGATATCTGGGTTGCAGTTTCTATATGCTGATCAGATGTTGCCAGTTTGCCTTCTACAGACCTGCCTGCTCAGAATTTCACGAGGAAGCTGGTATATGCTTTTTCTTTTATGAAAAATCGATTACTAAATATAAATGCACAATCTGCATCTTAAGCATATTCCTTTATATATTTATTATTATATATTTATTTGTATACCCACCCTTCATCTGAAGACCACAGGGTAGTTCACAACATAAAAGCACAAAAATGAGAACACAAAATACATAAAAACCAACCAACATATAGCCTTCCTCTGTAGAATTAAAAGGCCATAAAAGGTTTAATCACCCAGAGACCTTGTTATAGAGCACGGGTGTCAAACACAAGGCCCGGGGGCCAAATCCGGCCCGCCAGACCTCGTCATGTGGCCCGCCGAGCACCCCAGCCAGCGGGACCCAGCAGCGGGACCTTGCTGCTGAAGCGCCATGCGACAAAGCGCCGACAGACAGCTGGGGCCGGGGGGGGGGGTAGAAAGGCGGCCAGAGCAGCCTTCTCTCCCTCTCCCTCTCCTCAGAAACATAGGATGCTGCTTTATACTTCTGGCCCTTAAACCCTGGAACCAGGAGAGCAGCTCCAGTGAGTCAACCTCAGCCAGTCCCTTTGGTGAAGGGTGGTGGCTCACTGGCAGAACATCTGTCCTGCATGCAGAAGGACCCCAGCATCTCTAGGTACTAGTAGCTCTGCAAAGGTCCTGCATGAAACCCTAGCGAGCCTCCACCACCCAGTGCAGTTACCAAAAATCATTTTTCAATAAATTGTACAATAATTGTACATTTGAATATCTACTTGCCATTATTCTGACTATGTTTCTGCTTTCAGAGCTAGTTATTACTTACATTATTACAAAAAACAGTAAGAATTGAATGCAGTGACAATAATTTATGATAATAAAGAGTGGACACATAGTCCTACAGATACAACCGGCCCTTTGAGGGTGACCAAACTGCTGATGCGGCCCCCGATGAATTTGAGTTTGACACCCCTGTTATAGAGAAACCTTTTCATCTGGTGCCTAAAAATCGGTAATGTAGCTGCTCTGGAGAGAGTGTTCCACAAATGGGGAGCCACCGCAGAAAAGGCTCATTCTCATGTTGCCATCCTCCAGACATCTCATGGGTGATGATCGCAGGGTCTGGGTCAGTTCATATGGGGAGAGGTGGTCCTTGAGGTGAACCCAGGACGCCATCCACATATTCAGTTTCTGGATAATTGCTGTCTGAGTTAGGCTATAGGGCAGTGATGGCGAACCTATGACACACATGTCAGACGTGACATGCAGAGCCCTCACTGCTGGCACGCGCCCCATCAGCCCATTCACGCTGCTGTTGATGGTTTTCCCCCATTTGTTCTCCCGCTCCTCCTACAGCTTGCCTCCGCTAGAGCTTGTCTCTGCTGTTAAAACCCGGATCCTTTTGTTGTTGATGATGATGTTGTTGCTGGTAGCCAGAGATTGGTTTTTTAACCCTTTCTGTGCTGTTTTTTTCCTGGCGCTTTGGCAGACTATGATTGGGTGTAACAGCGTTCATTTTTAACCCGTTCTGTGCTGGGGTTTTTTGGCGCTTTGGCAGACTATGTTGGTGCTGCGTGTTAGTTCCAGTGAAGGTATTATTCGCCATTTATTTCTGTTCTCTTTCCCCTCAAAAAAGCGCAGCAGCTTTGGGGCATCCCCCCCAAAAAGCAAAGCAACTTTTGCACCCCCCAAAAAAACCTCCAAAACTTTGGTCAGCAACTCCCCCCAAAAAGCTCAACAATTCTGGGCACTTTGTGATAAATAAGGGTTTTTTGGTTTGGTTTGGTTAAATAATTAGTTTTTGGTTTATTAAATACAGTTATATATTACAATTATACATTTTTGTTATTTAAACAATAAATATCGCGAAATTATGGTTTTTTTCTCGAAGTGACACACCACCCGAGCTATGCTCGGTTTTTTGGCGAATTTTGACACACCAAGCTCAAAAGGTTGCCCATCACTGCTATAGGGACAGAAGAAAGATGGGTGCGCTATAGGGGTGAAATCTCTCTCAAACCACTATTTAAAAAGCAGAGAGTTGAGCTTTGAGTTGCTTGCTTGTCGTTTGACCTCTGAACTACCAAGCCTCACAGCTTTCAAGTTACCTTGATTACCTTGATCTGATTTGATGAAGAGTTGTTACTCCTGGGGTGGGGCTGACCCCGCTGGTGCCGAGTGCGAGCTATGTGGAAGCAGATGAGCCTTTGTTCCAGCCGGTCTGGCCAAGTCATCTGAATGTTTATTTCAACTAAATTTGATTGCACACACTGGTACAGGGGGGCTCTTTAGGTTTTGTTCACCGCTGTGTTTTAAATTGGAGGAAGAGAAAATATTGAATGCTTGTCTCAAATCAAGGTACCGAGGTGCCCCAAAGTGACTGCTGAGATAATGACCCCAAATTAGCCAGATACTACACACACAAACACTAAAACTTCCTAAATGACGGGGAAAGGAGGAGGGGGTGAGGGACTTAGGGGGGAGAAGCAGCTTATTATACCGTTAGCATTAATGAACATTTCACTTGCGGCAAGAAACACAGAGAACACACTGGCTTCCTGGTACATCTCTAACGTTATTAATTTTGCTACTGGTGTCATTTTCCATTTACAAAACAATGAAGCAAAGGATTTAATTATGCAGGCTTAAAAATAGAAGACGGTGTATTTTGCAGGCCCAGGGATTCAAGACATGCATACAAACAAAGGCAACTGTCTGTGGGTTTTGCATCAAGGGCTGTGGCAGCAGCACAGGAAGGGAAAGCAGCAGCCCAGGTGAAATTAGCCGCTCTCTCCCCATAAATCTCTGGGAAATTCAAACAGCCATTAATGTTTGTAGACATTTTAAGCGATGATTTCATAATCGCGCCAATCTATCTGTGGCTTTGCTATAGATGAGGGTCGTTTGGTTTAATGTACGTTTCAGTCTTCATTGCCTTTTAACTAGTTTTTAATCAGTAATTATTGCCGAGCTGGAATGGTATGCGCAGTCCTTCCTGCCCGCTTCCCCGGAAGAGTGCCAGTCAATATGTCATGTCAATTAGCCCGCGGTGCGTGGGCTGGCAGGAAGCGCCGGATCTCTCACTAGCAGAGGGCAGCTGGATAACTACCCTGTCTGTCTGATCAACCTGGGGGAGTGCGGTGGGGAATCTCCCCCTCCCTCCACTCACATTTGCAATCCCCCCCCCAGGCATCTCAGGGCAAGAAAGGCCAGGAGTTGTGCAAATTAAAGGAATACCGGTGCCTTTGGGTTTGCTTGCAACCAAAGCAAATAAGAAAGTGAACCAAGATTCCCATTTCAGTTTTGGTGATAATTTGTGCTGCTTCCCAGTGTTTCTTTTTGAAAGCACTTGTGCATTCACTATTCTGATGGATGCTTGTACTGTTCTGTGGTCCAGCTTGTTACCACATCAAATGCATGCACATAAATATCCATGTTACCCTCCTCCTTGTTATGTCACAAGCTTGCCCTCTTATATTTTAGTTGTGTGCCATACTTTTCTCACATTGCCCTTCTTTGGGATTAGTTCTTGTCTTGTTTCTTTTATCCCTGTGTCCTACTGCTGTACCTTGTGCTACCTTTCTGATTGGTTTGCTCTTAGAAAATGCTGTATCGCTTTATTACTGTTTCCCCAAAGTACATTTTTCCTTGAGTGCTGTTGTGTTTTAATGCAAGATTTCACCAACTAAATAACTGCACTCCCTCATCTCTTGGAACAGTTTCCTAAGCATGGGAATGTAAGGTAGTATTCCACAGTCTGGGAATACAAGGTGGGGAATTTAAAGATGGTGGAAAATTTGATTCAGTGCTCATTTAAAGGTGGTTGTAACTAATTCAGTTTCCAAAACAATATGCAAACCAAAAACATTGCCATCTTCCAAAATCTGCAGTTTCTGAAATTTGCAATGCAGTTCGCCAATCAAGTAATGTGTATAAATTCACACTGAAAAACTAGTGAATTTTCAGGAAGATTTTTTTTTACATTAAAAAAAACTGTGGAAATGTGGAGAACTGAAATAAGACAGGAAGAAGGAGAAACAGAGAGAAACCAAAACTGGCAGATTCGCCCATCACTAATGGTGATACAATATAGTCCAGGCATCCCCAAACTTTGGCCCTCCAGATGTTTTGGACTACAATTCCCATCATCCCTGACCACTGGTCCTCTTAGCTATGAATCATGGGAGTTGTAGACCGAAACATCTGGAGGGCCAAAGTTTGGGGATGCCTGATATAGTCTTTTTAGCTGTGGCACCAACATGCTGGAACTTGCTCTTCTAGGAGACTCATTTTACCCCCTTCTTAATCAGATTTTAGATTTCATGTAAAGACTTAATTTCAGGCAGCATCTTGGGATCTACTAAGTGCATGACTCTGGATTTAATAGCGAATGCTTTTGAATGTTTTCCTGGCTTTTTAAAAATTGATTTATGCTCCTGGAGATGTTCAGAGTGCATTATAAGTAAGTAGAGAGTGTCCTTGTACATCAGGGATTAGGGCAGGCACCCCCAAACTCGGCCCTCCACCTGCTGTTTTGGGACTACAATTCCCACCATCCCTGACCACTGGTCCTGTTAGCTAGGGATGATGGGAGTTGTAGGAGGGCCGAGTTTGGGGAAGCCTGGTTTAGGGGATTAGATAAAATAATCCCCCCCAAACCCCTTTTTGCTAAAAATTAACCAGTGCTTTATCTATAATGATTCCTCCCATAGCAATTGTAGTTTGATGAGTGTGCTGCATACCCTTCTAAATACATCCCTAGCTCTAAACGGTAGTTCACAGGGTTCTTTGGTACAGTATAGGGGGAATCACTCCTAGACCGCTGGAAGTGTATCATGTAAATATAATTGGGGATCTGAGGTGACCTGCAAAAGTGAGTTTGGTCTATCTCATCTGTCCAACAATCTATCTGCTACATTGTTCTGGTTGTTGTTGGATAATCCAGCTTTATCATAAAGGCTTTATAGCAATAAAGGGCTGAGATTTCTTTTTCTTTTTCCCCTGGATAGATAGGTGACACGTATTAATGGGTATAATTGTTCAAGGATGAGAATGATAGCTCATTACTGAAAAGCAGATGTTGCACCAAGTTGAGTTATGCATCATGAAAGCAAAGAGTTGACGGGACAAATGGAGAAGGGAAGCAACATTTCTCCAGAGCATCGATATAGGCTGCGTGTGGCAAGGATTTATTATGCCTCTATGCATTTCTGCCTCCCCAGAAAACTGCAATATAGCTTGTGATATAAACTTGTAATATAGGGGTATAGCTTTCACCCACCTTATGGAGTTGCTGCAAGGTTTATTGTGACGATGTACACATGAGGTGTCTCATACGGAGTCGAGCTGCAGGCTCATCCTGTCCAATGCTGTCTACTCTGACCAGCATCAGCTCCCCCAAGGTCTTTAGCAGAGGTAGATCTTTTCCCAGCCTTCTGCCGGAGATTCTTTTCACTTCATCCTTTATTAGTGACAGAGCAGAGTGCCTTGCACCGATATAGCTACATTCAGGTAGTGATGGCTGCTGACTTGGATGGCTTTAAAATAGGGTTTAAACACATTAATGGAGGGTAAGGCTAGCCATGGCTACTAGCCAGGCTGGCTATGTTCCATGCCACTGTTGGAGGTCTGAACGCTATCTGAATACCACTTGCTGCGAATTGTAGATGGAGAGAGTGCAGTTCCTGATTTGGGGCTTCCCATTGGAACATCCAGTCGGCCGCGGTGAGGACAGGATGCTGAACTGGACGGGTTTCTGGCCTGATCCAGCAGCGCTCTTTCTATGTTCTTGTAACTTTTTGTTCCAATGCACACTGGGCTGGGCTGACATGTGGCTGCATTTGTGGCAGCACAGAAGACTTTTAAGATGGCTCGGGTCCGATATTGTGATAATAGGGGGCGTTTGTGAAAATATCATTTTTAAAAAAATAAAAAAAGGTGGCTCGCGTCTCTTCTTCAGTATCAGTGCACAGCAAACTAGCAGGTATTGTTTTGCTCTGTGTGTCCACAGCGGTTCCCCATGAACTCAGATGGAAAGCAGGATGGAGGCAAAAAAGAACCTCCCTTCCCCAGTTCCATCCTATTTAGAGCTCTAGGGGGTACCTCCTTGACGGGGCAGATTTGAGAAGTCTCTTGTCAAAGGCCCTCTGGTGTCTTGCCTACTCTTGTCGGTCAGCTTACTTAGCAGTGGCAGCAGAAGGTCTCTGAATTCGAGCTGGGGGAGGGGGGGTCCCATATACATTTCCCATAATGGCCAGGGTGATGTTAACATCACTTTTGCCCTTGCAGCAGGGCTGCTTCCTGCTATTCTCTTCTCACTGAACATGTTACCAGTGACAGCAAGGTCTACCTCACCTATGATTCTATCAGTTCTTAGCCCTTTCCTGGTTCTCCCTCTCTCTGTGTCATCGTCATCGTCGCCCCCCCCCCCCCGGCCATGTACTAATAGTTGTTGGAGCCACTGTGGAACACCAGGAGACAGTGGGTATATCGCATCCACATTTAAGTGGCTTTGTTTAGGTGATTTAATGTTTTATTCTGCCCCGCCCCCCGAGTTAAGAGTGCGTCCTTATGGTGCTATTGCCACAATATCCTGCAAACAAAGTCTGTGTGGATCTGACACAAACAGCTTTGCTACATAAAAAGGGATCTGTTTACATCACTGTGTCTGTCAACACAAGAGGAGAGTTTTCCTTCTGGCCTTTGCAGATGGCTTCCCTTTCACAGAGTTGCAAATTTACAAGATGCCATGGATATGCACCATGCTTTTAAAAAAGCAAATTAGCAGCTGCCTCTGTGACTTGGATTGGGAAACAAAAGGGCTGTTTTGCAAAGGGAGAAAAACGAGGTCCGAAATACCTTCCACATTACAGAAACACTGAAGGGCCGGGGGGGGGATCCAACCATTTATTTATAATTCATTTATCATTTAATACACTGGTTTCCAACCATAATTATTGTAATCATTTAATATTTTAAGATACAGTTGATAGGTTCTTCATTTTATTGCGTACTGGATGGTTGGTGGTTGGCATCTGTCAGTCTCGGGAGATAATAGAAAAGTGCGCATTCGAGGGTGAATTCAAATGGTTGGAGAGCTACTGTTCCTGTTTTGGCTATAGAGACCAATATGGGAGAGACATGTTTTATTGCAGCTGGAGCAAAGTCTGGTTGTGTTGCTGCACATGCACCATGGCATTACTTTTCTTTGTGCTCCTCCCAGTGGTAATTCCTCCTCTGGTCATTGCTGTGGATACAGGACCTGACTGTCTGTCTCCAGGCACTGCAGTCATCTGCAAGGGATTCCCACACGGTAGGGCTGATGTTGCCAGCCTTCATGTCACTTTGCAGACATCTTCGTAACGCAGTATTGGTTTGCCAATGGGCCCGGTGCCTAAAGCCAGCTCCCTGTAGAGTACATCTCTGGGGATCCTGCTATCTTCCATTCTGTGGACATGGCCACAGGAGAGTGACCAAGCTGGGAATGTGGGCTTGGGAGAGCACATCTTTCTTTGAGACTCTGTCCCATAGCTGCCAAGTCTCCCGTTTCCCCCGGGAAACCCCCGTTTTTAAAGCCATTTCCCGCTGTCATCCTGAATGGCGAAATATCCTGTAATTCCCCCGGATTTCTTCCGGTGCCGCTCTGCCCATGTCTGGGCACCGGAAATTGGGCAGCGCCGGCACCGGAAGTTACTTCTACTCATGTCTGGACATGCGCAGAAGCGACTTCCGATGCCGGCGCTGCTGATCCCGTATTTTTCTAACCGGGACTTGGCAGCTATGGACTCTGTCCTGCCATGTGATGCCCAAAATCTTCCTGAAGTAGCGCATGTGGAAGGCGTGGAAGCATCACACCGGGAGGGTGTTGATTGTGTACTACTGGACATGAATAGGTGCCATGTAACAAGTTTTGGAAACAGAATTAGAAATGATGGCAAGAGCGTCAGTAGGCCTTGCACCTTGTCCTTCCAGCAACAGCCCGCCCCCTCAAGGTAGGTGAGGGAAGCCATTTTCTATTCTTGTCAATTTGGCACCTCAGCCTTCATTCCTTCTCAGAAAGTCAGTCAAAAACGTATGTGGCCTAATCGGATCTGGGTGAGTGGGTGGCTGTGTTCCTTTTTGTTCTATCTGTATAACTGAATGTGAGACAGATTGTGAGCTGTTGGGAGAAGTTATTGGATCTGCTGGGTCATCTCTGTGAACTGTGGCTGCATATGTGGCCAAGAGACTGAACTACAAGCAGAGAAATCTCACCCACTACCACAAAGTGACCAGGTGGCTTAGGCAAGTTGTTTTGGCTACACCTTGGTGCCCCATCTCTGTTAAGTTGATGACACCAGCCTACTTTCCAGGGTTGCTGTAAGGATCCTAACAAGCTAATGCAGATATTTGTTGATAGAACATGAGACTCTTAATCTCAGGGTTGTGGGTTCGAGTCTTATGATGGGTGAAAGATTCCTGCATTGCAGGGGGTGGATTAGATGGTCCCTTCCAACTCTATCATTCTATTATAGCTCTATGATTAATACAAATCCCCATTCAGATGTCTTTCAGGGTGGGCAGGTGCAAAATCTTCTGCTTCATACAGTGGCTGCTGTGGTAACAGAGTCTGCTAAAGGTTATAAAAAGCTTCAGAGAGCTGTTTGGATCTCCTCACTGCAGATCCTTTGTAGTCCAGGCAAGATAAAGGGCATGCCAGGGTTGCTCTGGGTCTTTTGTGGCCATGGGTCTCTTAGTGGGGGTCTTTTCTGATGTTGAGGGCCTTAGGCTCCCTCCACCCCACCTCTGGATTGTGTGTTTGTTGAATAGCCAATTCTGACTGTTTTATGAGCATAGATGACAGCATGACAAAGCATCTGTAAGTGGATTCATGGCATGATATCAAAGGGGGGTCTGTCTAGCCCAGCAGCTGTTGCTGGTAAAAAAGGGGGGGCCAAACAAAGCCAGGACCTCTTGGAAACAGCCCTTTTGTTTTCTTCCACTAAAAAGCTAAAATTAGGGCTTTCCCTTTCAACAGTGGTTCCCTGAGAAATTGCCTCTTAAGAGTTCACATTTTTCACACGAGACTGTAAAAGGTTTTGTTTCTTCACCAGTAAACTATTACAGGAAATGGGGTCAAGTGTCAGGAAACAATTGGGGGACCCTTTGACTCAGTGGGGGCCCTGTATTCAACAACGCTGGAGGTAAAGAGTCTGGGAATAACCCCCTTTCTGTACTTTTAAAAAATGAGTGAATCCTTTTGCATCATATGACATGTTAAATGATACAGATAGCTAGATATATTAAGTTACAGGTAGGTAGCCGTCAGGGGCGTAGCCAGGATCAAAACTAGGGGGGGGCAAGCCATGGTCGTTCAGGGGCGGGGCCAAGGCACGGGAGGGGAGGGGCCACGAAGTGGTAATGTGGGCGGGGCTAGAGGCCAGCGGGCCTGATGACATCGTGGCAGTGGCGGAGGCAGCGGCCACCTTGTGCTTCTGGGGCTGGCAGCGTTGGCGGCTACCCTGCTTGGCTGGAGAGGACGGGAGGGTCAGGCAGGCGAGAGGGGGTGGCAGGGCGGGCGAGGGCGAGGCAAGGCATGGCCGCAGCCACGACAGCTCCGAGGCATTGCTGCATATCAGCATAATATTTCAACCATGGTTCAAGCCCCACCTTAGGAAAAAATTCCTGCATTGCAGGGGGTTGGACTAGATGACCCTTGTGGTCCCTTCCGACTACAATTCTATTATTCTATTGATATATTACCATAGCATATGCATCATTCTGCTTTCTTGAATTGTCCTACTCCTAGGCATAGCAGCCAACTCCTAGAGGCCTAGGTGCCTCCCCCCCCCAAATTACTGGTAAATACCATATTTGAAAGAGTCATCCCCCCATGTTGATGGGCTTTCTATGTGGGGCTTATCTGCCCCCCCGTATTTTATTAAGGATGGAAGAGGGAGGGAAGGAAGGAAGGAAGAAATAGAGAGAGGGATAACTCATATTTGTGGGTGTCTCTGGATGACGCTGTGATGCTGGAACTCTGCAGCAAGAGGACGGGAGGGTCGGGCAGGCGAGAGGGGGTGGCAGGGCGGGCGAGGGCGAGGCAAGGCATGGCCGCAGCCACGACGGCTCCGAGGCGTTGCTGCATATCAGCATAATATTTCAACCATGGTTCAAGCCCCACCTTAGGAAAAAATTCCTGCATTGCAGGGGGTTGGACTAGATGACCCTTGTGGTCCCTTCCAACTACAATTCTATGATTCTATTGATATATTACCATAGCATATGCATCATTCTGCTTTCTTGAATTGTCCTACTCCTAGGCATAGCAGCCAACTCCTAGAGGCCTAGGTGCCTCCCCCCCCCCAATTACTGGTAAATACCGTATTTGAAAGAGTCATCCCCCCATGTTGATGGGCTTTCTATGTGGGGCTTATCTGCCCCCCCCGTATTTTATTAAGGATGGAAGAGGGAGGGAAGGAAGGAAGAAATAGAGAGAGGGATAACTCATATTTGTGGGTGCCTCTGGGTGACGCTGTGATGCTGGAACTCTGCATGTACAGGAGCCTTGTAAGCAGCTTTCTCTCTGCTTGATTTACAGCAGGCACGTCCAACAGGTAGATTGTGGTCTACCAGTAGATCACTGGATGTCTGTGGTAGATCACTGGTAGGTCACTGGCACCCCTAAAAAAAGCTCACCCAAAATTTTCCTCCTCCCTAAAAAAGTTGAACTATGACCTGAAGCCCTAAACAAAAATGGGCCTCCCCCCCAGACTGGAACACCACTGCTTTTTATAAACATCACTGTGTCTGTCAAAGCTACAGCCCCCCCTTTCTTATTCACCTCCTTTTAGCCTTGCAGAGCCACCTTAGTCAAATTGAATCCTCCGAGTCTGCACCCTCATTAAATCGCCAATAGAACTCTTAATGCTCCTGAATGCTCATTAACAACTCCCACTTAAGAACAATAGGGTGAAATGGTCAGCTATCGAATCTTGCCTGGGGATATCTGCTCCATTGTCTTAACTGCTTAACTACTGGTAGCCACTTTGCTTTATTTATTTGATGTGTTTTTGTTACAGCTGTGCCCCCCCCCAGCAAGCGGAGACTTAGCTGCTCTTGCTAAAGCAAAGCCCTTTCCACTTCAGTTTTTGGAGGGGAAAAGTGCTGGTTATGGTCTGTAAAATACATTAATTTTTTGCTTCTAGGGGGGGCAGCTGCCCCCTCCTGCCCCCCCTTGCCTACGCCCATGGTAGCCGTGTTGGTCTGAGTCGAAGCAAAATAAAAAAAATTCCTTTAGTAGCACCTTAAAGACCAACTAAGTTTATATTTTGGTATGAGCTTTCGTGTGCATGCACACTTCTTCAGACACACGGATCTGAAACACGATACACGGATCTGCACACGAAAGCTCATACCAAAATATAAATATAAACTTAGTTGGTCTTTAAGGTGCTACTGAAGGAATTTTTAGATATATTAAGTGAGCCAAAACACCTGGTTTTCCTTGCGACACTTTAGAAGATGGGACTGTACAATGAAAGCATAAGCAAATTCATGGAGGAGAGGTTTCTATGCCGCCTCCATTTTCAAAGGCAGTATATTATGCCACTAGTAGAAGCTGGGGAGTGGACTATTTCCATCATGCAGGTGGGCATCTCTCAGTGGTCCTACCTAGACCACAGAATGCCCTCCCACCCTATAAAGATGTTTCCAGGATTTCTGCCAGGTTCCACCTCTTGTTGCATTTAGGTCGGCAGTTAGGACTTGTTGCTGCCGCTGTTCCGGCAAGCTTTAAATCTCTGAAGATTGCTCTGTAAAATTGGCACCGCTCTCCGTGTTTCATTGTTGTGTTGTTTTATGTTAGAATTACTGATTTTTGATGCCTGACTCTTCTTTTGTTTTGATTAAGTCATAAGCTGTTTTGAATACAACATAACAAAGTGTTAAGTGTGTGTGTGTGTGTGTGTGTGTAATAGAATGAATTAGATTTTTGAAATAAACAAGGAAGTGGTAGCGAGGCCAGTGGCATAACAACAACAACAACAACAACAATTTTATTATTTATACCTCGCCCATCTGGCTGGGTTTCCCCAGTCACTCTGGGAAGCTTACAGCATATAATGAAACATAATAAAACATCAAACATTAAAAATTTCCTGATACAGGGCTACCTTCAGATGTCTTCTAAAAGTTATGCAGTTCTTTATCTCTGAAGGGATAAAGGGAGGGTGTTCCACAGGGAAGGTGCCACTACTGAGAAGGCCCTCTGCCTGGTTCCCTGTAAATAATAAGGCATGATCTGCCTCAGGACAGAATATGACCCATCTGTGGTTCCCAACTAGGGATGTAATAAGGCTTCTTTTTCTGTTCCGCTCTGCACTCGTCACATGCAGCACTGTTCCATTCTGCTGCAGGTCATCTTCCGCCGAAAACTTGGTTGTCTGTCTTGCACACCACTGTGGTAAAATTACATAACTTATGTAGTTTATGCAATTATTGATTGATTGATTAAATTTATATACCACCCTATACCTGCAGTTTCTCTTAATTCCATAAATTATGCAATTACATCACCATTACATTATCCCACTCTTTCATTTCAGTGGAAAGGAAACCCAGTTGCAGATGTGCTTGTTTGTGTGGGGTGTTAATCAATTATGTATCTTTTGTGGACTTAAAACAACAACAGTGTATACCGATCGTATTCACTGGATCAATTTCCATTCCAGATATGGGATGAATAAGGAAACCCTGGCACATTCTGCTCCCATTTTCATTGGAATTCTCTGACATCCCTACTCCCAACGCAGCAATCTTAAGGTTGCTGCTGGGTGTCAGGTGGTTCTAATGCACTGATGAACCCCAGGGACCAGCGGCTTAGCAACATTGACTCTCACACTTGCTTCTGCATCTGTCTCCTAGGGGGGCTGCATTTGTGTCCTCTTGCCAATCAGTCGTGGCATGGTGTTGGGTACTTGGAGTGCTTAGATCTCTGAATTTGTTTTGGGGATAACATCACCTTTACTAATCAATGGCCACTTTTATCCTAGCTGGGAGAGCACCATCTTTTAGGCAGCCCGAGCCCATGCATGTTTACACAGCAGCTGTTAGGGAAGGAGTTTGATTCAGTTCACATTTAAAGCCCTTCCAGACATCTTTTTTTATTTCACATTCACGATGTTTTGTGCTCATGCTGGTATCGGGGCAGTTAAATACAACCCCACTTTCAATCCTGTTTGCTCTTGCAAAAGTTTCACAGCAGGCATATAGCTTTGTTTCCAATTGGTGCATGTCCCATAGCTTCCTGCTGAAATCCTGTAACTTTTCATATCAGAAATGTTCTGGGGAGCTGTGTGTATGTGTGCTATAGCACTTTTGTTGCACTATAAAAAAGCAGAATGTATGGACACTACCATTGCATTGTTACTGTGTAACTGATATGTTGCAGAATATAACTGCCCCCCAAAAAAAACTTTTCTGGAGGGGCTCAAGGATGTAAAGTGTGAATGCACCCACATCTGCCAATTCAAAATTCTTGGTTACCCTGATCTGATAGTTTAGAATAAAAGCTAATTCCCCAGAGGAAGTGGAAGAGAAGATTCATTTTGTTTACCATGCTTATAGGAGTCAATTGTTGGTTGGTCCATTATAGAAGGCAGTTATTTGATCTTCTCCATATGTGTGAGGGTTGTGTGTGTGGTGGGGGAGGAGGAGTAGAATAGAAAAAATTCTATTTTTGAAAGAAAGAAAAAGGAAGATCCTTAGGGTAATAATCAGTCTGAATTACAGCTTTCAAAATTAATGCCATGCAGGGGTGGCAAGTATAATGTGCACACTTTTAATCGGTGCAACACACACACCCCCCCCCGGGTCGGTAATCAATATGCTGTATAACGAATGAGCTTTAATAAGCACCCTCTGTTTTATTATTCTTATTAATAATAAGGAGGCCCTTGAAAATATCCATGAAAGGAGGCACTTAAGTTCATAATTAATAAATGCTGGTTTTGGTTTCCTCTGCTAAACAGCTTTCATGAGTGGGCTTGATAGCAGCTAGATTTTCATTCCAGCAGCAGAGGGAGGAGGTTGTGGGGGGGGGGGGAGAGAGCGCTGCAGATTAATAAGCAACTATAGCAGAAACTGCTTAACACAATGCAGTTATTTTGTTCTCCAGTTAGTATGGAGGCCAAGGTGGTGAACTCAGCAAAAGTTCAGCTATGGCGGAAATTGCACCATCTTGGCTGGGTTGGGTCATTTCCCTACCTAAAAAGAAAACTTTTTCAAAGTAGCTTTAATTTGTTCCTCCTACAGCATCCCCCTCTGGATGGAAACTATACTTTTATGACAGACAAAATCAGTAACTTGTACAGTGGTCTACCTCAAGTTACAAACACTTCGGGTTACAGACTCCGCTAACCCAAAAGTAGTACCTCGGGTTAAGAACTTAATACAGTGGTACCTCATGTTGCGAACGGGATCTGTTCCGGTGGCCTGTTCACAACATGAAAAGGCCGCAACATGAAGCGCCGCATCTGCGCACGTGTGTGACGCGCTTCTGTGCATGCGCGCAGGTTACGGACGCAACAAACCTGGAAGTAACCCGTTCCGGGACTTCTGGGTTCAGCGCATCCGTAACCTGAAAAGACGCAACATGAAGTGGATGTATCATGAGGTATGACTGTAATAATAATAATAACCAGAAGCCAGGCCCCTGGCTGTAAGACAACTGTTGCACATCCTACAGACTGGGGAGCACAATGTACAGAGATGGGTTTAGTTATGGTGCCTGACCAGCTATAGTGTTGGCCTATATCTCTGCAGAAGGGAAAGCAGCAACAGATTAGCGCATGAGGGCAACCTGAGGTATTGGTGCCCAAAGCAGTAGTGTTCAAAGGGCACTACAAAGGACGTTGGACAGGAAGGCCCACACACCTAGGTAGGACATGGAATGAGGCCAGCATTTTTGCTGACCTCCCCAGTGCCAAAGGGATGTACTTAATGGCCTGCCTCCTACTTTGGACTGGATTTGTGGCAGAACTGTGAACAAATAATCAACAAGAATAAAATAGGTCGGCCACCACTGGACTATAGATAGGGTTTCAAACAGTGTTGTATTTAACTATGAGGCTGCTGGCCTCTGTTCATGAATAGTGGGGGGAATGGTAAGGGCCATCAATGCGATCCAGAAGCCCCACTCCCTGACTCTGCTACATTTTGGCCAACCCCCAGTGGCAGCTCCAGACAGGGCTGGGAATGCTCCCTGCCTAAAGTCCTGGAGAGCCCCTGCCTGTCAGTGCAGACACTACTGAGGTGGATGGAACAGTGTTCTCATTCAGTATAGAGCAGCTTCCAAGGTTCCTCCTCCACCACACCTGAGGGCAGCAGCTAGTTTAGGGGGCCAGGACAGGCCACGCGGCAGACACAGCTCTTGTTCCGTGTGGGGCTGCTACTGGAGTGGTTGCCTCTCTGTGCCTAACAGTTCGACCAGCCCTCATGGCTGCATAATTGTGCCGTTCGTTCTGCTTCCACGGTGCAGCTTTTTAAAGACGGGGGCGGGTGGGTTCAGGACTGAAATGTAGGAATCGTAGGTGAGACGGAAGGACATTGAGTCGGGAAATGAGTTGTAGGAAAGGGAAAGGTGGGAGTCCACAAATGGATAGCAGACAGAGTGCATGCTCTGCAGGCAGACAGCACCAAGGTCAATCACCAGTTTAAAAACCCTCCGGTGGTGTGCTGGCTGGGGTGGTGGTATCTATCTATCCATCCCCTCCTACCATGAGATCTAGGAACTTGCTTTGATTGGAGACAGGCATTTGTTTTGGGTCCCCCTCCCAAAGAGTTCATGAAGGACATAATAGAGATATGACCACCCAAAGGGCAATACGTCACAAACCTGTAGAAGCTTCTCATCAGAGTCCTCAGGTACACCACAGGAAATGGCTTCTTTGTCATACCAACTCCGACTCGCTGAAAACTAGTTAGCTGGTCTTCAACCTTTGGCCACAGTACACCCATTCATGGATGTTTAAATAGAACAACAGGTGCAACCCCACCCCACCCTCCATAGAAGAATTGCCACTTAACACTGAGCAACCTGGAAGCTTGGTCTCCTGACTGCAGCTGCCCTAATCAGAGACAGCCTTTGAATAATTTTGGGTCTTATTTTACTCTTGTGACGAGCTCCACCCCACAGCTGTTAGCAAAAAGCAACCTCCCTCTCCCTCCCATAATTCTGCCCACCCCCCCAATGCACCTATCTGCAGCTCAGGTTAAATAGTAAGATTTATGCAGTTGAAACAGCATTTTAAACCCATTGTAATCTACCACCCATGTTTATGGCATGAAGAAAAGGTCCTAAATTGCATTTCTAGGACTTGTTTTCTTCATCAAGGGTAGTAATTTGACGAGGAGAAGAAATTTTGGCTTCTTTCGCAGGCTTGGCCTGGGATTCTGATTTAAATTTTTGAGAAGCTGCAAGGGGAACAGAAAACTTATTTCTGATTATTTGGGGAGTGGGTAGCTGTGTGGGGGAGTGTCTGCAATAATAAAAATAGAAATCAGTTTGTTGAAACCAAAGGCGCAGGAGCATATTTTTAGCTGAGATATAGGAGGCCGTTGGGCATTTTGCAAGCACATAACCCAACAAGTAACACACTCATAATTCACTAATGTTTGCTGAATGACAGGGTTAAGTGGCTGCTATTCCCGGCCTCCCACCACACTAATGTATTCCAGACCCGCTCTCCTTCTCCTGGATGGAAGTCAAATTGTTGCCTGCCTGCCTTGATACAGCAGCAGCCTTCCATCGCGAATAAGCCCCACTTCCTAAATGATTTTCATTTGTTTTTCTAATCTAATTTTTCCCTCGGTGCCTCACTAATCATCAGTCCCATTAAGGCTTTGATGGGTTGACTGCTTTCCAGAGACGAGGTCATCCTGCAGTCAGCAGGGCGCTGACCTTCAACCGCAGCAGCCCCATGTCCATCTTCTCTTGTTAAGCAACCTGAGTGCTGAGGTCTCTCTTTCAGCCATGGAAGAAGTGCCCTTAGAGGGGGCAGAGACCCTCGTGGAGTCTCCACCGTCCCCATTTCCTTTTCCTACCTTGTCGCCATCCAAGATGAAGCTAGGAGCTAGATTATTTCCTTTTTTTTATAAATGTGAAGTTCCAGCTCATCTGAAAGGCTAGGTATCTTATAACTTTCAATATTTGACTCATTGAGGGGTTTCTGGTTAGGGGTGTGTAGAGACGAATGGAACTGTCACTTTTCATAGAATCATAGAGTTGGAAGAGACCACAAGGGCCATCCAGTCCAACCCGCTGCCAAGCAGGAAACACCATCAAAGCATTCTTGACATATGCCTGTCAAGCCTCTGCTTAAAGACCTCCACCACACTCCTTGGTAGCAAATTCCACTGCCGAACAATGGACTTTTCAGTTCTTCATTTTTCTGATCTTAAATTCAGTTCCCTACATTCCTGTTACAATTTGTGATTTAAAAAATACAAGATTCTAATGAAAATTCACCAGAAATTTAGGGTGTGAATTTCTACTAATAAACACATTTTGGTATGCAGTTTTCCCTTATTTATTTATTGTGTTGCAAAGCGGTTTCTCCTGATACAATGCAATTTTCTTGCTACTGTCATTTATCAGCTAGCACTTTCCGTCTTAGTATATGCTGCCTGCGAAGGATCGGTGGTCTATTTTGGGCTGTGCCTAGATATGTCACTGTCACTAGAGGTCCAGGTGACCTCAGTGGATTGGAGCACCCATTCCCAACTAGTTGATTCCTGGACAGGGATAGCTTTGCCATCTAGATTCATGCATTGGTAACCTCACATCTAGATTACTGTAATGCACTACACGTGGGACTACCCTTGTGCCTGACTTAGTTGCTGTAAAATGCAGCTTTCAAGATACTAAGTAGGGCACCCAGTTTGCTTATATTATATTAGTGTTAACTGGCAGATTAACTACTGAGCCAAGCACAAGGTTTGGTTGTTGATATGGGAAGCCCTAAGTCACTTGAAAGCAGGGTACCTAGCAGTTCACTTCCTCCAGTACAGACCAAGCTGAGCAGTAAGATCTTCTGAGGAAAGTCTGCTGGTCATTCTGCAGCTAATGGATTCTCGCTTGGTAACAACACAAAAGTGGGACTTCTCAGTTGTGGCACCCGACCCTTGGAATGGCTCCCCCTTCAGCATTTGAGAGGCTGAAATTAGTAATCAGCTTTAAAGCCTCTTAAAGACGTGTGTGTGTGTGTTTGTGTACTACTTAGTTTTATCCGTGGTGTATTAATTCCCCCCCCCTATTTTTTTAGTGGTGTTTTATATTGATTTTTTATTATATTTTATGCAGTGCTATTTTTCTAGAAAAAGAGGTGCTGGAACTCACTATGAGCCAGTGTACCAGTTTCTGGGTATCACAAGTGGGGTGAGACAGTACAGGTGTGCTCAGATCCTGTTTGCCTGCTTCCCAAAGGCATCTGATTGGCCACAGTGAGGATGCTGGTATAAATGAGGGCTTTTGGTCTGATCCAGCTGCAGGGCTCTCCTTACAGCACTTCTGCCCTCACCTGGCTCCCCACACCTGTTGCATCATTCCCTCTTGGTTTTAGCACCAGGAATTAATTGCCCCAAGGAGTCACCAGCTGTTATCTTCATGGTGTAGATAACAGTAAGTCAGATGGGAAAGGGCTCCCCGCCCCAGCTAAAATAAAATAAAATAACCTTACCCTTGTGGTGAATGCAAAGTGGTAGTGGTGTTCTGCCTGAATTGGGGGCTGAAGCAAACCTTTGTAGACTAATTTCTGATATCACTCTGGATAGTCATACTGCATTCCCCCTCCCCCCCAAAAATACAAAATTAGAAATACATTGAAGTCTAGTCTGGCAAAGAACTGTATGCTATCAGGTCCTTGCACCTCTTCAGGCAGTTCTAATATTCTTTGTAAAAGAAAAGAGTGATAAGCTTTTTTGAATCAAGAAACCTAGAGATGCAAAAGGCTGGTTTTTAATAATTAGTACCATGGTGCAGCTCACAAGAGAACAAGCCATGCCAGCCTTTCTCAACTCCCTCAATTTAAAATAGCCAGTAAAAATAAAATAAATTTAGTCATTTAAAAGATGGAAAGCCCCAGTTTCCAAGGCAATTGCATCCGACGGGCAGGTAAACACCTCTTGTTAGCCAAAACCATAATGGTCAAGTTGATGCTAGTTGGTGGTGGCTTAATAAATGGTTTGATGGTTTAGTTTTTAGGAGTCCCGGTGACTCTTTTTGCAAGCACCCACCTGGTGGGGACACTGGAAAATAATCCATGAATCCCTAGGAGCTGTGATGTCACACACATCCTTCTGAAGTCTTTCTTGAAACTTTGCCTTTCAGAGTCCTGATGCACAGGAGACAGGCATGATTAAAAGAACGGGGCATCTAGTTATCAAGAAAAGAACCTTCATGCCAGGTAGGTTTATGTCTCCTCCCTAGCAGATGTGGAAATGCGTAGAACACCTTGTCCGCTGTAACAGAGTAATTAAGAAATGATGATTGACTAACCAGAGCATATGGGCACCTTTTTGAGATGAATGCAGGTAAGGGAAGTGGAAAAATAGACATTAACAGCTAGGTGTCAAGCGATTGATGCAAATGACACATCACACAACACGGTTCAAAACAGATTTTTTTATTATTTTTTTCTGAGACAAACACATTGATTTTCTGGACCACAGTAGAGGATGGAAACCTTTCACAAACTTATTTATTTGAAAATACAAATATAAAATTATACTTTCCACATCTGTGATGTGAGAGACCCCCATCCATGTAGTATATTTTTACAACAGGGCTTCGGAAAGCCATACACAGAGACCTGAAAGATGCTTGATATATATAGATACACGTATATATATATATGTATGTATATATATATTTATATATGTATATAAAAAGTCACTACCAAAGTTCGCATCAGTTCATACTAAAATATAAAAGGAAGGGGCTAGGCCTGGCCACTGTGTCATTGTTGATTAAGTACATTTAGAACCACCTGAAAATGCTGAGACTTTGCATTGGATTTACTGATGGAATTCAAAACATGTACAACATATACAGTGAGATTATTTTGCTATCACTAGAATTCAATTGACACTCACATCCCACACATGTGGTGGTGTTGGCATATGTACAAACACAGGTTATTCTATAGCACGGGTGACTTCTTTTTTTGTTTGTTTGTTTTTGTCTGAAACAAAATTCTATCAAGACAATACATTCTGATTGTTTGGTAACTGGCAAACAGATCACTTTGATTTTGAATTCCTTTTATTTTTTGGTAATTTTTAAAATTACAGTATTAAAGTATTGCTTAGCTTGCAGAATCTCATGTAGTGCTTCCACACAGTGAGAAAATGGATTGGAATTAGATTCTGCGCACTTTATGAAACTCTACAGTGTATTGATGCAGATTTTTTGGGAATCTGCCAGTGTGTCTAAGGCCCCCTGTCATTCAAAACATAGTTAGACTAGCTTCAGTTTGCTCTTCCAACCATTTTGCTTTTCAGAAAAAACCCCAAAACAAAACAAAAAGGAAACCTTTCAAAACAAATACACCCAAGAGTAAAAAATAAGTAGTTAGTGTTTTTTTTGTAAACAATTTCATATGCAATATATATATTACACAACCATGGCTGACCTTCAAGAAAAAAAATGTAGGAAAACTATATTGCTTTAGTTTTGTTTTATGTTGCATTGAATTAGATGGCAAATGAAACAGGGTGGTTTGGTGGCTGGAGTCCCTAGCCCTCATTCACACTCAAGATTGAAAGAATCGTTCAGGGTTAATAGCTGGGTGATGGAGAAGAGAAAATTAAAAAAAAGTCTGTACACCTTTCAGGTCATTATTATTTACCAACAATTACCTAATGATTCAACTAGCCTAGCAAGATGTGTAACATTCATCAGCTTGTGTATATACTGCTGTACAAGGGGGAAAATTACAGCAACAGAGCCATGCTACCTTAAAGTCCAAGCTACAAATTCAAATTAAAATAAACATTATGTAGAATAGGAAACAAAAAAGGGACAGGTTGCTCTTCATTTTAATCAAGTTAAGATTGGATGGTGTGTGTTTTGTTTTCCCCTCCCCACCTTTGGTGGGAGGAGAAACAGGCAATGTGAATTAAAAACTCCCAGTATCCCGTGAGAGAAATTCTGGCCCTCTGTTCAAGTCAGTAGCAAAAAAGAAAAGTATGCCAGGATTTCATGCCAAGCTCTTTCCAAATTTTAGATCAATTTTGACATCCAAATGCCACGGAAACAAGCAGAGAATTTCTCATAGAGTTTCCTGGTCTCTGGTTTTCACAAGATTGTTTTAAAAATTAACTTTTAACTTGAGGCACAAAGCAGCATTTTCCAATGCTTTCTCCATGGAGGTGTGTAAAGAATCCACCACAGTACTTGAGTGGTGCTTTTCAATCCCTGTTTACACCATTCTGATCCTACATTTTGGTTTTTGCTAACTCCAAGGCATTGTTTGGAAGGGGAAGTTTGGAACAAAATGATGAGATGCTGAAGATGTGGCTTTTTGCCTGCTCCCCTTGACTAAAATAAAGATGCAGCTGAGCCTTCTGTGCTAAAATTGTTTTTAAAAACAAACAAACAAACCCAAATCCTTTGGAACAGAGTTCTTGATGAGTGAGGGAACTAAAATGAACCTTAGCCTAGGAAGCCACTTCAGAAACATACCAGGTTCCACACAAGTTGTGCTATGGGCCGCTGGGGCTTTTCAAAAGGTATAGAAACATCTAAAACATATTCACACAGGTTATCAATTTTTTTCTTCTGAGCATTCTTTTTTAAAAAAATATTTTTCTCTTAGTAAAATCATTTTATTATACCATGCCTCCCTCTTTTTATTTTTTAAAAATAAATTAAAAAAATCCAGTTTTGCATATCTAGCGTTAGCATTTAAGGTAGTATGGCACACCCTCTTTATAAAAGCCAAAGGGTGGGGGAATCTATAAAATGCCGCAGCAGTTTTGCTAGCATTTTTTTCCTTCTTCTTTTTTTTAACATTGTGAGACCTTTGGTTAGTTGAAACCGCATGAGATCAGCAGAAAGAAAAAAAAAACACAAAAAGAAAATGTAAGTTTTTTTTAAAAAAACACCTGCCCAAAATTATTAGCATTTTGTTTTGTCTTAAATAAGAGAAAGTTCTATCCTTACTGGTCCTAAATCTGAATAACTACATCTAAGTATTTAACCTTAATTACAATACAACTACCAATATGTACTAGAAGAGGAAGAAAGAGAAGAAAAGAGAAGGGGTTAGGGGTTTTCACTACACTAGCATCAGGACAGCACTCTTACAAGATAGTCATTTTTATACATTATTAACATACAACAATGATCAAATAATCTGCTATGAGGTGACAGGGAATGAATGACGAGGAGGAACACATGGTAGTATACAGTACAGGCACACGCTCCCGGGAACTCCTCACAGGAAAGCTCCATTGAAATGAATGGGAGCTGTGCAGAGCTCCTGGGAGGGAGAACTCTACATCATTTGAAAGGAGCCTTCAGAGAAGTTGTCCCTGATAGGTGGTATTCTGATGTCATCTACATTGATTAAAGAGTAATAATAATAAAAATTCCCTGACTTTTTTTTAAAAACACACTTGACTCTCAGGGAATTTGGTTTGCAGTTAATTACTTTTCTTTCTTTATTATTATTAATAGTATTATTATTATTTAGTGTACTACTTGATCAAGTCTCAATTTTAAAAAGCGTCCAGCATTCTGGCTTTTAAACCTGGTTGTTTTGAAATAAGAAAATAATAATAATACAACCAAAGACATTACACAATCAACCAACCAACAAAACAAAAAACAAAAACCCAAAACCAACAACAAAGAAACCCATGTTTTTTGTTGTTTAAAAACAAGACCCTCCCCCCTCCTTACGGTTAGCATTATGGTGCCTCGGTGAGTGTTCAAAGATGCTTTGCTCTAACTTGTCTATTAAACAACTATGTTAGCCTACTTGTTAGTAAAGTTTTACAAAAATAGGAGCGCAGCAGCTTTTTTTTCTCTTAACAAATGTCGCATTCAGTGTCTTATTCTGGCTGTACCTAGAGTACCAAATTTATAAACGTAACAATTTAAAAAAATATTAATAAACCTTGTCAATATTAATGTTAAAAAAAAGAATATATCCACACTATAGTTATGCTTGTAATATCACCTACTGTGTTGTACTTCGAGTTGCTGTTGCTGGCCTATTTGACCCATATTTAAAAAATTAAATTAAAAAATATCCTTCATAAGACTCCTCTCCAGCAGAGGACCATATATATAACAGCCAAACATTAAACATGTGCAAATTGGAAATTGTCAGTTTTTCCCTACCAGTCACAGTGCAATGATGTTTTTTATACATTTTTTTTCAAATCTGTTTTCATCTACAATAAATTAAATCTTCTCTTGCGTCTAGGGTGATAAACTTGTAGCACTGAGGTATTCAGAACAATATTTTCTCTTTTTTTAAAAAAAACAACAACTTTGCTTTCCCTAATTTGTTAATATAGGAAAGAATGGATGAGGTGAGAAGATGCAGGCTTAATCTGCCCCCCTGCCCACAGCGTGGGAGCTTCCAAGTGGACGCGCTTGGCCAGAGAGCTATAGAAGGCGTCAGGGTGGCTGAAATGGATGGACAGTCAGTCAGGTGATCTAAAGAATGGTTTAAAAAAAGTGTGCTTGAATTTTTAAATACCGTCTTAAATATTATATTTGTAGCTTTTTCAATCTTGGGAAAACGCAGTTTTTATTCTTCTTCTTAACTTAAAAACGTAACTAGACTGTTACTTTATAAGCTGTGCACAGATGTCTAGTTAATATGCTGGTATGACGCTAGTACAGTTATAAGGTCTAACACCTACAGAGCAAGCTAAACAGTGTTGATCTAACTGCTATGGGCCAGCTCTGGCAGTTGATCTCAAACGTTTAAAAATGTTAGGGTGCAACCCACTGGGAGCTTTGCCGTTCCATGTGCTGGAGAGATGAATGAGAGCCAAGAAGGGCAGTTCCCTGCCCTTGTGCCTCTTCTGTCCACGTCAAAGCACTTGCGGAATAAAAGCTTCCAGCAGATCGGGGGCCCCTAATCTTTGTCTTTTTCTTCCGTTCAGTACAGAAACTGCCTTAGTCTGACTCCATCACAAAAATATTATGCATTTCTCTTTTTTAATAGTTTATATGTAAGTTAATGGAATTGTATTTACAGTATTATTATTTTTCAGAAATCACAATTTCAAAAAACCTTATATCGCCTCTTTTTCAACAACAAAAAAATGCACTTATAGAAAAAGGACGCACAAAAAACTTTGTAGTCCTTGCCTTATTGCCGAAAATAGATATAATTAGGTTAACTAATACAAAGAACTGCTAGAGATCTTGTTACTGAGCCAGCCTCCCATTCCCTATACAGCATAAATAGAATATGTCTGCTCACTTGTCTTGCTTGCTCTAATTCTAAATTCAGTGTGTGCTAAATTCCACCTGAAAAAAGTTTTTTTAGCTTCAGAATTGGTACCAGTCAACTGAGAATCGTGTTACCACTTCAGCTTCTTTTAAGCGACGAAAGTACATAAAACAAAATAAAGGGTTGGGAGGTTATTAAAAAGCAAAGCAAAGAAAAAAAACCCTCGTAATATATAAACAGTTATATTATGGTTAGGCTTTTTCTAAATACACAAAGTAGTATGTCTACGTGACTACAAGCCTATGTCAAAATACTACAAAAGAGTGATTAAAATAGATTTCAAAGGGGAAAAAACATCAAGAAAAATAATAAAATGAACAAAATGGATTATATATATATACACATATTCTTTTCTTTAAAAAGCTGTTGTTCTATATAGTACAGCAGGTTTGTGAGATGATAGAGATTGTGGACAACCCAAGTCCGCTGACTGCCACCTCCAGTTTGTGTGGGTTATTGGTGATGATGCAATGCTCAAAGTCTGATTGATGATGTATCACCTAAACATGGAACCATTCAGAAACTTCGCCCTGTCTTGCCTGGACATCCAGATATATTCTACAGTGCGTTTTTGTGAAAAGGAGAGAGAGAGAGAGAGAGAGAGAGAGAGAGAGAGAGAGAGAGAGAGAGAGAGAGAGAATAGATAAAAACAACAACAATTATAGCCAACACTTCATAGACATGTTAATCATTCTAGGGGCCTTTTTAAGGATTTTATGGTCACACGTTGTATGTGGTGTACCTGGGATGTCATTTGTTTCCCAACAGGCCACCATACGTTTGTGTTAAAGGGCAAGGGACTTATGCATGTTGATATCCAAGAGCTGTGTGTAACCAACTGTATGTTAAGAATATCAAAATGCTGCACCACATTAGCTCAAGTTCAGAAACAGGGAAAGTGGAAATCTGACGCTTGCATACACTATGCAATTATGTCATATGCCTCCTTATTCTGTGATTCACAGAGAGCTATTTGGCGTGGATGAGTCCCCTCCCTTGACTGGTGGAAAGCAGATTTAGCCTCCCCCCACCCAACTTCTGATATGTTACCAGGTGCTGCTTCCAGGTACAAGGTTAGAATTTAACCTTTTCTCTCTCTTTTTTTAAAAAAGCTGAAATTCTTAGGGAATCTGATTTCGGTGGCTAATATCAAATTCTCCAGCTTTCTAGTGCCACCACAGCATACACATAGAGTCTATTATTCATGTGGTAACTGCACCCATCTGCTGAGAAATGTGATAGGGAAAGAGGAACTGGGGTGATTGAGACTCTTAGGCAACTGACCTACAAGGGGAGCTAAGATGGTAACTTACACATAATATGAATTACCCGTAAAACAGAAACAGGCAGGGAGCTAACGCTGCAAACAAGGACTCTCTGCTTCTAGGTCCATGCAAAAAAATCAGGGTTATGTTAAGTGCCAGGGATGTTAATATTGACAATAACATGGTCCTAGGGCCATAGCTCAGTGGCAGAACACATGCTTTGTATGCAGAAGGTCTCAGGTTCAACTTCTGACATCTCCAGGTAAAGCTGGGAGAGACCCCGTCTGAAACCCTGAAAAACTGCTGCCAACCAGTGTAGATAGCACTGAGTTGTATGGTCCAATGTGTCTGACACAGTATAAGGCACCTTCCTATGTTCCAAGTGTTGTCTTCTTTTTAAGGCTGTGCGCTGTGGAGCCACAAGGTCCTCAAAATCAGAGTTCAGGACAAACCCTTTAAAAAATTTATAGGTTGGAGTTACTTGTGAGTGAGAAGAACCTCTGTTTTCTTGGGGCTCTTGGAAGGAAGTCATGTGTCTGGGATGGCTCCTCCTACTGCGTGTAGCCCCAAAAGAGTTTTTCTTCATACCATCCTTATGGGCTTTGGAGACATCATCCCTGTTGGCCAGCTCCTCCACCCACAACAAATGCATCCCCTTCCAAATCACTGCCGAGTGCTGCCTCTGCATGTTTATCATGGATTCCTGGGGGAATCTACTGCTGGTGCATTCAGCTTTCCCATCACCTTAGGCAAGGGAAGTAGTGTCACTTATTGAACAGTTTGTGTGATGGTTTATGTTTTCCTGGTATGCCCCTTCAGCTTTTCATAACTCTTGAATAAGGAGAGTCAAGTCATGGCCATGCAGTGCTGCTGGTCTGGAAAGGCAGCTTTTGGCTTCTTACGGCAGTTCCAGGAGCCTCCTTGCTTTGACCTCTCAAGAGAGGGAGCCTTCAGACTCAGAGAGCCTCTGCCCTAGGCATTCTAACTTCCTGCTGTATGCATTCTTGAACAGGCTGGCCTTGCTGGTTCCAAGCCTTATGGAATGCGCCACTAAGATGGACCACTTGTGTCCAGAAGATGGAGAATAGGAAAGAGGAGGGAGAAGAGGAAGAGGGCAGAAGGAATGCTGACTTAGTGCACCATTCTTCCTTCAATGGGGCTTAGGTACATATTTACCCCTTTCCAGTCTGGACAGGGGGACTGCAATGGTAGAGAAGGGCCTGTTGCTGGTGAGGAGGCAGCCTGCATCTCTCTGACCAGTACCCCTGTAAAACGTTTGAGAATTCCTTTTCCCCAGACAAGCTCAGTATTGGGAGGACTTGAAGCCCTCCACTGACAGTTCACTTGTAGTCCAGGTCTTTAGCTTTCCTTGGACGTGGCTTGGAGGGCTCTTCTGTTCACCTGCTTCAGAGACCTCTGGTTCCTACAACACGTTTCCCTTTGAGATTGACTTTGCCCTGCTGCGGGGCATAGTGTTTGGCTGTTGATGCCAGCCAAGGCTGAGGTGCGGGTGGGGAGAGATCCAAATGGGCTCTGCAGGCTTCTCCATCACCTCAGTGAATCTCATGATGCCTGCTTGCTGTGGTGAGCGATTGTGCCAACCCTCTCAGCCATATGGGCACAATCTTCTCCACTGTCCCACTTGGGCCCCCCCCCTCTCTCTGCCACCTCTTCTGTGCAATTGTGCCAGTGTGAACCATAAACCTCCTGTGCTGCAGGAACTGCCTCCCAAATGCCCCCAGTTTCTAACAGCAGATGGGGAGTGAAAGGGGAGGCAGGGAGAGAGAGAAAAGCACAGAAGGAGGAAATACAGAAGACAAGCTAGAAGCTCAAGTTGATCCCAACCATCCAGCTCATGAGGCAGGGTGGTCTGGTAAGAAGGATGTTCCCTTCCCCTGGGTAAAGGTAACGGTAAAGGGACCCCTGACCATTAGGTCCAGTCGTGGATGACTCTGGGGTTGCGGCGCTCATCTCGCATTACTGGCCGAGGGAGCCGGCGCACAGCTTCCAGGTCATGTGGCCAGCATGACAAAGCCACTTCTGGCGGACCAGAGCAGCGCACGGAAATGCCATTTACCTTCCCGTCGGAGCGGTACCTATTTATCTGCTTGCACTTTGACATGCTTTTGAACTGCTAGGTTGGCAGGAGCTGGGACCGAGCAACGGGAGCTCACCCCGTCGCGGGGATTCGAACTGCTGCCCTTCTGATCGGCAACCACTAGGCTCCGCGTCCCTCTTCCCCTGGGTAGTCTCATCTAATTGGGGCCATAATTGGATCCAGCCAGAGGGAGGAGCCATCCCAGACACATGCCTGCTCTCCAGGAACCTGTGGGGGAACTTCATTTACACATTTTTTTTAGAAAAGCAAGAGATGTGGTTGGCAAACAACTTGGATGAAAAAGCATGCCAATAGTTGATGTAAAGTCTTCCTTTTTCTGAAACAAACAGGCCCTCTTCACAGGACTTCAAAACCAAGTATGAAGGTGAAGCTGTGCTCTTTGATGGAGGTGGGGGTGGGGGTGCACTGAAGGGCAAAACTAGAGTGTGTTTTTGCCAGTTTGTGCCCACTCGGCTATAAGGCTCTGGGTCTGTTTCAAGCAAGGCCTGTCTCTGGAAACCTCTTGAGTAGCTTGGCTTTTCCAATAGGCTTATGGGAAGCTGTCAGACAAGGCAGCTGCAGTGGATGGAGGTAGCACAGACTGGGACCTCTGAGCTTCTGATCCCCAAGCTTCTTTCCTGCTCCGTGGTCTTGGGTGTTTAGGAGCAGACGTGAAAAACACAGGTCGGAGAGGAAGCTATGATTCGGTAGATCCTGGTTCATATCTTAGCTCTGCCATGAACTGAGCTATGCTAGTACCTCTGCCTCATCTCTGATCTACCTACCTTACAGAAATGCTCTTCATTTGAAATGGGCTTATTTCAGCCACTGCTTATTGCCTTGTTAATGGTGGTTACAGCACTCATGTGGGTACTGGGTGAATTAATGCCGTGTATGGTTACCTGGTTAACATTTGTTAGCACCAGAACACCATTTTAAACTGCTCGTGTAGTGTTTTTTTCTGTGAGTAGCAAGACTGCATTTGACCCTGGTTGCTATTAGTAACTTTAACATAACAAAATAAAAAAATTCCTTCAGTAGCACCTTAAAGACCAACTAAGTTTTTATTTTGGTATGAGCTTTCGTGTGCATGCACACTTCTTCAGATACCATGCACACGAAAGCTCATACCAAAATAAAAACTTAGTTGGTCTTTAAGGTGCTACTGAAGGAATTTTTTTATTTTACTTCGACCCAGACCAACACGGCTACCTACCTTTAACATAACAAGCAAGCAACCGTTAATGGCACCAGTTTGAAATCCTGATTCATCTAGAATGGTGTCCTGGTTTTCTTTTTGTTGTATCTCACTGCCAATCACTGAGATCACACTCCATTGAAACATATGTAATTGCCTTATACTGAGTGAGACCATTGGTGCATCCACCTCAGGCAGCAGCTCCCCAGGATTGAAGGTGGGCAAATATTTATCGCATGCCCTCAAATCACACTCTGGGTAGGAAGGAGCAACTCAGCCTTCATTAAGTGATGCAGAGCATGCTGCCTGATGAGAATCATGGAGCATTATTATGTGTTTTGCAAGGCTGTATGTGGAACAGATGCAACTCAAATGCCTTAGCATCCTTGAGAACCTTTTAAAAAATTGATTTGTTCATGGTCGAAAAACTTTGGGTCACTTAAAACCACACCACCATATACTTATTCACCCCTCTGACATTCATAAAGCCTTTCACAAGCATCATGCCAAATTCTCCTAATTTCAGCAATCATTATTTTAATTCCATGCATTGATTTGGAATTTAGAAGGCATGCAATTAGCAGCAAAATAAAGCATTTACCACATTTAGATATATATGTATATAAGCTGGTCATGGACTGTTTTCTAGGAGTTGTTTTTACTCTTTAGAGCGAAAATTTTAATTCGATATGCAAAGACCCCACACTGGGGTGGTCAGTTGAAGGGTAGGAAACAGGCAGGGATCCAGATAGGACATTAGTAGGTGGATAGTTTTAATTTGAGGTAGCTGTTCCAAAAGTACTAACAGTCCTTATTGTGCTACAGCATTTGATGTAGTACTTAGTGGTGGATTTGAAGCAATAAAGCATTGCACTGTTGAATGCTGCTTTTTCCACAAGTCTCTAGTCCACATTAATGGTACTTATTAAAAAAATGCTCACAGAAGGTTGAGGATTCCTCAACAACTCTTTGTATTTGAATAATCAAATTGTTTGCATAAAAATGAAATAAATGTAAACACACTTAACAAAATTTGCTCAGGATCCCTTTCCACTTTCCATCCCAGAAAACTGAATAATAATAATAATAATAATGATGATGATGATGATAATAATCTTACAAGGGAAAAAGGATTTAAAGACAGGAAGAAAGAAAAGTGTAAAAAAAGGACAAAATATAAGGGACATAGTTGAAAATATAAATGCTATATACTGGAATACCTCCAAGTGAGATGGCAACCAACCCTGTGTAACGTTTCAATGGTATCCATTTGTAAAAGCCGTTGCAATCAAAGGCCCCTAAAATTGTACAATTGTTAATGTCATCAGTGTGATACATGGGAAGAGATTGTGATTTTTATTTATTTTTTGCATGGATTTATCAAAAGTCTCAAGTGTGTGTGGTGCCAGCATGAATATTTAGAAAAGCTGCAATCTAGTCCTGCTAACATCTCTGTGGATTCAATTCTAGGGATATTTTTCCAAGATCACACCTGAAAAGTAAATTTCTTAAGCTGCTGTTAGTAAATGGATGGTGTGAAAGGTATTAAAAAGGCAGCTACTTTCTGTAGAATGTTATTGAACGTAAAATTAAAGAGCCAGCTGTGTGCAGGCACACACAAAATAATTTTAAAAGGCCACATTAGTGCAGACAAAGCACAATGCTGAGTGCTGTATTATTCTTTGGAAGCCAGGCTGCTGCAAAAGGTCAACAGCGCACACGTTTTCAAGAACAACCGGATCTTTTCTTTCTTTAGGCGAAAAATGGAAATGAGGGGTGTTGCAAAGTGGTGATAGATGGCAGTTTAGATTGATGTAGGTCTTAACAGAATAATAATCTGTATTTCACTGTACAGCTGATCCAATGGGATTTTGCAAGTTACCCAGCTGACATTACAAGGGGAATGGAATTAAAACAAAAACCATATATGTCCGGGTGTTAAACTTTTTTAACGCAGTAAAACACTTTTGGAACTTTGTCTGCACTTTGGGTTAACTAGGATATATCTACAGATACAAGAAAATGGACAGGAATAATCCGTTTGGCTTAAAATAATTTGGTTAACTGGCCACTAAATAGCACCAGACATTCATGCTAACACACACAATTGAACACAGTAGAATTGAGATTTGGGGACGGGGGACGGACTTGCATGCAAATTTGTTGAGCAAAATTTCCACTCGAAAATTAGTAATTTTCCGCTTCCAAATTAATAATCACACCACATTAATTCTAAAACATATTGTATTCGCTTGAGAAAAAAATACGTTAAAAACTTGCTAACATTTTTGCAGATGAACAGATTTAAAGCAACAACTTCAGTTCCTTATAAATTGGATTCACATTACCATTCCTCCACCCACAAACTATACAACATTTTCCACCTTCCAAAAACGGATTAGATAAAAACGGCACAGAAAGAAGCCCCTGTTCTGGTGATGTGAATCCATTCACTCATGGGTATCTGGTAAGGTGCAGAGCAAGGCAACTTCCCATGCTAAGTGTTATTATATCAGTACTTCATTTCTAGCCCAGCTAAATTTTAATGCATGATACAGGCCATTCCTTGCTTCCTGTTTTAAGGTTATAGGAGTGTTCCTGCAAATTGCTCCTATGCATATTCATACATCTACATTTGACAAAGGGTTAGGGTACAAGGAGCTGCTCCCAGGTTCTTGGGAGCATGAGCAGTGTTATCAACCTTTATAATATAACTTTTGGGATATGGAAGTTGCTTGGAGGAGTACAGGTAGATCTCATCTTACACTGGTTTTACATACGTGATTCCAGACCACAGAAAAAAATTAAAATACGGAGGGTTGGGAGATCAGGGAAAAACCCCAGGAGGGTCGTCCGAGGTTATGCAACGGCTCCTGTGAGATCTCATGGGAGCCCTCCAGGGCCTTCCAGAGCCCGATAAGCAAAGTGAGTGGGGTGGGGGGAGGCCCACTCAGTGACGATTTTAGACAGGGAGGAATTGTTGTGCAGAGTTGTTCTGGGGATCATTCTGCCTTTGCACAACTTTCCTTACAGGTACAATAGCCGGAATGTTATGTGTAAGTGGAGATCTACTTGTACTTTAGGGTCTTAAAATTAGCTCATGTAACCATTTTTTGTGGGTGGGGGGTGGCTTATAGCCAGAAAAAAACTTAAGCACACCTTTGGAAATTAAGCACTCCTGTTTTTGTAGGAGTGTGGCATTTTTTAACTTTCAGCTGCTTGGGTGGGAGCACTAAAGTGAGATTTCTCACCTGGGTAAGATTGCTATGAAAAAAAACTTAACAGGTTTCCTTAAACAGAAGCGCACACACATTGCTAAAATAAAAAAGACACTTGGTGTGCTGTGATGGATCAGAGGAAATCCACCCCCTTCCTTTACAGAAATAAATACACAGTACAACTTCTGTCAAATGGACACCTCTCAGCAGCTGACGTTTATCTGGAATAACGAGCACAATGCAAGTCCAGTACCTGGCAAAAGATCTGAATATGTGACCTGGCTGAATGAAGTTTTATTGTACCTTGCAAGGGAAGTGTAACGGTTTGCTGTTACAATCAAAAGAAAGTGAAGCTTCAGATATATGGAATCCATAGAGGATGCCGGGGCAAAGGCAGAGCCACACAAATAGATTCAATTTAGCTTCTAATACACGTGACAGGTAGGAGTCCTGGCTTTGTGTGGCTTTGAAGGCCTATTTAGAAGAGTAGTAGCTTCTCTAACAAGAGCCTACCCTGACAGCAGTGGGAGGGACGAACTCTGCTCATTTCAGAGCCCAGGACACGCTAGGAGGAGAAACGGGGAAACAAAGAGGACTACTTACAGCAATTCCATGCCCAAAGCCGGAGCCAGGCTGGGGGCTGGCAGCACTTATGTAGTTACCAACACCGGAGTCTTGACTGGCTGTACCGTAGAGGTCTGCAACAGGACCCGGGCTGTTCGCCCCTGGGAATCCTCCAGGCCGGGCTGGGTTGGAGCCTGCCGGGGAAGCGGGTGCGCCAAAATTCGGTTGAGCACTGTAGCTATTCAAGACTGGTGTGCAGAGAATAAAGCTGGGTATGAGGCCAGAAGCCGAGCATGCACAGTTATTACAAAGCCAAACACTAAAAAAAGAAAAGAAAACAGCCTAGGTCCAACTTCTAACACTTAACCAAGGCCATGCGATAGGAGAGCAAATACTCAATAATAGTCAGCCCATACTACTAAGAAGCTTGGAGCTCCAAATATCTAGAAATATGTATAAAGAGAGAAGGGGAAAAAAACCATTCAACACACTACTGCAACCAGAGACGGTAGGTGCTCAGTTTCACCAAATTATCACAAAAATATATATTTTTCGACATCTGATTTGATGCTCATGCAGTAGTAAAACGAGTTTTCTAGATCTGGGCACGTCGAGACAGCATTCACATCCCATGCAAACTACAAAGGAACTAGTTTTAGACTACACATTGTGTTAATATTGATATTAAATGTTGATAAGCAAAGAAAGAAAACCGTTTTTTGGATCCACTGAAAACTTTCAGATGAAATATATGTCCTGTCCACCCACCCACTTTTTAGCTCTCGAGGTACATGAAGATTGGGAGGTTTGAAATGCTTTTCTTTAAAACAAACAAACAAACAAACAAACAAACAAAAAAATGATATGCAATGGAACATTTGGGGTGTTTTAGGTACCAGAGGAGGGTTGGTTTCCCTTTCCTCCTCTCCTAATTTATAATAGTACCATAAGTGTCTGTCTCCATCTCCAAAACTATTATTTGGGCACTACCAGAATGCACAAAGAAATGAGTAGCTAGAAGCAGAAACAATCCTATAATCTTAATTATTTCGAGAGAGGGAAGGAGGGAGGGAAAAAATGTAAATAGTAATAAGGAAGTAAACTCCTTTAGCTGAAAGCAGGATACAGCTCTTTTGGACAACTATTTGGTAGAAAAAGTGAAATTAGCAGATTTAGTGGAGGAGGAGGAGGAGGAGGAGGAGGAGGAGGAGGAGGAGGAGGAGGAGGAGGAGGACCCAACCATAAGTAGTATGCTACAAAGAGAGAGAACTGCCAGCTTTATGCTTTGAGACCATCCACCTTCCTTCATGACTATATCAAGGCAAGCAGTGCTATTTCTTGAGCTGATCATTCTTGACCTTTCAAAATCTATTGCTTAATTATACTGAACAAGATGCTCTCAAATAGCTCAGACTATAATGCAAACCCAGAAAATGATGTTCCAGGAACGCTGTTATTAAATAAACATTTGCTGTTATTGGTCTATTTGCAATGCCTAGAGATGTTTGATATGTAAAATAATTGGTGGAAGTATCTGAAAAATTCTTTAAAAAAAAGAGAGAAAGAAACAGGATTAAATAGCAAAAAAGACACAGGGCCTGCCCTCTCTGACAACAAACTACAGAGCACCATTCCCTCTATACATCTGGGCAGAGTGAAATGGGAGGTTGCAAAGCCTTTACCATAACTTTGAATCTTTCAGCCCACCAAAGATGCAAGCTTGTAAGTTTCCCCAGAGGTCAAAATGCCACGTTGCCTGGAGGTATATAGTTGGGAATCCTGCCTCCCCTTTCCCAAGCTGAGAGAAAAATACTATCTGGGAGTAACATGCCCCTGGGCATTTCACATTAGTTTTCTTTCTGCATCTTGCTAGATTCCACACTTTTGAGGAAAACAGCTGTTTGTCTATTTACAGAAAACTCCACAACGTTTCCTGGAAAAGAGGGGCTTTCCCCAAAGCCTCACACATCAAAAGGGAATCTTTCTACCTCTTAACGAACACCCATACTTAAAAATGGATAAATTGAAAAAACAACAACAAATTTGGTACATCTTGAGCAACACAACTCTGCAAAGTCCTAAAGTAAAGGCCAGCTCTAAATGTGCAGCCCCTCCCATAGCAAAATATTTTAAGTATTAACCTGGTAGAGATAAAATGGGGTCTGTGTGCATGGAGAGAATCCATGAAGCAGTTATCCCTAGTGTCTGGCAGAGGGATAGGTGACCACAATCAGCACTAAGGTTGGGTAGAAAGGTCTAGGAAAGTAACTGCATTGTGCTGGACTGAAATGGCAAAACAAAGTACTTAAAAAAATATTAAAGATTAAATGTCAAGCTAACATTTGGCGTTCTCACTCATGGAGAAAAACATCCAGCTGAGATATTCAGAGGCCCTTTATTAACTTGCTAGAGCAGACTTTTCTTTTCCAGTTCAGTAAGGTGGATACAGGCCTTGCTGACAGCTCACCAGAAAGCCTCCGTTACCCAGGCAAATAAATGCTTAGGCTTCTGAAGTGAGTGATGCAGAGCCTCCACATGGAAGTGGCTTTAAATCACGCCAGATGGAGGCTGCCTTAGTGTGAGCTAGAGGTGGCTGTTCTGATAAGGTGAGGCGTCTTGGCAGGATGGGTGCATCCAAGGGAAGTTCAAAATGGCCACAACGCAGACATGGGCAGGCCTTGGTGATAGGCCAGTGGTGCCGGCTTATGCTGGGCTTTGAGAAGGAGGTAAGAGGGCTCTGGCAGGGTCCCAGAGCGCTCCTACCTCCTTCCCAAAGCCCAGTAAATGCTTACCTGGCATAGTTAATAATAATAATAATAATAATAATAATAATAATAATAATATATTACTTATACCCCGCCCATCTGGCTGGATTTCCCCAGCCACTCTGGGAGGCTTCCAACAGAAGTATTAAAATACAAAAAATTATTAAACATTAAAAGCTTCCCAAAACAGGGATGCCTTCAGATGTCCTCTAAGAGTCTGGTAGTTGTTTTTCTCTTTGACATCTGGTGGGAGGGCATTCCACAGGGCGGGTGCCACTACCGAGAAGGCCCTCTGCCTGATTCCCTGTAACTAAATCCGCCTCTGCACTAAATCCACCTCTGATGTAGAGGCCCTTGCTGGGGAGCTGCCCAGATAGCAAAGGGATCTCCTTATTTCAATGTGCTTACAAAGAAGCACAGGGGCTTTGAAGGGATATAATATTTTTTAGTTGTCTCAGGATTGTGCACCAAAGGAGCTGCTGTGTGTTTGGGAAGAGGAAACTGATGGTCCTGCCTTGTGCAAGATGGCTCCCTGACCTCTTCTGTGTTCCTGGTTGCCCAATGGCTATTTCCATTGCTCCCTTTTTGTGCGTTTCCTGCTGGCTCAGGATTCATGGCTAGATACCAAAATGAGTGCAATTCTGAAAAACAGATGCAAAGCTAAACACAGGCAACATTATCAGTAGATAAAAGACAAGCCTCTCCATCTCCACTCAGGTATAAGTGAGCCTATCTGTGGGGGCCCAAAGCGCTGAGGGAGGATTGACACACCAGTCAACTCATCTGTCAGATTTGGCAGCCTAACCATCTATTCTTTAATGGTGGTCCAATACTGTAAAATATGCCAAGATTTACTGCAAAGTAGGAGGTTTCAAGGACTGTTTTTGTCTCAACTGCTTGAATAAATATTCCAGGAACGCTTGTTTTATTTTATGATGCTTCCTTTCTTAGCAACGATAGGAACAATGGCTTCTTACTCTCTTTCCCCATAGTGGTGAAGATTCCATAATGATGATGGTGGAGGAAAAGAAGAAAACAGCTGCTGTTGGAGGGAACACTGCTTACCTAGCACTATTGCATTTAAAAAGGGACCTTTGGCTTTTTAACTGTACTGTACTGTACTTTGCTATCTTTCTGTTTTAATGTTCATGCAGTTTTGTAACTGCAGGCTCACCCCCCAGTTCTGGGATACAATCCAAATAGAATACCAAGGCTGAAATCCTAAAACTGAGGAGGGGAGGGTGGTGGGGGCCAAAGGCAGCTTATATACCTCATCCAACAACCTATTGGGCTCTTGCCAGCAGGGAAGGAATGAGGGTGCAGGTTCACTCTTGCTCGCCTATGTCCTTGGCTAGGGTTTTAAACATTTGTTTACATCAGTGGTTTTCAACCAGGGTGCTGTTGCTCCCTGGGGTGCCTTGGAATGTTGGTTCCTTCTCTCTGATTCCCTCTCATGTCTCTGCCTCCCAAAGGCTTGCACAGCTGTTTATTGCAGCAGCCCTGGCTATAAACTCTGCAGGTGAATGGTGCCTCTAGGAGGCCCCTCTCTTTGGGGTGGTGGGCAGCTCAGAGACCAGGGGTGGTGGCATCAGCTGCTCAGGATGAGGGGCTGCCAACTCTGCAGGCAGGGGGTGAGATAACTGGATTCCGCAGCCCAAAGGCATGCCACAGAAAGAATGTACAGTGGTACCTCTACTTACGAATTTAATGCGTTCCGAATGCACATTCGTAAGTAAAAAAAAAAATGTAAGTCAAATCCCATAGGAATTCATTGGGAGAAGAAATTCGTAAGTCGAAGCAACCCTATCTAAAAATTCGTAAGTAGAAAAAATCCTATCTAAACAGCATCCAAGATGGCGGACGGAGCTCCATTCGTAAGTAGAAACATTCATAAGTCGAGTCATTCGTAAGTAGAGGTACCACTGTAGTTGGTTAAGGGAGCCGTGGGCTCAACAAGGTTGAAAACCTCTGATTTAAATTATTCCCCTAGCATTGTTTCCATTGTTGCGGTTTAATCTTCAGTTTGGAGTGTGTCAGAGGACTGGGAAGGCTTTAGATCCAAGCCTTCCCCAGGTCAACACCTTCTCAGCCCTAGTGATGTCCGAGCTGCAATGTTGTGGTAGTGCAAAGGCCGCCAGAGTTTCCACAGCAGGAAGGGGGAATCCAAATATTAGATCTCTGTTTCCACTCTCAAAAAGTTCTTAAAGTTCATAGGAACCCTGCCTGGGACCAAAAGATTTTAGGACCTGTGAATTGTTTGCATTTATAGATGCCTTGCCAGGTATCCTAGCAAAATTAGATAATAATAATAATAATAATAATAATAATAATAATAATAATAGCAGCATTGTTTCCCTATAAGTGATCTAATGATTATAGCTTTTGTTGTCATCATAAAAGTTGATGCTTTAAAAATTCTTGACTGTTATGTGACAGTTCACCAAATCTTCTCCGATCAGTCAAATGTTCAACCCTACTTGGGGGAAAGGGGGTGTTGCATCACCCTCCCTTCCTCGGGGTGGGCCTGAATACAGTGCACCAAGCCCATGGGGCCATGTCAACAGTTTAGCCTCAACTGATTGCACACCAACAGAGGATGCATAACTGCACACAAGTCCAAGTTGCTTGGAGCAGTATTTTTTCCTTCTTCAAAATGACATACACAGTCTGCACTCATACCTAGGGAGAGCATTTAACTGGTCTCTGCTGTGCTAGTGGAAAGAGCCAAATAAGCTCACTCTGCTAGGGGAATTCTGGAAGATATCGATAGGGGGGGGGGATGTCCTTATTTATGGGAACAGCAACTGCAAAACAGACAATTTGCAAAAAAGTGTGAGCAAACGTATCAGATTCCAGAGGTTGGGGACTTTTTTCTCAGTGTACTGCCCAACACTCTGCCCAACAATTTTGGGCCCAATTGTTTTAGACTGCAGGAGCTTAGGGAACAGGAGCAAGCCCCCGCAGTGACCCCACGCCTTCAGGGACACTTGCCCCCTCCAAGCAGCCTTGCAACCAACCAACTGAATTCACCAGAACATGTTGAAATGTATCCTTTCACAATTGTTAAACACACACACACACACACACACACACACACACACACACACGAATGATATTGTTTGTACATTCAGGATTTGCTTGTGAAGTCTGAACAAAGACAGTTGACTATACAAAGTCAAGGGTAATTTCCCATTGTTTGAACATCATTTTGATAGTTCGCTGTGATCGCAGAATTTACTACAGGAGAAATGCAAAGCATAAAAAGCACGCCCACTGGGACATTATCTTGCAAATACACTATTAGAAGAGTAGAAGATGTCTCGGCTCCTTTTTTGTTCATGACCTACAAAACAGCGAGTTGCAAAAACTTCTGAGGAGCGTTTGGAAAAGCTGTTACAGAGCTGGCAGCCTGCAGTAGACCCAACACATTAGAGAAGACAGGTCTTGGAACTGCCACAGAGAAAAAGCACCTTGCAGAGACTGGCTTTTAATCAGAATATATTGCTGTAATATACTTCTCCAATACAAGCATCCTTGTAAGACTTAAAAAATACTGGGAGTTAGACGTGAAATATCAAAAAGGAAGGGAGTAGTCTTCTGATAATGTATTTCAGAAACAAATCTTAAATAAGCATGGGAGGTGATGGGAAAATCAGAGAACATGCCAAATCTAAAAGCTTAAAACCTATTTGAAGTGCCAGAGAGAATGTATAACTTGCAGGGTGTAATTTTTTTAGCTCAAACACTCTTATTTATTTAGACTGGACAACAAAAAGTGGGAACCTGCTGCTGTTTTGTTCAGAAGAACACTGAAAATAAAATTAAGGAGTTTTGAAACCCGGGGGTGGGGGAACAAAGAGAGATGCGAAAGAGAATCCCTGTGAGAAACGGGTGCAATGGCCTTGATCTGAAGACGCTGACTGCCTGGAGTCTTTAGGTGTCTTGGGGGGGGGGTTCTTTTGAGGACTGGGACTGCACAAACGTGTCCCTTGGGATCGCTTGGAATTCCAGTGTGCAGCCTTCTCACTCTGCTTCTACCACTGGAAGATTCTTGCCAGATGTCAGAGCATCGTAGCAGCTTTCCCGTCACCACACCCTGGCAGCCTACCTGGTCACGAGAATGAAGGCTTACTGGCACTGCATGGATTAACTGGTCCAGGCTTGGGGTTGGTGTTTTCAGGGCTGTGGCTACCTGGGCTTGGGGTCTCTAGGTGTGCAACTTGCAGGGAGAGCTGGTCTTGGAGTGAGAAGACCATGTTTCTTTAAACAGACATCTCAGCTCTTTTTCCCCTGAGTGGTGGACAAAGATTTCTTTTTGTCCTTTGTCTTCACCAATACTGTCTGGGTGATTTCCAAACAACTCCCTGCCTGAGGAGGACACCCTTGCTAGATTGGCCTTAGATCTGGTGTTGGCTCCCCAGTTCTGGAGCCAGGGATTGGTTTCCTCTTGCCACTACATTATTCATTTACAAAGCATTTATACATTTTGTATTTATATTCATCCCTTTAACCAAAAAGGCTCTGAGCAGCTTACAAAAAAACATCTCGCAATCTGAAAAAAGGCTTCACATGAGGGAAAAGGAATGGGAGGGAGGATGGAAAAGCAAGTTGGTGTGTTCTCTGATGCTATGCTAGTGTAATTTTATAAATATTAAACACTATATATAATTTTTATTCATGCCTTGTTGTATGCATCTATTACCTTGGGAAAGCTGGAATGTATTTGTATGTAATATGTGTTTAATATTATACATATAATTATGCATATAATATGTGGCAACTATCTGTAGTTTAAGCAGAACCAGTAAAAAATAACCTACTTCCCTTCAGGATTGAGGCTGGAATGAGGAAAAAAAATGTGTGTGGATAAACAACACTGTGATTTTCAGAAAATTCCATCCCTAAAGTTGACCCTTATGAGTTTCGTTTACGGGTTCTATTTTCAATGCTGGGCAAAAGATGCTGCATGGAGCAGTCTGGGGTGGGAGGCAGGAAAGAATAAAAAGCAATACTCTTCTACAGATGGATGGCCATTACACAATGTGTTCTCTTCGTCCTCTTAATTTTCAGGTTGCCCAGTATCTTGTGCAAATGAGCAATTTGAGCGGTAACATCCTTGCCATTCAACTTGAGATGAAAACATGATCTCTGCACTGAAAAGCTCTGGAATAAGTCAAATCCATTTCGCGGTCATGAAGTTTTATGAAGTACAGGGCAAAGCAATATTTTTGAAACAAGTAAAAACAAAAATGCACAAACAAAAAGTGATGGATTACTATTTTGGGCTCTTTTTAAATTGGGGTCATGCAGGTTGATGACTGCAATGGGAGGGGGAATATAGTGGTAAAAGCAGCTGTAATCTCCAGGTTTATTGGACAGTGGATCTAACCTTCCTGTCAACACCAGCCTGCAGCTCCCAAATGAGTCTCTGGTGAGAAACTAATAAAGTAGTAAAAGTCTGTTTCCCACCTTCCCCTTCAGAAAACAGAACTGGGCCACAAACAGGAATGAGTGTGGGAAGCTCTAATGCCACATTGTGTGCCCATTAACCTAGATTACACACAGAGGTCCAGCAAGTTCACATTCAATTAGGAGCTAAAAATAATGACATGGACTCGCAATCATGCACTTCACGTCGCAGACTCAGTTCCTCCGGCTGCTTAATAGAGAGAACAAGATGAGTGTGAGTCAGCAATAATGCATTGTTCAAAAGCGAACTAGGGGAAAAAGCCCTCCAACCTAAAACGCAGCCCCTTGGGGGGCACATTAGAGAAAGCGATGTATCCAAGCAATGGAAAACAACAGCATCGGGTCTCCGATGACCAATTTTGTCCAGTTGGGCTACCATAATTTAAAACAAGAGGTGGTGGTGGGGAAATAGGATTGAGAGGATCAAAGCAGAAATGGAATGTTTTAAGATGTAAGCGAAGAGGAGAATTTGAAGGGATAGCTTTCTTGCTGAACCCAGAGAAAAGAAGATTGGGGGGGGGGAGTTGCCATAAAGAGAGAACTATTCCCATAATCATTTAAGGCCATTTCACACATTAAACCAAGACAAACCTGAGCCTGGCACTGTGAGCTTTCAACTACAGACCACAGTCAATCACCGTACCTGAATAGTACATGTGTTTGCTGCACTCGCACATTACATTTTTAGATGTACACCTAAAACAAATAGCAGGTAGAGTAGCCCTAAGAAATGCCAAGAGATTTAGCTTGTAGAAATCTAAGATTCACCTGGGATACCACCTTCCACATTGCAGGGAAAACAGAGACCACTCACTTAATAGGTTTGTTTAAGCAAGCTAGGAAAAACATCCAGCAGATTCTGGATGAGCTGGTGACTACCCTATTATTTCAGGGAGTACTAAAAGGTGCTCAGGAGACAGTCAGTAAAGCAACGCTGTGACACCCCTGCTCCATCTTTTTTACTGTAAGCTCTTTTTTATGTATCTATAAAAATATCTGTAACTCGTGTTTTCTCCAAGGAGCTGGAGGTGGCATGTATCATCCTGTCTCATTTCTACCCCTGTAAGGCAGCATAGCCTGAGGTAGTGACTGGCCTAAGGTGAGGCCCATGGCTCAGTTGGGGGCAAGTGGAACCGGGGTCCCCAGTCTTTATCCAACATTGTAACACACTGAGCCCTGGTTTTCAAAAATGGGAAATTTATCACCCAAAGGGCAAATAAGTAAAAGAGCTCAGTGGTGGAGAGCTTTGGGGAGTACAGAAGGCAGCACTGATGCCAAGACAAGAGCTTTTTTCTGGGAGTACTCAAGGCTATGCAGTACTACTGACACCTTTTTTTCTAGAAGAAAAGCACTGGCACCAAGAAAACTCACTCTGTTCTTCCTCACCATATTGAGTCCAAGTTCTAATCCCTCCTTTTCTTTTCTTCCCAGTCAGAAGGAAGTTAGGTGGGTATGAAGCAAGATTGAGACATATGACGGTTCACTGCAGTATCAAATTTGGCTGGGAAGGGAGTGGGCTCATGCTACTACTAATGTTATTATTTATACCCTGCCCATCTGGCTGGATTGCCCCAGCCACTCTGGGTGGCTTCCAACGCTTTAAACATAACATATCATCAAACGTTTTAAAAACATTTTTAAAAAGGTCCTTGCTACGGAATGTGGCATTTAATATAAACCCCACCCCCGCTTTTCTCTGCTGGATCTCATCTCCTTCATTCTCTGAGGTCTTCATTTCCAAACTTCATTAGGGATATAACTGTTTCAATATATGTGTTAAAAATTCACACATTTCTGCACCCTAAAGTTTTTGATAACCTATACATTCCTACCTATAGATTTTAAGCATTATATATTCTGTAGGATCTCTTTGGTAAAACAATGTGCAATGTAACATGTACACACAGGACTCGCCTTCCAAACAGAATGTGTTCCCAGAAAATATTTTGTCTGGTGAGCATTCACATAACGAGCTGATTATATCCATTATTTCCTGTGGGAACATGTCTGATGCATGCTTTCTGCCTGCAGCCAATCAGTAAAGCCAAAGAAGGAATAACGGATTTGTCCAATCTTTCCTGCTTTCTGATTTGTCTGATATCTCACCCTCCCTCTGTGGTTTCCACTGAAAATGGCTGTTGCAGACTAGCAAAACACAAATGAGTAAGGAAGTGGGCAAACTTTGGCTGTTCAGATATCTGAATCAGCCACTTGTATAGTAAGGTTTGTTGTGTTCGGGTAACACAGATTTCAGATATACTGTAGAGCATTATGACAGCGGGGCCTGTGCATATGTGTGTTTTTAATCCAAAAAGTGAGTTTTTTCTTAATCTGCAGGATAAAGTGATTTGTGGTGATATAATGAAAAGAATACAGGCAGAATTATACCTGATGGCTCACCAGGACATAATGCCATTAAATACCTTTAAACATAAAATGCTACCTGCATGTACATTCTGGCTGTTCTGCAATGATCCTTAGAGTTCCCTCACCACAACTTTTTCAAGTTGTAGATCCTGTTCAAAGCACTTTTGCATGCACACTTAGAATCATAGAATTTTAGAGTTGGAAGGGACTCTGGGGATCATATAGTCCAACCCCCTTCAGTGCAGGAATATGCAACTTTCCTGTATGGGGATCAAACTGTGACCTTGGCATTATCAGCACCAAGCTCTAATCAACTGAGCTATTCAAAATACCAGTCAAACTAGTCCCACCATTTGTTTTGATCCTGGCTTGAGTATTCCTACTTGCTGATTTTAAACTATTGTATCTAAAACAGCTTTAGTTGTGCCTCAATGCTGGTCAATTTTCAATTCATTATATGATGAATTAACATATGCAAATGGGAAACAGGACTTTCTCTCCTGAGACAAAGGGGAATCTACTCTTCTGCTTACTGCATGTTTTGGAAGGAAAGTGAGGAGCCCAAATGGTGAAATATTAAAGCACCTTCCCCAATTTGGTGCCCTCCATATGTTTTTGACTACGGCTCCCATCAGCCGCAGGCCCCATGACTGTGCTGACTGGGGCTGATGGGAGCTGTAGTCAAAAACATATGGAGGGCACCAGGTTGGGGAAGGCTGCCTTAAGGAGTGCTTGTGTGGCAAGAGCCCAGAGCATGATTCTGCTGGCACTGCTGACAAGCGAGTGCTAAGGCTGGCTTATCAGGCACTTTGTCCTATGAACTGGCATGTTAACACAAAGCCTGCACACAAATTACTCCAGTTCTGGACAAGAAAGGTCACCACTGAAAGATAAACTCTCTTTGATAAAATGGGGAGGAATTTCCAGCCATGATTCATTATGACATCTGCCTTAGCATATGGCGCATTATACTGAGGTGGATTCACAAAGTGAGGGGGAAATGATGGCTTCCTATTTTCAAGGCAAAAGCACTTCAGCAATTTTACTAGGCTGTCAAAAAATCAACCCCATGTACAGGTATTTAGGCCAACTAGTTACGTAGGATTTTCCAAGGTAGGGAGGGGAGAGATGATGGCTGACTCATTCAAGTGGTGAACTCTATGTAAGTACGGTATATATTTAGAAGCCACCACATGCCTATGAACAACAGCAAGACATTCCTCCTCTTGTTTAAACAGAAAGGCCAGTAGGAACTCTTTCAACACATAATGTAAACCAAGGTTTCATTGCGAGAGTTCATTCTAGGTGGAATGCAGAATTTGCAAATCTGCATTTGGTGATGATTCAAAAACAGGTGTGATGGGGCCCTGAGAAGATTGTCAGTTTCAAGAGAGAGTGTGCTAAAAATCTAAAAGTCATAGATACATTTGTGGAATCCTTGTAGAAAACAATGGCCAGGTTTGGACATAACACTAAGTTGTAATTTAGTGAGCCTGACTTGTCTGCTCTCCCCTCTCTTCCTGTTACAGCCACAAAGAACCAATCAAAAGCATTTTCAACTAATCACTGTTTATTGTTTCATCCAAACCAGGATTTTCATTTAATTTCAACAATGGCTTTATCCAAACAAGTCAGGATCAGAAAACACAATTTGATCTTGGCTTGTTTGGACAAACCATAGTTAAATCTAACTATAGTTCCCAGTTCAGTTGAACTGATAAACTACATGAAGCGTATGCAGCATAAGATAGGTGCACTGAAGAGGTATTTAGGATCAGATTGCTAATGAAAGAGCTCATCAAATGTCAGAAACAAATTTCTGGAAGAAGTAAAGTAAAAGATTCTCAGAAGGGTGAAGTATCATTCATGCACAAGCACACACACCTTATATTCTAAGCATCTCTTTCAAGTCAAATACCTAGCTAATAATAACTTTCAACAGAATATGCAGTTTGAAACCTTTTTGCATCAAAATCTCTGGGGTTCAGAAGAATCTTGAAAAAACCAACACAAATTATTAGGGTCCTTTATTTAATCTTTAAAGACTACAGCTAAATTTTGATCCACACCCATCATAAGAGGAGGGAATGCACTTTTTAGTAAGCTCAAGAATTACTTCCAAGTAGACACGAATAAGATTGCCCTGCACATCTAATGAGCTACTTCACTCTCTGCTGTCATGCCTCTACAAAAGGTTTTGATTGACATTTGATCAGATCTGGAACAGCCCCTGAAGCAAAGTCGACAAAAATTCTAGAACTAAAAATTCTAAAAGGATGGAGTGAAGTTTGGTTGCCAACCATTAAGTGGCATACATAGCATGCAGATCTCTTTCTGTGCACCATTAAATACGTGATGCTATTGCCATTTTTCTTCTCTTTTGCTTCCCCAAATGAATGAAATTCTATACAAACCTGGGCTTTTAAATTGATCCGGGCTGGGAAGGTGGTGAAGGGGGGAGTTACTCGCTGAAGCAGGGTGCTCGCTACGAAGCATCTGAGCCACCCGAGGCCCCATGGAACCATAGTCCGCATACGATAATTGAGCCCGTTGGTCACCGGGCGGAGAATAGAAACCGTAATCGGGGATCCCTGGAGATACAGTGACTCTATCATTGTGGATACTGGATTGGTTCTTATTTTCAATATTAAATTGTACTTTATTATTATTATTTTACAGTTACAAATCACAGAAACAAGAGCAAAAATATATGTATGTAGGATTTTGAGGAGCACGTGGACCACAGCTTGATCATACAGGCTCCAGGGTCCTTACTCAGACTCATAGGTTCAGAGGCATTGAGCCTGGATTTTGTAAAAACTAAAAAACCATTAACTCACCATCTGATGTACTATATATTCTTTTCCAAAACAGGCACAAGAACAGAAGTATGAAAACACAGAGCCCCGACTGATTAAAATGACAACCAATACAATACATACGGAGAAGTGTAGAGAAAAGCCGAACCAAGCTGGCTGGGCCTAACCTTGCAAAGCTACAGGGGTTCATCCACATGAGTTCCCTTTCCCCAAACACATAAAAAGCAAAAATTCCCCAACCACCAGGTGCAATGTATACAGTGTGTGTGTGTGTGTGTGTGTGTGTGTGTGTGTGTGCGTGCGTGCTGCGTGTGCATAACTATTTGTACCAAAGTATATCCATGTATTTATTGAGAAATGTTCCTTATTTGATCTTACCTGGATTTCCTGTTGTACTGGATCCTACAAGATCACCCCCCCCACCCCCATTTTAGAACTGCATTGTGCACGGTTTGGAGTTTGTGTTAATGCCCTGGCCAAAAATGTTGAACTTCACAGAGCCCCAAATAAGGTGAGTGAGTCTCACACCATAAAAAGCTATGGCTTTAATAAGGCAGTTTGTAGATTTCAGTTGGTTTGGGTCCCAGTAGGAAGTAAACAGAAGTTGATTTCTATTAAACCTCGTCACAACCTTCAGACTGAGAACTAGTATAAGTAACAAAAAATAATTAATAGGCAAGTATCACAAATAGTTGATCTACTCCACATTTCACCTAGCTAAGCAGGGGGGATCTCGAAAGAACTAAGAGTCTTGCTCATTCAGGGCAATGACCCATCTTGTTCAGCATCCTGTTCTCACAGTGGCCAGCCAGATGCTTCAATGGGGAGCCTGCAAGCAGGAGCTGAGTGCAAGAACGCTCTTCCTTCCTGTGGTTTCCGGCAACTGGTATTCCAAAGTATACTGTCTACAAATAGTGGCTAGTAGCCAAGTTTGACGGAAGCAGTGAGTGAACTCCACAACTGGTTGGGATTTGGGATATTAAGCTTGTTCTTATTTCACATCATGGGCATCCTTTAAAGGACAGCAATTCTCAAATTTGTTGGTGTAAAAATGTCTGCATGCATCTTAACAAATCAGTCTACACATTTATTCTCCCAAGCCACGTGGACTAGAGGTACATTTTAATATCTGCGGTAAACAAGGAGGAAAGATTGTTTGCCACTTGCATGACAAAGGCACAGGCTGCTGACAGCAAAAAACGCCCCCCCCCCAATAATAATCAGGAAGACTTTTGCTCTTCCACATTCATAATTGCTTTCCAGCAAAAGGCAAGAGCAGGTCTGAACTTGCAAGACAGAAAAGATGAACTTGAATAAAACAGAAAGGAAGATTTATTTATTTATTTATTACTTTCAGCATCAAGTGTATCACCAAAACAGATCACTCCATTATGTAAACAGAGCCTCCAGATGGTGAATTCAGGAAAGAATTGAACAGGGAAAAATAAATAACTCTCAGGAAATTACTTTTCTGCTCCTAACTTCCATGAATCTCTACAGAGTTTTGTCATAGTTTCTTTCTCATTAGATCGTAGCACAAAGCACCTGTATTATTGAGTTTATCTCTTTTTTGAGGTTTGACCAGTACTCTTAAATATGTGCTGCAAAGCAGCCACTTCCCGTGTGCCTTTGTAACTTGTGAAGGGTCAGATAGCTACCTATTTAGGTCCCAAAGACATCTATGCCAGATCTCCCAGAAGCCAGACAGAACAATGCATGTTGACTCTCCTCTGTTTCTCAACACACATCTTAAGAGTGCACACCGAGAAAAATGAGAGGGGAAGTGATTTCCCACACAAGGACTTCAAAGCAGAACCCACCCATGCAGAATTAATTTACATGCCAACTAATTCCCCTTGGTGTGGTGTTCCTTGCAGGAGTCAGGACTGACAAACCCTGGACTTCAACTCTTTCTCTTTCCAAGTGCATCAGCCATTGGGAAGTGACCCCAAATCTGCTTGTAGGCCATTTTCTGCAGGATCGTGCAACATGGGGAATTTCTGCCCAAGTGGATGTAAATAATTGGTCTCTACTGAGGGCCTGGCCACATCGGGGCTGGCCTACTATCTTGACCCTCCAGAGGACACTTAACAACTATGTGTTCCAACTTTAGCGCAGAATGATGGCAGCATATGTAAACGCTTCTTTATTAAGGGTACTTTCCAGAAGAACAGCTGTACAAACATTGCCTGAGATTCTGCTTTATCTTGCTATCCTTGCCTGGCTGTGGACCACAGTGCTGAGAAGTGAAGAGAACCCCAAAAGTCACTTCTGGAGGTCAAAGCAAAACTTCAGGAAGACTCAAAATGCTCTCAGATTGAAAGTTCTCACTGACAGCAACCTGTCGACACAGCTCCCTGTCTCTCTTTTTCTCTCCTCTCTTGCCATAAGCAGCCACATGCAATTTGGCAGCCGTTTGCACCATCAGTGTTTATGATAATAACCGTGCGTGCTTGAAAGCAGCAGGAAATTTTCAATATAACTATCATTAAGACAAAACACTTTAAATCAAAGCCATTACTGCTACTGAGAGTTAAAGCTCACAAGATTAGGCCGCTTTTTATCTTTATGAAAAATTCATAGAACAAGCTGCCAAACATCATTTTCCTGCTCGAGAGAGTAAATGATATAATAATATTTAATGCTGCCGATACAGATGAAAGTGGAGGCAGAAGCTGCGTGTAGTAATGTGTACATCAGGGAGACGCTGTCGAACAAGGAGCGCCGACACTCAGCACATGTAGCGCTGGGCATACAAGCCAACGGGAAATCTGCCGTTACCGTCTCCAACTTTTACACTTCAAAAAACAGCGGCTGTTCTTTGACGTTGCTTAATTTGGGTTGCTAGTCCAACGTACAACATTGGAGCTAAACGGGTCCAAAGCGTGCTTCAGAACTGTAAGGCTGGAAGGACCCAACAATAGGACATGCCCCCTGTGTGGGGCTTCCCTCGAGATTGGTGGAGTAGTTGCAGGGAGTGCAGAATGCAGCTGCCAGGTTGTTGACTGGAGCACCGGGACGCACACATGTTCCACCTGTGCTGAGGGACCTGGACTGGCTGCCAGCTAGCGTCTGTGTCATGTTCAAAGTATTGTTATTAACATATAAAGCCTTGGACAACCCTAGGCCACGTTTTTTGAAAGACTGCTGCTATGGACACTTAGACAATCTGGAGGGAAATGGTTTGTGGCACCATACTCTACAGAATATCATAGGGTGGTGACCTAAAAACAAGTGTTCTCCACTGTGGCCTCTGCTTTATGGATTGCCCTATCGTCTGCCAGACATTGCTTCAGCCACTTCCTCTTACCTAGAGTTTCCCTGGCCCATAAGACTGGACCCTGTTTTTACTAGAATTGCTTTGATTTGTTTTTATTGTACAGTTTCACTGTTTTTATGTTTGTAATTTTCTACATGGTTCAGAGATTTTAAATATTAAGTGGTTGAGAAATGCTTGTAAACAAGTAAAAACAGACAAGTGTGAAATGCCAAAATACTTTGGCAAAAAATGTCCCATTGTGCCTTCCGTGATTGACAAGGGTCAGGTATTGCCGTGAGCCCTGTGGCCATTTATCTAGTCCCCTGACTGACTGGAAGAGGGAAATGCAGGCAGTTTGAGCCAAGCTACAACTCTGCAAACTGGCATCTTCCTGGTCCTGGAAGTCAGGTGATACCAAAGATTCTGTGGTCCTCCCATGAGCCCCAACCAGCATGGATAATGTTCAGGGACTGATGGGAGTTGTAAGTCAGAGGTGGGGGCTGTTGTAGGTTTCCCATCCCTGGTGCAGGGTCAGTGCAGTACATGGCTGCTTAAATCTCTAGTTCCTCAGCAGTGGTCATGATCAACCAGTGTGACTGAGGAGCTTTGCCAAGCAAACCCTCAATAACTTTACCAAAGGTTTCCTTGTTGCAGACTCAGGAAGAAAGTGTCATAATTTCCCCTAAAACCTGCTGCAAACATTCTAGCTGCACACACCCAGACGTTTCTACACGTTACTCAATGGAAAGCCTTATTCCAGGCATAGGCAACCTTGGCCCTCCAGATGTTTTGGGACTACAATTCCCATCATCCCTGACCACTGGTCCTGTTAGCTAGGGAGCATGGGAGTTGTAGTCCCAAAACATCTGGAGGGCCGAGGTTGCCTATGCCTGCTTTATTCTAAGACATCATGCAGGCACCATTTCTTACATTTTAAGGTGGGATACAAGACAGACAGACAGTCAAGACTCGCTTGCCCAGGGGAGATAATATCACACTGTCATACTTGACCCAAAGATGATCTGACTGATTTTATTTTTTATCTGAATCTTTCTTCAATAGAACTCAATGAGATTTATGTTGAGGCCCCAATCAGTCTCCCATCCAGGCCCTAATGAGAGGCAGGTCTGCTTAGTTTCAGCAAGGCTGCTGCATCAGATGCCTTCAGATCTTAGGGCTAGTTGAAATTGGCATTTGGGATTGTGTTTGTGCAATCTGCCATGGGATTATAAACTGCCCAGTCATCATGCCAATTGCGCAGGTCACTCTCTAAAGCTTTAGCCAAGTGACCTGCAAAACTGGAATGCTGATTGGATCACAGGGCAGAAAGGCCTTTCTTAAGCAGATGGGGCTCAGTGTCTTTGAAAGCAAACTATATAAGATGATGTGCCACTAAGAGCACATTTCTGTAAATTTGGTGGTGCTTTCAAATCTTAGAAAGATGTGAACTGCTGCAGACCTGCTGACCACAAGAATTCCTAAACTTAAGAATAGATAAAAACATTGACAGGATGCTTTGGAAACCCCTGCTACAATAAATCAAATTGGATAATTGCAGTGATTCTTTCTGACCACAAATACTGTGAATTAGTTAACTGCAAGATGAAGAAAACCCAAACCAACAAACAATAAACAGCAAAAAACCCATATACAATAAACAATAAATCCCACGAGAACACTTTCCTCCCTGAAACATAATCAAGTTGAACCCTTACCTTGCTAAGCATCTATTGATGCCCACAGACATTCAAAAAAATGGTAAAGGGGGTTCCCAGGTATGAGGAAAGTGCAATATCATGGGGCACTCTGTGTACCACTTTGCCACCTGAACACACTCTTAAAAATCTGCTCATCTCTGGGTTGTCTCTTTTTACAACCATATGAGCTACCGTAAGCAGCAGCAGGGCAGGGCATTGAAACAACTTGAAGAAAACAGGGTACATTCTTCAGTGCTTCCCTTAAAACAAAGGTAAGGAACCTTTGTTCTATTGAGGGCTGCGTGCCTTTGGGAGTCAGCTGGGGGAGGGTGTTGAATGGTAGTAGTGGCAGAACCAAAGAGCAGAGGACGAAGCTAGATACAAAGTGTGTGCATAGGGACCACTCATTTTCTCTTTCTACTACCCCTTCTCATCCCCTGCCTGATGGGCAACCAGGGAGAGGCAGATCACTCTTGCCCGTGATCTGCAGTTTCCCTTTTTTCTCCTCCCTCTGTCTCTGCTTTCTTCCTCCTCCAAACCTTCTCTTTCTTCCTCCTCCAAACCTTCTCTTTCTTTCAACTTTCCTCACCAGCATGAAATTAGACCAAGGGCTCCATGAGACGAGACAGAGGGCAACATGCATTAGGCTGGTTTGGTTGCAGGTTGCCCAACCACTGCCTAAAAGCAAACATCCATCATGCTGAAAGGGCCTGTAAAAATTCTAGTCTCAAATCTCTCATTTGCTACAAGGTGGTAGTCTCAGAATTGGACTTTGGGGCAGATGACCAGAGCCCCACTCAGCAAAATGAGCAAGAGGGCTACAAAATGCAACATGACTAAACCTAACATCTTAAGAGGTGTGTCCGTGTATGAGGTTAATAAGCCTAAAATTACCTAACTATGCTACTGCTGTCACTTCCACGATGTTGCTCTAAATAGGAAATAGTCTTGGTGTCCCTGTACAAAATGAAGACCACCTGGATTTTAGAGTCTGTTCAAAAGGTTAGAACATTCCTCTCTGCAAGCTTTGGAACATATTGATTGCTTCATGTAACATAACTGGGTAACATAATCACAAGGGAGGTTAAATGCAGCTCAAAGAGCCATTGTGCAGCTGGGTTCATGATACAGCTCAAAAGATATTCGGATACATTTGTAGAAGCTAAATCCCCATGGGCATGTATAAAAAGAGCTGCAATCTCCAGGCTTTAGCATCCTGCTTTGTGGAATATGGACACAAGCCAGCGACAGCTAAGCAAGATCAAATCCCACTGAAATCCATACAATTCAAAAGGGTCAGTGGATGTAGGAGAAATGCCATACATCTATTGCTGCATAATGTGGTCAGAAAGGGTGGTGGTGTTACAAGAGGATACATGGGACAGAGGACCACTGGCAAAGACTGAATCCAGAATACATACAGTGAAGCACAGTTTGCAAATATTGCTGATAGGTTGAGAATATGATTAAGAAAAGAGCTGTCTCTTGCAACTGGTTCCTATATGAAGATGGTGCATCAAAGAGTTTTGCACAGATCACATGGTGTTGAATTGTAGAAATGGCCCAAAATACCCCTGTTCCAGGTTGACACAGAGAGGCCAGAATGAGAACTCAGGAGAGCAGGAAAGATGTGCACCTCTCAACTTGCATCAGTATTATCTTCAAGATGGTTTGTCATAAGATAGGAAGGATTTCGTCTTTCCCAAAGTTCTGCTAGGGACATAGCAACTGTAGTGTAGAGAGGGTGTGAGGGAATTGCTCTTTTGCAGTGTCAGATAGATGAGGCACCGGGGCATTTAGACAACTTCTTTAAAGCCACTAAAATGGCGATAGGTTGGGGCACTTTGACGTCTAAGTTAGCCACCTGTCCAAAGCCATAAGTATATTAGAAACAACTACATCCTTAATAGCTGTTTTAGCTGAGTTTAAACTTGCACACTGATAAAGGATTGTCGACAAGTGATTGGGAACAGATTAACAAAATACTTGACACACAGCAAAGTATATAAAAAAACCCCTCACAAAATAAAATCCTGCACTCGCTCATGGAGGCAAATAAATACATTTCTCATCTTAGCTGTGATGTTTCATGAGCAATCAATATTTATAACCTAATCAAAATCTCCCATATTGCGAATTAAACACAGTGTCATTTTCAGATGGGGCCAGTGCCATCACACGCGAGGCCGTGCAAAGCTTCTCCAAGAGAAACGGCAATCAGGGCGCCAGTTCTTCTTGCAGCATTTGACAAAAGAGTTTCCACTTGAGGGGCTCATCTTTAATCATTACAAAAGCACAGAAGTTTAATCCATTTTTGATGTAAGTGCTAATAGCTCTGTGTCCTTGAAGTTCAAAGTGGTCTTCGTGCATGCCACTAATTAGCCAAGCAAGCAGCCAGTCTGCTCCCTCTCATGCTTCTAATTAGATCCTTAACAACAAACAAATGTCGACCTTTCAAATGCTGTGCTACATTTTCGCTCTCTTTTTGTTACATAGTTTTGGAGGGCAGAAGATAACCATCCCCTCGGAAAAGCCTGCACCGTATTTTGACATCTCATCCAGATTTTTATTATTATTATTTTTTTGAGTGGGTGGGGGTGTGTGGGAAGGGAAGACAACAGTCATAGAGGCTGGAGATTCCAAGGCAACCTGTCAAAATAGTTGACCGTGCCAATCAAACTGGTCAGCCATTTTGTTTTTTTGGAATAGAAGGAAAAAGTCGATGGTTGACAGCAACTTCAGCCACTAGTTACCTGTTCCCCTTTTGGGCTATTCATTTTCACTTTTTCGTTTTTCATTTTTAGTTTTTTTGCCATTCGCCTGCATGACGAATGATGCCGCTATATCGTAAAGCATTTTGCTGTGTAGCTTCTTCACCTACAGCAATGGAAGCTGGTGGTCAAATTCTTATCATGGTGATTTTTTTATTGCTAAAAATAGCTACTCATGAAGCCACAATATATAGCACATGCTCCTTATCTCACACCTGCATTTGAGAGTGGTCTGGACTCCAAGGAGCTCTTCCAATGAATAAAGAGGAGAAAGGAATATTCAAAATACTTATATTTTGAATGTCTTATCTGATCATGAGTGAGTCACTGAAAACAGTGGGCAGAACAAAGAGGTTACATGATCTTTAACACAAGTTGATAATGTCAGGAATGAGCTGGTGATGGCATGCAGTGGAATACAGGATGGTAAAAAGTATGAAGTGGATTTCTGGAAGAAGGTGCCAGGTGAGGCCCAAGGTGCTTCCAAGGAATATCTCCCCAATCAGTGTCTTCACTGGGTTAGAACAGTGTTTTTCAACCACTGTTCCGCGGCACACTAGTGTGCCGCGAGATGTTGCCTGGTGTGCCGTGGGAGAATTACTTTATATATAGTCAATATAGGCACAGAGTTAATTTTTTTAACATTTTCTAATGGTGGTGTGCCTCGTGATTTGTTTCATGAAAGAAGTGTGCCTTTGCCCAAAAAAGGTTGAAAAACACTGGGTTAGAAGGCCGCAGAATAAAGCTAAGTTGATGTGCTCTCTAGACCTTCACATGCCAGTTATCTGTTTGCCATTACTCTACAGTATATATAATCCCTCATCTGAAACCCAACTACCTCATCTTTCTTTGCCTGCTTTGCTTGCTGTGTTGAAGACAAATACTCTTCACTAAGAGTAGGGCTGCCATAGGTCCCGATGCAGCCAGAATTCGGCCCTTGTAAACTTTGCCTGGGGAGGAAATTGCTGTAATGTCCGGGAAAATCCAGACATACGGCAACCCAAATCCTAAGTGTAGATTTTGGAAAATTTCCTTTAAAAATTGCTATGTAAAATGCCCTTCATGGCAACATATGGATATATATATTCTATATTTCTCAGGACTGAAATACCTCAAGGGCCACCCGCCTCCATATGAACTCTGAAAACTTCTGTTATCTGTTGCCCAGCTCTATTCAGAAGCCCAGCGGCCATTCCATTATAAGCAATACAACAGCTCATCCTAGTTCAATATGGAATCATTTCCAAATCATTTGCCTTTTTTATCCGAAGGAATGGAATAATCTCTCTGACTTTTTCACTCTCATTTTAGCAATGAGTCTTTTACTGCTACCTTTTTGCCACTGGTGGCCAGATTTGCATTAATTGTTTACCACAGCCTGGACAGGCCTTTTATTAATATTAATGAGTGACTGGGAAGAAAGGGACCCTTTATTTTTAGCCTACTCTAATTGTGTAGTAATTATTCATCTACAAAACAAATGAGCCGAACTCCATTGCTATGGCAACTGAAACTCTGGCCTCCCACTGTAACACATTAATAGGCTATTGTTCCTGTTAATTTTAAATTGAGGCCTTTTGTGCAGCTACAGATATGAAAAAGAGGCAAATTAAAATAAAACCGGGACTTAACCTCATATTTAAGTCAGAATGGTGATTGTCCAGGCATGGTGTTAAGAGAAAAGTCACTTGTTGAAATGCACTGTGGTCCTCTACATATTATTTATTAGGGGGTATTTATATATACTGCTTTCCAGCAAAAAGTTCTAAAAGGGGTTTACATAGTAAAACAGGGCAACAACTTGAAAACAGTATTTTTTTAAAAAAAGATCCTAAAGTTTCCACAATAGTTTTATGGTTCTCCAAAGAGAAATATTTGAACAAGAGTAATAGGGTTGGGACGCAGGTGGCGCTGTGGTCTAAACCACTGAGCCTAGGGTTTGCCAACCAGAAGGTCGGCGGTTCGAATCCCCGCAATGGGGTGAGCTCCTGTTGCTCGGTCCCAGCTCCTGCCAACCTAGCAGTTTGAAAGCACGTCAAAGTGCAAGTAGATAAATAGGTACCGCTCCAGCAGGAAGGTAAATGGCGTTTCTGTGCGCTGCTCTGATTTCACCAGAAGCGCATAGTCATGCTGGCCACATGACCTGGAAAAACTGTCTGCGGACAAATGCCGGCTCCCTCGGCCAGTAAAGTGAGATGAGCACTGCAACCCCAGAGTCATTCGTGACTGGACTTAACTGTCAGGGGTCCTTTACCTTTACCCTCAATAGCGTGCTACTCTTTGCTGCGGACAATAAAAAAACCCTGAATGTGTGAAGGCACTGTTTGGACCCAGGAACTATCAATGGTCCTGGAATAAATAAGCAGAAAGATGACAAATGAGGGTATCATGACTCTGCATCAGAAGGGGAGGGGAGATTATTTGTGGTTCTAATATATAGCTCTTGCATTGCTGAGCTAATATGAAAAATAGCAGGAAAAAGGTGAGGTCGCACTCATATTCACATGGGCAATGTTTATGCACAGAGGATTGCGTTCTGCAAAGAAAAGGCATGTTAAACTAATAACTGTGCATGCAAAACTGTTGGGAGGTGCAAGGAATCTTCCAAGCTTCATCTTTTTCATTGCTATAGCATCTCTATGAGGTAAGGCATCCCTATTCTTAGCCTAAGGAAATTGAGACTGAGAGACAGCAGTTTGCCATCTCACAAACCTAGTTATTTGTATCTGACACTTTCTCAGAAAGATTCAGGGCAGCTGAGCTGTGGCTCCCTAGCGGTCTTCAATCTATAAAGTGTGGCCTGCTAGGTTTTAACTTGCATGAGTTCAAACATTACCTTAGTTGATCCCCCAATGTCCTGAGGGATTTGAACCCAAGTCTTTTGAGGTATGGATCCAACACTTGGTCTACCCTGGCTCTCCATCATTGTGCTTCTGCCTATATCTGAAGAAGTGCCTGAATAGCTTTTAGATTGCCAGAACCCTCCTGGGACTATTATAATGGAAAATGGATAATGATTGCAGGAAAGAGAAAGAGAAGACCTCACTCTTTAGCTTTGTTCCATCAGGGAAAAATTGAGTTACGTGAAGTGCCTGTTCCAGGGCTTGCCAAGAGTAGAGTAAAATTCATTCATGGAGCGAAAGAACCTTTTAGAGCCCCCTTTCCTCTGAACACATGATTAGTCTGTTTGGATCACAGGAGTGAAGTGAGGCACCCTGCAAGTCCGAGCGGGTTCCATGGAAGAGTGTTTGCCCATTGAAAATAATTCCACTGATTGAGAAGACCATTAAAAGTTAGTGACTACATTCATTACAGATTAACTTATACCGTACTTAAGCCTGCTCTCCTGAGCTGGTCACTAATTGCGCTGGAGATGATTTATCAAGTGCCCTGGATTTTCTATTACAAAATAAGTGATTAAAAGCTAATACATTTTACCCACAATAGACTCAAGTAAAATTACTGCAGCCAGAGTCAGAACTTGGCCGCAGCATTCACAGAAATCCTCAGTGTGCAGGAGGGTTAGTGCTTCACTAAGAAAGAATGTTCTGCCCTTGAACGAAGAAAATTAATGGATGGGGTGCAGGTGGGCATCCCAGAATATGCTCACAGGTATCCAACTTCTATAATGGTAGGGGTTTTCCTCCTGTGAGCACCTCCAGAAGCCGAATGGAAATCATTCTGTTTTAAGGTTTTTTTTTGAAAACAATGCAGGAAAGCATTACTTGCAGGAAAGTAATTGTACGTATAACAGGGAGGGGCAAACCAGCATCACTAGAATTCTTTCTCTCACTCTACCTACTTAAGGGAACCTTCAGGGGCCTAGTGATGGCACGGGTTGCAATTTATTTTTCTCTACTGACGTGTCACCCAGGCTCACAATGCCTTACTGCAACCGTTTTAAAAAGAGGGTTGATTGGCTGATAGAGGAATGGGATCCACGGACAGTTTCCCTGCAGCTTTTAAAGAATGCTCAAACAAGCAGCAATCCTCAATGAAGTTAGCCAAAGCAAACTCCCCATGACACTTTTTCAGGCACGGAATAGAGAAAAGCTGCCTTATGCCAACACATTGGCCTATCTAGTTCAGGACTATTTACGCTGATTGGTAGGGGTTCTCCATGGTTTCAGACTGAGGGGGAGCATCTTTTCCCAGTCCTACCTGGGATTTAACCTTCTGCATCAAAAGTATGTGTTCTACTAAAGAGCCACATTGTACTTTGAGCAAGAGAGGAGCCCCAGTGACAAAGCATCAAGGTAACAAGTGAGTTTGGCAGCAGGGCGAGAACACCAGGGCAGCAAACTGTCTCACCTTTTTATCTATCAAAGCACAATTTTTCAAGTAAACAAATTCAATATGTAGCAACAGCAGGCATGCAGGCAGAAAGCCAGCAGGGGTTTGAGAGCTTTCCAGCGTACTACATAAAGAGCCACATCAGGGCCGGACTGCCCATGAGATGGAGTCAGGGAGTTTTGCCTAAGACGTAGCACCCCCATGGCTGCCCCACCTGGCCCGATGCAGCAGAAAAGCAGCACCAGCAGCTGGCAAGATCTCAGGAGATAGCTCTAGGAGAGCATGAGATCTCCTAAGATTTTGGTGAGACCTTGCCAGAAGCCGGTGCTCTGCGGGTTGCCACCATGCCACACAAGTAAGGAAGGCTTGCAGGGCAGCGCATTCCCATTTTGCCTCAAGCAGGCAAATGAGATGCGCCACCTGAGTCACATGCATGACTCTCTGCGGGACAGGTAAAGAAGAGGCTGAAAGCCAGGACCTTCAAGGTACCTTCCGTTCTGTGTGCAGGCTGAGCTGAGGAGTCTAAATGTTTGGATCAGACAGTGGCATCAAGGGGAGGGCTTTGGGTTTCTTGGGCACTAGGGGATTGTTTAGGGACAAGCCAGGCTAGTATGAAAAGGATCGTCTCCATTTGAACCAGATGGCTGGCGCTTAAAAGTTAGCAGACCAGCTTTGAAATGTGGGGAAATTGACAGGAGCTGAGGACCGTCCAGTCTGGGGTGAACCATGCCTAAGGAACCAGGGTAATCTTTTTTTTCCTGGTGGTCCAAAAGGGGACAAGTAGAACTAGGCAATGGAAGTGCAGGGAGACGCAAAAGCCATTCAAATATGTCCAAGTGCTATGAGTTATATATGCTAGTTCAAGTGCTTGCTTTTAAAGGAGAGCATAGATGCAGTGGTGGAATGAAGAAAACTAATTGTCACAGTTATCTCTGGATACAACCTACTATGGGAAGCACAAGGCAGGGAAGGGCATACTAGGTTGTAGTGTCGTTCTTTACATTAAAAGACCCTGACTCACTGTCTAAGCCTTAGCTTAATATTTGGTCTACTGGATAACCCTTCTGCTCTGAACTTATGGACAAATCATTCCAGTCTCATTCTGCTGGCTAGGCAAATAGAAGCATTTATAGATGCATCTTCTTTTTACCACACTATAGAGTGAAAATTAGTATGTGCATTAAGATGCATTAAGATTTTCTCTTTCCATTGCATCAGCTGTCTAGGGCTCCAGTTGTAATTATTGGGTCTTTCAGAGGAGAAAGACATTCAAAAACCACTTGCTATCCCCCAGGTGGTGCTTGTTAACATCCTGACTACATGACTTGGATTAAATGTTATACACTTTTTAGACAGTTATATATATATATATACAGTACATTTAAGCATCTAGGGCTTGCCTCAAGGTCTATCCCTTGGACTGTGAAGAAAACACAAGTGGCTATTTAAACTGTTCCAACAACTTGCTACAATTTCCCCCGTCATCATTCTGTGTACACAAACCAACTGTTGCTCCCATCTTTTTTCTTTTTTTATTACTGCAATTTGCAAACAAGAGAGGTGCTTAATGACAAGACTAAATATTTGAAAGTACTGGAATTAAGTGTACGACGTGGATTGCTACTTCCCAGGCAATTTTCCGCTTTGCTAACTTTTAGATACGTTACCCATCTAATTTTCCTGCATCACACATTTAACAGTGGGCCCCATTCCTTGTGGTAGATTGCTGCTTAAGAGACAAGTTATATAATCATAGCTCAAGTGCATAAGATTTACAACTATACTGGCTCAATAAGGGAAGTGGCACACCTTCAATCAATGAAGGGTATGTACTTGTCATCTGGGTCAACAACATTTGGAAGGGGGGGCAGTCTGTGTGTTTTACGATCTGTTAGAACAATATTCTTAACTGCACACAATGAAACAATATTTAGCGTACCTTATTTTTTCCAGTGACATATGCTGAGTTAACTGCTTGGATTTAACCGTCTACACTGAGCATGCTCGGAAAATTGAACACACTCCAAACCAGCAGTGCATCTTCAGGCAAGATGTCGAACTGGGTGGGAGGGGAACGGTGATGTACCAATCTACTCTCAGCAGGGTATGTGCTGACAAAACAGTAGCAGCCACAAACCAAATGTAATGTGGCATTCAGGACTTGAATTACCAGCTGCCAACCCTACCCACTGCTGCTCATTTGGAAAACAATTTTGAGAAGCTGAGTACAGAAAACTAGGTGCAAAAAAGAAAGAAAGAAAGAAATGCAGGGAGGGAGAAGAAGCAAAAGACAATTTTGCTGGTTTGATGAGGAAGATGATGAGACTTGCCTTGGGACACCTAATATTGACTGTTCATGAAATGTTCAGTAGTGCTCGAGGGGAGGAAAAACCAAAACAGTATCCTAAAACTTGGCAATGTGGGAATGAATACAAACAGTGGCAAGTTCGTGGCGTAGCCAAATTTGCACTTTAGGCTCTAAAACCAATTCCCTTGTGCCTCTGCATACTCTGAGGGTTAGTCATTGTACCCTGTTTCTCATATTTTAAGGCATCCCCATAAAATAAGCCATAGCAGGATTTTTAAGCATTCAAGGAATATAAGCCATACCCCGAAAATAAGACATAGTGATAGGAGCAGCAGCAATGCCGGCCGCGGCAGGAGGAGGAGGAAAAAAATAAGACATCCCTTGAAAATAAGCCATAGTGTGTTTTTTTGAGGAAAAAATAAATATAAGACGTGTCTTATAATATGAGAAACACGGTACATACTCTCCATGACTTAGGTCTCCAATGGACGGCTTTCCTGCTCTGCCGGCCTGGCTTAAGGCCTCCAAAAAGGATTCGGAGCGCTAATGCAGAATATTAAGAAGGTTAATGTTCTGTAGGAAGCCTCTAGTGTACAATGCTTGCTGAAATTAAACTTGGCCTCAAATCATAAAGCACTTACATATGAGTAACTCCCATTGGCTTAAGTGGGAACTACTCACAAGTAAGTGTATTTAGAATTAAAAGAAGGGTCGCTTTTTTTCTTTTACAAAGGTCAATTGACTGCCCCCCGCCAGGGCACCGAGGGCCCTTGCAGAATAATATAATGTCCTTATTGAATTTGGTAGGCCCAAGTTTGGGAGATAATGATCAGTGTACTATGCATCCAGGTGTTCAGCATTGGTCTACACAGGTTGACCTACACTTCCAATCAAACCGCGGCTACACTGCAACTGCCATGCTCTTTCGAGCCGACAAGAACCTTATAATATCAACTCAACAATGCATGTTCTACAACTACGTCTACTGCTACCGGTTACAACTACGACAAGTGCATGCATTTAGTTCAGTCCCACAGATACATAACACTCTAAGAACAGGCAAGGGGAGATGTGAGATGTTTCACGAACAACAAGTGTTTTGTTTTATTAAGTAAGGGAAAGAAATTTTTTAAAAAACCAAAAGAGAGAAAGTGTACTAAAATAAACAAAAATAAATATATATATATTTTAAAAAGAGAGAGAAAGAGAGAGAGAGAGAGAGACATTTTTCAAGAGTTGGATATGAGTCGTTTCTTAAACCGTTTCATCTGAACAAGCAAAAAAAACATGCAACCAGCTGCTACTAACAAGAAGCTGGACACAGAGAGAGGATTAATAGGTGTGGACAAACCTTCCTGCTGAGCGTGCTCGGAAGAGTGTTTGAGAGGAGTGCACGTCCCAGTGTAAGAGAGGCCGGAAAGAATGCCTCAGAGACACCCTCTCTCACAGCAGCCCCAACCAAGCAAGAGAGAAAACAACAAGAACATAACTGCTCACACTCACCATCAAGGTCAGTAGCTCATGTTATGAGATTGGTTATAGCTGGCAAGTATAAAGGACAGTAAGGAACTGGCGAGCTCAGGATTTCAGAAGTAGGAGCAGGACTCTGGCCAGGGTGGAGGGGAGCAAGAAGGAACTCTGGGGGACCTTTCCACTTCATTCTTAGTGCAGATGGGCCTATGGCCGTAAATAAATATCTGAATCTTCTTAGTGCAGTCACTCACAAGCGGTCAACCAAGTAGACTTTGGTGCCTCCCCACGGCCAGGCAACAGAATCACTGGCCATCTCATTTTCCAGCCAAGAGGGAAGAAACTAAAGCCACAGAACTATCTGGGTAATGCATTTTACTTGCCTTTTTTAAAAAAATTCCTTTAAAAAACAAAGCAAAACCCCAAATTAACCCCGCTCCCCAACTTCACCTTTGTGAAACGAAGAAGCAAACAGCATTTTCAGGAAAGGGTGAAATCAGCTCAGTGTACTGTTAACTGGGTAGAAGAACGGACACGGTGGTCTTCCACCACCTATCCAAATAAAGCGTGTGAGGAGTGCTCCATGGAGGGGCCTGTATGCATGATGGCCCAATGCAGGAAGAATTACATGAATCAGGGCACTGGATAAACAGAGCTCCCCCATGGGGGAGGAGAAGGGCACCCACCCACTTCATGGACTGCTGACGATGCTTGGCTGAGTGTCTGAACTAGGGGGGAACTAAACACTGGTGCTTTAAATATGCCAGTGGAAAAAAATCACTTCAAACCATCAATACCTTGCCAGCAAGCTCTGCCCTAAAGGCTCCCTTCCCTACAAGTGGATTTTGCCAACAGGTACCGGTATGTGCGTCAAGCTGCCACCTCCACCAAACTGAACGGGGAAGCCTGCCCACGAAATCCAAACATGCTCGGAATCGTAACAGAAATGTGGTATTGATAGTGAAACCTGTGCATTGGAAGAGTTTGTTACAAGATGCAGACTGTCATGCCAATGTGACCCAGGTCCTGATTCATCAATAACATAATAAGCGGAAAGTGAAATGTTGTCAAGGTGGGTGTAAAGGCTTGGCTTATATGGAGGGTTGCAATGTCCTCAACAATTGCATGGTTTTAATAAGAGTCTGGCTAAGGTTTGACACATGGGCACTGCCCATGAAGGTTACCAGACAGAGCCTCTTTGGTGATAGTCCCACAGCTGCAGAACTCCCTCCCGAAAGAGATAAGATAGGCAGGCTGGAACCAATGTCATTCAGGCAGGCGGAGGTCAATAACATTCTTTTTCCTGCCAAACTTTTAGTTCGTGTTGTGGCCTGCTGGGAGGCTGGTTTCATTTGCTTTATCTTGGCTTCTCTCAATGCTCTCCAGTTGTAATTACAGAAGTGTTTTCATTGTTGTAACCTGCCTTGGGGGACATTTCAGGGCTGAAAGGAGGCATATAAATGTTTCTATAAATATGAATGAAGAAACATACAGCCCCCAACTCCCAGGCTAATATCACCCTGTGATCCTCGGATGAAAGGTAGTATAGCAATTTAGTAAATAAAAAATAAAAATAAAATAAATGTGTCCCCACCAAAATTAAAGCATAGGCCCTTGCTCCAGGGAGGGGCCATATGCCTGTGGATTGTAATTAGTGGAGTACCCTGACAGGATGCACAAGAGGCCACAGTGGGATGTGAGGACAGAATTCTCTATATCCAACAGACAGCCTTATGAAGTGTGGTTTAAAGCAGTGTTTCCCAACCTTGTGCCTCCAGCTGTTTTCAGACTACAATTCCCATCATTCCTGACCACTGGTCTTGCTAGCTAGGGATGATGGGAATTGTAGTCTCAAAACATCTGGAGGCACAAGGTTGGGAAACACTGGTTTAAAGATCCATGAACACAGACTGTTATGTTATGAACCACCCTGAGATCCGAGAATAGAGGGTGGTATACTATTTTAATAAATAATAATAATTGTGGGTACGGCAGTGCTGCAATCACATGGCCCAAATACCACCTTCTCCCCCCCCCCAATATTGAGAGAGATCAATAAATATATACTGAACTACTGAACTGGTGTCTTGTGGTTTAGACATTTAACATTCATACATCTTACATCTTAAGACATTTAACATTCGTACATCTTAAGACATAGGTGTGTCTTCGCTTTAGTAGTCACTTAAGTGATCTTGCAAGTGTGCCCCGAGTGATATTGCTCTAATCATCAAAATATTGAAGCCAATTACTTCCATTTGTCATTTCCCCTCTGTAATGAATCAGGCCTGAGTGCCATTAACATGAAGCTGACTCCATTGCTCTTAAATACACTTCACTATCAATGCTATTCCCTTTGATGGAAATGGCTGCAAATGGAATGCTGTCCCTGAGCTGAAGAGGCTTCTTTGTCAATGGAACCACTTCTGCACATCAACAGACAGTTTCCTTGAGGGAGCACTAGGGCAGATCTGCAAGTGCAGAGATTTTTTTTCAAAAACACACAAGTAATATATGCAGGGCACCATACTGCTCTTTAAACTTGCCATATATGTCGGTGTTAATTTCAGGGTTAGAATTTTATTTTCTTTCTTTTATTTTTGGTATCACAAAGTTAATCTGTTCTTTAAAAAAGAAAAAAAATCCAAAAAAATATAAAACAAAAACAAAAAACCAACCAAATGATATCAAGCAGAGAAATTGGCTGACACTCAGTTCAGCTGTGTTGGGACACTCTGATTAAAACAGGACAACAGTGAAGATCAGACTTAATCTGGCAGAACCCTTGTCCTTTCTGTGGGAAAACGGATCATCTCTATTTAAAATTAAACTGGAACCAAATGGGCCCAAAACGTAGGTAAGGGACGAGGGAATCGGTCAATTCTTCCTCAAATAATAAATGGAATCCTTTTCGGAAAAGGATTTTTAAAAGGAAAGGAAAAAAAAATCCCTTTGCTATCTTTGAGCAAACCAACCTTTGGACATTCCCTACATACAACGATAAACTGCTACGGATGAATCCTTTGTAGCCCCGCAAGCAGTGCCAGTTTGCATGGAACGGAGTTCTCCAAACATCCCACTTTGGACCCTAAATAATTCAGTCTCCCCACACCCACACCCGCCAAAGTTTATTGTGGTGTGTGTGTTGCTGCTTGACAGCACTTCCCCCACCTCTGGGACCTTTTGTTTTGTGTCGGTTTGAAGAGGCCTATAGCTAATGAGTGTAGAAATTTTCATGTCAAAGAACAAGCTTCATCATGAGAGAGCTGAATAAAACAGTTACCACCAAGTTGTTTGCTACATGTCTCAACGTGTACAATCTGGCTGGGGAATTTGGGCCCAATTGTGTTGTCTCCAATTGCCCCCACCGCCACCCCCAGTGCAATAACCCAGTTAATATTAGCAAGAACAAACGGCCGGATAAACGCACAAGACAGTACACAGAGATGAGCAAGCAAGATAGATTGGGGAGCAATAAAACCCACTGAAAGCAGCAGTCTACCCTTTGTCCTTGCTTTGTATTTAGGGTTCAGAATGGCTTCAGGCACAACCAAGGTATCAGCCAACAAGCAAATACAGCAAAAGAGAGGCACTGGTAAGTCTTAGCAGCCCACTCATGATTTCACTCAATTATGCCAAAGAGATAATTCACTTTCCCCTAAATTGGAATGCTAGGATATAATAGCGGCTTAACTACTTCCCCTAGCAGGAGGGGCACTGGAGAACAGAGTTGAAGGAAGTGGAGCTTTTTATAGGTGGGCACACATTTCTTATGAAACTGGAGCCAGAGTTTGCAGCAGGTAACAAAAGATGGAACAATATTCAAGCTCAAAGAGCAAATAGTATTTTTAAAGGTGTCTGCAAAAGGTTATGGTCTTCAGAGAGCCATTCCAATTTATGCCAAGGTGGAACACCCCTGATTTAGGTTGCACTCCTAAAACTGCAACTGACTCCAAACTATGATGCAATTTAGACATCATGCCATGTCGCCATTTGTGCTAACCCTAGTTTAGAACCAAAACCTTGGTATGAGCTTCCAAACATACTAGCAGACCATAGTTTAGAACAGCTTGTCTGCTGTTGTTTTCTGCCACACAGCTTCCTAAGTCCATCAAATCACTCTCCTCTCCCTTTTGGTACAGCTTCTGGAGGTCAAACAATGGCTATCAATATCACACCAAACCAGAGTTAGCACAAAATCCAGTTTGTAAATCAGCTTCCGTCATTGTATCGGATTCTGGTTTGTTGGCCAATTGCAAACTATGGTTTTGTCAATTCAAACATCACACCAGAACCATGCTTAAGTATCCCTAACCATATTTTAGTGAGATGTCTGAACTGCGAAGTAACTGGGGAGAACTATTGTTCTAGCACCCAGGTCCAGCTGACCAGATTTGCCACCTAAAAATGGCAAGAGAGAAGGCAAAGCTGCACTGCTCACCCTATTCTGTATAATACTAGACCTGTTCACATTGGCCAGATCTGGAGTGTCCCCATTTCAAAGGGCAGGGACACAGTCTCCAGTTCCCTTTTCTCACGAAACAGATGAATAAATGGAACTTATTAAATAGCTGGACACTAAGCTGATTTGTAGGAGTTTGATCATGGTACCCTCCATAGAACAAAGTTTGACAAAACATTCCTAAACACCATAATTTGGAATCCTTGCTGATATTAATGGATATGTGGTTTCTTGCTTTGGATTGGGCCACCACTGAGAGTAACTTAACGGTACTCACTGCATTCGTCCCAAACATTAAAGTTGGAGATGCAGGTTGCTGTCCTAACAAGTTGAGGAATTAACAGGTATGTATATGTGGCTGTGAGTGTGATTGCATTGTTAGCCCAGTGCAAACTGTGGAGAAAGGAAAACTTTTGTTGTCCATGACATTTTCATAAAAGGTCCAGTTGACAGCTCCCAGAAGGGTGGTCTTTGTATTGGGTGGAAGCGCAAAGACCACCTGGTCTTACAGCCTATCCTCTGCTCTGAGTTTTATGGGCTCTGCTTGTAGTATTTGGTTTTGTTTGGTGGGTCTCCCCGCACCCCCAGATCACTGTGAGAAAAGTCAGAGAAAGGGATGGACAGCTGCAGCCACACAGAATACCGACAGAGCTTTTACCTGGCCCTGCATTCTGAAGGTATGCCATGTAGCCGCCTCTTCCACGGCCCCCCCTACCTGATCCTCTTGCTGCTGCCACTGCCGCTGCTGCTACTGGTCCATAGGCTGCTGCCGGAAAACCTGGCCGTGGGGAAAAACAAGAAGGGGTAAGAGGAAAGGTGCGATGGACAGCCAGTGTTAACAACGGCCACAACAAAAGAGGCAGGTTAAGGGCGAGCATGAGGGGGAACAACTGTGTGTGTGGATGAGAAAGCATTGATTGCAGAGGAGTCTGGGTGGGTCTTAAGAGTGGAAGCGCTTTGATGCCATTCCCTTTTTCCTGCAAGGTAAAAGTGGCAGCTGCCCATGGGACATAATAATGGGGAAATTCAGAGCAATTCAGCACAGTTGTAAATGGGAGCGGAGACGGGAGCCTATATTCCTTCTTATTTTGTGCAAAAATTCAAAATCAACATGTGAGTGGATCTTCCATTGAAGCAGCACAAAACGGAACTCCCGGGTCAAAGCAGAAGGCAGGCAGTGAGCCTTAGATCCAGTGATTTGGGCTGGGGGAGAAAAGTGCTTGAAGGGATGAGTGTGGTGGGGGGAAGAAGCAAGCTTCAACTCCTGCCAAGCACTGCACTCTATTGCTATGAACATCAAAGCCCCCACCAGGTCCAGCATCAATACACAGCACACTCTGGCAGCTATATATATATATAATAGTATTTCTGGAATCCTGCTGAGTGAGGGACACCCTTTTAATCCTCCACAATGCTCTGAATGGAGGTTATGGAAGGGGCACTGTGGGAAACAAAAATGGAAGCTTCCCCAGACACAACTGCCTGGTGCTCATCCGAGTGCTGCTGCTGTGTGTCACTGCCACCAGGTAAGGCTACAGGGAGGTCATTGATGTGGGAGGGAGCCCAAAAGGCCCATCATTGTTGAGGGTTCCTCTCATACCTAGAGCTGGCCCTGTGCCCTGCCTAGATGCGAATGAGGAAGACTCCTGGATATGGCTACACTGAGATCGGTCTGCAGAGACAGGGCAGGGCAGAAGGTTATGCGGAAGGCAATTCTACAGGCCAAGAGTCTGCAAGTGCTGACAGTCAAGTCAAGGATCTGTAGAACAGCAGTTGGGGCTGCACAATAGGGACCAGCCACCATTGAGGAGGAGGAACTTCTCAAAAGCAATAAGGAGCTGGTAATCAAAGATGCCCTGGGCTACGGGGAGAAGGAGATGCTGGGAGGGTTTTCTGGCCTTTGTCAAATTTTGTCCAGGGATGTTGGTGCAGTCCTCTGAGCTTGGGTTCAGAAACAAGCTTTAGTGGCTTGTTAAAACTCCACCTCAAATGAGGGGTTAGCTTTTAAAAGCCCCCAATTCCCCCCCCCCCCGGTTTTAATCAGAATGTGAGCTTGCTTTTCCCCTGCCTATTCCTGCCAGCCATCCCAGAACACACTCTCCTCCCTTACCTTCCACTGACAGGGGTGGATCTTGGTAATATGATGCCTTGGGCGAGGCCAAAATTTGACACTGCCCTTGTGCCGCATTCCCAAAATCTGGTAGGTGAGATGCCGGGCTTTGGGACGGAGGCATGAGTATTCTGGCAGGGTCCTGGAGTCCTCCTGTCTCCTTCCCAAAGCTCGGCAAGCACTTACTAGGCTTTGGAAAGGAGGCAGGAAGGCACCCCCTCAGCCTGGCGCCCTGTGTGGGGGAACTAGTCTTGCTGCCCTAAATCTACTTCTGCCATTGAAGCTGTAGCAGTGGCAGCAGCAGCAAAAGTTCCAAGTACATAGGGAGAAGAGAGGAGAGGGTTTCCACCCTCTCTCATTACTTCCGTCATGCAGTCGGAGCAGCCTTCTGGGGAAGAAGACAGCATAGGAGATGTAGTTGCCTTGCCCCTACAGAATCCATATACCCACCCAAATTTGATCTTAAATGAGGGCAGTGGCTCTTCAGAGAACTACATCTGTCACAGTTCCCCATGGGCCAGTAGTTTGTTAGCTAACATGTTGGTCTGCTTTCAGTGCTGCTACCATTACTTCAAAATTAAGATCATGAAACTGGGAGCGTGTGGGGAGACCTTTAAAGGAAGGAGAAGGCAGAAAGGCTGATAATTTCTCTGAGCCCTCGGAGTGGCTCAGAAAAATCACCCAAGTTCCTCTCATTTTTCCCAAAGAACTTAAGTAATTTCAGAGTTAATTTAAGGTGAGCTTTGGAGAACTCTAATTTGTATTGCCAATTTTGGTTGTGATGACAAAAGACAGGAGGCACACTTAGCCAGTGATTACGCTGCTCATAGTTCGTCATTATGAAGACAACCATATGGAGGCCAGAGACAAAGAAAATAAAAGAGGATTCGGAAAGCAGAGGAAACGATAAAAAGAGAGAAAAAGAACTCAGCCAACTACAAGCCTGCTAGCTCTAGTTCTATCACTGTAGCTACATGTATTGCTAACAGGGAAAAACTGAACAGAAGTGAGAGGCTAAAGTGTCTCTAAACTACTGCAAAATATGAATTAAGAGACATACTTGCATTTAAATATGGTAATAGGGCTGTTGGAGGAAAAAAAACATTCCAGGTAAATAAATGCAGCTGTCCTCGGAGCCCGTCCCCCATACACAAAATATTTGCTCAAAGAAAAGCTAGGTCCCATTCTCATTAAATGTAGAGGTTAATTGGCATGCTCTTCAATTGTGGTGCTGAAGTGGTTATCAAGGTTGCAGTGGCTGGGCAGGAAAGAAAAGAGAAACTGCTTGCAGAGACTAGACCCAAGCAAGTGCAAAAGCTTAATCATTTTCAGTATGTCCACACCTGGATGCCATATCAGCTGGGATGGGCATGCCGGTCACCTATCAAGTACTGTACACCTGCTTCCAGAGGCTGCCACACCCCAGATCTAGCAATCATGTTTTCTTATGACACTTGTGTACAACATCAGGGTGAACAATAGAGGGATAGGATGGGTGTCAACAACAGCAGGAATGGAAGAGGAAGGAAGTTTGTCTGGATGTTTGCTACTGAAAGGCAAAGATGTGTAACAATTTAACAGATTACTTTCTGGACCAAACAACTGGAAGCTAAAGGAAGTTTTTCCTTGTCCCTTCCCAAAAATCCTTGCTCAGTCATAGCACCAGTCCCTCAGCTTGCCTATACAATAGCTCTTGCTTCCTAGTTGCCATGATGCCATTTTTGGGTCATGTAGTGTAGCCAAAGGTAGATTGGGGGGGAGGGCTGGGGGGGAGCCTTGATTACTTTTAACAGTGACTCAGATTCTCTGCTCCTCATAGACCTCTGCCTGAGACATTTTATCACCCAAGAGGAGGCACAACACATCCCAAGACTCCTCTCTGATACCAGCCTTGGAGTACACCTTTCAGGCTGCATTTATAGACTTCTTACTTTTTTTTGAATGTTTTCCTCTGAGGATCTCAGGGCAGCAGACATGGGTCTTCCTTTGCTGCAAATAGACCTTTCACTCATACCCTGCGAGGTAGGTTAGTCTAAGATATAGAAACTCTGCCTGAGGTCACTTAGTAAAGTTCATGGTGATTTGAACCCAGGCCTCACTTGTCTACAGCATCTATTGGCCTATCCTTGCCTTTACACACTGCTTTGTACACACTTGTAAGAATACAGCTGCTCCAAACATGTTGCACACTTCCTCGTGCAGTTCTTACTACGAGACAAGCTGTTTTTATGAAAGTAGATAGCACCCACTTCACTACAGAACGCTTCTTTCAATTGTTATTTCCTAGTGTGATACCATCACCTGCAACTCGCAACTCCAAGGAGTTCAGATCTTGAGGTGCAGTGAATGGGTACTGCCCAAAACAGCTGTATCTGCACTCCCACCAAATAATTAAGCTTTAGATGCTCTTCAAATAAGCAATGTAGCTGTTGGTATTTGTGGCACTCTGAAACCATCATCAAAGCTTAATATGAAATATGGTGCTAGCCTTCCAACATCATGGAGTGCTTGGCTGGATAGCAGAGTTATTAAATGCTGCTTAAGAACCAGGAAAGCATCGTGCTTTTAATAGAATGGCAAGGCACAATATGGCACATAATATGTAATATGGAGGTTCCTCCAGATGTTTCGGATGGCAACTCCTCTCATCCTGTGAGCTGCCCAGCTCCGTTCAAGATGTACTGGGGTACAAGGCTCTAAATGACCTGGGACCAAAGTACCACCCATTTCCAAATTTTCAATTTGCCAGGGTGGGGGTGTCCTGCTTGTGGTCACATCAATAGGAATAGCATGAGGGACAGGGACACAAGATAAGGCACTCTTAGTGGAGGCACCCCAGCTGTGGATCACCCTAAGGAGTTTTCTGCATTCAGAAACACAAAAAAAGACTTTCATTATAATTGTCAATGTTAATCCAGGTTTTTGGCTAGTAGCTTTATGGAGTTTTTATACCACAGTTTGCAATACATTAAAGTCATCTTTCAAATTGTAAAAGTTATTATTGTGAACCGCCCTGGGTTCACCTTGGGAAGAAAGGGCACGCTGTACATTTGAAACCGTAAATAAATCCATGCTGGGTAGGGTTGATGGGAGTTCCAGCCCACAACATCTAAATAGCACCATGTTGCTTCCCTTGCGGCACAGGCTGGAAGAATATAAATCAGAGATATAGTTCAGAGATCAGGCTTGAGGGTGGTAGTCACATGTTTTCCCAAGTCTGGCTTCTTGCCTTTACTTGGGGGAGGAAAGAATCCCTGTAGGCCACCCTCAGCGTGATTTCAGGTGTTCCTTTCAATAAAAATAAGAATGTTATGACTGGAGTCATCAGCAAAGGCTGGGGCCTACAGCAAGAAAGGACACATTTTGTTTTGAGTGTGAGCTACATTCCCTTCCCTAACCCAATGGATCCAGGACAACAGGCTGCCGTACTAGGGCGTGTTGAATTTTCAAACTTTCAAATTCCACTTGGTAAGTAAAATGTGTGTAAAATTGCATAGAAATCATTAAAAATGATTGCAAAGTACTTGCAGTTAGGTATTATTATTATTATTATTATTATTATTATTATTATTATTATTATTATTATTGAAAGCAGTTTATGTGCTTCTTCGACAATTGTAGACCTACCAAGCTAAATGTTATCCAATCACAAATATAGTAACAGGTTTAATTCCTCACACCCAAGAACATATTTTAAAGATGCCTCTGAAGAAATTTGCAAAAAAATAAGTTTTACCTCCAAAATGCCATGCCATACAGCCATGCCTCATCTTGCGCGCATCCCTTTTATGATGTTCTTCTCAAATCAATTCAAATGCTGAACTAAAAAACTCAGATGCCACTTTATTTTTCAATATGTCTTTTGGACAACTGGGTGAAAAAGTTGCCACAAACTTGAAAGCCACTATCAACAACAACAACAACATCATCTGTATGCTATGGGTTTCCCATCCAAAATACCTTGGGGGGGGGGCGAGACACAATTTCCAAGCACTCAAAAAACAGCATCTTGTTTCACTTCAAGGCTGGTCCTCAAAGGATGGGAAGCAGAGCCAGTCCTGATCAAGAACTTCCATCCTACAGATCCTGTGCTGTGCCAGCTTATTAAAGTTTGAAGGAGGACACCTGAGACTCCATTGCAACCTAGTGTGTTATCCAAAGGCCCAAACACTACTGTCCCTGCTGAACAGATCTCTCAAGCTCCTTTGTCTGTGTTGCACTTCTAATTGCCTGGAGAAAAACAAGACGCCAGAGCCATTCAAAAGCACTAAAGTGGATTTAGGCATTCCAATTAGCAGATATTTTACAATTAATGTTTTGAATGGGCTCCAGCGCTGCCCAAGAAAGCCCCCAGGATTCCGATCAATTTCATGCTGCCTTTATTTGTCAGCGAGACCTAAAGCTGGCATTTAGAGTTCAATTTTTCACAGATAATATTCTACCCCCCCATGCTTCCTGCATCAATAGGTTCCCTAACAGCCATGTTGGGGAGAAGGACACATCTGGGTTTGACGTAGAAGCCCTTAGGCCCCAATTTGGTGAGAGGCTCTGTTCGAGCAAGTGTTTTCTCCACAGCGGAAACAACATCATGAGGGGAAGGCAAGCAGTCTTATTATTAACATTATCAATTCACTTCTGACCTCACATTTCATCTGACAGGTTTAAAAGAACTTGGAACAGCACAATGCTTGCCTGGTGGTATGCTGTTGCTTTTCAAGAAAAACTGTAAAAAATATCTTCTTTTGGACTATTTAATAAACGTTATTGACTCGCTGATTTAAACAAATGCTCAAGTATGTCATTGAAACCACCGAGACTGACTGTGCTGAACTTTGGTTGGGTGGTGTCTGGTGTTTCTTGAGCTGAAGGGGTTCTTAAAGGTAAAGGGACCCCTGACCATTAGGTCTAGTCGTGACCGACTCTGGGGTTGCGCGCTCATCTCGCATTATTGGCCGAGGGAGCTGGCATACAGCTTCCGGGTCATGTGGCCAGCATGACAAAGCCGCTTCTGGTGAACCAGAGCAGTGCACAGAAATGCCGTTTACCTTCCCGCTGTAGCGGTCCCTATTTATCTACTTGCACTTTGACGTGTTTTCGAACTGCTAGGTTGGCAGGAGCTGGGACCGAGCAACGGGAGCTCACCCCGCCGCAGGGATTCGAACCGCCGACCTTCTGATCTGATCTGCTGCTGGAGGAAGGTGATCAAGAACTACAGCTCTCCTCTAGGAAACATCCAGTGAAGGAAAGCCCATCGCCCCTTTAGGTGTGTTATGAGGTCACTTTTTTATCAGCTTGTTTGAGGGAGTGGTAATTTAATAATTTCAAAAGCCCAACAAACAAGGGACTGAACAAAAGCACTAGATTGCTGGCTCTAAAAAGGCAAAACACCTGTATGGCATTAAAACTTACCTTGCCATTATGTTCTCAAACAGGGATTAAATGTGATGACAAAGGTTTCATTCAGACAGGCTTGGGCTTCGGGAGGAAAAATGGAAAGAGCAAATCATTTTTACGCGTGCCCAATTTAAGTGCCAAGTCTGTGGCTTAGTTCGGATTGCCCTTTAGTGACCAAGAGGCCTGAAGGGAATTAAGCAAAGTGGAATGTGACGTACTGAATCCACAGCCTAAGGCCTTTCATAGGTGCCACATGAAAAGATGCTCAGGAAAGTGTTCTTTTCCATGGTCTAAAAGTTCACATAAAGGAAGATGCACAAGAATGAGGAAAGCACCAACAGTATCACTGATTTTATCCTTTTAAAAAGCACTTATTCCCCTCCCTTTGCAGAATATGTAGTCTTCAAAATACAAGTCTGTGGTTAGGTTCATACAATACCTGTCCTAGGTCAAAATATTGTAAAGCCAAGAATTCAACAACTGTCTTCAGGTTGAACAGAGAGAAATAAAGCAAAAGGAAATTTTGATAACCTTTTCCCCCCAAACATAGTTTCCAATCCCTTTGATCAGCCTGGAAAAAGAGTTAAGAGGCTCCCAGCTGCTCCTGCAAATAGAGACTCTCTTTCATGGTTCCTTTAACTGGGCCAGGCTGAGGCTACGTTTGGAAAAGGCAAAAGCAGGAAATGTCTGGGGTGTAATATTATTATGAGCAATTTACTTTAAAAACTTGTGTATTGATTTACAATCCTGGGGTGAACATGAAATACCACTGCTGATTTCTTTCTCCCCCAGATCAGTAATCCACACAGCTCCAGAAGAGCTGTAAATTTTTTTCGGATGTAATATTAAAACTGCCACTGCAAGAGTTATAACTAATAACTATGGCATGTGATGCCTGCACTCCCCACAGAAGTTACCCATGTAACACAAGGACTGTGCCTATGCTTTAACACATAGAACCCTTGCCTCTTCCATCCCAACTATCATCTACTGAGATACGTAGCTGTTCACATGGTACAGAAGGGAAACAAAGGCCAGGAAGGCATGAATTTGATCAAAACTCTCCAGAGAATTCATAGTTGAGCTACAGTTCAAAATCTGATTTTCTCAGGTTTGACTACAAACATGCTGCTGGAAGAACTTCACTATGGAGTGGTACAGAAATGCAAATAAACAAATGAAATCCTCCTCATTGGATCATGCTGCCTCTAAAGCAGGACTAGGTGTACTCCAGATGTTTTGGACTACAAATCCCATGAGCCTGTGCCAACACGGCTGTGCTTGGTGGGGCTGATGGGCATCAGGAGGGGGAAAGTTAAACTAGAGAGTTAGAGAATGCCTGCAAGGTCTGCATTTTGGCAATCAATGAATACTCAAGCCTGAACCCAGTGAAAAATAGCTTGTGGAGGGTGAGCCAGTTCTTTATCCAGCCCCTGGGCTGAAAAGGGGTTCCCCACCCCTGGTTTAGGGTTTTAAAGTTCAAACCCAGCACCTTCCACTGAGCCAAGAAACCAACTAGAAGTTAATGAACTTGTTTCAAAACTGGGATCATGCAATCTCCGGGGGCTTCCCCAGTTAACATGGGGAGCTAAATACTGAACTAGTTTGGAGATTTGATAAGTCTTCAAGGGCAGCCCCACACTGAGCATGCTGCAAATCCAATCTGGATGTCACCAAAGCATGAATTACCATGGCTCTAGGTCGTTCCTCTCCGCGAAAGAGTTCAATATTGGCCAAAGTCACTACTGGGGCATCTGGCATAAGAACATGGCTGACACTGAGTCAGACCATTGTGCCCATCCAAGTCACTATTTTTGACACTGACTGGCAGCAGCTCTCCAGGACTAGAGTGGGGGGGGGGGGTTCTCCCAGTCTTCCTGGAGATGTCAGGGTTTGAACCTGGGACCTTCTGCACACAAAGCAGATATTCCTACCTGTGAGCTTATGATCCTTCATCAAGGAGCATTGCCAAACCCAAATCACATATAAGCTGGAAACCAGTCTTTAGGGCAGAGCTTTCCAAACTGTGTGTCGCGACACATTAGTGTGCCGGTTGCTTTGTATAGTAGGCCTATCGCGCAAACACTCCCCATGCTCCTCCCGGGGCTGGAAAGGGGTTAGTTTAACCTCCAGTTTGCTAGTAAAACTGAATTACTGTGTTGCAAAATGATGCATATCTAAAAAAGCATGTCACCAACATGAAAAGTTTGGAAGCTCTGCTTTAGGGGAAGTACAACCCTGTCCAATATAGGCTATATATCTCCCGCATCGGCCAGATTCCCAGCCAACAATACATGTGTCTTTTCAAATTTTGTTCACACTCATCTAATTCACGGCTGACTTAAGGCCCCTATTTAGAATTCACACTGTCTTCCCAGGGTCAGATGAAAGGGAGAGTTAGAATTGGGTATGACTGATCTACTTATGACGCCGCACTCCAGACATTGCACGTCTGGATGATCTCATCCAGTCATTTCATGAAATGTTAAATACCATGAGTGACATGATGGAACCTCTTGTTGCATTCTGAGCTGCATATTACAGATGCACCCCTAGGCAAGTCTCACTTTGGTCACAACCCAAAAAAGGATGCTGTCAGTGCAAATCTTCCTAGTGCCCTGGTGAGTATTTGTTCCATCTCCCATTGAAACCAAAGTACACAAAGCCAGGAATGTTTTGCAGAGATTATTAAAAGCACAACAGAGATGTCCATCATTGCATCAAGAGAGACAGAATTCTACTAAAAAGTTCCCGGGGGGGGGGGGGGGGGAAGAGGACGGACGAAGAGGTGGTTTTAAAACTTTTAAGTGTAATGAACTTGCCTGGGTAACTGGGTTTGATTGAAGATCCCACGGTAAGCACTAAAAATCCATAGAATCAAATATAGGCATTACTGGGCAGCACAGCAAGCTGTAAACTAATTTGAGAAAAATTGCACGACCTCAAAATTTAATCCGTTTCCCCCTCTCTTTCTCTCTCCAAAGAAATAGTTTAACCCTGTGCTTTAAAATGCCAAATAGAAGGTATACAAACAGAGTAGGCTCTCCTGGGTGCTTCAGACGGATTAATCCTGTTAACATTTTTAACATCTGCCCAAGAGTGCTTTATTTTGACAGCCACGTTAAGTGTTTCCCTTTGTCTTTAAATGCTGCTCTAGATCAAGCTTATTAAAATATATTTCACCGGGTCAGGAAATTAGTGCATTTTGGGCTCAGTAGTGGCACGCATAATGAGGTCATCATTAGAGAGCCTACTCTGGTATTCCAGGCACAGGAGCTGACAAGAACAGAGGCCTCAAAAGAAGGGAGTGTGCAAGCAAGAATCCCCTAGGGTCTGGTTGGGTTGGGGGTTTTCCTCCCCAGCCTCCACATCCTTTCCTCTTACCCTCCCACCCTGGTAGATGGCCCATGGGGACTGAAAAGCAGTTGCCCAGGTTTTCCAGGTTTGAGGGAGAAAACAGTTGGGAAGCATGTGGAGGTTCAGACTATGAAGAACTGTAGCCAAAAACGTGAAAATTCCTAACGGGGGGTGGGGAAATCAATGCACAACAGCCAGAGCATAAATAGTGCAGGTAGCCTGAATATTATTTAACATTGTTTTGCGGCGAACAGCTGGATAGAAAAGTTATCTGCTGCTGCCATTAATATTACTAGGCCACAGGCTCACAGTTGCCTATACAGTGGTACCTCGGGTTAAGAACTTAATTTGTTCTTAACCTGAAACTGTTCTTAACCTGAGGTACCACTTTAGCCAATGGGGCCTCGTGCTGCTGCTGCACAATTTCTGTTCTCATCCTGAAGCAAAGCTCTTAACCCGAGTTACTATTTCTGGGTTAGCAGAGTCTGTAATTTGAAGCGTCTGTAACCTTAAGTGCCTGTAACCCGAGGTACCACTGTATCAGATATTTGCAGCCTAAAAACACCACCACCACACATTTTGGACCATTTCCCTGATCAGCTTTTATGGTTCCCTATACCAGGTTACCACTTAACAAAGGGTCACTGGCACTTTGCTGATAGATTTTGCCCAACTTGCAATGCTCTTGGAAATTGCTCTATACATACGCACCAGGCAACAGCAAACACTCAGAGGCACCGAGATGCCTTGGAAGCAAAACAGGCTGGCCATGTGATTCACTTGACCCCAGTCCTCCAGTGGGACAACCCTCTTTCTACTCGCCATGCACCTGTGCTTCCATTTGTGCTGTTTGGCTTCTGTGAATAATAGTTAATGGAAAGTCTCCCAGCAGCTGCACCTGTGGGTCCCTCCAAATGAACTGTGAGAAGGAATGAGGGGTGGACTGTTCCTGGCCCCATTTGGAATGGACCAGATTAAAAAAACAGAAATTTAGAAATAAAATTCCAAAAATGTATATACATGCATCCCTTTGAAATTCTGAGCCTGCTTCAGATTTAAAGGAGCCACAACCTGCTGATAGCCTACACACTCGGGATGATAGCTGCAGCCCTTCCTTGTCTGGGCAACATTGTGAAAGGGTCTGAAGGAGGCAGCAAGGGTTTATGGAGCAAAGGCAAGATTTCCCAGTGCCTGGCATGCAGCCATTGGCAACATCCCACTTGCTAGAAGGAACTTCCTCCCTTCATTCCATCACACCTGGAACATCGAAGAAGAAAAGTGGGTGAATGGGTTAGGAAAGAAGAACCTGAAATTCTTCCCTGGCGCAGATGTTTAACCAAACTGAAGATGAACTTTCAGGATTTCAGATTGCTGGCCTCCTAATACTGAAGTTCCAAGCCAGGTAATACAAAATCTGGTGATAGTGTAAATTTCTAGATGTTGCTTGTAGGACATTTCCTGATTTGATCTGCAGATCACTAGAAGACCCTCAGGACCAGACCCTGAGTGGATAGAGAGATGATGTGCAGCTGCTGCAAAGGAGAGAAGCCCCACGTCTCCCCTACTCTCTTCCCAGCCACTGAGGCTGTCAATGAGGAGAAGTGGGGCAAGCGGCCACAATGAATTCATGTTTCACATTTTGCGGTCATAGATGTTATGGTGAAAAACATACAGTTTTACAGAACTGTAAGAGCCAGCCTATGACACACAACCAGCAACAAATGCTTGATGCTAACTAGGCTGATTTAGGGCCCAGAACAGCCAGGCGTCTAAGACCAAAGCCTGCCACACAACAGTTTGATTTAGTGCAGAGATTTACTACCACCTTTTATTTCATGATAACCCTTTATATTATGAGCTTTTAATGATGTTGCATTTACAGCTACGGGAAGTTTCCTATCAAGCTGCCAGGCAGCTATAAAAGGCTTAAGCAGAAAATGCTTGTAAAACCTCTTATTACCACCAATCCTGGGCATTTAGGGAAAACTTAACAAGCACTTACATGGGTAGTTGAAGAACAGCACAGAAAACTAATCAGAACCAATAAGGAGGAGGATTTTCAAAATTGCTCAGGGTTCTACAAATCTCATTTGAAATCACTCATTAGTTTCTCTACTGCTACAAGTAAAGCACTCTTTAACCAAATCCTGACTAGATGGAACACCCACCCAGTGGATGACGCTGAATCCTGCCCCTTTAGCTCCACCAGCTGCATTTCCATTTACCTGAATATTTGTAATGTCCCCTCCCACTCCAGTCTCCAAGGGCACAGAGAAAGATTAAACTGGCAGCTTCACTGAAGCACCAACACAGCTGCCCCTGCCTAAAAAGTCCATGGCACCTGCAGCTCCAGTTTCCCTGTCTTCACACCAAATCCCTCCCACTTTGTGGCTTGGTTCAGCAACCTTGCACGTGACGGAACCCCAGGGTGGCTCCCCAGGGTGCAGGCAGGCTGCCCTATTGGTGGGTTTTTGCTCCCCCTTGTGGTGACCATGAGACCGTCTGAAAACCTGTCTCTGCAAAAAGATGGTGGCTGTTAATTCCCCAGGAATCTTGACCTGGAAACTGGAGCTCCTGAGGGGGTACTTCAAGCCCCACACTATGGGGCTTTTGGGTAGCTGTGGTCTCTCCTCAGCCTTGGCACCACGAGGCTTAAAGTCAAGAACCCCTGGTGGCTGGGTTAATGGGAGTGAGGGGCTCCTTCCTTGGGAAAGAACCTAGTGGTGAGCCTTGTGTTTCTCAGCCCAACCTTTCCTCTTCTACCCATAGCCCCCTCCCCCCGCCCCCAAGCTTAGGGCTATTTAAGTTTGCTTCATGTACCTGCCCTTCATTGGGCTCATGCATGCCATCTGCCCACTAGACTGGTATGTGAGAGAGACCCTTACTCTCTCACTGGTACCTCAGCACTGTTCCTGATGAGCCCAGCTGCACAATGGGCGCAGCAGAGACAATTACAGTGGCCTTAAGGGAATAATCGGCACTGAAGCTGCTAAGGGAGGGGATCAAGTCCTGGAAGTTTTTGTTTTTGTTTTGCTTTTGCAATTAAAGCTGAAAACTCTGAAAGGGGACCTGGAACATCCCTGAGTGGGTGGGAGGTCCCAACTCCCCCCTCTTCCCAGTGAGATTACTACCCATGAGATTCTAGTAGGGTGACCAAACTTCTTCCCAACAATTTCAACAGCTCAGCATTTAATAATGTTGCTGTCACGCCTTGGAAGTAACTGGTTAAACATCTGTTCAACCTGGTATACAATACTCTAAGTCGAAATACCAGCAAATGTGACTGGGCTAATCCAGGGCATTTCAGGACAGCCTGAAGACAGTCATGTGACAACAAAAAAGCCTCCCCTTGTCACAGCAGGGTGAAGGAGGGAGAGGGAAACATTCAAATGTGTGTATTTTAAAGTGTTTTAATTTTTATTCATGAATGACCAGCTGAGTGGGGAAGCCTTATCGTTACAAGGCTCAGGGGAGACAGACTTTCCCCACTGCTATGCTTGTGGAGGATGCTGCCTATGGACTGAAAAAGGGCTGGGGAAGATATCCTGTCTGAAACACAGAAGAGCAGCTGCCGGTCAGTGTAGGCAATACTGAGCTGGACCTGACTTGCTAGAAGACAGCTTCCTGAATTCCCATGATGCCCACATTGCATGGAGACAGGAAGATGAAGACCAGCCTAATCTATCCTGCATAACAGAGTGATGTGGATTGGTAGTTCTCTGGTCCAGGAATTAAATAGATAGTATGTTCTGGATAGAGTCACACCTGCCTTGAAAGAACAGATTTGTAGTCTAGAGGTGCTCCTGGAGCCAACTCTTTTAACTGGAAGCCCGAGTGACCTTTGTGCAAGGAGTGCCTACTATTAGCTTTGGCTGTTCCTGGATGGTAATCCCCACTCTAATAGCCTCCTGACTGGAGGACTGTAATGTGCTCTATGTAAGGCTACCCTTGAAGATTGTCCAGAAGCTGCCAACTAGTCCAGAATGCAGCTGTAAGACTGCTGACTAGTACCAATAGGCAGGACCATAGAATGTAAGTCCTGAAGAACCTGTACTTGTTGTCTATATGCTTCTGATCCCAATTCAGAGACTTGGAAGGAACCCCAAGGGTCGTCCAAACCCCTGCAATCACAGCTAAAGAATTCCTGACAGATAGCCACCCAATCTCTGCTTAAAAACCTCCAAGGAAGCAGAGTCCTTCGTAGGTAGTCCATTCTACTGCGGAACAGACCTTAACATCAGAAAGTTCTTCCTAGTGTTTAGCCAGAATCTCCTTTGTTGTAATTTGAATCCATTGGATCAGGTCCTACCCTCTGGAGTAGCTTGCTCCATCATCCACATGACAACCCTTAAGAGATTTGAAGATGGCTATCATATCTCCTCTCAGTCTTTTCGTCGCTAAACTAATTCAACATGTTAACCTTGCCATATAATAAAGCCTTTTATCTTAAAACCCAAATTCCTGAAGGATCACCTTTCTGTCAACCTGCCCATGTACTGAGATCAGATTGAGAGGTTCTTCTTGTGGTTCCACCGTAAGGGGAAGTGCATGACATGTTGGCACAAGAAAGACCATTTCGAGTGGAGCCTGGTATTGAACTTACTTGAGTTTCGGTGCCTGTTAAAGAGGAATACTGGTATTATTATTTTTTTATCCAGGCTTTTGGAGGAGGTTAGGCAATGTGGCCAGCTGCGATTTGTGTGCTCACCTGCTACAGCAGTATTGTATGTTGTACTAAGGATAGCTTGAGTGGCTGTTTTAAGTTTATATTGTTTGATGTTTGATGTTCTGCTGTAACCTGTCCTGGTACAATGAAGGGAAGGCTTACAAATTTAAATAAATAAAGTGAAATAGCAGCAGCTGGTCCCTCCCTCCTCCTGCCATCATGGTTTGCAAACAACATATTGAATGCCCACCATGTTCTATTTTCACAAATTTGTGCCAAAGAGAAACAAAAGTTTTTGAACTGATTAAAGAACAGGAGGCGGGTGGAAGTGTGTGTGTGTGTGTGCGCGCGCACACACACACACACGGAGGGCATCCAGGCTGTGCCATATCATTTCACACTGATGAAAATTAAAATGGAAGGGCTTGGCGAATGATAATTAAACTCACTCTGGCTGATTTAATATGCACTTCGGAAGGGTCGGGGGATGTTTTATGCCATGCAGATGTGGCTGGCACCTTTTGGGTAAACAAAGTAGGTACAGAGCTGGAAGGATTAGGTCACAATTTGAAGAGCTAAGCATGAGCTTGGGGGGGGGGGGGAAGGTGGGGGAAGGAACAGATCAAGTGCTGCAGAACCAAAGCAGACTGCCATTGTTTGCTAGCCAGAGGAAAGGCTGCTGATCACAATAAGGTCATAATCCTCAGGGAAATTGCCCTTTGCAAGCTAGCCCAACTGAAATCAACATGGATGGTCGTGCTCTTTGTGCTACTGCTACAAATTTCAGTGATGCTTGTGCAGGAGACCTTTGTCCCGGGTGTGTAGGGCTCAGACATCTTTCCTAAGGGAATGCTTCTGCTGTGTGGAAAGCACATCATCCCAATGGTCCAGATGCAGAATTTTGTCCCTGGGAAAACGTGATTCTCCCTATAGCCGGGAGATCTAAAAGCAAACAAAGAGCCCTGCTGGATCAGATCACCAAGCCCAGATGCTTATGGGAAGCTCACTAACATGCCAATAAGGAAATAGCTGTCTGTGCCACTAAACATTTCCCTTTTTGTGCCATTGAACACGAAGGAGCCATGAATAGGCACATATAGACACATAATTCATAAACTGGTCAAATTTCTCTTTTAAAACTATCTAAGCTTGTGGGTGACGTCCTGTCTTGAATCAGTGAATTCCTTAAGGGAATGATGCCCTGTGTGAAGGAAGTCTCCCTTGTATCTGTCCTGACCCTACTGCCAGTTAGTTTCACTTGATGACCTCCTGTTCTAGTATTATAAGACAAGGAGAATGTGATGTTTATACCAGAAAGGTCAGAAACACTATCCAGCAGATACCTATGCAATAACATTTTATCTACCATTCAAAATAAAAACAAATACTGCACATAGTCCTGCTTGCTCCATCTCAAAGGGATATAACACAGCTGGCAAAAGCCAACCAAAACAATCAAGTGGGTGCAATCCAGATGTTCTTGGACTACAATTTCCACCAGCCCCTATCAGCATAGCCAATGCTCAGCCAGGATGGGTCTTGTAGGCCTGTAGCATCTGGAGAGTGCTAGGTTGGGGAAGCTTGGGCTAAAGCATTTGAGGTTAGGGGAAAAAAAGATTAAGGATGTATCCGAAGACTGATGTTAATACAATTATGAATGACAAGTTGAATTGTTTTCCTTTTTCATTCCCTTTTTACTTTGTTAACTTACGATTTTTTTATTCCACCTGTGATCCTTTTTTAAAGCAAAATGTAAAGGCCAAACTCTTCCATACTCAAGTGCTGGAGCACAGATATGGCCCTTTATAACAAAAACAAGATTGTCTACTCCCCCTAAAAGTATTCCAAGGGGATGGAAATTTGGGCCACAGTCATCACCAATGTTATTAATGCACAAAAATGTATTACTTTTTTCATTATCTGGAAAGGCTCCTGCTCTCCCAAAGTTCAACACAAAAACAGAAGGTCAATGTTTTGCCCAAGCTAAGACCTTTAAAAGAAATGCATGTTCAGGGTGGTTTTTGTCTTGTGAATTTTAATTATTCTTCATCTGTGCGATGGGATGCATCTTTCAGCCCGTTTGTGCTGCCATTTCATTTTGCTTGCATGGAATCCATGGATCAAGTTAGTGAAAAGACACACATTTTACCTGTTTGGCCATATACCTGTCTGCATGGCGGGGGAACGTGACACAAACTGAAAGCAGCAGCAAACTGTATGCACAAATCCAGATGATCCTTTCCATTTTTGCAAAGTGCCTTTAAACTCAGATTAAAGCCATGTTTCTAAAACAAGTCAAACTAACTGTGGTTGGGTTAAAAAATACTTTCCACCACCCCGGTATAGACTTAAAACTCCCTTTTCAATTTTTTATTTGCGGAATAAAATGATGGTGGTGCCATTGATGTGACCCAGGTAAGGTGGAGTGTCATTCAATTGTGGGGTTTGAGTTGCACACCAATACAACCGAGAATGCTCTCCGTCATGGACCATACTGATTAAGTAAGTAAGTAAGTAAGTAAGTAAGTAAGTAAGTAAATAATAGATTCAAGTCTCATCAGAACTGCAGTCTGACACATTTCACAAATTTTGATGAAACTTGCAACTTTCAGAATTAAGTTTTTGGGGTCCTACCCAGGGTTGAACACATCTAAGTCAGGATGTAAAAACTCCATTTGATCACCCTCTTCATTTGCTCATTTTATGTGCGTGCACATTCATGCATGGACACCCCAACACTGCAGACAGGTCTAGCTTGGCCAAACCAGGGCAGATTTCATGAGCTGAGAAAAACTAGCACCTAAATAATTTTATGGTCAGAACCCCGCAAAATGAGGCATGAAGTGAAGGAAGGCCTCAGCATTGTTGTACTCTTATTCTTGCATGTGATTTGCGTTAATGTGATTTGCGTGTCATTCTTTTTTTTAAAGAGACAGGTGGCAAACTGCAGTGGATTGACGAATTGTATTTATTTTACAGTAGAGTGCTACTCACTCCCATGTATTAAAAAACAAACAACCCCAACAACACATCGAAAAACACTTTTCAAATACCTTCCAGAATAGACCTGGAAACCAAGAGCTTGACCACGATTGATCTGTGTTTCCTTCTGAGTATTTCTTTGTTTATGAATTCAGTGGGCTTTTTGTCATCCCAGTCTCTAAAACAGGGATGGCTAACCCATGGCCTGCAGGACGTATCCAGCCCAAAAGAGGTTCTTTGGTGCCCCCTAAACCTCCTCTCCCCAGATAGTCCTATTTTATTAACTGCTCCATAGATCCCCTGCTGTGGTTCTGTGATGCAAAAGCTTCATTGTGGCTCTCCAAGGACCCAAACCACCAACTTGTTCATTGAAACGTGACCATTATCTTTTAAAAATAAAAATAAAACTCTTTTATACTTCGTCCCCTGCTGTGATGCCAAAAGGTTTTGTGACACTGCCCCTCCAACACTGACACAACGACACAAAAACTTTTGACCACCCCCACGTTGATGTGTGACTTTTGGTATGGGGTTTACTATGAGTCAACGTGGCCCCATTTTCAGACTGAAAAAGTTAGCTGCCGTTGCTCTAAAATATTCCTGTGCCCGTGAAGCCTATTTTTGTTTAACATGGACAGCTAGGACGCTCAGAGGTCAGCATGGCCCATCTTTGTGCTGTCATAACAAAAAAGATACAGCCCACCAGTAATCTACATATTCCCATTGCTTTTATACTTTCATTTAAATATATTGAACTAAAATGCAACATTTAATCTGCAACCAAAACTGTGAAGCAGGTTGAAAAGAGGTGCCATGCTTTTTACTAACATGTATTATTTCATTACATTGTTATTGGTACTGGTTATTTGGTGCAACCGAATTGAAAGCGCAAGCTAAGAGAGCAAAAACACAACTTGTCTATTGTAACAATTTATTATCATTTTTTCTACCTTTTCTACAAGGATTTTTTTTACCAAAAAAAGAAAAGAAAAGAAAAGCACAGGTGAACTACTTACAAAAGAAACCAAAGGAATTAAGAAAAAAAATCATACAACAGTTAAATGTCTGCAAAATCATGCATTCTAGGACAAGATCACAAATGCAAAGCAAATAATAGCAAAAACCCTCCCCCGCAAAATAATAATTAAAAAAGCCATACAGGTTTCAAAAGCCATAGCTTGCAAAAAAAAAGGTAAAAAAAGAGAAAAACTAAACAGTTATTACATCAAGCACCATTATTAAATGAACAGCACAACTCCTACTGCAGTGACTTTGACATTTTAAACAAGTGAATCAAACATATATTCTAAAATGCATCACAGTCCTACTGTAAGCATGCAGCCAATTTCTCACAAACTTAGGAAATAAGTAGAAGGGCCCTATTTTCTTTGTTGCATTATCAATATAGGAGGGTGCCCAGACTTGTCATATAGCTGGAAAGCCAGTTCCCATGGAAGTCTTAAAGCCACAGAGCAGTGACAGCGAGGCCCAGTTGTCTGAACTGCAAGCAGTGGCTCACAAAACAGAATGCTCCTTCAGTCTCTGCACACAGAGAGCTAGCATGTCAGGAGGAAGGCTAGGTTGGAACTCAGACATCCAGATTTCTACCGCGTTTCCCACATTTTAAGACACCGTCTTATATTTATTTTACTCAAGAAAATAAGCCTATGGCTTATTTTCGGTGGGGTGTCTTATTTTTTAAAATTAAGCAATCTACATTTTGACCTTTGGAGCTGGGCGCGCGTCATACTTTTTCACCGGTGAGCGTGGTCAGAGCCAGGAGCGCGCCCAGCGCTGCCAGCGCTCCTCCTGGGGCCGCCATGCTCAACTCCCGTGCCCAGCCAACCCAGAGACCCTCCCCTCATTGCCGCCAATGCCGTGGGGCATTTCTTTTCATAGAATCATGTGATTCTATGCCTCTTTTCAGGAGGAGGAGGCAGACGCCCGGAACTGGCTGCTGCAGCTGGGCCAGGCGGAGGCGAGGCCGCTGCTTGCCCCTGGGGGCTGCGGAGGCGGCTGGGCGGGGAAAGCCGGACCCCAGCCGGGTAGCAGCAGCAGCGGGAGGACGAGTATGGTGCTGCTGCTGGCCACGGCAGGAGGAAGCAGGCGTCCGAAAGCGGCGGCTGCTGCAGCCCCGACAGAGCGTGCAGCAGCGCCGCTCATCCCAGGGCAGCGGGACCCAGCAGCAGCGCCGTCCTCATCCTTCTGCTGCTGTTGCTGCTGCTGCCGGGCCAGCTGCTCGCCTCGTTCCTGGGGGTCGCAGAGGAGGCTGGGCGGGCACAGCCGGACCCCAGCCAGGTAGCAGCAGCAGCGGGAGGACGAGTATGGTGCTGCTGCTGGCCACGGCAGGAGGAAGCAGGCGCCCGAAAGCGGCGGCTGCTGCAGCCCCGACAGAGCGCGCAGCAGCGCCGCTCGTCCCGGGGCAGCGGGACCCAGCAGCAGCGCCGTCCTCATCCTCCCGCTGCTGTTGCTGCTGCTGCCGGGCCAGGTGGAAGCAAGCCGCTGCTCGCCTCGTTCCTGGGGGTTGCAGAGGAGGCTGGGCGGGGACAGCTGGAGCCCAGTCACGCAGCAGCGGAAGGATGAGGACGGCACTGCTGCTGGGTCCCGCTGCCTCGGGAGGAGTGGCACTGCTGCGCGCTGTGTCGGGGCTGCAGTAGCCGCCACCTTCGAGTGCCTGCTTCCTTGCCGCGGCCGGCAGCACCGTACTCCACCTCCCGCTGCTGCTGCTGCTGCCCGGCTGGGCTCCGGCTGTCCCTGCCCAGCTGCCTCCGCAGCCCCCAGGGGCGAGCAGTGGCCTTGCCTCCGCCGGGCCCAGCTGCAGCAGCCGGTTCTGGGCGTCTGCCTCCTCCTCCCGAAAAGAGGCAGACGTCCTCCTCCTCCTGCGGCCAGTGTGCTGTGTCCCACTGGCTGGCTGGGCGCTAGCGGTCTCACTCCGCGCAGCGCGGAGGTATGGCTTATTTTCAGGGGGTGTCTTCTATTTAACAAATACATTAAAAGCCTGCTATGGCTTACTTTATGACTACGCCTTAAAAAGGGGGAAACACGGTATGTGCAGGGAATGCCCCTGTGTAAAGGATTCCATCATGGCAGCCCCCTAACCTAATGTCTGAAGGTGGTAAGCCCCCTGTACAGATTGACCGCCCACCTCAAGGACCAGCCAGGCCTCATCCCAACAACTCAGATTAGCCTGCCAAATTGGCTGCCAGCAGTTCACTCAATTAAGCCTGGGAAGGGCTGGGCTGCTGCTAACCAGGAAACGTGTCGTGATGATATCACAACACGGCCTGGCATCAAGGATTCTGCTTTCAGCAGCAACTCAGTGTCAGTCGTATGATGAACACCAAGGTCCATAAGTTGATTGGCAAGGCAGCTTCACATTTAAGAGGGAGCACAACTGAGTTCTCTAAGCAGAGCTCTTGGTCAGTTATTTGAACCAGTGTTTATGGCTTTTGTGGTGGTGTGGAGCAGGCCATAGCATAATGGCTACTGAAAGATCCACCCCAAACCAAAAGTGACCTCCACCAACCGGATTAATTTTAATCAGATTCGTCCTCATTTGTCCAATAGCTGGTTGCAACCACCATTCTGAATGCCAACAAGGGATAGCTACTGTTGCGTCTCAGAGGTGATGTATAGCAATAAGTGCCAGCGGAAATTTCCTTCCGGACTTTTTAAGGTGGGTCAAATAGCACATCTCAGTGAAGACAAGGAAATTGTCCCTAAAAGTTTGTGAGAAATTGTAATGCCTTCACCCGCAGCCCACCCTGATGTGAGTTACATTCCATGTGGGTATTAAAAAAACCAAACTCATACAAGGGGGGGGACAGGGGGGGGGGACAAAAAGAAGGAGGAAAAATCAAAAAACAGGAAAAAGATATGGAGATTTTCTTTTAAAAAAATATAGTCCAGTCAGCCAAAGGAGTCAGTAAGAGCAGCATATTTTTTTCCAGTGGATACTGATATATTAAAGTACAGACCACCCAGGCTTTCTCTCTCTCACTCTCTCTCACTCTCTCTCATTAGCACTGCAGTAAACCCCGATTAATTTGTTATGCATCTTTAAGTACTAGTTGATAAAAATTATGTCTTGTGAAATCGGCAAATAGTCTGCAAAGTGAAATAAGAACAGAAATTAATAGATTAAACTGTAAAGATAAGTCCGAGAACTTTTTTTAAAAAAGGGAAACAGGATAGCAAGCAATTTTGATTGGTTTCAAAAAGCATAATTGGGTAAGGAAAGCTAGAAGTGCAGCCGGATCCCATCTATGTCTATTCAGAAGAAGATTCCATTGAGTACAATGGGGCTTACTCCCAAGTTGTGTGCTGAGGATTGCGACCTTGGTTGTCAAAGTGTGTGGCATTCCTTCCACCTTCCCAGATGGTGACGGACACCATTTCTTCCCATGAATTATTGAGCACATGACAAGGTTTATATATTATATACTAAATGTGTATACCATTTTCTCTCGTTTTTTTTACAAAGCAGTTCACAATTCAAGCAATAAAACCACAACATAAAATAGCAACGAAATAAAAAAAAAAGGCAAGCTGACACATTATAGAAAGGAGAGTCAAAACTAGCAAGGCTTAGGACTGCTGAATGAATAGTAACATTAAAAAAGGGAATGGTTCCCCCCCCCCTCGCCTCCTAAAGGCACAGAGAGAGAAGAGGGAAAGAGAGAGGAAGAGATGGAGAGGCAGACAGGTGATGATCCCCGGGCAGGACAGCTGCTCCACCATTTGGAGGTTGTGGATTTGGGAGCCACTTCTCTTGATTTCTCAGGAGGTAGGGGTATTTGCAAGAGGCCCTGCTCCTCTGATCTTGATACCCAGGGAGAGGGTTGTATTGGGGTAAGCATTCTTTCAAGTAAACAGGGCCTACCTAGACCAAGTAGGGCTTAAATATCAACGGAAATGTCTTCAGCTGTGCCTAGAAAACAACTCATAACCACCAGTGCAAATGTAACACGGCCCCAGGAGACACTTCGGGTCAAGAGTCCAGCCAATGCCGCTGTGGACCGCTTGTAAGTCAACTTCATGCAAAGGAAATTAGAGGAGCTTTGCCAAGAGGTTGTCGAGGAGAATTATGAAGACACCGCCCTATGTAAAGCTTGAAAAAGAAATTCTGGCCACATAGTAACACCCAAGAAGCAACCAGAAACACCCCCTCAAAGCTGTGGATCTATTCCTTCTATAGACTGACCAGTTGCCTACTCCCAGATGGTGATCCACCTACCACCAATAATCGTTTGTTGCAGCCCTGACTCTGTAGACCTCTGCTCAAGAATGCCACAATTGCAAGGATTTGAGGAAAAGGGAAAGGGCAGCTAGGTTTACTCCAAATCCAAACACCACCTCTTTCCAGTGGTTTCATGCAGACGTTTAGCACCAGAGCAGACAGAACAGAGCCCTATGGACAACCCCAACAGATACCTCCACTTGCATAGCACTAGAGTCCATCTTTCTCCCTGTTTCCTGAAACTAACCCAAAAGCCAGATGTAGGACCCCTGCAAGGCAGCGTTCCCTATTCCCAATCTTGTCGGATATTCCAGAAGACACTACAGTGAATGGCATTGACAGATACTGAAAAGTAGAGAATCAATAGTATCCCACTTCCTCTGCCCCCCATGCAGTAAAGGGTGATTACTACAACATGGCCAAGACTATTTTTTGCCACAAAGCCAGGCCTGAAAACAGATTAAAGGTGTCCAGATAATCTAAGAGCACTTGGAGATGATCAACCACATGATCACCTTCCCCAATAAATTAAGATTAGAGGCACCTCACCAGAAACTGGTAAGCACTGCAGAGCACTTCTCCTTGTGAAGAAGAGCTGCTATAAGCATGACAGTTTCAGACACTACTTTACCGCAAGCAGGTATCAAGCGCCGAGGAAGGTGAATTCAGAGCACAAGTGGTTATTTCAACAGCCCCAAAGACCTTTTCCACATCCTCAGTCCTCAATAATGGAAACTCATCCAAGCAATAAGAGGCAGCCAATGACTCCTGGGGTAGAGACTGTCACCCCTGAGAAGGCCAAGTTGACACTGATGCCAGAGATTTTTATCCAAAAATCATTTTAAAAGCATGCCACAGAGGCGACATCATAAAGAAAGCAAAATGGTTGCAGCTAAAACAAACAAACAACCCCCTCCCCCCCAAAAAAACCACGTTCCCCTCTACTCAAATAATGAAAACAAACACGCATAATGGAACAGGTGGATTGCGGCATTGTTTCACCTGACAAGAGTAAATATCACATTACCATGCAGTGTCAACTGGCATTTTATTTGCTTAAAAAGCAAGCAAAGGAAAGAGAGCACTTAGTGGCGAGTCTGCTGGTATCAAAATATAAAAACAAATGGCAGTCCCAGGTTCTCTGCAATTGTAACTTAACGGCAGAATATTTCAGTATTTTAATGCAAGGGAGACCTTACCTATCAATGCCTCAGGGTAAGTGGATGTTTCTTAGTTTAGTTAAGACTTCAGAACCATACTATTTTTATAACATCAATGGGTCTACTCTTGAGTAACACTTTTTAAAAAAGAAAACCCATACTGTACTATATTTAGGTTCCATACTGTTAACAGGAACTGACGAAGGGACTGCACTTCTGACACACAGTGAGAATGGTTAAAGAAAGCCACATCCAATCAAACCCGACCTTATTGTATCCTAGCAGTTGCTCTTTCTGAATAAGCCCCAATTTACTTCCAAGGGACTTGGATGGCTCCAATCCTGCCTGGAATAGACTCAAGAAAGTTCCTAACATCTGGTCATAGAACCGTCCTTCAGGTGGGTCAATCTGGAATTCCTCAAAAGTATTTCAGTAAATGGACTGGACAGGGTTGCATCAAACCCATAACCAACAAGAGCCTCTTTCTCTGGATATAAGGTTTAACAGGTGTGGTGGCCAGAAGCTTCCTTAATGTGCAGGGACCCATTTGGGGACAGACAGCCAAAATGTGTGTTCACCAATGACTCCCCCCACTCCTCCCTGCAGGCTGACATCATGCTGATTTGGGAAGGCACTCCAAGCCAATGGGAATGAGCCCCTGGCTTCCTCCCCAGCTCCAAGCCAGCAGCAGCTCACACCTGTTTGTCATGTATGCCGCTGATACATTTCATTTACACTGCATCTGCCCCCAGGTTAAATTAGCTCTTATCTTAAGGCTGACCCCAGAAGTAAAACTAGAAGCAGATACTAGTTATCCTCTGGTAGGCACATAATGCATCCAGTTAGCTACATGCAGGCATGAATAACCTATTTCTGCTCTGTATCCCTCTCACATGGGTTCAAGCTTAAGTCCATTCCATCCTGCTTCTGAATGAATCAGTGGGTTTTTTTCTTAAACTGCACAACAATTCCCCTTATTTTTTTTAATGCATTTTTATTTTAATACGCATTGTGGTCCTTTTTCAAAGCCGACAGCTGCATCGTCAAGTCTGAAGAAAGGCAGAAACCAAAGGGAACAACTGGGTCCTGACTTGATGTATCCACCCAGGAAGTGTGATTCTTGTCTGTTTGCTGAAAAATGTGAACCAAGCTAGGTAGATCCTTGAATATTTCCAGCTACAAGGCCTATTGCAACTAAGCCTGCATAATAGAAACACACACCTATTTTACCCCTGCTTACCCTGTCTTCAGTTCCTTTCCCTTCCTCTATTGACCCACTTGTGCCATTTTAGATGGTAAACTGCCACCTCAAGTCTTTGTAAAAAGCCAGGCACAGGAAAGAGCAATAATGATACCATTTCCTGGTGGCTGGCAGAAGATAGAGGAAATGGCAAGAATAAACAAAACCTAGAAGTCAGTGCTCAGAGTGGAGGAAAGGTGTGCAAGTGCCCTGCTGCCTCCCACCTGGTCTCAGGTCTGGGGACCATTGCTTGGATGCTGTGTCATTTAAACCAGCAGCATCCAACACAGCTACAGTAAAGTCTTAGTGACATCGACATCTCCCAGGGGAAATGGAGGGGGAAGGGATCTCAGCTTTTGACTTTTTTACCTAGGCTCAGTAGGATGACAGACTTGGCCCAGCATAAACCAGACCCACCCACCCCTTTTTAGTAGTAGTATTTCTGGCAATTGCTTAACCGGATATTTACTGATCTTGGCTGCAATAGTGTCAAGCTGCATGCAGACACCAAGCAAAGGATCAACCAGGTTAATTGCCACAATATATGGATTCCCAACTGTCCATGGTAGGCTAGCAGGCCAAGCTACCATCAGCGAGAGCTTCAATTTCACAGTAAATGCTCCGCTGGGTCACATTCAGCAGCTGGTGCTGACAGCCACCAAGTCTAGTGCAGAAATATTTGGGTTTCTTTATTGCAAGCTGAGGAATCGGCACTTCAGTGATTTAAAAAACACCTTTTACGTACACACCCACTGGTGTAAGAGTATGCAAGCTTTTAAAGATACACTGAACTTGTGGTCAGGCAGAATGAAAAGGCAATAATTCTCAGTCAAGGTTAATGGAATACATACCAACAAATCACAGTTGTTGTTTCAATGGAAACAGAACAAAATGGACAAGCTGACCATTTGGGCTTCTGAAAGCACCTAAACACCTCAGTTTCTAACCTAGTCTGTCCCACCACACACCTATGACCTATGACCTCACACCTATGTTTCCTCTACCTTCAATTTTCACAAAAGGAGGAGTCAAACAGTGGTGATGTTCACTGACTTGTCCAAGATCACATAGGAACTTCCAAGTGGGAGCAGAAGAGGACCCCCAGCAACATGCAGTTGGTACCATAACTGCCATTACATTCACAACTGCATTGCAATGTACGGTACTGAAAATACAGTATGCAAAATAAGGTTATTGTTTGTGGCACTTCAGAGTATTCACCTCAGTGGCAGAACAAATGCTTTGCCTCTGGAGAGATCCTTTGGAGAGGGTCCTTTTGCAGCTTGGAAACCCTTTTTGTTCTAACCACCCTTAACAACTGTGGGGGAGAGATGGGGTTAACCCCTTTCCTTCAGTGCCATTTCCCCCTATGAAAATGATCCTATCCCCGGCCGCTATTTGTCCTGTTCGGAGAAACTGATCTGATCGTGGGTCACCATAATTTAATCTAGCCAGGGCCTAAAAGTGTGTGTGCAAGACATGGAAATGAAGACAGAAATGGTGGAACATTTGGAAAATGTTGCAACGGGGAATGTGACAGGCTCTGTCAGTGGGGAAAATCTAAAATTCTCTTAAGAGGCCTTGTTTTATAAGAATAAAAATTGGTGGGAAGCTTTCCCAACTCTGTAGAATTCAGGAATGGTTAACCAAATAAACCTGGCAGTATACATTGTTCTATGTAGTTTTTAAGGCTGTACTTGCTTCCTTGAGGTCTAAAATATTTCTACCATAAGACCTGGTTTTCTTTTGGTTTCTATTGATTTTTTAAAAATGAAGCTGCCTTAAACTTGGTTTTCTTAATTAACCTTAGAAAGGCTGTTTCCCCATCATTTCCCTTGTACGCAATTACAGAATGCAGGGCAAGGTGGCATAACCACATACTTTGTGACACGCATTAATGAATTTAACATGCAGTGCAACAGTTTCCTTGCTGTGGTCTCCAGGTGGGCCTTTGCTATTAGCAAGCAGCAAGCTCACCGGTCAGAAATTGACTCCACAACCCTACTTATCCTGAGGCGGATAAGATTTTTTTTGGGGGGGGGGTTGCACATACCATACACTTTCTGGAATCTCCAGTTTAAGCTTGAAGCATTGCTGGCATAAAAACAAAATCCAGGGCGTTTGGTTTCAGCGACTGCCTGTTGATAGTGGCAGAGATGAAATGCGAGGGGCTGCTCATTATCGGCAGGAGGGGATGTTTAAAAGCCAGCCAGCCTACCATTTCAAAACCTCAGGAGTTCTCAAAGTGACGACTGGCGGTATTAAACACGGACTGAACAGAGATTGCTAAAAGCAGCAGATCTGACAGCTGCACAAAACGGGAGCGGAGGGGAAGAGAAACAAACAAGAGGGAAGGTATTAGGTGAAGCTTCATCTCTGTGCAGAGTGCCAGGGAAAGAGAAAGAAAGAGAGAGAGAGAGACTCTTCTGCATAGCACTACAAACAAGCTCAACTTTGGGGGGCAGGCAGGGAGAAAGACATGGCTTACAAAAAGGGAAGTAGAATACCTAATTGCGTGCTGTTTCAAAGGAATTCTGTTTACAAATAACCAGTACCAATTAAAACCCAAAATGAAATCAGGTCCCCCTCCCTCATTTCTTTCAGTAAACCGGAAAGAAAATGACACGTTGAGCATTACCAAAAGGTCCTCCATTTAGAGACTTAGTTGTTGTTGTCTCAGTTGAATTATGGACTTGACAGTGCAATCCTATGCATGCTTTGCTCATGAGTAAGTTCCCTAATAGCATGTGTTTGGAATTTTTTTTCCTTTTCTTTTGCTCAATTAAATTATACATATTAAAATTTCACGTACCTGGGAACTGATAACTGTAACTGGGGGCAAATCCAGGGTATCCTCGGCCATAGGTTGCGACAAAATTCGGGTAACCTTGAATGTAGAAGTGTTTGAGAGAGAGAGAGAGAGAGAGAATAATAAGATTTAAATGTTGGAATTTTAAGTTGCACAAATACCAATAGGTTATATCTAACCAAGTTTTACTCAGAGGATAACAACTGAAATTAATGTGCCCAAGTTAGTCATGGCCATTATTTTCAATGGGGCTACTCTGAGTAGGACTAGCACTGGATACAATCAAATTACACCAAAGACAGGTGAAGAATAATAGAATTATACAATTGTGGAGCTGGAAGGGACCCCCATGGGCCATCTAGCCCAACCCCCTGCAATGCAGGAATCCATGACCGATGGCCATCCAACCTCTGCTTACAAACTTCCAATGAAGGAGAGAAAACTGACTTTGTACAAAACATTACAAGATTACTGTTCCTGTACAGAATTCATACCAAGTTAATGCTCAGCATTTATATATGACGTCAGCGTACTCAAAGTGCTTCACACATAATATCTGAATAATCCTTACAGCAACCTGTAAAGTAGGCCTGTTCTATATTATATTGCCCACCTTGCAGGTGGCAGAGTGAGGCTGATGCTTTGCCACTTTGCCTGCAGCAAATGTTTCCTCTACACCCTGAGCCGCACCCCTCAAAAAAGAAACACCTGGAGACTGGCATCATTTTCTTGGTCATCCCCCCGCCCGCCTATCTCCATGTCTGAGGCCTGCTACTCATAATTAAAATGCACTCGAGTAGCTCAAGTCCAAGGACTGTGCCTACTTTTCTCAGCTGGGAAGAGTAAATGCCAAACGCTTAGGCTAAGCACATAACACAGGTTTGCTCTGACATTTGGAGAGCTTACAACAAATGTACTTTGCTTCAGAACTATTGACAGTTGGAGATTAAGGTACTAGTAATGCTTCATCCCGAGAGTGTGAAGGACAACTGTTAACGCAGCAAAGAGTCAGAGGCAGCAAGATCAAGGAGCTGGGAAGACCAAGAGATTTTAATTTGACCAGAAACTGAAATTCAACAAAGAGACCACAATTTGCCTTCATGGAATACAGGCAGTTGCACCTGCAACATCTCAAAGTGTATCTCTGGGTAGCACACACTCTCTAAGAGTGAAATTAAACCATTACAAGAGAAACACAAGGCTCACATATATCCCTCATAGTGCTAATAATGCAGGACCTGGGGACATTTAAGAGAGAGAATCTGCAAGGTTCCTATATATGTATCATGCTTCCCCTCTCTTGAGTAGTTCTGTTTTGGAGCCTGGTAAGGGGAAATAGCTTCAGATTTTTGATGCGGAGAACTGGCAGACACGGGAAGGGTTAAGATCCCCCTCTTCCTCCTACCCACCCATCTTTCTTTAGAAGCTGCCCTGGCCCTCACTTTTCTGTTCTGATGGCAGATGTGTGTTTGGGAACAGGCATTTGCTGAGATGAATTCAAACTCTACCGCAAATCCATGCGGGAAGGGTATAGTGATTAAATGACCGCACACTCAAAACTATTCTTCTGATTGGAGCTGGCCTTACTAGAGAGCTTTCCGATAATCTGACCACCTCCACGTGAGTGTCAAATTTTATTCTGACATTATGGGACCCCAGCACTTTCCTGAATTCATTTTGGCACCAGGTGGGGAGGTTTTAGTTTACTTATTTAATTCTCCCTAGCTTTTTAAAGGCTTTTAAAGTCTGCAATTGCTACAGGAGATTTTTTGTTGTTGCTGTCATTAATTCCTTTCACTGATTTATTCTCTGTTGCTTAATATTTATGCAACATTTGTATTTTATGGCTGAATTCTATTTTAGCTGCTTCTTTTTTTAAAAAAAGTAAACTGTTCAGAGTACTCAAGTTATGCAGTGGCATTTAAATGTAATAAATGGTGTTCCAAATTGCTTGGAGATCTGTTTTTGAATTTATTTTGTAATTCAAAGTACTGGTTATCATCTATAAAGCCCTACATGGCTTAGGTCTAAGCTGTCTGAAATACCCCATTCCCTCATACAAACCTGCCCAGGTTTTGAGATCTTCAGATGAGGCCCTCCTCTCGGTCCTGCCACCTTCACAGGCATGCTTGGTGGGGATGCAGGAGAGGGCCTTCTCGGTGGCTGCTCCCTCCCTAGACTCTGGAAGTCCCTCCCTAAAGAAGCCAGACTGGCTCCCTCCTTGCTGTCCTTCTGCTGGCAGGTGAAGATGTTCTTGTTCCAACAGGATTTTGGAAAGTGACTGCTTTTAGGGAAAGGGCTGGCGCCATGCTTGTTTTATTGTAATTACTGCTATGTTTCAAATATATGTCTGTAGTTTTAATTCTACCAATGTTTAATTGTATTTTCATGAGTGCTATCTCTTTGTTTTTAGCGGTTCTTGTTTTTAACTGGAAGCCACCATAAGTTCCATCAGGAAAAATATCACCACCGCCACCATCTTGTTGAGATTTATATAAACCTGAATTCGGCGGAGGTGGTCAGCCTTGTCTGAGAGTAACTCTGCTAAGTTTACATTCATTGGGAGTGAATGGATCTTTCAATCATGCCTGGCAGGGCCAGTCTGGGGCGTTTTGCTGCTTGAGGCCCCCAGTGGCACTCCTCCTCCTCCATGACCATGCCCCCATTGCAGCTAGTGCAAGGGGCTTCCCAGTGGTAGGGGTTGTGATCATGGTGGGGGACGCAGCCATCGTGGCAGAGTAGAAAGAAGCAGTGAGCACCTGGTAGTGGCAAGTGTCGGCTGCTGGGTTTTGGGTGTCTGGTGGCAGTGAGAGCCTGGTGGGTGTGCAATGGCAGTAGAGCCCACTGGAGCCTGCCACCCTGAGGCAACTCTGATGCCTGGTATAGAATGGCTTGCCCCTGGCACAGGCAAACAGGAAGAACCAAAGCCAGAACAATGAGTTGGGATGCAGCATCACCTTGGTGGGTGGATGTTTTGGCCTCACAATAACTTTAATTCCTTGTGGCACACTAGTATTTCTGTAATGCTCTGGGCAGACAGTGTGAGAACTTCTGCCCTGGATAACACACACACTTTTTAAAGATGAAAGTAGCCAACCTCTGTTCTTGAGAGTAGGGGTTTATTGCAAAAGTGTTTTCTGCATTTTATCTGGGCGAATCTTTCCATTGGTTTTAACCGAGATCAAGCTCGTGGAGTGCCCTGTTACCAAATGCAAATTTTGTTCTTTTGCTGAGGTTTCATCCCTTCAATTGTGTTCATTTTTACAGAGCTGTTGCACTGCAATGCAACATGCTCAATTATTTTGCCAACATAGCATGTCCCCTCCATTTCAGATGAGATTTAGACGTCCATATTGTTTGCTATTAATCATCATTTAGAGGTGGAACATTAAACGCTTGGATGAATTTTGATTACTAATTATGACGGGATGGATCTGCGCACACGAAGCAAAACAGCAATGGCCAAACAAGGCACACTAGCTCTAAATGCACGCAAACACCCTGTTTGTCTCCTTAACATGCATTTCACAAAGCAAATCCTGCCAGAAATTCACTGGATCGTTCAAAGGTAAGTTTTGCAAACCGTCTCTTTGAATAACAATATTGATAAAATGCAGTTCTGACCAAGGCACCAGCATCCATCAGGACCAAAAAAACTCATAGTAAAGTGCTATTTTGAAACCAGATACTATTTTATTCTGTAATAAGGGCTCACTTCAGGGTCAATGGAGTAATGAGTTTGTCACACTGAATTTGAGGCGCTTGGTTCTAAAAATTAACGGCTGGACCACATAACAATATAGTCACTCCCTTTGGTTTTCCCACTAGTGATGTATGGAAGTGAGAGATGGATCATAAAGAAGGCTGATCGCTGAAGAATTGATGTTTTTGAATTATGGTGCTGGAGGAGACTCTTGAGAGTCCCATGGATTGCAAGAAGATCGAACCTATCCATTCTGAAGAAAATCAGCCCTGAGTGTTCACTGGAAGACAAACGAGAAAACAAAAGCTGAGGCTCTAATACTTTGGCCACCTCATGAGAAGAGAAGACTCCCTGGAAAAGACCCTCATGTTGGGAAAGATAGAGGGCACAAGGAGAAGGGGGCAACAGAGGACAAGATGGTTGGACAGTGTTCTTGAAGCTACCAACATGAGTCTGACCAAACTGCGGGAGGCAGTGGAAGACAGGAGTGCCTGGCGTGCTCTGGTCCATGGGGTCACGAAGAGTCGGACATGACGAAACAACAACAAGAAGTAAAGGGGTGGGACATACAAGCACTGTTCCAAGAACAGTTCATGGGCAGATTCACATATTTAATTTTCCAAGCACCAAAGTGCTCCTATGGGTGATCCCTATGAAAATATATTGTGCAAATGTGGAATGCATATCTAAAGCATATGCTCCAACTGTTATTGTTTACCTGGCTTATTTTCTGGTTTTGTTTGTACCTATCTCTGGCAAATGTCCCTTTTTTGCCTTTCGGGAATACTGTGTCAAATGTAATTAATGTGTGTTCTTAGAGTTGTTATTTTCTAGGGTTCAGCTTCCACCCCAAGTTCTCAGAGTTATGAAGCTACATCTTGTCTCTAAAGCACATGCGTGTAGATGCGGACACATGAGCATTAAGGTGCTATATAGGACACAGCCTGTCATTGTGCATGCCTTGATAAATAACTGTAGGATAATTATATTCTAACCCCCACAAAACATGGGGAAGCTGCCTTATACTGAAGTCAGACCGCTGGTCCATCTAGCTCAATATTGTCTACACTGACTGGCAGCAACTTCCCAGGGTATTAGGCAGGGTTCTCCCCCTGCCACACCTGGAGAGGCTGAGGATTGAACCTGAGACCTTCTGCATGCAAAGCAGATGCTCTACCATTGACAAACCTTTCGCTAACAAATAGCCTTTGAGCTTTTAAAACAGTGCAGGGCAAATAATTGTAAAGCAAATAAGAGCAGTCAGAGTAGTGCTGTAATACAGTGGTGAGAGGACGGCTTGGGTAGCAATACTTGGTTTTTGTTTTTGTTTAAAAAGGCATGTTGTAAGCCTTTCCCCATTTTCAGAAGTGAAATATTGGAGAATATGGTATTGCTCCTCTTCCATTCAACTCTCCAAAGCGGGATCCTGTGTGAAGGTTAGCATTAAGGTACATTTTCCTCATCATTTCTGAGTATGTTTGCAGATTGACTTTTCCAGCATACAGATGTCAAACTGGCCTTACAAAGGGTTAGTTAGTAATGTGTGCAGGTCATGGCTCAGCACGACTCCTGAGTCCTCCAATCCACTTTTACAGGGTTTTCAACAAATGCTGAGCCAGTTAGGAATATGTGATGCACACGAATACTAGGGAAAGGGGGACAACACAACGATGAGGAAACAATACTAAGAATCACCCTCGAGACCAACCTATGTGGAGATAGAGTCTTTGAAGAGCGTAGTTCTTGAACATTTTGGCTCCTGAACACCGCCAACCTGGAAGTGACTGTTCCAGTTTGCGAACTATTTTTGGAAGCCGAATGTCCGATGCGGCTTCCGGTTGGCTGCAGGAGCTTCCTGCAGCCAATCAGAAGCCACACTTTGGTTTTCCAAACATTTTGGAAGTTGAACAGACTTCCGGAACGGATGCTGTTCGACTTCCAAGGTACGACTGTACTGTAATGTTACAAGTATTAAACTTCTGGAGGGGCAATCTGAATTGGAGGAATGGCAAGATGGTAAGTGCTAACCCCTTTCCTGGTCCAAATTGTTATTCCCCAAGTGCCTTTTCCTCCTGTGGGGAAACACATGTTTTTCATTGACTCTGCAAAGGGGAAAAGCCACAGGTGGCGTTGGGGAGAATCAAGAAACAATAGGTGAGGACCAACTTTCTCTGGTTCTGAGCAATTCTCTAAAGGTGCTTTTTCTTGCTCAAAAATGAATCCTCTGCTTATTGATATGAAGCAGGTGCCTTTACTGTATTATTTTCAGTGGCTATGAAAAACATTCTTGTTTAGACAAGCCTACCCAGATGCTTAGAAAGTTGACGTGCATTTTAACCTGTTTCAGTATTTTAACTTTTTGTATGTTTTAACCTACTGTGCTATACTTTATCTGTTATGAGCCTTAGGTGGCAAGATGATCAGAGTAAGAAGAATCTTGCGCCAGAACACACGGACTACAAGACTTCCTTCAATTTAAAAGCAAAAGAGAAAGAGAGGCTCAAAGCCAATCAACCAGGATCACTGAACACCACAAGTACACCTGTGTCACTCCCCCCTCCCTCCCGCCAGTCCCTTGCTTCATACTTCCTTGAAACTGCATCGCTTCCAACAACAAAGACAAAATATACAGCTGACTGGATAGTGGTTCTCATCCATATATCCCATCACAGAACATTTCTCGAGGTCAGGCAGATGAAATCATAAATTTATAATACAACATTACTTCAATTTTCCTCTTCATTTGCCGCTGCAGTGCCCAGCTCTGCTCTAACGAGTCAGAGCCTGATCCGCACGGGGGGAAATTGGCTGGCTGAATATCAATAGCACATTAACACCATGCCCATGTGGATGCTTCATCAAGCCAAATTATGGGCAGGCAGGCCGATCCGCCATTTCCCATTTAGCCGCCATTCTTGCCTTGCAATGGGTACTGAGCAATTTATTTGCTTCAGTACTTCTGGCGAATGATCAATCTTGCAGTAATTATCTCTTGTCACTAAACTGAAAAATCAAGGCTTTGCCTCGATTACCTCCCTTGAAGAGAGAACTTCCTATCCATGAAAGTAGAGACCTAAATCAACAATCAAACATGCTTTTCACAACAGAACTTCTTTCTCCACTCTTTCTCCTTCACCCAGAGACAGAAACACTGGGGCAATCCTGCTCTTCAGATGGCTGTGGCAAGATAGGAAACACTGCAGATTTTCAGGCTAGTGTGGGCATGCAGCCCAAACTGGCACTGTTCCCTAGAACTCAGGGACCACCAACACCCCTGAAATGCCAAGTCTTGGGATTCAACACAAGTTTACCGTCAAATTTTATAGGAGACTTCTGACATTTGTAGTGCTACACTCTAAAGTGACTCGAGCACCAAGTTAAAGGCAGCAAGAAGTTTCTCAAACTGCCCACTACAACCGGCCCAACATACAGCATAACGGGAAATTAAAACGCAAGCTTCCAGTCCATTGCTACCAGCAGGTAAGCCTGCTGGGAGGCACACTGCCACAAGAGACTGCCCCTCAAAAGCTGGAGCTGGTCCTGTAGCAGGCAACACAATGTCTGAGGGAGGAGCTGAAAAATGACCCCGAGAGGAAAGTGGGAAAATTCTGGGAAGTGCCCCTAAGTTGGGGACTGCGAGGCATTAAACATGATGCAAATGTCCCCAAAATGCTGGACTTGATGTGAGAGTGCAAAGCATAAGGAATCCGTTTCCAGATGAGAAGCACTCTCTGTCACAGACAGGAGGATCTTTATAAGCTTTACATCATGATGGTCACAATTCCCCAACCATAATGAGAAGCCTGGTTGTAAAAGGGTTGTGTGCATCAGTGCCACACAGTTGCAGCCAGAAAGCCTGTACAGATGCTAATGGCTGTGTCTGCACATTGCCTGATTCTCACGGACCTTTTGCTGTGTGATTGTGTGCCCACATGTTGCCCCAGTAATAATTCCAGCCAGCTCAAATGGAGAAGAGGAGCCTGGTCCTTGCTGCACACCAGGGAAGAAAGAGGTGGCAGGGCTCAAAAACTACCCCAACTCTGCTGCCCCTCTCTCAGACACCCTGCCTCCTGCTCAGTTGGGGCAAAGGGAGAATAAGCAGATCTGGAAAGACTTCCTGGATCTCAAATTCCACCCCTATGGGGCAACCCTCTGAGGCAGCTGGATGCATGATAATGCTTTGCTAAGTGGGCGGCTGCCAGAGTTCCCCAGTGTGAACCTGAGTGTTCAACATTTGGCTCCTGGAAAATCAACTCTTCCCCTCTATCCGCCTTCTCATTCAGATAAGAATGCAGCTCCACTGCCGAGAGTACCAGCTCCGTTTTGTCAAGGAAAGAATAATTTGCTTGTATTGATTTTGAAATCAAGGATCGGAAGCCTGACATGTCCAGGCCCTTTCAAACTTAACAGCTGAGTTAGTTTACCTTTCAATTTGCTGCAAGCTTTTTTCCTGGAGTGGGAAAACTTGCAGCCAGAGCCTATGCATGTTTACTTGGTGGAAAGTCCCACTAATTTTGGTGGGAATTAATCCCTAGTACATGTGCACAAGACATAGCCTTAATTGCTTAGTAAAAGCATTTTTTTCCCTTGAATCATGGTATCTAATACACTATTCACAAGGCCACATCTAGATTAAGGCACTTTCCTATGTTGCAGTGTTTCTGCTAAATCTTGCAGAATCCAAGGGTCCATGGGAGGGGTTGTCTACTGGACCCTCTCTAAAGAAAATGCTCAGTGTGCAATGCCACCAGGAGGCAACAGCTGAGGAGGAGTCTTTGTCCTGGGAGAAATGGCCAACTGGATTGGCCCTGGGGTTACAGTGAAATGGTGATTTATTTGCAGTTCTGAGTTCCCAGGCTAGTAAAACCTCCTATCTTCCACCCATCTACTCGGAAAGAAAACTGCTGTCTTGTGACATTTCCCAAAAATTAAATCTCAGGTGCTGAAGTGGAACTGGGTTTGCAATGTTCAGATTTTTAGATGTACCCTTTACGTGTTTTAAATGAACCTCAAGAGTATGCTTCAAGTGCCTGAGGCACCCCATCCTTCCTGCCATCTTAATCACCTAAACTATACTCCAAAAGTAAGACCAAGAAAAGGGAGGGGGTGGGGGGGAGAGATTTCTCTTCTACTCAGCCTTTCCCTTCCTTTGTCTTAGCTCAAGCCTCTGTCCAATTTCCTGTTCTGCAAAAAATGTCACCTGGAAATAACACTAAAAGCTAATATTTTGGTGCCTGAGATGGTTTCTGATGGGACTTCAAGGCATCAAGCTTTTGGTGTACTCGTGCCAATGCCACCCTTTCCTTTCCTTTCCCTCATAAGGAGTATCTCCTCTACAAGAATGACTTTCTTTGAAGGGCACAAGCCTCTTTTATGCATGAATGCAGCCCAGCTAGATTGAACGTGTGCACTATTGCGGAGCTGTGGTCTGGCTCCCGCAGTAATATTAAAAAGTCAGTCAGAGACTTCCTGGAATTAAGACATTCACATCAGGTAGTATTTCAGTGGTCCAGAGATATAAATTTTACTGGCTAGAGCTTTTTGTAGCCTGGGAGGGAAAGGAGGTGGTGAGTTAGAAGCTTTAGGTATTTTATTTAATAGATGGTCACAGCTAAGATGCCTGCCACTGCCGGGGGGGGGGGTAACAAAAGAAAGGAACCCTAAGTTTTTGAATTGGTAAGGCGTGGCATGTAAAAAATCACATGTTCAAAGGACACCTTGAGACTGGGATGTGGGTCCATTACTTTTTTTTTTTTAAAAAGACCTGTTTCAAGTTAAGGCCTTATCTTCATGAAGGATTAACCAAACATAACTTTTATTTTGTTCTACTATAGTCCCCTATGAAATTGGAGAGGCTGCTTGAACATACTGTAGAGGAAATTTCAATGTGCTAGGAAGTAAAGTAGGCATTCATGCATTTCCCCATCTGATTAAACAACAGAAAGCAGAACAAAAGTACATCCACACCTGCAAACTGGCTGCCATGCTTGGTTTCAACATCCCTGTGAACTGTATGCTAAAAACACTTCGTACTAAAACCGACCATTATGAACAGCTGTTGGCTGTAAGATCAGAACTGGACTGATGTGCATCTAAATGTACCCTCTCTGAACCTGAGCCCAGTTCCTTCAGACACCAGCTCAAATTTGGCCCACTATGTAACTTCTAAGAGTCAAATGTAACTCACATTGGTGTGATATCACACCGCCCCTGTAACAATCAGAGGGCCAACAGAGACCAGACACAGGGACAAATTTTCCAGGTAATTAACCTATTGCTTGATTGCAACCAAGCCATGAGTTTCACATCTGACATGGGGGAGGGAGGCTAATCAAACTGGCATGCTATTTTGTCTTTCTTCATCCAAGTTGCTGAGACTGAAGCAGGGGTGCTGACTTGGGCCCCAGATTATGGGTGCCCAATGGCGCCTGTGATGTAACACGATGTCGTGACAGCCTCACGGGGTCTCGAAAATTAGGTCCTGTTCACAGGCCTGGCAGGGCCTCCAACACCATCTGGGAGGCTGCGTCAGGGCTCCGACACGACTTTCGGTAACCGGATGTTGTGTCAGAGCATTATTGTGGTGCTAAGCACTAACATGTTTTGTGGGTTCCCTGGCACACAGGGCCCCCTAGACATGGCGCCTATGCACTGAACACTGCTACAAAACTCCAGGGCTAGTCTACCAAGACCCAGTTGGGGGAAGCTCCCAAATGAGCATAATCTCAGGCAGCCTTGACTTTATATCCTGTATGAAAACTCTCCACAGCTCATGTGGGTCACCAGCAGAGCTGCTGAGTACCAGGCCCATTCTTTTGATATAAATGTTCTCTTCTACAGGCATCTTCTGACTAAATGTTTTGTATCTACACTCTAGCTTCTGGAATGACTCCTAAAGTAGCTGACTAGAAAAAGCATTCAGTCAGAATGTGTCACCTATTGAAAAGCAATCCTGGGAACTGATTCTGCTTTTTAATCCAAGCTCAGGTTGGCCAAGCTGTATGGACTCCAGTCCTCACCAGCTTTGGAGGAAGGCCGGCTGCCAACCTGGAGACAATGCTTTCAAGGGTATAAAAAATAAAATAAAAAGACGTGGTTTCATTCTCCAAGAATCAGCAATGCAATTGTGCGACTAAAGGTCTTTGGCTAAATATCAGGCCACATCACAGTCTCCCTGTGCTAATTTTGCTTGATGAGTTAATTACACCCTTCTTCTGTTCATGGGTGGGATTTCACTGCTGTGCAACTGACGAGTAAGGAATGGAAAATTTTGATTGCATGCTGAGAATCCGCTGACAGCCGTCGACCTTGAAGCTGACTTGTTGGAGGCAACTAGGGATACATGCACATAATGGACAAGACAGACTTATCTGCTGCAACTTGGCGGCTTCGTAATGATGCCACCTCAATAACCAAGAGCTGGGGAAGGGGTGGAGGGGGCCAGAGAAGAACTGGAGCAGATAGTTAAGCATCTGGCCTTCATCATGAATCAATCATTCATTCAGAGCAAGTCAGGGTGATTTAAAATCTAATAAGATCACATTAGGAGTCACCCTGCAAAAACCAGTGGAACAGAACCTATTTGGATCTCTTAATGAATCCATGCACTCTACATGCACTAACAGGCACCTGTGCGGCAAGAGATGATCTGCCAAAACCCATACATGCCACAAATTTTCAACTGAGGTGCCAGCCTGCAGCTTCCACAAGCAGCTCTATTTTAATATCTAAAATAATCCAAGAGTTAACCCAAATATTACTGAGTCATAAATATGCCTCAGAGTTAAACCTTTCTTCTGATTAACAGTGGTAAGCTTGGCTTTGAATACTCTTTCCAGATCTTTGGAGTGTGGATTGGTTTAAGGCGATTTAAATCAGCAATAAAATAATAGTAATCAATGATTTAGATGAGCAAGAAAATGGGTAATTTAAATCAAGTGATCATATCACATTTCCCCTAAACAATGGTGCGATTTTGACCATTGAACCATGCTAACTTAGAACTAAAGTAAATCATTTATATTATTTTAGTATTTATGTGGGAGATATTTATAGTGTTGTTGCTTTCTCACTGTATACACCTACCAGGCTTTCCTTTTATTTATTTCCAGAAGCAGGGATGGGCAACCTGTGGGCCTCCCACATGATGGACTCCACCTCCTGTCAGCCCTAGTCAGGATGGCCAGTTGTCAGGGATGATGGGAGTTGTAGTCCGACAACATCTGGTGGGCACATAGTTACCGATATTATGCTCTGCAGGTCTTGCTAGACTACAGCTCTCATCATCTCCAGCAGAACATAGCCAATGATCAGGGATGGTGGAGTGCAACAACACCTGGAGGGCACTGGAGGTAGCACACCCTGCACTGCAAAGCCTTTCATATGATCGGTCCCTGCAACAGTTTGTGAGGTTATACATGGGAACAGAGGGACTTGAGAACTGCACCATTTTGTCTTCCCTTCTTTTTTCCAGTTTCTCCTTTCTCCGCTCTCACAAAAACACAAAGAAAAACTGAAATGCCTACATCCAAACTAATATGCTTTTATTCAAATTGATTCATATTAATCTAGTTATTTTTTGAATAAGGTGCTCAAGGCCCAGGACTTTCCCAGTGGTTGGAGGAGAAGCCCAAGATTAGCTAGAATACTCAGGGCTCAGACAGAAGAGCAGAAGTGGCCAAGGACTACCTCAATGATATTAAGGAAAAAGAGGTGAGGAGAATCAATTGAACATTTAAGGGATGGGAGGTAGTGGTGGATAATCAGCATCTCTGCTGGGGTAGACCGATCTCCCCCCAGTTTTTAATATATATTTACAATCAAGCAGTTGTCAGGTAATACAGGAAGAACAGCTAAGGAGAAACAAATGAGAGCCAATTATAACTAAGATGACCTGCCACGCAAATAGAATTTCAGCATTAAATACCATTTATCCCATTTAATTAGTACTTTCTGGACACAATGGTCTGGGCTCAAATACCGTCCTCTCTCCTTGGAACTTCTAATTATTGCTACAACCACGCTATTATGTTTCTCGCTGGGCTTTCTCCATCTTCTGTGCCATTTAAAGCCATGAAGATTTTTAATTATCTGTGCTGAACTGTCAAAGATACCTTTAAGAATGCGTGACTCGATTCTTTGGGGGTGGAGGGGAAGAGAACAGTTAATTCTGCTTTTGTGAATGCGTGTGGAAGGGCCCACTGGAAACATCCATTTAAATGCAAATTTGGGTATTCCAGAGTGTGCATGTGCATGCGATCGCCTTTTACCACAGAAAGGATTGAGCCCCCATCGTCCACACCGCTGTATCTTGCACAAGTCACGCAATTTTTGAACCTCCAAATCTTGGAACAGGTACCAAATACACAGATATAGACTCTTGCTGACTGCTCGTCTATTTCACACAACAGTTTAGGCAGCTCTGAGCTTTGTAATACGTACAGAAAACACAGACACATTCTTGCCGATGGGTCATCTATTGCACACTTACCCAACATTCCCATCCCTAGCATAAAAGCATCCATGGTATATGGTAATCCACGAGCCCTTCCTCTCGTCCCTGGCGGAAACATCACTTCTTTAGGTTGTGCTTTCTTACATTCCACCTATTAAGCAGAAACATGTACAAATGAGATGCAAATGAATTCATGTAAAATGTCAAATGCTGAACTGATCTGGTTAAGTTGTGGGGGAAGGGGGGGTTATTTTTAGCATTGCTCTTCTGTAAAATGTGAACTTTAAAAATAGGCCAGCGGTGTAAAGTGATTTTCAAAGAGTAAATATGTGTAATGTGACTTCAGAAAGCAGACAGTACAAACCCAGCTAAGGCAGAGATAATGTGTGGATAGGTCACACAGCTAAAAGCTGCAACCCATAAGTTAAGCTGTATTAACTTTTAGTGTGTTTCTAAGTGATTACTTGTGAAATAAACATGCAGCTATTGCTGTTTTGTTGTACAAGAACCGGGCTTATTTTCACTCCAAATGATGTTATTATGTTTATCATTTCTAATGCAATTGCCATACAGAGAATGACTGCAACAGACACCTGTTGAGAATACCTGTGACACCAATAACAAGTACTGCAACTCTACCACCCAGGACTACATTGGTTAGTTATTTGCTGGATGAGTAATTCACCTCTTAAACATTTATAAGCATGAGCGTTCGTGTAGACATACAAAACAATACACAGTGGACCACCAACAAGGTTACCTTATCTCCACACACAAATTCCTGACAGCAGTAACTTCCTACTGTCTCTCCTACTGTTGTTTTGATTGATTAGCTCTTCCTTTCAAAACACTTCATTGTTCTGGAGAAATCAAAGGCTAGTTGCCAACACAACCTTATTGCAAAGCAATTCAGTATTTGCTTTCTACAAGCAAATATTGCTAACAGTTTGGGTTTGTGCGGGAAGAAAATTCCTATTTGTGCTGGGGTTGGGATTCTGTACAATGTACCAATAAAGGGTTACTCCTGGTACCTTTGGAAGCTTAATACAATTTTCATCACGTTGAAATAACCTTTGAAGAGTGCATAAGACCAACTATGGCCAAAAGAAAATGGCAGGGCACAAGGTCAAACTAAGAACTATTTCTAGCTGCCCAAACCAGGTGGGATGCTTGGAGGGAAAAGGTGTTTTGATGTGAGCTAGGGAACAGACCAGGAGCAAGGAAGTGTTCTGGCAACTGGGTGCAAACTAGAAAATTTAGAGCACCTAATCTCAGGCTTGCCACCACATGTGAAAGAGACAGAGTGGAAAAGGTATGTCTGATTCTCACCTGACTTTTCATTTAGACCGCCACTTAGGACCAAATTAGGCAGTATGCGGTATGTTATGCGTGATTGCATTTCAGGTCTCTGGTTTGTTAAACAGAAGGCATGATTGGGGGGGGGGGGAGAGGATCAGGATCAGGACTGCAGCATTAAGCAGTTTATAAGGGATTTTAGCAGTCTCAATTCTGACCATTGCCTTCTCCAGCAATGGTCTGATATTTAACAATGGTCTGATATTTAGCAATGGCTGATATTTAACAAACAAAAGAAGATATAAAATGCAACCATGAAATTCACATATTATCTAGTTTGACTCCTGATAATAAACTTGCCAAAATACGTAGTTCCTTCTATGTAGCCCTGCAAAGTTTATTGTCAATATCCTCAGCATATGTACCCCTGCCTTCCCCATCCATTTCCTAATATATGAACTGAAAGCTACTGGGGTTCAAGTGAAATGCAGTCACTGAATCATATTGGAGAAAGCAGAGGTGGCCTTGTCAGGGACAACTTTGAGCTGGGGCAAAATCTGCCCCCTGCAACATTCTCAAGAAACAGATAGCACTAAACCAGTCTTAACCTGCATGGTTGCACCACTTCATTTGCATAGTCCCATCCTGGGTTTGGTTTTGAAGAGAACAAGTGAGAGCGGCAACAAGAGGTCACAGCAGGGGTGGACACCACCACTTGCCTGTCCATCAGCTGACATCAGTGGATGAAGTCAGCTGATAAGCCAGGGGTGCTTCTGTTCTTGCTGGGTGCTGCTTCGCCAAGACGTTCCCCACAGCCAGCAGGATTGAAACCTCTGCTCGTAAGCTGGTGCTGTTTCACAAGCACAATTTCTGCAAAGCAGGACCCCCCCCCCAACCCACAGCTCGCTTATCAGTCATCTGATGTCACCATGACACCAGATGATTGGCAGGAAGTGGCCCTGCCCCCGTCAAAGTTGGCCAGTGGGGGTGGGATGAATAATAATAATAATAATAATAATAATAATAATAATAATAATAATAATAATTCCCCAGTCACTCTGGGCAGCTCCAAACAGAATACTAAAGACACAATAAAAGATCAAACATTTAAAACTTCCCTAAACAGGGCTGCTTTCAGATGTCTTCTAGGTCAAGAGGGTATTCCACAGGGCGGGCGCCACTACCGAGAAGGCCCTCTGCCTGGCCCACCCCACCCCGCCACATACCATCAGCATTCTGTGGCTAGTGGGCCTTACCATTCCTCATTGAGCTGTTTTTGGAGAGTGGGGATTGCCCCTTAGCATACTCCCCTAAATATTTTTGTACTTCTCCAAGTCTTGGGGTCCCTGCAGGCAGCCTGATAACTCCCTCTGGTTTCTCAGTAGCGCCATTTTGGCCATGTAGTCCTCATAACACAGCACCTGAACTCACCACTGTGCAAACACATCCAAATTTGCCGAATATCTCAAAGGATCTCTTATCCCGCAGAGATTGTTTCTTCTTTTGGCACTGTTTGCACACGAATTTTGCCATCAGAGCGAGGAAGGAAAGGTGGGCGGTACTTTGGAGGTGCAAAACAGGTAATTACACGAGACAGAACTGGCAATGTAGGATAATGCTGCTAACTGGCTCTATTTCTAATAGCCCTATCAGTAACAGTGCATCCATTGTCTTATGGTAACCAACCACATGTTCCTAGGCAACCCGATCAGCGAAAATTTCAGGTTTGTACAATTTTCATTTAGGTAACGTAAAGGTTAACTGACTGTAAATGGGAGTATTTTAAACAAAACCACCCACCCTTTCTCTCTCTTCCCCCCCCTCTCTCCCCCCCTAACCCACCGCCTTGCTGCAAAACCTCACGGCATATCTTATTTATTCAGCTTGCAACATTTCACCGAGCAACAAAGCTTCCATTCTGCCAGCAAACTGTCAAAATACTGGTTTCGTGCAAACTGCTCTGCCACAACCCTTGGTATGTCAGGAAAGAAACACCTCTAAGCTCCACCAATGGACATGCCCTGCAAAGGTAATGTGAACAAGGTGAGCTTACTCTGCTGGATGGGAAGAGAGTCAATTGGGATGGGAAATAAGGGAGTCGGAAGGGGGAAGCCACAATGGCCCATGGAGTTAAAGGAGCTGCAGAAGCTAGAGAGGCACACCCTGTCAGGAGAACCTGGGGTGCTGGGAGGCTACATCCCCTGCCTCTCAGGAAGAATACAACGGAATATAAGAAAGAGTACAGAAACCTACTTTATACTCAACCAGACCACTGGTCCAGCTAGCTCAGTACTGCCTACACTGACAGGCACCGGTTCTCCAGGGTTTCAGGCAGCGGTCTATCTCAGCCCTTCCTGGAGATGACAGGGATTGAACATGGGACCTTTTGTATACAAAGCAGATGCTCTGCCACTGACTTCCACCCCTTCCCCAAACAGAGGTGATTCCTTCACAACAGATGGCAAGAGGGAGACCAACATGGCTCCTTTTGTCAGCTAATGAAGGTGTAGCTGTTCCAATGCTTGCTTTCCTCTTCCCTCCTCATTCCAGTGCTTAGAACATTTTAGGTGCTTTAGAAATATTCAAACAAACAAACAAACAGCAACCACCCAGCACCTGGCCCCACAATGTTGGTTCCTGCAAGTAGCAGTAGGTGTTTGGTGGCCTAGTAAATGCCTCAGGTGACAGCGGGTCCACTCAGCTACCCAAGAGAGGCCTGTCGTCTGTGAATATGGCACCAGCATGTGCAGGCTAACTAATGGCAGAAAAACATGCACATCTTTGTTGGGGTGCAGAGGACAAAGTGGTCAGATACTGACTGGGCTCAAGTCTGTACTCAGACAGGAATCTCTCTCTCTCCCTCTCTCAGTCTACACAATCTCGTAATGTCACCATGATAATTTAAAGAGGGGGTGGGAAACAGTGGGAACCATTTGTGTTGCCCTGAGCTACTTGAAGAAAAGCCAAGACAACTTTTACAAGTACTTCAGATAAATAGGTATGATTTATACTAAACATACCAGGCTCTTCTCCAGGTCTGAGCAGGGCCTTAGCAAACAGCATTCCTTTTTGGTGGGTGGAACCCCTTCATTGTCATCTGTGTGCGTGTCTCCTTGTATGAGAGAGCACCAGACTTTTCCCTTATAAAAGAAACATAATGCATGGCAAAGGTTCCTTTGGACATAAGCTATTTTTGTTTCTATCACGATGCTCTAGGGCAGGCATCCCCAAACTGCGGCCCCCCAGGTGTTTTGGCCTACAACTCCCATGATCCCTAGCTAACAGGACCAGTGGTCAGGGATGATGGGAATTGTAGCCCAAAACATATGGAGGGCCGAAGTTTGGGGATGCCTGCTCTAGGGCAATGTTTGTGGAGGAGACCAAAATGGCAGATGCCACAAAAACATGGTGACCCACAATATTTTCTTCAGCAAGGCCCAGAATTTTAGCCAAGGGTAGGCACCAGGGTAGCTGCTCAAGGATGCCCTATGTCAGCAGCTGGCCCGACCAATTCAAGGCTAGCGACATCATCTCTGGAAACCAGAAGCTAAACTTTTGCAAAACACACTTTCTGTTTATTGTTTTAAACTGATAATACTAAGCCCTAGTCAGCTAAAGTTCTCTTCAAAGCAAATTATCCTTGAGTGATCAGCAGAGGTGTATCCATTAACACCTGAGCTGTATTACTTTTGCACCTGCCCACTGCTTGCATGTCATGGGGTCATCATTTACATCTCCTAGCCATGTCTATTTCAAGTCACTCAGATACAGTGGTATCTGAGTTTACGAACTTAATCCGTTCCGGAAGTCTGTTCTTAAACTTAAGCTGTTCTTAAACCGAGGAGCGCTTTCCCTAATGAGGCCTCCCACCGCCGGTGCCCTTCCACTGTTCGGATTCCATTCTTAGACTGAGGTAAAGTTTGCTAACTGGAACACTACTTCCAGTTTTCCGAAGGCTTTTCTTAAACCAAGATACCAATGTAAAAAGAACCAAGCCAGCTTGCACGGACCATTAAAAGTGACACTGAAGCTTGTATTAGTACTGTTAAAACAATAAGCTAAATAATTAGCTTCTGCAACCAAACAACTGAGTTGAAACAAAAGGAAACCTACTTTTTAAGCCAGAGTTGCAAAAAAGAACTCTATATAGTTATTTTTCGATTTATATCTCACCTTTCAACAGAAGCATCCTCAGGATGCTCAACTCTCAGCAGACAGATATGGTAAAATTTATTTTTCTCTGTGTTACAAACTGCCCATGACTGTATCTATGGCTCTCCTCCAAGTTCAGCCCCCCCCCTCCCAAGTTTCTGGGTGAAATTTGAGGTGCTAGTTGTGCCTTGTAAAGCTCATCTGGTAAAGACTACCGCCTCCTCCATAACCCAGCTAAAGCAGTATCTTTGCCGCTTCAAATCTTAGATTTGGAACTCTCGTGCCCTTGAGCATTGTTTGGAGGCAGCCCAAACACATTTATTTGAGAAGGAATAGTTTAGCAGTAGATTTTATATATATATATAAAATGATGATTAGAAACTTTTGACAGACTAAAAAGCAGTAGATCTTTAATTTTTTTTATTTTATTTTGATAGAAGTACTTAAATTGAAGGTTGCAAGTGCTGTCTTAGAAGAGACATTCCCTCCTGGGTGAAAAATTGAGAATGTATCTTCCAAAAGGATATGGGGCTGCAACACATAACAAAGAAAGTATGCTTTTTAGTAATTTTCTTCTTACGTGCATTCCCCCCCCCAAGTTTTAATCACTCTACAACTCATAGCAAAAATACATAGAATCATGGTTTATAGAGCTACATTTTCCTCTGCGGTACTGGGAACCAACCCAGAGCAGTAAGTAATCATTCTTTTAAAAAAATGCATACTATTCTATATCTGCTAACAAATGCAGAGGGACTCATTCCTATACCAGGGAGCATCAGGAAAAGTAATAGAAGCAAGCCAGTTACATCCTGTAACCAAACATTCTGCCACGATGAAATTCATATATTCCAATGAAAAGTATGCAGAATTACATGCTTTTGCATTATTCGGCATAACTTGCAATAACTAGGTTTGTTCAGGAATCCATTTTTTTCCTTGTTAAAGAAATAGATGAGAAAAGAAGAAATAGGGTTGGCAGTGGTGCAGGCAGTAGGAAGTAGCAGTCACTGAAAGATCAGCTACCCTCACAAAGCACATCTACATATACCTTGCCGGATGAAACTCATTTCTCTGGCATAGGTCCCATTTGCTTTCTGACACACATTTTGAAACATCTCTCTAGAGCTGGGCACTAGAAACTTGTTCTATTAATGGCTTTTAAAATTCGACAGTGGAGTTTCTCAAGAATCCAAGTTTCAGACAGCAGCTTCCCCCCCCCCCAATTTCCTGAAGGGTCTAACTAATTTTATTTACAGCTTAATGCCCTGTTGCTTTTCTTGTTTGCTATTTGTTCAATAAAGCTTTTGAAAATTAATAATAATAGTAGTAGTAGTAGTAGTAATAATAATAATAATAATAATGAATACAAGTTTCAGCACTTGTGGAAGTGAGCCCAGTTTTATATCTGTGGCCACCTTGAACTCTCCTGGTGAGTCACCGTCTTGGAGAAGTGCAGCGCAATCCTAAGCATGTTTACTCTTGAGTACATCCCAGTGGGTTCAGGTAGGCATGTCTTGTTTAGGATTGCAACCCACAGCTGATATCCTGCTTTCCCATTAGGCACCCAACACACTGACTTCAGTCGGATAAATGACTGTTGCAGCCAAACGTTATGAGCATTGTGCCTGGTGTTCTAGTGCTTTTTTCGTATTTATTGCCCCATTATCATTTCATACAGCTCATGTTATTTAACCATACTGCTTTCATTAAAAACAAGGGAGGGGATTAGTCTATAATGTGAAGATTAAGAAAGATAAAACTCTCGTGGGAAGCGGACTGTGTTTCTCCTAATAGGACACCTCCAAACAGCTGCATTCTTCATTGGTTACCATCCCCTGCTAACTACACCGGGGGCAGGGGGGCGGACACACACACACACCCTCACAGAGGCTTCATTTCTATACACAGCCAAAATGATTCCTCATGTTTGGCAGTATCAGTTGAAAGCACTAAGCAAACTCAACTAAAGATACACAGAGCACATCTCAGAAAATGTGGCCATGGACTGGGTCAAATGGACTGCAGTGATGGCAGCTCCCTCATAGTATCCACCAATGCCAGTATAGATTTATTTGGGGAGGGGTCCACAAGTAGAGCACATGTTTTGCATGCAAGTCTCTAGTTCAATGCCCAGCATCTCCAGATAGGAGGACAGGCTACTTTCAGAAACCCTAGAGCAGGCATCCCCAAACTTCGGCCCTCCAGATGTTTTGGACTACAATTCCCATCTTCCCCGACCACTGGTCCTGTTAGCTAGGGATCATGGGAGTTGTAGGCCAAAACATCTGGAGGGCCGCAGTTTGGGGATGCCTGCCCTAGAGAGCCACAAGCGGCTAGACACAGCAATGGTGTGCCTCAGTATAACGCAGCTTCCAGTTGTTCCACGGCGTTCCTGGATAGGCAGCTTGCAGAAGAAGAAAAAGTAGAAATGCAGAGAGAAAGGTTGGGAGAGGAAAGTTGCCTCCCTCCCTCTCACCACTGCGTCTACTCACAGATTCTTGCAAGTGTCAATGTGTACATGTAACTTTCTAAGAGCACAAACATTGGAAATAAGAGCATCTGAAACATGCCGTACATAGCTGCCAAGTTTTCCCTTTTCTCGCGAGGAAGCCTATTCAGCATAAGGGAAAATCCCTTTAAAAAAGGGATAACTTGGCAGCTATGATGCCGTATGCTGCTGCTTCCGCTTCCCTTCCTCATTAAGTGCATCTTAAATTTGTGAGCCGGCTAATGAATTCTCCTGCCCCCCCCAACTCTCCCCAAACACTGACTCGATTAAGTCAGTGCATGTTCTGAAGGAAAGTTGCACATGGACAAATGTGTGTGTGTGTGTGTCTTGGTTGTGATGGGTACAGAGGGGAGACGAAGAAGGCTGGATTTCCCGTGTGCCCTCTTCTTGAGTGGCTGGTAGACCTAGCAAGCTTGACTAACAATGAGAGCTAAAACAGCCTCTCCAGGTTTAGAAACAGACTATCCTGTGGGGAGTTAAAGAGAGCTATTGCCTTCATGTGCATTTCGATGGCTGATGTGGAAAACAAGGTGTGGGACAAGCTGAACCTTCGCCCTGATCCTGCAGGATTCTTCTGCAGTTCTTAGGTAATTTGCACCACCTCCTGGCGGCTGGCTTCTTTAGTGGGGGAACTTTTTAAGCACCACAACAACAGAGCAGGTGATGTTGGTGGAAAGGGACGCAGAGAAGCGAAGGCCGACCTGAGAATAAACCAGTTAGAAGGCTACACTCCATGGTTTTGCAGGCTCCCCTGTGTATTCATCTGCTGCATTTTACCGCTGCCCTGAATTATCCTGCAGGAAAAGTCTCCCCCTTCACTACGCACACAAAGTATCGCACGCTGTTTCTATTTTTGAAACACCTCCATTTCGTAGGTAAGTTATTTTTAGGGTGCCTGTTGTGTTTTCTTTGATGCCTGGCAAGAATCTTTTCACTCCCACACCAATAGTGGGTTTCACGTTCAGCGCTTCGCTAGCATTTGCTTGGTACTTTCATGCTGCCTGTTTAATACGCCATTTGACATTCTAGCTTTATAAATGGTGACAAAAGTGGCGCAGAAACTCTAAAATTAGCTCCTCAGTGAAAAGTGGAGCTAGAAATAGGTCCACCAACACAGTAGTGGAATTCAACTCTTTCCCTCCCTCCCCACCACCACTTCAGGGAACAATAATATTGTGGAGACACTGAGAGAGATTTCAGAATGATGAGCCTCAACTTAGAAGTCTAAAAAGGAAAGTGTCCTTTGAGGATGGATTTTTTTCATTGCCACGGCTGCTAAGCATTCTCCAGTCAGCGATAAGACAATTGTCTGGCTGCTGCCTCTGGCCAGCTGTGCCAGCTTCTCTTCCCACATGCTGGGTTGAGAACTCCTCTACTGGCTGAGCAATCCATTTGCAAGCATTCTTCCTGAAGGGATGAGTCAACCCCATGCCTGGATCACACATCGTGACCTCCGGGAAGGCAGATACTGAGATGAGTTTTCCACAGGTGGGAGGGAAAGGGACGGACTCTGGATGCACAACATTTTCATGGAGGTTACACTCACACAGCAGGACACCCCAATGCGTAGAACATTTAGCGTCAGTGAGAGCTTATTTATTTTACATATTTATTTAAATATTTATACAAGGCCTGAACTCGTTGATATTGGGGGATGCACTCTTTCAGGGTCCCAAGCCGTTTTGGGCTTTGTATGCTAATGCTAGCACCTTACATTGGGCCTGATAGCTCACTGGCAGTCAGTGCAGTGCTTTCAGGAACACAGAACAAAATTTTCTAAAGGCGTTCATTCAACAACAAGTATAAAAAACATGAGACCTACCCCACGCCACTAAAAGATGAACACTACAAACAAGCCATAAATCATATTGCAGTGTAATCTAAAATAAAGTCCGAAAGCCCAGGTATTACAGAAATGTCTCAGCCCAAGCATCTAGAAGAGGGTGATGCTGGTGCCAGGCATTCGGGCGAAGGAAACTGGGACAGGGTGGCTGGAAAAGGTACCGCTGTAGTGGTACGTATTTATCTACTTGCACTTTGACATGCTTTCAAACTGCTAGGTTGGCAGGAGCTGGGACCAAGCAATGTGAGCTCACCCTGTTGTGGGGATTCGAACCGCCGACCTTCTGATCGGCAGGCCCTAGGCTCTGTGGTTTAACCCACAGCACCATCTTAATTTGGAGTTAATTCCCTGTGGTGCTATTGAGGGGCAGGGCAGTGAGGCACCATAGAAATACAAAAGAATAGAGATCTCTTAATCTGGGACTTTCCGTTATAAAGGCAGAATCCATGATTACTGAAGTGTGATAGTGATTGTACCAGCAAAATAGTGACAATTGGAGGGTATGGGGAAAGCATCCCACAAATGAGGAGCCTCTAAATAAAGATTAGGCAAATTAATGGAGGATGGGATATATGTGTTGAGGGCTAATAGTCATAATGACTACAGTGTATGGAACCTTCTGGTTCAGAGGCAGAATAGCAGCAGCGGGGGAGCAACAATAAGCTTATGGGCTTAATGGAGGTACCAAATTGGCAATCCCTGATCCACCTCCTCCTCCTCACTTGCACAGGGCAAACCTTGCTGAAGGCAGGGAGTGGGAAGGAAATTGGTGCTAGGTGAGCTTTTTGGTTAGAATGGGCTTTTTTTTTCTTAGCCCCTGCCCTGGAGAAAAGGAGGTAATCAGGAAAGGCTAGTGACAACGACTGGGTCTCTACCAGACTCCTTGGCCTAATTTTCACTGTGAATTTTCAAGAGGAGAAAACATTTCCACTGACTCCTAGGAATTCTGCATCCCACAGAGCAGGGGGCCACTACTGCATGTATGTGCTAACTCATTTCAGTTTATGCAGATTAAATCTCTACCCATTGATACAAGTGGAGGCTGAGCTGGGGGGGGGGGGGAGGCAAAGCAACTGTGGGGCAGAAAGAAACAGCCAGGCCACAGATGGTGACTCTTTTTCCTGCCCTAAGACATCAATCCCCATCGCTGAGTCATTCGGATGCACATTTGCTGGGAAGTCTGAAACAGCTGTGACATTCACCCCAAAGGAACAGATCCGTTTAAGTGTCTCTGGCTACAGGTAGATTCTCATGCCATTTTCTGCCAGACCACACAGAAGCTGACATCTCTCACACTGTCATCTTCTACCCCTCACATCCCAGCAACTCAAACCCATTTCCTGGCTCTACAAGGACCAGTATCCATATCAATACAGTAGAGCTAAAAAACAAGGAAGATTCTGAAACAGAATTCCATCACTTGGAGCTGCTAAGGCCCCTTATGGGCACAATTATTGGCTTTGCCTTGTCCGCTGCATGGTGGTCTTTCACACAGACAAACATTACAGGTGATCCTTGTGAGGGCAACACTGGCTGCTCTAATATGGGTGTTATAAAGAACTTTAGGCTGCAGTGACTTGAGACTAAGGTGTATTTTGCTTCCCACATGAACCTGCCTGGGCATTATGGTCTTCTCCTTCACTACTAGGCAAGAATTCAAAGCATTACTATTAGTATATAAAGCTCTTAATGGCTTGGGACCAGCTTACTTCAGAGATCACATAGGTGCCAATCACTTCAGTCTGCAGAACTTGTATTTCTACACATGCCATGCAACTTTGAGTCTGCATTTGTAAGGAATCATTCCTTTAGTGTAGCACCATGTGTACTTTGGAATTTCCTGCCTATTGGTACCAGGCAGACACCATCACTGGATTCTTGTATATAACGTATTTGCTAAAAACTTTTCTGTTTCAATAGGCTTGGGAAGACACCTGATTTGGCGTCTCGAGCATTCTAAACAACAAGACAAGCAGGATATAAATTCTTTTAACATGCACACATTTCTTTTGTTCTAGTTCTGTCCCTCTAGTCACACAGCTTTTGTAGGTTTTGGGAGAAAACAAAAAAACCTGCCAAATGTGTTTACCACAGACCACAGTGGGATGAATGGAAGCAACAGCAATGCTTCTGTAGGGGGGGGGGAAGCACAAAAGTTTTTGGTCTTCTCAGTGGTATTCCTGAATTCAACCCAAAATTCGCTGTTTTAACTTTTCCCACAATGGCCCTGTCTGCATAGCTTATTCTGACTAATAAATATGCCAGAGAAAGAATCTGGGTATTCTGGCAGCAGAACCGGAGTGCCTTTTTTTTTAAAAAAAAAAGCAGGACATCCTATGCAGCCTGCATATTTAATAAAAGAGAAGGAAGAGGTTTCTTTTTAAAATAATAATAATAATACAGGCTGAATTTGTTTCTATCCATTATTAAGTCTCACTGGAGGTTATAGGGGGGAAATAGTCTGTGGCAAGAAAATATAAATGAAGAACCTGTCAGTCATCTAGGAAGAGCAGCTCAAGCTCAGTCTGTGAACATGAATGGAAGCCTCTGCTTCAGGATCACCTCCTTTTGTAGCCACCCTTTTAAAGTCCAGCCTTGACATCTCAACACAGAGCATAAAAGAGGACCTGTTATTTTCATTTCAGATGCATATTGTGCGGAGAGGAACAATGTGAGGGATATTATTTCAGAGCCCTGGGAAAAATTAGCAAGTCAAATATTGAATCAGCCTCTAGCATATGCTAAGGAGATTGCTTTGATCTTATCCAGCCTAAAAGACCCATTATTGAATTTAAAGTCTGTGAACACATATCAGACCAATATATAAAGCCTATCTGAATATAGGTTTGAGAAGCAGAATATGTTTTGACAAAAGGGGAGGGAGAGAATCTTTTAGCTGAAAATATCAGTTACTGCATTGATTAAAATACAGGTGCCCTTTTCTGGATTTGTTTCTAATAATTCAAGCCAAATGGCTTTACTGAAGGCACAATCAATTTCTAAGGCAAAAGCAGAGAGAAAGAGAAAAGGGGGGGTCCCATCCCTAAGACTAGGAGAGAAACTTTTAAAGAAAGAGTTCAAGTTATGAAGTAATAGCGCAGGGAGCTGGGGTGGGGTGGAGGGGAACCTCAAGCTTTATTTCTCAGCCTAACCTATGACTAGTTCAAAGTCACCCAATGAGCTGTGTGTCTAAGTTCAGGATTCAAACCCAAGTCTGCCAGGTCTATATTCAGCACTCTACCTGCCATGGGCTGATGGCAGTTGGGAGTCCAAAACATCTGGAGGGCATAAGGGGAAGGCTGCTGTCACCAAGTACAGTGGGACCTCGACTTACGAATTTAATCCGTTCCGAATGCACACTCGTAGGTCGAAAACTTCGTAAGTCGAGTTTCCCATTGAAAAAGCGGTTTCCCATAGGAATGCATTGGAAACGGAAAAAATTGTAAGTCGAGGAAACCGCATCTAAAAACTCGTAAGTCGAGGAAACCGCATCTAGCTGCAAACAGGTTTTCCGTTCAGATGTCGAAAAAATCGTAAACGCACGGCCACTTTTCCCGCTCGTAACTCGAAAACATCGGATGTCGAGTAGCTCGTAAGTCGAGGTCCCACTGTACATACACTGCACTGGCTATGTAAGATACATTTAGGTATTTCTCTTCAGTGAATCTTGCAGGAGACGTCTTACTGTGTGCTTTCCAAAGAAGTGGTCTGACCGTCCTCAGGTCAATTTACAGAGAAGACACAGGCCTCTCAGGACAGTTACTACTTCAGAAACCATGTGTGGAACACAAACCGCTCCTGTAGACAACACAACCTGTATCTGAAAAGTCCTGATCCTGGGGCATTTTCTATTTTTGCTCTGAAAGAGCTTTTAGTTGCAACAGAGAAGGTCAAATACTTTGCTCCCTAATTATAGAATGCACAGTAAAACATAAGCGAGAGAGAGAGAGAGAAATGGGTATTAGATTTGAGAAGTATGAGGACGCTCAATTTTAAGTCATCCTTTAATAAGCAGGATAAAATGTACACTCAGGTGAATTGGCAAAATTGCCCTGGAGGAAGATTTATTTCATTTTATAGCCTTGCCTGATCCCAATAATTCAGCACTGCTGGCTGCATCACAGTCACCATGTCAGCTTCACTGGACCTAAGCAGCAACCACTCCTCTAGAGCAGAGTGGTCCAACACACGGCCCTTAATACCTTTTTTGGCAGCCCTCAGAAACATCTGACACCCGCTCCCCGCAGTCCTTGCACTGCTTTCCAGAGGGTAAGCAAGGCACTGGGCTCTGGGAAGGAGGTGTTGAGGGCTCTGATAGGGTTCTAGAGATATCTTGCCTCCTCCCCAAAACCTAGTTAGCACTTTCCCAGCTTTGGGAAGGAAGGAAGGAAGGAAGGAAGGAAGGAAGGAAGGAAGGAAGGAAGGAAGGAAGGAAGGAAGGAAGGAAGGAAGGAAGGAAGAAGAAGAAGAAGAAGAAGAAGAAGAAGAAGAAGAAGAAGAAGAAGAAGAAGAAGAAGAAGAAGAAGAAGAAGAAGAAGAAGAAGAGTAGTTTGGATTTGATACCCCGTTTTATCACTACCCGAAGGAGTCTCAAAGCGGCTAACATTCTCCTTTCCCTTCCTCCTCCACAACAAACACTCTGTGAGGTGAGTGGGGCTGAGAGACTTCAAAGAAGTGTGACTAGCCCAAGGTCACCCAGCAGCTGCATGTGGAGGAGCGGAAACGCGAACCCGGTTCCCCAGGTTACGAGTCTACCGCTCTGAACCAATACACCACATTGGGAGGGTTCTAAGACTCTTGCCAGAGTCTTATGCCTCCTTCCCAAAGCCTGGCACTTTGCTTAGCCAGCTTTGGAAAAGCAGTGTGAGGGCTGGGGGTGGGGGCATCCAATTTTGGCCTTGCTTCCCCCCACCCCCACACGACAAGCCCACAAGTTCCATGGTGTAGTACTCTTGCAGCCACTTGGTATGAAAAGCTGGGAAGCCTTGCTCTTTAAGATGCTTTAAGTTCACAGAACTGAGGTGCCCTGGATCCTAATGGCTACTATCAATACTATCACTCTTCATTTCACAGATGAAAAATAACAACGCTCTTGTGTATGTATGCCATTCCTACTCCTCAGTTCTCACACAAAGAACTGCTGCCTGAAGGGAAGCATCTTCCGCTCTTACACATTGCTGGAATTCTTCCACCCACTGACACCCTGTTCATATATACCATCGAGCACAGTCTTGTCTACTTGGCTGGCAGTCCCCCCAGAGTTCAGGCAGAATGTCTTTCCCATCAACAGTTGCCTGATCCATTTTTTAAAACTGGCAATGCTGGGGTCTTAACCTGGGCCCTTTTGCATACCAAGCAGGTGCCCTACCACTCAGCTTAGGATCCCTTCCATGGCCATTTGCCCCTCCTCAACAGCTCTTCTGGACTGACTTTAGAAGCAAGGCAGGGCAGTTATGCTCACTGTGAAACAGATTGTTGTTGTTTTTCCTTTTAAAAATCTAAATAAAATTATGCTTAATCTCACAGTGAAGTCAGTACTTTATTGCAGAATAGCTGCCATTCAAAACACATTAATCAGCATTTGCTCTTTGGAACAGTAAATTTGTAAGGATAAAGGAGGGGCCATTGCATACACCAGCAATATTATTTAAAAGAACCCCAGCATCTCCTGAAAAGGCAAAACAGAAACACTGATTTATCAAGGGCCTGTACCAGAAAAACAAATACACCTCCTAGTATATAGTGACAGTTGGAGCCTTAAATACTTCTGTGCAGGCCTAATAGCAAGTGAAAGTTTCTGATCAAGCATGCTCAGAGACACCATTGATTTGTGAATAAATGTCACAACAACACCCTCAAGGACAACTGAGAGACACCCCACAATGCCTATGAAAAAGAGACAGATATTCCTCAAAAACAGATGCACCCACTGGGGAAACTTACCATTTTATTATTGATTTCATGAAAATGGATTTCACAGACTTTTTCCACCACATCTTCATTCTCAAAAGTTACAAAGCCAAATCCTATTTTTAAAAAGAAAGAAAGGAATATTAATAATGGTAAAAATACGTTTACCTTTTTTCGGCTGCTTACAAAACAAATGACTTTAAGGCACCTCGGTTAGATCACCACACATACATGCATTCAAAAACCAGAGTGTGTTTCGTCAAACCTTTAAAGAAAAACTCTTGAAGATTAATATGGATTAAATCAACAGGGGACTGCTAGAGCTGAAAACAAGGGCTGTGTCTGTATTCTTTTCTCCACGCTCTTTCTATACATTTAGATAGACAGTTGCTTTTCTGGAGAAGGGTAGACCAAAAACATGACATAAAAAGGACATGAATCTCAGCTGCACATGATAGCTTCCGAGGAATAATTGTCCTTATATATTTTTTCCCCCACCTGTCTATTTAGCCCTATTGGCTTCAGGTAGAGTTAAACCCTATGGGACTCTTCCTATTATGGATGTCTCATTAAGCAGCAAGGGGCGGGTGGGGAAGGGTCAGTAATACAAAAGGAATAATCATGAATCATCAGCCACACACTGCCAGTAAGAGGGCAAACGTATCAATGCTTCTGCAAACACACTGCAGCACATTTGCCTCCTGGAAAACAAGAGAGGGAAAAATCCAGCCGCCTGTTACTGATCAGGGTTAAAAGAGAGCAGCTTTGCTCTCCCCAGAAAGCAGGCAGTATAATAAGCGCTCCTTGGATCTCTGCAGGTCCCAGGTTGTCCCTTCCGCTCATTGCGGCAGTTCAGCCCTACGGGTCAGCCAAGATCCAGAGGTGGCTATTTGTCTCTTTTCTTCCTGAATTACTTCCTCTAATACCTCATCAGGATATCCTGAGGCCTTGAAGGAACTATGAAAGTTGCAGGCCTCTCATCTGACCACTCATCTGTTCTGCACTGCCACTTCAAACGCAGCTTCTGATTCAGGCCAGTTTAAGGTCGTTTGATGCCCGCTGTCTGCCCGTCAGCTATACGCTGTGTTTACCCTGTCAGGTCTTCACCATCCCAGGCAAAACCAAGCTGAAGATTTTTGGCAGCAGGCTCCAGCACCACATAATGATTCCCACACACATCTCTTTGGGGGAAGCGGGCGGCGAGGGCGGGGGGAGAGGAATCTACCGTCACGTTTCTGGCATCCGCTCAATGGACGAATAAATATAGAAACCCATTAAAATAAAGTGACAGCTCCCTGAGTGAACCTATAGAACAGAACCCGATTCCCAAAATAGTGACACAAGAGACTTGGCAGCTTCTAAGAGGATAGAAATTCAACACACAACAACAGACACAGAAGGCTTTTTTGCTCCAGGCAGCAACCACAGGCTTGGGAAATAAAACTCCGGCTATGGCGATACGATCCACATAATTCACGCTACGCACACAAGCCAGCTGCAGGTGGCAAAGTAAACAGATCGCATATGCTGAACCTGTGTGTGGGATTTGGAATGAAGGTATGTAAATGTATAGAATTGACAAACTGCCCCTTTGCAGTTTGTAAAACTTGGCAGTCACGTTTATGCGGGAAGACTGTAAGACCTTGTCAGTTCTAAGGAAGCTGACACCGTCTGCAGCCAATTGCCCCCTAATCACAAGAAGGGACCTAAAATAGTCAGTGACATACAGAAGGTAGAAAAGAAGACTCGGAGTTCCAGGTCTGAATGCTTAACTCTGCTATAGGATCACCCAGACTCACATTCTATAGGGACTGACTAGATTCTTCTGGGAAGCCCACAAACAGGGCATGAAGGCAAGAGCCCTCTCCCATTGTTGGGTCTCCAGCAGCTGATCAGTGAGGAACTTTGGTGAACTTGGGGCTTCTCTCCCTGAATTCCCAACTGGTAAAATACAAACATTCATGATCTGCATTAAGAGGATATTGCAAGAACATCTGGGACAAAGACTGTAAATGAATGTTGCAATTCTAAGCATACTCGCTTGGGAATGAAGTCCATTGAAATGACTGGAACTTATTTCTGATTAAAGAGATTCAAGACTTTTCTGTAACTCAGTCACCTGTAAAATTGCTATAAAAGTTATGTCTCTAACTAAAAATAATAAAATAAAACTGGGCTGGTATTTTAGCAGACTTATTTGCAATAAATATATTCCCTATTTACAAGTCCATCATCCTATTTCTCCTGACTCACCATTAGGAAGCTCAGGTGTTAATAGCCAGGGTTTGTCCACTGTGTCCTCCTACTTATGGGGAATACACACCCAAACACCCACACCCACCAATGCTTCTTCCCCTTAGGAGAATAAGAGAAAATCATAGCAATGTTTCTACATATGTAAAAATCACTCACAAACAGCAGCAATTGTTAATACCAGCTCCATCCACTATTCTCAGACCTATCGGCGTGATTTCAACGTCCAGCACTATATGACAAGCATCTGCGATAGTCTACTCAAATGGAGGGGGCTCCCTAACAATCAACCCTCACTGCAGACAAAGCTGCTCATCTGTACAGTGGCCTTAGACCAGTTCAATAGCAATCAGGAAACAATGTGTTCTGTACTACTGACATTCGGAAGGGTTAGGAGGGGAAAAACAACAACCAATGGTAAACTGAGTGTCCACCTTAGGAATCCAGTTCCAGGCTGACATACAATGGGAACCACTGAACCACTTTCAAAGATCCCTGTGACACAGAGTTTCAGTTTCAGACTTCTCTTTAAAATCAACCAAAACAAAACATCTGTGTTGCCTGGCCTATTTTCTCAGACCTGAAAAAAACACTTTATTTGAAGAACACATTAGTACAGACAGGTAGAGACAGGTACAGATCTTACTCTATTCAGGGAAAACAAGCATCATCAATAACAAACGTTGTTTCAGCTTTTTAAATATCAGCACCATTTCAAGCACATCTGGTTGCCTGGTTTGACAAGAGGGGGGGACTGAACTTGATCGCCTGAAAAGGTGTTTAATTATGGACTTGTGGAAGAGCCACGACTCAAAAAGAACACGGTCTGCTCTTTAATTATGTGATTGTTTTGCATTCTGCACCTGCAGTTATCAGAGTTAATATTTCATGGTTTAGGTTCAAGATGGGAAATCTGTGCCCTCCAGATGTTGCTGGACTACAACTTCCATCATTCCTGACCACTGGCCAAGCTGGTTAGAGCTGATGGGAGTTCAACAACATCTGGAGGGCCAGAGGTTCTCTCTCCAGGACGCAGGTGATCATGAATGCAGCACAGCTCATTCCTTAGACTCTGCCGTCCCCTCTCCTTTGCACGCTTTAGAACAAACCACAGTTCTATATACCTCACTAGGTTGTCAACATTTCAAAATATACACTGGAAGCTACTGTATGTAAAATAGCTGGGAATGTGTGTGTCTGGTGTGCAATCATGGACATACTGTACATGGGCACTAGAGAAAAAAGGTGCCTATTCGTCACCACAGATTTAGCTTCCCTGGAGAGGACAAGTCGGACAATTCACATTAAAATAAATTTAAATGGGCACTTTCAAAAGTCAAAGGCAAGGAGAGTATTTACCAGGCTCAGGGGCTAGAACATTGGGTCTGTGGTCAGTAAACAGAATGTGGCTGACATAGAAACTTGATCCTGCTTTGCACATTATGTGAGGTGCAGAGATTGAGGAGCACCCACTGGTCACACTTCTGAACCTGTGCACCTGGCTAATAGACCGAACTGGTTCTGAGCAAAGGCAGCACTTGTGAGACAGCAACTTCTAAATACTGCTCCTAAAATGTAACTTAATATAGGTTACACAGCATGTGAGCCACTCTCAGCTACCCAGCCATAGTCTTGAACAATCTGTGTCTATTACTAAAATGCAACATAACAGTCTTAAAGGCTACACAGTGATCTCTTTCTGTTTCTATTTGTGGTGGCCCTTTAAAATGGACGACACAGTCTCTTCCCCTCAAGAGCACAGAGCAAGCTTGCTGTACTTCTAAATGGAGAAGCATAAAAATAATTAAAAAGCAAATCAATCCCTTAAAAAAATAGATGGACAAAGGCGCTGGTGTTTCAAACACCCACATAGTACAGATACAAAGCTTAGCGTGGACAGTCTGCACCTGAAAGGCTGTACAGTAGCTACTGGGCAAGATGTGAACACAAGAAATTGCCTTAGTAGTTTGGGGAAAAGGTCCAGTGTCATCTTCACAACAGTGGTTAACCAGGTGCCTTTAGGAAGCTGAGCAGCAGAAAATGTTGGTCAGAGTCTGCTGCTAACACCTGGCAGTCCATGGTTTATTGCCTCTGGCCATGGAGGTTCCATCGTGCCAGATATATGAACTGGCCAATACATGGTGGGTGTCGTCCAGCAACATCTGGAGGGCCACAGGTTTCCCATCCAAACCTAAACCATGGAGCAGGCTGATAATGCACAGCATCTGGTTGATAAGGGCCGGCCCTACGGCCAGGCTGGGTGGCACCGGGCGCCATGGCGCCTGTCCGCCGTGGAGCTGCGCACGCCCACCCGCCGCGGAGCTGCACCCCCGGCAGCCGCGCTGTGCCCGCCCGCTCACCAGCCCGGCGGGACGGGGGCACCGGAGGGATCCGTCGCACCATGGCGCCAAATATACTTAAGACGGCCCTGCGGTTGATTGATTGATTCCCTGGTCCTGAGGACTCCCTGGTCCTGAATGGGGTAACTGTGCCCCTGGAGGACCAGGTGTGCAGCCTGGGAGTCATTTTGTACTCGCAGCTGTCCATGGAGGCGCAGGTCAGTTCTGTGTCCAGGGCAGCTGTTTACCAGCTCCATCTGGTACGCAGGCTGAGACCCTATCTGGGGTTGCGGCGGTTTACACACCATAAATAACAATAACATAATAAAACATCACAAGTACAGAATAAATCATATAATTAATGAAACATCAATCTATTAAACCATCTATTAAACATTATTAGCATACCAGCAACTAAAAAATAGGCTAAACATCACAATTACAGTGTAAGTCCCCCATTACAGTATATAATTAACAAATCAATAAAGCATTTATAATCTATAAAACAATTTTGACAAAACAGCAACAAAAATAAGCTAAACACTATTACATTCACACAAACACAAACACCATTCCCTCCCAATGAATAAGCTTTCACTCTGATCAGCCTCTTCAGTTCATTAAAATACACATACACATCCATCATACAGGACTAGTCCACATTACAGTTGACTTAAAACCATTTCTCCATTCTCCTCACATATACTCAGAACAGTATTCAAAGCCTAAGCTGGGTAGCTGTCCCAGGGCTTACCCATCCCACTCCCACCCACCCCCCCACTCCCTCCAGGCACAGGTCCATGCCCCAAAGCACTGTGTATGACCCCCCCCTCCCCCTCAGAGCTCTCCCTGTGGAAACGCCCCCCTTCCAGCTGAATTGGAGCAAACAGCAGTTCAGGTTCACCACAGATTGCCAAAGAGTGGGCCTCTGCAAGGAAAGCCCTATGTGTGTGTGGTGTGTGTGTGAGAAGGGTGCTCAGGCACAGAGCTCCAAAGCTTGGATTGTGTCCAGAAAGTGCATAGGAAAGTGCAGACAAGTTCTCCGTCTCTCCTTGCTAGATGCCCACCTCAGTGAAGGGGCCCTAGAGGGGCTTTTGGCATGATCCTTTTATGTTCATAGGTCGAACTTGCAAAACAGACACATAAGGAGCTGAAGATTTTCTTTTTGAGTCTTTGCTCTTTCATAATCCCATTCCTTTGGCTTGTCTCCTCTGCATGCAAGGCCCATATATGTGCCCTGTGCAGGAGAACTTTCTGGCAATCTAACTATCAATAACATTTAACCTGAAATGAAGCTTTATTAAGATTTCCACGAAGAATTGGCTGATTCAAGGTCCCCAAGTCCCTCGGTATTTAAAATGCAAACCAACTGAATAATTTCCCCCTAAAGTCCAGAATCTCTACACAGTTAACTTTATCTGAAAGGAAACATCATAACCCAGGATGCGCTTAACTGGGGGTGGAAGGGGTGGTGGTGGAAGGCATCTGTCCAGAATCTAAAAAACCCAAGTACAATGTATGCCAAAAAAATACCACACACCCAAAAAACGCATTTCCCTTTCTTCACGCCCCATTAGTCAAGGTAATGAATACACACTCATTTTTAAATTACTTCAAGTCTTAGAAATCTTTCTGGATTAAACAGACAATTGTTTCTTATGAGTGGTACAAAGAGTCAACAACAGAAAAACCCATTCCACCGAAAGTGTATGAGAAAGATTAACACAAAACAAAAGAGGCTGTTTAAAATGGTGACATAAATAGGAATCTGGTTGTCAAGGAGTGTGCATTTTTAAAATGAAATTATCCTGCATCCTCCTGAATGAAGCTATTATTGGAAGCTAACAAGCTCTATTTAAGAGATAAGCGGTTAACAGAGTCAAACAGGGTGGCTCCCCTCCCTTTTTATTCAAATGAAGAAAAACTGCATATACATTTGAATAATCTTTTTTGAGGAAAAAATAAAAGGAAACGCTTGGGGGGGGGGAAGGGAGGATAATGAGGGTGGAAGCAGAGACAAAAAAGCTCCTAAAAAGTGGTGATCTGAGCCAAGCGAAATCACTGAGGGAGAGACACAGGCAGAAATACATGGTCTGGAGGTTTAAAAGAAATGAAAGGGGGGGAAGCAAAAACAAGCAAAAACAATTCTGGAAATATATAAAAAGTCATCTCATTCAGTGGCAAGTCAATAGCCCCTGAGGGACACTGAAACTCAGTGAATCATCCAGGAAATTGACTGATGTACTCTGCACTATTTTAGCTGTTTATATTGCTTTATGATCCAAAGGAATTCGGCATCGGCCTCATTATCAGATCAAGTGCATGGCAACCTTCAGAGCCCCCTTTTAAAGGAGGATGAACTTGGGTCCAAGAGTGGGAGCATAAGTCCTCAAAGCACTCACTCCAGAGTTGTCATCTCTTTTGACATCTCTGGGTTTATACTCCAGTGTAGTACCCCAATTCAGTGAAGCCCTGCGAGACCGCTTCATTCACAGAGCCTGCAACTCTGTGCACTTGGAAATAATAAGGTCATTGTCCACAACGAGATTCACTTCTGACTAAGCATGCATAGGATTACTCTATGAGATGCACAAATCTGCCCACATTTTGGCCCCATAACTGGGACCAACTCATTTTTAATTCATTAGCTGACTCGCTTAAACAACCATCCTCACCACCCAATTGGTAAAATAATACTACCACCAGAAATGACAGCTATTTGGTCAGCTGATTTGGGGGAGGGGGGATTATGGTCCCTTCCCCACTCATGAAACAATTAATTTGATGATTTGGGTGGAAGAGATTTGGATCAGGACATGGAGCTGGTTGTTTATTTTTATTTTCTCTTTTTGCTGCTGCCACCAAAATTAGAGGGGTTTCAGGGCCAGCGCTGGATCAGGCACCCCAACTATAAAAAGTCTGCTGTTTTCCAGCATAGCTTAAAGGATTCCTTCCTGACCATGCATCCTTTTCATGTTTGGCCATAAAAACACCACTTTTTTCTGGAAATCAACACTCACATACTGGAGATCTCATCATACACGTATGGTGAGATACATCAACATACATGCACCCATCTGAAATGTCAACTTCAGTTTTCTCTGGAAAGGTTTCATGCTGCTGAGTCTATATTGCTGATCCCATAGCAAGACTTCCAACCATGCTCCATTGTTAGTCACTGCACCCCCACCCTTCCAGCCACCTTGACAGCACCAGGCAGTTAGAGAGGCTTGCCAATAAGAAATATACTGTTGAGGGCAAATGACTGAAACCACACATGATTAAAACAATTAAAGAAATTGGTAGAAGCCATAAATAAAGTTAACAAGGAATCCCAAAGGTGCCAAGCATCAATTGCTTGGAAAATTTATGCTTCTGCATGCTGAGTTTTGGTGGGCTTTCCCCGCCCCTCTCAAAGATAGCTATATTTCATACTTGGATTGGCTGCTGGAGAGGCCTCATATTAGGTTAGCAGAAATATGGCTCGGATGATACTACTGCCATGAAACACTACAGTGAGTGGTTTGAACCTGGTGGGATTTATTTGTCTACACACTGATAATTGAACCACACACAGTATGGACGTCTATTCAGCTGTGTGAGAGCAGACACACACACAGCAGCAGGATAGGGCCAAGCAAGATGTGGCATGGAAAATCCACTCTAAGGCCACCAATGCTTTTTTTAAAAAATATAAAAATAGAAACAGCACCTTAAAATATGTATTTTTAAAAAACATTTGAATATTTTACTAAGTATTTAAATCAGTCTTCACCAACCAGGTGCCCTCTGATGTTTTGGACTACAACTCCTAGCCAGGCTGGCTGGGGGCTGATGGGAGATGTAGTCCAGAACATCTGGAGAACAACAGGTTGGCAATGGCTGCTTTAAATTCCTGTTAAAAGTATTATTAGCAGCATGGGGAGACGAATAAGTCAAATCTGGAAAGTGGTGCAAGGTGAACAATTCCAACCCCCCCCCAGTCATTTTCCTGATTAAAATCCCTGGTGGCTGTTATCTGTCCCACTGAGCAAATATAGGGATATCCATATAGTACTTGCCCATTTTGTGCTGTGGGTCCAAATTATTTCAATTAGGAAAATGGCACAAGGGGACCCCCCCCCACTGTGGTCCCAGTCTGAATCCCTCCTTTTACTGCAGCTAATAATACTGGGTTGCGCGGGGACGGGGGGGGGGGGGGAGAGATGGCAATTTGTTCTGGGTTAGGTCCCCAGTTACACCTGTTCTATTGTAATGCATATGCTAAGGTGTTAGAATACCCTAATCCCAGCACCAGTGCTCCCACTAACTGTCCTGAAGAGCTTTCAACTGATGGTGAAAAGTTCCCTGGTATTATTTGTGTAAGCACAAAACAACATGAGCCACTTATCCCAAAACATACTGTTTAACTAACCTGGTCCTCTAGACAAACAATCAATCAAACAAATGCATTTATATATCACCTTTCCATAACAAAAGTGTGCTCAAGGCAATTTACAGCCTATCACAACCTATCAGTGGTAATAAAATAGCAAACTATAATAGATACAACATCAGCATAGCAAACAAATTTGGTAATAATTGCACAATTACCATTCAACATAAGGAGGTAAACTACAGAAGGTACTGCAGTATGCCCTCTAGTGGTGTGGATGAATCTACTTGCATAAATATGTTAAAAAACATTGACAGCTTGTTTCCCAGAGCTCCGAAACATACAGGCAGGGGTGCCCTTTTCACCTTGAGGGTAGCTGCACCATGAGCAATATTCTGGTTGCCCATATTAGTGGAGGGTGTGGCTAGAGGCAAAAGTGGACAGGAGATGCCTAAAGTAGGCTACATTCCCACTCCAGAGAAGTCGGGGGTTTCTGCAAACACAAACATGCCCCTCTCCATCCCATCCAGGCAAGCAAGAAGCATTATCACAGAGCAAGAACAATTGAGACAGTCAAAACTACTCAGGGAAAGTGAGGAATAGGACCAGTGAGGGCTGCTGCGTGCGGAGAGAGTATGTGGCCTGGGGAGAGCCCCAAGGCCACACTTCGTGTGTGTGTGTCCCCTCAGCTTCCAGGCTTTCAACTACAGAGTAGCCTAGTTAATCAGGGATGCATGACCCTATTTTCCTGCTGTGAACCGAGTGGGGTAGGGATGGGATTTAAGCTTTTTCAGGGAGCTGTGGCAAATTTCAATAGCAGGAGTTTGGTGCTCAATGTTGCTCCTCTCAGTTCCCTGTTGCTGCCAGATGCTATTCCCTCTTCCCTAGAATGCCCCACTGTTTTTCCAGAAAAATGATCCTATAAAATAATAGATGTAATTCCTGGGTTTCTTAAGAGTTCTAACAAACATTACTGCCATTTGACAATTTGTTGAGTAGATATTTTAATGGAAAGAAATTGATTTGAAATGTACGTGTGTGTGTGTGTGTGTGTGTGTGTGTGTGTGTGTGTGTGTGTGTTGTGTGTGTGTGTAAAACATATTAGTAGTAATATCATTTTTACTGCAGAAAATCTGCCCTCAAAGAATAAACTGAATTTCTTCCATTGTTTATTTAATGAAATATTCATTCATCTATCTTACTTGTTATTTTTCTTCTAAGATACCTAATCGGTTTTGTCTTCTAGCTGTAGCTAAACATCTCTCTTATCTGTTTTTGGTTTTATTATTGATGCTTAATATTTCAGTTTTATCTCTGCTTAATTTATATCCAGCTAATGATCCATATATTTCAATAATATTCTCACTCTTTCAGAGATTTGAGAGGTTTTGTAACAGTTACAGTAACACTATATCATCTGCATACAATTTTATTTACATTATTTCTTTTTATCCAAACCCCAGTTGTCTTAATATTTTCCTTTATCGCAAGAGCTTCCAAAGCGAAAACAAAGGACATTGTTGCCTTGTCCCTTTACTCAGCTCAAATGCAAAATCTAATTTAAGCAAAATTTTGCTTTAGACATATACCATGTATCAATTTTCTAAAAACTGGTCTAAATATTTTAATACTTCAAAAGGGGAGGGGGGAGGAAAGAAGGAAGGAAATTCAAAGTAGGTAAGGAATGCTTGTGTAAGCCCCTTGCGGATGCCAACTTCTTACTTTGAGAGTGTTGGGAATAGATTATCTCTAGAAGCATTAAGTACCCCCTCCATAGTTCTCTGGTGGCTACCAATTGCAATGAAGGATGTGGGTGGCGCTGTGGTCTAAATCACAGAGCCTAGGACTTGACGATCAGAAGGTCGGCAGTTTGAATCCCCACGATGGGGTGAGCTCCTGTTGTTCGGTCCCAGCTCCTGCCAACCTAGCAGTTCGAAAGCACATCAAAGTGCAAGTAGATAAATAGGTACTGCTACAGTGGGAAGGTAAACGGTGTTTCCATGCGCTGCTCTGGTTCGCCAGAAGCGGCTTTGTCATGCTGGCCACATGATCTGGAAGCTGTACGCCGGCTCCCTCGGCCAATAACGCGAGATGAGCGCCACAACCCCAGAGTCGGTCATGACTGGACCTAATGGTCAGGGGTCCCTTTACCTTTATGTGAGAACATAGTGTGGGGACATGGGAGGTCCTTCCAACAGACTGTACAGAGTTCATTTTTGGTTGGTGTGTACTGGAAAAGTGGTGTGCACTGTGCCGAGCAACGAAACCATAACAACTGAACAATTTAGCCCTGGAGGTGAAATTGCTGCTGAGACTGGTGCACAAGTCCCTTAGCATCAGTCCTAGGCAGCCCAGCTAAATAAGCAGCAGCAAAACCTCCCAAGAGCACACTCTCTCTGCTGATTCGTGCCTCGACTGCTGCGGAGCTAGGATTGCAGGGTGGTTTTTGTCCCCAATGGAGACCAGAAGCACAAGTCTGGTGCTGTCCTATTCTAATCTTGTTGCCAATACTCATATCTTAACAAGTATTCCGCCACCCTGCACCATCTCTCACTGGTTGCAGATAGAAATCCACACAGGGAACAAATTTTACAATTTATTCCAAATTACTCAAATAGTTCTATAATTATGAAGAGCTAAAATTTCACACCAAAAAGCACAACTGCCTGAGCTTGCTTTTTCCCCTCCTTCCTTCCCATTCTTATTTTCCTTATGTGTGCTGTGTCTTTTAGAGTGTAAGCCTGAGGGGAGGGACTGTCTCTTTTGTAAGTTGCTCTGGCAGCCAGGTAAATATTATTTCAACATCTCAGCAGCTGGCAGGCTGTGTATTGCATGATGGGTTAGTGTTCACGTGGGAGCACAGCCATGCATACATACATGTCAGACAAGATGCCCCTCTTCTCCAATGCAGAGATTTAACTACCGGAGACTGTGTGAGAGGGCCAAGCACTGCAGAGCACCAATTACACCAGCAAAAAATTAACTCAGGCCATATGCTGCCCATAGGCAATTGGCTAGCCGCTGCGATAACAGGAAACTAAGTAGATTGCCTACTGCAGGCATCCCCAAACTGCGGCCCTCCAGATGTTTTGGCCTACAACTCCCATGAGCCCTAGCTAACAGGATCAGTGGTCGGGGAAGATGGGAACTGTAGTGCAAAACATCTGGAGGGCCGAAGTTTGGGGATGCCTGGCCTAGTGGCTTGATCCAGCAGGCTCTTCTGATGCTCTCAGCAGGACTGACCAGTGGTCCCCATGCCCTGCCCTACAAAAGTTCCTCAAATCCTCTGGCATGCACAGGGTTGCAGAAAGTGTGGCCAACACTGAACTGGACCTTGACCCAGACCGAGCTGCAAACCAGATGAAACCTCTTTCTCAAACCAGATGAAACCTCCTACTGTAAAAGCTGTGTTGAAATTCCACACTGCTTGCTATGACAGCCTTCTTGCCAACATCATTATCATCTTTTTTTTTCTGCATCTAAGCAGCAGGTAAAGAAAAGCACATATAACTTCCAATTTCTCCTCCCCAATAACAATGCAACATGCAGGATCTCTTTCTACTACTACTATTATTATAAGGCAGCTTGACAGCCTCAGCTGCTAGATAGCTTACTAAGTAAGGTTTCCCCTCCTGATTACGGGGGAATGTGTGAATAAAGCAGAGCCATATTGATTCACACCAATCTATGCATCGACTGTGCGAAAGCCACTTGCAATTCCCAGCAGCACTAGTAAACTTTGCAATGGAGAAGAATATGACCAGGCAAGTTGAGAAAATAAATTAAAAGAGTGTCAACTTTTCTTGTTGCTTCCCTCGTTATTAATGGATGGAACAGGGACTCGTTTATCAAGGAGAGGAAAAAATTAATTGACGCTGGCTTTAATATTATTATGCCCAGCTTGTCTGGTCACATTTCTTCATTTTTTAAAAGGCATTTTATTACAGTTTACAGCAGCCAGCTGCCAAAGCTAGCGGTGTAAACAAGAAAGCAGGTGCATGAATAATGGGGCAGCAGAAAGACAGCATTTCTTTCCTGCGCAAGCTGAACTAACTTAAGTGCAGGCAACGGGACAGACAAAGTAAATACAGACCTGCAAAAGATCACCTGGAAGATATCATATGAAAGGGCATGGCAACAGGGGAGTAATATTTCTTCATTATCCTGCTCAAAACTGCAGAAAGAGGTTTTGGACAGTGGTGGGGAGAGGGTAATGCACGTCCGTTTATCACATGAGGTGATTTGCGTTTGTAAAGCCCCAGCAGACAAGCCATTTTTAATGGAAAAGTCAAACTTCCAGCTGAGCAGGATCTTAAGGACTAGTAACCTCAGCTGTGTTCACTGATTCTTTAAAATATGTAAGAGTAAAGTAACAAATAACACAGTTTGAACCAGATACTGGACATCAAGGTAAACAACAGGCAAATGTTGGCCACTTAGCACCTTAAAGAGCAGCTAGGGCCCCCTTTTAACAAAATAACACTTCTTTGGTTTTTGTTTTCCACTGCTCTGATGCTTCTCAGCTTCCAGTCACCATCTTGGTTTACTTTCCGGTGCCCTGGAAATAATTGTTCTGAGCCATTGCCTGGGGTGGTGGAGGAATCACCACCCCCATAAAAAACATGCCCAAAAACTGCCCAATGTACCCCCCCCCAGTTAAATAGAGAAGCACATGTATACCCCAAGCATAGGACCATGGTCCTAGAACACCAAAGATTGCATCTGAAAGGTGTATTCCCAATGTGAATTAAATCTCATCCCTGGTTGTTCTCAGCTGAAGGAGAGAGGGGGGTGGGTGGGTAGAAAAGCATAACTGGGGCCAAAGCTAGAAAATCCCAACCTCATTTAATTCTAAAGCCCTTGAACAGTGAGTCTGTGAATGACACTTGTCAAGGGAAAAGATTAGCTCGTAGGTGCGTTTTGGTGAGTGCACAAGGGTGTCTAAAGAGAGGGAGAGGAAAAACACATTGCTCCTGTTTCTCTTGACAGACACAGGTATGACTGCCACTAAGATGTGCAAATGCACATCCCAGGCCACAAGAGTAAGCTCTCAAAAACTGAAATCGGCAGACAAGTGCCTCAGAGCGAGAACTTCCGAAAAAGGTGCTAGCATTTCAATACAAACACAGCAGGAAAGCAGAGAGCTGAGGTCAGTCACACAGCTGGATAAAAGGGCAACAATATTCTCTGGCTTTTGCTCCAATTCTTTTTGTTCCAATTCTCTTCCCCTCTCTTGGATGGCTTTTGCAAGAGAGAGCTCATTCAAAGGTGTGAGGGAGGAGGGGGGGGGTTGTGGAAAGCACGCAGAGAGCAGGAGGAACACTCCAGCAAGCATGATCCGAGCTAAACAATCACAGCCTGCCAGAGCTCAAGCTCTAATTCTTGCAAAGCATGAAATGGAGATGAGCTTCAGCTTCCTTCTAATTTTTGTTGTAGAACATTTTCAAATTCAGATGCTAAAAGCAAGGATCCTAAAGCCATATTGAGATAACAGCTACTTTTCCAAAATCTTGAGATGCCAATCCTGTTTGTCTAAAGAAACACTACGGTATGATGCTTTGGCATACGGGATCAATCAATATTGGCCTTTGCCACAAACAATCCCTCCAAGGAAACTTGACTGAACAGCCCATTGCTGCAGAAAGCGTGGGCTATGGACTCTATTTTGCCCTTTGGTGTGTATCTACCGTATTTCTAATGGAGAACTACCACAAAATAAAATACCATGTGTGCACCTTCAAAAACTACACCCTTGTATTTAACACCATGCTCCATCTAAACTTATAGTCCTTGGCTGATGTCTTGAAGCATCACATTTAATTAAAAGGTTCAAAATGGAGCAGGGACATTTCCCCCCTTTAGCCCAGCCCAGGGTGGTCCAATTTTTCAGACCAAGTGGGCTGCAAGAGTGCTTTGACGTGGAACCTGTGGGCGCGAAGCTCTGGCAGGGTACTAGAGTAAGGTTACCAGAATTTTTTCAATGAATCCTGGGACACTTTTCAACTTTAATGGATTTTGACAGGGGACTGATTTGTAAATCCAGGGGTTGTCCCTGGGAAATGGGAGGTCTGGTCACCCTATACTAGAGCCCTCCCACCTCCTTCCTGAGCTGGTTACAGTAACTAGGTTTTGGGAAGAAGGCCGGAGGACTCTAGGACCCTGTCAGAGCCTCACGCCTCCTTCCCAAAGCCCAGTGCCTTGCTTACACCTTTGGGAAGGCAGTGCAAGGACTGTGGGGAGGGGGTGTCAAATGTTGCTGGGGGCCGCACAAAAAGGTCTTGAGGGCCATATGTTGGACCCACCTGCCCTTTGACCAAACTGGAGCTCAGACTGCATATCTCCTATTTATGTTCCCCAAAAAGGGGTGGGGGAGGGAGAGTGGGGAGAGGGCAGAACGGGAGGGGGGGGCAAAGTCATGCCCGCCCTGAGAAAGCTGCTGTCAATTCTCCACAGTTTATTACCAAATTTCTGAAATATTACATTTTTTTATTATAGCCAAACTCACTTCATTGCATTTGACAATACAGATAATCACATACCATATGCTTGAGTGTTTTGAAAGCGATGTATGTTGACAGCACTTTTTATTCATGATGCATAATTCTATTCACGGCTAAGCAAAGAGGCAATGAAGCACCCAGGCTAGGTTGGTTTTTTTTTTTTTTTAGTGGCTTAATAACAGATTAACAATACTGCAAGTAGATGACACTTCACTTTCAGTCTAAATGGGAAATGTTCTTTGGTTGAAAAGAAGGGCTTATCAGAGGGATACTCACAAACACATTTCTAATGACTTTCGGCTATCGTAACCTGGCTTCTGAAACCTAATACTGAAAACAAAGGGTAGGGCACCATCCAATCCATGCTTTAATCTCATTGGCGCATGACCTCCTGACTAGCACACTGAGCTATTAAGATGTTCAAAATGGGCCCAGTAGAGGTAAAACAGCAATATACAGTGTTCTAAGTGAATGGCTTAAAGATAGCAATTCAAAGTGAAGGGCAGCTGAGGCTCAACAGAAACACACTTTTTCCATCCCATAATATCTCCTTGATGCGAGAGAAGGCTGTGAGGCTCTGGTCCAACTGCTCATTGGACCTTCTCCCAATTTTAAACTAAACCACAACCAATTAGAAGGTGGAAACTGGGAAGCACAAACCATATTCAGAAACTGAAAACGTGAGATTATCCACATAATGATATAAAACAGAGATTAAAAAGAAACAGGCCTACGTTGTCTGCAAAAGCTCCCAATCCAAGGAAGTGAAAGTTTCTTCCTCAGACTCTAAAGAACACTCCAAAATGACCAGTCCAGAAAGTGAGGAAAGAAGAAAGACTGTAATATAGCCAAAGTTTGGGCAGTAGCAGCAGAAGGCTTTTGTCCATCCCAGGGTCATCCAGTAAATGTCTAACATCAGCCTTGTCAACCTTGCAACAATTAAGGAAGAGCAGAGAACATTTATTTACTATGCTTATATACAGGGCCGTCTTAAGCATGTCGGGCGCCCTGGTGCGGAGATCGCTCCGGCGGCGCCTCCCCCCCCCCCCGCGGCTGGTGGGTGGGCGCAGCGCATGGCGCAGCACCCCCTGGCAGCCCTGCGCCATCCAGCCTTCCCTTAGAGCCGGCCCTGCTTATATACTGTACTGCCTTTCTGCCAAAATAAGACAACTCATATTTTATAATAGTGTTTAAGGCTGCAATCCTAACCCCACTTATCTTGGAGTAAATGCCAGTGAATTAGATAGGGCTTACTTCTGAGTAGACATGTTTAGGATTGCAATGCAAAAGGGAATAAAGGAAGGGGGGGAATGAGCACAACTGAGGCAGCAAGTGTGAACAGATGTGTGCCAATCTGAATTTTTTCTATGGTTTATTACTGTAGATAATGGCATGAGTAAAGTTTGGCATAGCTTAATATGAAAAGAGATCCCCATTATGAATATCGAGTCTTATCTCAAACATGTCCTGGAAGGCACAGAGGAAACACCCTGAGCTCCTAATACTTTGTGTAAAGATCAGTACACATGCAATATAGTTACCAGTAAAATCTATTGAACAACTCCTGTTAAAGAATGGTTCCCGCACAGACAAATAGTAAGATAGCTTTAAGACAGGAAACAAACAAGGAGAAACAGTTTAGTCATTGCTCACTAGAATTATATTCTTTCAGTTTATAAGAATTGCTCATCTCAAGGTCCCTTCCCTTCTCCATTAAAATGTACCGACTCAAATCTGTACCTAAACCCAACATTTTCAATGGCTGGCTGGCTTTCAAAGCTTCAAGCAAGCCCCTTTTCACCCTACGCTCTCAGGGACCAGCCTAGCACACCATGCTTTGCTTTAGGACACATATGCCTTCCCCCTTTTCTTTTCTTTTGCATCACTATTAGCATGCGTTCTGTGGCAAAACTGTCATGCACACTTTCTGTAGGCTTTTGGGAATAGTTAGAGGTTCTTTCACTCTTTAGATCAAGGTGTGTATGTACTGTAGGATTTGCTGCTGCTTAATTGTAATTTTGCTGCCTTAAACAACTTTTATCTGTTCTGTCACTTTAATTTCATGTAATAAACCAATCTTTCTTTTATTCCTTTGGTGTGAGAACCTCTTGTGAGCACAAGGTCTTTCATTAGGAATTGAATTGCATTAACTGAATTGTAGGAGATAATTCTGGGAATGGTAAAGCCAAATGGCAATTGGTTGTGCCTAGGCTGCAGTATGTGGACCAAGAACTTCCAGAAGTGCAAGCTGGATTTTGAAGGCGCAGAGGAACCAGAGACCAAATTGCAAACATGCGCTGGATTATGGAGAAAGCTAGAGAGTTCCAGAAAAACGTCTACTTCTGCTTCATTGACTATGCAAAAGCCTTTGACTGTGTCGACCACAGCAAACTATGGCAAGTTCTTAAAGAAATGGGAGTGCCTGATCACCTCATCTGAGAAATCTCTATGTGGGACAAGAAGCTACAGTTAGAACTGGATATGGAATAACTGATTGGTTCAAAATTGGGAAAGGAGTACGACAAGGCTGTATATTGTCTCCCTTCTTATTTAACTTATATGCAGAATTCATCATGTGAAAGGCTGGACTGGATGAATCCCAAACTGGAATTAAGATTGCCGGAAGAAATATCAACAAACTCAGATATGCTGATGACACAACCTTGAGGGCAGAAAGTGAGGAGGAATTAAAGAACCTTTTAATGAGGGTGAAAGAGGAGAGTGAAAAATATGGTCTGAAGCTCAACATAAAAAAAAAAACCAAGATCATGGCCACTGGTCCCATCACCTCCTGGCAAATAGAAGGGGAAGAAATGGAGGCAGTGAGAGATTTTACTTTCTTGGGTTCCATGATCACTGCAGATGGTGACAGCAATCACAAAATTAAAAGACGCCTGCTTCTTGGGAGAAAAGCAATAACAAACCTAGACAGCATCTTAAAAAGCAGAGAATTGGGAGTGAGAGCTGGACCATAAAGAAGGCCGATCGCCGAATGATTGATGCTTTTGAATTATGGTGCTGGAGGAGACTCTTGAGAGTCCCATGGACTGCAAGAAGATCAAACCTATCCATTCTGAAGGAAATCAGCCCTGAGTGCTCACTGGAAGCACAGATCCTGAAGCTGAGGCTCCAATACTTTGGCAACCTCATGAGAAGAGAAGACTCACTGGAAAAGACCCTGATGCTGGAAAAGATTGAGGGCACAAGGAGAAGGGGACGACAGAGAACAGTGTTCTCGAAGCTACCAACATGAGTTTGACCAAACTGCGGGAGGCAGTGGAAGACAGGAGTGCCTGGCGTGCTCTGGTCCATGGGGTCACGAAGAGTCGAACACGACTAAATGACTAAACAACAACAGACTGCAGGAAGGGAGTATTCTTTGTCTCATTTCCCTTTCATATATAGCCAGAAAAATAGCTGCTGATGAAGGCAGTCCTGAGAGGTGAGGAGTCAAATGGAAGCCGGTCCCAGACAGGCTGGTACGGTATATTTTTTGTCTCAGCTTTCCCTCTAAAGCTGGGCATGAGTGACATTAGAGATCTATACCATGATCTGTTTCACAAATAACACTAAGCCATGGTTTCTTTAGCTTAACTATGGTTTGTTTGTACATCTGAACCTACCAACTCAAGTAAATATGGTTAGTTTGTGGCCAACAAACCAGAAATTGAAATTATGGTTAAGGTTGACTTATGAACCTTAACCTCTGCTTCTGTTAACTGGTTTCTCATCCAAACATAGTATTCTTGATTAACTCTAGTTTGCCCCAGTGCTCTAAATGCCTACTAATTAGAAAATAATACCAATATTAGGCAAAACAAACTGTAATTATTTTACTCATCTAATCAAACAAACCATGTTTAAAACAAACCATGCCTTAGTGTTAGGTACAAATGCAAGCTTTGTAAACATGAGGGACTTGCAGCACATGTTTTCTGGCTGGGCACCTTTTCCTTTAGTAGCTCTGTGTGCGACATCAAATTGACAGATGAATCTTTCCCAATCAATATATTTCAGTGCTGCCTGGGAAAACCTGAACCTGGCTGGATGTTTTTTTACTTGGCACACAACTGTTGAAAGCACAGAAGACCCACCAGAGAATGTCAGCAAGTGTCTTGCAGGGGCTCCACCTGGGCCACAGGGTTAGTTTTCTTGGATAAACAACAAGCCCCATAAGCAGCAGCAGGTTCTGCTGCTCAAAACAAGTCCCAGCCTACCTATCCATATACCCTTTTGGCATATTAACATCCCGAGTGACACTTTGAGAGAAATGAAACGCATTACTCTTTCAGCAGCAATGCAAGGGGGAGACCTATGAAGCTATTTTCTTCTTTTCAGTGGTAAAAATAAACCCTGAGCCGAGACTTTCTGTAACCAAAGGATGGATGATTTACACTTTATCCCAGGGCTTTAAAGTGTCCCTCTTAGAACAATCAAGGCCATTTCATGCTTCTCTTAAGCTTTTTCATTTGCTACAGAGATTTGCGCAGAACAACTGTAAGCCTATTAGATTATGTTACATTTAGAGGGGAAAGCGTCTAAAGGAGGGGGGGGGAGCCCAAACTACTCCATCAGAAATGCTTGCGCTTGATCTGGCATGCTTTTAATGCTCGTGGCTCAGCATAACTCAGGGTCTTAACCCAGAACATCTCTCAGATAAAAGGGGTGGAAATGCTCATTTTCCCCAACCAGACAAAATAATAAAAATAAATGGAGGGGGCATATGTTCAAAGCCGTAGAAGACAGAAGAGATATAGGAAATGGAGGCAACTTTCCTCTAGATCCCAGTGCTGGTGTGAAAAAGCTTTTAAACAATTACTGAGGAGCAAAATAGACTGGAGGTGGGCAAATGTTGTCCCCATCTTCAAAGGGGGGGGGGAGACCCAGGTAACTACAGTGGTACCTTGGTTTTCAAACGTAATCTGTTCTGGAAGACTATTCAACTTCCAAAATGTTCGAAAACCGAAGCATTTACTTCCGGAAGCTGCGTGGCATGTTCAACTTCCAAAAAGCATTTGAAAACCGAAGCAGTTACTTCCAGGTTTTCAGCGTTCGAAAACCAAAATGTTTGACTTCCAAGACGTTCAAAAACCGAGGTTCCACTGTACCTGCTTTTCTCCTGCTCTGGAAGGTAAGACTCGAACCAATGGCTTCAAGTTGCAAGAAAGGAGTTTCCAATGAAACATTTTTTTGGGGGGGGGGACTTTCTGACAGTAAGAGCTGTTCAGCAGTGGAACAGACTGCCACAAGTGGTGGTGGACTCTGCTTCCTTAGGAGTTTTTTAAACAGGTTGGATGGCCATCTGTCATGGATACTTTAGCTGAGATTCCTGCATTGCAGGGGGCTGGACTAGATGAGCCTCGAGATCCCTTCCAACTCTAAGATTCTATTATTCTACTACAACCTAGTGGTGCAGCAATAAAACTGCTACCACATTTGCAAAGCTAAGGGTTTGGTATGGTTTCAAACTGGATTGGGGACGGAGCGTAGAACTCTACAATTCTATGAATCTCATTTCTTTTTTTGATAAGAGTTCCTGGATTGGTATTCCTTTCATGTGATGGTTCTGAGGCAGTTGGAGCTGGAGTTATGAAAGCAATGGGAAATTGAGGAGAGATGGGCTCGTGAGGAAAGGGGCCTCTTGATGGTGAATCAGGAGAATGCTGTGGATGTAGTGTATCTTGATTTCAGTAAGGCTTTTTTTTTACAAAGTCCCCTATGATATTGTTGCAAAGAAGCTGGTAAAGTGTGGACTGGGTGAGGTAACTGTTAGGTGTATTTGTAGCTGGTGAACATATTATGCTTCAAGGGTGGTAAGCAGCTAAGGTTTACACAGAATACTAACTGGCATGTGTTCTGCTATGGAGGTCTGCCACCACCAAGGGAGGAGCATTCTGGTTGCAAGTGATGGAGAATGTATCCAAGTTAAATATCAGAGCTGTGACCCACTGGTTGATCCTCAGCAATAACCATCAAGGGGCCCTTTTCCTCACGAGCCCATCTCTCCTCAATCTCCCATTGCTTTCATAACTCCAGCTCCAAATGCCTCAGAACTATCACATGAAAGGAATATCATTCCATTCCATTCCAAACTTTTATTGGCATCATTTACAAACATTTAAAAACAAACAAACAAACAGAGTCCAGTGCGATCCCGTCACCAACAAACACTCGCCAAAGGAATATCAATCTGGAGCATCATAAGGTGGGTTTATGCTTAGGCCTAGTATTCACTGGTATAGTCAATCTCAGGGCTTTACCTGCTTCAGACTGCAGGTGGAAGATCATTTATTCATTTAATTGATGTATATCCTGCCTTTCAATGTGAACACCCTCTTGACACACTTGAAGGCAGGTGACACACAGAGAAGGTCCTCTGTGGATGATCTCAGAGGAAGGTTCATGTGGGAGCAGGGAGTTTTCTTTCAAGGTCAGAACCAGCACTTTGAATTGCACTCAGAAATGTACTGGGAGCCAGGGAATATAAAACGGATTTTCTTTACCTAGAAAACTGGTATGCCAAAGAAAGAGAAAGGAAGTGGGCAGTGTGTGTGTGTGGGGGGGGGGGATTCTGCCTTATATTTAGAGCCCACTTGGAAATATTTTTCTCTGCTTTTCTTTTAAAAAGAATCCCAGGTCAGATTTTGAAGCCAAATTTCTGCTGGAACAAAACTGAAATGAAGGGACAACCCACATACTTTTAGGCTCACTCACAGCATCTATCAATCATGAGTTAGGCTCTTCTTTGAGGTACCTAATGGAGAAAGCAATCAATATAATGCAATTCAGCATATTTTCCATCTGATGGGTTGTTACAAATTTCCATCTTAGAGAGAAAGTGAGGCTCTGAAGCTGCAGAGCTCAGTCAAGGCCCCCAAAAAAGAGCACAGGAAAGTAACCAAACAGAAGATGCTGGCTTAATAATTAGTTTCCACCTCTCATTTTAAGGTATAACAAAAGCCCACTACATAAATCTTTGCCTTGGGACCCCTGCCCCACAAACCAAAGTGGAAATAATAAAAAAGCAAGCCTTATGGAAGGTGGGAAGGAAGGTGGTTCCACAATTATAGAGCAGCCACTTAAAGTGTCTCTCTTGGTGCAAATTCAAGGGAGCGCCATCAGAGAAGCAAATGAGATATTAATGTGTTGGTCTTGCATATGCTGAGGTCGTAATATAGTCCCACTCAAAATGAACTTATACTTAAGTGCTAAGGCAAGAAGTCTCTAGGTCAAGGCCACCCTCCCAGGAGTCTTGTCGTTTTCTTTGTTGAATCAATTGCCAAAAATGCATGTGTCAGAGAGACATATTAATGCAACAAGCTAGAAAATGGCACCCCCTTCCCCTTCCATCAACCCCCTCCCCTGACAGATCACAGCTTTGCCTCAGATCAAAACACACCCAACAAGCAGCCAAGAGCTAAAGGCAATGTGACATGTACAGCTACCATGAGCTAATGTGGCACAAGATGGAGCAGATGTGCAATTGCTTATTAAAGCTGCTCCCCATTTCTCGTAAGGTACCAATTGGCGACAGATCCTGCCTCTTGAAAGATGGAGGCACAGCACACGCCCAACAGGATTCTATGTCTCAATTAAGTTGTAACGGCCTGTTCCAGGGGTCTTTATTAGTCCGGTAATGATCACTTAAAGAAGGTTAGAGTCCTAAGCCAAGGGCACCCAATTCTATTAGCTGACTTGTTAAAAGCTGCCAAGCAAGTCATTATTTTTATAACCACTTTCTTCACCTTTAATGATGGCGCTTTTACACTTTTGTTCCCGATATAAATGACTGCAATTCACAAAAAAGCATGGAGGGGAGTGGGAGAAAAAACTCACCAGCTGCCGCAGGAGTAGCCAGGCACAGCTATTCCACCATGAAGATGATTCATACAGTTCTATAAGAGTCTGGCTGCTGATTCAGATCAAAGGCCAGCATCCTGTTCTCACAGTGGCCATCCAGGTGCCTAAGGGAAGCCTGCCAGAAGGACCCGAGTGTAACAGCACCCTCGTGTTCATATTCCCCAGCAACTGGTACCCAGTGCATATTGCCTCTGGGGCTGGAGGTAATATAGCCATCATGACTAGTCTGCTCTTAAAGCCAACCAGTTTGGTGGCCATCACTTCATCTTATGGTAGTGGAGTTCATAGTTTAGCTATACACTATGGGAATAAATACCTACTGTTGACTGACCTAAATCTAGTATTGAGAGAGAGGAAAGAAAAACCTCGTGTCTATCCACTTCCTCCACACTGTGCATCATTTTGTACACACACACACCCTGCCCACTGTTGCTTGCCTTCCCCCTGCCCCAAATTAAAATGGCTTTTCCAGATGCAGGAGTTGCTGCAACCCCTGGATCATAACTCACTTATTTGAGACTCATCCACATTGATTTCAATTAGGCTTGCCACCGAGTACACATGTATATGATTGTACTGTGAATCAATCAAAGAACAAATTAAATTTATTAACTCTTAAGAGCTGCAGTCTGACAGGCACATGGTCTTGGTTACCTGTGTGGTTTCTGGATAGCAGCAGGAGGAAAGACTTTAGAGTATATAGTCTTTGTTTAATAGGGATGAATACATCAGTGTATTTCCAGTTCATGCTAATTTCACATAAGTCAATTCTATCTATCCCATTTCCACAATAAGTTGACAATTAAAAAAATGCAAGAAAATGTATTTTTGAAAACTTAATTAAATACTATTTTATCAGAAACTATTATTTAAATATAAGTTTTATTTCAATGACTGCATTTTTAACGCTTCCTTTCTTAAATACCAACCCAGAACACATTTACCTTCTTGAGAACAATTCATTTAAATCTCCCGTTTCTTGAAATAATGATGTTAGACTGACCAATATTCATATAATTGTATTGCAAAAACTGTCTGTCCTTCATTTCAATGTTTGTTTGTTCTCTCTCTCTCTCTCTCTCTCTCTCTCTCACACACACACACACACACACACACAGAGTGAGAGCCAGAGCGAGAGAAACCTGTGATTCCTGGTTAATACAAACTCATTAGGTCTTGAGCCAGGGCCAGCCTACTCATGAGGAAAGGTGAGATGACTGCCTCAAGCAGCAGGATGCACAGAGGTAGCAGATCCCAATTTAGATCTTTATTTTCCTACCACCAACCCTTGATCCTGTTGCAGATCTTCATTCATCACTTCCTCCCTGGTGAGGAAGGAGATTCCAGTTTGTGGTTCGCCTCAGGTCCCAAAACGTATTGGGCCTGCCTTGGTCTTGAGACAGCTGTAGCTTCACTTAAGAATTTTTACTAACCAAATGTTTACTACAAGGCAAGGCAACTCTGAAGGTCAGACAGCTGCTGCATACCAGGTGGCATGACATGGTGAATAGCTACATAGCTAAGATCTCTCATTTTTATTAATTGGTCATCTAGACGACCTTACTATCTTTAAGATATGAAATCTTGCAACTTGCAGAAAGGTTTTTGTGCTCTTCATCTCCAACCTACGAGTGCTGCAGTGGAATTTGGGAGATACAGCAACACAGCAATGGCGGAAAGGTTACACCCATGTAGACCAGATCCATAATGTGCATGACTGTCCTTTGTATAAAGCCTGCTGAGACACACGGGATGTATGCTTGGTCAGAATGGCTTTATGGCCAGGAAAATCTGAATAGATTTTCATGCTGAAAGACAGTAATATGATGGTGACCTAGAAAAGAAGCATCACTTGCAGCGGGCACAGCTTACGTATGATCACAAATTGTGAGTAGTGAACTATCAAACTGCAGAGGTGACAATCATAACTGAGTGTTAGCGGACTATACTGTGCATTTGCAAGGATATAGTTTTAGATATCTGACATGCCGTAAAGCAGTTTGTTTGTTTTTTGCTGAACAGTAGAGAAATATTAAGATTCAGCTCTCTCCACCTCATGATAATCCCTTTCCAAAACACAAGGTACAGATAGCTCCACTGAAAACACAAGTTGCAGAGAGAGAGAGAGAGAGAGAGAGAGAGAGAGAGAGAGAGAGAGAGAGAATATACTCATTTATCTATTTTAACCCTTAGATTAATTAACACTTTAAATCAGCTCACTAAGTATGGTGCGAACCAAAACATATAAAATAAAACTCTACAGAGACCCCTACACTGTGGCCCCCCAGCCAAACAGGTCACTGATGGGTTACCTGTACCCTATGCGCAGAAAGGAACTGAGCAGAAACCAACCAACAGCCAAAAAGACAGGCTGGGCATATTCAGGGAATGGGTGGGGTGGGGATGGCAGACATGCTGCCACGTTCAAGTTCCCTACCTTGACGCCACCTAAATTGCATACTGCTCTCCCTCTCCCTCTCTCTCTCTGCTAATTAGCTAAATTTTACTCTTATTTTGTATGAAACATATCTATTTCGTTCTTAAGCTTTTAAAAATGCAGCTTGTCTACACACGAGTCAATGCAGCACAAGGCTTCTAAGTGCTTTGTTTTTTCTGGGAGAGGGTTGCAGAGAGAAATGTAACTAGACTGGATGCTGCTGAAGGGAAATCTAAACTGTCTCCAGTCGTCCCATCCTGTCCAGCAATATTAACAGTGGATTACATTACAAGACAGTCATGAGCATCTACTGCTCTTCAACACACACACACACACACACACACACACACACACACACACAGCCATTGCCACGAACCTGCCCGCCCCCAAGCCACCACTTACAACTGGGGATAATGGGCTGCATTAGCATAATACTTTAAAATGTATTCGTTAAAAGAAATGATTGGGCACAATACTATCCACACAATGATTGGGTTTATGATTGGGCACAATACTATTCACACATTCTGTCTGATGACGCTGATTCTAAAGAAGCTAAAAACGAAAGAAAGAAAGAAAGAAAGAAAGAAAGAAAGAAAGAAAGAAAGAAAGATTAGAATCTTGGCCAGCTAACGGGCCAGACTGGCATCAGGTGGCATGGCCAGAATCCAGGCAAAATTTGCCCAAATAAACCGTATGTGCAAATCTAGCCATAGAGTGGCTTTGGCATTTTGGGATAATATTGCTGGGTGATGCTGGTGTTGCGAAGTCCTGTGCACAATGATGACCTTATTGTTCAAAATATGTAGATATGACGCTCACAAAGGTATTCATTCTGCAAAAAGGGGAGCTTAATTTCTAATTATTTGCTCCAGTTTCCCATGTGCACCTAAAGCATACCTAATACGGAAGTATCCTTTCCAGTATAACCATACCCAGCTTTGCCACCTGGCATGATATCTTTGCTAGTGTCTTTATTTTGAATTTTAAAGTATTTGAGGAGCTAGGCTTATACACAGGAAAGAGCTGCAGTTGGTAGGAGAAAAAGTATTTTCAAGAAGAATACCGGTACACACATTCTGAAGATAGTTTACTTTAAGAAGGCGTGCAAGATGCTGGTACTTATGAAAGTGGCTTGTTTCCGCATTACAAGAAACTGCACAGTCGTGTCATTAGTTACTCGACTGGTTTGCTTCATGTGCAGGTATATATTTAACACATCTTAGGTGTATGCCTACAAAATAATAGTGCACAGATCTGGCTACCTCACATTCAGGTGGACCTGTTGGAGAACTGCAACTTGCTGTTGAATGTATACACAATGGTAAACTGGGGTTTGCTGTGCACAATGTGCAAAACAGTCTTTAGGTGAATGCAAGCATGTACACCTGTATGGTCCCCCCCCCCCGTTTTGGGACTTGTCCGAGAGGTTCATGGATCATGAAACAAGTGTACCTGTTTTTCATCCAACAAGTGTTGGAAGCCATGTTAGCAGAACACATGCATGGTCACAAGAAAAGTGGCATGTAGAGACAGGGGACTGAATATGGCATTCTTGGATGACAACTGGTTGAAGCAGCTGTACTTTTCACAGTAGTCCAGCATGGCCAATATTATGGATGACACGCACAAGCTGCCAAGCTTGGGAACTCATAACTGTCAAGGTACAATATGGCGGCCTGCCAGGCCCAGAGCTTTCACATTCACTATGCCAGAACATCCACACACAATTTAATTGCATTATAATTTCAAAAGTGCTTTTCAAACTGAAAAGACATTCACTGATTAACCAGTGAAGAGCAAAATTGTTTATGAAATTGAATACAAAAAGCTACAGAAATGTAATTGGGTCGTTCTAGCACCTAATTTTCAAGCCATTTTCCCACTTATTTAATCACGAGACACAAAAGGAGCGAGTGAATTGACTTCATACTAATTAGATTACTCCCTGCGATACTCGCAGCCCATATTCCAACTGGTTGATAGCAACGTTTTAAAAATGAAACAAAAGCAGGGGGAAATGACAACAGCTTGTCTGTGGGATCCACTTATTCCAAAATTGGCTCCTTGTCTATGGGAACGCCATGAACGGGCTTCCTCAACTGCAGCTCTTCACTCCCAAAATAGGCCTGGCAGTAGCATGTGAGAGCCAAATAGCACCTCAGAGAACAGTTTGTGATCCTAAAGGCCCAACTTGTACAAAAATGAGAATTAGAAATATTATGCATAATAGTGATGCCTAACGAGTCTCAGTAGATTCAAGGTTATCAGTACACGGCAGCCAATATCCACTCTGTCAAACACAGTAATTAGGGGAGAAAATTATTCCTAAAGGCACAGTCCACTGGGAAGTTCTACTAAAAGATGCACTGAACAGAAGATGGTGCCCATTCATTTCCATGAGTCATACGAAGGGGAAGATCTCAGTGGATTGTGTCCACTCTTATTAATTTAAACAGGCAAAGAGAAACAAACATGATGAAAGCTGGAATCCAGTTAAAAAAATAAACATGTCTGATTTGATTCAAACAACTCCCGAGTAGCAAACCTAATTATCCATATTCACCTTGCAATGCCAAAACAATTAAAAATAGAAAGAAATTCCATCTAACCAAACCTCTGGCTAATAGTTGTTAACTGCCTTTTTGAACAATTCATTTGTTCAAAATTACTTACAAGGAAACACAAAGCTCCAAATAAAAATAAGAAGGGCAATGAAATAAAAATGCCTTCTAACTCAAATGCTGGTGTACCCGTCAGGTGCTCTCTTTCCCTTATTGACTGACATGAATGAAATTCCATTCCCCCCCCCCCGAACCATCTGTCTTTGGGGAGATACCATAAGTTAGTACTAAGGAGGGTCCTAGCAACCCTCACTTTCTCCAGTTAAAGCAGGAATAGGGTACCTGTGGCTCTCCAGCCCTACCAACCCTGGTTGATGGCCAAGTGGGGTGGAATCCAACTACATTTGGAGGGCCACAGATGCCCCAGTTGAAGATCTCATGGGAGGGAAGGGCACCCCTCTCCCTATGAAGACCTCAGAGGACTGCCGCCAGCCAGAATAGATGATAAAGGCAGGTATATAAGTTCACATTGTATAGGTCTAAACTTACACACACTTATTAGATGTGGCTTTGCAGAAACCAACGGCTATTTACAGTAGCTCTTCCTCTCCTCTAGCCATTATTACGCTGTCCCTCCACTGCCAGAGGCAGTATGCCTCTGAATACCAGTTGCTTGGTTTCACATGTGGGAAGAGATCTGGCTGACCCCTGTGAGAACAGAATACTGGACAAGATGTGCCCTTGGTCTGATCCAGCAGGGAGGACACTTTCTATGTTCTTGCATCCAAAACTGTCTTCCTCAGTAGGTATTCCTACCTGGCCGTGAAACCGGACTATATAAAGAATTAGGGTCAGAATTCGCTTGCAAGGTACCTGCCCCACCTGAAGGGTGTTTCTCAGGGACATTGTGTGCTTTGTTTGGTCTCGGAGAAGCTATGTACCATGTTATATCTGAATATAGGTGCATACCTGTTGTGTTGTCTTTATTGGGACCCCTCTCCCCTAGTTGTTGTTGGGTTTTGTTTTTGTTTTTACTTTGGAGTTAATGTTATTCTCATCATTGTTGTTTTTATTATTATTGTAAGCCACCTTGACACATATAAGCACTTCCTTCCCGTTTTCCTTTTTTCGTGCTTTTCTGACTGAAAATAGAAGACTGGATTTGTAGTAATTACAGAGATGCTATAACAACAGGCACATTTAATTATCAGAAGCCTCTTTCCTTCCAAGCAGTTTTGTGCCCCCCCAAAAAAATTTTTTGTTCAAATTTGAGTTATAATGGTTCTGCATTTCAGTTACAGATACTAACAAATCTTTAAAAACTACTGACATGGGAAAGTAACAGTAGAAAGGCAGATACACATTCTTTAAACAATTTAACTACCAGTATACAAATAAAAACCAAGTATTTATAAAGCACGTAAAAAAGTTTTCCTGCTAGTCAGGACCGGTAAACATCTGCTTTGATGACAGCTAAAGTCAGAATGGAATCAGGCCAGACTCCTCCCATCTCACCAGCTGACACATCCCCCTGGGCGGCTTTTGTTTGTAGAGAAAGACTTCGTTGCCGCTTGAAGACTAGCCAAGGACTTCCGAATGCACCCAAATGAGTCCCGACCTGGCACAATCTCTTTGCCGTTTTTGTAACTCATTTGAAATTTTATTAGGTGCAACATAATTGATTACATAATCAAACGAAGAACGCACATTATCAAGATATTGTAGCACTTCTCAGGACATTTAATCACCCTGCCTGGCACAGTGCCAAAATGAATTAGCCTGCATTAGAGCTGAAACACATCTTAGTCCTCATATTTGTTTCCATCCTTAAGGAAGGAACTTGCTTGTGCAAAAGGGCTCTCCAATTCATCATGAGGTTTCTCTGTTACAGGCTGCTATATTATCCAAAAGAAATACCATTAAATTGCTGGGTTATAACTAAGCTAGGGATAGGGAACCATGTGGGCTCTCTGCACGCTGCTAGACTCCAACTCCCATCATCCCTGACCACTGGCAATGTTGGCTGGGGCTGATGGGAGTTGGATGCCAGAAACACCACAAGCTCCCCACCCCTGAACAAAGCAGTAGTATTTGGGGGGGGGGCAATGACCTTTTTTTAACGCTACACTGATTATTTCCTGGCACAAGGAGGCAACATATAAATATTACAATAAATATTTGTAATATTGATAAATATTGGAATATAGATAAATATATTTCATGCAGACTTTCCATTATAGAGTCCTCAAAGCAGTTTACAATCATTGGGTTGTATTCAACTAATGGACCCAAATTAGTTAGGTCCATTATTTTCAGTGGGCCTACTCTTGAGTATGACAAACTATGGAAACTACCCATTAAAGAAGAAGAAGAAGAAGAAGTCTTCTTGGACTTTTGATGTGCTCTACCAGTTTTTATTCCTCCTGAGATATGGAAGATATAAACATTTATAGGCTCATGTTGCTTAATGTGTCTCACTGGATTGCTTTAATTTATTATGTTGTATGATAACTAGTGAATTCCAGCTTAAAGGGTGCCATATAAACTATATAAATAAATAAATAAATAAATAAATAAATAAATAAATAAATAATGGCTTTAAAGGTTCAAAACAATACTGACAATCTCCTTACAGCAAAAAATAAATTAATTAATTTTTAAAAAATAAATGAATCTCTGTTATGTCCAGGAAGGTACATTCATATAAAGACCAAGAAAACTGCAAGCTCTTTTCTGTCTTTACCCTACGTAAAAATCAATAAAATAATAAAAAAGTTTAATATCCAGGCAATTAAAATCTAGTACCAAGGAGAGATGAATTCTGCAAAAGTTGTGCAAGTACATTTGAGTAATTTCTATCTTGCACAACTTATTCCTTAATTATTATCAGTTTGTCTTGTTTATTCCAGATTTGTTTGTCTGGCGTAGGGTAAAGAACTATCTGCAGGGCAGTGAAGCCACTGGAACTCTCAGCCCTCCCCCTACATGACTTTGGCTAACAATGTACCCCCAGAAGCACTAGAAAGTCACTCTTTTTTTCCCTTCTTTAAAGGAAACACAAGATTTTAAGGAAAGTTAAATCTGTGCCCATTTAACCTCTGATAAAGCTTCTACTTCATGGGAAGTATTTGGCTATAGCTGCATGTCTGACGTAACTGAGAAATTTAAGCCAGAGGTCTCAGATACTGCAGCTAAGCTGCACTGGTTGTTAGAACTGCCACCAATGCACCTGGATAAAGCCACAAATCCTATCAGTCCAAACTACCATGTATCTGACTTTGGCCCATCAATTAGGAGGCGACACACCTACCTCCCTGGGAATCATGCTTAAAGGAAAACAAAAAAGCATGCAGCAACTATTCTAGGGGTGGCTCATCATCTGGTTTCAGGCAAGGGGGGTGGGAAATGATACTTTGCATAAAATGCAGCATTGGCCCTTTACCAAAGCTAAGCCGGAAAAGAATGCCTCTACTCAGAGCCTTCCCCGCTCTTGCCACTGAAATTATTTAATTCTCATCACCAGACTCCACTGAGGCGATCAACAGCTGTAGGACAGAGCAAAAGACCAATGACGTGTCTGCAGCACTACTTCGCATGGGGGAATTTTCTCAACAGCTGAGGCTCAGCATTCAAGGTGACTCCTAAGTGATTGGTTCTTGAGGGAAGAATCAGGGTGGATAGTGAAGGAGAAAATCATATGTCCTTCTAATCACAAAGATATCCATGTGTCTTTTTAATCATGCCGAGAAGAGAGAAAACACACCTACCAACAGCAGCATTTGGTCACTTTTGAAGGGTGCATGTGGTTTTACAGTGTCCTGAGAGGCCTTGTCTGCCCTAGCCAGCCTGCCTTGTGAAGTGGGGCTGCCACAATTCCAGTTGGGGCTTTAAATAAACAAAACGTCTAATTGCCCAGATGTTTTTATAGGATAAAGAGTTTTGTTGCACTGGGTGTTGTTCCAAAGACAGGGGCACTGTGACAGGGAACAGGCCAAGGTTCCTTTCAACCCTGATTTGTTTGGGAGAAAACTCTTGATGCTTCCACTCAACTCTGCATGGCAGACAGTAAAGGGGAGCTGGAAGGAGGTGGAAGCTCAGAAGTCCACAAAGCAGATATAATAAAAGCACTGACTGTGGTCAAGAGAAGTAAGAGCAAAAAAAATGACACAACTGACCTTGGGCTATAATAATTCCATTGATTCTGTAATAACTCTTCCCCTTCAGGCTTTCGCTTCAGGCAGCATTCCATAATCATAGCAACTATATTGCTGGGCAGACAGCAGCTGCCCAATACTTAAGATAAACTGGCATATAACATTAACCTGGGAAAAAGATAATCTCTGTACAGTCAAAGGTTTTATCCGAGTGTAAGGCATCAGGGAGATGAATGACCAATATTTTGTGAAGCTATAAAAGAAATGATTGGTTGTGTTTAGGACTTTTTGAGCTTGAAAACAGATCTTTGCTATGGGCTTTCTACAGGTTGTTGTACAAAACTCTATGGGATCTCCTCTGCATTGCATACCTGTATATCATTCATCCACTGAACCACACCAAGCCCAATTCAAGGTAAAGCATGAGATGGTACAGTCAAGAGTGGGCAGTCAGTACATACAGCAAATCCCCTACTCATTTTCCATTTCCCAAAAGTTCAGAGTTATCCATAGTTTAAAAATAAAGGAAACAGTATCCCTTACACAGTAATTTGTATTCCCCTTTAATTTGTATTCCCCCTTTAATTTGGGGCTTCTAACGACTGGGACATTTACACACTAGACAGGTTCAGATGCTCCTTAGCCCAGTCATAAGGAGTGGGGGGAGAATGGCACACGGCAGGCTCATGACCCAGATGGGATGATGTGGAGGTGCCAACTATATGAACTGATGTCCCCCATGCACACACATGAAGGTGCCAGTTCATACAATTGACATCTCCATCCAATACCAGCTGGGCTGAAAGCTTATTGCCTGCACCATGCACGTCTTTGGGCAAATATGTGAAGGCCAAGAAGAGTGTGGACCGGGCCTCCATGTTGCCTCTATCTTAGAAAGGTAGAAAATGGGATGGGGAAGTTTAGACGCTGTTGCTTCTTCTCTGTTTACAGCTCTTCTGGTTGCCACTGGCCTATTGCAGCAAACACACAAAGGGAGAAAAGGGAGCCTTGGCACATGCAATACTTTTAACAATTTGGCATGGCATCATCAAGAAAATATTACGTGACTATCAATGAAGACCCTCATCTTACCCACTTACAAAAGAAGAATATATTCTATGTAAATAGCTCCTCAACAAACACCACAAGTAGCAACACAACATAGCTTTAGACGTTTCACTCACACATGCACATGCACGTCCAGAGCAAACTCACAAACATGCCAACGTTGGTTTCTGATCCATATTTTCAAATGAAAATTGAGCTGTTAAGGAGTAAGGAGTGAGCCTCTCATATAGCATCAGATTTGATGCGTCTGCTTTAATGTTCAAGGCCACAGGCAACAAGAGGAGGATAACATCAGTTCCTTAAATGCATATCAAAGCAAACAGGTCTGGGTTTAACATGAACACCAGCAAATGAGAAGTTCTATTAAGATAATCATGTTTTACATATATCTTTTAAGAACTGGGGAGTACAGGGAGACATGCCAATTACAGAAACACCCATTTACAACCCCCATGTCAGATTGTCAGAAGGAAAGAAAAATCTCCTGCGGCTTTAACAGATAATGGATGCCTTTCAGGCAAACCCGGTAGGTATTAAAAGAAGAGCAACTGGTTGCACACCGAAAAAAGGGCAGCTTTCCTCGGCAGCTGTCAGCAAGTGCAAAGAACGGCATATATACCTCTGCTCTAGCAAACAGAAAGCTCAAGCATCTGTGTTGGGGCGACAATCTGTTTGGAACTGGAATGTATGTAAATACAATCAAATCGGAGACGTTCCTGCCGTCTGTGTAGCAGACAGAATCCATCGCCAAAGCTTAAAACTAACAATGTGTGTCTGCTTTTTCTGCTGAACAAAGGCAGCACCCTGTTCTTCCCCCAAGTTATGTCTATATCAAAAGCCGACAGAACTAAAGGCCCCTGTGATCATTTTCAAAGGCCTTTTTGTCACAGAGTGAGGGTTTCCTTCCAACAGGACCAGCCTCTCCCCCTGCCTCCTCTTTCTTTCATGATGGCACTGCATAAAGATGAAACTTTCCAATGCGGAATATCTCAACTCTCGTCTTTCAGGAGGAGCCACATCAGCACTGGTGCCAAGCTATGCCCAGGTGTACATCACACAGGTACCCTGAGAAAACAAACTCCTACCTTCAGCATATGAAAAAGTGGCCATATGAATCTTCCAGAGACATGAATAGAAAGCCATACACTGTTTTCAAAATGTGCTTCTTTGTTGCCCTTGATTCTAAGTTTCTCCTTGAACAAAAATCTTTCTCTGTGCTCAATTATAACCGATAAACATCAGGAGCTTTGTACCCAGGGCTCCCCCCCCCATGTCAGTCAACACCAGGGGTTAGCAAACTTTTTTAGCAGAAGGGGCCCATCCACTGTCCCTCAGACCTTATGGGGGGGGGGGCTGGACTATATTTTGAAGAAGAAAAAAAGAAACGAATTCCTATGCCCCACAAATAACCCAGAGATGCATTTTAAATAAAAGCACACATTCTACTCATGCAAAAACACCAGGCAGGCCCCACAAATAACCCAGAGATGCATTTTCAATAAAAGGACACATTCTACTTATATAGAAAAACTCTGATTCTTGGACCGTCCGCGGGCCGGATTTAGAAGGTCAACACCATCACCATTCTGCTCTTCAACAATAATGGCCAGACCTCCTTGCCCGGGCCAGCTGAGATAGCTGCTAATCAATTTTAATCAGTCCCATAAGTAGAGAAGGGGGCAAACAACGCTTTTTCTCTTTACCATGGAAACTGCTGGTTGGACACAATTTAACTTTTCTTCTGATCCATCCAGATGAAAAAGGCTGGCAAAGGATGGGAACGGTCAAAGCTTCCTCTGAAATACTGCAATAGGATGCAAAGAGAGAGGGAGAACGCAATGATAAATACAGTGGTACCTCGGGTTAAGAACTTAATTCATTCTGGAGGTCCATTCTTAACCTGAAACTGTTCTTAACCTGAGGTACCACTTTAGCTAATGGGGCCTCCCGCTGCTGCACGATTTCTGATCTCATTCTGAAGCAAAGTTCTTAACCCAAGGTACTATTTCTGGGTTAGTGGAGTTTGTAACCGGAAGCGTTTGTAACCTGAAACGTTTGTAACCCAAGGTACCACTGTACAAGATCTGTCTCTACAGTGCTGGTGGCAGGCTATTTGGCAGTTTAGGCAAGGCTAACTCTTGCACCACCACCACTCCAAAAAAATTGCTAACTTCAGAAACAGATGTATTGTAGAAAGAATTAAGAGCACAAAATTTGAAACTGCTTAATTCACTTTAGATTGTCAGAATAAGTAATATTTGATTATCTTTCTCAAATACAAAAGAAAATGGTTTAGCACACAAATCATTTTGAATAAGCTTGCGAGTTGTGATGTTAAAATTTAAGTCTCTTAAAAGTTTCAATTTCAGGCACATCAACATCTTGCTTTGCGTGCCTCTTCGCTGGCAAATTTGGCACTAATTACTACAGGTCAAGTGCTGATGCTTGGGCATGTTCAACTGATATAGTTGTCAAGCTAACTAGTTTCTTTTGCAAAACTGTTGAGCGTATGTAAGTTTTTATAAGTTTGAGCTTTGAGAAACTGGGTTCACCACTTTCCTGTGACACTGGAAGTGTTCAGTGGGACCTCGACTTACAAACTCGACATCCGACGTTTTCGACTTGCGAGTGGAAAAAGTGGCCGCGCGCTTACGATTTTCTCGACATCCGAATGGAAAACCCGTTCGCAGCTAGATGTGGTTTCCTCAACTTACAAGTTTTTAGATGCGGTTTCCTCGACTTATGAATTTTTCCGTTTCCAATGCATTCCTATGGGAAACCGCTTTTCCTATGGGAAACTCGACTTACGAAGTTTTTGACCTACGAGTGTGCATTCGGAACGGATTAAATTCGTAAGTCGAGGTCCCACTGTAGGAAGGATCCTTAGAGAAACAGAAACATTAGACACTTTGTGCAGGAGTTTTTGTTGTAGTATGAAGAGAAGTACTCCTTGCAGCAGCATAGACTTTGGAAGCCTTTGAGCTATTGCTATAAGGTCACAGCACAGATATAAAACTGCGCCCCTCAAGGATCAGTATTGCACCCCTTTGTGGTCTGTGCTCTAGGCGGCTGCCTAGCTGGCCTAATGGTAGCACTAGACCCGGGTCACTACAGCTCACAATGACCTGGTTAGGAGTAATAATTTGTCCATCTCATGTTTGATTCCAACTAAATATATGGAAAAACATTCTGACAGTAAGAGCTACTTGACAGTGGAATGGTCTCCTTCCGAAAGTTGTGGACTCTCCTTCCTTGGTGGTTTTAAAGCAGAGGTTGGATGGCCATCTGCCATGGATGCTTTAGCTGAGATTCCAGCATTGCAGGGGGTTAGACAAGATGACCCTTGGGGTCTCTTTCAACTCTACGATTCTATGATTGCATATACATGGCACCATCAGTACACATGATAACAGTATGAGCAAGGATGGAACTCTTAAGAAAAAAAATGAGCTTCCCACCCAACTCAAACACTAGCCTAGAAACCCTATGAAAACCAGGCCAATTTCATAACAAGCTGAGGGCAGTTTGTCCATCACTAATAGAAACCTTACTATGCAGTTTAAACACAGTGACTAAGTCTGGCTTTGTTTTGCTTTTTAATCAGTGCAGCTTTGTCCTTCTGTCCACAGATAGGAAATCACACTTGTAGAAAAAAAACCAAGGTAGTGTAGCAGTGATCCAAACTAGGAGTGTTCAAATGGTCACCTCAAATGTCTAATCAGTTTGTAACATTGTTGCTTTGACCCGACTGGAACCTGATCCCATTGTTTTTTTCCTAGCATGAGCTGTGCTGTTAAGGCCCAGAGATGCTTCCTGCTGCTTCAGCTGTCTGTCTTATACAAAGACCACAGATACGACAGGTTCATCCTGCTGCAACCTCACAGCAGACAGGGAGCTAACCAATTTGTTCCTCCTTTGATCAACTGCACTATTCCCCAACCGAGATGAGTATAGTAAACTGAACATAGCTAAATCAACCCAATAATCGCAAGGTCAGCAAAGGCCAACTGGGGTGCAGACAAAAAGGCTGGAGCAGGCCAACACTCTTGATTGCTTAAGTGTGGTTAAGCAGCCAGGAATGTTACCTCTACATCTACAGAAGGAATCGTGCTGGATACTGACATCTCAGCCTTGGGGGAAATTCTCTCGAGCAGGGGTCAGCAACCTTTTTCAGCCGTGGACCAGTCCACTGTCCCTCAGACCATGTGGTGGGCTGGACTATATTTTTTTTTGGGGGGGGGGAGATGAACGAATTCCTATGCCCCACAAATAACCCAGAGATGCATTTTAAATAAAAGGACACATTCTACTCATGTAAAAACATGCTGATTCCTGGACCGTCCGTGGGCCGGACTGAGAAGGTGATTGGGCCGCATCCGGCCCACGGGCCTTAGTTTGCCTACCCCTGCCCTTGAGTCTCAAAGTTGACAACATATACTGCTTACATGTTTCCAAAAATTCTCTACATTTGGGGATAATTCTGCATAAGAATCGCTGGTGCAGGGTGGAAAATATTGTGGAAAAGATATTTCCCCTCTTTTAGTTTTTCCAAGGACAGTTTTCTAGTTTTAGTTTATTTTAACCTGACATTTATGTACCACTTATTCAACAAAGCTACCTGGATGGTTTACAAAAAAACAACCTTGGAAGTACACTAAAAAGGAGGAGGAGCGTATGTTAAAACTGTATTAATTTAACCAAGATAAGAGCAGTTTTCAAAATGCATTGGGTCACACAGTTAATTAGTAACATAATTAATGAGTACAATACGAGTTGAACTGGGGAAGTTGAAATGGTACAATACTGGTCAAATCTAAAATCTAAGCTGTAATTAACATTTCCCCCCAGGTGAGTCTCCCCAGGAAGCATGCATTTTCTTCATCAAATATTTCAGTTCATCTATTTCTGGCTACTGGAAAAAAAGTCAGATATTTATTTTGCATATCAAATTAATAAGGTGTGGTAGGACAGTTTGTAGCCTGCACTGTGAGAGGGCAGGAAGGCAACCAACCAACCAATCAAACCAACCAACTCTTCTTCTTGTTACCTTCAAGGTGCCACCAAGTGGACATCTTTATTTTACTTTGCTGCCTCCAACCTTTTGGAAACTTGGTGGTGCAGTGGGTCAGTGCATCTAGCTGTTAACCAGAAGGTTTGTGGTTGGAGCCCATCCAGGGACAGCTGTGGACAGGATTCCTGCTACTCTATTCCGAACTTAAAAATGGAAAGTGTAATGCTGGTGGTCAACAAAAGAGGTTTAAAGACCGTCTCAAGGCAAATCTTTAAAAATGTAGTATAAACACTGACAATTGGGAAACACTGGCCTGCGAGCGCTCCAGTTGGAGAACAGCCTTTACCAAAGGTGTCATGGGCTTTGAAGAAACTCGATCTCAGGACGAAAGGGAGAAACATGCTAAGAGGGAGGCACACGTGTCAAATCCACACTGTGATCAACTCCCGCCCAGAAACCTATGTCCCCACTGTGGAAGGATGTGTGGATCCAGAATTGGCCTCCACAGTTACTTACGGACCCATTGTTAAAACCGTGTTTATGGAAGACAATCTTACTCGGCTACGAGTGATTGCCAAAGAAGAAGAAGATGACCCCTGGTATACCCTTCCAAATCTACAATTCTATGATTCAGCTGTAACACTTCACAAGCCGAGGACTGTTTGTGCCATTGAGAGTATAATTGTGGCAGAGAGGGAAAGCCCCCTATTGTGTGAAAATCCAGCACTTGTTTCAAGCATGAGGTTGCACTATGCTCCAACTAATTTCAGAATCCAGTACCGTGTCTAATGGAAGCAACACCTTCCACTCAGCCAGTAAAAATGAGTATCAGCCAGCAACCATACCGCATACTAATTAAATGAAGTATCCTTTTGCATTTCCTGAACAAGTCCAGACCAGACCCCTTTCAACAAGGACGAAGGCCCATTGCTAATAAACTGTTAGGCGTACTCCATTTTATATTTCCAAAGAACTTCCAAGTTCACTCCTTTTTCAGCAAAGGGTAGAGCCAGAAATAGATTGAACAAACACAAATGCCCCATGGCTGGGCTTTCACCCTATGGCATGACATTTAATTAACTCAGCTCAGGGTGTCTCAGGAGCTTTCCACCTGTGCCATTCATTACAAAATTTAAGTCTGGCCCCTTTGTGAAAAGTCCCCTTCACATTCAGGGAGGTGCTGTGTTAGAATTATTCCCTATAGCATGATGAACTTTTTTCAGCATCCTGCCCAGGAGTTTGCTCCAAGCTCCATGCCACATCAATTCAGCTTTTTCAGACATTTCCAGGAGGCTGATCCATAGCACACTTTTCCAAGACTTGCTGCTCATTTGATGGACCCAGGTAGCGCTGTGGTTAAATCACTGAGCCTAGGGCTTGCTGATCAGAAGGTCGGCGGTTCGAATCCCTGTGACGGGGTGAGCTCCCGTTGCTCGGTCCCAGCTCCTGCCAACCTAGCAGTTCGAAAGCACGTCAAAATGCAAGTAGATAAATAGGAACTGCTACAGCGGGAAGGTAAATGGCATTTCCATGTGCTGCTCTGGTTTGCCAGAAGCGGCTTTGTCATGCTGGCCACATGACCTGGAAGATATATGCCGGCTCCCTCGGCCAATAATGCGAGATGAGCGCGCAACCCCAGAGTTGGTCACGACTGGACCTAATGGTCAGGGGTCCCCTTACCTTTACCTTTTAATGTCAGTGGGCTTTTCTGTGTCTTTCACTGACACTTTAGCTAGATCCATTCCTTACCACCATCACCCCAGTTTCCTTGCCTCCAAACCTTGTTTGTTCTTTGTTTTCATGACTAATCAGGGACTTAGTGGAGAATCAAGATTTTGGCTCAAGGGCTTTCCAATAATCACTACCCAAGCTTTAACTTCCAGTGAACTTTTGACTCTCCTATGCAGCAGAGCCTCTAAAAGAAAAGCAACAATTTTACAACCCAGCACAAAATGGCTGAAAGCCCTACAGAGTTGGTCACACATGCGATACAAGATTGCCATGGATTATGTGATACATTTTCCAATTCAAAATTTTCTAGAAACCATACATCAGTAATCAGAAGTCACATTCTATGCTTCTGTGGGACTTCTGGCCCTCCAAATGTTGTTGGACTATAACTTCCATCATCCCTTATTATTAGCCACTGGCTGGGGCTGAAGGGACCTGAAGTCCCAACTACAGCTGAAGGGCTACAATTTCCCCATCCCTGAACCACAGTTGTAAGTCTAAATAATATTAGACATATCTACTGAGCTCAGTGATCATAAAGGTGACTTTCATTATAATTCTCCATTAAACATTTATTGAACATCTTCGGGGAAACCCAAAGTTAAAGAACAACATATAACCCAAAGTTAAAGAACAACATAACTATCATCTGCAGGGAAGCAGAAAGAGAAGTGAATGCATTACGAGCACACTCCGTGCTATCTTCCTGAAGTGTTTTCACAGCCTTCTCTGTGCTGTCTTGCCCAGGCCCAAATCTATGACCCTGCACTTCCCAGCACCCCAAACTTAGAAAGAACCCATAAGGCTCCATTTTCACTCACAGCAGAAGCCATTACACACTTCCTGTCAAATACGTTTGAATGTGAAAAGGCAACTCCCGACTTCCGGTCTGTTGCGGCGGAGAGAAGGACGCAGGGACTTCGCGTGCCGAAGTCCCTGGCCTCGCGGAGGGGGGGGGAAGTCCGCAGAGCGAGCGGACTCCCCGTAAAAGCACCGGGTAGAGAGTCCCGGTGACTCACGCGCCCAGCGGCTGCTCCGTTTTGCGGATCCCCCGCTGCCCGAGAGCTCAGTAGAGCGATCGAGAGCCGGCAGGGTGGAACCGCGGGAGCCATTTTGGGCTATATCTTACCTCCGAGAAGCGAAGCTCCGAGTCCTGACCCGGCAAGCGGCGGATTCTTCCGAATAAAATTAAAGGTTTCCATGAAGTAAGTGGAATTTTGATTTGGACTTTAAATTTATTAATTGGAAAAATAGGAGAGACTTTAAAGAAACCGAAGTCGGTCTCTTCCTAATGGAAAACTGGGAGGCACTTTAAATAAACCTAAGCCAAACGACGAAAAAGTATTTGGGACTGTGGACCCGAGAGGAAAAAAGATCTTTTCGAACCATCTCAGCTCCCGAGTCTGGCACCCCTTGAGGTACAGCATTATTAAGGGGAAGAGCGCTTTGACAGCTGTCAAAAGCTGTCAAACTGTTAAAAGACCGGGTGGATTTATTGCATTGCTGTGAACAGTAAAAATTGATTGAAAACGTGGCAGAACTATTTAAAGTGGAATTAAGAATGGATTTGTGATTGAGTTAAAGAACAAAGGAAAAGAACAGCCAAAATGGAGTCGATCGTCTGAGGAAGGAATTTTCCAGCACCCTTTGTTCCCTACCTCCTGTTTGTCTGCGGTTAAGAGAAGTATGAAAACAAAGTACTCTCGAGCCTTCCAGGAGGCTGTGCTGAACTATCTACAAACATGGGAGGACATCTACAAGGAACGGCAACATCCCAATTTACCATCAGTTGAAGTTGAAGTCCAAGTTCAGGACTTAGAGGATAATTTGGATTTGGAGATTACCGAGTTTGAGACTGTGTGTGAGGAGAAACAACTTGATGAAAGTATTAAAGAGGACTTGGACTATAACAAATATGTTGGGGATGAAGCAAAGCATGGATTTCAAAAGGAAGAAAAACTAGCAGAGCAAGAAATTGAGAAGCAAAGGAATTTAAAGATCAATGGAATTGAAGATCCTGGAGGGGTTAAAATGTGGGGTGGTGTTTTTGAGGGATGGGAAGGACAGGGACAGGGGGGGGCAAAGGCCTGGAGATGGATTTGGGAAAGAATGGGTGTGGGGTGAAAATTTTAGCTAAAAGGTTTTGTCTTTTGAAAGACGGTTTTCGAAATCTTGGCTTGTTAACGGAAATGCTGATCCAATTGGGGGAAAAGACTTAGGGAGAGGAGATGGAGTGTAAAAAAGAAAGAAAAAAAGCTGTGTTTTCCTGAGGGAGTTATAAGAATGGTCTAGGAAAGAATTTTTAGGTTGATGCAAATTTTTGTAAGTTAAGATACCGTGTTTCTCATATTATAAGACATGTCTTATATTTATTTTTTCCTCAAAAAAACACACTATGGCTTATTTTCAAGGGATGTCTTATTTTTTTCCTCCTCCTCCTGCCATGGCCGGCATTGCTGCTGTGCCTATCACTATGTCTTATTTTCGAGGTATGGCTTATATTCCTTGAATGCTTAAAAATCCTGCTATGGCTTATTTTATGGGTATGTCTTAAAATATGAGAAACAGGGTAGATGTTTAGGCAGAAAGCTGCCTACTCTCCTCTCCTTACTCTGAGACACTCAGTGGCAGGGGGTGCTCAGAGGGGTGAGGAGGGGATTTAATGGAACCTTGGAAATGCTGTGCCCTACAGGTTCCTCTTGTGGCAGGAGGGGGCCTGTGGGAGGGCAGCATGGAAAAGGAGGAGGATTGAGTTAATATTATAAGAAAAGGATTTTAATTTGGAATAGAAAACCCGCCATAAGCAATTAGAATTTGTTAGGAAAACCAGGAGGAAGAGTATCGAGGAAGTCACAATTACAATGTTAAGATAATAAGAATTGGGGAGTTAAAACTCTTCCCTATTGTTGTTATGTTTATATTTGTTTATGCACGTTTATGAAAGAGCTGGGGGAAACCAATCCTCAGAGCTCCTCCATTCCTGTCCTTTCAGTGGCAGGGGGGGGATGTGGGGGGAGGAGGGAGGGGGGAGGCCAAACCCAACTTATAAAGGACCCCTTTGATTCTTAAAGCTCACGGGTATCACTGGTGGCAGAGGTGGACCGGTGGGTGGAGGGAAAACGAAGGGACAGTTTTATATTGTATGTTTGTTTTGTTTGTTTTGTTTGTATAAAATCAATAAAAATTATTATATAAAAAAAATGAATGTGAAAAGGCAACTCCCTACAGAGACCATGTCAAAGGGTTGTTAGATCTCGGGATTTGAAGTCTCCAACCCAGAGTCTCAAAGGGAAGTAGTTAAATCCATGGGTGCAGAGCAAGAAGCAAGAGAAGGACTTATTTGGGTTAGAAGCTGAAGGGAGGGGGCTTATTTTGGTCAGAAAATCTGATCTTAAGACAGCAGTGACTTGAGAATACACTGCCCTGATACTGCCAGATATGGAACTGCCTGGTCGTGTGTGTGTGTGTGTGTGTGTGTGTGTGTGTGTGTGTTTTCCTCCACAGCAGTGAAGCAGCAATAGTATAATCTGTTGGAGAGTAGCCAATGCATGTGAACACATTCTGACTGCTTTAGGCACTGCTGCTGGTGGGATGGGGCAGGAGCAGCAAGAGAAATGCCCCCACATCAAGGGACAGAAATGTGTGACGACACCTGTTCCTGGCTGCCATTAGCCCAAGTGAGAGTAGTGGGCACCTGCTCTTTCCTGTGGCTATTGCAGAACTTAAACAAAACATCAACATTAACATCCAAGGCCTGATGAGTGGACAGATAACATAGCTGTCTTCAGTCAGTCTGCATTGAGCCAGGAGCCACAGGCTTACCTGCTGCTCTAGCCCCAGGCCAAAATAATGGGAGAGGCTATTTTCAGCACTTGGAACACAGGAGCTTTCCCAGTCAACACTGCCTTCTTATTTTTAAAAAGAAAATTGACACAGAGCTTAAATATAAGGTCGGGTTAAGCCCCTTAGGGAAATCAGTTATAGTGGGTTTAAAATCACAAGTCACCACACCTTAGGAGGTTAAGGAGACACATTATTATCACCATTTCCCCCACAAACATTTCAGTGGAGAGAGCACTGTCTCAGGCCACCCGAATATTTTTTTGCAACCAGACTTGCTATGCCTCCCAACCCAACACTTGATCCCATGTGCCATGCTGGTGCTCCATGCATTATATCTGGAAGACCTGCCATTAACTGCATTTACAAAGTTCAATGCCATCCAACACTCAGTGCTGTCCAACGATCTGTGTTATTTTAAATAGTGTGATTCTCCCCATCGGAACGTGATGGACAGCTAATAAGAAGGCAAGCCAAAGTGCTGAATGGGGGTAATTATGTGGTGGTTCAATAAGCTGAGACCACAACTGCGTGGATCTTCTACTGTGAAATGTAAGCATGCCCTTTCCCCAGGGCTCTTATTTAAACACTGCTTTGTCTCCCATAGCCTTGTGCTGGAAGGATACTGTTCGGCACACTCCTCATAAAACCACATAATTATGAATAATGCCTCGCTTTAACAAAATAAATCACTGAGCGTCCTAGAAAAGGCGGCTAATTCTGACATACTTCAGGAATTTTATTAAAAATGCCAAGCAAAATGAGGCACCCTTTCCCCTGAAAGCCTGCTCTTCTGCTGCTCTTTTTCACCGCTTGCCAGTCTAATAGGGATTCAGTGGGACAGGATATGTCAGGGGGCGGGAGACTAGAATGGTCACCTGATGGCAAGTCCAACCTGAATTTTAAAATGCTTTAATAGTGATATCCAGTGGCAGAATGGGACTTTATCCATTTACATATTTAAGACTCCTGCACAGGAAAACAGTCTTCTCAATGGCCAAAGTAGCAAAATAGAACCTCCAGGTTCAGAGGCAGTACACCTCTGAATACTAGATGCTGGGGGCAAACAACAGGGGAGGCCTTCACATCCTTCTTGTGAGGTTTAGAAGGCTTGTGATTGGGCACTAGGAGAAGCGGGAGGCCATACCAGACGGATCTTTGCCCTGGTCCAGCAGGGCTCCTCTATTTATGTTTCTTTGCCTCTATTTATGTTTTTTTTCCTTTTTGTTTTAGTTTTCAAAAGCAATACAGCATAGTTTGCTGTTATGGTTCAAGGCTGCCTTTTAAAAACCCAAGAGTTCTTTACAAACACATGTGTGACTGAAATTTCCCCAAGCTCCTAGGTGGCTTCCTGAATCTTAAAGAAGCTGGAGTTGACAGCACAGTGTGATGGGGTGTTGCTGCTGCAGAGCTCCTACAGCATTGAATGCCCCTAGAGTTGCATCCAATATTAGTGCACTAGAGAGACTCTTGGTGCTGTTGTGCATGTGGGCTCCATTTCTGGTTTAGACCACTTCAAGGGCACTCTAGTGTCCAGTACTCTTAGAGACATTAAAACAGGTAGGGGAAGCACTAATGGGCGAGACAGAATCCAGGTCATATTCCACTGCACTACAGAGCAAAAGAGAGATGGGAAACCAGGCCAGACCAGCAGATCTTGTTAGCTCTCCTAAGAAAGTGGTGCCTGAGCTTGCTCACTTTCCTTTTCCCTCCCCATCTGCTTTTCCTTTTGCTTCACACATTTCAGATTCTAAGTCTGAGGGGCAAAGGCTGTTTCTTTAGAAACAGTGTTTTGTAAGTCTCTCAGGGAGCCCCTTGCATGCTTGTTTACAGAATTTATGGGGAGGAGGGGGGGAGATTCAAATCCACCTTGAATTCCACTTTAGGTGGCAACCCTTTCTTTTTATAAGCAGAGCACAATATGGGCTGTACTGCCAGTTCTGCTCAGCTACATTTCTAGCCGTAGCATAAGTTGAGGTGGTCCAAGGAGAACCATTTTTAATTACTTTTAAACACTTTGGAGAGGTGGCGGGGAAATCAGTAATTGTAATTACTTATTGGTGTCAAAGCCTTTGAAAGCCATTCTAAAGGGTTTTGAAGTACCTTAACTTGAATGCAATCCTGCTGTGTGAGCTGGAGGAAGTAAATCCAATCGCCCCACCTTTTGTCTGCCTCCAAGGTTTGGATTACAGAAATCCGTTAGCAGAGGGCAATTTGAGGGCAGTGTTCTTAATAGCTGGTGCAGCCCACCTTTTAGTCCTCAAACCAGGACAAAAACACCTGATCAATATATTTTAAGTCAAATGAATCCATGGAGATGGATTGTTGTGGTGAATCCAGGTTACAACAGCTCTTGGTGCCTCACCACCACCCTTTCCTCTCGCTTTGCATAGACCAATTAGTTTCCAATCTTTATTTACATATGTGAGAACTGTTAAGCATCCATAAATTTTTATGCCAGGCCTCTAGGGAGATAATTTAGAAGTTGGGAAAAGCAATTATCCTGTAGGCTGACAAAGTCCTCACCACCTCAGCAGCCAAAAAGCAGCCTCAGCCATTCCTCCCCCACCTGCCCGCAAAAGCTACCACTTTCTCCTTGATTTTAGGGTGCAACTACCCATTGCATATTAACACAAGCATGTCACCAAAAAGAGCTAACTCATTTCCTATTAACCCAATTTTAAAAAAGCATACTATACAAAGGTACCTCTGGTTGAGAACTTAATTCATTCTGGAGGTCCATTCTTAACCAGAAACTGTTCTTAACCTGAGGTACCACTTTAGCTAATGGGGCCTCCTGCTGCGCGATTTCTGTTCTCATCCTGAGGTAAAGTTCTTAACCCGGGGTACTATTTCTAGGTTAGCGGAGTCTGTAACCTGAAGCATCTGTAACCTGAAGCGTCTGTAACCCGAGGTTACCATTGTACTTGCATACCAGATAGCACTTTTTAAAAAGATGGTGCCTGTGATAAAACGTTGCAGCAAATCCCTACTTACTAGGATGAGTGTTGCTGTTCAGGGCTACAGCCAGCCAGGACATGGAGCCTTGCAGTGCGGCTCAGGCCTTAGAATTTCACAACTATACAGCAAGCAAGAGAGTGGATTCTGAAGAGTGGGAAAGGAACCTATTCCTTTTTGCTCTCCTCTCTATGACTTAGAATTGCAGAGTCGGAAGGGACCCCGAGGGCCATGGAGTCCAACCCTTGCAATGCAGGAATCTTAACACATGGTCCTCAATCCCATATGAAACCATACTGAACCCCGCTTAGCTTTGCAAACGTGCTAGAAGTTTTATTGCTGCGTCACCCATGAAACATTCCCATATAGTTCAGGGAGGAGAGTTGAAAACCCCTAATCCTTCAGCCCAAGATACTTATTATTATGAGTGGTTTGGAGCATGAGCTGGTTGTTTTCCTACTTTTTTGCCCCCCCCCCACTGGCACCACAATATTTAAGTAAAGTTAAAAACTTTCCTGCTCTTAGAGAGAATGATGACCTCCTCCCCCAATTTCCTCAAGAGGCAAGAAATAGGGACAATGGTTTACCAGGAGCAACAAACCATCAAGATACAGGGGCGGCTGAGTGTGTTGTGAGAGCTCAAATGCCAAAGGATTGGGCCCAAACCTTCCTCGCACTTTTGAAATTACCGTAATTAAGTTGCTTTAAATACCACCCCCCAAAATATTTTCCCCTCAAGATGGCTGATATAAAAACTGTGGTGAGATATATATATATTTGCAAAGAAAGTTTTCAAGCCATCAATCAAAGCTGGCCTGAGGCAACTGCCTCCTCTGCTACTTTGACCACACTGCTCTCTTGAGATAAACACAGGACTTTTTACAATTATCTTTTGCCCACAAGCAAAACCAAAAGGGGAGGGGGAGCAAATCTTTCTACCAGTCAATAATGGAAACTTTCAATAGATCACAAAGAGAGATATTTTCAGTGTGTTTCAAATCAAGTTCAAAAAGACAGCTGGTGAAAAGGAAGTGCGGGGGGGGGGTCACCTACCTGCAGCTTTTTGCACTTTTGGGAAATGGTGTTAATTCACACAACTTAAAAAGGAAACATCTCTGACTTATTTCACGAAAAAAGAAGGTACAGTATTTGAATCTCATCATTCCCACTCCCCACTTCCACAAAGCCACTCAGTCCAGATTAGGGTGCTGGCTGACTTCAGCGAGGTAATTTTTACCATTAAGGCTAACTAGTCAATTTATGAACAAGTGCAGAGGCAAAGTTCCTCCACCGAGGGGGTGGGGTGGGGAAGGTAGGTTTAAAAAACTTCTATTAGCCTGTTCTGACATCAGTCTGACATTGTGTAGCCCAAGACACCAAAGCAGTTGGCCCCTCACACCCTACACCTTTGACTTGCTTTCCTGAGGCGGCACTTAGTCCCCCTAGGTGAGGTCTGCTCCCTCCATACATTCTCCCTAGCCTAGCAATAGCTACTCTCATCTTCACCAACCTGGTGCCCCTTCAGGTGTTTTTCACTGCAACTCCCATCTGCCCCAGCCAGATGGTCTACCCCAACTGGGAACAGCTCTCCAAGGAAAAGGGAAAAAATGTCCGGCAACTTGAGGTCCTTGGATCTGGCACCTTCTGCATGGAAAGTGGTAGTTTTACTGCCCAACAGATCTGTATCTGCCCCTATTGAACATAGGAACGCAGGAAGCTACCTTACTTGCCAGACTAAAGTTCCTCAGAGTTATTCTCAGGCAGTTCTGGGGTGGGGCAGTCTTTTACTTGGGGGGGGTGGTGGTGGTGGTGGTGGAAGATCTCCACTGGTAGGCAGGCAAGATATAATGCCACAAAGGGGTGAGATTTCCTTTTCAACCCTGAGCAGTTTCAGGACACAACAGAGCTCTGACACCACACCTATACATGGAAGATTGGTTTGGCAAGCACCTTGTCCACATTCTCAGTCCACAAAAGCTGGAACTGATCCCATAAAACCAGATCAGATGATGCATCACACCTGCAACAACAATGGCATTAAAGTAGTCATGCGAGCGAGCAACTTTATCCCCATTGTGCCTCACAAACTTGTCACAGCGGGCCTCCAGGGGTTTCGAGTCACCCCCCCCCCCAGGGCAGCTGTTGGCATACACCACAAGACTCAGAAAAGTTCTCCTGGATGCAATGGAGGCAGAAAAAGAAAACCCTCTTTGCTACCTTCACTGCTGAATGATGCACATGTTTGGAAGCCTTCACAGAGAGTTTCATGCCATTTGTGCTCCAGTCGCCTTCCCTCACCCCCCACCGGGCCTTTCCCAGTTCTGCTACCTGAGATCCTTTTGACAGGAAATCCTGGAGATTGAAACCAGGGCCTTCTGAAGGCAAATGGTGTGTTCTACCACTGAGCAACAGCTGTAAAATGACCTTCTAAAACAGGCCAGGTGTTTTATATCTACGTGTGATAGCTATTGTGTGGGATGGCTGAAAAATACTGGCTTCTTGAATACCACACACCATGTTTGTCGTGACTGAGCTGAGCCAGGAACTATCAGCTTCTATCAAACGCTCTTAACCACTGCCAGCCACCATGAGGGAAGGAGTCTTTTCCGTGGTGTTCTCGTGCTTCTAGAATGCATTACTAGCTTAGTGTCAGCCAGGCCCCATCATGACAGGCCTTTAGGAATGCAAGAGCTACTTGTTTTTGCTGTTTTTCCTTAAGATAGAATTTACTGAGTTCCTGATGGCTCTTGGTTGCAATTATGGATTGGATTTTACCACTCTGTGAGCTAAATGTCTGTTTTATTATCGCGGCTGGCTTTTAATTATTTGATGCCTGTGGTGGAATTGTATTTTATTTACCCGAAATGGTGGCTTTAAAGTATTTTAAATAAGTAAAAAGAACATAAATGCAGTGGTACAATAGCAGAACTGGGGGAAAGGAGAGGGAAACAAACTAGGTTACTTGCGGGTTTCCTGGTGGTCAAAATCAAAGTACATACAAGAAAAGAAATATCCACACCCCTATAAAACCAGCAGGCACGTCCTTCACCTGTAAAGCGAAAAGGAGGGGCAAATTTATTTAAATTCATTAAATTGGACATTATATCTCCAATTCAAATGGCATGTAACAGTGTACCCTTTTCCTCCCCACAACATTTGCTTCACTCAAGTGTAAGCTGCATCTTGCAGCTTCAAGAAGTATTGGTTAGACCCAGAACATCTGGATTCTGTCCTCCTTCACTTGAAGTGAAGGCAGTTTTCAGCATAAGCAAGACAACTTGCCTTATTTACAATCTCTAATGTACTGGAACTGGCATGAAATGAGGTACATTGGGTGCCCACGTTAAGAGTGGATTCTCAGAAACAGCCTCCATCACCCAGCCCTGTTGCAACAACGAACAAGCCACAGAGGTTAATATGAATGTGGAATGATTTTGCCTCCTTCCCTTGATAAATGAGCAGGGCCAATAATTTGGCAAAGAACTGGAGGATGGGGAGGGGGGGGACCCACTCTCGCTGCTGATCTGCAATTGATAAAAAGAGCAACCAGCTGCTTTCTGGACAGACCTAGGCAGCACCCTTCATCTCAAAGCAAGGATGAAGGGTGGGGGGTATCCACAACCTCTCCTCCTCCCTTCTCATCTTTTCTTCTCAACTTACATAGGCCAATGAAGCATCTTCCCATCAAACTACCGGTAGTCAACTGGGATAGTTATTCCTATTAACCTCCACACCTGCACTCAGTGGCAATGGATAGCAACAGAAGAGGCACAGAGACGGTCTCTGTTTAAACAAGAGAAGGGAGAGAGGGAAGCTCCAATTTCACCTCTACCTGATTCCTGTCTTCTGGTTACCTACTGCACTTCTGTGTCCCAAACTGGCCAAATACGGAAGGCTGCTGGTTGCTCTCTGCAATGTCCCTGCCTTCTTTCCTCAACCTCATCTCCAACTGTGCAATAGAATGCAAGTCTTAGACTTCTCTGTAGATAATTTGATGCTCAAGGCCGACATTAGCAATGCCTGTCTCTCAGCTAATCAGCAGGCAATTAGCTAGGAGAATTCAGTATGGTGCATGAGAGGGAGAGTAAACCCGCAGACGCTAAATTATCATTTCACAGTGATAATACACTGCAGTCTCTTCCTCCCCCCAATTCCCCTTCTTTCGTTTTTACTTTTAAAAATACATTAAAAAAACACATACAGACTTCTGCTTAATCCAATATCACATTCATCACTAGATTTGAGAACTAAATTGTAATAATGGAACAAACGATTATTTTGGAACATACAAAATACGCTTTCATTTGAACGAGCCATCAAGAGCAGTGGGGAGAAAATGGCCTAATACTCGTGTGTTCGTTCCATCAAAACTCGTTTTAAATTGTTGTTGAATATTGTGAAGTTTTAATTAGCTCTCACACTAGCTCTTTCCTGCAACATTTTTTAATAACTGATTGCAGGCAGGGGAAGCACACTGTGGAGCTGAGAGATGGCATATGACAGAGAGCCAAAGGAGGGGGGAATAACCTAATGTGTAAGTGTAGATTAATTAACTTAAATTTTTAGAAGGGAGGCAAATTTTAGTATTGCAGCCCTACACACACTTAACATGGGAGTAAATCCCACACAAAACACAGTGGGATTTGCTCAAAGAGGAAATATGTACAGGATCGTATCGCACATGATGTTCAGCAGTTAACAGTCATAGCCCTGAACATCTTTACTCAGAGTTAAGGCCTACCATTTTCAACAGGTCATACTCTTAAGAAAGTGTGCACATGCTTGCAACCTTAACCAGTTTCTCTGGTCACTTCAAGTGTGCTGTTGAAACTATATAGAATGGGGAAACGGTTTGTGCATAGCTACCTCAAAAAAACAAAAACTAGGTTTGCAATTTTAACAATGAAAAAAGAAAAGAACAAACCAAGCAACAGCTTGAGGAAAAGTCATTTTTCTTCTTCTTCATGGCTGATGCACTTTTTAAAAGGAAGGGTAAATATACAGATATCAACAGGGCATCATGATTACATAATCTCACATCTGTCACAAAGGCCGGAGCTCCTCAACTTAGAATCAACATGGTATAAGGTATATTATTAGATCAGTTCCATCCAGGATTATCTCAGGACAGTGTCTCACTTATCCTTGACATACATTCATGCTCTGCCTACACCCACATCATCTTCCAGGCATCATATCATTGGGCTGCCAATTCACTAAGGAATTGCCATCGATTAATCACATGAATTTTAGTCAATGACCTGACTGATTGAAATGACATAAATCTGCATACTAACAAGATGACAGTTTTGAAGCAAACAGCGTAAGCATCATTTTTACATGACGAGAAACGGGAATTCATTTTGCATGTGTCAGAGAAAGGGGGATGCCTTTTAAGGTGACTGTCATCTGTAGCTTTTATAAATCTTGCATTAATTCTAAAAAACCATCTGATCAATCAGAGCTCCTTTTCAACATTTGTTAATCCAACTGATTAAACACTAAACGATTGGAGAGAGAAAGCAGAGTATAAAGGTGCAAGTAATTAGGCAATGCAATACTGAGGCAGTTTTGGAGTTGTAGATATCATTATCAAATGCCACAAAGGCATTGTCTGGATCTCTCCTGTCTTGTTCACATCAGCCTTTTCCTTCCCCAAGTCAAACCTGGGATTAGTGGGGATACATGGATCTCCCCAAACTTGGTTCACCTGTCAATTGCTGCTCTTCAGCAGGAACAAAATGCACAGGAACCACAGGGTGCTCCTGCCCAACGAAAAGCTTTGGTATTTATCATCAACTTCAAAGTCAGCCCTGAGTGCTCGCTGGAAGGACAGATCCTGAAGCTGAAGCTCCAATACTTTGGCCACCTCATGAGAAGAGAAGACTCCCTGGAAAAGACCCTGATGTTGGGAAAGATGGAGGGCACAAGGAGAAGGGGACGACAGAGGACAAGATGGTTGGACAATGTTCTCGAAGCTACTAACATGAGTCTGACCAAACTGTGAGAGGCAGTGAAAGACAGGAGTGCCTGGCATGCTCTGGTCCATGGGGTCACGAAGAGTCGGAAACAACTAAACAACAACAACAACAAAGTCACATTAAACTTTGGACTAGATAATGTCTAATGAAATCCCTGACTGCAACTCAAGTTGTAGCCTTTGACCTATAAATCTTAAATAGTTTTGAGTATCTCAGAAATTGCTTCCTACTACAGGATCATCCTTCCACTTCCCATTTATTTTGAAACCAACTCTCCTTCTCCAAGAAGAAGGGCTTTTTCAGTTGCTGCCCTGAATCTGGTCTGATTATTCTAAAACTAAGTGACATGTTTTGGGGGTCACTGTGGAGAAGGCCCTGCTCTGGGGAATATCTAAGTGTACCTCAAACAATGGAGGAATCAAGCAGGACTTCCAAAGGTAGGTTCACATGGGAGGAAGCTGCCCTTCAGAATATTTTATTCCTAAGGGGCTGTGGAAGAAATGCTAACTGCAACCCTCACTTCTGCTTCAAGGAAAAGAGAGGCAGTTTCCCCCCTTAGCATTCACAGAAGTGGATGTGACTCCTGAACTGTCCAAAATGCACATACACACTACTAGGGATTAAAGCACAGGCCAGGCAATCTAGCAACTATGCATAGGTTAACACAGGGGTAGGCAATCTAAGGCCCATGGGCCAGATGCGGCCCAATCGCCTTCTAAATCCGGCCCGCAGATGGTCTGGGAATCAGTGTGTTTATACATGAGTAGAATGTGTGCTTTTATTTAAAATGCAACTCTGGATTATTTGTAGGGCATAGGAATTCATTCATTATTTTTTTCAAAATATAGTCCGGTCCACCACATGTCTGAGGGACGGTGGACCAGCCCACGCTGAAAAAGGTTGCTGACCCCTGGGTTAACAGAAGAACTAGCTCTTTTTTATACTGCAGATCACAATGAATATATATAAAGACCTCATTTTTGAAAGGAGAAGCATCTCTCATTGTAAATTCTTCTTCCATCCTCTAATATAGGACATGTTAATTCTGAGGTGCCTATAGGCAACACACACAAAAATTCATAGGGATACATGCCACAGTAGTAAAAATGCCAGGATATCTATAAAGTTTGTTTCAGGTTGCCATATAGCAAAGCTACTGGCAACCAGACAGAGATCAGTGTGCACTAGAATAGAATGGGCACCTGACTTGCCAGGAGTACATGTGAAAAAGATCTAGGGGTCTTAGTGGACCACAAGCTTAACATGAGTCAACAGTGTGATGGACAGCACAAAAAAAAGCCAATGCTATTCTAGGCTGCATCAAGCAAATGCTATTCTAGGCTACATGTAGTGTCCTGATCAAGGGAACAAATAGTATCACTCTATTTTGCCTTGGCCAGATCACACCTGCAGTACTGTGTCCAATTCTGGGTACCACAATTTAAGAAGGATACTGATAAACTGGAACATGTTCAGAGGAGGGTGACCAAGATAATCAACTATCTGGAAACCAAGCCTTCCTGAGAGATGATAGCCATTTTCAAATATTTCAAGGGCAGTCACATGGAAGATGGAGCATGCTTGGTTTTTTCCTGCTCTGGAAGGTAGGACTTGAACCAATGGATTAAAGTTACAAGAAAGGAATATTCAGACTAAACATCAGGAAGAACTTTCTTACAGTAAGAGTTGTTCAACAATGGAAGAGACTCCCTCGGGAGGTGGGGTACTCTCCTTCCTTGGAGGTTTTTAAGCAGAGGTTGGATGGCCATCTGTCATGAATACTTTAGCTGAGATTCCTGCATTGCAGGGGGTTGGACTAGATGACCCTTGTGGTCACTTTCAACTCTACATTTCCATGATTCTATGAAGGTGGAAGTAAGTGTCTACACGATATAGAAAAATGTTTTCAAATGTTGAACCTAGTGGTAAGTGTCATTTGGCCTAGTGGTAAGTGGCCTAGTGGTAAGTGGCCTAGTGGTAAGTGTCATTTGGGTTCAATTTCAGGCAGTAAAATACATTGGTTTGAGGTGCAATTCCATTAACTCTGATCTACTAGTTCTCCCCCTTGAAAATTGGGGGTGAGGGGCTGGAAATATGTTAACAACACTGAAAATGTTGAAGCTACCCTTTCCAAAAGGCATGCCACTGTCTTGCTAAGTCAGGATGCTTCTGTTACTTTGATCAACGATACTCACAAGGACCCACTGTCACTTCAATAAGCACAGCCTTAAACTATGTCCTATCTTCTACTGGTGGGGTGTGACTACTTCTCCCTGTTTATTTTATTAGAACAGTTTTATACCACTTTTCCAAAAAGCTCAATCTGAATTACACAAAAAATGCAGAATAAAAGCAAATGTAACTATATTTAAATACACAGTAATATGAAATATTAAAGAAAAGAGCCACAGAAGGTTCAATCCTTACCCAAAGGCTTGGTGAAAAATAAAGTTATCAAAAGGACGACAGCAAATAAAACTTTCCTTGGACTTCTAGGAGGAGGCTCCAATATTCGGGGGCAATTACCAAGAAAGCATAGCCCCCAGTTGCTGTCCAAACTCGTCATATAGCTGGTTCTGACTGGAGTGCCGGCAGATTGCCTCAGGGGGGCTGCACAGCAGATCCAGCAACGGAAACAGCCTTTGTCAGCCACACTCAAGCCTTTCTGAAGCCACATTAATTTCCATCAATGTATGCACAGAAAGGACTTTTGCAGCACCAAAAAGACTGATGCACTTGGCCTCACCAAAAGCCAATAACTGTTCCGTGTGAGCCTGGACGCCACCTACTGGCACTTTCCTTCGTTTGACATATACTTTCTTCTATGGGCACCCAGTCATTGAAAAGCAACGAGTCTCAAACTTGGCTTTTGTGTTTTTTATTATGCTAAATCGTGTAGAAAATTGCTATTTTTGTACTTGCATGAATTTACAGAAATCTGGATACTTAATTTCATTAAACAGGAGGCATCCTTAAAGATGCACTTTCTTTCCCTAAATCGCATCCATTCCATTTTTATTCTGGACCTCTTTGAGGTGCTCTCATCACTATGTATGGTCTCCCATCCCATTTTAGTCTCACAACTCTGTGAGCAAGGCCACATGGAGTGGTTGTGGCTGGCTCAAGATCACATAGGAACCTTCATGGCTAAGTGGGCGTTTGAACATAGCGTCTCTCTGTTCCTGGTCTGGTACTCTTCTGCACTGGCTCATTTTATCCACTTCTGTTCACTATACAGTGGACCCTCCGGACATGAATTAAATTCGTTCCGGGGGTCCGTACTTAACCTGAAAAGTCTGTAACTGGAGGCACTGCTTCTGCGCACCTGCGCAACACAACAAAGCACTTCTGTGCATGAGCGCAGCGAAACCTGGAAGTATACACTTCCGGGTTTGCCGTGTTCACAACCGGAAAGTTACGTATCCAGAGCGGTACGTAACTCGAGGATCCACTGTATTTCCTACATACACATCAAATGTCTGTGAGATTTTCCCTTGCTAGAAAACTATGGGTGCAGAACTTCTAAGAGTACAAAAAAGTTAGTATGCACAAAACACAGACTAGTGACATCGTAGGGATACATCTCTTGTGAAAACAGCTGGAGTTGGAACTGACCTTAACCAATGGCTCCAGAATAAAATAAAGCACCCCCCCCACTAGACACACGTTTGAGTTCTTCCAGTGTGTGGCATGTGTGTAGATTTACCCATAAACAGATATAAACATAAATCATAAGGTTCCATTTATGTGGCACATCAGTATAAGAGGCAAAGTCACTGTCCTACCATCTCCTACAAAACCAGCAACACCTGGAGAGAGAGAGAGAGAGAGAACAGTAGCCCCTATTTAGTAAGCATTCTTGTATTCAGTGGAAGTGAAAGAAAGGGGGTCCACAGTCAATGCAAACACTCCAAGTGTCCCCGTTTTCCAGGGACAGTCCCAGAATTACAGAAGATGTCCTGCAATGTCCCTATTTTCCTTCCCCCCCCCTTGTCTCAGAGAACAATTAAAGTTGTGTGTGTAGATACAAAACTATAATCCTGTACATCCTGAAAATAAAATCCCTGAATGAAATGGAGCGTTTCTTTCTTTATTGTACTCTCTGATGTGTTCCTGATCATTTTCACAGTTTCAGTTTCTTCTTCTTCTTCTTCGTTGATGTTGTTGCCCCCCCCCCCATTTTCCCCCTTACAGGGACTCAAGGCAGCTTACAGTTAAAATCTTATTTCATTCAATTTGTCTGTGGAAGGTGTTGTACACTATCCCTTCCCCTGTACATTTTTCTTTACAACAATCCTGTGAGGTAGGTTCGGCAGAGAGGTTGTAATTGGCTGAAGTTGACAGATATAGATGCATATATGATGCTTATGTGTGGGGGAGATCAGACGTGGGAGAAGTTTCCTGGTGTAGAATAGGACGTCCTTATTTTCACTGGAGAAATGTTGGAGGGTATGCCAGCATGACCCTGCACATGCCGTATCTGCACATTCAGCTGAACATGTACACAGGGCCTACACACATGCAAACTGAAGACAAGGAGGTCCGGGGCAAGTCCAGTATAATCAATCCTTCTCACCCCCTCCATGCACTCGCTTGAACAAGGCTGAAGTCTCACAAGAAGACATCTGCAGCAGTTTTTGTCGTCACAGTTTCACTCCTTACTTAATCTTGCTTTATGTGATGAGCAGTTAAAGTTAAATAATAAAGAGGCTGACTGACAAGAAGGGAACAGGTCACTCCAAATGACTTTAAGCACGGGAGCTAAGCCATGCACAAGTGCGTGTGGCCACCCGGGAGACACTAGGCCAGCTGGTGTGGGGAGGGGAGGAAAGGGAATGACTTCCAAAGATGAAATAGGGTGGCTGGCTTAGGTCCAAAACAGCGCTGATCCTCAGTGTTTCCACAAAGGAAGCTAATAGTGGGTACACCCCAGCATCCAAACGCAGCAAAAAGTGCTGCGACAAGGGAGGGCAGCCCAGAGCACAATTGGCTACCTCTAAGCGGATTAATATTAATATTGATCACTCACATATACACAAAGAGAGGACTGGTGTTGATAGCGCACTATACTGCAACTCTTCACATCACCCCAGCGGACTAAGCTGTCCCCACCCCCAGTTTCTCCTAGACAAGTTAATAAGACGGAAGGCTCCCTCGAGGCCTGGAGCCAGTGAACATTATCACTTGGAAGCAAGGCAGAAATACTGACATGTCGGAAATGACTCCAAACCTATTAATTACCCTTTCTTCCCTGGCACATCTTTGAGAGAAAGCTTGACAAATTGAAAGGCAGGATAGATCAGCCTCTCCTGCCCCCTTCCCTCGATAACTAAGGGAATATCTTCCCTTCCACTTTATTATCAATTAATCCATTGCAAATTATCTAAGCACAAGGCGCTTTTTAAGGAATGGACACAGATGGTCTTTGCTCCCCCGTTTGAATTTTTATAGGTAACAAGCCAATGCGTATCAACAAAGCAGTATGCATTTGTTTATACAGCACAGTGAATTCTAAGGGAAAAAAAACTTTGGAAATAAATGCAATCAATAAAAAGAAATTAATTCTGGCTTCTTTTCATCAGAAGTGTGGACAGGCAAGTGTGCACAAGTTTTCTATTAATTTTTGATAAGCAACTCTTGCTCCTGAATCTGCTTCCCTTAACTCACTCATAGCTTCATATTTGCACTCACATATAGGCAAGGACTTCCATCCATAGCTACAGCAGGAACGGGGCTGTAGCTATGTGGCAGAGCAGCTGCCTTACATGCAGAAGGTCCCAGATTTAACCACCAGCATCTCCAGGTAGGCCTGGGAAAGACTCCCTGTCTGAAATCTGGGAGAGTTGCTGCCAGTCAGTGTAGACAATACTGATATTGTTTCCCTTTCCGCAGAAGACAGTGAAAACCTGGGTTGCAATTTTACTGAAAGTAATGCTAGACTTCCTATTCAAGTAGGCATACAGCAGCCAGGGATAATTCGTGGGTTGTTTTACCGGTAAGTTTTATATATAAAATAGGATGGTAAATTGACGGGAAGTCATTTTTATAGCATTTATTATAGGGGAAATAATTCAATGAGTATGAAGGTACGCACAAAGGGTGCAGAATGATGGCAGCTGTCAGAGTTATGATGCTAAGAATCTACAGTTTTAAAACGTAACCAAAAGAATCTGCAGTTTTAAAATGTAACCAAAAGAAGAACAACGAGAAGAAGCCCCTTGCCACATACTGTACATTCACACACACTCATACAGCTAAATTTACCCTCAGCAAGGTAGGGTAGTATTGTTTGACAGGGCAACAGAGTTCTTTGACCCAGCCGTGCCATTTGGCTTGCCTTATTCCAGGCTCATCCATTTGGCTTTCCCTATTCCATGCCGATTCCATGTCCCAGGTTAGATTTTAAAATGTCTCTTCTAATGTCTTTTCTAATAATCAAATCATTTTGGACTGGGCATACACCAAACTTCAATTCTCTAGCGGTTGTAGAAATGCACTTTGAGCCCTCACCCCATTTTTCAGAGAGGTGTATAAATGCCAGATTTCTGTAGTAATTAGGATGCACTGAACTACATTGGCAATAAATTTTAGCTAAGTCGTGCAGAAGTACCCTAACTATGTGATAACCTTTCTTAACTAGAGGCTTACCCACAACTGTCAGAATAAAAGGTAGCCCTGAATCTACTCCCCGCCCCCTCAAGACTGATAATATGTTTTCCTTTCCTCCCTTCCCACTGAAATAAAGGACATTCCTATTTGTAATACTTGTCTTGATTTGGTCAGGCATCAAAGCAATTAATGCAACATTTCCCAAACTCCTGATAAGCAAAGCACTTTTTTTCTGAATTAAAACTGGTAGCACACTTCACTTTCACATCTGAAAAGCTTTCCCTTTAGGGTATGTAACAACAAGAGCTGCTTGCCTTCAGAGGAGTCTCTCTGCTGTTGTTTTCTGAGAATTCATGTTCAGAGCATACCTTCTATTTGGAAGAAGGCAAGCTAAGAGCCATAGCTCAAGCAGTGAGCAGGAATGGTTGCCCTTCAGCATTCAAAGTGACCAATTGGTTCAATCGCACCCTGTGCAGAGCTTCTCGGAGGAGGCTGGCTGGAAGTGGGCCAGACCAGGGCGTCATACAGAGATGCAATGGACAGCCTCCTTTGTAAGCGGGTAATTCTTATGACTCTGTATTGGCGTAGATTGGATCATTCAATCACACTCATAAAAATCAATCATCAGTAGAATCCAACTGGAAGGAGACATGACCAGAACAATGGATCATGAAGAGAAACCATGGGGGAGCTCCTGGGGATATGTGCTCCAGTAGTGGCAGCAGGAAAAAATATTAAGGAGTGCACAGAAGGGCAATGTGTCTTTCTGAGTGTGGGGGGACGGACGCGTTATTTCACATATTAGATTTTGGAAAGGGGAAAAAACAATATTGTTCTCTTTAAGACCTCCATCTAAAATGTATTTTCTCTGAAATAAGTCCTATTGATTTTGATGGAGTTAACCTTTCAAGGAAGCATGTTTAGGGCTGCAGCCTTATTTTAATTTCCAGTTCATGATTCAATCATAATTTGTATGTGAAAGGAACGTTTTATTTAAGTAACCACACTGAGTCCAGCACAAGGCTGGTTGGTGGTGGGGGGCAGCTCCTTCCCTGCCCCTCCTGGCACCACTTGTGGGCTCATCAGTAGAGGCTTTAATATTATTTATTGTTTACTGGCACAGAGTATGGGAATTTCTATTTTAGGGTCACCAAAAACCTGGCTATAAACAACAAAAACAATATTGTACCTCATTCAAATATTTTATCCGCATCCCCAGCATAGAAATCTCACTGATATAATTGATCCTAATTACCCAAGCCAAGGATATAAATGCAGTGCTGGTTTGCTGTGCAGCTTCTGCTAAAGGCTTTATGAAAAGGCTATTGTATAAATAAATGATTGGATTCCCTATTCAACTTCTCTTTAGATCTGACAGCCTTAATTTTGATGCAAAGTAGCCCCTGCCACAGCACAGAAAAATTCACCACCGCCTCTGCTATGGCTTTATTTTAAAGGTAAATTTGATGCTATCTGGTGTTCTGTTGGCCTTAAAAAAGTTTTAAACAAAACTCCAAAAGCCCATTTACGCAGGTAACCATCAAAAAATTGTTTGTAATTTTTTTTATTAGTGTGGCTGTAATTAAAAGAGAATTTCACATACACACATATACACAAAATCTTTAGCAGCACTTATCAAAACCCATCCCCGCAGCCTATCAATTAGGATTACAATAACCCCACTCCCCTGTTGCCTTGGCTATTAGCATTTTGATTGAATGTCTGTTGAAAAGTGACTGGAAACAGAAGATTGTGCTCGGAAAGTAATGTCACTTTATTCGCTTTCATTGAAGCTTGTCTAGTTGTCTCCAGGCCCAACTCAAAAGAGACAAGACAGTTCCAAAAAGCAGCAATTTTTTTTGATGGCGGATTATTTATTCCCCCCACCTTCTCAAGGTGGGAGAGATTGGTTTATGGAAGGGGCACAAATGCTATTAAAGCACTTGACAGTAGAGGTCTTGTTCTGCTCAAAACCAGAATCAACTCGGAATTAGCTCATCCAAATGCTCAGTGTCCTGCAAAAAGCACACAGGGAAACAATGCTCCACAAACCACCAAAAATGCAACCCTAACAGTGGCCTTGGGCGAGTGACCTTCCAAGAGACTCTGTGCTAGCAAGCTATTTTCAGTGTTCGACACATGCTCCAACTGTCCCTGTTCACCAAAGACAGCCTCCATTTTCTGCTCCCAGTTCCTGAAGAAATTGCTGTCTCCGTTTTTGTCTTTTGGGAATTACTTGTTGGTAAGAGTCGCAACTCTTCAGGGTTCAACTCCTTTCCAAAGCTGTCCAGAAGACAAATATCTGAACCTAGCCATTTCCCAGCTATAATAAAGCCCCCTTGAAAGAGGGCTGGTTTGTAGCTGAAGACATCAGGCAAAAGAGTGGCTGCATCCTCCCATGCAGATGGCCAGAATGGTGAAATGGGTAGAGTGTCAGACTATGACCCAAATTAAAAGTCCAGCTCAATCCTGGGGCTCACTTGTTGACCTTGGGCCAGTTGTTATCTCACTACACAGGAGACAAAGGAAGTGGGCTTTCATTGAATCAGATCACTGATCTGTCTAGTTCAGTATTTTCAACACTGACTAGTTTCAGCTCTCAGAGGTCTCAGATAGACATATTTCCAGTCCTTCCTGGAGATGCAGTTCTACCTCCACTGGGAGGCAATGCCTTTATCAAACCACTTTTAAAAGACTTGCTGTCTTCTCCAGCTTACTTTTAAGAATGCACACAAACTAACTGGAAAAGCGATTGAAATGGACATGAGATGCTGGTGGACTCTTGTGCAGTTGCCTTTCAGGGTAATAGTTGCAGACAGAAAATTCTGCAGGTGCACTGTACCCAATACTCATGAAAAATAACCTATGATTACAGAACTCTTCACCCTCACATCAAACAAATGGCATTGTTTCCTTCTTCTCCTTTATGTCTCCCATCTGCTTTGTTTTGTTTCTGGTCTTGCATCATAGTCCCAGCAACAAACTGAGGAAGACCTAGCAGAAATGATGATCCAACTTGCTGTCAGCTTTGCTAAGGTCACCTTGATTGCTCTGGCTAGGTCCTTCCACCCCCTTTCACTAGAGCAGCAGTTCTTTCCCACCCTTTCAAGATCTCCTGCTTTCACTCCCTTCCATCTCACCCTCACAACCGTCTCCCCACCCAGCAACAACTCCTTTATAATGGTATCAGGTAGCACTCTTTCCCCCTCACCGCCACCACCCATATATATATATATATTGCATTTATCAAAGATTTCAAGGGAAAGATAAGAAAAGACAACTAAATTGTCATAGAGGGAAACAGTGTATAAGTGCACAGTATTTTACAAATGAAAACAATAAAAAAGACAGTAGGAATATATAAACCGTGTGTGAGAGAGGGGGGGGATCTGGATTGTGCAGGAGAGATTGCAATTCTTTTGCCAATAATAATAATTTTAAAAATAATGTTATTCTTTATATGCCACCCATTTGACTGGGTTGCGCCAGCCACTCTGGGCGGCTCCTGACAAGATATCAAAAACACAATAAAACATCAAACATTAAAAACTTCCCTATACAAGGCTGCCTTCAGATGTCTTCTAAAAGATCCTTGAGCACATGAAAATGTAAACACACACAAACACAATTTTATCTGACTGTCTCCTCAGGTGAAATAGATTTTGCAAGTTTTTAAAATGATACAACACTCTCCAGAGCCTATTTGCCAGAGGAAAAGGTAGGAGGGATGTGTATATTACAAACAGAAAATTCCCTTTTCAAATCACTGTCAGTTCCATAATAACTCCATACTATATCCATTCTAATCATACCAGTTATCTCTATGGCAATATATTTAAACCCACACAAACTACTACAACAGGATCTAGCTTGGTTTTCTGAGCACAGGTTCCAAGCCTGACAAGGGGAGTTCACCCCATGGCTATTTTCAACTTACTTTGGACATCACCTTATGTGTTTGCCAGGCGTCATGTAGATATGAACAAGAGTTTGAGTGCTAGATTCTGCCATGAATGTGGGTCTCTTCCTGTTCCAGAGAGGAAGAAAACTCAGCTCAAGGCTTGCTAACAATTAGGCAAAACACAACTCTCTTGCCCATTGCTACTGAAGAGGGAAAACAGACTGGCAGCGATTGAAACTCCTTAGACCCCAGTTGCCTTTTATTTTACAATCACACTAAACTTTTCTATCCAATTTTTTATCTCAACTCCATGGGGAAAAGTCTGTTTCCCCACCAAACTCCGAAATAGTCAACTATGCACTGCCCCAATGATTGCAATGGGACTTCAACAGGCTCCATGTCCTCTGAATTTAGAAGTTACAAATGTGGTTGAACTACGTTTTGTTCCTCTTTCACATTTGTATTGTAAACTCCCCTCCAAGTAGCTCAGAACATAACCCCATGACACAGGCACAGTTGTGAATGAGAATGGCTAGGGCAAGGTCACCCAGGTGAGTTTCAGACCCATTCAGACCCAAGTATCCTCAAGCTCAAGTCCAGCACACTGATCATAACACCACATTGGCTCTCCATTAGACATCCTCCAGAGCTCGTCCACCAAAGTGCCATTCTGTCTTCCTCAGTGTGATACCTAATTAATCAAACATCTGATTGGTTTGGATACTAGGTCACTGAGCACTGAATAAGAAAAACATCATATACAGTTGCACCTTGGTTGTTGAACGAATTTGTTCCGGAAGTCCGTTCGACTTCCAAAACATTCACAAACCAAGGCGCAGCTTCTGATTGGCTGACTGGCCCCAGAAACAGTGCCAACAGCTGAAAGGGACATTCGGCTTCCAAAAAGTGTTCGCAAACCGTAACATTTACTTCTGGGTTCACTGTGTTCGGGAGCTGAAGTGTCTGAGTACCAAGGCGTTTGACAACTAAGGTATGACACTACTGTATTTCAGAGCCCTAAGCCATTGAAAATTGGGACTGACAGCCATCATAGCACTGCACTCACAGCTCTCCCTTTCTCTCATCTACCCTTATATAGAACGGTCTCTGTGGCAGAATTTATAGGAAAGAAATTACTGATGGCAATTTCCACTTGGCTGACAATAGACTCCAGGTCCAGTCTGCATATATATGCATCCCTATGAGTATGGATATAGGATATTTGCATTTCTTGTACACCCTGAGAAAGAAATACATAAAAAGGAAAACGGTAACAATATAATTGGCAGAATCAGAAGATTCAGGAGCTATACTGGATTGCAAACAGAACCTACCAAGTTCTTTTCTGGTGCAAAAGGCCAGAAAATTATTATTATTATTAAAACAGAAGAGTTGAACAGATTTACACAATGCTGGTAAGAGATCTAGGGGACAATTGTAAAGCATGTTTACAGTGTTCAGTGTGAGGTTTACTCCTCAGCATAGGACTGTAGTCCTAAAGTGTGATTCTCCTCTCTGCCCACCCTCAACATCTTGGCCTGTGGCACTGGAGCAACGTACTGAGTCCTTTCAAAATACACAATAAAAGAGACAGACTGACAAATGTGAAATTGGTTTGGCTTTGTTCGGTAAGTAGCAGCTGCACCAAGATGACGAGAGCAGCTGTGGGTCTGAAATTAGCCATTATATGAAGAAATGGATTTGATAAATAATAAAATAGTGGTATTAGCAACAGATGCTTTGCACATCAGATGACTCTGAACATATGTAACAACTGTGGGTCATAATTGGGGGTGGGGAGAGACATGTCTACCAACATGCAAGCTTGAATGTACATTGAAGTGCTTTTTATATATGACACACAAAGACAATGCTGTTTCTGCCCACACCATTAGCACTACCAACATTATTAGTTTAGCTTTTAAAAGCGAAACAAGAACAGAAGATTGGTGTGTCGGGTGTGTGTGTGTGTGTGGGTGTGGGTGTGGGTGTGGGTGTGGGTGTGTGTGTGTGTGAGAGAGAGAGAGAGAGAGAGAGAGAGAGAGAGAGAGAGAGAGAGAGAGAGAGAGGGATTTACTTGCTAGATTCCTGAGTGTAGTGTTCTATACACTTTCTATGACGGGGACTATACTTCATGGGGTGTGATTGCAGCCACATTGATTTCAAGATTCACAGCACCAGAAGTGCAGCTTTCTAGAAAATGTACCTCGAGTGTACAAAAGCAACAGGGTTAGGAAGAAGCCCAGCCCATTATTAAAGAAACAGAAGGTATTCTATAAATGGTTTGTTCCATGTGGCAATAACACGTTTGTAGCTTGGGGATTTAATGACCAGTTAACCTCTCCTTGGGATCTGCCCTGCACAAGGAGCCAGAAATGCAGGGCCATTGCGTATGGTATGTTTTGATAAACATGGGGGGAAATTGGCAGGGCTGGCAAAGGGGACAGGATAGCAAACCTCTGGTGGGAACAGTTTTACTCATTTATTTGCACCCAAAGATGACATATTAAACTAAGTGATTAAGGAAGAATAAAAGACGTGACTCATAGGCAACCTGACTTAATGCCAGGGCAGATAAAGCCTCTCTTAATGATGCAACAGGCTGCTTTCTAAAGTAGTTATTTTTAGGGGGGTGAAGTGGAATCAACACGAAGAGACATTAACCCAACTGTTAACTGTGAGCCAACATTATTTCATGTTCCATTCGGAAAGTAGCAAAATGATGCCATCATTCATACTAGAACTCTGACCTCCATGGGGACAGAAAGGTCTTTTTTTTAAAAAAAGCCACTTCTAAATTACACATTTGGAAACAGAAATAAGTCAGATTTTAATCCACAGCCTTCAAAGCCTCTCCTTCACACCTCAATGGCTTGAGCCATGCAAGCAAGCGCTGGCCTTTTTCCAATTCAGCTCCTGCTGTATCCCAAACTTATTTTTGAAACATTCAGCAGTATCAGGAAAGCTAATATAATGACGGAGGAAAAGAGGATCTCAAACTCTGTCACAGGTGTATTCTTCAGAGAGAAGAAAGATTCAGTCTTCCTATGTTGAGCCACACTTCCATGTAGCAGTTTTAACATGGATAATTGCAGAGCCTGAGTCAGCACAGACACGGAAAATGCTTGTACCAGCCTAAGCCAAACTGGCATCCTCCAGATATTTTGGGGTACACTGATGGGACTTGTAGTCCAAAGCACGAGGGGGGCACCAGATTGGTGAAAATTGGTGTACACTATGATGGCAGTCCATGCTGCTGAGCCACTCTAATGTGTTACAGCCACTTTCTTGAGCCACACTGTTATGAGGAAGCATCTCCAATGTTGCCTCCTGTTGCTTTGTGGTCAAGGAAGTCGACAAAAAGGCTTCCGTTATCCCTCAATATTTCCCTTATATATATTTTTTTTAAAAGGTGGCAGATTCACCACATCTGCTTGCAGAACATAAATACGAGCCGGCTTTCTTTTTACTAAACCCATTAAAAACCACACTCAGAAATGACAACATAGAACAAATTGTTCAGTATGTTAAAATATTTTATGTAACATTTTCCTCGATGCTGGAGGGGATCTGCCTGTTTTCTCAAGGCTGCCTGCTGATTTATTACACTTGGCATCTTTAATACCACTCACTGCATTAAATCTGTCTATGTAAATGTTGCATTTTGTTCTCTCCCTTCATGAGCACTTGGATTTCTACCAATTAATGTTTTGAAACCGTCCCACATGACTTGAAAACGCAACCTGATAATATCTCTGCTTTTGTAGTTCTGAGATGGTACAAACAGCAATGATGCTCCATGAATTAATTCATAACATAGAGGTAGTAGGGGAGATATGTCCCAGTTTATATCTAGAGAACACCACAGGATATTCTTCCTATGCGGGACCTGAAGTAATTCATTATGATTCTGCACACAGTTTCTGGTAAACCTCTTAAGAGTAAAGTAAGTCTGCCAGATAATGGAAACGGCAGTCCTTTGTATCTTAAGCAACAAGACCCTTAAAGCTCATCCTTCATACTGGAGAACACTTGGGAAAAGTTACATTAAGGTTGTTTCTGGATAGCACTTTTTATTTTTATTTTTAAAAAACTACAAAATGTCAAGGTTTCCAGTAAGGTTATGGACAGGTTTACTCACCATCACAATAATAATAATAATAATAATAATAATAATAATAATAATAATAAAATTTTATTTATACCCCGCCCTCCCCAGTCAAAAAACCGGGCTCAGGGCGGCTAACACCAATAAAATTACAATAAAGCATAAAAAGCAATTAGTTAAAATACAGATTCAAATACAGTATTAAAATTTAAAATGCAGCCTCATTTTAAGTAGTCCATAAATCCAAGCCATGAGGGAGGAAAACACAGGGGTCAGACTAAGTCCAGCCCAAAGGCCAGGCGGAACAGCTCTGTCTTGCAGGCCCTGCGGAAAGATGACAAATCCCGCAGGGCCCTGGTCTCCTGGGAAAGAGCGTCCCACCAAGTTGGGGCCAATACTGAAAAGGCCCTGGCTCTAGTAGAGGCCAATCTAGCCACCTTATGGCTCGGAATCTCCAAAGTATTGTTGTTTGTGGACCTTAAGGTCCTCCGCGGGGCATACCAGGAGAGGCAGTCCCGTAGGTACGAGGGTCCCAAGCCGCATAGGGCTGTAAAGGTCAAAACCAGCACCTTAAACCTGATCCTGTACTCCACTGGGAGCCAGTGCAGCTGGTAAAGCACTGGATGAATGTGATCCCACGGCCGGGACCCCGTAAGGAGCCTCGCCGCGGCATTCTGCACTCGCTGGAGTTTCTGGGTCAGTTTTAAGGGCAGCCCCGCGTAGAGCGAGTTACAATAATCAAGCCTGGAGGTGACCGTCGCATGGATCACTGTGGCTAGATCAGGGCGAGAGAGGTAAAGGACCAACTGCTTAATACGGCGGAGATGGAAAAATGCCACCTTTGCTGTGGATGCAACCTGCGCCTCCATGGAAAGGGAGGCGTCGAAGGTTACAAAACAAACGTTTCTGTATTAATTCTTTTTTCTCTGGCTTCCTTCTGGAGATTCCTGCTTGCCTCATGCCTCCAAATTTCTGGAAGTGATTTCCCATCATTACTGATTATATATTTAGCAGTAAGGTATGACAGCCAACATGAAAAATGGCAATTATTCTGCGCCCCAGGTAGCACTGCACAGCACAGGAGGGGAGAGGTCAAGTAAATGGAATCACTAAAGATGCTCACTAATCTTCAGAATAGTCATTAGTATGTTTACATGGAAAGGTTGCACAGAAGTGATCTAAAATTTTATTATAACAACGTAGGACCAAACAGGTTGTTGCAATGGCCTTATGTGCACATCACTTGAAACCACAGTTAAATTAAAGGATGGTTTAAAGGTGAATATGCAGCATCCTAGTGCATGCTGCTAAAACCAGGGGCATTTCAACCCTCCTCTGCTCTTGCTGTGCTGCTAGGAGCTGAGCCATGGTTTGGCTTACCATGACATCTGAACCAGGACTGACGGTTTGCTCCCTCAAACCAACTACAAAAGGAACGTGCAGTATTACTTTTCTTTTGGCAGTGACATGACTACTCATAGCACAGAATCAGAAAGGACTTGAACATCTACATATCACACGGTGGTGACAGACTATATGGACAATTGCTTTATCTGAAAAATTGACAAGAAAAGTGTGTACACTTTGAACATGTTAACAAAATATGAACCCTTTTATAAGATTTTCTAATGAATGTTCCAACAACTGGCACCCACCAAGTTAACTAACAAGGTTATGGCAAGAGCTGATAAATGCATCATCTGGGAAAAATGGGAACTTCTGTGTTATGTTTATAATCTGTTGAAAATACACACACACACACACACACACACACGCAGAGAGAGAGAGAGACAGAGAGAGAGAGAGAGAGAGAGAGAGTGTTCAGGTTATACCTCACTGTTTTGTTTGGAGAGAAACAAACCAAGGTTCTGATGCAATGCTAAGCCAGACCATGGCTTCCAGTAGCTTCCAGCAGTGCAACATCAGAAGGCATAGGGGAAGGAGCAAAGTGCCTGTAATTTTAGCAATTTATGTCACCACATTCACATTTAAAACCATTTACTTTGGCCAAGCCACTGAGGGCTACCATGGGCTCCTTTTGGGAGGGACAAATGGCTATAAATTTAATAATATGTAAATAATATGGCTATAAATGGCTATAAATGAATAAATAAATAAAACCGTTTGACCTAGTTTAGTTTGCACAGAAAAGGAGTTATGAATCTTAAAGCCGGAATCAGAACTGCTCCAGATTCTAGTATGCCAGAGCTGCTAGAACAATGTCAACCAGACTTTTAAACGCGGAGCAACATCAGAATGCACAAGGCTGGCCTGATAGCGTGCATGTTGCCATCAGCACAATAGGGAGCCATCACCTCCCTCCCTACATGAAATTGATGATGTAATGATAGCTATTGGAACAAGCTGGTCATGAGGAAAAGGATATGAAAACGAATATAGAACCAAAGGTCTAATGGGAGGCAGTCATGATGGCTACTCCAGTCTGGCTGGCATGAAGAAAACTGAAACAAAAGAGGGCTTCAAGTCCTTAATGAATCCTTGCTTGATTTCCTCTCTTAATTTCCAATTAAATAACATTAATGAAAAGCACCAGGTTTCTCAACCCTGATGGAAAATGAATTAAATGGTGAATTAGGTGGGATTGAGTGTGAATCGTCAACTTCTCTGCACCTTGTGCAACCAGTGGACACTATTCATGCAAGGGAAGAGAGTGTTTTCTGCCAATTTTGACACTGCCACCTCTGATCTGGAAACAAAGCTGTTCCCTGTGGATCAGGGAATGACTACAGCCACTATACCTTCTGTGGGGTATACACAAGCAGATTGCTGGACAAGGGTGTTTATGTTTATGATCTATAAACTCAGGTAGGATTATAGTATATCAAATATTGCCATATGAAGGGACCTCAGCAGCTTGTGCTGCAGTATAAACACTTCCAGCCATATTTTCATTTTGAAATTACATTTTGTGAATAAGTTTCTGAAACAAGGTGTGCCTACAATACTTTTGTGAGGGTGATACCAATTGGTGCATACTTGTTGAGAGGTGTAAAATTCCATTTGTTCATTAATGGTCCTTCTGTGTCTACATAGTCCTTCTGATTCCTTATTCCCCTTCCCTACTGTGCCATTATAAGATTTAACAGCAAAAAAAACACAAAAACACCACTCATCAACAGTAATTTTTAAAGGCTTCCTACAACTCTTCATTTTCCAGGTTTCTTTATGAGACAATACAACACTATCCAAACCATGCTCCTTTTTTCACTGGCAACCCATTCCTTCTTATTGAAGCCTCGGAAGGGACACATTGGTTTTCTGAACTTGCCCTAATACGTGCAAGAAGCAGAGCATCCAACATTCGAAAAATGCTCTTTAGGGCTGGAGAGACCCGGGTTCAAATTCCCTCTCGGACATGAAGTTTCCTGGATACTTCCTGGAACAAGGCATGGTCCCTCAACCCAAGCTAATTCACAGGTTTGTTGCAAGCAGATCAGGAGGCTGGAAAGGGGGAATTGGGATATGTGTGTGTTTGTGTGTGTGTGATTTTTTTGTACATATTCTATAAATAGCTTGGTTTAATTTAAAAAATACTTACGAGTTTTTTTAAAAAATGGTAGAAATGATAATCCCATGTATACCACATGTGCACAGCTCCTTGGAGGATGGTCAAGGTGGGAAAGTGTTAAATTTTCAGTGACTGTTACATGGAATCAAGGGTCACTTGAAGGTATGTGCAAGATCTATGATCTAGCAGCAGAATTTGGAAGGCAAGAAAGAACTCCATCCCAAGCAACTTAAAGCCACTGCCAAATTAGGCAATGGAACTGCCTCTTCTAAATCCATTTGTTGGTAAACTTCTGCAGGATCTTTCTTTAATTTTTTTTAAATGCATGACTTTGTTTTGCTTGAGCCAGACAGCAATAAACAAACAAGCAATTCTTAATCATCTTTATATAGTGTAGATAAAAACATCAATTAGAATTTCAGAGGTCGTCTACAGAAGTGAATTCCTGGCATCCGTACAGAACAATGAAAGGCCATTTTTCTCCTTAGAAAAACATTATCCTGAGTTGGAGCTTAGACAATATCTCACCAACAACATCATTCCTGTCTCCTTCAATAAACAGAGTGATTACACCAACTGGCTATACCTAGACAATTACTTTTATTTATCAAGATTTGCTGGAAGCCAAATTCCTCTTCTTTCTTTAAAAGCAGAATCCAAAGGAAGGGAGGTTGGGTGGGTGGGTGATGATGTGGGGCAGAGAGAGATTGCTGAAGGGTTACACTGCTAAACTAAGTTGAAATTCCCTTTTACGGTCTCTGAGACACATGAGACACACACCACACACACACACACACACACACACACACACACAAAAGGCCCCGTAGAATCAGGGCTTGTCTGAACAAGTGTTCCTAGTTTGCTTGAAGGAGATGGCCAATAATAAGTGCCTGGGTGAGAAATGAGTGCAGCAGGGTATAAAGGGAGGGTTGTATCCAATGCTGTGTGAGCAGTCTCACATGTGCAATGGGACTTCCTCTTCTGTCCCTGTGTGCCCCCAAAATCTGCTCCAAAGATTCCCTCAACTTTCTGGATCAGATTTTGCCAGGGGTGGCGGGGAGCTGCTGCTGCATGGGAGAGCTGGGCGGCAGGAGAGTTCTGTTGCAGAAGTGGAAGTCTGCTGTGTAAGTGGAATGGCAACATTCAATACAAATCTAGAATCTGGGACCACCAAACTTGCAAGGCTATATCTCCTCATGACCAGGACCCTGCTGCCTGATCTTCCCTGCATCCCTACAGCATCAAGACCTCCACCTTCCTTTCGCCTGACTATTCCTGGGGGTTGGACTAGATTACCCTTGTGGTCCCCTCCCACTCTACAATTCTATGATGCTATGAATAATAAAGTCCTTTGTGAGGACCTGATGAGACTTATATCGATAGGCTTTCAATCTGTGTGCAGCCACCCTGTATAGTGAACTACCACATGACATATGTTGCAGCATGTTTCTGGGCAGTGAAGTGCCACCAAGGTCATTGGATCCTCCTGGAGAGAGATATAATAGGGCTTCCTGTTCCAATCAATGAAATCTTCCCTGAGTCTGGTATGGTTCTATGTTCTGTGACTGTCCTTCAGTCCCGACTTTGGGCTTAATCTTTGATCCTGGTTTGTCTGCCTGCTCCTGGAACCTGCACCCTGGTTTTCACCCATCCTGATTACTGGGCCTCCCGATTCCTCACTCACCTCACAGCAAGAACCCCTTCACGCTGCCTCCCACCTTCTTAGATGCCCTGTGAAAAGCAAGAATGGCTCTTGGGGCAAACAGCCTTTCTGCCAGTGTATGGGCCTGGGCAAGAGCTGGACACTGCCAGCCTCTGAAGCCAGCCTGGCTCACCTGCTCGGCATGCTCAGCAGGAGCCTGTGTGCCTTTTGGAGCTCTCTTACCTAATGAAGTTAGAAGGACATCATCTTGAGAGATCCTTTCCAGCCCGCAAGATCAATAACTACTGCTGAGTTTAAGATCTTATCTAGGAGGCTGCAAGGATAACAAAATAAAACTTTCCCCCCATTCCAATTACTTAATCCTTTCAAGATTGATCCTGGTACTTTTAAAAGGGGCTCAATCAACTTTTTAGAGAGAGTCAAGAGAACTCTCTTAATATGCTATTTAACCCCACCCCAACTCTTTTTTGGGGTGGGGGTGGGGTGAGGGATTATAAACAGAAAAACAGCCTATGAACACTTTATCACAGTCTTGGAGAGAATAACCAGCCCTCTTGCCTGCCTGCACTCTCCTAGTTGTCAAATGGGTGTTTTGAGTGGTGGGCCCGACAAGTTCCTGACACAGAAGGAATCATTATTTGCTCCAGGTGAGTGGGCTGCTGCTAGGCTAAACTATACTTATCAACAGAGCTAAACTCTATCCTTAACTCCCAAATTACAGAGGACACAATACAGCAGGCAGTTCTCTTGTCAACCACCAATGTACCAAACAAGACTTGTGCAGGAAAACTGACTGGTGGATTGTGTCCCTTGTCTGAAATCCTGAAGAGCCTTCATGCCTGTCATTTCTGAGCTAGATGGACCAGTGATCTGGTTCAGCATAAAGCAGCTTCCTAGGTTCCTATGTATAACTTCAACAGAGCACTACTCATTCTGGTACATCAAATGGAGCACCAGGAACTTTCCCATTCATAGGGATATCCCCTTCTTCCTTTTATATGAATGCAGTATGTAGAATTTCACATCTATACAAGCAGAAACAAGTTTTTGCATTCATTGGATCTATCCTTCCTTTGGCAAATGCCGCTCTGACAGAGAAAACTATTGACAACCCACTGCAATCTACCACATGTTAAACTGCTCTTTCTACAAAAAGCTCAGGGGTGGCATGCATGAGCCCACATTTAATCCTCACAGTAGCCTGGTGAGGTAGGCTGCCTGAGAATATATGCTTGACCTCAAATCACTGAATGAGCTTTATGGGTTGGTAGGAATTTGAATCAGGGTCTCGCTAGTCTAAGTCCAACACTCCAACCACCACACCAGAGGTGGGGAAACTGTTTTGGCCCAAGGGCTGCATGCCTCTGGTAGGCATGGCCAAGACAAAAATGTGGGATGGCCACAGACACACGTACATACATCACACACACACACACACCCCTCTCTGACTGTGACCATCTGAAAACGAGAGGCTGGTGTTTTCAGCAGGAGGGAGGACTGCAATTCACAGAGAGGGGTGGGTTAATTCTTCCCTCTCCAGCTGTGAGCCCCCCATCCCTCCCCCCAAACCCAGCCGAACACACTACAATTAAGCTTGAGGAAAGCTTTGAACTGGCTACAACAAAAGACTGATTTCCAAGCCAAATTGCATGGCAAGGGAGCAAGAAGGAGATGCTATAGGCAAGATGAGGATGCCCCTTGGGGGAGCACCCAGCCTGTTGACTGGCAGTTCTCTACCATGGTACTGCAACACACTAGTTCTCATTTAGATAGGGGCAAGAGAGTGCAGCATGTTGTTTGCATGTGAGCGCACAATTATGATTGGGGCGGTCAAAATATTGCCAATGGAAACATGGTGTTGGGCTCTATCATTTATGGAGCTGGGGTGGAATCCGACCAGGATTAGAGCCCTGTCGATGGAAGGGCTTAATGCAGCTTCTGCCAACGGGCTGCCTATTGACAAAAACTGCATTAAGTCAGCTGAAGCTCATTTGGAGGGCAGGCGTGTAAAAAGGGACAGCTGAGCTAGGCCAGAGTATGCAGATGCAGTGCCTCAGGATTCCACCAGAGGGCTGGAGCCTCTCTCTGATTGGCTACCAAGGCAGCTAGCCAGAGAGGGGTGGAGCCAGCACTTTTGGAGGGAATATAAAAGGAGCAGTTTCCAAGATACAGTAGTTGGGAGATAGTTGAGAGAGAGCTTAGCAGAGAGTTTAAGGGAAAGAGCTGGAAGGAGAGTTAGAGAGTTGGCTCTGAGGTCTGTGTAACATCCACTCTCAGGAGAATATCTACAGTCAAGAGAAAGGCGTTTCTGAGCTTAGATAGAATGACAGTATGTAGTGTCTTGTGAGAGCATTCAGATAAGAGTTAACTGGAGGGCTGAGTTTGGGCAAGAAGAGGTAGAGCTGTGAGGATACACTCTACCTGGGTCTCATTTCGGTCAGGAAGGGAGCGATCTTCTAGAAAGGAAAGAATCCCAAACCAGTTAAGAAGGGTTTGGTGATCCCCTCGATCTGTTATACTGTGAGATGTGTGATTCATAGGAGGTTGGGAAACTGACAGAAAATACCACCTTGTTAAGAACCCAAGTAACAAGCTGTAATACCGCAACTGTACTGTTTTTAATATTCGGTTGGAAGCCGCCCAGAGTGGCTGGGGAAACCCAGCCAGATGGGTGGGGTATATTATTATTATTATTATTATTATTATTATTATTATTATTATTATTACAAGTAAGTCTAAGGAACCGAAGTGAAACAATGTGAAATAACCTAAGCATTTACCATCTAGTCTAGAAACCTGTAACATCTAACTCAGGCATCCCCAAACTGCGGCCCTCCAGATGTTTTGGCCTACAACTCCCATGATCCCTAGCTAACAGGACCAGTGATTGGGGAAGATGGGAATTGTAGTCCAAAACATCTGGAGGGCCGAAGTTTGGGGATGCCTGATCTAACTGAAGAGTAATAATTGAAAATACGTAACTGAGTTTAAAATAAGCTGTGTGTTTGCTACCTTTTTAGAAGCTTGTAACATCCACTAAATTAAATAAAATTAGAATTGACTGTTTCCTGACGCATCATTTGTTCTAGCTTTGTTCTGTAAAATAAATCTTTCTTATTTGTTCAACTTCTGCCTGAGACTCCAAGTATTAAATATTTATCTTACACAAAACCACAAGTTAACCTATGGAGGTTATACCGTTATATGGAGATGAGATCCGCTGTAATTGGTAACCAGTGGTGGGATCCGTTTCAATTGGTGATAGTGGTAGGATTCACTTCAGTAGCCTACCAAGGCTGATGTGCTGAAGAAAAGTTATTCTTCCTGGTTTTCTGGGGGTTGGGGTTGGGGTGGACATTGTAAAACAGCAGGCAAAGGTGCTGGTGTACTGAAGTATGATTCAATAACCCATAAGATGTGGTTGGGGCAGGGCAATGTGCATGTTAGGGAGGCAAAGCAAAGGAGCAGCTAGAATCCTGCATCCCAAACACACACGTATTGTAGCACATCACACCAATAAAAACATGTTCTGTTAATAGTAGTGTTAAAAAAAATTGCACTGAGATACTGTATGTGGAAGCAGGAGACAGTGAAACTGAGTAACTGAATGCACCAAGGAGGGGATGATTCTGCCCCCAAATAGATGCTATGGATTGAAATTTAAAATGCGCCTCCTTTCCAAGCCCTGGACAAAAGCGACAAGTCTGTGCCAAACATCCCCAAGGACCTGTCCTTTTCATACATCTTGACAAGGCCAACATATTTGGCCCTGCTGGTAGGAATGGATCCAAACTGGTTCCCCAGGCAACACTTTGATAAAAGCGCAGTGTCTCCACGGGTCTCTTGCAGAAGCTAGCAAGCGCACGCCTAACTTCCTGTTGCAGTCCTCAGAGGGATGAGCCTAGTTTAACTAGCAGGTCCTGTTGCGCAGACATGGCTAGGCCTGTTCCTTATAGACAGCTCCTGCCCCACTGAATTCTCCATTTCTCCTGAATGAATTCCTTGTCCTTGTTTCTCTGGATCTTTCACATGCAGCTCACGCAACAATGCTAAACGTGCAGAGAGACACTGCTGAGACCAGTCGTAAAGTGAGGCTATAAAACAAACCAGAGCCAATAAAAGTCCTCAAAATCCACGCCTGCCTTGCTTCCAAGCAAAAGGGTTTTTTGCCAGTTTACCTTAGAGGTCTCTGCTGATGTCAAAAGTGTCCTTTGTAGAAACAGCCCTAATCGACAGTCGTTAACTCTGTGCTAGATAAGATAAACGGAAAGATGTTTTGACAGGAGAATCTGCCCTCCGATGGCTTGTCACTCATGTTTGCACCTGATAACACCAGGTTTCCCAAACACCTTTTCTACTTCCCTCTGAATCCTGCATTTGCTGCAGTTCACTCTAAGAATTAAACAAAAAACATAACATTTACATGCTTCTCGTCGAAGATGTAATGGCTTGGAGTGGTGTGACAGCAGAACAGGCAGAATGTGTCTGCCTCCATGTGCACATGAAAAAGGGGGCTTCATTAGGATCACGTTGAAATAAATACAGAAATGGCAGTGATCAACTTGGTTGTGCAGGAGGAGAGAAAAGTCTGAATCTCAGGAACTGCATACTGCTAACAAGTCACTTTTGAACTTGTTGACCAGAAAGAGACTGGCCTGGACTCCAACCCCTTATTCCAATCTCTTGGCGGGAGCAAAGGAACTCAGAATGAGAAAAAGAAATTAGACAGCAAGCACAGGTATCCCCTTCAGGTCGTGTTTTAACCAGCAGTCCTGGGGATTGTGAGCCAAAGACAAGGGAGATAAGTAGTATTCTATCAGGCTGGCTAGGAAGAAAGAGAGGCCCTGGAAGAAGCAGGGAGAACCAGAAGCAATAGCAAAGGCTGTGGCTCTTAGGTATTAATCCCCCTGCATTTCCACTGTCTCTGAAAGGTACTGTGAACATGGGGGGAGCTAGATGCAATGATGGCAATTGCAAAAATGCACACTGAATCATGTTGCTGATAGAGGGTAGGGTTGGTGTTCACAGCGTGGGAAAGCAGCTACTGGACATGCCCATAGTGGGCTTTCAAATTGGCTCCACCTTCATTTTCTTGCACATTTGTGGGAACTGCATTATGATACGTAGAGCATACTATCACAATGTCCAGTTTCCACACAAGTGCACAAATTAAGTAAATATCTACATTATGGGCTGATCCCAGAACTCGCATTTGTCACAGAATATGCCTACTTTTGACCTTACCTATTCTGTGATCAGAACAGCAACACAATTGGCAGTAATCACAGCACGACCATAGTTTTATCATTTGTTTTGTATCTAATTTACAATGTATTCAATCATCTTTATCTAGTTTCATCCTTGTGGAATGCACACACAGGTATTTAAATTCTACTCGCTCCAGGAGACGAAGAGAAGCCATTCCAATTGACCCCAAACACCTCAATATAGTCTGGAATTAATTTATAAAATAAATTGCTGCCAACTATCTTTTATTATTACAATTCAGTTCTAAAACTTTGATATATACATCTCCTGCAGCACACTCCCTAGTTCATATCAACCTTTTCTCCTCTACCAGCATCAAGGCAGTTCAGCATCAAAAGAGATGAGACCCTCTTAAATCTAGTCCCACGAATCCCCTCTTTAAGTTAGGCAGCTAACATGCACAGTGCACAAACATGTTTGTTTCCCCCCCCCCTCTCTCTGACACATGTTTAAAACATTTCCACATTCCTTTTTTCTTTCTTACATTTTATCTGGCTGAATAGAGCATTACACTTACAGCAACCCTGTGAGGTAGGTTGCAATCGGTCTCATTTTATTGGGGATGGGGGGAAGGAGCTGGAGTTCTGGGAAGCATGATTTGAAATGCAAACATTTAAGAGAATACTGATCTGATCATTTTTACTCCAGTTTTCTGAGCTCCCGGTTTTGCTGTGACAGTGGAAGCCGGTGAGGTAAGGCTTTCCTCTCACCAGCTATTTGGCACTGTAGGAAATGGGGTTTGGCTACTGTCCCCATGCGAAATTTCCTGGGCTTGTAACAGACCCTGATTTTACTCGAAGGCTCTAAACTTTTGTTTGGCAGATTCCCTAAAAAAATTCACTACGCACATTACTCCACGAAGCTGACACATTTGTGGCTTATAAGACAACCGGAGCAGCCATTGGCGAAATGCCTTCCTCTTCTCAGAGTATAAACACTAAGCAGTTCGGTGCTTGAGAAATCGATGGGACAACTCTCGGGAGCTCTGTTTCCAACTGGAAACAGAAACCATAAACTATATTTGCCTCCACCTCAGCCATCGGGTTTAGTGTTAAACATGGTGTGGGTGTGGGTGGCTTATATCAACAATATACCAAGAGTTAGGTATTGAAACAATGCATTTTTAGGCCTACTTCTCACTGAGGTGGAGCAAATATAATGTATCTGCCCTCTACTTCTCTAGGCCACATAATGAAATGCTCCTCCAAACTAGAAAATAAAGAGAGGGGGAATATTTGCACATAGAAATATAGCAGGTCAGAGGGAAGACTGGCATTCTTAATGGTACCATGTTAAATTTCTGAGTGCAGTGTGTGTGCGTTTTGTGTGCCAGTGTGTAGGAGCATTCTATTATGTGAGCTCCTACATGCAATCTGAAGTGATCTGGTCTCACCTCAGTGAGAATCAGGCCCTCTGAGCCCAACACGAGGTTGAAAGATCAAGAATATATCATACCCTCCCCACCACCATCCAGGAGCCTGCATTCAGAATAAGTCTCTCTGCCCACTCCCAAAATGCCGCCATAATGAGAACAACTGTTTTCTCCCCAGACAGCAGAACAGAGGTGACAGTCAGGTTACAACACAATCTGATCGCTGGGAGGCCTTGTGTAAACTGATGCTCTCCTGGTAAGGTAACTGACCTCCATGGGTTCTGGCTGATCTGTGCTGTATATGGAGCCAAACAGAGGGAACGTTGCAATGGTTGTGATATACTATGTGCAGGTCAGCCAAAGACCACATAGCTCAATTATCTTTTCCTTCTGGAAGTGCTTATATATGCTTCCTCTCCACTTGCAGGCACATCAGTTGCAAACCGGGCCAGTTGATCTGGGGGTATGATGAGTCCTTACAAAGATTCTTGAGATTCGGAACAAGGGCACTGTCTGGAATTTCCCATTCCCCACATAGAGCTACAATTCGCAGAGTGATTTAACAGTCCATCTCTCTTCCCAAGGAATAAGGATATCCTGGGGACTGTAGCTCTGTGAGATGACAACTCTCAGCACCCTCAACAAGCTAGAGCTCCCAGGATTCTTTGGGAGAAGCCATAACTGTTGAAAGTGGTATGATACTGCTTTAAATGTGTAGTGCAGATGATGCCACAGAGAGACAGAGGGATAAGCTTGCTGTGTTGTCTCGTTTCCTCATCTTAGATGCAGAAAGAAAAGGGAGGGAGGCGGGAAGGCGGAGAGAAATGTTGCCAACATTCATGCCCAATGCCACCAATCAGTAGGGACTTCCATTGCTTGGCCAATCTAGGCAAATTCTGGGAGACAGTTGATGAGCAGCTCCCAAGGGAAGGCTGCCTCACACTTTCCTATCAACTAGGACAGCTGTTCTCAAGCAGGCTGCAGCTTGCCTGGAGCTCAGCTGCCAGGAAGCCCAGCACCAAGGAACAACAGCCTAATTTCACCCATAGCACCCTTCGCAGATCTTTGCCAGAGGGCGAGAAATCTGAAAGAGGTGGGAAGGTGGGGAAGTTACTGATGGGAATTGGCTCTGCTCACACTTCAGCAAAGCTACAGGTGAGGAAGAAGTGCCAACAAGAAGTTACTGTAGTCTGCCTCAGGGACATTAATTAAATCCTTTTGGGAGGGGAAAAACTACTCCCTTAACAAGAAAAATCAAGCCCCAGAATTTGACACCAAAGCAGCTTCGCTATTTCGATTCTAAAACTTGTCACCTTTTGTGCCGCCTGAGGGAAATGGCACATGGAGACCACACCAGGGCTGTTTGGCTGCTTCCCTATTGAACATCTCTTCTCATTATGCCTTTGCAAGCTGTCAGGCTATCAGATTTCCGGGGGGGGGGGATAAAGAACCCAAACTTTAACTGGATTCAAATGTGAGAAATGTTGCACATGGTTACAGTCGGGGAGCAGGAACGGTGGAGGCCATACCTAAGCACTGATAAGTCAATGACACACAAGACAGATAGCATTGACTTTGCTCATTCACCAAGGTCAACTGTAACCCCCCAAACTCCTCAGCTGCACTTGGAAAGAACACTTATTTCTAGTCAAGGCAGTTAACTGGCAAATGCAAAACATGGGTGCCCTCACTTCAAATTGCTTTCATGCTGAAAATTCCAGTGAGAAACAAGTGGACAAACGGCAGAGGTGAACAGTCAAGCAGCGATTTGGAAAGAAAGCATTAGTAGTGAACCTGAGGGCCTTGAGGAGGGAAAAGCACACTACTCTCAATGCAAGAGAGACAAAGGTTTTAACTTTGCATCTGTCAAGAGGGCACAGATGCAAATCGGCAGTCCGTAGACAGGAGCCATTGTTCAAAAGTCTCCTGCAAGATGCTTGGCTGACACTCCACTGCTTTTATTCATGCAGTGTTACCCCCACCTGCTTACATTTCACAGAAAAGCCTCCAAAGCCCAATGCTGACCAGGATCCAACCCCTAAAACATTAACCCCCCCCCCAGATGTTGCTCAGGATGTGTTTCAGTATCCACAGCCCAGTAAAAGACACATTCCAAGGTCCTATTGTAGCTGAGGAGGACTTCAGACTTCAAGGTCAGTCAGTATTCCCCATCTGAATCCTCCACAGAGTTACAAACCCTTACTTATCTAGCCACAGTCCAATGTCTTTGCCAGTTGTGTGAAACCAACTGTAGAGGACATCCACGGCTTATTTGACCAGCCTACTATAATGCTGGGCCCGTTTGTATGGACTCAGAAGCAGGGATTAAATCATGTATGCATAACAGCAGCCATCACAGACCAACTGCAGTGCAAATGTGTAGAGGAACGTCAGCTCAACATATAGAAAAACCACAGCAACAGAAAGAGCTAGACCTCTCTAACATTCCCCTCTATTGGCATTTGCTTTCATTTGCAAAAACACAAAACCAAAGACCTACCTTGCTTCCTTTCAATGCCTTTGTGTGCACTAATGCTCACCATTTGGTGACACATTTGCCAATGAGAAACTGGAAATGGTCAGGCCACAGCTTGCATTTCAAGCAATCGTCCATGTATTTCCAGAAAGGGGATACAAGTGAAAAAGTCCCCAGTGAACATGAGGTCTAGCAGTACAATGAAAATTTGTCTTAAACTGTTTCCCCTTTTTCCACTAGGCTACTAGTGAGGACGATAAAGTTTTCAGGTGGCAACAACCAGCAGCAGAAAACAGTGTGTGTAAACTCTCACAGCTACATGAAGATTTTGCAGGCAGCTCATCCCTGCTATGAGTATGAATTTTCCCTCCTCTTTGCTCAAATTGTCAGTTCAAGGCTTTCATAGCTTCCATGATTTGTTTTTTTTAAATCCACATTCTCATACCTGGATACAGGATACAGAAGCCATAGCAATGTAGTTTACAACTCAATCTCTCACCCTTACCAGGGATCAAATGTGTCAGGGACAAGAGAGAAGTTTCATGTGCAAATGTTTAGAACAACTTTGGCTGTGACTTCTTCCACATCAGGTAGAGTTGCAGTGGTAACCACGTAACCTAAGCAACTCTTCTGTCACTTTTCATACTTGTCCAGATCCCAAGTCTACTAACACAGAAACCCAAAGCAAAGCCTGAAAAGGGAACTTGTCAAATATGACACAATGGATTCAAGCGATAAGAAAGGAGATTCCAACTAAACATCAGGAAGAACATTCTGACAGGAAGAGCTGTTTGACACCACCCTCGGGAAGTGGTAGACTCTTGAGGTTTCTAAGCGGAGGTTGGATGGCCATCTGTCATGCATGCTGAGTTGAGATTCTGCATTGCAGGCGGCTGGACTAGATGATCCACAGGGTCCCTTCCAATTCTATGATTCTATAACTTCAAAAACCTCTTGAAACACCTGAAGCCAAATATTATCACTGCGGAATCTTGGTCACTGAGAGATAAAGATTCACAACTTCAGAGCTAGATTGGTGCTTCTCCAGCTGAGGGGAACTCTTGTTGTTTGGGGAATTAAACTATCCTTTGACCCAGAAAGCCATTCACAACACACTCCTTATTTACACACAAAATATCCAAGCAATGTGAAAAAGTAGCATCAGACCTGGGGGTTGTTTCCCCAACTTACCTCTATGTCTGTTGGTAGTCTTGTCAAACATAAGCATGGCATCTTCTACCTGCAAGACACAACAAGAAGATTGGTTTAAAGGTCTTCAAAAAAGTGCTTAAAGTTATACTAGAAAGCAGTTGATGGTCCCCAAAGCCATTTTTCCTTTTTATGACATCAGAAACATATAAATATTTGCATAAAAGGTAAAGGTAAAGGGACCCCCGACCATTAGGTCCAGTTGTGACCGACTCTGGGGTTGTGGCGCTCATCTCGCGTTATTGGCCGAGGGAACCAGCGTACAGCTTCCGGGTCATGTGGCCAGCATGACAAAGCCACTTCTGGCGGACCAGAGCAGCACACAGAAAAGCCGTTTACCTTCCCACTGTAGGGGATACCTATTTATCTACTTGCACTTTGACATGCTTTCGAACTGCTAGGTTGGCAGGAACTGGGACCGAGCAACGGGAGCGCACCCCATCGCGGGGATTCGAACCGCTGACCTTCTGATCGGCAAGCCATAGGCTCTGTGGTTTAACCCACATCGCCACCCGCGTCCCTAAATATTTGCATACACACGTACAATTGATTACAAAAAGAGAGCATTTATAGATGAAGACATAAGCAAGGAGTGCATAGTATTAAATCTTAATGTAGATAATACCAAATCCATTGTTATTATTAGCATACTTAAATTATGCGTGGTTTAACTTCAAAAGGGGCAACAGTTGTATCTGTATTAATTGACTTTTGATAAATACTTTTGCATCTTGTCCTACAAATATATGGATGTGCATTTTCATTGTTTTATTACATTGGTAACTGAGCAATGAGATTCAAGGCAGCAGAGGTGCACCCAAAAAAGAAGTGCATCCCAAAAGGTCCAGCATCACCCATTGGCCCCAGACAGTTCCTATATCGTGGGTTATGTTGGATCCAACCCTGTGACAGCTTTATGAGTGGGATCTAAGTAGAGTTCCAATTTTAAAAGAAGGCTACTGCTGAACCAGGGGCCTGTATCCAACCTGCTCTGTCTGCTAATGCATGAGCCCTTATACTTGCAAATGGCAGGATGCAGAAGAAAGGACTCCAACACAACAGGTGTGCTAGCGGAAGCTTGTTGTGTAACAGCTGGTATTATTGTTGTTGTTGTTATTACACAATAACATGTAGACACCCCAAAAGGGGTAATGGAGGAAAAAGTAATGCAACAGCTGGTTCTTGTTGCACAATACATTGTACAACAATCTTTGTAATGCTACTTGTGTTTTCCCTTGTGCAACAACATTCTGCCGGCGCAACAAACAAGTGACTTTAACTTAGAGGTAGACATTGGATACAACTCAAGATAGCTCCCTGCCAGCTCACCTCACCTAGGAGAGTGGTGAGCTGCCCAACAGTCTCTACCTTCAGGGGAGCTGCAAGGGAGGGGGGAAGCAAACAAATACAACCATTAGGAACTCACTCCCCCCCCCAAAACAAAACCATAATAAAACTGATACCACACACAGTATTGCCCACCTCAAAAGCCTCTTTGTCCAAAAAATCCCTCCTGAAATTGAAGCCCTCCCCCTTCTCTGACCCCCTCACCAATCTACCACAGCAGCTGGGGGAAGGTAAGAGACACACCCACAGACTCAGCTGAAAATATAAAGCCCTGACCTTCCTTGGGGAAAGCCACTGAACCTTAAGAGGTTCCAACAGGGTGTCCAAGGCAGAAACCTGATCAGCCACAAAGGTATTCAAAAGCCCTTTTGAAAAGCCACAGGAGATTGTGGGAAAGGGGGAGCGGGAGGCTACATTTGCATTGGTTCTGGCATTTCCACTTCAGAGAAGAGAAGGGTCTTGACTGACTAAATGTATCCAAGTGTGACAAAAAATGGCTTTCAAGTTCTGTCATTATTTGCATGATTTATTCCACCTACCTTTAATCTGCACAGCCACACCTAGGTTCAACACTCTTTCTGAAAGTACTGCTTTCAGAAAGATAAAGCAGTACTCTGAATTATTTTCAGCCACATCATTCATTCCCACCATCACCATGTGCTGTCCCTGTAGAGTTTTCAGGACGTTTCACTGGCATAATACTGTGCCCTTAAAAGAAATGTCCAAAGGAATTTGTCTGGAAGTGAAGCAAGTCAAAATAATAGTCTTAACCAAATGGAGATTTAATAAGGAATCTGATTTTTTTAATATAAAAAAACAGGATGGCAATAAATAAAAGCCTCTTGAATGGATGTCATGCTTTATTTAGCTCTGTAGATCAGCAACAACTTTGTTTGATCATCAACAGTGCTTGAAAGGCTCAGAAAGTTGTGAACTATGGGTCTACAAAACATTTTTTTATCTGCATTTAAAGCAGATGCAAGTCTTTAAAATTATTGGTCGGGGAAGATCCTTTCCTGCCTCTCATTGTGTTATAAACTAAAGGTACTCTTTGGCTCACTACATACAACAGTATCAGCACCATCCACTAACCAACTGAACCACTTAGGATGCCTGTACCATTTAATGGTGCTGACAACACCAAGGTTGCAGGTTTGATTCCCGCATGGGACAGCTGCATATTCCTGCATTGCCAGGGGTTAGACTAGATGATCCTCAGGGTCCCTTTGAACTCTAGAATTCTATAGTTCTATATAGCTTTATCACCTGCAGCAGGACTTCATTCTGCTACAATGGACTGTGTGTTTCAGGAAGGAGGAGCCAGAGGGATGGCAGATGGGTTCAGCCCCCTGGCCCCTACCCCGGGGTCGGCTTATAGAATCATTAACTGATTTGAACTGGAAGCAAATCATCGTGATGGCGAAAAGTTTTGGAGAGCTCCCAGAAGGCAGACACTCTGAAGTCCCTTTGTTCACAGAGTTGCTTTAAGCTACTTTTGTCACTAGGGTAACAAGCAGCAAGGAACTCAGTCGACAAGGGAGCTGCTCTTTGTCTAAGGGGAGAGCACCACACACGGTGATGCAGTCATCTCTGCATTAGCTGTAACCTGGGTGACGGTGCTGCAAGCCAGTTGGCACATGAATTCCCCCCTCGCCAAACTTCAGCCTACCCAAGCAACGGGTTCATAAAAATATTACACATGCCTTTGCAAGAGCAAGTTTGGGTGCAGGGAATTGTCCAATGCCTTCATTAGTAATGTGTTCCTCACTCTCTACTGGAAAATTCATTCATCTAATTTTACTTGATGGACTTACGCCAGAGGTGGTTGTTGTTGTTGTTGAATTCCAATTTGTTAACAATGGCAACAATACAAAAGGCTCTTTCCCCCTACCGAACTGTAAATTAAGATTGCTTACTACCTCAGATATTGATTTGTAACTGTATATGCAGGACATCCCAATGTATGGATTGTGGGGTACAGTAAGCATTTTTTTTAAAAAATGTATCCCACCAGACAGTTCATATGGTTCCCCTCTCCTGTTTTATATTCACAACAACCTTGTGAAGTACTGAGAAGTATACGTTTATGGCTGAATAAGGATCCGAGCCCAGTTCTCTCTGATTCTAGTGTGACATTGCAACCACTTCACCACACTGTTCCATTAAAACGCCATCATGATAACACCATCATGCTTTGGCATTTTTGGAAGACTGATACATGAACAATATTGCCACGGGGTGTGGAATCGGCCCTGCCACCTACTGGCTTCTTCAGAGCTATGACCTGCTTTAGAGGGACAAATCTGATTCTCATTATTTCTCTACTATAACACTTTAATCACTCTGTGGTGAACACTATCCCTTGTATGACTGGGGTGGGGTGGTGCCTGGACTCCCGTGAGATGCCCAGTGTGCAGTGCACAGCTATAAAGTGCTCAAGTATGCCAGAGTGAAGAGATGAAAGTTCGGGCATTCATACTGAGGAGCAAACAGCAGGGTTATGACATTTCTGATTAACCCGGACTGCTGATGGTGGGAAAATAAACAAGAATTTTGGATTAGGCTCTGAAAACAGCCCAGTAAAAAGGAAGGGGAAAAGGGTTTCAGCAGAGACAAAAAGAGACAGACAAAGCTGGGAGTTATAATACTGGGTGGAGCTGGACGAAGTTCTCCCGAGCACCGCTTTTTGTTTGTACCTACCAGTGGGTGATACCCCTGGATGTTTTAAAGCCAGGATGCCCTTTCAAGCCAAGCCTAATTGGTTATCCTTTTTGTTGTGCTTCCTAAGGTCAGAACATTTTATCTCTGCCTCAGCCCTTTCTAAGTTTGCCCCACCGCACGTGATATTTTTTTTGTAGGGCACCCATTGTCACAGAAGAATAGCCTCTTTCCTCAGCAGCCAAGTGCACAATGGCACTACTCAATACCCCCTGAACAGATAAAGTGCAGCACGGAAAGAGAAATTCTATAAACGCCTCTACAAAATAAAACATATAAGATGACAGGAAAGGGGGGGAGTTTAGGGGTCAATATGAATAAGGCTGAGTTCTTAGAAGAGAAAAAACTTTTTAACACACACACACACACACACACACACAGAGAGAGAGAGAGAGAGAGAGAGAGAGAGAGAGAGAGAGAGAGAGAATATATATCATATCGTTGCCAGGTAAAGGGGCTGAGAGTTAGAATGAGGTTATTCATTCAGTCAGTCCCATTAATGCCCCTGAAATCTAAGCACAACGGCCTGAAGAGAAACCAGGAGGCACCTGAATATGCAAACGCTAAAAAGAATAGACTTTCTCACGGGTGTCTGTTCCATCAAGACACAAGCGGCTTGTGCCTTCCCATCAAGGGAGGAAAGAAAAGTCAAGGTACCTGGCATGAAAACCAGAGGTTAAGCAAACTAATCTCTCTCATTCCCCCAGCCATATTGGCCCATGAAGCCCTAATGAAACTCTAGCAAGATTTGGAAGCAGTTTGCAAAATATAGTCCAAGAGTTAATCCCGTTTGTCTTGGTTTTGAGTCATTACAAGGAGTGTGTAACCAAGAGCAGTGCATGTGTGCACGCACACCTTTAAAGAGAGATGTGGAATAAATGATGTATATTTTTTATTTATATAAGTATTTATATTCATCCCTCTTACAAAACATCAATCTTGTCCAATACCCTGCCTCCCACAACAGCCACCTTTTGCCTCCAGGAAGCCCACACAAAAGGAGAGGACAAAGGAAAGGACAGCCTCCCCAGTACAGAATGGTATTCAGTGGCATACTGCCTCTGCCTCTAAACATGGGAGTACTGGAGTCAGAACTCATATCGCTGCAGTTTTTATGTTTTCAAAAAGAAACTGGCCATTGCCTTTCTCTCAGTAACCTTTTGTTCAATTGTGTGTGTTTGTGTGTTTTATTAAGGCTCGCCAAACCTAACATCCTTTTTACTCCATGTTAAGGCTGTTACAAACTTCAGATGTGGAGAAAGATTAAGGTCCATCAAACACATCCCCTCCCCACCCTTTTCTGTCCCGTCCCACCGTAGCCTGATGAAGAGTTTTGATACTTTCTTTATGGAACAGCCTCCTTGCGCCTTTTTTGCTTGTCCCAAATAAAGGCACTCTCTTGTTACTCTGTGATTATGTCCCCCAACATGGCTACCTACAATTTTTGGCAAGCAAGGAGGAGGAGGAGGAGGAGGAGGAGGAGGAGGAGGAGGAGGAGGAGGAGGAGGAGGAGAAGAAGAAGAAGAAGAAGAAGAAGAAGAAGAAGAAGAAGAAGAAGAAGAAGAAGAAGAAGAAGAAGAAGAAGAAGAGGAGGAGGAGTTTGGATTTGATATCCCGCTTTATCACTACCCGAAGGAGTCTCAAAGCGGCTAACAATCTCCTTTCCCCTCCTCCCCCACAACAGACACCTGTGAGGTGAGTGAGGCTGAGAGACTTCAGAGAAGTGTGACTAGCCCAAGGTCACCCAGCAGCTGCATGTGGAGGAGCGGAGACACAAACCCGGTTCCCCAGATTACGAGTCTACCGCTCTTAACCACTACACCACACTGGGTGCTCCTCAGGGATGGCCCAGATGTTCTACAGGCAGTTCTCTCCACCCCAGCCCTTGAGCACTACAAAGAAGCTTTTTCGCCGAACAAAATAATTTAAGCATTTACCAGTGAAATGTTCCTTTGTAAAAGGCAAAGCACAACCACAAAAAAACCCAGTTATCCCCACATGGCTCGATGTGGCAGCTCACAAAAAAGATTAATCCAAACTAATTAAGAGCATCAAATATCAGGGCATTACTAAATGCTCTCAAACGTCTCAGCAGTTTGAAACTGTGGTGAGGGTAGACAGAAAAGTAGCGTCTGCTGCTAAATTAAAACCAATAACAAACTTAAGAGTTAATATGTCCCATTTCCTCTCTCTGATCAAACAAATATAATTTACTCTCTGACCAAGTCCAAGTAATGGGCTTTGGTTTATTTAAAGTTTACTTCCTGAGGCAGTTTTTTTAAAAAAGGAGCGCTGTTGCTTCCCCCTCTTCTGTCTTTAATCAGTACTGCTCAGGGAGAAAACAGGGATCTTCTGGTGAATTCCTGCTCTTGAGTAAGTCAAGCAGGGTGCCACTATCCTTTGGGATACCACTTCCATGAGCTACAAGGCAGAGCCCAGTGACTGAGCAACTCCTCCTTATGACAGGCCCTTCCACAATTTCTCCTGCCAAGAAGTAGAGCATCAGGCTCCCTAAAAGCCTGCTGGTCTTGGGTCAAAAGTGATTTTAAAAACAACCCTTTTAAAAAAGTTAAGTTGACATCTCTCAACTCCTCTCCCATGTATTCAGATGGGCCTTTCACTAAACTGGGGAGAGCAATTGTCGTTGCAGGAGTTTCCAAAAAGCACCAGCCCAACTGCTAACAACCTCAATTCCCCACAGGAATTGTCCGGTGGGAAGGATCCTGATTACTTTTATATGCTTATATGGCTTATTATGGTTTTCAATGTGTTTCTGGTGTTACTACGGTGAAAGGATTTGTGCTCTGAGAGGGTATAAAAACTGTAATAAATAACTATTTGCAATGCTACTTGATATTAATAATTTTTGTCTGGTATAGTGAGAGCTCTTTCAGTTTACTAGCTGGGAACAAAGGAATGATGTGGAGACACTGCCCAAGACTCTCCACAGGAAACCACAACTAAAGGTGTGATTTGATCAAGTTTCTCAGCCCCTATTTTAATGCTATCAACCAGGCATGGGGAACCTGTGGCTCTCAAGAAGTTGTTGGATTCAGGGCTGGCCCTATGGCTAGGCTGGGTGGCGCAGGGCGCCCGCCCGCCAGGGGGCGCTGCACAGCTGCGCCCACCCACCCGCCGCGGAGCTGTACCCCCGACAGCCACGCTATGCACTGCGCCCGCCTGCCCGGCCGCGCAGCTCCGCCCGCCCGCCGGCTGCGCTGGGAAACAGGGCGGGGGCGGGGGCGCCGGAGGGATCCGTCGCACCACGGCACCAGGGCGCCAAATATACTTAAGACGACCCTGGTTGGATTACATCTCCCCTTGCCTGTTAACTATTGGCCATGCTGGCAGTGACTTATCGGAGGGTAACTGGGTCACCATCCCTGCTCTAAAATCTGGCTCACGTCAAGCTCCCCAAAACTGCACAGTTTAGCAATTTGGTACCAACTCCCAATCAAGTCCCATGACAGATAATCTTGCCTCTCTAATGCTGTACTATCATCTGCCACTAAACCATAGACTTTAAATAAGATGCAAGTAAACGCTGTCTCTGTGGTGTAGTCATTTAAAAGGATGCCAATGGCATAAAAGCAGGAGAGCCTAGCACTTTGGTGTTTGCTATGTGTCTAAGTACATCAACTGAATTGGAGCAAGCAGACATGACTAGGCCGTTTATGCCCGTATCCTGGCCCAGGCAAAGTGAGCAGAGAGTTGGGGCGGAGAAATTGTCATTGAGCACCTTCAGCAGGGATGGTTATGGGGGGAAAGGTGGTAGTTTAGTTAATGGACAGAGAGAAAGAGCCGTGATGGGCAATTACTCAAGTAGAGAGACAAGAGCACCATGAGCCACTTATGGCTGGGGAAGAGGGGGAAGCAACAGTTTCTTCTGACAGATGTCATGCAGAAGCAGCATTTGATGTTGGCGCATTGATCTGTGCTCTCCTTGACTAGCAACTGCTGCTCTTAAAACCCCATATTACAACTTGCTGTCACTTGCCACCTCAACAGATGGCTGAATCAGAAAGAACAGTTTCAACTTGATTCTGTAGGCTTTCACCTCCCTCCAGTTATTTTAGAGCTAATAGACTTATTGCAGGGGATCCGAATGTCTTAAAGATGTGGTAAAACCAGCCCTGCTGCCCCCAAGTCCTGCCTTCATGGAACCAATTCCCCACAACCACCCCTACATCAACGGATCAAGCAGCTAACTGCATTTTTTACTTTGCAGGTTACATGCAATATTATTCTTTACAGACAGGCCTATAAAAACTTTGTGGAGAATGGGTCCAAGTGTGTGTATGTGAAATGGATTTGATGTAAAACAGAAGGAAGCTAAGGTCCAAGTAACCAAAATTATCTTATGAAATATTTATACAAGTGTTTCATTAGTGAATGGCAGTTACCCAATAGATGTGAATTGTCTAGAATCATGGAAAATTAACTTCTTATTAAGTAAATGGTTAGAGAATATTGCCTGCACAATTTCCCTTGTGTCTCCATGAACTCTCTTAATTGTGGTGTATCTATCTCTGCATCTATATGACATCTTTCATTTTAAAAAGACAACCATGGCATTTCTGCAATAAAATAAAATAAAACTGTACTCCAGTTTCTTCCTGGGAACTTTGTTCAACCACTCAACAATGGAAAGACATATTCAGCTCAGAGTGGGACCTATTGAGTTTCCAAAAACCAGTTAGAAAAGGATCAGCAATGAGAGGGTGGATAGTGACCTGCCCTTGCAAGAGTATCATTAACTTGAAGAATCTCTAGACTGACTTTTAATGAACATTTCCAGGGTGCGCGTACACACACCCCAGCACCAGATCCCATGAATAATAATAACAACTGACTCTAGACCCACCCTTACAGAACCATCATTTCCAGGTCCTGGAGTGGAAACTATAACAGTAAAGCCAGTATTCAGGTTTGTAGCCCAGACATGCCCCTGTGCATCTTTGCCCAAGAAGCACCTGCCATTAAGTGTAACATTCGCCATTCACTTGCACCCCCAATTAATGAATGTTGACCGAGGTGATAATTGTACAGATCTATCCTGGGCTCTGTGGAATCAACGAGTTTATTACTACTGAATCAAGGAGCCTGTCAATAAGCTAATCTTTTCGAATACGTACAGAACAGATAGTGACAGCCGTGAAATAAGGCACCAGGAAAGAAAAAACAACACAAAGCAAACTCTCTGCAGCCTCCATTAAAGCTCAGTGCTGAACCATCAGGGTTGCCAGGCTTCATTGCTCTTTGGGTGGGGGACTGCCAAGCAGCTGGAGGAATCTGGCTTGGTTGATCAGTGGGGTGAAACTTGCTTACTCTGAAACATGTAGGGGTCCAAGCATGCAGCTATTCCGCAAGAGGACCAAACTGAGCATACATCTCCTGAACATGGGAAGATGAAGCTTTGCTGGATGAGCAATAAGGCATTGCTCAGTCTGCTTCTGTCTACTTCAGCAGGAAAATCAAAATTAATGTCCACATTGAAACAGTGAAAGCTTAAGGTAATTGGAAAGAACAGAAATTCTAAGCATTCCCTCTAGTCCCAAAACCATCTTGCTCAAGGCAGGTCAATGAAATGACTGGAGTTTATGTCCACAGGACCATTTCCCAGAATGGATCCTGGTGACTTGCTGAAGCTATCACCTCAATATGTACACATCTATGCACAACTGCTGATGGTGCATGCTGGAAAGGATGTTACACCCAACTCATTTCTAATCAAGCTAATTCTGGCCCAAAAGAATGAGAAAAGTCAGAAGAGGTGAGCTCAGGTGTGGCCTTCCAAATGATGCCCATCTTGGGAACTGCTACACCCAACAGTTTATTTTCAGGCATGAGTACCTAAAATGAGATGCCCAGAGTAGACAGATCACCACTCGGGGTGACCTGGGGGCAAATAATTGCCTGGCTGTTTTGCTTTAAACTGACATATCACCTGATCTTGCCCAGAGAAGATGAACAAAGTCCATTTTATGGGACAGATGTTCAGAACTCCCACCCCCAAATAATCTTTTGCAGCGAGAATATGACACTTTTTGGGACAGCCCAAAATTAGAAAGGGGTGTGCAACATAGCTGCCAAGTTATCCCTTTTTTAAAGGGATTTTCCCTTATGCTGAATAGGCTTCCTCGCGAGAAAAGGGAAAACTTGGCAGCTATGGTGTGCAAGTTTATAACAGTCAGAAGATGTGCTTTGCAGACTTAAATATGTTTGTTCCTGATGGCAAACAAGTACTCAGCTTGCAGCAGGGCACAGTGGGGCAAAGAATATGCATTAGAAACAGCTGACCAGGCCAGAAAAAAGGTTTCCATTTCACCTGTTCTATGATTCGATATTAATTTCAGCATTACTATAAGGAGCTGTTGGAGATCACTTTTGTTTTGACCACTGCTGATTTGCTTAGCTCAGGATTGTTGTTGTTGTTTGTCGTTTAAAAAGCTAAGAAGGGATTCAACAGTGTGACCTCCCTGCCCCAATAGTTTGAAAATTTAGACAAAGTCCAAGAACAAGAATGAAATCAAACAACACAGATATATGCTGCATTTAAAATTTGCCCAACCTCACGTGCAAACTTTCCTGCTCTTTCCGTTCTCTCACTCTGGAACCATACTGGGCACTGTTGGCTTAATTCCTCCAATTATTTATACACATTGCACAACTCATACAATATTTTGCTTTCTGAAGCAGAAAAAAACCTCTTAGCTACTCATAAACTGTCAGGTGCTATTATTTTAAATACCCAAGTGAAACTCTAAGAGCCAGCAACTCACTCCTGCAGATTTACTATTTTCCCCTGTATAAATTAAACAAGACAATTGCATGTTGCAAAGTCAGACGGGGGCAGCGCTGGGGTGGGTGGGAGGGAGATAACACCCCTTTTTATCAAGCCTTGCAGTTAGATTACAGTGCAGTTCGACAAAAACAAAGTATTTTAACCTGATTACCCACCTCTTTTAAAATCCAAGATGACCCCCTCAGGGCATCTTTTCCTTTCCTTCTGGTAATGAAGATAAACCACTGACTATTTACTCAAAATGTCACAAGGCTGAACTGTCTCTACAGTGCAGGCCTTGTGTGCTCTGGCCTCTGCAAATAGGCTCCTTTCTGTGGGGTGCTGAGCCAACAGCTTGTGGGGTTTGGCTGGTCAGGAGCCAGGGCCAAGTCACTAGCCATGTCTCACAATGCCAACTTAAGCCTGGGCACATACCAAAGCATAACTGCCAGACAGTTGTGCTGAGCCACATTTTTTAAAGCTTGCAGTAGTTGATTTCAGCTCCAACTCCTGCCCACAAAGACCTAAAGAGGTAATATCTGGAGAGGTATTGGCGAGGGTTGCCTAAAGCACAGAACAGCTCCATGCAGCAGAACCTCCTGGTAACATCTGAAGAGAGCATTAGGTGCTGGTTAAATTCTAGGAATTTACTGCCACAAAATGGGGAGGCCATCACTTGTTGAAATGGCTTTCTAAAAGGCTTAAAAAATGTCATTGCAAGGCAATTTCCCCCCAGTCACCTTGCCATGAGATCCCAGGGTTGGACTGTAAGTACCACCTCCATATAGCCAGTGCAGAGCACATATAAAAAACACAGAGCTGCAGAGCTTCCTATGGCCTTCCATGTATTGTATGTTAATCAAGTTTGATGCACTTTGCGATCCCAGTCCAAGACAAAATTTAGCATGCTGCAAAAGCCACCAATACACGGGAGAAATCTATCCTTCCATTCACAATGAACAGACTTGGATAGGTATAGAAGAAAAGACACAAGACCCATTAAAAGAAAGGAATGCCAACCTGTTTTGATAAGGATAGTATTTCCTACTCTGCAGGATGGAATGCATTATATAAGCCTGCTACATTTGCCAACACATTCCTCAAAACAGAGGATGAATCTGGGGAACTGTGATAAAGAAAAAGGAGCAATGTCTTTTGCCTTTTTCTACTAGGAAAACCAGAGGCGGCTGTGGCCTAGAACTTAGCAGGTAGTGTTTCTTTAGCACCATTTTGGACTCAACAGAGCAGACCATGGCTCATTTTCTTTTGTGGTGTCTTGTCTCTGTCCATCACACTGTGAGTCTGTGGGAAAGTGGCTGATTTATCTTTAAATAGTTGTACAGCACATAAAACATTTTAGATGCTTTGTAAATGTTAAATAACAATAGCCCAGCACCCTGATTCCAACAGGGACAACCTGATTCCAACAGGGACAACCAGCTCACCTGAAAGAAAGTGTTTGATAACAACAAGCTAACTGCCTTAAGGCTCATAAACCAAGCATAGGAAGGATCACCACCCAAGTCTCTTTGCCTCTTAAATAGCTTGCAGCTTCATCATACTAGCTGACTGAAAAAGGAAAAGCAATTTTACTCCCAAATCCTGACACATTCTTGCATACAAACTTACAAAGGTGTCTTATACAAAGGTTTGAACCACACTAAGATCTGCAGGTGAAGGACGGTATAAAAATTTACTAAATAATAAATAATAGTAATAAGATACCGAGCCAGACCACCCACCAGTCTGTCCAACTCAATGCTGTCTCTAAAGATTGGCAGCAGATCTCCAAGGCCTCCAAGCTTGCCACTCAATATTTTATTTTAACAGGGGATGCCAGGGATTGAAAACCAGGACCTTCTGTATGCAAAGCCTGGTGCTCCACTGCTAAGAAGTGCATCCACTACCTTAAAAAAATGTGATGCCACCTGCACATCAGCTGTGTAGCCTGGATTGACTTCTATTCCCCACCAGTTTTAGGTTCCTTCAGCACAAGTCACTGTTGTGTGTTTTGACTTAAGCATTTAGAACTATTGAAGCAACTGCCATGTATAATCTCTAATGCTGTCAGATTAACAGTGATTAAACCATGCCATGCTCTGATTCAAATTATCAGAATCACAAACATATTTGCTTGAAAGGCAAGCCCCAATCCACTGCGCTGAATGGCTTTTGAACGAACTTATTGATTTACAATGGGGAATTCGTTTTAATGGAACTTTGTTTCTGCTAACTTGTTAGACCCGCTTCAATTATAATAAGCACTTTCTTTTGTCTGTACAAGAATACAACAAAAATGTAATTGCAGTTACCAATTCTTGGAAACTGCTGTGGCTAACATACTTTGCAAAGAGCCCTGATTTTCAGTGCAAACAGACCTCAGTTCTCTTTCTCCAGCACAGGTGGATATACATCAGCGCCAAGCTCAGGAGGCTGTGCAGCAGAAGGGCTCTGAGCCCACTTCCGAAACAGAGCACTCTCTCAAAAAACAAAATCTGGAGGATGTTAAACAGCCATCAGTGTCAATATGGCTTTCTTCACAACATAAAACTGACAGAATGTCATGCAATGTACTACTTCCCTCTAATCCTAGCCAAAATGTGACAGCTTTATGTAAATAAAATGTCGCTGAATTATTCTGCTAAACAAGCGGGGGGGGGGGGAGAGAGAGAGAGAGAGATGCCTGATAGGATTCCTTATCAAGGGCTTGATTTTTAAAAGGTTTCTTCTTTGTTCTACGAAAGCAAGCTGATTTTTAAACCCTAGTCTGATGTGAACAATATTGGTTCACCCCGTCAGCCCTGAACCAAAACCAGTCTTCTGCAAGCTCATTTTCCCCCAGCATCAGTGGTGGGAGACACAAAGTCACAGCAGTCCCCTCCTGCTTGCTTTGCTGCAGATGGACAGCAAACCAGCCAGCCTGAAATAATGCCTCACCATTAGGGCCGCTACCCAACCAGGTAAAGCAAAAACAGAACAAAAAACAGCATAGCCCTTTTCTTGACCAGTTTCCAGATTTTCTCTCTCTAAGTATTCATGATACAGGTTTTTTAAAAGCCAGAGTTCAGATGCTTCTTTCTTGCCTGTTTTCAAGTTTCTTTCTACAATTGCGAGTAGTAGGAACTTTTTAATATATAAAAAAAGTTTTAAAAAGTTAGCGCTCTCCTCAGCTAGTTTGACTAAGGGGCCAGACTGCTAAGCTCAGTGCCAGATATATATAAGGCAAAAAAAGGCCACAAACTCAACAGCTTCTCTCACGCCTGTTTTTATGGTTTTTCTTTCCGTAACCATAACGACTAAGGACACTTGTTAAAAATTAAGCCAGATATTCACAGGATTTTTGTCTGTCAAATAAGTTGGCCTACCTCTGGATAGAGATGGTAGCATGGGGAGAATGACTCATAACTGTGACTTGTGCAAATCAGGAATAAAGTATTGCATGGACAACCCCAAAACATAAACAAGCTGCTCTTAATCTGGGCTGAAGCAGTTCTGCGGTACCAAATGAACTACCTGGTGTGTGTAAGTTAATGTTTGGTGGAAACAGGGTAAGGCAAGAAAAGGGCCAATTTTCTTGAGAAGTAGGGAGCTGCTTCCTTAACCTCTCACAGCACTGTAATTTATTTCCCAGCAAAACACTGAGTGTACAATTGTCCACCTTAACCTGATGAGGTGGGGGGAGCAGGGTCAGTATTTTGCAGCAGCCTAGCCCATTCAAGTCTAGAGCTGAGCCCAAACTCAAGCTCTACAAAACTCAAGTTGTAGCCTTTCCACAGGCTACAAACTTGGGGGAAATAGAAAATCCCTGCATTGCCTTGGCAAGTGGGCAGCATTGCCTCTCTCCCTTACAAGAAGCATCAGCTTCCTTCTACTGCCTTTCTGCGAACAGCCATAGAAGAAGCACACTTAAAGCAAATTTTGGGGAGGATTTCAAGCTGCGGTCTCTCTCTCTCTCTCTCTCTCTCTCTCTCTCTCTCTCTCTCTCTCTCTCTCTCTGTGTGTGTGTGTGCCTCATGCATCACCAAATTTACACTGAAGGCAATCGTTTTGGCTCAGTTCTATTAAAGACAAAAAATTCTGAATAGGAGGTTAATACACCAGGATAGCATTTGTGTCTTCCCTTTAGTGATTTACCCGTATGTGCATGCACAGCCATGCATATGCACAGATTGTACTCCACACTTAGGGAATCCAGACTCTGTGATAGCCTGCCCCAACCTGTTGTCTCCCAGGTGTTTTGGACTACAACTCTCATCAGCCGTAGCCAGCACAGCAATAGAAGATATAACTCAAAACATATGAACATCACCAGATCAGAGAAGCTGCTCTATCACATTTTTAGCATAATAGCCAGTCCAGATCTGGTCAAACCACTCTGGGATAAGAGTCTGTTTGGGAAAGAAGAGTTGATCCTTAGGCCAGGAGCTCTGGTGACACCACTACAGAGAGGCTGGAGGGAACATTGCTCCTTCAGCACTTTGAGAAACCAGGTGCAAAGCAGCTTGCGTTTTTATTTTCACGGGACATTAGCCATCGTCAGCAGGAATAATTCTTTTTCCTTTCACGGGGCTTGCGTGCAGATTAACAGTACGGGGACTCTAGAGTTGCAACCTATTTTCTTTTCCAAACAATACCAAAAATGTAGGTAAAACACACACACCTGTACATACATAATACCTTAATATCAACAGCTATTGGGGAGGGAGGGTACAGGGAAGAGAACAGGTCAATGCCTAAAACTTTTTGTCCAGTTTCCTGAGGCTCCGCAGCACAAGGTCTGTCTCGATCAGAAAGGATTTTATAATTAATTGCAGCCTGGTCCTGATCAAGCTGTCGTGCAATGAGGTCAAGTTGCTGGCTCCCCAAGTCAAAAAGGAAGACACCGCATTTTGTAGCAAAAAGAGCTATAGCATTTACATTTGCAGGGTAATAGGAAATTGCATGCACATACAAGCTGTACCGAATGTCATGAAGTTTAATTATTCAGAACTCACCCTAACTAGTCTCTGCCTATAAGCCAAATGTGAGAAGCAGAACTGGATAATATTAAGCCAGGCAGATGGTCAGAAGTCCTAATTCTTATTTTGGTTTCCTTTTCAAAAAGCACACATCTGTTCTTCCTCACCAATTGCTAAATGGATCTGCACGTACACCACACCATAGCAAAATGGAAATCCAAGTTCTGTATCAGAATAAAACTCTGTAAATAAAGGAAATGTGCAGATGTTTAACTTTGCCTGAGTTTGGCTTTTCCATTTGTCATGAGCTGGGGAATAGAAGGACAAAAGGATGAGAAGGTTGTGGGGGGCTGCAGAGGAGGGGGTTAAGGACAGTAAGAAGTGTCATAAAGCACTGAAGTTTCTGCCTTCTGCCCTGGCCAAAAGAAACTGCAATAAGCTCCTCCTAATTTTCATTAGATGTTTCTAAGATTTTTATTTTAGCTGTAAGAATGTAAAAAGTAAAATCCAGCCACCAAGGTGATTCTATGGATGCACAGAATACACACAATCCCAATTTTCAACAAAGCACCTTAGGAACATCCTTCTTTAGACAGAAGATAACATTTTTGTACGTTGCCACAAGTGTAACTCAAAAGCTTATTTTGCATTCACATGGCAAAGCATTAAAACAGTACAGGCAGCTGCAGTACAAATCATTGCACAGAAGAGAAAATGGTTAACACAAGTGCAATGTATAAAGTTCTTCTTTCAAGGCCCTTTTCAACATGTGGGGTCAAGCAGGATTTTTTTTAAAATAAAAGCTTTAAAAAATCTGTCTGCTGCCCTAAGTCTATTAGAAAGGGGAGTATATCCACCTCCACCAATTTAAAATTATCGTAACCAGCACATCTAAATGAAACTATTTTATTAGCATTACTATTTTGCATTAATTGCAAAAAGAAAAAGTAATACAAAACATCATGTAAAAAACCTATATAATGCAGATGAAAGAGCAGTCAAAGTACAAAACAAATTCCTGTTCTCTCCTAGCCATTGTCTACTCTGCTGCCCTAGGGGGGCACACAGAGGACTTCCAAAGATAACCTCAGGGGTTGACTTAGCTGTTAGATGTGATCCAGCTCACTGTCACTGATTCTGATCTTAGGCTGTGGATGATAGATAGATAGATAGATAGATAGATAGATAGATAGATAGATAGATAGATAGATAGATAGATAGATAGATAATTGTTTTAGATTTGATATATTTATACTGATTTAACACAGGAGTGGCCAACCCCAGTTTGGGGGCCTGATTTGCTCCCCAAAGCAAGCATTTCTGGCCCAAAATACCCTACTGATTTGAGTGGTTGGCCAAGGGTGAATATGTTCATGGGACGAAATATTATCCTGTGATTTAACACCTTGCAGTATTGCATTGTAAATATATATTTACATTGCACTGTAAATATTTCAGTGGTAAATATATAAGCTCATGTGTGATTGCTAAATGACTTCAAGTTACCTCTAGCTCCTGATTCCAGGAAACCATGTTCAGTCCAACTCCCAGCATGCCGGCCCACCCATGAGGCAAGGTCAGTTGAAAGGTTCAATTGAGTTGAAAGACTTTCCCACTGCCCTTTTGTAAATGACCACCTCAGATGACAGGATCCATGAGGGCAGCAGATCCAGCCTCCAATGAATGCACACTCCTTGGAGGCTGGATCTGTTGCCTCCTCGGCAGCCCCCTGCAATGCCACCTGCACAGCAGCATCCTTGCCTCCTCACATCCTTGTTCCTGATGGAGAGGCTTCAATCACCTCTTTTTCCTTGACCTGGGAGGGGTGCCATTTTATAGTTTGCCTCAGGTGCCAAAATGTCTTGGGCCCTGGGTCCCAGTAACTGAAGAACCCACATGCTCAACTCAACTAGCACACCAAAAGCAACATTAACTGACTAGCACACCAAAATTAATTAACTAGCACACCAAAAGCAACATTAACTGGAGAGCCAGCGTGGTGCAGTGGTTAAGAGCGGTAGACTCATAATCTGGGGAACCAGGTTCGCTTCCCCACTCCTCCACATGCAGCTGCTGGGTGACCTTGGGCCAGTCACACTTCTCTGAAGTCTCTCAGCCTCACTCACCTCACAGAGTGTTTGTTGTGGGGGAGGAAGGGAAAGAAGAATGTTAGCCGCTTTGAGACTCCTTAGGGTAGTGATAATGCGGGGTATCAAATCCAAATTCTTCTTCTTCTTAACTGCGGCATAGTGGGAGGACACAGCGAATCAGTTCAAGTACAACGAGCCCCCAAAGGTGACAAAGTAGAAGCACAGTAGGAACTGAAGGGGGTTACCCCCCTGGCCACCCCATGGCATTCCCAAGACACAAAGCAAGGTTTCGAAGGAAATGATTTGAGCATTAAAATAAGTTCCAAAAAGAGGATTGTAACCACTGCCAGCTGCAAAAAAGAGCTGATCTCACAGCCTACATTGCTCAGGCTGCCGCTTTCAAACCAGGTTGCATTGCTACGTATCCCAGCTAAGCAGCAAAGGATGGATGAGGTTGTGCCAATTTTCAGCTGGAGGAAAGCTGGTTGCACCTAAGCCACTTCCATCATATCAGAGAGCACCAGCCTACAAGTGGGACTTACAGATCACTCTTATAAGCCATTATGCTGTCACAGCCCTAAGACATAAGAGTAGCATAAAGTCAATAAGGTTTGTTAGAAAAGGAAATACACTGGGTGAAGAAGCAAAGGCTTTATGGCAGCTGCGTGGCCCTAAGGTACGAGAAGCAGGTAAGCATATCTGATCCGGACACATCCTGTGCAGAGTTAACAGGATTGAGTTGAAAGACTTTCCCACTGCCCTTTTGTAAATACCTGCTGAGTAAGTGTGAAGATAAGACAAGTATTACATTACGCTGGTTCCTGATGCATGAAGGACTTTTTTTAATGCACAAAAAGTTCTGGCGGAAAAATAATATATATTAAAAAAATGAACAATTGCCACAGTCAGTTTCACAGAAAGGCTCAGGTGCAAAATGAGAGTGTCGTTTATTAGCAGAGAGAAATTTATCTAGGTTTCCCACAGCTGGAAAGAAAAGGAGGTTAGTTATATTTCCTGTTTGATCTCCCTGCCCCCATTCCTTTGTCTCAGACTGCCTTCTACATTGAAATGATTGTTTTCCACCTAAGCCAGTTTAGAAACTGAGACTAGCTCATGGGTTTATCAAAACAAGCTGAGGCGCACCCAAAATATTTAAATCATGACCATTACTTTTCTAAGTCAGGAGCACATTTCCATAGGATTGTAGTGATCTAATGAGGGCAGCATGGTTGCAGAAATGTCATCTAGAATGATACGATGCAAGTTTGGATCTGGTCAGTGCATGGATGGGAGACTGCCTAGAAGGCCCATGTACACTGCCTCATGTTCAATAACAAAAAATGTCAAACATAAACAAAATGAACATAAATTACGAACTGAAAAAAGAAAAAGAAAAACTGATCTGGACAAGATCAGTTAAGTGATGTGATTATGCCTGCTTCAGAGTCCCTTCAACACATGAGTTTTAAAGATATTTAGAAAACAGAAATGTTTAATGAATTAGAAGGAACCTTATGAGAAGCTGTATTTAACTGTACACAGAATTGTGTGTAGGGTTCCAGCCTCTCACAATGCTAGCATGTTTGAATCTAATTAGTGAGGAAAGGGGTTAAAACTATAGAGTAAGCTGTCCTGCCAGGCTTAGTCTATATTCTCACCCCTCAACTTGAGATGAAATAGGTGACCAAGCCTTTGTTACCTCTCTCTCTCATGTGGATTTCAGCATGTAAGGAACTCTGAGCATAGCTTTAACCAGCCTCTTGCGTTTCATGCCAGAATGGAATCTGAAACTAGTGTTTTCCCCTACCAATGGTTTAGAAAGTTTTACCTTTTGTAACTAAGCAATGTTTTTCTGCCTGTGCAGTAGGGAAAGCACATGAATCTGACCTTTGAAAGGTTTTGTAAGTACAGTGGTACTTCAGGTTGAGAACTTAATTCATTCTGGAGGTCCGTTCTTAACCTGAAACTGTTAACCTGAGGTACCACTTTAGCTAAAGGGGCCTCCCGCTGCTGCCGCCGCCACCTCTCATCCTGAAGCAAAGTTCTTAACCCGAAGTACTATTTCTGGGTTAGCGGAGTCTGTAACCCAAAGTGTCTGTAACCTGAAGCATCTGTAACCCAAGGTACCACTGTGAACCATTTTATGACTTACCAAATGTGTGGTCAATCTAGGGATGTGGGATAGTTTGGAAAGAGCTTTTTAAAAGGGATATTTTGGGACTCACTGGAAGGGCCTATTTTAAAGGTTTTACAGCCTATATTTCCTCGCTATTCCTTGCTGTGTGTTTTTGTGATGTCAAATCTCTGCTGGAGTTCTCTCACCAAGGAGTGCTTGTCCCAAACATGCAACTTGGCTTCCAGTGTGCCCCTTATTTACTGCATTGGCTGCCAATTAGTTGCCAGGCTAAGTTCAAGATGTTGGAATAGATGTATAAATCGCTATACAGCATGGGACCAGAATACCGTACTTTAAAAAATCTTCTCATCCCCTGCATACCCAACTGGATCACTGTGTTCTGTAGATATCTGCAGATCCCATCCTATCAGGGGGCCCTTCCGCACAATGAGGGAATCAAAATTTGTTCTGAAGAAATGTACATTTATCATGAAGGGGAAAACACACACATACACACACTTCTGAACAGGGATGTTATTAATTTCAGCTCTCCAGAAGGTACTTTGAACAAAAGGACCTGCCTAGGGCAACGTTTTGCTTCAGTCAAAAGAGGAGATTAAAAGAACTAGCTCTTCCCTGTGTGAATTTCTCCTGCTCTGGAGGATTGGGAACCAAGGGAAATGCTCAGGGCCTTGTGTTGTATACAAGCAAGGTATCTGGTGTGGGTGTGAGGGAGCACCAGGAGGATGCTTGGGGGGTGGGGGGGGCGGACAAGTGCCACTGGCCCGAAAAGTATCTCAACCCACCCCACATTGCTTCCCTAGGGTTTCTTAAATAAAGGTGCTTTTCATACACAGATTATAACTGACTCACAATCTGAAAGTTAAAATCAGCCTACAACTCTAAGTATATTTTCTGGAGGGGGGATTCCGTTAAGTTCAACAGGACTTATTTCAGAGGAAATATGCTTAGGGAAAAATTAAATTAGAAAGTCAAATTACTGTTATTTCTCCTTCCAAAATCTAACATGGGCAAGCCTCACTACCTAAAGTGTACATTGCTCCCCAGCCACAAATTGTTTCTGGTCATTGGGAGAAAAAAAAGGGGGGGGCTTTTAATTAAATCCACAGGTCCTCTAATTCTTCTCCAATTTTAGCCAAATCATTCCCAGCCCCAGTATTCTAAAAACAGTAGACTTGACTACTCATGTGTAGATCAATTTATCAGTCGCTTGCCACCCCCTCCAACACCAACAAGACTCCAGTGCCAGCAGTTCCCTTCCCCAAAGGAACTGCAGCCCACGCTGCATACGCTATTTTACACTATTTAGCAGCAGCAAGAGCAACACATTAGCCTGGTTTCGGAGGCTTTGCCATCATTTATTAATGAACAAGCTCACCCGCCATATAAAGGTTGTTCGAGGTCATGCAAAACCTGAAACATTTTGTGCAGTACTGCAGCATGCCAATCATACACCCCAGACCCGTGCCTCTCCAGATCATTATAAGGTTTTGCTGACCCTACTAGGTGAAAATAATTATAGCTTGAAGGTTTCGTGGTTCTGTGCTCTATGCATCCTAGCTAAATTGCCTATGGTTGCCATGTTCATTGTACTGTGTGTGTTTTGTTTTGTTATAAAAATATAAAACGCTCAGCTAAGAGGGATGCAACAAAAGATACAAGGTAAAGTCCCCTTGCCGAATAACCTGTAAGAAAACTTTAAAAGAAAGTGTTCTAAGTGGGTGTTTGATTGGGTAGAATGTGTAACCTGAATTTTGGCTCCCTGTGCAGTATGGGCAGAGGGAGTGGGAGCTGAGGCCCTCCAGCAGAGGTTGGGCAACTGGACAGGTGTGGTTTAAGGCAAAAGCTGCCCAACAAATGACGCATAAGCAAGTTCCACATCCTGTAGCACCCAGGCATGATTAGGCAAGCTGTTCAACGTTAATTGTCAGAGTGCCCTCTGCCCAGGTGTTACTTGCTTTTGAAAGAGACTTGGAGATCTCTGATGTGCACTTATTGGTGAGTAAATTGAGTTTTTACACGTCAGCAACGAAGAACTCATCATTTTGACAGATAATTTGCTATCCATTTTCAAAACGCATTTGAAAAAGGCAACACACTTCAGCTAATTTTCAATTACGCTTCACTAGCACTGGAGTAACACAGAAGTCCTTGTGGTATTTAGACTGTCCCATTCCCCACCCCCAGCCACGAATGGAAGGACTGTAGCCGCAAGGAGTTATTTTTATTTGAAATCTGACGCCCTGAGTTTCCTGTAACCATTTACGTCAGTGATGACCTTCGAAAGTCAGGGTCAGCAATTGTTATTACTTTTGGCATATCTCCACTAAGAGGCATTAGCTACACAGAGTATTGTCGGGGGAAGCCTCCTGAAAACTTAGGAAGGCTGTCAATGCTTTGGGGAAGACTGAGGAGGATATCCATGAAGCAGACACCAATCTATTTCCCCTTTGCATGCACGTGATTTTCCCCAAATAGATCCAGCTGTGCTGAAACACCAGAACGAGAACATTTGTTTTGAGCAGTGCACTTTCCTGAAGCTGCTGCCAAACACGTGTTGATGCTCTTCCACTGAAAACTGCTAGCATCACCCCATGCAGAAACAAAAGCAACATGTAGCACAGAAATGGGAACAGGTGAGGATCTCTAGCTGGGTAGCGCCTTGGAGTTGAACTGCACATGAAAGCTGTTCTCACTACGCTAAGTGGCATGAGCTGACGTCCTTTACTCGCTTTGCATGTGACGTGGCTGTTGTCACTTTAGGGTGAAGACAGACGTAACATTTTTACAAGTGCAACAGAAGCTGACTGCAGCCAGAACCGACGGACTGGCGCCTGCAATGTCACCGACAAACCCTCCCATGTAATCCCCAGGGCAGTTTTGCACTTTCAAAAAAGTAATGATTATGATTAAGGAGAAGCACGAGTGGATTACAGAGAAACATAGACACAGTACTTTAAGTAATGAAAAGGTAAGCACCCTACCTAAAGCACCGGGGTAATATTATGTCTGTCTTCTCTCTTAGGCTGCTTCATAAATCCTTTTAAAATGCATCCAACAAATCTAGCACATCTATGATACCTCTCACATATGTAGCTCTTTAGCATGTGGAGAGGGCTTCAAATCAGAGTTATCCTTACGACAACTCTTTAAGGGAGGCAAGCATTATTACCCTCAATTTTTCATGCGCAAGCTTACCAAAGGTCTCCTTGTGGTCTCATAGCTGACCATGGATTTGAACTAGGGGCTTCTCAGTTTATACTTAATCCTTTCAGCCACAATGATGCAACATTACACAACTTTACTATCCGAGTAGCTGAACTGTTTTTCACAACCCCACACTCATTCATCCAGACCACTGCTTCCTTTTAACCACAGCATCTGAGCAAAGGTCACAGATCAAGTTATTTTAACTTCACAGCTTGTCAAAGCAATTAAGCCATTTAGGAGGTTATGCCTCTATGTGTAAATTGAAACCTGACTGGAATGAGATGGTCTGTGCCAATGCTTACCTGCCTAACTCACTTACCTGAGGTCTGAAATATATGGAGAGAAAGCAAACGAAACAAAAGGCAAAGTGACCAAGAAGCAAAAGGTGCCTTAGTGGCAGAAACCAAGGGCCACACTGCTCTGTGGACGATCTTCCATTGGTAGGCAGGGCCAAATGCAACCGCAGACAGTGCAATAGATGTGACATTAACTTTCTGCAGTATGTTACATTCCAGCCACGCAAAGGCAGAGGTTTCTAAACACACACATTTCCCCATTCCCTATCCAGGCAAGCACAGTTCAATGATGCATTCCAGCTTTGCAAAACCACTCAAAGATGGGTCAGAGCAAGAGCAGTTTGAAGGTCCAGTATGTAGACTCAAAGCATGTCTACAGCCTACTAACTTATACACTACACTACTGCCCACAGAAGGTATACATCTCAATTGGGATCCAAATAACGACACTAATTCTGGACACACGGAGGGGTCTTCAAATCTGTTTCTCAAACAGTGAGCCCCAGTGTCACACAGTAAGCTGTTTGAAAGCTAAGGGGAGCACCTCAGTGTTAAGAGATTGGAGAAAGTTCCAATCATCAATCTTCAAAGATTGACGAGCTGTCCACTTGCTTGGGGCAGGGTGGAGGGAGAGAAATTGTTCCCTTGACTTCACTTTATAATATTGAAGGAACACAAGATACAATAATTAAGCCCTGATCTCGGTGGATTGTTCACAATGATAATTCCACCTTTGTAATGCAAGCTTCAAATAAACCCCCTTTGTTCTGTCTTAGAACGCAGATTCTAGTATCATTCAAGTATATTAACTGGAGCCTATTACTGTCACATAGAAATGCTCCCTGAGCCATAGCAAAGAACTCCCCAGACAAAACTTTATGTCATGTTAATCCAAGCTTTAATAACTAGGAGAATATATAACTGTATTCTAATTGCGCTTTGTGCTTCTGCATACAAAAACCCCCTCAAAGACATAAAAAATGACATACGCAGCTTTCTTCAAACAGAGCACATTAACACCCCAAATTTGGGTGTTTGGGAGTTTTCTTCCCCCCCCCCCTCCTCAAAAGGGCAGTTTAAAACAGACTAGCATTAAAAAGGTGGTTGACAGTTAAGGCCAAATAAAAGGATCAGGCAGACACTAAGAGGGAAAAGGGGAGGGGAGGGACTGGGCACAGCTGTGATTTTGGCAACAGAAATCAACGCCCTCTAAGAGAGCACTTAAACAGGAATCATCAGTATTATGGAAATCTTTCATATTTAATTCTAGAGTGCCAACGATAAAAGGACTGTAACAAGACAGACCATTTTGTTAACTTGATGCTTTGGAAAATAAAGAGCCTGGGCAAAATTAACATACTGTATTTCCATATGAATGGCACAAGGCCCAGAGAGTGGTAACAAAGGCTTTCTTGGGTCATATGTCCCTTATCCTTAAAAATGTGTTGGGATTTAAAATCTATTTGCTATTGCTATTGATCTCCTTTAAGTCAAGTGTATGGTACACACCTAATTTCCAGTGGCAGCGTTCCACAGAACTGGGAAGGATAGGGTTCGCAAAGCTTGCTGAGTAACCTGGGACAGTTCTAATCTCTCAAAACTAATGCACATCATAGGGTTGTAAAGGGAGAGGGGCCTTTGTATGTGCCCCAAATGCGTTGGAGGAAGGGTGGGGCATATATAAGGGTGAAGGATGGATATGTTTTGAGAACTGTTGGCATCTGTCTGTCTTGAGAGAGACAATGAAATGCACCTCCGGGGTGAAGTCAAACCGCTGGAGAATCACAGCGCCTGCTGTGGCTGTAGGGACTGGTAATTCCTAACTGCTACCTCCCGTGTTGTTTTTGCTGCATTAGTAGCACTCAAGTGACATCTCTGGGTTGCAAGCCTGGGTAGTGTGTATGGAGGTCCTGGGCTGCCCAAACAACAATACCGCCCTCTCGGCTTTGCTGATGTGGTCCAAAGGAAAGGAAAACAGTACATGTGGTACCAGCTTGGCTGCAGGAGTTGCCAGAAGGAGGCATACAATACACCATCCAAACATCTTAGGGACACTACTCCAGATTTGTGTAGGGTTTACTCCTTAGTTGGGGGTGTGAAAGTAGCAGCCTTATACACAGTCAGATCATGTCCTAGTAAAGTTTGAGTTGACAGTGGCTCTACCCCAATGAAGAGATAGGAGAGTGATTTTGATGGTCCGCCCACAGAGATTTGTGGAATCCTATGGATTCCTGAATGCTCTGGGGATTTTCTGATGTTTGATGCTCCTGTTGAGTTCCACTATGGAATGGTGAGATGGGTAGGACCGTTGCCACAATTGCCACTAAGTGTCCTCTCAGGAACTGTGGAGCATGAAGTGCTCCCTTGTTTTCCAGTGAGCTTTGGATGATGAAACAGGCAAGATAGCAGGTAGAGTGCACTGCAGACAGTGGATGTCTTGCAATGAACACGCTTGAGCACAGGCTATAGCACATAATTGTGCCCACCAGGTGGCGGCGGTGAAGAAATACCACTTATTCTTCACAATTGGGTCCTTGAATAGCCCTCTGGCGTAGTTGTAGAGTTGGAAGGAACCCCAAGGGACATCTTGTCCAACCCCTGCAATGCAAAAACCACAACTAAAGCAAACATGATAAATGGCCATCCAACCTTTGTTTAAAAACCTCCAATGAAGGAGAGAGCACAACCTTCCAAAATAGCCCATCCTGCTGTTGAACATTTCTTACTGTCAGAAAGTTCTATCATAGAACTGTAGTTGGAAAAGACCACGAGGGTCATCAAGTCCAACCCCCTGCAATGCAGAATTCTTTAGCCCAATGTGATTACAAGTCTCACGCTCTACTGAATGAGCTATCCACAGTCAATATTTGTTTATATGAAGAGCAGGGTCAGGATGCACAACTTGTTTTTCTTTTAAGATAGCTTCCTATGTACCCACGAACTGAATGGCCATGTGCTCTTTGGCTGTTTCGAAAGCCATCCACTGTGATGAGGTGAAATGCTTCACATATAAACACTTTTCTATCCTCTCAGCCCCCAAGCCCGGAAGGCATTCCCAATGCATTAATGCCATTAAGCAAACAGCTAATGAAAATAAATATTTTACATTATTTACTCATTACTGATTTATGCCAGTTAATCACAATAAAGGCTTGCTTTGAAATGACATTTAAAATGGTCTCCATATTTTAGCTAAAGAGCGCTGACAACTCAACTAACCCTTCTCATTCTTCCTTGTGAAATGCTCTGCAGCAAGGCGAAGTACATGTTAAAGCAACCAAAATTCCTATCAGCATGAAAGATCCATTTCTGCCTCAATGTATGAGCTCAGTGTTCTTTAAACCTACAAAAGTAATCTCTGTTTTATACTACACACACACACACACACACACACACACACACACACACACACACACACACACACAAACACCAGATTGAGTCAGTCACTCCAACAAATTGCCCCATAAACACTGTTCTTGAGGGACAGTTATAGACACACAATTTATTTATGGATCAATCTCTGGGAGATGTTATTTGTTCAAAACAAAACAACTTGTTAGTTTTAAAGGGCTTGTGAAAAGCAGACCTGCCGCTTGAAGGGAAGCTTCTCAGCACTGTTATATCCGAGAGAAATGCCCCCAAACTGTTTCCATTTCGGACAGGCTACCCCTCTACCTAAGCAACCTGTCTTGTTTCATGATAAGAATCGAAAATGCTTTTGATATTCTCAGTGAGGGTTATTCAGAACAATTTGGTGTGGTGATTAGAACGTCAATCCCACTCAATCACATCGGCTGCTGGGTAACAATGGACCACTCGCCATTTCTCAGTCTAACCTACTTTGTAGGGTGAATAGAAAGTTATAATAAAATTGTTAATGCATTTTCTTACCCACAGAAATGCCACCTCCCCCCCCCCCGCCCCGCCCCCCAGCAAAGAACACACATCAGGGAGGAACAGATGCAATGTATATACTGTTTTATCCTTGGCAAATTAACAAGAATAATGGTAACAATAGCAGCAAATGATCACCAGTAATTGAGAAGAAGTTGAGAACCACCTCTGCTCACAGGAACTTAAAAATCCATGCCCATGAAGTCAAACAGACACCCAGGTGACTGCAGTCCACTTTGAGGAGAATGTGGAACTTCAGGACAGAGATAAATGTTACAAGTGTTTAGCTCATATGCATTTAGCAAAGACAGCTGCCCCAGTCCATACTGAGAAAGAGTCACACAGAGACAGAACACTACATTCACATTTTGTTTCTGCCTTCCTTGTGTTTTATGTAAGATACACAGACATTATTGAGCTGCAAGCTAAGAAGGGGGGCGGGGGGGCTATAAAGATCAAACACACATGCTCTGAGTGTCAGGAAATTTCAAAAACAGCTCCTTAAACCCTCCAGACTCTAATTACAGAGAATCTTCAGAATACTTCCTGCAGTAAATCCAATCATCATAAAATAAGAACACATCTTACTGGGAATAGGTTTTGTTTATTGGCATGAACTAACTGTATACAAATGCAAATTTCACCAGATTTGTTTAGACGCACACGCGTGCAAACTCACACCAGACTTAAACAGGAAAAAGCCTGGGAAAGAAAAAGGAGTTTCCTGCACCAGGAAGACAAGGAGCCATGTTCTATGACATCAACAGCAAATTAAGACAGAAAGCGTGGCCAAATCTGCCGGCCATGAGGTAATGGAAGCATTAAAGAATTACAAATACTTGCTTCCTTCGTGCTGGTGGGGTGTGTGTAAAACGGAGGCTGCAATCAAAGGAACACAGGAATCGGCCTTAAAGCAGCCAAAATATATCTTCACCTAGTCAGTACTGCCTAGTAAGTAAATCTGCCTCTTTAGACTTTACTAATGTTGGTACTCATATAAAAAGTGTTATTAGAAGATCATTTCAGAGAAGATGTCTGAAAACTTACATGGCCTCCAGAATGAACTCTGTAATTTGTAATGACTCCTGTAATCTGAAACCCACCCACATCAAATAACACGTAACTTTGGGACTTTTTTCCCCCTTTAGACTGTCATTTCTTTGTGTATGTGCCATACATCAAACTTCAGGTATCTTCATGAGAGTTGCCTATGTGCATGTCTGTTTATACTCCTCCCCCCCCCCCCAGTTTTCTTCTTTGCACTGACCATGCAGAACTCAAGTGCAACTTGGGACTTTAAGCAGCATTTGGGGGATTTGCTGTAAGCATCTACTAAGAACGACTGTTTGAATTTAACATTATCAATTCCTGAGCAAAACATACCGGTATATTGGTTGCACACTTCCGGTTCTTGCCTTCCATCTTTCCTCTCCACTTTCCTGTTTTCTGACAACCTACATTTCTATATGAAAACTGGCAAACCTTCACTGTGCTTCCCATCTCTGTATGATCCTTCTGCATTCCTTCAGAAGCAGTACAGTACCGGGGCTTGCAGCTCATACTCCCTTCCTCTTGCTTCATTTGGAAGGAGAGGGGAAGTGCAGGCAGCCTACCGATACATCTTTCGGCTGGGATACTAGCACTTCCTAGTTATTTCAAGTTCCTATTTCAAGCCACCTGGGTTGGAAGAGGTTACCCAGCCGTCCTCTGGGAGGAGAGGTCTGAGGTCTTTTTCCCCACCAAGAAGTGCAAGGCTGCAGCCCCTGCTTTAAGAGGCTACGCTGTTTAGCTCTTATGTTTCACCCCAAGTCTCAGAATGTGATTCAGCCTGTTGAACCTCAGAGAGAGAGAGAGAGAGAGAGAGAGAGAGAGAGAGAGAGAGAGAGAGAGAGAGAGAGAGAGAGAGAGAGAGAGACTTAGAATCACACCTGGGATTTCCCTGTAAGCTGCCTGTTGGTGTGGTGTGGTGTGGTGTTATGGCAAATAGTTGATCTTTCAGGGATGTCTGGTCCACCAAGACTATTTTTTCTTGCTCCCTCATTTGAGAGGAAGGGCAGGACAGCAAATAAATAAATAAATAAATAAATAAATAAATAAATAAATAAATAAATAAATAAATAAAAATCAACTTCCAAAGGAACCCCAGATTTCAGCTTGAGAAATTAATGTACTGTACTAGTCATTTATGCTTTTGATTTTTAAACTGAAATTTCTGAATAAAATGACCTCCCTTGTGCTGCCCTTTCATGAAGGGTTGGTAATAAATGCATATTAATTAATTACAGCATGAACCAAAGACATTCACTGACTTGAGGCTTGTTGTTGTTGTTTAGTCGTTTAGTCGTGTCCGACTCTTCGTGACCCCATGGACCATAGCACGCCAGGCACTCCTGTCTTGCACTGCCTCCCGCAGTTTGGTCAAACTCATGTTCGTAGCTTCGAGAACACTGTCCAACCATCTTGTCCTCTGACGTCCCCTTCTCCTAGTGCCCTCAATCTTTCCCAACATCAGGGTCTTTTCCAAGGATTCTTCTCTTCTCATGAGGTGGCCAAAGTATTGGAGCCTCAGCTTCACGATCTGTCCTTCCAGGGAGCACTCAGGGCTGATTTCCTTAAGAATGGATAGGTTTGATCTTCTTGCAGTCCATGGGACTCTCAAGAGTCTCCTCCAGCACCATAATTCAAAAGCATCAATTCTTCGGCGATCAGCCTTCTTTATGGTCAATGACAAACCTAGACAGCATCTTAAAAAGCAGAGACATCACCTTGCCGACAAAGGTCCGTATAGTTAAAGCTATGGTTTTCCCAGTAGTGATGTATGGAAGTGAGAGCTGGACTTGAGGCTACAAGCCCACATATATCAGGGGTGAACAACTTGTTCAGAACTGCCGTCTGCTTGAGAAACCAGAGGCAGGGGGGTCACACTAAACTTGAATGTTTTAACTGCACGTACTTTGCATTTTATATGTAGTTTTCACAGAACCCAGCAGATGCAAAACTACTGTTAGCAGATGTCCTGCACTTATTCTTACAATGCTATGAAATTGTTTCCAACCCAAATGTGAAAAACATGAACTGAATAATACTGATAGAGACTTCTTCACTCCTCTCTCAAACACTGTTGTTCCCGAAGTTCTTCTATATAACAAACTGTACTATAAGAAATAGGGATGCAGGTGGTGCTGTGGGTTAAACCACAGAGCCTAGGGCTTGCCTATCAGAAGGTTGGCAGTTTGAATCCCTGCGATGGGGTGAGCTCCCGTTGCTCGGTCCCAGCTCCTGCCAACCTAGCAGTTTGAAAGCACATCAAAGTGCAAGTACCGTAGATAAATACGTACCGCTACAGCGGGAAGGTATGGATCCAGGTGGCACTGTGGTTAAACCACTGAGCCTAGGGCTTGCTGATCAGAAGGTCGGCGGTTCGAATCCCTGTGACGGGGTGAGCTCCCGTTGCTTGGTCCTAGCTCCTGCCAACCTAGCAGTTCGAAAGCACGTCAAAATGCAAGTAGATAAATAGGGACCGCTACAGCGGGAAGGTAAACGGCGTTTCCGTGTGCTGCTCTGGTTCGCCAGAAGCGGCTTTGTCATGCTGGCCACATAACCTGGAAGCTGTACGCCGGCTCCCTCAGCCAATAATGCGAGATGAGCGCCGCAACCCCAGAGTCGGTCACGACTGGACCTAATGGTCAGGGGTCCCTTTACTATAAGAAATAGAATGTTCTTTCCATGGAGTGCATTCAATATAAGGGAATTAGAAAAAACTAAGTAAGGACAGTGTTCTTGAAGCTACCAACATGAGTCTGACCAAACTGCGGGAGGCAGTGGAAGACAGGAGTGCCTGGCATGCTCTGGTCCATGGGGTCACGAAGAGTCGGACACAACTAAACAACAACAAAAGTAAGGAAAATCACTCATCATGGGGTGATGCCTGGATCAATTAACAAAGAACATAATGAATCTGACCTTCTGTTTGCTTAGCTCCTTGATTCCAATTCTTTCAGATTCTTACTGTCATAATGTTGAACCTGTGACTACATTCATGAGTATTAAGCATTTACTTAAAAGAAAAGCTCAGCATTTCAGGATTCAAGAAAAGAAGAGATCATAGGTGGAATTCTCTCTCATACATAAATATTCACTTACTTCTCTTTTGTATAATATAGATAGTATTGTAAAAGTCCACATTAAGTATTGCACTTCAGTCTTGTGTCCACAATCCCTCCCCAATGTTTGACCCATCCTCCTACCCATTTATAACTTACATTCTAATCTAACTTGCAACACACCCTAAACTTGCAAAGTTAACAGCACTATAGAAACAACTAAAGCAGGAATAAGACAACAGGGAGAAGAGCCCTAGAACATGCTGTAATAAAAATACAGGGCACGCAAATGATAATAAAACAGAGTTCTCCAGCGTACCTAGTAAGATAACTAAGTCAGTGTGATTACAGTGTCAAAGTAGGACTGGGAAGAAGCGGGTTCAAATTCCCACTGATCCATGTTAGGGGTGTAAAAATGTAGGGGGAGAATCATGTGTGCTGTCCTGAGCTACTTTGAAGAAAGGATAGGATAATAAAATAAAATATATAGTAAACTTGAAGGGTCATCTTCTCCCACCTGAATTTCAACCTGCCCAAAGTTTAAAATTCATATCAGAGGCACTTTTGTATGTTTCTGCCTCCAGGTGAAATCAGACAGGTGGTGATTGAGAAATGAACTTTATTACACAGTGATGATGGTCCATTTGAGGAATGCCCTTCTTGGACCAGTAAAGGAAGCACCAACCCTTGTATCATTCAAGAGACAAGTTCAAATGTACAGTATCTGTCTGACAGGGCTTTCAATGGATAGAAGAAGTTATACAAAACTTGACATTTTATGTCTCTTATTTTTAACTGATAGCTTACAGTTGCCTTAAGTTTTAGATTGAAGGTAATAATTTATTGTCCCTGCACATTTATCTTTCACATTTTCATTGTTGTTGTAAGATACTTTGAATATGATTTTAATACAACAGCAGCTAATAAATGTTTTAAATAAAAACATACATAAATAAATTTCTTCTCCTTCTAAAAAACCCCAAACCCAAAAATAAGAATGCTTGTAGACGATTAATTACGTATACACAAAGTGCTCAGAAATAATAAAGCAATTCATTAACACAATGAGTTAAATTTTAAGATGACTAATCTCTCTCCCTTTCCTCCCCCTCATTTGGCTTCAGTGAAGAAATACCACTATGACACTGCACACACTTAAATACATTTCAAGTCTGAAGCGTGTGATTTTTGGTCCACTTCCAAAATAACGTTAGCTGGTGGTGTGAAACATCTCTTTCAATTTTCTGCAGTGGATCTCCCTGGACAACACCAGATAAAGAGGCAATTTATCATTCAGCTGAAGGTTGTGCGTAATGTATTATCTGCCTTCCATGAGGATCGGCACATTTTGTGCAAGCCCTCTGTTTCAGCAGAATGACCTACAATTCTCCATTTTGAGACACCATGGCAACACCAAATTAACACAAGGAGAGGACTCTTAGGCAAACGCATTTATTGATTGCTCAAAATCTTGCCATTCATAATTCTATTATCTTCCATGTCCTCTCAACTTCTTTATGCGTACAAGAAGGCAGCAATCACAGAGGTCAACCCTGAGGGGAAAGCCCTGTGAGCATATAAAATAAAATATACTAATAAAGTACAGATTGAGGGGGTTGTAGTGTTCACCAAGCATCACTTCCCACCAGGGCCTCCTTCAAAACCAAAAAAAGGCCTATAGATTATGGGGAACAGATTATGGGGAAATATTTTTTATTTTTTATTCTATACTGTTTCTCCACTTCCAGAGGGCCCTCATAACAGCTCATAAATGAATTGGTATTTGTGAATGGGTAAATGGCACAAATGGATGAAAGGATTCAAACTCCAGATTTATAGAATCCACCCTTTCCAGATTCCTTTTGGACTAGAGCTTGACTTCTCAGGAGTTCTGAGATGGTCCAGAAGAGATCTGATCACAGCATCTCCCAGGAGCATTCCCTGTTCTTTCCCTCCACCACTTCCATAACTTTAGCAAGGCAAGGAGGTGCTTTTCAGGAAGGGCTCCCACTGGCATAGCTGCCAAGTTCTCCCTTTTTTAAGGGAAATTCCCTTATGCTGAATAGGCTTCCTCGCAAGAAAAGGGAAAACTTGGCAGCTATGGCTCCCAGGGATTGCCATGAGGGGATCTCTGGTGTCTCCCAGAAGCTTAGGAGAGCCTGGGGTGTGTGTCACTGATTCAAAATGGAACCAGTTAAATATGGTTGATTTTGGATTTCTGGCAGTCATTCTCCAAATTAATCTGCTTTAAAAAGAGATCCAAATCGTTCCAAATTGTATTTTGGCGAGGGAGCACTCATCCCTAGTTAGTAGAAACTGCAATTAAAACATCCCAGAGCTAGTCCATTGAGCTATTTGTCCTGCCCTTAGACTGCTTGCTCTCACAGATCAATCAAAAATAGGGTATTTTTGTGGAAGAAATATCACCATCTTTGATCTGCCAATCATCACTTTGAAATCTCCAAAGAAATGTAGCACCAAATGAATGAGAAAAGGAGAGACGGGGGCGGGAAGCATGAGCTAAACATACTCTATACATTCAATGATAACTGTGAGTGTGAAATGCATTTCAACAGGCTTCTCCAATACCATCAACTTGCACACCACCATTCAGACTCAATTTAAAGGACATTTATAAAGACAATACATTGAAAGATTTCTTTTCAGACTTATTTATTTTTGTAGAATGGTTTAGATTACTTTTGTCCTATGCGCTTCAGCAAAACGGATACTCTCCATTCCATATATATTGGAGGCTGCAGATTAGTTTTAGCAATGCCCATGCGTTACAGTTGCTCAAGGGAGAAAAGCAATGACAGTGCTAGCCTATCAGTGCTCAAATAATAATTTGGTTCAGTGTTTCTTAAAATAAACTGACTTGGTTCCACGGGACCTGACTTCTCTCCCCCCCCCCAGTTACTCTTATTTAACACCTGTATGGAGTACCATTTTAGGAATGGAACTTACACACACACACACACATGTAGGTAACTGGGAACTGGAGTCAAAGGTGAAACACAAACACTATCTACCAGATCTCCATTCATAGAATCATGGAGTTGGGAGAGACCACTAGGGTCATCCAGTCCAATGAAGGAACATTTTGCCCGATGTGGGACTCAAACCCACAACCCTGAGATTAAGAGTCTTATGCTCTACCTACTGAGCCATATCCATCTTTTTTAATCCTGATAGCTGGTGTAAACAGCATCTGAGGACTGCCAGTTCTTTGTCCTAGGGCCCAAGCAAGTCCTGGCCTCAGAAGAAGACCTTACTGAACCTAAGTAAAGACTTACTTTATGTGTGGAAGGGTGACTGCCTGGGAACCACAAATATGCCGTGATGGAAAGTGACAAGTGATACAAAACTTAATTAAAAACATTTCCTAGACACATTTGTGACAAGCACCCTCTATCAGATCCCAAGAAGCCATATCCTTGCAGAGCTCAGACAGATGGTTCCAAAAGAAGGAGAAGTGCTTGCTGGCCTGCCTGGGAACTGCCTCTTTAAGGGATGGAAATTAGTTAGGGATGGAAACCTGAAGTGATTTTTTAAAGAGCTGTAACCAATAAAGCATGCAGAGTTTTTCACCTGTCCCACTCATGCCCCATGCCATACTCAGGAACAGCAATCCACGTAAGCCCATCAGCTAGGCGTCTCTGCAGAACTCCAGATATCTAGCCTTCTAGTTTACAGACCAACATCAAGAATCAGCTTGCTCATCTTCTTGCCTTCAGGCTGGACAACCCCAGCTGGTCATGCATCCCTCAGAATTTGAGGTTCCTGACAAGTCTCACATAGGAACCAGAGGCAGCCTTCTACACTTAGCTTCTAATTGTGCCTTGCACTCCCGAGCAGGACATATGGGACTCGACAGAATGGCACAAAGGTCTTGTTGCACTCAGAGCAGGAGAGATACAGATTTCAAAAGTATGGCCCCAAATCGCCCCCACCTCCAACAAGTTCCTCAGCATCAACAAGTTTTATGAACACATGCCGCTCACTTACACAGAGTCAAAGAGTCAAGTCTGGAAGTGCTTTGACAAAGCTATTGTTACCATCACAATAGCAGGCTTTTCGGCACTGTTCAAAACTAACAGTTAAGAAGTGCAATTGGCAAGTGACAACTTCAGCTTTCCCCTCTTTTCTTCTGTACTCACTTTTTTCCAAAGAGACCCAATCTCTCTTCCCCTCTTTTTCTCCCCAAGATGTATGTTTTCAACTCAGATATAATGTCGAGGGTGTCAAGGTCACACAGAAAAGAGTGTTTTAAAGCTTCCGCAGTAAATCCAGTGCAGCCTGCAGCAGACATTTTGTTTAGTATTACCTCCAGAATTACAGATGGCCACACAAAAAACAACCCGTAGCTCACGGAGGAAGAGTTTTGAACAGCACCTACTTTACTTCACTTTGTCACTTCCCCTAAACCAGCAAAGTTTGTCAGACTCTGAAGGCTGGGCTGAAAGAATTGCACACAATACATTCCATCATTTGCTGTGCGCAGTCTCTGCTGCCCTTTCCCTAGCACCCCCCTGGCAACATCTTGGCTAGGCAAGGAGTCATCTTTGTCCTCCAGACTAATTTCCTGATGCTCAGAAAGGAAATCAACTCTACATAGTCATGACTTTGGCTGGCTTTAATCAATAATCTCCATAACATACCAGTGCAAGTTTTCAATGGTTTCAAGCTACACTTGCCCTTTACAGGGAGATAAAGTAAACACAAAGAAAAGGTGGTCCTAATCCAGGGCTGCTGAGTAAGATAAGGAAGGAAGGAAGGAAGGAAGGAAGGAAGGAAGGAAGGAAGGAAGGAAGGAAGGAAGGAAGGAAGGAAAAAGGAAGATCTGATTCAAATTTAATTGCTTGTGTTTTTGATCAACGCTGCTCTCAAAGCAGAGAGACACAAAGCAACAGATACATTAAAAGGAAACTTATTTCTGATCAGCAGTGTCAAGTACTCAAGAGTAGACTGTCTTGTTTGCAGTCAGTTTTTCTACCAGCCTGCCAGACTTTTAATCCATTAACCATCAGTTGTGTCTGTGGGAAGATACACATCACTGGTAAAGGAGGGAAGAGAGAAATAAAATAGTTTAAGGCCAAATGCATGATATCTTTGAGACTGGAATTCTATATTTATTTGTCAAGAATCAAAATAAACACTTGCTGGGGAGGCTCTTTTTTGGAGGTGGGGAGGAACATTATACTGTATTAGAATACATTTTTAAATGATTGGTTACCTTTATATCCCACCCTTTCCCCCAGGCATCTCGGAATGGCAGTTTTGCTTCACACAGTGAGTTTCATGGCTAAGCTGGAATGTGAAGCAAAGGTTTCCTGTACACGAAAGCCTAGCCCTCTGGACTAGGGAAATCAAACTGGCTATCCTTGGAACTACAGTCATACCTTGGGTTACATATGCTTCGGGTTGCGTACTTTCGGGTTGCGTACTCCGCAAACCCGGAAGTATTTTTCGCTGTGCGCACGTTCTGCGCAGGTCGCACATGTGCAGAAGCGCGATATCGTGCTTTTGCACATGCGCAAAGTGGATGCCCGGGTTGCATACTTTTCGGAATACGAACAGCACCCCAGAACGAATTGGGTATGTAACCCGAGGTACCACTGTAATATGAAACACAAAGCCACTATTATTGTTGTTGTTACTATACCTATATTAAGCTGTCTCATAACACTGTTCTGAGGGCAACTCACAGATATTTTATAGCCACACTTCCAAATGTTTATTCAGAATAAACATGAGTTGGACAAAAGAAAAAAGAAAGAAAAAGGTGAACCAAACCATCAGCGTTCTCCAGGGCTTCAGACAAGAGTATCCCACTCACCATGTGTTAGATTTCTAGATCTCATAGAAACTACCACCATGAAGAATGGGTTATATGGTGTTGCCCCTAGTGGGGCACCACAGTATTCTTCATGGTGGTAGTTTCTACACTGAGATCCAGAGAAAGGAGAGTTCCCAACTCCACCTGGTGGTGCTGGGGATTGAACCTGGAACCTTCTGAAAGCAAAGCATATGCTCTAGGCTTGGTGCAAAGACTTTCCTTTCTTATTTTCCTTCTGATAGTGGCCTCATTCACACATAACAACACGCTTGGTTAATGGCTTAATGGGATGAAGTAGCATGCTAGTGCCTGCTGCCCAACCACTCTCTCTTTGCTCCTCCCCAGATGCACTGGCTTGCAGAGAAGCCCCCAGGGCAAGGCAGGTTGCTCACCAAGGATTACTCCTAGTTCACCTCTCCTAGGCTCCACCCCTTTGTGGAAAACAGGGCTCTCTTATTAAAGGGCCAACATTTTAAGGCCTGCTACCTAGTGCACTCTCTGCGCTGTTGGATTGGCCAGGTACTGTGGGCAGCATTCTGTTCCTCACGTCCGAGGAAGACACTGTGAATATCCTACCCTTGGTTTCACAGGCCCTGATGCTATGGGATCTGGTTCAGCAACCTCCTGCCTTCACAACCTCAAGGTTCAGTTGGCCTCTCACCAACAACATGAGGCTCAGAGCAAGGAACCCGGTCTGGCTCCTTAGCCGGTAGCACTGTAGCCTTCAGACTTCGTGTCCTGATCACGGATGGACTCTGGAGTCATGACAAAGATTGTTATCTCTCTTGAATAAATTCTGGTCATGGTTTGCTAGCAAGGAGGGGGGTAACTCACATTCCCAGGTCCAGGGGTAACATAAAGCCAAGGATTCATTACTAGTGAAGTGATAGTAATAAGTAAGGATGCACTACTAGCATGTGGACTAATCTTCATTTACTTCTGATTTCTAGTACAAAATGAGAGATCTGAATGAATCCTGGCCGGGTTTCATATTCATACAAAGTTACTTCAAGGTACTTGGCATTCCCTTTAGGGAACTTTGTTTACTTCACACCTTTGAGACCAAAATAACCTACCTGGTCTGGAGCAAAGAGCTTGTTTCTAATCCTGGCTCTATCTCCCACCTCCAAAAGCTTCCCATCACCTTTCTTCTTAAATAAGTCACGTTGACTTCCTCCACCTTGTCTTGTATATTTAGGTGTTAACCCTGTTCAAGCAGACACCATGTCTGCTTCTCTCGGCAGTGACTTTTTCATGGGGCCTGTTTCTGTCTAGCTTTGAGCATTTTAAAAAACAGGGCTGGCAGACTTTCTGTGAGTTCATGGAGCCTCTTAGGAGGAAAGAAACTTATTAGGCCATAGGCCTGTTGGCCTTTTTATGCTAAACTGTTTTTGTGAGTTTGGATAAATGAATGAATATTGTTATTTATTCTACTAAAACAAATGGTTGATCTAGTCTATGATCTAGTTGAGATTCCTGCATTGCACGGGGTCTGACTAGATGACCCTCACAGGCCTGTCCAACTCTACAATTCTATGATTCTGTGTTAGGAATTGAGCATTATTGTATTAACTACTGAAATTAATAAAGGTGAATACTCAGCTAGATTCCTTAGTCGTTTTTGTAAAGAGCTTTACTGTTATGGGGCGGAAGTTGGGAGTGATGTTATTGTTAATACATTTACATCTGTTGTGAACCACCTTGAGTGCAGTCACTGTGGAAAAGGAACATAAAAACAAACACATGTCATGACTCGAGTATGCTGCGAGACGTGAGCATCAATGAAACTGGTGGACCGGGTGACCTGAGGGGTACCTTCCAACTCTATAGTTCTATGAAGCTGTTCAGGTGTTAAAATCTTTGTTTGAGGCAGGGACGTCTTACCCATAGAGGCTAGTGGCGCGGGGTGCCAGGGCGCCAAGTTCTGGAAGGCGCCAGGGAAGAGGCGGAGGCTGGACAGGGCGCCTCCCGTCATCAGCTCGTCGCCCTCGCCCGCCTCTGCCATGCCGTGCCGAAGCAGCGCCGCACCCGGAGCCTCCATCTTCCATGGTCACTGTGGCACGAAGCGGCCAGCTGAGCTGGGAGGCGCTGCGTCCAGCCTCTGCCTCTTCCCTGCCGGAGGAGCCACCCTCCAGCCACTTCCCGCCTCCTCCAGTCCTGCTGGCAGCGCCGCCCTCCCTAAAAAAACTCTGGGAAACGGGGGGGCGGTGGAGGGAGCTTTGCACCATTGCGTAGGATATGCTTAAGATGGCCCTGGTTTGAGGTCTGTTTTTCTCTGATGGGAATTGTAGTCTAAGGAGACAGTCTCTCCATCTCTGATTTACAATTACTGATAAAGCGGTCGGCTTGAAGAACAGAATGCTTAAGAGAAATCTAAGAGCAGCTGGTTGACTGGGGCATGGGTTGCTGTTGTCCACCCACCAAAGCACATAGACAAGGTACCACTGTCTCACAATTCTGTGGGGCACTGAACTCTGGTTCAAGAAGGATCCTTGAGTACTTTAGTCCAGCTTTTCTCAGATATCATGTCAGTAGCCTCTACTAGTTGTGAGTTATAACTAGCAAACGGCAGTGTTTTTCTTATGTTTCTGGTTAATACCATGTAATTGGAGCCACAACAGTAAAACACAGACATCTTTAAACAAAAGGCGAGAGGGAGGTAAACCTCCGCACCCCAGACAAGCTCAAAAAGCAGAACACTTTGAAAGACAGAAACAATCCTGCTGAAGCAGTGCCTCCACACAGGGGTCCTTAGATGCAGCCAGTATAAAGTCCCTTTGACTTTGACGTGCTGTGCAACGGAGACACAGATGAGGTGGAAGATACTGTTTGCCGGGAGTATGGAGATAGAATCCCCTACACCTACTTTTATTCTTTTTAATCATTTCATCTGGTTAATGTACAACATTCAAAGGGGCTGAGAAAGCACAGTCAGTTTGCTCCAAGAAAATGCATTGTTTTTCTTTAGCAACATTAGAAAATGTAAAAAAAAAAAAAGTATAAAGAAGCAGCAGCTCACGAGCTAATCAGGACTGTTAAGGCATGATGCTCTCTGCCATCTCTCGAACATCATTTTCTCTTCATTACTGCCTAATACGGTTTCCAATTGTTGTATTATTATATATTGGTACCTGGGGCTAGGGTTCTGGAGGCAGAACTCAGGGATTTTGGAAGGGGCTGGGAATGCCTATTATCCTAAGATCATGTTTAATCTGTGTTTCCAGTAACTAACACTGGGTTCAGTTCACATGCAGAACTAATTGTGATAAAATGAGGGCAGAGAGAGAGGTATTCTCGGTGGCTCCCCCTGGAACTATGTCCAACAACCATGGTATCCTTCTGGATTGTTTTGCTGGGATGGGGGGCTTGGAGCTGCTGTGTTGGGTGGCTCCAATCCTTCTTGAAGGAAGATCCCAGAAGGAATCTGGTGCTGGAGGCTTCATACCTTGGCCTATGGCATGAAAAAAACAACATGGCAGCCCCCAGCTGTTGTGGACTACAACTTCCATCATTCCTTTCCACTGGGCTAGCTGATTGGGTTTGATGGGAGCTGCATACAACATCTAGAAGGCACCATGTCGCTTGTTTTCCGAGATAATCTATGAAGGTTGGTCCCAATGTGCAAAAAGGGCATTTTCTGTAGTGACACCTGCTATGTGTCCCTTGAAGTTAGATTATCTTCTGCTTTGCTGGCATTCTGTTATGATTTTTTAAAAAAATTCTCCAGCAAGCAGTTAAAGTTACGACTCTTCATAGAAGAGGCATCCTCCCACCCCGGGTGTAAAGCTGGTTCATTCCCCCCCCAATTATTATTATTATTTGTTAGTTATTCAAATTCATTTTATTTTTATCAACCAGCCATCATGCAATTTCAGTGAAAAAAAGTCATCTGGTTGTTGGCATCAGTCTGTCTCAAAAGACAATGGAGTGTCCCTCAAAGGGTGAAGTCAAACCGCTGTGTTAGCAGCATCAAAGTGACCTCTCTGGGGTGCAAGTCTAGGCAGTGTGTATGGGAGTCCATGGCTGCCAAGATGACAAAACTCAATAATATGGTCCAAAGGAAAGCAGAGCAATGTGCCTGGCCTCAGCATGGCTGCAGGAGTTGCCAGAAGGAGGCATACAAGGCACCATCCAACTGTCTTAGGGACTCCACTCTGGATTTGGGTACAATTTACTCCTTAGCCTTTCCTTCTCTCGAAGATATTCCTTCCACAAGGCAGCGGAGGTTTAGGATCAGAGTTTTCCTTCTCTTAGATGGGCTACCTTCCCAAGTTTCTGAGCCCCATCTGCCTCTCACTTTCCTCTACAGCATCTAGATTCATATTGGACAGGACTCCACATACTTATGATTGTACACACTAAAAGATACAGGCTTCTGAGGGGGAAAGTAAAATATAAATGAAATGTCTTTTATATATATATATATATATATATATATATATATATATATATATATATATAAAGAGATGAAACATAAAAGTTATGAAACTCATTTCCTGACCTTTGCATGACATAAGCATTGAGACAAATTCCTTTATATAATCCTTTTGGAAATAACTGTATTTTATGTATGTAGGATCTATTTTAGGAATTCCACTGTATCATCCAACAATTAAATTGTTTCAATATTTACAGTGCCTTAGGCTGCCAAGTTTGAAGTTAGAGTAATGCAATAGTTATTTAAAAGAGAGAAAAAAACTAGAAACAAGGAGGTAAAAGAGCTCCCAGAGGCCCCTGGGCGGAAGTACCCAATGTCAGGAAGCATTTGTTTTTATTTCCTTTGCGCCAAATGAATTTTACTCGTGGCGGTGGTTTAAAGCTGGACCGAATCCATACAGAAGCTAACCAGAAGCATTTGTTTCTTAAATAAATGCCTCTGCTGGGAACAAGCTATATATAAAGAGGAAACCTCTTTTCTTAACAGCCATATGCTACACAGCCAGCATGCTATTTACTGCTTTAAAAATAAAATAAAAAGTAAGAGTGGTGAGTAGCTTTAGGTTCCCAACAAAAAGCATTCAACGCATACACAAACACCCCCATGCACATTTCTGCATTTGGATATTCCTATCAAGATACTAAAAATTCAAGCCAGGATCACGACTCCCCTCAGAGTTTTAATGTGTGCTTTACACGCTACACATTCAGGGAAGGGAAGGGAGAGTGATGCAGGCCTAGAATGTCATTCCTGCTTTTCCTGAGTGAACAGTTTGACGCTACCCCTAGCTCCCTTTCCCCGCTGTAACAAAGTCAAAGTACATGTAACTGCAATAATCACGTATTCTCCCCGTTCACCCCTACACCTTTTACAATTAAAAGCAATAATTGACACCACTGTCTCCGATACCATGTTCACTAAAGTACAGTGGTACCTCGACTTATGAACGATTCGACAACCAAATTTTTCGACTTACGAGTGGGGGTAATGGCTGCGCGTTTACGAATGTCTCAACATCCGAAAGGAAACCGCGGCGGTTTTAGATAGGGATTTTTTTACTTACGAATTTTTAGATAGGGTTGCTTCGACTTCCATTTCAAATGCATTCCTATGGGAAATCGCGTTTCCAATGGCGTTTTTTGACTTACGAATTTTTCGACCTACGAAGGTGCCTTCGGAACGGATTAAATTCATAAATCGAGGCACCACTGTATGCCAAAAGCCACTTATTATGTCAAGAATGCAGGTTGGGAGGAGCAACATGAGATGTGGCCCTTCCTAGACTATACTTGTGAAATGCTCCTATGGTGTCGCATGCCGTCTTAAGTTCCCCAACAAATAAAATATGATTTGCTATTTCAAAGTAACTTAATTTTGGTTTGCCAATGCCCTTATAAACAATAGGAGGTTACACAGAAAAGGTTAGAGGTGCGTTCTGAGAAGAAGCTCTGTGCTTCAGCCTATAATGTGCAAGTTCCTGATTAATTCACTTTTTGGAATGGCTGTGTAAAATGGTTTGGATTCAGATATCATGCGGGAAAGGGTTAAATTAAGAGATTACTAATCTGGCCATCAAGTGAACAAGACCTTGTATAAGATTATCAGGGCAGCCAGACAGAGGCAGTTGCCTCCATCATCAGCACAGAACCAGCTCATTGGAGACTTTAACCCTTTCCTTCCACAATTATTTATGCGAGTGTGAGCAAATGAAACGGCAGGGCCCACAGTGTGCTCATTCGCACCCTTTGTTATCTGCAGCTAAATGTAATGGAAAAAATTGACTGTTTGCTTGACGCAATAGGGCATGACTCTGTTTACACAGAAATAATAGCTAAACACTGATGGATTCTAAATCTCCATTACGGAAAAAGATTTGAAATAGTAAAGCGGTTAGGGAAAATAATTAGCTCTCCCGTTTGGATTTTTAAAGAGCTTTTCACACATTTGATGGAACGACATGGCCCTCTTCACTACTGGTTGGCTCTGCAGGGATAGTCAGTTTTAAATGCACAACCAAAGGAACCCTTCAGTTCACATAAGGATAAGTGAAGCGGGGCCATTCTTTGCCATTAATCCTGAAGGCCTAGAAAGCCCCAGGAGATGTCTGATATATGCTTCCGAAATGCTGCTGGACTACCTCATCACAGAAATAATAAAATTCTGATATAAAGCCAGGCTTCAGTGGGATAAATATATAAGCTCTACATGTCACTGCTTGGATTTGCAGGGCTGAAAAGCACTGTTTCCTCAGTGCTGCATACCTACAGACAGATGGCAACAACTAAGGCTGTGCTGAATTTCCACCCATTTGTTTTCCTCCCAGCAAAAGGGTATGGAGGAGTTTCACAATGGCCAACACCCACCTGCTTGTTAATGTACCACTTGACACCTGCTCACAGAGGCTTAGGCACCCAGGTTTGCTTTTGTTCAATACACAAAGCCTTCTTACTGAGGAAATCCCAGCCACTCAAGAATCACATGATCAGAGTGATGACATCACATTAGGACAGAGCCAAATAAGATTTGGCTACATGATACTGTAGGGAGATCAAAGTTTCTTGCATTTACTGTGCATGGGGGGATGTTTTTTGCTCCACTGCAACCTAAACCATTGTGAATATGGGAGGAGGTGTCATTTTGCACTGCATGAGAGCCATATTTTAATAAAACATCTCCTCCCACACACCACATGTTTTCTCCACCCTATCAGCAGCTATCAATGTCATTAATTTACAGGTGAAAATATCTGATGGAGAAAGGCATTCCCATGAGATTATATGGAATGCCAGCAGAGGGCAAATTTAGGGGTTGGCAAGGTTGGCCCCTGCCATGGGCCCAGGCCCAGTGGGGGCACAAAACTCACACCTCTCCACTCTGGCTCAAAGTAGCTAGGGGACTACATGCCCATTTGCCCGCTCCCTGGGCAACTCCTGTGCTACTCAGGGTGTCTAGGAGGAAGGCAGGAATAGCTTCTTGCCAAGGGCGCCAGGGCGCCAGTGTGTGTGATACATTTCCTTGCCAAAAACACAAAGGGGGCCACAGATACAGCTCCTTGCTTTTCTCTTTCTATTCTGGTTGTTTGACAATTGTTTGTAAATTTCAAAATTTGAAAAGCTTGCCAAGGGTGCAAGGGAGCAGGGTGGATTCGATTTAAATCAATCTGATTTAAATCACGATTTAAATCATGATTTAAATCACTAGTCAGTAAGGCTTGATTTAAATCATAGTTTTCTACATAAAGACTAATTCTTGCTGGTATAACTTTAATATGCAAGTAGATGAAGATTTTTAGAATAACAACTTTTCATATTAGTTTTTTATCCCCAGTTTAATGGGTTATTCATATTTGGACAACTTTACTGTTGTACTTAGGAAGGAGAAAAATAATCATTACCTTAATAATAATTTAAATAGATTTATTCAACTGAAACAATAACATTACAGCATATGTTATTTGCTTAAACAAACATCCATGTTTGTTAACTAATTTGGCTAAACAAAAACAATATATATATATATATATTAAGAAACTTAGACTGTCAGCCCAGCCTACACATGAAAAACTTAAATACTGTCCACTCCAAACAATCAGAAAAATATTGTTTCTATGCTATTCACTGAACTTCTTGAAACTTAGCACTGAAGGGGTTGATTCTGTATTCATAGGTTTATAGAACAATAGGATTAAGGTCTTTTTCTCAACTCTGTTCATGTTATAACATTTTTGCTGTGAAGAAGAGGCATGTGATCTCTGTTGAGTCAAATTCAGTTTTGAGAACTGCAAAAGTAAACCAAGCATCTGTGATAATATCTTGTAGGCAGAGAAACTGCCCAATAATCTTACAAAAACCTCTGGAAGAGCATGACATTGTGAATGGATTAATGGAATTTATTTACCCCAAAAATTAAACATATACAACCTTATTCTACATAATTAAAAAACTAATCTTTATTTCATGATGGAATAACCTTTGGATGGTAATATATTTTCCTCAAAAAGCATTTTATTTAAAAAAATCCAATTTAAATCAAAAAAATCGATTTAAATCAAAAAAATCCGATTTAAATCAAAAAAATCCGATTTTTTTGATTTTTTTAAAAAAAACATTTATTTTTATCCACCCTGCAAGGGAGTCTAAGTAGGCCTCTGAATGGCAATAGAAAGACAGATGATCAGTTTTTCTTGCTTGCACTTCCTCACTTCTGTCCTGCCCATGCAAACCTAAATATTAGGGTTTTTTTTAACTCAGAAGGAACCAGATCAGGGTTGTTATTGTTCATTGAGTTCACTCCTAGTATTCCTGTTTGCTGAGTTTCCTGTATTTATCAAAATACAATAAAAGCATAGAAGCATGTGAGCACTACAGAAAAAAGTAATAACTTGTATAGTGAAAAACATTTAAAACTACAATTACAAATCCATTTAAATAAAGAACAACTGATCAGAGGAATAAACTCAACCGCTTGATACAGCACTTTTAACAAGTTTCTAATTATCAAATGCCTGACGCATTTTGTAGAAATGTGTAAAAGGGTTATGTAAAAATGCCAGAAATGCTTCTGATATACCCCAAAACCCAGCTAAGTCCCATCATCTTCTCCAACCCAAAAGGTACACACAAACTACTGTTGTTGTTGAGACAAAACGGGAAAATATGCCCAGGCTGGTAACATATGAGCTCTAACAATTCAAATTTATTTCATCATTAAGGGCTGACTAGAAACCCTGGGATTCACTAACTGGAAAAATTCAACAAAGGGGAGGAATTTTTTTTTAAAAAAAACCACCTCCTCAGTGAGATAGGAAAATTGTGACTGTTACGAAAGTCAGAACCCTGTGGGATGCTTGCAAATACTTTAAATTTGGGGGGGGGGGAGATGACCCAAGGAGGCAGCCAGCATCCTGGAAAAGTAAACTGGAAAAGTGAGGTCAATGGGCTGCTATGTATGTTTTCTAAAGGCAAAAGACCCCTTTCTTTTCCTCACTCCCCTTTAAATCCCTTTGAAGCAACTTCTAAATTATTTAGCGGCGACTCTGATTGTGTGTGTGTGTGTATGATTGAGGAAGATGGCAGGAATCAGGGAAGCTGGCAAGGGAAGAAGCCTGCTGGTGACATTTGCGCTATCTCTGCGGCACACTCTGAAAAGCCCCGAGTGTGCCTATTTGAAAATCGTACCATCACTGGCAACAATGGACCACCGGCTCCCCACATTGCTTTAGGTCATATTTACATACAAAAGCACAGCCACTGTGCAGCTATTGTGCTACAAAGTTTCCGTTTGTGACCCATGGTGGGCTTGGGAGAGGAGAGGTCACTGGCAAGTGTATGGAACCTACTGAGACCCCATTAATTTTTCAGGATTTCTCAGACTTTGGCCTTTTCAAACTTGGCAGGAGGAGAGAAAAAAAGAAGGGGAGGGAATCTAGTTATGAGTCTCTCTCTTCTCTCTCACCCCCCCCACCCCCACCCCAGTAGCTCGCTCCCCTTTCAAACTGTTTTTTGTCACAACACAGAAATGAATAGAGCTTGCTCTGAACTTACCATGTTCCTTAATTAGAAAAAAAAATGTATTGCAGAGTGAAATAAGCGACACCTTTCTGGAGGGGGAAGTGAACAGGCTCCAGACACACTGGCCTTGCTCTGAAGTTTCTCTCTGTGGCCCAATTTCTGGAAATTTATTCCAGTTGTAAACCATTAGATGCCAATTTTGTAAATCAATCTTACGATTCAAAAGAACTGAGAGCATTTTCTGCCTAATAGACTCTGAAAATCTTTTGCCAATGCACAGCTGAGCAAATGCTATCTAAAAACATCTTTATAAATCTCTAGCTATTCTTTCACCTCACTGCTTTTAAAAGAAGTCCAGCCAAAGGGAACGTAACCCAGGTGTTGAAGGAAGGAGAGGTAACCATTCAGAATGGAGCAATCCTCTCCTCAAATTAACGTGCTGTGGGGTGCCTTGGGGTTACCATGTTGATTGGAGTAGATATATATATTTATAATCTCCAGGAGCACTTATCAGTTGTTGCTGGAGTTTCACACTGCCTCCTTGCCGTCTGGAACAGAACAGCCCTGAAAACTATGCCCACTGGCAAAGCCTGACAATGGACGACAAGGGGCGGATAACTCATTTGTCCTGTGACTTTTTATGAAGCATCTGGGAGATGCAGATTAAGTGAAGATCATTTCCTTTTTATTGGGCCAACTCTAGCTGTTTAAAGATGTTCAGCAAGCTTCGGAGCCGCAGATGGCTCTTCATCCGGCCTAGGGGTTACGAGCACGAGAACAATAAAATCAGATTTCATTTGTTATACACAGGCTATAATTGAGTAACAGCAAAAAGTTTTTGGAGCAGCCAAGGAAGATGCCAACAAGCCTCCATAGCAAACATAACTCTGTTTTGAAGCTTTGCTTGGAAAATATGCGGGCACAAGTATGTGATCCTGCAGAAAGTGTTTAAATGGCTATTGCTATTTAAACCTATCCACCTAGGATCCAAACCTCCCCAGTATTCTGCAAGAGGAAAGGCTGGCTCATTCACTTCAGTGTTGCACAAGGCTTTGTGCACATCATACTTGCAAAGCATTTCCATCACCTTGAGATGAACAGGGCAGTCGCTGAACACATGGCATCATAGCCATGCATCAGTCCTCACACTTACGAAGGGGATGCTGGATGCGGGTGTAATAGATACGGTACAGACATACACATTATCCTGCTCTTATGTAGGACTTGCAGCAGGCTCCCATCTGAAGAACTGATCTGCCAAACTCCAGTGCCACCTAGACCATTCATTTGTGCACATTTGCCACTTGAAGTCAAACTAACGCCAATACTTTTCAAGCAAAGACCATCCATACATTTAGCTAAGAGCCATTGCAAGGAGCATCCAAGATATGAGATCTACTGGTTTGTGGCACCTGTTCCGGAGTAACTGCTATCTCTCTCCCAAGACAACAGACTCTCTCCCTTTCTACAGTACACTATGGTCTTGCATATTTTAGTGCACCTGTGCTTACAGATCAGTCAAGTGTAGCAATTTCCTTTTGATATTACAGTCAGGGGTACAAAGTAGTGTGTGAATGGCCCCAGATTCCTGTGTGACCTTCAGTAGGTCATTTTGTTCTATTCTGTTCCTACAAAAGGCAGAGAGGTGCCCAGTCTCACAGGGCAGTGAGAAAGAACTAAATGCTGCTGGAGAGGCTGTTCAAATGCTATGGAAATGGGGGCCAGATGTAAGTCTAAAGAAAGAGAGATAACAAATGAAGTCTTTTCTCTGCCACTCACACCTTTTTGTTGGCTCCTTGCTTTAAAATTGCACCTCAAGGCAATAGAGTGTGCGCATCGGAGAGCAATTTGGGCTTCTTTTGTCAGGTTAAGCCACTGTGGTTTTTATCGGAAAGAAATGTGCAGCCATAAAGTTCTTACATTTGCTCTTGTGCAAATGAAAGGGTTGAATGCTTTTGTGAAGAAAGCTCCAAGTGGAGAGGCTGAAAGCTCTAAAACCAAGTTTCCTAAATGGAGGGCTAAACCCTCAGGACGGAGAGAGGGGAGAAATTTTTGAGGTTATGTTAATGCTGACAAATTCACTGTATGTTTTAACACAACTTTTCTGTTGTTCCGAAAAATCCTGCACACTCTCTTCTGAAGTCTCACACAACAGCTGCTTCATTCCTCATCCTCAGACTCCACTCATGAGGAGCTTTCAAAAATAGCCAAGCCATCAGGCAAAGCAGAGATTACAGGCAGGGAGCAGCTCTCTGTCTTCCTGTGTAAACAAGGGTCAACCTCCATTAACTACAACTTCATGTTGCCCTAGAAACAGCCGCCCCTGGGATCATCAATGCCTCTGAGACCTCCCCATAGGGGTTGGGGTGGGGGTTTGGTACTAAAGTTCTTTTAACACCCTAAAAAGGCTTACTACTCTCTTTAGCAAAACAAAATTTCCATCAGTCAGCACTTTGGGGGTTTTTTATGTACTTATTAAAATGTAAGAAACTGAGCCACTGACCCCTATAATTTTTCAATTGTTCACACCACAAAGACTGGCTTGGCTAATTACGACTGAACAGCTGTTGGAAGCGACCTTGCGATCAGCAAGAAAAATAGGGATGAAACGCTGCCCATCTACCAAGATCTGAAGAGTGCATTCTCCTCTCCCCCCCACCTTATTCAAAATAAGTTCAGAAGTTAATTACACAGAATATCTCAGAGGGTTATATATGAGCAAACAATTTTGAGAGCCAAAGGAGCGACAGACCCGAGGAACACTTACAGAAAACTTTGTACAATTTCTCTTTCTTTAGAACTGTGGTCACTGTTGTCATCTCAACTTGGGAGAAGTATATTGCCTCATGCTCTGTAAGGAAGAAATTAACCAGAGCAGGTGGAAAAACCTGGTATGATACCCATGCAAACAGGCCCCAAAGAAAGATGGTCTATGTGATCAGCTAGTGCCCATTCCATTTCACATTGTAGTTTTTGTGGCAAAATAAAGGAAATAAAAGTTGGGTCTTTAGGAAGAACAAATGGAAGCAAAACACTCATCTTTGCCTGCCTTTATAGCAAACACTGTTCTAGCGGGTACTGTATGCAATCTAAAGGCCTCTCGGGTCTAAAGATAGGATCTTAGAATGGGACCCTCCTAAAAAAAAAAACCTCGACAACTTCAACCCTAAAAAAAGCTGAACAACTTTGGTCTGCCTTTTACTATATCAAATCTGGCCCTCTTTGAAAAAAGTTTGGACACCACTGTACTAAGAAATAAGCCCTAATATACAGAGTGGGGTTAAGTGTGCATAGGGCTGCCAAAGCCGCTTAGCCACTATTCTGCACCATTCTTTAAGCTCAAATTCATCAAGGCTTCTATCCTATGCATCCTTGGTTGAGAGCAAGCTCCACTGAAATCAGTAGCACTGTAAGAAACTGAAGAAGGCCTACCCCTTCTTTGACAGTAGTGATCAACCTATACTTTGTCCCATGCTGCACAGTACTTTTAATGTGTGGACTGGGAGTCGAACATTCCTTCCAGGGTCCCTCCCTTTTATCCCTCCCTATGCTTTTTCTCTTCTAAAAGAGCAGAGACTCACCTGCCCAAGGCTTTCTGTTGCCACAGTATTTTGCTGGAACGCAACACCAGCCACTTATTACTTCAGCATAATTAAAGTCAAAACAGGAGCCTGGGTGAAGTGCATCTACTTGATAACCCTTCCAAAAGTATGGTCGCAGTATCAAGATGCAAAAGCCAACCTGATACTGTTTTCAACCTGATCCTTATACGTTAGCAACAAATAAATGTGTCAAAATGGCAACTGCTGATTGCTGCATCAGAACAAATTTGCAAGTCCTGGTTCCAGGATTTGGTCTGAAGGGCCAGGAAGCCACAGCCTTGCTCAAACTAAGGTCTGGTCAGTGCCTAGATGGGAGACTGCCTGGAAGCCACAACTATGCCAAATTGAATTCTGTGATGGAAGGAAGGCAGGATAAATAAATAAATGATGATGTAATGCAAGTGACATCTACTGAATCCCTTGAAAGATCTCACCATTTTCAACTTTCCCTAAATCACGTTAGTAAAAGGGGAATGTCAAAATCCCACTGGCTTATATAAGGAAAACTGCCAGAGTTACCGAAAACCCAAACAAGTGCACTCTGCTTCCGGGGCAACTGGTTTGCAACAAAAGGAGTTCTTTGGGGTGCACAATTATCCCCATGACAAAATTACTATGCCTAACCAAAACAGATGCCTCGCTCTTTCCAGGAAAACAGCATAGGAGACAATTTGTTGGAAATATAGATGGCCACAACTCTCACAAAATGTCATCCATTTCAAAACTGGAGAGAGTTAAAAAGAATCTTGAATATTCAAACAACAGTAGAGAATAAAACTTTTATTTCCATAGGGAACCAGCAACAAGCAATCCTTCTATACAAATATATTTATTACATTTATATTCCACCTTTTTTCCATTATGGAACTCAAGGCAGGGTACCCAGGATTTCCAGGCAGTCTGCCAACCAGACCCTGGCCAGACTCAAACCTGCTTTTCTCCAGCAATATGGTTGCCCCTAATTCTTTCAGACCCTGTCCTGTAACTGATGTGCCATGTCATTGTAGGGTGCCATCTGAAAACCTTTGGGCAAAGGCTCTTCCTGTGAGAAGCAAAGCTGCAGGTTTATTCTTCAATAGGCAGTATGCAACTTCTTTGGCATGGCAAACTTCATCAGGGATTTTTGCCAATACACACACAAATTTCATTCCAGCTGGGTCAACTAAGGTAGTTTTTATCTTAAATGAACGTCAATATATTTAAGAATAAAGCTCAAGAAGGATACAATGTGCCCTCCTGATAAGTATTTGCCAAATGCACCTGTGCATGTACATACTGTGGAACCAGTGAGAATGTGACAACAATGCTTTGCTTACTGCTTATAAACAGGAGTCCCAAGCTGCAAGAGTTAATTTTTAAACACAGACAATGAATCGCACTACGCCAACGCTGAATAGCTGTTTAAAATTGCACATACAGCATGTGCAAGGAAGTGCAAGGAAAAGACAGCAAGTTAACATGACAAGTAGCATTTTACATGCACCCTTCTGTACATCTACCCTATTTGACACCCTGATGTTGCCTTATGCAACTTTTCTCTCTCCCCCTCCCCCTCGCACAGGTTTTGCACTGACAGATGTTCCCATTTTGGAGGGTAGCATTAAACCTTAGCAGATAACACACAACTGTTTAGGGAAGCTGTGACAGTTATTTATGCTGCTGTTATGGTATATGTAGAAGCAAATTTTAGATTCCTGTGTTTTCCACATCAGTCACTTATAGGACCAAGGCCTAATTTGAACATAACAGCAAGCCAAACAATGGTTTCACATGCATGAGCAAGTGTGATGGTACATAGCGATCAAACTGGTTGCTTCACTCACTCCTCCAGTGCTCCTCTTTATGCTGTGCTGCCAGGGGCTAAACCATGGTATTACTTTCAAACTTGGGCTTGTGATTTGTCTTGTTCCTAATAAACCACGAGCTGTAACTAAACTCTGTTCTTAACTTATTGCTTGTGGAGGAGTTCAGAGAAAAATAAACTAACCTATTTTCTAACAGAACAGACATGTATTATTCTCAGCTATCCAACATGCAAAACCAGCACATGAGGAAACTGATGAGCCCTTTTGACTTGGGAAAGAGGGGGGATCGAGAGACCAGCTGCACAGGAAGTGGTGAGCGTGGTATGTATGTGTGCTCTTGCAGCCTGAAGGATTCCAAAATTTGCAAAGTGATTGTTTCAGATCTTCTTTCAAGTCAGCACCTGCCTCCAGCTGAAGAGGGCAGGTGATTATTGTAATCCACACACAGCCGAAACACCTTGATTCAGTGCTTTCCCTACAACTGAACTCGTCCTGGCAAGACCAGTACCCAGTAAGGGGTTAATGGGATTATACTCATGGCACTGGCGCCATGGCAGCCATGCTAACCTAATAGGTTTTCAAGGGTCTACACATTGTTTTCTTAATCTGGTGGTGGAAAGTGAGCTGTAGGAGGCAACAATGGCAGAGCTGGAATGAAAACTATTTTAATGCTGCAGAGCAAAGATGTTTTCAATTTAAAGCAAGAATGCCAGTGAGCACCTGACTATGGAAGGGGGGGGGGTGGTCAGGCAGAAAGAAAAAGCAGCTGCCCAGAAGCTAATTCCTAAGGAAAAACAGCAGCAGCAGCAGCAACAACACAGCCATGACAAATCTGGGCAAAAAAGCATGCCTGGCACCAGCACCCAACAAGGCTGGGCAGTTGCCCAGGTCAAGTGGGTGTTCAAAGGGCTCAACAAGACAAGGTCTTGACCCAGAACAATCCTTAATCTATCCTCTCTATAGCTCTTTGGCACATAGAAGACCTGAAAGAGGGTGAATTACAGGCCACCAAACAGACAGAAGTGGGGAATTGTCAGATCTCCTGTCCAGGAGGTGATGACCCATTGCAGGTCTCTTGGCCTGAAACATAGGCAGAAGGCTGGGTAGGATCCTGACTGTGTGAGATGTTTTTCAAACTTGTGGGGTAGTGATTTGCATGAGGAAAAAGTGGTGTTAAGCCTTTAAAGAGGCTCAAATGTCTAAAATTAGAGGCAAAGCGTTTGGAAAGCCCATATCTACAGCAATGGTCATGGGAGAATGTGGTCAAAATTCTATTATATTCAGGCACTTTGAAGAACACCAGAATGTAGCTGAAAACAGCTAAGTTGCATTGGCAGCGGAACTACAATACAGTATAAGCATCCCTGGTAGGTGCCCCAGAAACTGAGATTAGAATTGGACAGGACAGTTCTTGAACTGCTTGCTTGATTCATATTCACTGCTTAAAACTGAAAAAGAATGTATCAAATAGGATAAATGTTGCTAGCCAGGCAGGTGTTTCTTCCCAGGACAGGAATTCCCACAATTTGCCATCTTCCAGGCCTCCCCCCTCTTTAGTTGCCTTTAACTTTGCACCTCCTGGCTTCCATCTTGACTGCTCTGGATAGGATCAAGGAATAACCACACACATGACAATGTTGGCCATTTATAACACCAACAATTACAGCACTAACTCCTATTAATCTGCTAAGAGGTAGTCAGGTGGTTTCTCAACCATGATGGAGAAATCAAAATATTGTACTTACTGCAGTAAGTAGGTTCCATGAAGCTAATTTGATGGAAGAATGTTCAAAGCTAGCACCAGTCTAAGACCTGGAGTTCAAATGTGCAATTATGTACAAGCCAGCTTTTCTCAATCTGGTGCCCTCCAGATGTTTTGGACTACAACTCCTATCAGCCTCAGGCAAGCACACCCATGTCTCATCAGCCTCATCACATGGCTGTGCTAGCTGGGACTGATGGGTATTGTAGTTCAAAACTTTTAGAAGGCACAAGGTAAATGATCCTTAAATTATTTCAAAGACTACCTAGACCTAGACCAATAACGCAAGCAACTATAGAACCACTGGCACAAGTCTGTGGGCTAAATAAGCTTGACAACAGACGTACTGCTTTGGGGAACATGCAAAAAACAGAAAACGATAAACACCAATGTTTCAAGAAGTGCATACTGATGCACATATGTTCAGCAATGAAGCAGCTGGGCACAGAGCTCGCCATGTTTTGGGCCCACATATAACTGTCTCCCTGTTTGGGCTACGGGGAAAACTGATCTTCTGCTTTGCAGCAGAGCAGGGGTAGGCAACCTAAGGCCCATGGGCAACAAGCAGCCCACGGGGGTGTTTAACCGCCCCCCGAGCCGCCCCCGAACCAAGCTGCCCGCTCAGCAAGTCCCCGCACGCTGTGCTAAACTGACGCAGTGCAGGGACTTGCTTCCGCGGTGCCGGAAATCGTGTCTGCGCAGACGCCAGAAATTGCGGTTGCGCGCGTTCATGCGTGCCGCTCCGGCCCATGGAGGGATCTCCACTGGAGTGAATCGGCCCAGGCAAGGTAAACCTTGCCAACACCTGAAGTAGGCACTCAATTTGTACAATGATGATAGGCCAGCCCTTGCATCAACCATGAACCCCTTCCTCTGTTCTTAGAGCAGGGCTGTGCACTGCAGTATTGGTCTGGCCTTTATGTTGATTCTCCACCCTTTTTAAGGCAGATTTTAATGTGTAAAAAAGCCAGCATAATAAAAAAAAATATTTTTAAGGAAAGGAAAGAACCAAAACATTTAAGCATATAACTAAGCAGACACTTGAAATGCAAAAATCAAAACACCTGATCTGTGTGCAAGAGAGTGCGGAAAACATTCAGTTTGGAGCCAAGCATATGCATCTGTTGAGAAGCAAAGGTTTGGGGAACAGAAGGGAGCAGATTCTGTCCCATGCGAGGGGACCCTTCACCATCTGATTTTTTCATGTACATCAGTATAGGTAACGGTAAAGGGACCCCTGACCATTAGGTCCAGTCCAGTTGCGGACTCTGGGGTTGCAGCACTCATCTCTCTTTATTGGTCAAGGGAGCCGGCGTACAGCTTCCGGGACATTTGGCCAGCATGACTAAGCCGCTTCTGGCAAACCAAAGCAGCACACGGAAACGCTCCCGCCGGAGCAGTACATATTTATCTACTTGCACTTTGACGTGCTTTTCGAACTGCTAGCTCACTCCGTCGCAGGGATTCGAACCGCCAACCTTCTGATCGGCAAGCCCTAGGCCCTGTGGTTTAACCCACAGCACCACCAATGTCCCATACACCAGTATACAGCCTAACTAAAACTAGCCTAGTTTTCATTTACTTTATCGCAATGTGATGAACATTCCTTTACGCAATTGTCTTCCATACTTGTTTCTAACTCAGTTTTTTTTAAAGTTCTATTTTATTGGTTTGATGTTTAAAAAAAGAATGCACTTTTAAGATGAGAGCTTCACCATAAAATGAAGAAAAGCAACACCCTTTTCTAAATTCTTAGAAATTCAGAGATTGTCTGGGTGGCTTTTAATATGGGGGGTTCCGTCCAGCTCTGTCCAATATGCTCTTATGAGAACACAGATAACAGAGTGAGTCTTCTGTTTAGTGGAGGGCCAAGCGTCAATTCCATAGCAGAAACGACCTTTGCTTGAAGCTTCAATTAATTGTCACCTGCACCTTGATGGGGAATTTGCAAATGCTAGTGATTGATGGGCAGGTAATAAAATACATTTTTATCTGTGCGGGCGCTGCCTTTTTGGCTGCAGAGCCCTGCTGTATTTCTGAAACCAAGGCAGGAAGGGGTTAGGCCCATCTAACAACAAGGGTCACATCAGAAATCTATCATGAGCTGTAGGGCTGCAGCTAATTTGCATATTTTCAATTTGTGTACAATTTGCATATGGATAACGGGGGCGGGGGGAGAAGGAAGACACCGCCAATCTCACCCTGATACTCTAGGGCAGATGGGGTGGTGGTGTAGAAATGCCATTTATCGAGAAGAGGAGGCTGGAGTTCATATCAGAGCAGGGTATATTATACATATTTGATACAAAATGAAATTGAAATATTGAGCAGGCATATAGATTTTGCTTTTTAAACACAAAGCGAGAGGACAAGAACTATTCTTTTATTAACCTCCCAACCTGCATTCCACCCACCATCAGAGTGACTAGATTATTTCTTATCTGTGAAGGTTGTTTGATAGATAATTTTAAGGGTGAAGTCAAACTGGCATGAGTTGATGGTAGGTCACCCGACTAAGACAACAAGGACTGCAAGCCAAAGATGTATGGCTCACTTTGTGTGACGGATCGGCCCCAGCAAGCTTCCAATGCTGGGGCTCAACTCTGGGAACTACAAAATAATAGAAGGTGCAGAGTGCATTTCTCTCAGCACACAATAGCCAAAGGCCTCCAAGCAGAGAAGAGCACAGGGTGGTCATGTGGCCTACTTTACAGAGGGAAGTCCTCTATTTGATGGACTGTGTTTGGTCTACGTCTGGTTAAAGACCCACAAGAAAGAAGGACCAGGAGGTGTCTTGAAGTTGCCCGTCAACAGTTAGAACCCACACAGCAGACTAAGCAGGCCCATGGATCACCTGGCCACAATCTTCCCCACTGTGGTGTGACGTATGGTGTTCCCATTTAAATTATAGTAATTATTTCTATTTCTGCACCCCTTAGGATGTGTAAGTGGTCACCCTAGGGGAGGAGTTCCTCGCAGACTCAAAACCCATGTCTGCTTTCCTAGAATTAAGCGCTGCACCAGCGAGGCTTCGCCTGGATTTTGCTGGTAGCATGCACAAAAGCACTCACCCCAAAAAACCCAACCCTATCACTCCAATCAGGCTTTCATTAAAATGGCACTTCAGGGCACAACTCCCAAGAGTAATTTAGAGACTTTGGAACCCAAATCTCACTAGAAATTAATAAGACATATACTCAAGATCATTTAATGTGGATTAGTTATCCCCTTAACACCTTTTAATGATCAAGCACTATCCACAATCAGAGTGATTAAAGGGTAGATTTTCTCTACCACCACCTTTTCAACACATGAGCAAAATTGCAACTAATTCCTTTTAGAATTGTGGGCACGGAACCAAGTTTCCCCAGATTAATTAACGAAGTGTACAAGGACGTGATCCTGCATGTGTGGAGGACATTTCGTAAATGGGACTCAGCAGTCTAAGCTGCTTTTTGAACACTGTACTCTTCCTGTATGGTCTACATTTCTAAACCTGTTACCAGACTACGAATGTTTATTTTCCCATTCAGCTTTAACAAGCCCTGTGAGTTTTCCTTCCTCCTGTGCTGCTAAAGTCCCCTACATAAGATCAATCAGCCAGATTTGACCAAGAAAGGCGGAGAAGGGTGGGGAGGAAAAAACCTGCCGACCTAAGAGGTGCTCTTCATTTTGCAAACAATGAAAAAGGCAAGCTTTTTGTCCCTAGAAAGTTCACACAAAGTCATACATCACACTGGTTGGCATGTTTACTCCTGAAGCCTCTAAAATGCAGCAGCTGGTCTCAAAGGGTTTCAGAAACTAGGAGCCAACGAGGAATTTTTCATTAACAACTCAGAGCAGAAATCAATGTTCCCCCAGTGTCATGTTATTTCAAGGAGTTGGAGTGGAGGGAGGAAGAGAGTTGAAAAATGCACAATGAAAGTGGCTTTTGGGCCCTTGCCAAACTATCCCACACATTCAAGGGCTCCATTTCTTTTCGTATCACGAAAGATTTTTTCCCAAAGCTTTTAATTGTCCCTAATAAATTACCCACAGAGGCAGCAAAAGCAGGAGCTCCCCCCCACCATTCATTTATTTTGCACCACTTCATTGTTAGCACCAACAAAGAGATAAAGCCTCACCTGACCTGAAAGAGATAAACAGGAGGGCTGAGGCTGAGACAAATCCCAGATAACAATCCTATAAACCAATGATCCAGACCAGTGGTCCATCTATCCAGGCTGGCAGTATTCATTCTCTTCTTCTGCAAAGAATACCTCTGCCCTAGGCCAATATTCTATGAAAAGCAAGACTCTGATTCTGGTACTGAGAACTGGAGCCCGTTTTGTGAAACTGGGATGAGAGGTCTGATGGAATAGGAGAGTAATGAATAAGGAACATTTCCTAGTAATCCTGCAATCCCTAGGATAGAATAATCCACAGAACCTAAAGGCAGCTTCCTGCATCTCCAATGGAAAGGCAGAGGACCTGTTGCTAGAAGAGGGGCAGGTGAGTAGCATCCTGTTACCATGGTTTGCCTTAGCATGTCATCCAAGCCTGGGATTGTGGGAAAGGACTCTCTTCCTTAAGCATGATCTACAGGCAATGTCTGTCCTAAGGTTAAAAAGGTAAAGGTAAAGGACCCCTGACAATTAAGTCCAGTTGTGGACAACTCTGGGGTTGTGGCGTTCATCTCACTTTGCAGGCCGAGGGAGCCAGCATTTGTCCGCAGACAGTTTTTCCAGGTCATGTGGCCAGCATGACTAAGCCGCTTCTGGTGCAACGGAACACCAAAACCAGAGCAGCGCACAGAAACACCATTTACCTTCCTGCCGGAGCAGTACCTATTTATCTACTTGCATTTTTTGGTGTGCTTTTGAACTGCTAGGTTGGCAGGAGCTGGGAAAAAGCAAAGGGAGATCACCTTCTGATCGGAAAGCCCAAGGGGCTCAGTGGTTCACACCACAGCGACACCCGCGTCCCTCTCCTAAGGTTTCAGATGGTTTTTAAGGAGGGGAGACCTGGAACAGATGAGTAGAAAAGTGGGTGCAAGCTCCTCTCTGGGAGCCTGCATGTTAGTGCAGTCCAGGTAAGCAATAGGGTTCACCATGATACGCAAATGAGGCCACCAAGAGGCACCCAGACAAGCAGCAAGTTCAGGCCCAATATATAGAGGCAATATAATGTCACTGGATAGACTTGCTGAGGAGCAAGAGAAGGGAAGGGCTACTGCCTGCATGCCCTGTTTGAGACCTTCCCAGATTAATTTGGCTTCTTTGGCCACTGCAGGGACAACGACCCTTCAGGTGTTGCTGAACTACAACCCCAATCAGTCTTAGCCAGCATATCCATGGCCAGGGATGGTGAGAGTTATATTTTGGCAACAACTGGGGGGTCAAAGGTTCTCCACGTGTGCTCTAGTGGATGGACCTTTGGTCTGACCCAGCAGAGCGGATCTTATGTTCAGTGGAAAACTAGCTATCTGGCAGGCCTGTAATAAAAGTAAGCCCCAATCAGGTCGCCATAAGCCATAGGGCTAGGCGGAACTTATGGGGAACTGCCCTGGAGGCTCCAGAAATCAACACTAAAGATGACAAAGTGGTTTACTTTCTTACCTGAGGGCCCAGCGACAATCCTGGGTAAACAGACGCTGGTCCAAATTTCATACAGGCCATTGTGCAGAAGTGGCACGTGGGGCGGAAACACTGTCTGACAAATTCCACTTCAAGACTGTTTAAGCAGAAAGTGTTTGGCAGTTTGAGAGACGCTCTCTATGCACAGAGAGGAAGCACAGCAACACCACCACTAAAGCCAAGCTTCAAATCAGCAAGTGCCATTTCATTCTAGCCATTTGGAACAAGTGCCACATCATACTATCAGTGAAATCATGACTAGAGTATGAATCCTTATGTAGCCGAAACAGAATTGCCCATGAACAAAAGGAAGGTATCAGCAGGCCTAGAGGCACTCCCAAGTTTTTTTGAAACCCAATACATTTAGAAAAAAAATATCCTAAAGGTGCAGGGAGACAATCCAGTGTGGAATGAGCATGCTCAGTAGGTACAGAATGGTAGCGTTTGAGGACACGGCTAGCTGGAACCCAAAATTGTGTTAAGAGTTCCACTTATATGACATCTTCAACCTAACCTGGGGGTGAGAGGAGAAGCACCACAGAGACCTCACTTTTTATTCCATTTCTGAAATCCAGAACGACAAGCACCTGCTACAAAAGTCATGACATGCTCTCAAAGAAACCTAATGTTGTCTTCCAAGGAGAAGTAAGAGTAGATTGTGGAGGTACATCTTCTTCAGGTACTCATAAAAAATAGCTTGCTAGAGAATGATGATTGATACAATGCCATCAGTGTACATATGAGAGAGAGAAAGAGAGAGACCTGCCCCTGGGTGTTTAAGTGGGCCTGTCCAGGCAGCTTGCATTGCGGGTAGGCCACCCCCTGCACTATCTCTGCACATTATTTAAGGGCATCAGTAGCCCGACAGCAAAGCTACTAAGGATAAAGGTGCAACACCCAGAAGCATTTATTGAACTGAGCATTAGTCAATCCTACATTTGGATAACATGACACTTGTTGCATCTTAATATATGCAGCTTCCACTCTCTAAACTGCTTATGAAGACTATAATTTTCTCCACTAAAAACACTGTCTAATAGCACCACCCCCATTCTAATTATAGGCGGCTCTCTTATGCATTATAATCTTTACACAATTAAGCCCACTTAAAAGAGTAACTGATTGAATACCCCTCCAAAAATTAAAGTGTTCAGGGAGCATGAAGGTTGTGATGGCAAATGACAAAAGACTCAGAAAACTGAAAATTAGGGCATTTCACCCCTTACATTTATATATCAATGGGTTGGAAAAGCAGCATCAACTTCCAAACTCCAGCGATCAACAATTCACCCACCCATTATTGTTTCCGTAATGTAAAATTACATCCTTTCTGAGAACTGTGTGTAGAAAAGCGATCAGTCCCTCACACTCTATACATTATGTGAAATAAAGCTGTCTGGTTTCATGTCAAGTGGAAACCTTCTCTGTGGAGTGTTTCAGGGGTTTAATGAAGGTGAGTCCTTGCAATTAAAACACAATACTGGTAGACATGTAGACTGGAAAGAGCTGGAATTGATCCGCTTACATAAACACTTTTATACTGTGGGTTGGGGTGGAACAAAGCTATACAGCCTTTGCAGGGCTCACCTGTTGTACATCTAAGCTCCCTATAAACATTAATACGGCAGGAAACAAAGGAACAAAGCTTTTTCTGATGTAGGTATTCATGCGCACAGGCAACTTTTGCAGCGTCTCTGAATAGTTATGTTTTTTCACAATGGTAGGGCTAAAAGAGGAAATCCATCACAGAAAAAGGGGACATGGATCCACATAAAATTTGCATATGTATATGTACTAATGTATATGTATAGATATATCTATACTGTACATTTACTATAATTTTAATAAACAGAGACTATGTCTAACCATCATGGTGAAGACTGTGACCTGTGTACCTGCTCACTCTCCTGCCCAGGTGTTAAATGTTTATTATCATCTTCAAGGCCCCCTCTTGCTCTCCCCTCCCTTTCCATCCTTAAACCGGATTTGGACCAGGCATCCCTTCAAATAGATGATTGTCCTTGACCCACAGGCACCCAACATAGCTGAGAATTCAAACATCAGTTGTCCCCTCCTGCAGCCTGACCATACAGATTAAGCACAACCACAAACCATTACCGTGGGGATCCTGCATACTACAAGTATCAAACTGGGTAGAAGGGGTGGCTGTGAGTGGGCAGTAGTGGGCAGCTGAGCATCAAACCTGATAATCACTGTTCTGCCCCATATTCACTGCAATGCCATGCGAATTACACCATGCACCCAAAAATCTTCCCAAACTTGGTCCTCAGAAAGCAATGTGACACTTTCTCAGGTGGCTTTAAAAGTACAGTAAATGTCAAGACAATTCAATGGAACCCCCATATCACGGTTCCATCACCTTTGTGTTTTGCTTGCCAATGCCCAGAGGTATGTGGCTGACAGTATTTGGGAGCTAATGATGGATTAACCCAGGGGCGATGGACCTGTGGCCCTACAGATGATGCCTGTCTACAACTCCCACCATCCCTATCATTTAGCATGCTGACAGGAGCTGATGAGAACCAGGAGTCCAACAACATCTGGAGGGCCCCATAAGCCACATCTGGTGCTGGAATGACCCTCTTTACAAATTCCTACCCATTTTAGATCCTGTCACCATCAAAAAAAAATCCTCCAGGGTCCCCCCTCCCCAAATTGCCTTCTCTAAATGCCCCCTATGGTAAAATATAGTTTACTAAGCTATACAGATGTTCTTAGGTAAAGGTAAAGGGGCCCCTGACCATCACGTCCAGTCGTGTCCGACTCTGGGGTTGCGGCGCTCATCTCGCTCTATAGGCCGAGGGAGCCGGCGTTTGTCCACAGACAGCTTCCGGGTCATGTGGCCAGCATGACAAAGCTGCTTCTGGCGAACCAGAGCAGCGCATGGGAAAGCCGTTTACCTTCCCGCTGGAGCGGTCCCTATTTATCTACTTGCACTTTGATGTGCTTTCGAACTGCTAGGTGGGCAGGAGCTGGGACCGAGCAACGGGAGCTCACCCCGTTGCAGGGATTCTAACTGCACCCATTTCTCTCAACCACACCCTCAGCTCAATCCAAAACTATGTCCTCCCGCCTCCAAGTTAAAGAAGATCTAAGATAAGGGGCTGTTGTTATCACACCTGCAGCCACAACAGTGAGCATCACCTACCCATCTCTACCACTCTGCCACACATCAGAAGACGGAAGGTGCCAGCAGAAGGCTTCAGAGTTGCCTGCAGGGGCAGGCAGGGACAACCCCTATTTATGCAGCTTCTGCCCCAGCGCCAGGTTTTTTTTAATCCTGCTGCGTCGTCCTATGCAGGGTTTGCTGTTTTTTGTTTGTTTGTTTGTTTGTTTAAAGGTACTGCATATGCAAGACATCCTTGAAGCATGCTTTCATTTATTTATGTTCCACAAAATGTGTAATGCCAGTAGTGCATGATTTAATTATTCTATTACAGTAGAATACAGTGACAGGGTCATCTACTATATGAGGAATCGCTTCGGCGTTTAGGGCTCCTTAGTTTAGAAAGGGGGGGAAAGGCACCTAAGGTGGGACATGGCAGACGTTTATAAAATTCTGCGTGTTGTGGGAAAAGTGGGCAGAGGGGTGTTTTTCTCCCTCTCACATAGCACTAGAATTCATAAGGTACTAAAACTGATTTGCTGCAGATTCAGGACAAATCAGAAAGTGTGCTTCTTGGTGTTTATTACAATTTCTAAACTGTCATCTCGTTAAACACAAAGATATATATGTATATAATTATAAAAATAATAACACAGAGAACAAATGACCAACATGATGCATAATTCATGCATGGCATTCATTGCCACAAGAGCTGATGACAATGGCTTTTTGTTTAGATGGCTTAGAAGGGGATTAAGGTATATTCATGAAGGAAAAGAGGCCCACCAACAACTATTTGTTATGATAGCTATGTGAAATCTCCTGATTTAGAGGAAGTGTGTCTTCAAGCACTGGCTGCTGGAGGCAAAAACATGAGCTATTGCTTTCATGCCCTGCTTGTGGACTTCCTAGAGCAGAGGTTGGCAAAGTTTTTGTGGTTTAGGCCTGCAGACGCCGCAGTGGGTCTGAGTGGTGGCTCACTGTGGCATGTGGGATTCTGGAAGAGATGTATAGTGGTACCTCCGGTTATGAACTTAGCTTTTGCTAATGGGGCCTCCTGCTGCGCGTGCCTCCGCTCACGTCCCAGGGCAAAGTTTGCTACCGGGAGCAGCAACCTCCGGGTAAGCAGAGCTCGTAATGTGAAGCGTTTGCAAGGAGGACGGTTCGCGACCAGAGGTATTACTGTATCCAGACTCTTCTTACATGCATTACTTCTTTCCAGAATAGTTTTTAACTTTGCACATTTAGTGCACAGGGTACTCTGTGTAAGTCATCATTCCCCCAACCTAGCAGAGTTAACCGAAGGAAAATTTACCTCACTTTCTGATCCACCATACACACAGCGTTTTTTTCCAGACCTCTGTACCACATGCTCCCTCTGGGGTTCTCTTTCTCTCTCGCTCCCTTTCCTCTTTCCTTCTTAACTGATGTTTTGGGGTACATTCAGTCAGAAGCATCTTGGGTTGCTACAAAAGAGGGTGTCTCAAAACAAGCCAAGGCAGCTCGCTGCCTTAAAGGCTCATTAGGCGATATCAACAGCTGCTGCTATTGGACACATGGCATCATCCGAGGAGCAAAAGGACAGAAACTTGGTGCAGATGGCTCTTTCCTCTTTCAAGCAGCTTCCGACAAGGTGATTTGGCAAAACTCTTTGCTGAATGTTAAAAGGGAAAGTTGGTTTGTTTTCACCCCTTCACTTGGAATCTCACAAACAGCTTTAAAAAGTTAACACAGCAGTTAACACAAAGGCTAGGACAGCCTCTGATTACCACAGTTCCTGAGCTGTACACTTCTCCGTTTCATCTGCTCAAATAAAGACACCTTGCAGTTCGTTTGCACGGAACGTTCAAGCGCTTCTTGATTCAAAGCGGCTAAAGACATTCTTCCCTCATCACTTCCCTAAAACGGCTGATAGCCCTTTTTTATTTCCAAGATGGTGACCCTGAAAAGTTTGCAGCCCCCAAAGTATACAAATTTAGAGGGTAAAACTAATTTCAATACCGTCATAAACAATACAAGGTTAGCAACTAATCATAAAAACGGAATGCAGGAGGATTGGGCTGGCTTGGAGTAACACATATAGCGAGAGATGGCAAGAAGTAGACATCTGCTAGTGGACCTCTGGCCAATTTCCATTGGACCACCTAGCACAGATGTGGGGAACCTGCAGCTCTCATGGGTGCCCAAGGTGCGCGCCCCTTCAACCCTCCAAACAAGGCAATTATGATGGGGAGAATGGTGTGTGGGAAGGGCAACCCACTTTCTTTGTTATCAATTCACTCTTCCCTCACATAGCATCATTCAAGCTCCTTTGCCCCCTGGCCAAATGCTTACTGGAGCTGCATCGCCCAAATTCATCGCCCAAATGAACTGTAGCACAACCTATCTAGATCTCAGGCAAGTAGAACACTAGGTCTCTACTGAGCTTACCCAAGAGTCAAGGCAAATGTCATAGGGAGGGAGGCAAAGACTGTACACAACTGTAGCTAACAGTTGGCAAGAATCAAAAGATTCAAAAATTGCAACCCCTCCCAAAAATGCAAAAACAAAAACCTGCTGCCAGAATTGGTGCATTCTGCTGTGCCACTTCAGGATTTTACTGCTTCTCTCTTCCTCCTGCATAGGTAGACCAGGCCAAAGAAGACTATGGAGCCAAGAGAGGCGGTTTGTCTCCAGATACCAATTTCTGAGGGTGATCCAGAGAGGGGTGGGCTACAGTCATCATGCCCAGCCTATGAGCTTCCCAAGAGCCAGTGACTGACCACTGTTGAAAACAGAGTGCTGGGAAGGAACAACCTCTGGCCTGATCCAGGAAAGAAATTATTCAGTTCTTCAAGCAGGTTCCTCCAAGCCCAACACTGATGCAAGACCTCAGCAAGCGTGTGAGTGCCGCACAGCAAAACAAATGACAAGCTGAAGCTTCTCATTAAAAACAAACTTTTGCATACATTAATTTGATCGCATGCCTGTTTTGCATAACATTCGCTTCCCCTGCCTTTTTCACCTTCTTTCTGCTGTTGTTTAATTGCAAGCAAAACAAACCAGGTCTCTGATGTTACCTTCTGTCTCTAAATTGGAAGACTCGCCTGAAAGAGACATGTGGCAATTAAACAAGTGTTTATATTACACCTTGTTCTAGCTGACAGCAACAGAGCAGGAAGGCCACCCACGCACTCGCTGGGCATTTCTGCATCACATGCCATAAGAAGTGGAGGGGGAGAGATGAGCAGGAAGCCAAGCACAGCCCTTCAGCTGGACAGGAACTAGGTGTTCTCTCCTACCAGTGTTGCTCCAGGGTAATCCACATTGGAGACAGAACCTACAAGCTCACCATGCCAATCTCAGAGGCAAAGGAGACATTCTCCGCAAAACACATTCTTGTTAAAAACTGACGTGGGGAGTATATTAAGAGAGTCTCACTACTCTTGGAGTAGCATCCTCTCACACAAGCAGCAGAGACTACAAAATGCAAGTGTCTACGGTGTTGGCCATTCATTAAAAACAACACGATGGCACTCAGCCAACATTATAAATAGCCCGGTTTGTTCTGAAACTGACCTGCATCAAGAGCAGCCACTTCAATTTTCTGTCCCACAGCGCCAACTGCTACTGGCAGGAAAAATCTCTCAAGGCCCATTATAGAAGAATAAGGCAGGAGTTACTGTTATGCTAAGTACTTTATAGAGCAGGGGTCTGGCCAAATTTAGTTCTCTGCTGGGCCATTATCTAATTCAGTGTGTGTGTGTGTGTGTGTGTGTGTGTGTGTATTCACACAAACCTCCTCTGAAGTACATTATGCTGATACAAGAAAAAGCAACTCACTGAGACTTGAGCAGAGATCTGAATCAGGGTTTCCCACATCCTCACTGTTAATCCACAGCAATGTTTCTCAACCTTCTTCTGACCTTGTTTCCTTCCTGTGGCCTCCCTGTCTTACCAGTAGAAAGCTAGCTATTTAAATGTTTTGTTTGTAAATAGAACACACAAACACTGCTGCAGCCACGCACCTTGCCCTTGTCAAACGAGATGCAGACAGCTTGGTGCACGCAGCGGTGGAGTGTGGAAGTGGGAGGGAGAAGGAAGAGGAAGCGACGTTGCTGCAAAGTGCGCATGGCGATCCATCCACTGGGAAGCACGGTCACTTCTCTGTTCACTCTACTTCTCTGTTTTCTATTTTCTTCACTATTTTCTGTTTTCTTTTCTCGGTCACTCCTCTGTTTCCTTCACTTCTCATGTCCCTCTGTAATCCCCTAGTCTCATGCCTTGCCCCCCCCCCATTTATGTGATTTTCAACTGTGCCCCCCCTGGAATATCCTGGGGGGCCGAAGGAGCCATATGGCCCCCAGTTGAGAAATGCTGGCCTAGGGCACCGCAATGGTTCTCCACACCCTGTTCAATCAGAGCAGGGACTGCATGCTGGGTCTAGTTGCACTGCACCCATTTGGGAGCTTGGTTGAACTGGTTTCAAAATAGGCCTCATAAAAGGAATAAAATGGCTTTGGACGTCCCTGAAGCTTCAGGGTCTGCTATGATACCCAAAGATGTTGGGGCTAAGGGGCTAAGAGGACTCCAAGCTTACTCCATCCCCTTCTATTTCACACGGTGTCCTCTACACACTATCTCCCTTGGATAGGCCTTGATGTACTTCCAATGAGTACAGTGGGGAAAACTGGGGTCTGGGATACTTTCTTTATCCTAAATGAATCCAAAGAAAGCTGGTTAGTGTTTCAGACATACCATATTCTTAATCAGGCATTTTATTTTTAAAATTAATTTTGGACTGGGCAAAGTAGACACTGTCCATCATCTCTACCTAAAGCTACGTACATATTAGGAATTACTTCTATTTAACCAAAGCTAATATTCATTTATTCTTTTTCCATCATACTTGAAATACAGTGAGCTGAGAGCAGGAGAAACTGGTTTCCTCCCCTGAATGGGCCTTCATTTTTGTTTGCTTTAGTGAGCAGGAAAATATACCCCTTGTGCTTGTTCCTATGAATGGGAGTTACAGGTCAGAAGCATCTGGAGGGTCACAGGTTCAGGGGTTGGGCAGTGTGCAACTGCAGGGGCCTCAGTGAGTACCTGACATGGTGTCAGCCTGGGATCCCTTCACTGCTTACTGGATCGATCCTCCACTTAGTATTATCAAGAGGAAGGCTATGGTGTGCTTAGAAAGCAGAGAGAGAATTCTAAGATGTCCTCAGATGACTTTACTGAATTCGAGACCCTCTTTATGGGAAAAGGGAAGTATCAATCAATCAATCAATCAGTCAATATATTACTGTCAAGAAACCAAAGTTAAAAGTGTACAGCACACAAGAATCAGCATATGATATATGCATGAACAATACGGAATTAAGGCAGTGATTCACAAATCATTGCTATACAACACTCATATGCCTTTGTTTGTGTAAAGAGGTCCAGGATTGACAGATACGCTCCCATTCAAATTTCAAAGACGTAATCATGTTAGGCTTCTGCAGCAAAACCAACAAAAAGTCCTATGACACCTTATAACATCATTTGTTAGGTCTCTCAGGTGTCACAAGACTCTCAAGAGAGTGCAGCCAAAGGCAATGATCACATGAAATAAGGATTGGATCCTGTTTAAAGCCAACCAGTCTTGCCAATACAAAATACAGTTTTCCTTTCTAGATAGCCAACACTCACAAGAGTTAACTAGTTCATGTGCACCTCAATTAAAGAGGGTGCAGTTTAGCAAGCCTGGGATCTAAGAGAGGGCTCCGTGCTAGCTCTCAGGCAACACAGCACATCCACCTGGATATGAACGGCAAAGGATCCATATTTCTTTCTGGCTAAGGTTATATGGAAGGGTAATCTTCCTTTCATTATGTATAATTATGATCATTATGGGCAACTTGAAAGAAATTCAACCATAGTAGTTATTTACAACTGCACATATGGGGCTGATGGTTATGGCAGGCTACCAAATTTGCCGTAAAGCTGGCCAAGTTTGCTTTATTAATTCACATTGCTCCTCTATTATACATGCCTTTCAGAATTAGGCAGGCTTCTAAAAGCTCATCAGATCAGGGTGATTACGGCAATCTGGAAGCTGAAACATTGCACCAGCCTGCCCAAACCTGGCGGGGAGGCGGAGGAAATGCCTCTGCAGGAAAGAGACTGGAGGTGAAAAGGACTGGACCAGAGGGCAAGGGGACTGGCTTGGCTTGGCTTGGCTATCCATACGGCTGCCTCCCCAGGCCTTCCAACATTAAGAGATCTTACTAGAGTGCTTGTTGCACATAAATTTTGCACAGTAAATGCTCCTCAAACCAACAGTTCAAAGCGTGACTCTGCTGATCAGATACACACACTGGGTGTGAAATAACCATTTTTAAAAGGATAAAAATCGTTTGCATAAAATTTATTCCATTTATCTGGACATTTACAAGTTCCAGAGGGGGAAAAAACATGCAACTTGACAGAATGAGAGTGAAAGCTGGATTCCAAAGCCAAGTCTATTCCAGCTTTGACAATGACCTGTAGGACATGCGGTGGTCAAATAACCTTCCCTCTCTTTGCTCAGGTATTTCCAACTATACAATGAATACAGTTATTTTGACCTCTACAGTCAGGCACTGTAAGTGATGGAGACATACATTTATGTACAAACACAGCCATGATACACTCCTACTCCATGCATCCGGGAGTCTTTTCTTCCGTTTTTTACTTCTTTAAGACGGTTGACCAACCCACTTCTCAAGAGTTCTGCCTTCCATTGCAGCAGGTTGCTCTGTCCCCAGTTCCATCAGTGTGCTACTACCTCCAGCGCTGTGACTACTGCCAGAGCTTGGCAAGGAACTAGGGACAGGGGCAGTACAGCCACTCGGCACACTTTCATCTCCTTTTGAGCCCTCTAAAAAAATGAAAGGGAGGGGTGTTCTCTGTAGCATTTCAAGGTGTTTGCAAAACACCCGTCTTCCACCATTTTCACTCAGTCCTAAATTTCTGCCAGGCCCAGGTTTGAACCCCACTATATTTGCCAAATGCAGGGTTTGAATAACTAAGTAAGAACACCTTGGCCTCTTCCAACCAGAAGTATCAAACTGAGCTTCCTCAGCCCTGCAAGATCCTGAAGAACGTCCAGTACATTGGATTGTTCACTAGGAAGAGGATGTGATACTTTCCTCACAAGGTTGCTATGAGGACAAAGCCTTTCTCTTTTTTGTAGGAGGACCTTAAATGCAATATAAATGCCTTCTGCCAAGTAGAATCTATCCAGCACAATAGTAAACAATTAGATAATAGGAATTTTGGCTGGGCCGAGCCCTTTCTGAGGCACTTGAATGAATATTTTTCAAGTGATATTTATAAAGTGTGGAAACCTTTCAATATTTTCACCTTAAAGCCCTCACCTATAGAAAGGGACAGGAGCCTCTCTCCTTGGGAGCAAATCAAAGGACTCCATAGGCCCAGTGGGAGAAGGACCTTTGCTTCAAAAGGCATTTCAAGCATTTCGGAGCTGGTGCTTTGATTAATAAGCTTTCCCCTCCAGCAAAGAACCATGTCGCCGGCTTTCAGCGTTCCTCGGGATATTGCCATGTTTGTTTTGTCTGCATGAGATTTTCTTTTAAAATAAAAATGAAAAAAGAACAAAAATTAACCTAAAGTGGGGTGGGAGTGGGGGAGGTTGGGGGTTGGATAGAATCTCTCGGACACATTTATAAACCAAACTGTTTACTCAGTAAGTTGCCTTGACCTTCTCTCGTGCCACCATCCTGTTCTTTCCAGTCCCAAGCAACAGAAATTAAATTGATTCAGTCTATCAAGGCTCGGCATCTAAGTGATTAAAATTCAGCTAGGGGGGGGGGCTGGCTGGCTTGTGCTGCATCTAAGAAATACAAGCCCTTGTCACCGCATGTGATCCTACTAGTGCCGGATAAGGGACAAGGGGAGATATAAAACACACCTTGCCATTGTGTTTTATCACAGCACCATCTTTTTGCTAAGATGGGGCAGAGGGGACAGGGGACTGTTTGCTACAGAGGTTAGTGGCTCTTGGCACAAGCGGTGCGAGAGGAGTGGAGAGCTTTAACCAGAGAACTACTCTTTCATTAAAGGTAATCAACAGGGAGAAAGTGACCATTCCACCTTTACTGGGATACCCAAGCTGATTTGAACCACCACCACCCTTCTGTGTATCTCAACAATGGGTAGAGAGATGGCAACTGTGTACCAAATGGTTCCTCGCTGTACTGTGAACACACAACCAACTGGGAAGCTGGTTATCTGTATCGTATTAAAAAGAACACCTGAAGCCACTCCAAAATGCTCTGCAAAACGAAGCTAAGGAAAAATGTGTTGCGCACACAACACATCTTCCACATGGCACTTCTGACATTGGCACTTGATAACTCTACCTTCTTTCAATGGCCAACCACCACAGTGTCAGTCCTCCTCAGTACTGCTTTGAGCCACAGGCAGCTGCCAAGTGGGAATCAGGAGCCAGGAACTGGGAAACCAGAGATCAGAACTGGAGAGCATGGCAACACTCAGGCAATACTATCATTGCTTAGGCAGAGTCCCAGTCTAAACAGGAGGCATGGCCAATGGCCACGAAAGATGGGAACTGTATTTCAGCAACATCTGAAGAACCACATCTGTAGCCAAGGTGGCTGACCACATAGTTGACATGCACAGAATCAGAGCTTCTCAATTCAAGCCCAACCAGCTCCTAAAACATACTACCTTGAAGCTTGTTTCTGCTTTCATCATACTGATGGTGCTTTCCAAGGTAACACAGGCAAATCTTTAAAAGATTTGCTGGACCAATCACAACAGTACTCTTTTGAAAATGCTCAAATCCTCTGCAAGTTAACTGTTTAAAATGTCATTAACATTAAAAAAGTTTTGCTTACAAAATCTTGCGGAGGGTCCAACAAGCGTACAGCTTCCTGCATGCCACACAGGTCCTCCAGCAAATGTCTGACACATCACAAGTAGACTGGGTAGCTTCATGCAGATGTTAAAGAGAATGAGGGACAGGATAATACCCTCTGAAAATCCACACATGCCAAGGAGCCAGCTGTGATGCCTCAGTACCACCTTCTGGAACTGGCCACAAATGCCTAAATGCAGACAATATATAATACAGGTAGTCCAACTAGAATAGCATCATGGTGGATAATAACAAAAGTATCTGAGGGTGCAGGAGAAACAACAGGGTCTCTCACTTCCCCCTGTATCTTTTAAAACCCCTAAGTGTATTAATAATGAGAAAAGACTATTGCAGTGAAGTGGCATTAAACTGCAGCACCATCCAGGAGACATCAGTCAGGCAAACAAGTAGTAAATTCAGGTTCAGCCTTTTCTACACAGAGGTTATAGGCACAAAACCCCAAAGGGGCAGGTTCACTGTTCTACCCTTTAATAGTTTCACTCCCTCTGAAATTTGTTTTCTGCTGCTTCTACATGCCTTTATTTTTGAGCTTTAATGTTGTGGTGTTTTTATTAATTTTACTTTTAAATATGCCATTGTTTTTGAAGAGCACACACACACACACACACACCTCTTAGACACTAACATATACAGACAGACCATTTTTTTAAAAAACGGCCTGGAAACAGTTCAGATCCTGCAGAAAGCTGTTTCCTGCATTTCTTGCACTGCGAGTGTTTTGACCTGACCTGACCTCACCCAACTGCATCAAAAGAACCTCAACTAAGTAGGCCATTTCTCACAGAAGGGAGTAAAGTCGAGGGGAAGTAGAGAGAATTAAGAGCTGCCTTCCCCTCAACAACACTCCACAGTTGACAGGGGAGTCTTTTAAAAAAAAACCTGTAATCGTTTTAGCAGATATAAAATGCTGTAGTGAAGAAAGGTACGCATGTTCTAGGATAACCCACAAATCCAACTATTCAAAAGTCAAATAAGCACATCAGGGTAGGTAGGTGGGAGGCTGAAGAGGCAAGTTTTGCTGTACTGAATTTGGCTTGAAATTACCAATCTATGCAGCAGAATAGAGATGGGGATAAATTTGTTCTGTTTGCTTCCCAAACAAATTCATGCTTCCCAAACCAATACATACATGAACCAAAATGTAGCTACGGTATATTCTGCTAAATTCACCCTTCTCCAAATTCTGTGCTATGGCTCTCCAGCAAAAAAAAAAACAAGTACAAAAAGGCATTAAGTGTACACAAAAATATGTATCAGTGTATCAGTGAAAATAATTCACAAAAATGGATTATAATATTAGGGGAGGGAACTGCTTATAAAATTGTGCACACAGAAATGCATAAATTGACAAATTTGTCCATCCCTAGAGCAGATTTAAACTCACTTGATTAAAAAGGTATGGAGAGCTGCCTATCAATGAAACTAAAAGCTGGTACATCATTTAAAGTGGTTATTCGACATACATCTGTTTTCCATAACCATATTTCTCGCCTGGGGCTAAAGGCACATGATGCAGAAAAAATTCTGAAGCTAAACAGGTCTGGATCTGGTCAGTGCTAGGATGGGAAGGCGGCTTGGGAACTCCATGAACAGTATGGTGCAAGAAAAGCCAATATATATACAGTGGTGCCTCTACTTACGAATAACTCGACTTACGAATGTTTCTACTTATGAATGGAGCTCTATCCGCCATCTTGGATGCGGTTTAGATAGGATTCTTTCCACTTGCGAATTTTTAGATAGGGTTGCTTCTACTTACGAATTTTTTCTCCTAATGCATTCCTATGGGATTCGACTTACAATTTTTTTCAACTTACGAATGTGCGTTCGGAACGCATTAAATTCGTAAGTAGAGGTACCACTGTATATTACAATTAATCTTTTTAGTTAGTTAGTTAGTTAGTTAGTTAAAGTTATAACAAAATAAACTATCTGGTAAGCCAAAAAGTCACAAGGAAACAGAACAAAAGCAAGATGTGCTAACAGGCAGTCTTCATGCTTACTAGAGCAAATCTCGTTTTTGATGTTAAGTAAATCTCAGTACACTCCTGAGACTTGAAGCCATTTTATATATTCAGCAGGATCAAATGGAAAGACTGCTCCAGAGCTGGCTGGACAATTTCAGATACAAAACCCCACGTACGGCTTGTAGTCATACAGCCTTGTAAATGCTTTGCAAATGCTGCCGTATGAACTTAGGTTGCATTGGTCCAGGACCATAATTAGGGAGCCTCTTAATGAGAACAATGCACTGGTGAGGTCAGGTAGTGAGCAGATCAGTACTACTTCTGTGCAGCTCTCACATTCAACAGCAGTTGCTTGAAGCAAGAAGTTTAATACAGCTGGAACTTGCTGGAGCCTTATGTCAAAGACACCTGTTGCAGCCAAATAACCACCACATTTACCGTACGAATTAGGAAGGACCAGTGTTCAAGAGAGCCGATTCCCTATTCCTCTCCTGCAATCAGGGGAAATGCACAGGGTCAAAGCGAGGAGAAGTTTAGGTGTCACAGCTGAGAAACACAGGCTGCTCTTAGAATAATTTAGAAAAAAAGAAAAAGAAAACAGCAGGAAGACAAATTTTCATTGGAACTGTTACTGGTGTGACAGACTATTCTCTTGGCAGAAGAATTCTAAGGTTTCTGGGAGAAATGGAAAGGTTAATTTTTACTCTTTGGAGATTACAAGAACACATGAGCACGAGAGAAAATTTAGAACATTAATGAGAGCAAAAGCAATTATATCACCTCTCACTGCCACTCATATATTTCAGATTAAAGCAGTAGGGATGGTTTCACTATACTTAACCAATGGAAACAAAAACAAGAGCCTCCTAATAATAGCTGAGCCACAGGAAAGGTAAAAAGAGATGAATGAAAGAGCACTTAAAAGAATCAATGTGAGCCTTAATGCCCTCCCCTTGAAATTCCCTGTGTGGAAAGACCACCAGCATCCTGGGGAATGCACAACCTTCAGCACAAGTGGCACAAGGTCACATCAGCGGTGGGAACGCTCTTCCTCAGAAAGGAGCGGCTCAGCCTGACAATGTCTCAGGCGTGACTGATAGTCAGGAACTCACAGCATTAAAAGACAAGGTCAAATTCCAGAGCGTCAGAAACCAAACCAAAATAATAAAAATAAGTGACTGCCTAGTTTGTGTTGATTCACTTTGCATCTACAATCATGGTGCATTTAATCTCTCGCTGCCTTTTTCTTCTTCCTCTGACACAATCAGCTCCTCGGGAGCCAAGGAGGGGCCAGTGGAGACCCATTGGAGTAAACGAATCCAGATTTTATGAACTGCTGGCAGCCAAATACTCCCACAGTATGGCCTATTATTAGATCACTTGCCCTACGTGGAAAAGGTTTCTTAAACGGCAGAGAGAAATAAATGGGCAAATGTGACGCTGGAGTTAAAGTGGGTCTGCCAAGTGCACGCAGCAGTAATCCATAATAAGATGCAAATAGAAGAAAGAACATATATACTAGATCTCCTAAGACACATCTTTGGTTAAAACCTGAAAAATTTAACAGTGAGTAATTTTCTGTCTGCAAAGTTCTTTATCACAAAAACAAAGCAAAGCAATATACAGTAAACCTATCCTGCCCAAATTGCAGAATCCATGTTCCAGCCATACATAAATTAAGTAAAGATACTATTTCATTAATACTGTTCTACTTAGTACATACCGGTACATGTGATTATGCCAGACAAAAATTAGCTGTCATTGGTTTTAAGTGGAGATGGGCAAGAACACACACACACACAAAAATCACACACTTTAGCACAAATTAAAAGTTAGATCTAGACAAATGGCTGACATATCCTTGTGTGCGTGGGAGAAGTGACTTATTTGAATGCTCTAAAACACCACAACCAATTATGGGGAATAGTCTCTTTCCTGTTCAACATCTTCACTCAGTTTTGGGTCCTTCTTGGTCTCTTTCCTCCTTATACCCCACCCCACCCCCAGCCAAGATGCAGATGGGGATAAAAGGGTTTATTATTGTGCTGCCTAAATTATGTGACAGCATAAAAATCAGGTTTATCTACCCTTTTTAAGAAGGCTCTTAAGAGCATTTTATTTTGGTGAACGTTCTTTAATCGGACACACACACCCTAGACAATGCCTCCCCCTTTTCTTTTCCCTGTTCCTGGTGTATTTTATTGTGCTTTCTCACAGCTACAGTGCATAACTTGCTGCTCTTTTCAAAACTGTACTCCCCCCCCCCACATTTATATGCTGTATACCATCCTGAGTTTGCCGTTAGCATAAAAAGTAGGGTACATAATTGCCAACATAAATAAATACATAAATTATACAAACCTATGATCACATCTATGGGACTTGTTCTCTCAAACACTGCATCAATGTGTCTCCCCCTAAAAGCACCAGAGGACCTGATCTGGAAAATCTTGGCAACAAGCAACAGAGTTGCTTGCTCTGAGGTAGTAAGGAAATTGTTTAGCTGCATAGATTTTTATTATTATTATTAAATTTGTATGCCACCCTTCACCTGTAGATCTCAGAGCAGTTCACAAATGCCAGCAGTCAACCTTCCTTCCCCCATATATTCTGAAGAATTATTATTATTATTATTATTTTGGCTATTTGGAATAGAAAACAACTGAACCCATAAGCAACTCTTAAAGACTGGTGTAAGTAACGATGGCTTTGTTAAAATTATAGATCCAAAACACCACCATCTAGTTATTTTCACACAGTAGGTAGGGTGGAGCTATCGGACCACAAACAGCATGGCCCACTGAAAATACGATGCCACAAAGGGTTAAGTGACCACGCCATAGGGCTGTGCTCAGTACTGTTGAATGTAAATCCCTTCCAACCCCTTCTATCTGATGTCATGTCAGAGCACAAATAATCCTGGCTCAGAATGCTCTAAAACCCGGTTTTTGAATAGGGCTGTCACCTGATTAAAGGGAGCTCGGCTGATAAATTTGTAATGAATTTTACTCTGCTAATTAACTCTATGAATTATATCTGTATATAAATAAAAAATGCTGCCAGCAAGCAGGTGTTACAGAAGGCCTTGTCTAAGAAGAGGCATTCCCTCCAGTGAGAGGAGGGAGAATTCTTTTTCAAAGATGGCAGGTGCAGGTTTTATGAGTACTCACACTGAAAATACTAGTGTTTGGGGGGCAATGATGGACCCGTGTGTGTGTGTGTTGGGGAAGAGAGTTCACATGTGAAAGGAAAGGAAACAGGGAGGGTTCAAAGGAACTATGACCTGCCACCCTAAGAAAAGGGGCTTTGCACGGCTCATACAAAAACAGAAGCTCCCAAATGCCACATTGCACATGTCATTTAACCCTACAGGCAAAAGTCTTCTCACCAGCAGATCCTGGTAGCCAAAACAGTGGTACCTCTACTTACGAATAACTCTACTTACGAATGTTTCTACTTATGAATGGAGCTCCGTCCGCCATCTTGGATGCAGTTTAGATAGGATTTTTCCTACTTACGAATTTTTAGATAGGGTTACTTCTACTTACGATTTTTTTCTCCCAATGCATTCCTATGGGATTCGGCTTACCATTTTTTTCGACTTACGAATGTGCATTCGGAACGCATTAAATTCGTAAGTAGAGGTACCACTGTAGATCCTTTCTGCTTTCAGCATGCATACTTGTCCCTGCTTTGCTCACTTTTAAGCAGAATTGAGCAGGGCAACACCTGGAGCTCAACACTCCGCTGTGTTAATGGGAAAGCACAAAGGATGTTGGTTGCCTTCCAGGAGCTCATGCCTCTGTGCAGAGCTGCTAAGCCCCCCCCTTCCCCTTGCGGAGGGTTACTTCACCTGATAAACAATGTATCTATAAATATACCCACAAACACATTGGCACTTCTGCTAGTTCAAGTTTGCATTATCATCAACTATCTCCTGGGAGTGTCGGGCCACAGAAACAACCAGCTGGTGCACCACAATGATTGCCCCTTCAGGAGAAGCATATAATAAAACCTGAAAGCTGCAATATGAACTTCGCACATACTTGTCCTTTTGGTTTATTCATCAGAAATAATTATCAGTAACAGACATTCAGAGCAGCACATTCTTTATGATGGGCATTAACATTTAGCCCGTCTCCATAATTATAATGCTGCAAGCTAAAGGAGGTGCACCAGCCTCCCCAATTAAACCAACTCTACTCAGGAAAAAACTCACGTTCTCCACTGAAATGACATCATAATTTTTCCCACTTACCTTAGTGTAGTAGTGGTTAAAAGATGAGGTCCTGAGTCCCCAATCTCACAGGAGTATTGTTACTTGCTGTTCTGTCTTCAGCGAGCCATTCTCTCTCAGGCGAAGCCCACCATTTTTAATACTGCAATAGCAAAGGCTTTGCAATCCAGGATTGTTCTAAGGATTAGCGATATAATGTGAAGCACCAAAGCCTTGTGCACACACAAATGTATTTCATCTAAACATATAGATGCTATTTTGCTCTTCTTCATAATGACTGACAGCCTTTCTCCATGTATGCCTCTCATCCAATAGAAGACAGGTTTCAATGTTGGAGAGGACAGTTTCAACCAGGGCACCTAAGTTAATTAATATCCTCCCCAAGGAAGTCTGTGGGGCACCTACATTGTTAATCTTTAGGTACCAGGCAAAACAACAGCACATTTTTATTGAGATTTGGCTGGCTGATATTGTTATATTATCCACTGATAGTATTGTTTGTGATGTGCCTTGTTGAATTGTCATGCCATAATACCCTTGTAAATCATCTTGAAATCGAGTAGGTTGAAGGGCAATGCATAAAGTATTTTAAAATAAATAAATAAAACACCTCTTCCTGCAGCTGACAGCACGGATGGCACCACAACAAATTGATTGAGGCTTTGGGGGGTTTGCGAGGGGCCAGGCAGAAACATGAAGGGCAACGGAGGACATGCCCATGGCCTGCAGTTCTCCCTCCCTAATGTACTACAATGCAAAAATGGTGTCACCAGCTCTTTGGATCAATATCTATTTATGGGCCAAGAAATTACATGTATGGTGACCTCGGCCATCAGTGACACATTCTTCAGCCGCATCTGAGTCACCCGAGGCCCATAAACAAGCTTCCCAAAATAGGTCCTGTTTACTAGAGTTAAAACCCAGGCACTTGAACAAAAAGCCTGCATTGAAATGGGGGGGGGAGAGAGTGTGGGAGGGGGAGCCCTGAAAAGCAAGATTCAAAAGTGAAGCGTTGCAAGATTACTGAACAGGGCCTATTAGGTGGCACCAAATTGCTATCTCTGTTTTCAAACGATATAAAAAAAACAAAGCAACTTCTGATGTTAAGAGAGCTGTGTGTGTTCTTTATAACCATTACCAACATCACAAATAGCCTTCTTGTCCTAAGGATGATGCCAAAGCATCCTTTGTGATTCACAGGTTGCAAAACATACACATATATAACCATGGGTCATAAGGATCACTCACAGGAGGAGCTGGAAGTAATTGCTTAGAAAGTAGTGTTAAACAAAGGGTTGAAACCACAGAATTGCTGAAGAGGGAACATTAAAAATGTCAGCATGGATGAAAGACATTCACCAGGGCTTACTGTCGAGAAGCTACTGGCCTGCAGATGTCTTAAAGGGTACTTGGCTAATGGGATCAACATTACTGTTTTTGATATAAATTATATTTCGGAAGCAAACAACACAACAAAAAAAGTTCAAACTATTCTTTTATAGTAATAGTCTCCAGTTGAGCATAATCACCAAAGCTACAAGTGATAAGATTGCCAAAACTAAGCAAACATCTGTGAGATGAATTCATCTCCGAGGGGAAGCCAACAGCTTGTTATCATTAAGGAGGCGGTGCGCTCTCTGCATTTGAACTGCAGGCCCCCTTGTTACGGCTTTTGGAGAGGCAATTGCACCAGATGTTGGCAACTATCTTCAGATGGACGACAGGCACCTGCTGTGGAGGGTGGAGGACTTAAGTTTTCACTGCCCTTTTTGGGGAGTCCATTCTGGAAAACAAGGCAGTAGTTGACCCTCTGTACAATGGGGAAAGAGTGTATTTATGAAGAAAATTCAGTATGTACTTTCCAATTGTTCAAAGTATTCTGCTTAGCCTTCCTATTTTTTAAATAAGATTCAATAGGGTTCAGTCTTGGGAGGCAATATCTCCTCCCACTTGAACCCAAGAACTCTAGGCTTATCTAGGGAAGCTGAAAGAATTAATATTTCTCAGGTGTTATCCAGACAGAGGTGGAAGCTCCAAATTACCTAAATTTACTCTTTAAAGTGGATTTTAGTCATAACATAGATGGTAAAACCTGACTTCTGTAGCTTATGTTGTTCTGTGTGTACTAATTACACAGCCAATATTACAATGAAATATCACAAGTGTTTGGAGTATGCCAGGCACCCCCAAACTGTGGCCCTCCAGATGTTTTGGCCTACAACTCCCATGATCCCTAGCTAACAAGACTAGTGGGTCAGGGACGATGGGAACTGTAGTCCAAAACATCTGGAGGGCCAAAGTTTGGGGATGCCTGGAGTATGCAATCCCAACCCCATGCCCTCTGAACTTCTGCAGATGTTTCACCCAATGAGGACCCTCGAAATTTGCTTCACATTTTGCCTGAGAAAAAAATTCCAGTGACCTCCCTAGAAGAAGTTACTGGTGAATCATGCCCACTGTGATCTTATCAGCAATTAATAACAAGACAGTCAATAGCAAAGGGCACATGTCCCTTTTTACTTTACATTTGGTACTTTACATTTGGTACTGTAACTTGAAAAATAAAAAAGGAAAGAATACTTAACCCTTAAGCTGATTCCACTGCATGCTGTTGAAAAAATTAAGTGTTCGCCTCTGGCAGGGAATACAACCCCATCAGCTTCAGCTCATCCCAAGATCAAGGGGCTTACAAGGTCTATTTTGAAATAAACATCATGTTTGACACAAAATCATGATCTTCACTGTGCTAGTGCAGCTTTGAAATCAAAGCCCTGCTAGCGGGAATAGATTTTTCGCTTCTCTTATTGTTTCACCTGTGGAACATTTCTTTCAGGCATCAAGCAAGACTGTAAAATAACCTATTGCAAATCTTCAGCTTGTGAAAACAAGACAATGCGCCATACTTTAAATAAGCACAAGGTAAGCGACTTTCAGGCTAAACCTCTAGGATCTTCAATCAGTTATCTGAAGATGCCAACACAATTCCATTTAGATATACTCCAGTATATGGCATACAGAGATATTGGAGCCAGCCATTTTCACAGTGTAGTTTGAACTCTGAAACAGCCTGGTTCATCATCAAACAGGCTACTACCACGTCCTAGATCTGGGTGGAAAATGCACAGCAACAAAACTGTCATGTTGTTTTGTATGAAGAGCACATTTAGCTTCCCTAAAAAGCTAAATATTAGTATGCCGTAACCATACCCCAAAACTGTTTTATTTCAAGGCAATGTACCTTGTAGGGGAGGGAATTTAAGGGAAAGTAGGTGCAGAAAATTATGCTTAGCCCTTTCCCTGACTGAGAGTAAACATGCATCGGGGAACCCAAAGGAATACAAACTGACTGATAGTAGTAGCTGCAGAAAAGACAAAAGGCAGTATTTCTTCACACAACATACCAGTGCAACTGCTTAAAATGAGGGTTATATGAGTTCTAAATGAAATCTCAGCCAGTAATCTGGCTGCTGCATTTTTGATCAGTTGATGCTTCTCTGTTGTTTTCAAGTGCAGCCCCACTGAGAATGCATTGCAATAATCCAATACAGGAGCTAGGAGTGCATGGAGCATAGTGGCCAAACTAAAAGTGGCCAGAGCTGGAAAAAGGCACTCCTAGCCACTAAATACACCAGAGCCTCCAGTAATAACGTTGGATCCATGAGTAGCCCAGACTACAGACTTGCTCCTCCTGGGGACCGCAACCCTGTGCAGAACCGGCCATCTCCCAAGCTCTTTGTCAATTCTCAGTCAAGAGCACTCAGGACCTGTGACATCCCTGTCTTATCAGGATTCTGCTTCTATTTATTGGCCCACATCCAACTCCAGCACTTCTCCTGGATGGAACAGAGAGACAGAACCTGGTGTCCCATTTTATTCTAAAACTCATGAGGATCGCTCCCCGCAGCTTCAAACAGATGTAAAATCTAGCATGCAGGACTTGCCATCTACTTCCCGAAGCCGCTCCCAAAGAAGAGGGTGGTCAATGGATAAAAGGACATGGGAAAGTCAACAAAAATGTCAAGTAGGGCAACCAAAACCATTTCAGGGCCATAACCAGTCCTGAAACCAGACAGAAATAGGTCCAGGTGTTATCATCTGTGAGTTATAGTCCAGCAGCATCTGGGGGGGGCACATTCTCCTTATACCTCACTACACTATACGAACCCAAACATTTCTTGCCTGCCTCTCTTTCAGCATGGAGTTAGGAGAGAAATGTTAATACATCCACACCTTCAGGGGAAAGGATATGTGAATTTTAGGCCTATAAAATACAGTGGTACCTTGGGTTAAGAACTTAAACTGTTCTTAACCTGAGGTACAGTACCACTTTAGCTAATGGGGTCTTCTGCTGTCGCACGATTTCTGTTCTCATCCTGAGGTAAAAGTTCTTAACCCGAGGTACTATTTCTGGGTTAGCGGAGTCTGTAACCTGAAGCGTCTGTAACCAGAGGTACCACTATATGCCAAAACACCACCTCCCGAACAAACCCCTCTTTCAAAAACCAAAAGAGACATGTCCAAAAGTAATTTGAATCTACCGGCGCCGTTAACTGCTATTAAGCGCAAATGCAACTTCAGGAAAGGCCACATGCACTGACTGGAACACTCCAGCATGACTGTGTGCATTGCAGACTTGTTTCAGATTAAGAGAAAGCTAATCCACCTTCTCTTTAGACTACCCTGATCGGTTTTCTATTTGAGCTACTTTATCCTTGTCTCCATTTTCATATGAACGATCCTATCAGCATACAATTAATCATGTTTTTTTAAAGCATGCAATTTATAGGTATCTGTGCATTTCTGTCATGATTATTAGCACAGGTAGTAGCAGTGTGGAGTTCCAGAATTGGGATGGGGGGTTTGTGTACCCCCCCTTACCTGTGGGCCCCCCGTACTTGCCACTGTTCACACTGGCCATTCTCTCTCCAACCTCTCACTACTGCCCAGAAAGAGAGGCAAGTGGAGGTTGCTGCTGCTCCTCTCTGCACATGCTCAGTTACAGAGCATCTGCTCTGCTAGCCGAAAGTCATCTCTCCTCCCCCTGCCACCTCTATTTAGCTAAATTTTGTGGCAACTTTGGCAAACCCACTATTTTTCTGTAGGTCTATATGTACTGTGCATGTGCTGGGTGCCTCTCTCACATCCCACTGAGAAATGTTAAATCTCTAGGCATACTCAGATAAAAGGGAGGAAAGGCTTGCATCACAGCTCACGTTTTCTTGGCTGTTGGTGCCTTTCTTGTTCTGACAGATTTGTGGAAGGAAACCCAGTGACCAAGACTTCAGAGTTAGCTAGGCATGGCTTTTCTCTTACAAACCCTCATGGGGGTGGTGTGTGCTGCTGTGACACATCCCCTAACCATCTTATCATAAAGCCACTGAAGAGACAGAGACATAAAAATACAACAAATGCTCAAAAGGGGAATGAAATCTGCCAGAGAGACTGGCTGGTCCCCCAAATGGAGCCATGTGGTTGATGCACTACATCCTGGGTCCACAAGAGAGGAGATAATGTTTGCAATTGCCTAAAAGCCTTCTAGCCTTAGACAATAGCATTGACTGTATATATAAAGGCACTTGAACAGGTCATAAGTGACCGATTTACGGCCATTTGCTTGCATGTAGGAAAAAGTGTCATTATACCCATTTCCCGCAGTACAGTGCTTTTTATCCACACCCCTCTCCTTACAGCCAAGGAACACTCATCTCTCAGGGATATTCTAAATGCTTCCCAGCTCTTCTGAGTATTCAGACCCCCAAAATGGTCTGCTTAAAAAAAAAGAAAAAAACAGTAACAAGCACTTTACTCAGGATGTTAACATTTTTTTGGTACGGTGACAACAATGTTTTGTGTCATTATCCAACACAATGCATTATTTGACAAGAGTCTTCCTTCCTCTCTTGCCCTTAAAAAAAGTCTTATTTCTTGAAAAAGTTTAAAGCAGGATGTATCAGATTTTATTTTAGTGCCTTCAACTCTGGAGTTCCGATTGACAAGGAGGAATCTCAGCCTCTGGACATTTTACAGCACCATGCAAATTCACTTTTGCCCCATCTGGCTCATGTGAATTTCAGAGCTAAGCATGGCAAAGGTAGCCTGGAGCCAAAATGAACAGGACTCCTAGTTGCCACGAAGCTTTTTTACAGGGTTAAGGAGTGCCACATCGTCTCATCTGACCTACTGGCATAAGGAAGCTCCCTTGATTCTGTCTAAGCTTCAAAATAGACTGGATTCACCCACCATGATCCTACTGCCACTCTTGGGCACATCTCTGGTTATGTTCCCAAATCCCAAAATGCCTCTCATACTGGTAAGAAAGATCCACCAGAGGAGGACAAGGGAGGTGATGGCAGAAATGGTTAAAACCCATTCCTTAAAGGTAATACGTATGTAAATATTGCCTTCTAAAGTTGACTGGCATAATTTTGTTTCAAAGTGGGTTTCTTTTCTAAGTTAACTGGACAATATACACCCAGAGTCAAAGTAGGACAATAAAATGAGATGCAAGTTTTTGTCTCCAGCCGGCTTCTGTAGGCACAGTGGAGATTAGCAACAGCCATGCAAAAATGCACCAACATATTTTCTCCAATACATATTAAAATCTTTTGGGTACTCTGATTATTACATATTCAGATTAAGTCAAGACCTGACCTTCTATTACTCTGAATGCAACTAATTTACAAATATAGTGTCTTGAAATGCAGCACTGAAAATTGTAACAGGCTAACGAGTAGTCAAATTTTTGACAAAGATTTCTGAATAGAGGAACATTTTTTTTTAAAAAAAAGCTTCAGTGTACCCTACTGACTAAAAAAAAAATCTACATTTCAATGTGTAGCAGAGGAAATGTGCCAGTCTATCTGCCTGCCCATGCTAGAATAAATAACCCTTCACTTCTAGAAGGATCACAACCCTTCTCACCAACTGGCATCAGGCTGAAGCCAAGGTTAGGAGGTTGCACTGCCAAATTCCTCTAAAATGAACCCATGGAGAGAATGCTGCCTTTTCTCATGCTAACAATCCTATTATCATGACATCTTCAGAGGCCCATGGGGCCTCAGGGAAAAATAAACCTTGGAGTGTTTAATACTCCAATGGATCATTAACTTGTTCACACCCAGACATCCATGCCAAAAGAGGCAGAGATCTCCTGTCTGGATGGGGTGATATTTCCACAGCTGTCAAAAGAGAAGGACTTGAAAAAAGCAACTAATAGTGTGACTTCTATCACTCTTTTGGGACATTCCTCAACACCAGGGATTCTTGCAGATTGCAGCATATATACAATTTGAAAACACACAAGCACATTCGCTGGGTTAAACAGGCCATTGCTGGCTCCTTGCTTTGTATCCAAATGTGTGATGTATTAAAAACATTAACAACAGGCTAGTACATCTTTATTTTCTTTGGAGATTACAGCACACTTTGGCATTCACTCTACTATTCTTGCAACATAAAACCCAAGCTATGCTCAGGCACACCTAAAGCAACAGCAAGTTTAATCCTTTGTTTCTTTTCTGTTTAAGATTCAAAGCACTGAGGAAGGACCTAAAGAGACAAAGTTTAGAGAGGCAGTATGATGCACTGGTTAGTGTGTTGGACTAGGATCTGAGAGACCAGGGTTCAAATTCCCACTCAGCCATGTGGGCCAGTGACTCATTCTCAGCCTAACCTATCTCACCTGGCTGTTGTGAAGATAAAAATGGGGAAGAGGAAAACTATACACACCAGTCTGAGCTCCTTAGAGGAAAAGTGAGATATAAGTGCAATCCATCCATCCATCCTTTCCTGCCTTATCTGCGGATGTGATCAGACACCTACTTCTCCTAACAGCAACAGTCTCTTCCTGCATTCGCCTCACCTGTAGAGACTTCAGTAGGAAGCAAACCACTGCCATTCCTCTCCGAAAAGAAAATGAGTGGCTATCCCATGCTTCTTTGCACCCAGTAAGAAGAAAGATCTGCCTCCAAAAGGGACATTCTACTCAACTACCATTATTTAAGGTCAGGAGGACAGAGGTAGATCTGCTCTACACCAGCAAACAAGCAATAGTTTTTCAAGCAGCCCAGGGGCACAGAAAAACGGAGCCTATGTGGCAGAGAGTGTATCAAAATGACTGAAGAGGCTTCTGTTCAAATTCCCTACTACTTGATCATGAAGCTCATTTTGGGCAAATCACCCAGCCCAATAGTGCTGTGATGATAAAATGGGGGTATATTACCAAAATGCAAGTGAAGGAATGTAGTCATAATGAATTAACACTGAGGCACTGCTGGCCAAGCACCCTTTGCTCAAGACTTTAAACAATTTAACTGGGTGCTAAATTTCATCCCACCTTCAATCTCTCACTTTGGGATAGGAAGGGGGAGGGGGGAAAGAGACACTGGAAAGCCTTGTCCACTTGAGGATTTTTATTTTTTATTTTTTTAAGGCAGGCACATAGCAAACTTAAGATGCCTTGCCTGGCTACTTTTCAAGAGATGCCTGAAGTCCAAGAATAAGAACAAATGCTTAAGGAGTCTTTTATTGAGTCTTAAAACATCCTTGATCTTTTAAAAGAGATAATGTAACACAGGTATTTTATTTTATTTTATTTTATTACTACTTTTACCATTACACAGAGAGAACAGAAAAAAGTGCATTGATGTACTAAGTTGGCTTGACACATGCATCACTACTTCTGAGACACAGATCAGAAAAGTTCAGGCAGCTACAACACACTTTTTACATTCCCACCATCTTGCTTACACATGGTGAAAAATAATATTGTACACCTTGCAATTCAGAAGACTGCAGCTGCAAAAGCTGAACACAGCCCTTCTCCAATAAGATTCTGCATGACTGGAGCAACAAACAAAAAATTAAACAGCCCTGAAACTCCAGCTACTTTTAGCATTCCTAATGTGCAGTGGCTTAACCTTTGTCTGCCCAAAATGGCATGTATGACCTAAATATTCGGGTATAGCATCCCAGTGCTTGAGATCAGCAACTTCCAAGTACTTGTAAGGTGAAAAGTAGCTTAGAAGCAAAAAAAAAAAAAAGAGTTAACATTTCACAAAGAAGGGCTGCATCTTGACACAAACCCAGGAGGACATGGGAAACAGGGCAGCTGAGGTATATAAAGGCCTGATTGTAGCAGCCCACTGGATTGGAAATGACTTGTAAGCCTAATGAAACAAAACTTTTGGCAGTAAAACAGAATGAAAGGAATGAGACAATAAAAAGACAGGAACAAAGGGAGCAGAGTTGTTTCAGCTTAGCAAAATAAGCTCACTTTGTTGTTGGAAAAAGCCAAAGCCGATTAGGATAAACCAGTGACTAAGCATAAGTCTTCCCAACTAATTACACAGCTCACCATATAAAGTATAAATTGCAAGTCTCCAAAAATAAGGACTGGGTTACTTTCACAGGACTTCTGGAAAGCAAGTGGTACCTACAAAGGGGTGGGGTGAGGAAAAATAGCAATTCCTTTTATTAGCAGCAGCTTACAGCTTTTAAAGGTCTTAGGATGTTTTAAGTGTAAGCTTTAATCAAGTTTGGAGAGGCTGGCAACTTTTTTATTGCAATATATTACACACACACACACATACACATACATACACACACACACACACACACACACACACACACACACACGGATATATGCAAATTTTAAGTGCTTCTGTGTATTCTAGTTGACATATAGAGGTAAAAGCGGGGAAGTCAGAGTAAAATCAGAGATTCTCAGTTTTATCCAGGGTCTTCCCATAGATTCCTTGCACAATAGAGGCTATACCCATGCTGTATCTGAAACCGCAGCTCTCAAATAAAATGAGCAATCCAGTTACTCCAGGTACTTTATCAACATGGAAGGTGAGCTGCATTTCAGTTTCATGTCAGTTTCTCTCCCAAATGGCAAAAGCAAATAATGATGATGATGACGACGACGAAGATCTTAGGCCAGAGATATGGCATTCCAAGTCAATAAAAAGAGAATGTCTAAAGAGGTCCCAACTCGAAGGTCACAATCCAGCTCATTTCAGCAAGACTTACTTATACCAGTACATAATGGAGCTGTGGACTGAGGATTGTATCCAATTAAGTTTTACTCAGACTACACTGAATGAAATTAATGGACCTGTTAAAGGTAAAGGGACCCCTGACCATTAGGTCCTGTCGTGACTGACTCTGGGGTTGCGCGCTCATCTCGCATTATTGGCCGAGGGAGCCGGCGTATAGCTTCCAGGCCATGTGGCCAGCATGACAAAACCGCTTCTGGCAAACCAGAGCAGCACATGGAAACGCCGTTTACCTTCCCGCTATATTTATCTACTTGCATTTTGATGTGCTTTCGAATTGCTAGGTTGGCAGGAGCTGGGACCAAGCAACGGGAGCTCACAGGGATTCGAACCGCCGACCTTCTGATCAACAAGCCCTAGGCTCAGTGGTTTAGCCCACAGCGCTACCTGGGTCCCTCTAATGGACCTGTTAGTCAAGTCCAATATCGTCTGAGTAGGACTAGCATTTGAAACAACTCTCAACCTCTGAGAGGGATTCAGTAAATCAGTAGGTATACTCTCCTTATATTCAAATATCGTTTGTATTCATATTCCATTTCATTCCCCTTCGTTTGGTTGCTTTTTTTTTTTGGTGGTGAGGGGGGAAGCCTTTAGGGGATGATGATAATAGCCGAGTAGCCCTTTCTCTATACATACTGTGAATAACAATCTTTGCATATAATAAAGGGAAAGTTCTAAAATAAAGGTGAAATTGTGAACTTTTGGATGCTCCACAGGGAGGGAGAATTTCACACACAGCAGTGCTTGGGATTTATTAGGGCAGCTACATGAAACTGACCAATCAGTATGGCTAATCAGTGTAAAGCAATTTTTGTCAATTGGAAAGATGCTTCCCATTTTAAAACATTTTACAAAACTACTTCTAAAAATGGCAGGTGGCAAACACATCTGAAAAGATATATTCTCCTTTCTCTCTCACAGGAGGGATGTCTCTTCTAATATGATGCCTGCTACAACACGTGTTCATCTATGAAAGGCAAAGAATATCCAGAATAAATCAACCCAGATAAATTAAAAACTCATAAGATATATAGCCTGAGATATTAGTAATCAGGTGACGGCCTTTCTTTTTCTTATAAACAAAGCATTGAAAACTGGTATTTTCAAAAAGGTCAGCTGATATGGGATGTACTCAGCTATTAGGATAGCAATACAAAACAAGTGTTGTTGTTGTTGTTGTTGTTGTTGTTGTTGTTGTTGTTGTTGTTGTTGTTGTTTAAAGGTGGGCATGGTTTAAAAGAAAAGGGGCCTTATAAGAGACTAACAGAGAGAAATCTCAAATAGGCACCAAAACCCACTAAAACGCTTGGATGATCTCAGCCTGGTTGTCTATTTTTCAGACTCAGCATGAAGGCACCAGATGGCAAAACAAAAATGATTCCTCAAGGGTGCATGCGAGAAACAGGGAAACATGCATGCGGCAAAACTGTTATTAACTTCAAAACTAGATGGAGGAGTTTGGCAGATTTGACAATAACTAGGGAAGAAACATTCAAACGCTGCCATAATCCTTTAATAAAGGGCTCAGCGGGCTGTAAACATCATCCTGCCGGAATCGAAGATTATCATTGAAAAATAAAATGAATGGTTTTGCAAAACAACTATCAATCCGGCAAAATAACTATTTAGAAGTTCCCTCACCATGAAAGGAAGGTGTACACAAAACAAGGCATTCAAAGGCTACCCTAAGAATACAGGATACAATTTCTGGAACTTGCCCGTGTAAAACTTCACCGAGATGGATGACAGCTGCACAAGTGCAGCCTAAAAGCCCTCTGGGGGCAGGGACATCTTTGGTGTAATTTGTACAGCACCAAGCTCACATACTCACACCCAAAATAAATATTCAAAATAGTGGGGAATCTTTCGTTCTCTTTAACAGACCCCACGGGAATCAGAGCTGGCCTGCAAAATATAATAGCACCCCCTTACCACTCATTAACGTGGAGCACATTCTGTCACTAGTTATCCAAATAAGCTGTGGAAAATAATGCTAGTTGATACTTCACAAGGCTTGCACAAGAGAACTTCATCCCATGGCTCAGATCTATCAGCACCCAAAATACACCATCTCCAGCAAATGTGGCAAGGCCACCTATGATTAAAATGAATGAGAGCTGCAGACATGCAAAAGAATTGACCCCATCTCCACCCTCAGACCTTTTGTTTAGTCAAAGATGTTGAAATTGATCTGGCTTCCAGATACTTCCATATCCTTCTATCAACAGCTGCTGTTGCAGGACTGAAAATAAAGAATCACAGCATAACCTACATGGACCTTTCGGTTGAACTGAGGTCTGTTGGATAACATCAATAGAACGTAAGAAATGTTTGATTTCTCTGAGGATCAGCTTATCCAACACCAGGTTGCTAAGATGTATGTGTGTATGCCTAAATATAAAGGCAAGTATACCACAAATATAATTTGCAATTACAAGCAACTGTAAGTTATGTGCATGGCCATGCACTCAACATTTACCCAAGCTGGACAGGCTCAGAGCGCCACAAGACTGCACTGCATCACATGAAGCCTCCTGCTTGTGTACCAGTTTGAAGGTCTGAGGAATAGACTACCACTGGACTGAACAGCTATAAATTATCCGGCTCACAAGCCTGGCACCAAAACTAGCATCCCCGTGTCAAGTTCTCCACGCTATTATTTAGTTCAGAACTTCCCCATATGCAAGTGTCACCATGCTGTCCACTTCTCTTGCCTCCAATCTACTTCATTGCCTCCACTTTTAAGAACAAAGAAAAACATGCTGACATCAATATATGGAATACAGCTTATGGAAAAGGAGAGCAGAGAGGAGTGAGCGTTTCTCTTTGGCAGCGCATCCTATACATGCCGTCCTGCCCACAGATGTGACCTGCTACCCAATCAACTCTTATGGTCCACTCGTTTAAAGCCTGCAGATGAAACCAGACTAGCCACATTTGGGGGGATGGGATATAGCCTTTTCACAAAAAGACCTCTACTGCCTGTCATGGGACCATATATTAGACTAGATGTCCACTGCTCCCCCCCCCCATGACACACGCCCCTACAGAAAAGGGAAACAAACTCTGCAGTCATCTCACAAAAGCTTCTCCAACATGTGTGCTATGGCAGTGACATGCCACAGCCCTTCTCTGAACAGTTCAAAATGAAAGCAGATTAAAATGAATTCATTTTAAACTGACCATTTTAAAACGAATTCATTCATTCATTCACTGTTTTACACACACACACTTTACTATGAAAAAACCCAAAAACCTATCCTCCACATCTTACATTACACAAGATAAAAGAGTGCATCATCATGCCTGATGTGGAATCACTGTAGTGCTGAACAGCATGCTAGTTTGATGGCTTGCAGAAATACACAAAGATCACCACTTCTCCAACAGCATGAGGCTCTTTGGCAACATACTGAAAGCACCATTTGTTGACTTATGTCACTGCTAACACAAAATTGACCATCATTAGAAAAAAACCTTCATGTTTTTCACAAATAAATTCCGATTGTAAATTATGTTGACCCATGCTGGAACTTACCTTGCCAAACTGTTCGAAGTATTGCTTTACATCTTCCACTACTGTATTAGCTGATAATCCACCTACAAATATTTTCTTTGTTCTCGTGACCATCTGTAAGAAATTAGAAAGAAAAAAGAAAAAAACAGCATTACCCCAGATTATTAAAGAAAAACAAAAATACAATGCATGTCATAGACATAGCTTTCAGATGCTATCCCTCTAATCCAGTTAAGGATAAATCTCTTTCCCCATGAAAAGGAATGTACGTTCAATTCAATTATATGAAGTACTGCTGTTTGGTTAAGACTGCTTTGATGGCTGGGTTTAGGCAGCCACCAACCCCAGTGCCCACTGGGTATTTTCTTTTAATAAGCATTTTCATTTTGAGAAAGCTCCCTCACCCCCACTACCTCACCTCCATATAAAAACCAAAACCAAAAATAAGTTGCTGCCAAGTTTCGAACAGTTCCTGTAGCGTGGCTGCTGCCTCAAAAGAAGTCCCCCTCCCCACCACACAAACACATCGGCCGCCTCCAACAATTTTCATAACTTGAAAACAAATCAACACTTGTGTACCAACTGCTCCCCAAGTTGCTCAGGATGGGTGCCTCATCAATTTTAAATACCTGGAACAGGTTTCCCCTCCCTGGATTAAAACCTGAAGGAACACCTCTCTTGATAAATATATTTTTGAATTTAAAACATTTAAATCCCATCTTTTGGCCTAAAAGGTCCCAGAGGCCGCTCATGACAATTATTAAGCTACAAATTCAGTTTCTCAAATCCACTCCCAGAGTAATAACAGCCAGGCCTACTTTTAGAAAGGAAAAAGGGAAAAAAAGAATGCTGGATATAACCATTCACTCTGTCTCCCAGCATATCCTTCTAAGAATCTCTTAGAAATGTCAGCTGTAGTACAGGTGTGACTCTGAAGGAATGAAAAGAGCAATGCGACACAGGCTTCCCTGCTCAAAAACGGGATACAGGACAACAGGCACATCTGATATGGTAGGGATGGGGGCCTGTGGCCTTTAGATGTTCCTGGGACAGGATAGTCAATAGTCAGGGGTGATGGGAGCTGCAGTCCCAAAACATCTGGACTTGACCACAGTTTGCCCCATACAGGAGCCACGGTTTAATTTTTCAACATGCACTTCAAACCTTCTCATGTCACATCGGTGTGCTCCAGCGCACAGCCTGGGAATTATCAGCATGAGTGCCCACTTTTTTTTATTACTACAACAACTATGAAGCACATTAGCAGATGGCCAGTGAGCTTCTTGGCTGAGCAAGAATTTGAACTCAGTCCGTCAGTACTCTTGACTGCTACACATTACTAATTCTGACAATGGGCTGGTCCATACATGCAGTAGAATGAAGTGCGAACGAGGTCGTAAAATGCACAATGCCATATCAGACTACAGGTAAGAGATGACAGGTACAATAATGAATATTCTCCTTGTTGCACATGTTTTATACTCAGACATCCAAAAATGGCAGAAAGCCCTGTCAAAAGTAGTCAGTATATTCAAAGTGCTGCACAAATGCTAGCCAACAGAGGGGACCCAGAGCACTGCCTGTAAGATGGACATGGGTGGGCAGACATACTTTTAGCAGCTTTTGAAAACCACAAGAGGGATATACAGTGTTTGAAACTCCCATTGTTCTAAGCACATTTTGCAACAGGGAATTTAATCAGTGCAAGCAGTTTCCGAGCTCTGGGCACAGTACTGCGCCTAAGATTTCAGATTAAAACTGCAGAGTGGAGGGAAAGGAGGACCTTTTTTGCCTCCCCACTTCCAGCTACTCTTTGTAGACTGAAGAAGAGACCCTCTTAAGAATATTAGGGAGTTGGGAAGGGGAAGGACTAGAGCACGTGAAAAATGAACGTCATATTTTAGCTGCAGTTCATTCATTTTCAGCTTTGTATTCTTGCTATAAAAAAGCACACCTAGACATTCCGTTGTTGCGCCCATAACCTAGGTTTAAGGTGCCATTTAGCTCCTAGCTTTCATATCTCAGTTTCTAACACTGGGAGAAGAGGGAGAGGGAGAGAGAGAGAGAGAAGCCTGTATAGTTACTTACACAATGGATAAGGTCCATTAAGCCAGGTATCCCCAAACTTTGCCCCTCCAGATGTTTTGGACTACAATTCCCACCATCCCTGACTACTGGTCCTGTTAGCTAGGGATCATGGGAGTTGTAGGCCAAAACATCTGGAGGGCCACAGTTTGGGGATGCCTGCATTAAGCTAAGGTAAAACATAAATTTTGAGGGGAAACTCTCCAAGTTGTCTCCAGTGTTGGTCCTGCTAAGATTAAACCCACTGAAATTAATGGACATGACTAACTTGGGCCTATTCAAAGTAGAATATATTTGGATACAACTCTCTAATCCCAACACTCTCTCACCTTTTTTTGAATGCTGAAGGGACTACATACAGGAGACGAAAATGGATTAAAACTGAGGTACCAGTAAATTATTTTCTGAAGAATATTTGTGAGGAGAGGAAAAACTTCTAAAGACAGTTCCTCATCATGTTGTTCAGACAGTGGTCAAAAGAGAACCAAGGGGAGGGCCCTCAAGGCACAAAGGCTGAGGACAGGGGCTGCTGCATGGCTCTTTGAAGCCTCCGCCGCTTCCAAAATGCCGCTCTGCAGAAGCCACACGCATGACTGTGCACAGACCACAAAGAGCTTCCAAGTTTGTCGAGGCAGGAGGGAAAGAATAGAGCAGGTTGGAAAGAACAATAAAGACTTCACCCGAGATCACAAAAGATTTGCCTTAAAAAATCTTAACAGGTGTCCAAAACAACTCGGAGTGCCTTTTGGCCACAGCAGCAAATGTGTTGTGACTTACGCTGCACGCGGGAGCATTCTGTTACTCTGAGGATCAATTAAAAACTAATTTTAGTGAGATCGTGTTGTGTGTGGCTTAGGCAGCTCAGAGTGGGAGGCATTCAAGAGGAGAAGTAACAAGGGGAAAATTACGCCTTGGCTGCAAACAGTGCTGCTAGAAGACATTAGCTGCGACAGAAGCTCACAAACTTTCCCTAGCTGAGCTGAGGATGCTCTTCACTTCAGGAGTCAGAAAAGGGTTTACAGGACAAGGAGAATACACACACGCTGTAACCCCAGCACCCCAGTGCTGAACACAAGAGCTTTCAGGTAAGGGACAACGAGTCATACCACAGTCACACCCTGACAAATTTGCAAGGAACCAGAGCATGGAGGTCTGGGTGAGCTCTGACCCCCCCACAAGAAGGTTCAACGTGCTTCCATCACCTATGAATGTAAAGCACTGCATGTGATGGTGGAGGATGGACAGATGTCTCCATTCGTCCTCCACCAGCCTACTTGGTTGTCCACAGAGGAAGGAATACAAAGCTAGATCATGAGGGAAGGAGGGATCACTTCAACTCTCCAATGCCAATCTGCATGCTAGAAGGCAATGTTTTTCTTAGCCTGGCCTACCAGCAGGGAACCACAGATAGCAAGTTGTTGTTGTTATTGTTGTTGTTCCTAAACTTTTGTAAGCTTATTTGAAATAGCTGGGTGAGGTGCATACCACAAGCAACGCTGGTTCTGATTCACTACCTTCAACTTTCTGGGAGGAAACTACACTACCCTTTGTCCTTGGCTCCAAAAACCCAGTGATGGGCCAAAAGGTTGCTGTCCCAGGATTATTGCCTGCATCAACAGGTCCAAAGATTTCTTCTGTTTTTCTTGAACCTACCCATGCATTTTGCTTTTATCATAATATTAGAAATGTATTCTGATTTAAATCTAAAAAGAATGGCAATTTGTAGACTGGTTCTCCTGTCAGCACAGGAAACAGACTGCAAGGAAAACCAAGAACTGAGGGTAGCCGTGAACTGGGTACGCAAAGATCTGAAGCCCCACTCTCTATGTCCAATTGGGAGGCATGCCCAATCTCAGCAGTGGGAAGGCCTAGAATCAAGAACCCATGGCTCTGTGGTGGGATGAGCCTCCAAGGCTATAATATGGACACTGGGCACTGACAAATCCCCAAGAATGGGTTTGACTCCTAACACTCCAAGTGTCCACTGGCTCTCCTCAACATCAAGGATTCTAAAGACTTCCTGTTTAGGCTAGAACTTGTCTGGGTAATAAAAGCCTTTCCTGGATAACTTGGCCTGGCATTCTGGCTCCACATCTACTCTAAGGCACAACTCTGATACTCCAGTTAAATTTTCACATAACATTATATAGAGAAGACATGCATGCAGTTTTCAACAAATTCCAATTACCGGTAAACCAAACTTGCAATTAAGTCTACAAAGTTTACCAGCCCAGGAAAATAAGAAGGAAGGAAGCATGTATTATATAGTTCCCACTAGGAGCATTTCAATGGTCTCAATGAAGGGGGCATAATACTTTTTACAGTTTTTTCCTGCCTATCTGGAGCCAACCTTTACTTTCCACAAGCAACCATGCATAGGGATATTTATGAGCTCGATTTTTCTACAAATTGGGCCCTTCTTATGTATATTTTAAAGTGAAAAGTGCTGAAAATGTACTGTACCTGTCATACTTGGCAACTTTACTTTCCAATGATGGACACACACCCAAGTACACCAAAAAGCCAGTTAAGATTCCAGGCAAATTCTGACCTTGCAGAACAAACTGATAGTGTTCAATAAGAGGCAGAAAGAACAGGGCTGCAACCTTTAACTAATTGGTTAGAATTAATCAAACAAAACCCCATTTAACAGACTAAAAAGGCATCCCTAATAAAATTGGGTGACAACTTTTTAAAAGTTCATTAATTTAACTAATACTAATTAAAGCTGTGAATGGCAGGTACCATCTTAGAAGAGGGATTCCTCATTCCATCTCACCGAGGAGGGAATGCCTCTCTTAGGATGGCACGTACTGTGGAATATATATGCACAATCTAAAAACATTTTTCCCTCCTACTTGAGACAGCTTAATGCAGATTTATGCAGATTTAAATTGATTAAAATAATTTGATTAAATGACTATTTTTTAAATCAGATGTCAGCCCTAGTTACTGAGCTAACAACTTCAGTTAAACTCCATATGGCCCCCTATATATTCTTGGGAGTCCCCATAATCATATTCCCCTCCAGTGCAGCAGCCAAAAAGAGAGAAAGAAAATCCCAAACAGAGCTAAGGAAAGGAAAGAGTGTGTATTTATCAAAAAGCTGCTGACATACCAAGATGGCCTGGAAGACAGTGGCTTACTAAAAGGAAGTTGTAAGCTCTAGGCACATACAAGTAAAGACAAGAAGCCAGGGTGCAAACCATTTCACAAAGAACAAAAGTTGCAGCAGTCAGTACCACAATATACGATCCTGACCTGGTGATGGAAGGAGGAGCTGGAGGCTGTGGCATGAGATCTTCTGGCATGAGAGGAGAGAACTGGAGGCTCATTTCCCCCCACCAAAGCACAAGCACACACACAGGGGGAGATGCAAGAGACCACTTTCCCTTTAATGACTATGCCCTCCTTCCTCCACAGAGCTTGAAGGACAACCAGAGGTTGGAGGAAGGGAGTTGGTGGAGGACAGGAAGCAGAAAATCCACCAGCTGTACAAGTGCATCAGCAGCCATGGGACCAAAGATGCCCTGCTTGGATAGAAGGGGTGTGCATTGATACTATTATCAGAGCTTATTGGAAGCAAGGATTCATTCCCCCTACCCCACCCTAAGTTTTCCTTGAGTTGCATGGAAGAGAGGGGAAGGCAGAGCATGTGAGCCCAATTCCATGGAGCGCCAAACATTGCTCTAGTGCAGGCATGTCAAACCTGCGGCCCTCCAGATGTTTTGGACTACAATTCCCATCTTCCCCAACCACTGGTCCTGCTAGCTAGGGATCATGGGAGTTGTAGGCCAAAACATCTGGAGGGCCGCAGGTTTGACATGCCTGCTCTAGTGCTATGTGTGAACATAGTTGGTGCCTCTGTGCATGTGCAGAGAACCTTTCAAAAACCAGTGCCAGAGCCAGGCTCTGTGCACCTGAGATTGATGGGAAAGACTTCCAGCAAGCATCAAGCCCCAGGACATTCTCACAGTCCTAACACTGCATCTACCCCTAATATCTGAAAAATAATAATACCGAATTGGGACAACAAGGGACAGAATTACATGTTGGGATCTAGCCATGATCAAAAGCCTTCTTAGATTTTCAATATTGCCATACACAACCCATGCCTCCCCAAAGAACCCCAGGCAGAACATGGAACAAATTAAACACCAGTCCAATTTCAAATGTTCACCCCCTTTCCCCAAACTGCAAGCCTAACTATCTTTCAGTGACTTAATTCACTCTATTTTAAATAAAATCACCCTAAAACCGAGCAGCATTAAAATTCAATTATTCCTCTCCTGGCTGCAATCCACGGCTCTACAATTGAAGTCCAAGCATATATTTTGCTGTAGAAAATTGTCATTTACAAATAAGAACTGGCTGAAGCAGCCTTGTAACTAAAGCATTTGCAGGCCTGTCAGGGGGCCTTTTGCACGCCAATGTTTGATTTAATATGGGGCCAAGCATTTAGTGTCACAGGGGAGGGGGGGAGAGAGAACACAGGGGAAAGGAGGGGAAGAGGCAATTATTCTGAAGTGTGTTTGTGTGTGTGTGTGTGTGTGTGTGTGTGTACACATATGCAATTATCAATTTGATATGCAACATCTCAAAAAACGAAAGAAGGGGAGGAAGGAAAGTGACTTCCTTTCGGAAACAGAGAAGGAAGGGGGGAAGCTGGGGGGAGATCACTTTGCCTCAGTGACTTTGGTCAGAGAAATATTGGTAATGACAAGGAAACGCACAGCAACAACATTTTAATGCTTGGAGATGCATTGCGAGGCAGGAAATTGTTTCAGAAAGCAGCTCTTTGGTGCAAAAAAACAGAAAGCACAAAATTAAGTCTCACTGTGGCAATCTATGTTTTCCTAAAAAGACAGTTCAATTGCTTCGTTATACATGTTCTCCTCTATGAGGGAATAAAAGTCATTTGTTGCCTTAGCAATTCTTTCCACCATGACAGGCTTAAGCAGATGTCAGCGCTCTCCTCCTTTTCCCCGAGTGCAAACCACGGCCACCACGCAGCACCATGCCACCGAGTGATGCCACAAACCCAAGCCCTCCGTGAACATTTCAACCTTTTGACTTTGTTCTGAATCTGAGATAAGGAGGTGTCACCAACAGAGAGGAGGTGGGGGAGGCAAGGTAAAGTATGGTGATTTTTTTCATTTATAAATAAAGTCAACACATGAAACAGCTTCCTTGCATTCCAGCCTTAATCATTCAAATACGTTCTTATTAGGGTGGCTGCTTATGCAAAATAAAAATAAAAATAAGAGAGTCAGGTTTTGCACAGAATTTGCATATGCTTAGAAGTATAGATACACGTTTAGAATTAATCACTGTAATTTAAACAACACATTTTCATCATAGCAGCAAATAATCATGTAATGAGGGGCTAACTGTTGACAGGGAACTCCAAGGCCACTGCTCCCTTTATTACGGTTCCTTGTATTTAAACCGGACTCGGACTGGCCAGCCCTTCAAAGAGGAGACACCTTCAAATTGAAGAGAGTCACCTGTAAAAGAGGACACCCACACACCCTAGAAGTCCTCTAAAAAGAGGCAGCCTATACCAGTGACGTAGCATGGGGGGGGTGGCCACAGGGGCGATTTCCCCGGGTGAAAAAATTGTTTGGGGCACAGCACAGCTGTGCACTTCCATCGCTGAGCTCCACTGAAAATGACTTCTCCATGTGAACCAGGAAGTGAACTCTCCAGGCAACGGAACCCAATCTCTCGGGTGAATGAGCATGCACCATTATCATATCACGTGAAGCAGGTGGAATCGCCCTGCTGCAGGGAAGGCCCACCTCTGGCCACAAGAGGCAAATTATTAGCTGTCGGCAACTATCTAACCCCAGAGGAGGCGAACCTGTGGCACTGGACTACAACTCCCATCATCCCCTGGCCACGCTGGGAGATGGGAGTCTGAAGATTGCATGTAGGGCTGCAAGTTCCAACCGGCAGTGACACAAGTCTTTCCCAACCCTACCTGGAAATACCAGATGGTGAACCCAAGACCTTCTGCATGCAGAGGACATGCTCTACCATTGAGCTACGTACGGCCTGATCTCCACTGCTAACTCACATTACTCCTCCCAGCCGCCAGCTGAAGAGCTCAACTCTCTCATCTCGCCTGGCAGTTGGAAACTTACTGACAGAATTTCGGAGTCAGTGGTCCAGGTTGCCCCTAGCAACCCGCTACGCAGAGAACAATGGGATCAGACAGCTGGAATAGGCCCGGAGTCCAAGCCCCTCATCTGAGGACAGGATCCCGATCATGTTAACGTCGCAGCCGCGGCACAAATCAATCAAACCATATACATTACAACCTCCTCGAGCGTGAGAAGCAAGGCCGAGCCCAGAGTGGCAGTCCCATTGACAGAAGACAAACAATCTGGTTCCAGGCCTGAACACCTTCAGACTGAAGGGGGAACTCTCAATCAATCAATAACCCATTCCCTCCACACATGTAAAAAAAACAACAAGCATGTGAGGGGGGGGGAGCTAGCTTTCTGTGTGCAGGGTCAGAATAGATCAGTGCCCTCATTCAGCGGCATTGAGATCTCTTCTCTGCTGTTCTCTGACCTCAGCGCCTCAGTCACTGCGATCTTCATCAGCTATAGTCACCCAACATGAACATCAAAGCGAGCATCATGACTTGGGCTTCAAGGAGACAAAAAAGCCACTGGTGACTACCGACAGTTTGAAATATTAGGTTAAAAAGATCTTTATATAATCCTTTGAAATAATATCATATTGATACTGCTTTCCTGTGGCAAAAGACAAAGAGGATAACAAGGTTTATTCAGAACCACTGAAGCTGGTTGAAGATGATGAGTAGTACTGCTACCTTGAAAATTCTTTGAAATTTCTATTTAGCCAAATATGAGCGAGGAAGTTTTACTACTTTGAGCTGGCCAAACAAACAACCCATCTTTAATTTCAGCAGCCAGGGGAGGAGATTGGAAAAAGAAGTGTCTCTCATTCACTACTCTTCGCAAAACTGAACCACCCTTACCTTGATTCTGGCTTAGAATCAGTTTCAAACTAGACTCTGATTTTGCCTGCCAAAAGGGGGGAGGGGGAGTTCAGGACATTCCCAATACTGAAGGACTCAAGGCCGAAAAAAGTTGGGGAGCTTCTGGTATCTCAGTTCCACTAACCATGACATTTGCTGAGCCTTCACTTCCCCAGCACTTCAGTTTGACAGGGCTTGTCTGGGGAACTAAAAAGGTGTAAAGTGTTTTAATCTGCATCACAAATTGCCAAAATTAATTTAAACTTCAGAGGAAACTAATTAGACCTAAAGCTAATTCCGTGCGCACACACACCCATGCCTTCCCTTCATGCAGATCATATATTTGAGAGAGAGAGAGAAATATTAGTGAGAAGTATTCTGCCTCATACATTTAATCTCAACTTTTGACATTTCATCCTTCATGGGTGCTTGTGTCTTCTAAATATATTTATAAGTGATGAGAGGGGAAGGGAGCAGAAATCACCATCTGTACATGCAGTTACATTACATACTCCACTGTGCTCTGGATTCAGAATACAACGTTACATCTGATTAAAACACAACTTCCCTAATGGGAAAAGTGAACTTGTAAATGAATTACCGGTGCTCTCATAGCAGAATACAAAAGACAGTGAGGAACAAGGATTTCCAACGTCTGGAATTTCTTCAACTTGCTGGCAATATTCATAACATTTCTTAACAATAGCCATTATTAAAAAAAATAAAAAATAAAAAATCCACTTGTGCCCATTTGTTAAATCTGTATTCCTTCCTCCCAAAGGACCCCATTCAGGCAACCATCACAATGTTAAAACAATACTATTTGAAATAAAATTTAAAAAAATATGTTTTAAACATTTAAAAGTAATTTAAAAACAATCTAAAAACATTTAGAACATTTTTTAAAAAAATCTAAATGTGCTAGTTGAAAATAATGAGAACTGGCTGCTGCTTGCTTGCAACCAGTGATTCTTCTGTCCAGTTCTCCAGATGTTCAGTAGACCCAAATGAGATCAAAATGCTCTGTGCCGTGGAAAGCAATAATGACTGCTACCTTTAAAACTATTTTATTTTTATTTAGTGTCAGTCTGCCGAAACATGTACAGAGGCCAGGAACCGACGCTAAGCAAGGTGCTCTTGATGCAGAATAAAAATGCATTGAAGCTTCTCAGCCTGCACACTAAGGCAAGAAGTCAAAGCTTGGTGATCAACAGTGTATTGAAATGTACACACTACTGTCTCAGAAGACAACAAATGTTTTGGGCTTCTAGTAAACATGCATCCCCCCCCTTAACAACTGCCACAGACACCTTAACGTATTCTGTATCTCCATCTCCATATTTCAGCTTCTAGTGGCTGGAAGAAGCAGTATGAGTTTGCTTGCAAAGGGGCTTTCAAACAGCCACACACTATGCTTTGAAGTCCCAACAATTGGGACTTCAAAGCACAGCACAGCATGTGACTGACTAGTGTGTGGCCCCACCCACCTGTCAAATTTGACCCACGGGGGGGGGGGAGGAATATAAGAATCTGGCCCACCAGCCAGAAAAGGTCTCGCTCCCCTGCTGTTCCAGTTCTTCAACTCCTTGTGCCCAAGTGCATCCCCTCCTGTGTACCTACTTTGTACCATGTTCTGCTCTAGGCAGCTGATGGGATTCTCTACTCGTGGCCATGTGTGTTTATTTTCCTAAACTCCCATTTCCATCATCTTCACCCATGTCACTTTCTCTGCCTAGAGCAAGACTCCTGCCATCTGTCAAGCTGCTCCTTCCAAACTGGCCCTGCTTTCCTAAGTCATGTTTGTCTTGCCCACTTTGCCACTGCCAACCATTCATCATCACAGCTCCTTGAGGAGAAGGGTGCTGGCAATAATAGCTCAGTGGTGGAGCTTGTGCTTTGCATGTAGAAAGTCCCAAGTTTGACCCCCAGTTGCTCCAGGCAGGGTTGAGAAGGATCCTGCATCAAACCCTGAATCCCATCGCTATAAAGTGCCATGGAGCCTTGAAGACATGAAAGTGTAAAATGCACCATTGACACAATTTCTAGCCGTCACCTTTTTGTAACAGTAATGCTTATCTGCTCTGTAAGTTCTGTTTGTTCTAGGGTTATGCATACATTTTATGGATGAATTTTAATTGCAACTTGTGAATTTTTATGTAGGTATTTTGTTGTATTCTGCTATGGTTCATGGTTTAATGCAAAAAAATATATTCTGCAGCCCTAGAGAGCTGCTGCTAGTCAGTGTAGACCAGGCATCCCCAAACTTCGGCCCTCCAGATGTTTTGGACTACAATTCCCATCTCCCCCGACCACTGGTCCTCTTAGCTAGGGATCATGGGAGTTGTAGGCCAAAACATCTGGAGGGCCGCAGTTTGGGGATGCCTGGTGTAGACAGTACTGAGATAGATGAATCAATAGTCTGCCTTCCTATGTTCCTCTCCCCAGCCGAGTGGACTAAGAGATGCAAAATACCTCTGCTTAAGAACAGCTGCCAGTCAGAGTAGACAAGACTGAGTTGATGGATAAATATAGTGTGACGTGGTAGAAGATCAGCATAAGTTCCCATGTTCATCCTGCTCCTAATGCATTCCCCTCTTCCACATCCATAGCCCTCCCCACCAGAAGCACTGGCGACCTGCACAGTGTGGCAACCGGACACGTTAAAACACCCAGCTGCTTCTAATCATCAGAATGGCAAGGACCAGCTTCATAATGGCCTTGTCCAATCAACGCGGCTGCTAAGAATCTAGACCTTGTTCTACTAAGACTGGGAAACTTCAGAAGGAAAGGGGGAGGGGGAGGGGGAAGAGAGAAATAACAACGTTTAAAGCAATTTTCCTCCCTGCCAAACTACTCCAGATGATTTCTCAAAGAAGAAGAAAAAACCTGAACAAATGGAAAAACTTTAACCCTTAGCCTTGATTAATTTCATCTACATAATACGGATGCTTGCAGCAATCAGCCACTGATGAGCAAGTCTTCCCTTAATCGCCCGAGAGAAACCAATGTCTGTGCAACACTCCAATTGGTTTTTTCCACAAAGATGAGCTTTTCATCTGAAGAGACCCCGACGAGCACTCAGAAAAGGCCCAGAGATGCAAGGTTGCTCCTCCACACTTGTGTTATTATTACCGTTTCTTATAAACAGGCTTGGCCAGAGAATCTCTTCACTGCCTGGGAAGAGCTATCAGGCTCTGGCCATACCCAGAAGACCTCGAAACCGACCCTGAAGGGAGAGAAGTAGGGACACTTCCCTTCCTAGCGAGCCCAAGCACTGCCCATGACCCCAAGGGACCCAATATTCCTGCAGAGCCTTCAGGCCCCAGCATTCAAAAGCTGCAACTCTGGAGGGTTTGGTGACAGTTGCCCAGGCTCACAGCCAGATCCCAGAACTGCAGCAAAGCCAAACAGGAACTATGGCACTGCTGGCAAAGTAACTTGCTAGATGCACTGGGGCTACTAATCTTATAAGACTACTCAAGAGGAGGAGAAAGTCTGTGTAAATGCCTGCTTTTGTCATGGTCCAGTTGACAGCCAGGAAGGAGCAGAGGTTCCAACTACTATGTAGGCTCTCAATCTGAGCCAAGCCACTGCTGGGCAAGTTGGCATGCTGCAAGTTCCCATCCATGTCCAGCCAGCAGCCAGGCTCATTTTGACTCCTGAACAAGAAGCAATGGGGATAATACCCAAGATCTGAATAGGGAAAGCAGAGCAGACAATAGCTTAAATACTGAATAACCTGAGCATGCAGGTTCTATCTAACACCAGTCATTCTCAGAAGAGCCACCTGGAAATAAATGGGCATGACTGGCATAGGGTCATTCATTTAAATGTGCCTACTCGGAGTAGAACTTATTTGGCTACAACCCAACCTTACTAAAAAGGCTTGTTTAGACACAACTGCCAAGCCATGGTTTGTCCTAACTGTAGTGCAGGCGCCAAACCAAAGCGTGTGCTCCAAACAAGCAAACTATGGTTTATAACAGGGGCCAGCAACCTTTTTCAGCCACTGTCCCTCAGATCATGTGGTGGGCATAGCTGCCAAGTTATCCCTTTTTTAAAGGGATTTTCCCTTATGCTGAATAGGCTTCCTCGCGAGAAAAGGGAAAACTTGGCAGCTATGGTGGTGGGCCAGACTATATTTTGAAAAAATATATATGAATGAATTCCTATGCCCCACAAATAAGCCAGAGATGCATTTTAAATAAAAGCACACATTCTACTCATATAAAAACACACTGGTTCCCGGACCGTCCATGGGCTGGATTGAGAAGGTGATTGGGCCACATCCGGCCCATGGGCCTTAGGTTGCCTACCCCTGGTTTATAAAGTACAGCCTAGCATCACTACTGGACAGCTGCTAGGACCCAGAATGGGCAGGTTCGCCTGGGTGATGATGGTCCTTCAAGTAACTTGACGCCCACAAATAGCCCTGAGCGTGGAGGCTGGAGCCAAAGAAACAAATGCAGTTGAAGCAGGTAAATGAATGAGCTCTGGAGGGAGCCATCACCCTAGCAAAAGTCTAGAGGAGACTGAGGGGGCTTGCATACTTATTTATTAATATCACCTGTATTCCAATATTCGTTTTTTTTTAAAAAAAAACCAAAGCACTTTACATAGCAACAAAAACAAGAACACAGAACAAAATGTAACAATGGAAGTTATCAGCATCAATGATAGTAGCCAGAGGGGCCAGGAGCAGCTATTAACTGTCTGGGAAAGATTGAGGGAAGAGGCTTGTTTTTCATTGCTGGCAAAAGTGCCCAACCATTGGCACCCACCTGATAACCAAGGGGAGATTAGTCCACAAGTTAGGGGCCACCACAAAGAAAGCCATTATTAGCACCAATGAGAGGTGGGCATCTGCAGGCTCCAATACAGTTATTAGGGCTTCCTTGCAGATCACAGTGACCTCTACCTGGTCATAGCCTGCAGCAGGATGATGGCTTGCAGCTGGGTCTTCTCCCTTTTCCTGGGTAGATCCTTCCTCCTGAGTAGCCTCCCTCCCAACAGCCCTGTCTGGCAGCGAAGCAGGTGCTCCTGTGCCTTTGAGCATCCCATGTAATAATGACTACCAGTTAATTTTGATTCCTTTCAACACAGAATCCATGAGCTGATTCAAGCTTTCAGGAAAATAATGTGATATAGTCTCCCAAGACGGTACCACTTCAGAACATCTTTCTAGGCAAGAGAAGACTGAATGTGTGCACCTTCTCCAAGATTGGCTGGTTTTTTCTTCGTTTTTTTAAGAAAAAAGTTCCAGGAATGTATAAATTAAGTGCAACACAGAAAAGGATTTGAGGCTTATCTTCTACATACAGAGAGTGTTAGGGAAAGGTGCAGTTGGTTAGAGAACATAGCTGCCAAGTTTTCCCTTTTCTCGCGAGGAAGCCTATTCAGCATAAGGGAAAATCCCTTAAAAAAAGGGATAACTTGGCAGCTATGTTAGAGAATGGTGCTGATAACACCAAGGTTGCAGGTTCAATCCCCACACGGGACAGCTGCATATTCCTGCACAGCTCATACTCTGGTTTCTCTTCAGGTCATAGAAATCTTTCGCCTTTTATTAACCATGTTCCTGCACTGCAGGGAGTTGGACTAGATGATTTTCAGGGTACCTTCCCAACTCTACAATTCTTCAATCGACTTCTCACTTGCATTGTCATGCAGCACAGTCTCCAAAGGACTGTACCACATGCTGTTTCGAACCGTCTGAATCAGATTAGTAATATATACTGCTGTTTCCGTGTAGCAGATTTTTCTTCCTGCACACTTAAGAAGCACATCCCTATAAATCCTCCCAGCAAGAGAGTTCAGCTTCCAGAGAAGAGGGTGGCAAGAAAGTGGGGAGGGGGAGTGATGGCAGTTAAAGCACCACCAATCAAAACAGTCCTCAAGTCCTGTAGAAACCTAAGTAAATGTGTAATGTCACAGATGTTACACAGATACCAACGTCAGTTCCATTCGGATCATTTTTTCAAAACCCAGCAAGGAATAATCCCCCATTGCTGAAAACCATGCTAACTGGTCCTTTGGAGCAAGAGTTTATTGAAGCACAGACAATGTCAGGGGGAAGCAAGGAACTTGGAAGCCAAACCTATGGGGTTGTGCAAACAAGGGAACCAAGAGACCCCGTCCTCCAACTTGAAATAGCCTACACTGGAGGTAAAAAGCAGCGTGAAGAATACAATACACCACCACCCCTGCCACAAATGAATTAATCCAACACAGAGATAATAAATTCCACACCTGTCCTGCACCATCGAAAGACTAAATGACAAGTAAACTGAGAAAATAATTTGTAAACAGCCACATCTTTTTATTTTTAAAAAACACTACTTTTCAAGGGGTGCATGGCTTGGGTTCACCTACTGACGGACTGCAGAAACATGAACTTAAAAAGCGTACAGGGGCCAATAGTTAGGAACATAGAACCTGCCTTGTACTGAATCAAACCAGTGGTCCATCTGGTGCAGTACTGCCTACACTGGCCGGCAGAGGCTCTCCGGGACTCCAGACGGAGGTCTCTCCCAGTCCTACCTGGAGCTGCTAGGGATTGAACCTGAGACCTTCTGCATGCAAAGCAAATGCTCTACCACTGAGCTATGGCACCAGACTGGCTGCCCCTAAACAAACCACAAGACTGAATCCAACATTCTCTTGTCCACTTCCACAAAAGGCCTCTGTGATCCAGCACAACAGTTACACCAGTGGAAATGCTGTGTGCAACAGATCTCCTCTTCCCAGGAACGAAAGAAAGTAAGAACAGAGCGGAGGGCATGCGAGACCAAGTTTCCCCGTTACATTTGAACAGCTCTCTCTTTGAGGCACACATCAGCTTGCACGCTCAGCTTTCCTTTCAAAGCCTATTAAAGGAGTCTCCCAATGCTGGAAGATTTATTGCTCAGTACGATAGCTGCTGCACACCGCTTTGTTTGTTAATTGCGATTACTTTGCCTGCAGAAGAGTAGTCGTCTAATAAATCAGTTATCTCCAGGAAGAATTGATTTTAAAAGTTGTTAGCATTGTAAACTGAAGTACTTTGTAACAGCACACAGTAAAAAAAGAAAGGTCCAAGTCTTCTGTTTATATGCTTGTATTAGACGATTGCTCCCACACTTTTTTATGTTTTAAGAGACAGTCACAAACCAAGGAATCTTTATTATTTCTTTAAGCTCATTGGTAGAATCCAGTTTCATTGTCGCGGCATTAAAAATGCCAGTACTGGAATGGTATTTGTCAAATTTGAAAATGTAAAAAATAAATCTCACACTGATCATTAATATTCTGCACAGCAAAAGCTGGATTTCAGCTAAGTAAAATACCGCTGAATGGATGTTCTAATGCACAACAGGACAGTTTTGGCATAACAATATGCTATGGTTTGTTTGGCTAAACCACATTTGTATCTTCTTCTGAAACAGCTCATTAGCTATGAAATGCTGGGGACTGACCAAAAAAGATCATAAAGCACAGTTTGAAGCTGGTTGGTGAAAATAATCACCCCCGTAGTTATTATCATAGGTTAGGGAAGCCCAGGTGGTGCTCTCCAGATGTTGTTGGACTCCAACTCCCATCATCCCTACCAACCGGCCATACTGGCTAGGGCTCATGGGAACTGGAGCCCAACTACTCCTGGAGGGCACCACGCTGGCTCCCTTTGTTGTTGTTAGAATCCTGGATTCATTTATTTGGGTGCAAAATTCATCCCCATCTTGGGGATGAAAGAAAATTAGCAACATCTTACAGATATGAAGCTCTAAACAAGCTTCACATACTGGGGTCTGGATTTTCCCATGTGAAAAATACACATTGCTTCCAAATTAAAATTGGAACCCTGCAACAGCCTTGCACCTTGGAAGTTTTATTATTAGGCTGAAGTGGTGCCTCGCTTAACAAATGCCCTGCTTAACGAAATTCCCACTTAACGAAAGGATTTTTCGAGCGGAGGTTGTCTCGCTAGACGAATTCATTTTATGAAAAATTCGTCTAGTGAATCGCAGTTTCCCATAGGAATGCATTGAAATTCAATTAATGCGTTCCTATGGGCAAAAAAATTTCAATGCATTCCTATGGGATTCACTAAACGAATTTTTCGTTATAAGAAAAAACCCGTGGAACGAATTAAATTCGTCTAGTGAGGCACCACTGTATAAGGGAAATATTTCCCCAGACAAGCCCTTCCTCCTTCTAGATTTGTGTGTGAATCATCACTGCCCTGGGCATAATTCCTGTCTGGAAGAAGAAAGGTCCACAGAAGTGAGTCACCCATAGAGACACAGACTGCGGCTTCCCCTGCAGGTGGGCAATGCAGGTTTGCCTGAACAACCCAATCACACATGGCACAGGGATGCAGAAGAATTGACCATCCCCACTGTGGCTGATAGGGAAGAGGAAAGGCCACTACAGGGGAATCGTGCTACGTTGGTTTGGTTTTCCTCGAGCACCTGATAGGCCAAAGGCCAGCACACAACACCATCCTTCATCTGTTGCAGGGGCTCCAGCACCTTGGCAGCGTCAACCAACGCCTTACCCCATACAGGCCAATTTAGTCACTTCAGTCTGCTGATTGTGCCCTATTGCAAGTGCCATGCAATGTCCATTCGGTACAGGTTGTTCCTTTAGTGTAGCAGCACCTGCACTTTGGAACACTGGAACATTAGGCACCATTACCGGCTGAAAAGGTTTTCTGCTTCAACAGGCCCATTCAGACGTTTAGTTTGGTTATATCTAGCTTTGAATTTGTTTTAGATGGGTTTTTTTAAAAAAGAGTTTCCAAATATGTCCTAAATATGTTTTATTTTTATAGATGTGTTTGCCACCATGTGCCCCTATTGAACAAAGGACAGGATATAACTTTAATAAACAAACAAACAAGCAGCCTTGAACTGCAACACTGCCTTGCTTCCTAGGATGTGTGTTTATAGAAACCTCTGGCCTTGCCATGTTTGGAATGTAGCCTTTTGTACAAAGTTAGGGGTACATTTCTTGCTTTGCTCATTTTCACTTCTGGACCTCCCTACTGCTGACCTGCTGCCCCTGGAAGCAGCTCATGAGGTAACGAAGCCCTTGGACTGAAATTAATTAATTAATTAATTAATTAATTGGTGTTCTATCACATTTCAGGCCCACCTTTCCACCAAAAAGTTCAAGGCAGCATGGATGCTTTAGTTTAGATTCTTGCAATAGGTAAAAAGGTAAATGACCCCCGGACGGTTAAGTCCAGTCAAAGTTGACTATGGGGTTGCGGCGCTCATCTCACTTTCAGGCCGAGGGAGCCGGCGATTGTCCACAGACAGCTTTCCAGGTCATGAGGCCAGCATGACTAAACCACTTCTCGTCCAACGGGACAGAAGCCAGAGTGCACAGAAACACCATTTACCTTCCTGCTGTAGTGGTACCTATTTATCTACTTGCACTTTGACGTGCTTTCGAACTGCTAGGTTGGCAGGAGCTGGGACAGAGCAACGGGAGCTCACCCCGTTGTGGGGATTCGAACCAACAACCTTCTGATTGGCAACCCCAAGAGGCTCAGTGGTTTAGACCACAGTGGACTAGATGACCATTGGTGTACCTTCCAACTCTACAATTCTATTATTCTACATGGCTCTGTTCCAAGAGCCCAAGGACACTCACTGAGCTTCATGGTGGAGCCGGCACTCTTAACCACTACACCACAACAGCGTAATCTTCCCAGCCTTGAACTTTATAGCAAAAAAAAAAAAGTTCTCTCCCCCATTCAAAGGCTATACAACCTATTCGCCCTCCTCGCAAACCAAGTGGGCCTTCTCAGCGAAATGCAGCCTCTCAGACGATTGTGGACCTGCTTACCTGCCCGCCTCGAGTCGGCATTTGAAAGCTTCCAAGTCACATGGCAACAGAAGAGGCTTCTGCACCATGTCTCTGTCTAATCTAACACGTGCTGGCATCCTGCTGAACCCGAGAGGAATCGGAAAGGAAAGCTGGTACGGAGGAGTGGATTAAAAGTCAATTGCTGTCGCGCTGCCGGGTCTCGTCACCACTCTCCCGTACCCAGAGCTATTAAACCTGCAGCGCTCCAGGAGCTGCTGAGTGGTGTCACTTCAGTCTTTCGCTTGAAATCACAGCGTACTTTAAGTATGTCAGTAGCATAGTCACAGCTGGGGAGAGCGGGAGCTCAGTGGTAGAACACCTGCCTTTGCATGCAGAAGGTCCCGGGGTCAATCCCCAAAATCTCCAGGTAGGGCGAGGGAAAGATGCTTACCTGAAATGTTGGAAAGGCTCTGCTAGCCAGTGTCAATAATACTGAACTAGATAGACCAGTGGTCTTGACTTGTTACAAGGCAGCAGCTAACTATGTTCCTAAGGGAAGGGCCATAGCTCACTGATAAAGCCCTCCTTTGCAGGCCTCAGTTCTCAGAATCTCCAAATAGGGTTGAGAATGTCCCCTGTATGGAAACTTGGAGAGTTGCTGCCAGCCAGTGTACGAAATACTGAGCTAGATGGACCAATTGTCTAGCTACCTATGTATCTACAAGGCCACAAAACTCAATTCATCCACATAATCAAAGCCATACAAAAGTTTGGGGCATGGAAGATTTGTTCTTACATGTTGATTTGGCATGTCAGTCCCTCTTCCTCAAAAACTCTGGGAATCATAGCCGGGGGGCGGGGGGCGGGTCCTAACAATTTTCAGCACTCTTAAACTACAGACCCCAGGATTCCTGGGGGGAAGCCATGAAGGTTGAAGTAGGATCAAAGTGCTTTGAATATATGGTGTCAATATGGTCCAGTTCTCAAAATGAAACATAGGAAGCTGCCACAGGCTGTGGCTGAATTGCTCAGATCCTAATAAATAATGGGAAAGAGGAGGGAGGGCCCTGGAAAAGGCAGCTGGCCAACAAGGGTAGTGGCTGAGCAATGGGAGAGATCAAGAAAAGAAAGCTGGAAGATGAAGTGGTTCAGAGAGAGGCAGTGTCAGGAAACAGAGTCCATATTTGCAGAGCCCATACTTAAAAGCTCCTATGCCATTTTAACAGTTGTTGCTTCCCCCAAAGAAACCTGGGAGCTACAGTTTCATTAAGGGTGCTGAAAGTTGTTAGGAGACCCCCTCTATTCCCCTCATGGAAATACAGTTCTCAAGAGTTCCCTGGGAAGAGGGACTGATTGTTATCTTGCTCTGGGAATTGTAGCTCTGTGAAGGAAATAGGGGGTATCTTAACAACTCTCAGCACCCTTAATGAAACTACAGTTCCTAGGATTCTTTGGAGGGAAGCTGTGACTGTCTGAAGTGGTATCACAGTGCTTTAAATGGATAGTGCGGATGTGGCCTTATACAGACCCAGGGGAATAACCGAAGGATGATCCCTTCTCCGTCTGCAGCAGAACTAATCGTTTAGCATGCAGAGCACAAGTGCATGTCAGAAATGCATGCCACATCCAAATGAGTTTTTGATACGTTACCACAAATAGCTAATAAGGAGGGGAGAGGGAGAAGGGAGGGACAGGCCACACCAACCCTTAGCATAATTGCTCTCCTCTCCTGCCAATACTCTTAGTCTCATTTGGGACTAATGGTCTGTCTTCAATTAGGCTCTCAAGCTTCCCAAAAAAATATGAAAGCGGCTTTTTATTGTACCCAAAGTTTATCTAATAAGCACATACTTTGCAAAACAGCAGGGCAATGTTTGGGAGATTTGTTTTGCTATTTTCAAACCAAGAGAAAACGTGGATTGGGGGGGGGAGAGATACCTAAGCCAATGAAGTTGGCTGGAAAAGAAAAACAGCAGGAAACGTAAGGTTTTGCCTTAGGAGCTGATGCAGTGGAAAACCTGTCCTGGACTGTCCCACTTCAGACTGGATGTAGGGGGGATTGCATCACACATTCTCTGAACACAGGTCAGTAGATATCAGAATAGAAGAGTTCCAGCCTATTGTCATGGATTCTCTCCCCCGTCCAAGGAATCCTGGGAAACAAGCTCGGCCTTGTATACCCGAAGGAGCATTTCATTAAATAGTTTATTTTAAAAATGGTTGCAAACAATATTAACTGCATTCATCCATAACAATTTCAGTATTTGTATAGTTACAGGTAGGTAGCCGTGTTGGTCTGAGTCGAAACAAAATTTAAAAATTCCTTCAGTAGCACCTTAAAGACCAAATAAGTTTTAATTTTGGTAAGAGCTTTCGTGTGCATGCACACTTCTTCAGATACACTGAAACAGAAGTAACCAGACCCTTATGTATATTCAGGGGGGGGGGGGAGGTGATGGGAATGGGTGATGGGGTGATAGGAGTGGTAAACCTGTTGATGACTGTTAACGAATGTTAATGACTGCAATATCCGCCCTCATCTCTCCCCTCAGGTGGGCTTGCGGGGGGGGGGGAGCAAGGGCTGAGGTGCTAAGGAAAGCTTGATCATGTATAAGCACATTTGTATAGGTTCAACTTCGATAGTGAGGTCCAAGTTCCAAGGGCCTTCTGGCGGTTCCTTAATTGTGAGAAGTGAAGTTACAGGGAACCAGGCAGAGGGCCTTCTTGGTAGTGGTACCCACCCTGTGGAATGCCCTCCGATCAGATGTCAAAGAGTTAAACAATTATACAACTCTCCGTAGACATCTGAAGGCAGCCCTGCTAATGTTTGATGTTTTGTTTTGTCTCTTTATGTTAGAAACTGCCCAGAGTGGCTGGGGTTACCAGCAACAAGTTGTTGTTGTTGTTGTTGTTGTTGTTGTTGTTGTTGTTGTCAGCACCCTTAACAAAATACACTTCCCAGGATCCTTTGCTGGGGCGGGGGGAGAATGACTCTTACAAGTGGTAGAAGAGGTATTTAAAGGTGTAGTGCTGATGTGGCCTTCATGAACAAGGGTTCTATCCTACCTGAATAGAGTGATATTACACCACTGGAAGCACAATTCCAGTCGAGCTTTAAAAGCACATACGCCAAGCAGGGTTACCGTGCAACACACTTTTCCAGGAAGCGCAGCAAGTACTCCTTATCAACCATCCACAGTAAAGAAACAGGATCGCGATGGCTGCCATATATGAGAGAAATAACCTCTCCCGACAGCGTGACAGCTGACATTCTAAACTGAAAAAGCTATTTGCCAAGAATTATCAAGCCAGGCTTCTCCCTCTCTGATAGATGGCAGAAGAAAGAACAACAAAGGCCATACACATATCATAAATCACAACTATTATTGAATGCCTAGCCACATAATAGCAACAGTCAAACTGAATAAAGACGCTTTTCAGGGCTCATCTGTAGAGGGGAAAGAGGGAGGAGGGAGAAAAAGGTAAAACTAAAAAAATCTGGGGGGGGGGGGGGAAATCCCAAGCAAACGGCAACCCCATACCCTTTAAAGAAAAGGTATTTAATTAATATTGTGCCTGGCTTTTATTTATTTAGGACAGTATTCTCCAACCTGGTGCCCTCCAGATGTTTCTGAACTCTAGCTTTCATCCAAAACAACTGGAATGCACCAGCTTGGCAAAGGCCAATTTACAGCATTAAAATGCTCAAGGATGCATACAAATACAACATGGTGTTTATTTATTTGCTGAAAATATTTGTTGAAAGATGCCTAAGAATATTCAGTAAAGTGGTCTGCGTCTTATATGTTTGCTAAGAGGGTGGGAAGAACACATCTCCGACAGGCTTTATTTTGTTTTTTAGTCAAGTTGCAAGCCCTTGGGGTTCCAGAGTTAATGTTTTGGTGCTCAGTATGTTGCTGCTCAAATGGGGTATTCAACAAACTTAAGAAACCATACCAAGTATTGCCCTAAATAAGCTAAAAATAAAATTAAGAGCCATACTGCTCATTAAGAGAAGATGAAAACATATTAATAGATGTAAGGAGGAGGAACCTCCCAAGGCAACATTTTGTTTAAGATAATATATATATATAAAGAGATATTGCGGCAGCTGTGTACACGAGGTAACATTTGGTCTTTTGTCTGCTTTGGCAATTGTTAGAAACTACATACTGGTTTTCTCCACTCCAACTGCAACAGAGAGCACAGTGCTGCAGAGCAGCTAAAAGGCTGAGCTGCATTGACCCTTGCGCCTGGTTCAAATTACACTTCTACCCTGAACTCAGCAGATGGACTTAGAGGAGTCATCATTTTCTCAATGCCAGGCCCGGAGCGAATGTGTGGTTGTGCAGATATTATTGCTGCGTTTCAGCCCTTTTATGCTGCCTGGGTTGATGGGGGTTGGAATCCAGCAACATCTGTAGTGCCAGAGGTTCTCCACCTTTGGGCCAAGGCAATGGGTTAAGACAAACATCACACCAAACCATGTCTTGTACTAGCCATAGCTTAGAACCTAGATCATGGAACGCAGCATCCCTTGCAAATTCTGCCTTGCATGATTTAGGAGAAAGTGTTCTCACGGCCTTCCACATGTTGTGGGCTGAATGCCTGCGGTGGGGAGTCTTGACAGGCCACCTAGGCTTTCCGTTTTCCTGCACCCACCTAGCCAAGGAAGGCAACAGGCTGGTGGTAAATTCTTTATTGACAAATGCCTGCACTTACAGCAGCTCCTAAGGCGCACTGGACAGACACACACACAGGCCTTTAGCGCTCACTTAGCTGACCTTAACTTTTCCAGGTTCATGCCCTATGGAGCAGGGGAAGCAGCAGTGGGACCATGCCCCCCTCCTAGGCTTATGTACCCTCATATGGCCAGAGTGTGCTCACATAACCTGAGACTTCTCCTGCATGAAGTTGCTGCTGCTCTTTCCTCTTCAAGCCTCTCCTTGTTCCTTGCCCCTCGCCTGAACAGCCTCTTCCTCCACTTCCAACATGTCCTGAGGGCCCCCCCCCCCAATCCTAATGCTCCAAACTTTCTTCATCCTCCCCACTCGGCTCCTGCCGCATGGGTGGCACCAAACCCCTTAAATTGCTGGGTCAGTCTCTGGCCCCCTTACCTCCGCCACACACTTGTCAGAGCCCTGACACCCACACAATTTAAATAACAGACTTGCATGAACTCAGTATTTGCGCTGGGTCTGGAAAGGTCAATTCGGGACAGTATAAGAACCTAAGAAGAGCCTGTCAGGATCAGGCCAATGGCCCATCTGGTCCAGCATCCTGTTCTCACAGTGGCCAACTGGATGCCTCAAATGGGAAGTCTTCAAGCAGGACCTAAGTGCAACAGCACTCTCCTCTCCTACCGATTCCAGCAATGGATATTCAGAAGCTTTAGTGCTGCAGCCATGTAGGCAAAGCATAGCCACCATGACTAGTTGCCATTGATAGCCTTTACCTCCATGGATTTGTCTAATCCTATATCCAAATTGCAGATACTTATGAAAGCATGAAGCCCAACCTTCAGCATGAACGCCCCCCTATGGCTGCCGATAAACATACTAAATGGTATTTTGCATTTCCATAGCGCCTTTCATCTGAGCAGTTCAAAAGAATCTTGGCACTTTGATTTTCAGAGAATAAAGAGCCAACATGCATTTGTTTTCATTCTTCCCCAGTTAACGGGAGAGAGCTTCTAATAAGAACTCTCCCAGAAGATAAACCCAAGGACAGCAGCAGCAGCAGCAAGAGGGGATAATGGAACAGAGGAAAGAAAGAATAATTATCAGCCACTTTCCCCAAAATGTTTCTTGCACATTTTTTCTAGATAGGCAAGGGTAGGCCTGAGATTTAAGAACTGCCACAGCCTCTCTCAGGTCTGTTGGCTTGGCTGCTCTGGTGAGATCCCTGCTGGATCACACAAAAGCCCTATCTAGACCAGCAGCTTCCCACCCACCCAGGTGCTTCAAGACTAAGAGAAAGGACTATAGCTCAAGTAAGTGTATCGGCTTTGCTTGCAGAACATACCCAGTTCAGTCCTCAGTGGTATCTCCAGTCCCCTGCCCTGAAACCCTGGAGGGCAGCTGCCAGTCAGTTTAGCTAGATGGACCAATGGTCTGATTCAGTACAGTATAAGGCAACTTCCTGTTTTCCTAAGCATGTAGCAGGGCATGAAGGCAATGCCCCCTGCCTCAGCTACTGTAAACCACTAAGATGTAGTAGTTAAGAGTGTTTGACTGGAAGGCCAGGGTTCACATCCCTACTCTGGGATGAAGCTTCCTGGGTGACCTTGGGCCAGGCACTCTCTCCCTCTCAGCCTAACATACCTCACAGGGTTGATGTGAGGATGAAATGAGGAGAACCACTTCAACCTTGAGCTACTTGGGAGGAAAAATGTGGGGTATAAATGAAAATAAAGCTGACTTTCAGAGAGACAGACTCCATGTAGCCACCATAGCTGCTACTCATCGACAGACCTCTCTTCTCCTCCATGAATTTGCCCCATTTTAATGCCCAGGTGGCGCTGTGGGTTAAACCACAGAGTCTAGGGCTTGCTGATCAGAAGGTCAGCGGTTTGAATCCCTGTAACGGGGTGAGCTCCCGTTGCTCGGTCCCAGCTCCTGCCCACGTAGCAGTTCGAAAGCACATAAAAGTGCAAGTAGATAAATAGGGACCGCTCCAGCGGGAAGGTAAACGGCGTTTCCGTGCACTGCTCTGGTTCGCCAGAAGCAGCTTTGTCATGCTGGCCACATGACTCAGAAGCTGTCTGTGGACAAACGCCGGCTCCCTCGGCCTATAGAGCAAGATGAGCGCCGCAACCCCAGAGTCGGACATGACTGGACCTGATGATCAGGGGCCCCTTTACCTTTACCTAATGCAATCTAAGCCCACCTTTGACAACCTGGTGCCCTCCAAATGTCTGCTCCCGCCAGTCCCTGCCAGCACCGTGGTCACACTCTCACCGTTCATTTAAAACATTTTAAATGTGTGGTGTGGGTTTGACCCTGCATAATTTAACAGCAAATTCCAGTCAATTAAACTACACACTTTTAGGCCTGGATTAAAGGTGTGAGGTCTGAAAGCCAACAGGCGGGAATGGCCTAAATCGCATGTATTATATATTGCAAGAAGAAGAATTCATGAAGTCAAACAAAATGAAAAATCACCAAACTTCTTTCTTGTTTTCCTGGCTTTGGCTGAATGATGTCAATGCTCCAAATGACTCAAGGTGGACTCATTCTGCTTCCCCCTTATCCTCCCAACAGTAAGTAAAGCTAAGAGAGTGTGACTGGCTTAAGTTCACCCAAGGAATTTCTGACTGAGCAGGAGAGTTTAGGGCCTAGGGCTATAGCCATTTTAGAATAATGGTTAATCCAGCCTTGCTCAGTGTGTCAATAAACAGCTTCTCTCGTCTGCCCCGAATCTTCATCCGGATGAGCTCTGGCATCATTAGACAGATTGAAGGTGGGGAGAGCTCTAAAATGCATAGCTTTTATAAACCTCTCTCCTGTTCCCCATTCACACTGCAATCCTCTGCTCAAAAGTAATCCCGCTAAGTTCAATTAGATTTACTCCCAGGAAAATGGGCATAGCTTCAAGGCCATCCAATTTCTTTCCTGAACGCTCTCTAGCGCTCTCTCTATATATCTATATATCTCTATCTATCTGTATTCGCTAAAGACTTTAAAACTGCCTTTCATCATCATCACCCCCACCCCCACCATCATTAACCTGCTCTTCACTCTAAGGTCCTAGGGAGGGATGATGTTAATAATAATAATAATAATAATAATAATAATAATAATAATAATAATAATACCCTTATGAAACTTCAAAATAAAAATATAGGGTTTTTTCAACCACAAAATATAGGGTTTACATATCAAAACAGTGTCAGAAATGGTTAACAATATACTTTTCAAGATGGAGCAACCAGAAGTCTACGAAGTACTCCCAGTGTGGATGCAGCATGGAATATTAGAAGATTTGGGTTATTACAATACTGGCAGTATCATGGAAGCTTTCGTTTTTCTGATGTCATAAAGAGGCTTTCTGGCCCTGGCTTAGGGCTTGCAAAGCTTTTCTGACTTTAGAAACTGAATTTCATGGTCCATGAGCAACATATGCAAACTCCAGCCTCCTCTTCCGATGTCAATACTTCTCACGTTTTAAAATGACACCTTGTTGGTGAACCTTTGAGGAAAACAGACACTCCATGGTTATGTATGTGATTCCCCCCCTTTAATGTTACAGTGAATGCCCAAAATCTGATGAATGTTGACGTTCCCGTGTGAACGCTGACAATCCCAGATGGATTCTGAAATTAGATATATCTATTTCCTCACTTTTCAGACATATACCTGCAAATGTTTTAGCTGTGACATTTAGGTGACAACGTCTGATTTTTCAGAGATTCACATGTGAGCGTCAACAGTCAATGGATTTTGGACATTTTCTGTCTCATATATGTGCAAACATATAATCACACACATAATAGATAAAAATGGATGGATAGATAGATAGATAGAAAAATTTCCATTAGGTCTCTGAGAGATCCTTTTTGGTCATGTAAGAAGCATAATTTTACAGGAAGACCAAGAAATTGTTAGCTCTCTTCTAGCAGCCTCAAGAATATGTATTAGCTATAACTGGGGGGAAAGGATTTAAAAAATCATTCAGTAGCACCTTAAAGACCAACTAAGTTTTTATTTTGGTATGAGCTTTTGTGTGCATGCACACGAAAGCTCATACCAAAATAAAAACTTAGTTGGTCTTTAAGGTGCTACTGAAGGAATTTTTTTATTTTGTTTCGACTCAGACCAGCACGGCTACCTACCTGTAACTGGGAAAAAGGAAGTATTGTACAGTACCAATAACTTCTCAATGGTTGTTGAAAATTTGGGCCACACTAAGGATAATAAAAACTTACAAACTCTGCCAAAACAAGGTTGGTGAGGAGACAGTGTCTCCTGTTATGTTTTGGAATTCGAAAGTGGATCCTGTACATTAATATGACTTCGGTATGGTAAAAGCACATTATGGCAGACATTATTTAATGGGGGCGGGAAATTAAGTTCATTGACAGACAGAGAAGAGTAAGCACTTGGCTTTATCCCAAGAATTAGCTAAGACAGGAGAGATGCCACCCTCCTCACCTCTCCACCTCTGAGAAGAAAAGAAAGACTACCCTGGCTTCAAGTCTTCATCTGCATCAGAATGGAAGCACTCCTGGAAGCAGTACATGAGAGCAAGAGCACTCTCCTATTTATGATCTCCGCCAACCGGCATTGAGAGCTGTGTGGCGACTCTCCACTTATGCAGGGGTTATGTTCTGGGGCCCCGCGTTCATAAGTGAAATGCAAGTAAGTGGGGAGCACCCTGGAGAGTCCTTGTGGCTTGCAAGGAAACCCTCTCCGGAGCCCAAAGGGTTTTCTTGCTTGCCACTCGCCACTTCCGGGTTCCCAGCACTGCACGTGAGCGCTGTCATGTACAAGTAGATTGAGCAAAAGTGGGGAGTTGTGTTGTTTGTACTGGAAGAAATGTAGCCTTCATAACAAGGAGCCAACACGTGAATCTGCTTCTCAAAAAAAAAGTTGATTGCCCAGATCTCTCTCAATGTAGCAGGTACAGGCAATTTTGTGGAAAGAGGAAAAACAAAAAACAAGCAAAGAGTGAACACATGGGGCAACACCCTGGACCACAGCAGCAACATTTAAGTCACCCAACTCTCTTCTGTCTAAAACAGCTGGGGGGGGGGAAGAGGTAAAAGTCCAAACAGGTCTCAAGCCAACTCCCACTGTCAAAAATTCAGGGTCTCCTGGCTATCCTGCATTGGAGCGTTGGACTAGATGATTATTTGGGTCTCTTCCAACTCTATGCTTCTATTTTCCTCCAGCTCCCAACAAAGCAATTCTTCCCCCACCCCTAGCTATTGCATTTCCACCAGTCAATGCTTCCCCTCCCCACCCCCAACATCAGAACTGGGTAAAAAAAGACAACTCAAATTCTTAAATTGTGCCAAGTGGCACCTACAGCATCCATCGCCCTCGAGTGCCATTATTCACAGAGCCTCAAAACAGGCAGCTTCCTGCAACGCTGAATTCCCACGGTGGTGCCAAGCACATCCCCAGATATTATCAGCCAGGCTCTGCGGTAAACAGAAAACAGGAGATGCACTTCCCAGGGGCTGCTCCATTTCAGCGCTGGGTGAAACTGTTCCTCCCCACTAAAAAGTTTCCTGCTGCTCTCATGCGGTTCAGGCTGGCTGTTACGGAAAGTGCAACACCATGCCCATTGCAAAACAGTAAAATATTTTTTTTTAAAAAAAACACTTGTAAAATCCCCCACTAAGGAAGCTTTGGAACCCAAAACGCCACCACAGAAATCTTGTCATCCACCCCATCTGTTCTTGCTGTTACTCTAGCCGGAAAGCCAGCCTCTCCTACCCTGACAGGTTGCACTAGAAATAGCTATGCCATCACACAGCCAGCGTTGAAAGAGGGGGAGGGAATTGTTCCTACATGGGAACAGGCCGTAGTAACGACAACAAAAACAAATAATAATGCCTTCCCTCTTTTGCTACCCTCTTGTTTCTCCTTGCATAGGGGTAATAAAACATAAGAGAATGCAAGATCTAAGCAGAATCATTTTTAATCCTCCACCTCCGTTGCAAGGTCTTCAACATGGCATTATTTAATTTTCCACTTTTTTTTCTACTGTTTGTTTGTTTATGCCAATGCAGGGTGGCAGAAGCAGAAAGAAAAGCCAGATTAATGAAAATCCAAGCACGTCTGTGTTCACTAAGCAAGCAGTCATAGACTTTCAGTGGGTATTTTATTATTTCTAAGAGAAAACACAGGAAGGGGGTGAAGCACAGCTTAAAAAAAAAAAGCTGTGTCACTCTTTCTGTATAGATATAGAAGGACCCATGACTAGAGTGTACTTTATTTGCAAGTCTCATTTTCCACCCCACCGTTCGAATACATTTCCAGGCTCAGAAAACAAGCCGGGAGTTTAGCTCAGCCAGAGCTAACTCAAGCTGACAGCTCTTGCACTGATGCCTGCCAGACTTGATTGACTGGTTGGATATATTTAGACCTGAGGGAGGGAACGAAGAAAAATGGAGGGTGGGTGGGTGGGGGAGTGGGAAAGATAAGGAGGAGGACACTGTTGTACTTTTGAACTAAAAATATAAAACCACAAAGGCTATTGTTAGCAATGGTAAATAATAAAAAAGTTAAGGGGCATCGCCTCCAGCAGGGTCTTCATCCCCACCCATCTCACACTCCGTATGAACATTATCTCAGGCAGAGAGGAAGGAAGGACACCTTTTTATACGTCGGTGGTCCCCGGCTCCATCCCCAGCAAGGTTATGAAGATCTCGGGAAGTATCCCTGCCGAAGACTCTGGAGACAGGTGCTAGCCAAGGAGACCTACCTGAGCCTAAAGGACCAATGATCAGGTCCAGTAGGAGTAGTGTTGCACTTAGGGCCCTGCTCATTCTGTTGGGCCCTGAACGCCTACCCAATTGCCCCAATGGCACAGCTGAATAATATAAGGCACCATGATACATGTATGCTAATATGATTTAGCTCTGCGGAAGGTCACATGCTCTGCAGGCAGAAGGCTCAATCCCTGGCATCTCCAGTGAAAATTATCTCAGCCAGCATGGTGAACCCTGTTAGAGACCTGCTGCCAGGCAACAATGGATCACAGATATATGGCCCATCTAGCCCAGGGTCCTGTTTCTCACAGCGGCCAACCAGATGCCTCTGGGATGCCCAGAAACTGGGGATGAAGCCAATGGCCTCCTGCTCTCCACTTCCTGTAACTGCAAATATTTGCAATTGCATACTGCCTTTAGGGGAATGGTTCCTGTTTGGCCGCAGCTCCCATCATCCCACGCCCTCGGTTCTAGAAGCCCTACCCCACGGACCAACTTTGACAGGTCTTAGGTACAACTGAGCACCTGAAAGCTCAATGACGGGTGCCATTTTCATCAGAAGTCAAAACCGTTTTCTGCAATAGTTTGAAATTTCTGTTTTGTTAGCCACCATAATAAATAGGTGGTTTTAGAGATTAACGGCATCCTGCCAGGATCCAGAACAAACTTGTCTGAAGTGCGGCCCAATGCTTTCATCCCCGCAGTGGCCTCTATATATCATTCATAAAGTTTGTTACACATCATGGAGAAAGTGGGGGTGAGGAATGCTGTAATAGCTGGTGACAGGGTGGGAGGAGCCGGTGTTGGATGAATGAAGTGAGATGATTGCTTCTCCAGCACAATAATTCAAGAACATGGTTAGCGGGTACAATTCCTTGTTCTCTCCACTCCCCTCTTTTTACTTGACCTCCCATGTAGCTTAATTTCTCCCTCCTTTACTCCCGTCCACTCTGCCCACTGCCCTTGTGGCCTGATTATGATGTCTGAGACTTTTTGCTTGCCTCTGTTCCCAGGACTTCCTCACTCTCCCACACAGAGCCTCTAATTCCCCCGCTCTGCATAATCTCCCTCTCTCCCCCATAGACACACCCTCTTCTTCTGACCTTATGGACACTTGTAAAAGTATAAATATATGCATTACTCATTTTTTTACTGAACTGAGCTGTGTCTGTCAGTTTTTTTAAAAAAGTATTTCTTGTGTGTCACAAACAGAGCTAGACATTACAAGTATTCCAGATGTGTGGGGTGGATGGGGAGCTATGGGGCAGCAGGAGGACGATAAGAAGACAGTGATGGCCACTGACTTGGATGGCTTTAAAAGACAAAATTCATGGAAGATAAGGTTATCCATGACAACTTGCCATGGAGGCCATGCTCTGTGTCCACGGTTGAAGGCAGTAATGCTTTCTGAAGGCCAGATGCTGGAAACCACATAGGGGAGAATGCTCCTGTGCTCGGATCCTGCTAACAGGTTCCCCGCAAGTGCCTGTTAGCAGATAACCTGTTGGATCAAGCCAATGGCCTGTCTGCTTTTGCCCTTAAGGAGGAGATGTGGTTTAAAAAGTGCCTTGTACACACCATACATTTAAAGAACACCCTGGAACTGTGGCTTGTTAAGGGTGCTGGGGCTTGAAGCTGTGTGAGGGGCAGACTACAGTTCCCAGGATTCTTTGCGTCGGGGGGAGGCAATGTGCTTTGGATGTATGGCATGTAAGCAGGAAAAAAGCTTGCAGACAGTTCCTATAGTATTTGAATAGTAGATCTAGATTACCCATTGGTGAGAGGAGAATCCCAAACAAACACATACAACAATACCTGAGATTCACTGGGGCATTTTTTCTTTTTAAGTGTTCTGATCACTTTTTAAGTAGGTTGCATGGAAGATGCTGGCTCTGCAGGGCCAAACACACCCACATGCAGAAGTGTGTGCACAGGTGTCAAAACAGCAATGGACCCTTAAGCACTCAATGCACAAATATTAATAATAACACCAATGCCAGAAATATTACTCTTATTTTCATTGTCATTATCATTTGCGCAAATGCCGCTATGGCTTAAACCCACTAATAATAACAACATATTTATATCCTGTCTTTGATGCTGAAGAAAGCCAAGGCAGCTAACAAAAACTGAAACGAAGCACAGCATCCGACAAAACAATACGCCTTATTTAAAGCCAACACATCAATGTAACCCAAATAAGCCAAGCAGTGAAGAAAGTGTAGCAGTAATACCAGACATTCAGCTTGCCAAATTCTCCAAAGACCTTCCTCTCCCCCCCCCCTCTCTATATATGGCTTTCACCATACAGTGAAAACTGAGCAATTAAGAAGCCCAGTGGACCTCCTTAGGGAGAGAATGAGAGACCACAGATACCCTCAGCTTCTCATATCTGTCTGCCAAAATTCAGACGTCAGGAGGACATGGAGCAGAACCTTGGATGCGCAGCTAAGCTTGCGAAAGGCTACACATTGGAGGTCCTCATGGGTTCCCTCTCCACGGGAATAGCCAAGTAAGTTGCTATGCCCTGGCCTGATGCTCATGCAGAGTTGCAAATGTGGATCAGGGCACCAAGTTTTGAGCCAAAACTGTTTCCCCCAAGACAGATGCCGACTTAAAAGTATAAAGATTTCGAAGAAAACAACACAAAAGCCTTAACACATACAGCGGCAGATTAGAGCCCAAGAACCTTAATTTATCAATTAGACACCATCTGCAGATTGTGCTCCTTGAAATAATTGTCGAATCTGACAATGCACTTCTGCTTCTAGAAAGTTTCAGCCAGCTTTGCTTCCATTTAATTAAATTTCTGCACTTAACTTTGATTGCGCTGAAAGCACCGCTGCTTTGCCCAGATTGAGTTCCTTCGCCACCTGCTGTGTTTGATCTAGCCACGTTTCCACAGTTATGGCAAAAATTATGCCTGATTTTTTTTTTCTCTCCCCCTCCCCCCCCCAAGAAAACTGGCTTGCCTTCACCCCTACCCCACATCTCTTCATAAAAAGGCAATGGTGGAACAGCAATGTAAAAATGCAGGGCTGCAGCTAAATGGCAGGGCGTATGCTATGCATCCAGAAGACCCCAGGTTCAACCCTTGGCAACCTGTAATACCGCAAGCCAGATTCAGCCCACCAGATCAGGGCCGTCTTAAGTATATTTGGCGCCTTAAGTATATTTGGCGTTTCCCAGTGCAGTGGGCAGGCGGAGCTGCGTGGCCGGAGCTGCGTGGGCGAGCGGAGCTCCACGGCGGGCGGGCGGGTGCCCTGCGCCACCCAGCCTGGCCGTAGGGCTGGCCCTGCACCAGATCCTTGATAACCCATTCACTCCACCCTAGTTTTGCAGTCTCAACCAAGCAGGGGGGAAATAACTATTTGGTGGGGCAGGGGGAACGACTACACATGGCTTAAGCCGTATACGCAACCAGAACATTATTCCACACTAACTGGCAGAGGCTTTTTGGAGTTTCAGGCAGAGGTGGATGCTTCTTGGCTACCCCCCTAGCATGACCAGGTTGTGTCTCTTCCTCCACTCTGCTATGATCTCCAGAGCAATTACGCAAATATTAAAATGGCTGTAAATGTCTTTTTTTCCTTTTAAGATACAGCATAAATGTATTCATTTCTATGGGATTTTTTTAAAACTGCTGACCCCTTTTCTTTTGTAATTGCTTTGTTCCATTTTTATGAAACTGCAACTTCTATCAAATTGCAAAGCCACGCCGAGCAGTGTATTCCTACTAGAAGGTAAAGTGCAGGTGCTCTAATAAATAAATAAGATGCAAGCCCACACGTACGACTTTAAAATTAAAGAAGGCTGAATGGCAAGAGGAAGGCTGCTCTCTCTCTCACTGGTGGCGTGTCTGCTTTACATGCAGGGGGTCTTGGGTTCAATCCCTGGCATTGCCAGGAAGTAGTGGGAGAGAGCCCCGTCTAAAATCCTGCAAAGCTGCCGTCTGTCAGTGTAGACAACACTAAGATGAACCAATGGTCTGACTCAGCATGAGGCCACTTTCTCTATTCCTGCAGAAACAAGACTTAAAGACTGACACACCACTTTGCAAAGGGGGATTTCTAAGTGCTTCACTGCAGAATGAGGGGGTGCACCTGCTTGTAACCCAGGTTGCAAAGCTGTGCTCACATTGGTTGTGAAGACTCTACAGTGGCTACCCTTTGAATTATGCATCTACCTTCACACCCTTAGTCACTCGCGGGATGATTATTCCTCCAGGACATGCTGGCAAGGCAAGTGCGTGGGCTGGTAAACTGTGTCGTATTTATCTGCAAAGTTCGTTGAAGGAAAACCACGACGTGCCCTGAAGCAGGTGCAGTTGTAGTTACTTCCGAGAATAAATTTAAAACAAAACAAAGCATCTTACCACTGGAAGCAATGTTAGCAAAAGTCACTTAAGTAATGCAGCTGGAGTCCAGAGAGAAAATACCTGATAACACTTCACTAAGCAGACTGAACAAAAATTTGACAAGAAAGGAACAGAAAAGTTATGTCTTTTAGTTCAGGCCTTGAACAAAGCAGGGAGACATACAACTAAACATACAGAGGAAAACTCCCTCAGAACTACATAGCCAATCAAAGGATCCACTACCCTGGCAAAGATCAGGCCACTCTTGGGTAGCTGACAGTTAACGATTAAAAACTAGTTGGTGCCAGATATTGCACTTCCAACAAGTAGTAACCTGCTGGTATTTATGTAGGGTTCAACATGCATAATCCTTTGCTGAAAAAACAGAGGAGTTGGCTGTCTGCAAAAAAGTGCCGTCAAAGGTATGCGCGGTTTGTTTTTTTTAAAAAAGAATATCATACAAGGTTTACTGCTGAGGTAATATAAACCTCTCCAAACCAATAATGTGTTTCAGCAAGTTCCTAAAAATAATGTATTTTGGCCTTTCATGTACAGGAATGGCTTCATCTTGTATCATACGGTAAAAAATGGATTTACGGTCATACTGAACGAAACAATACAGAACCCAGTAACACTCTCCAAGGAACCATCATTTGAGCATAACTATGTTGACGCATCAAAGACTGAAGAGGCCGTAATGCTTCTGAATACCAGCTGGCAGAAATGGCGGGAGGGGAGAGGGCTGTTGTGCTCAAGAACTGCTTGCAGGCATCTGGTTGTCCACTTTGAGGACAGGATAAGCCCCTGGCTTAATCCAGCAGGACTCTTCTTACATCTGCCTAGATGACCCATCTGAAGGGGAGAGGCAGCCAGCAGAGGAGTTAACACCTTTACTGGAAGGCAGGGTCAAAACTATAAAAAAACTTTTATTAGCGGCCAGCAAGAAGAGGAGGGAATCTTTGTAGAGCCATGGGTGCATTTGCAAATCAGAGGTCATGGCTAACACACACACACACACACACACACACACACACACACACACACACACACTGCACACAAAACAAATTTACCCTACTGGTTATAATGCAATGCTTCTTTTAAACCTAATTCTTTTTTAGAGGGGAGAGACCCTGTGTCCAACCCTCTGCAATGGAGTAATCTCAGCTAAAGCAACGACCATGTGTACCCTCAGATACCACACTGGCAAACTCTGTGCTAAGCTCTTCGTTTTCACAGGGAGCTGCTTGTACAGAGTGAGACCAATATTGTTTACACTGACTGGCAGCGTCTCTCCAGGGTTCCCAGCAGGGTCTGCCCAATACCTACCTAGAGATGTTCTTGATTGAACCTGAGACCTTCTGCATGCAAAGATGTGCTCTGTGCTCTACCACTGGCCCATGATGGCGTACACACACGCGCCATAGTTACCAACAGAAGGCTGCAAAAGGGAATTGTGTAAAAGGGAATTCTTCGAAGAATAATAATTCTCAGGCGTCATCCATTTTGGCTAAACAGAGCCTCCATGTTCAAAGGCAGTGTATCTCTGAAAACAAAGTGCTGAGGGACAACAGCCTTCCTGGATGCTGGAATGTGTGGACCTTTTGTCCGATCCAGCAGCGCTTGTCTTAAGAGTACAGAGAGAGGAGAATGATGGAGGAGGAGGAGGAGGAGGAGGAGGAGGAGGTGATGGCTTTGGGTTTTGTGCAAAGCAAGGCCAAAATGCCAAGCCGTGCAAGAGACGGTTGCACAGGTGTGCCAAAGTGCAACACGGAGGACAAACGAAGACAAGCCCCAATCAGGACAAGATCTCTGGGCGCACCCTCCCCAGCAGATAAAGTTCATGCCCGTAATGAACGGCGTCTCCTGTTCCTGCCGCAGGTGCCCCGATGTACTTAGCCCTCCGTGGTAGAACTGCCAATCTCGCAGAAGGGGTCAATTATATTACAAGAAGGGGAAGCAACAGAGACAGGCCCATGTCCTGACTTTCAATCCTGCCCTAAATTAACTTTTAATACGGAACAGAATGTCACATTCACTTCTCTCTATAGTCTAAAAATTTCTCCTTTATGCTGCAGCAATAAAGGGGAGTATTTAAAAATTAAACAGAGCTTAGGGAGGAGGGGGAGGGAAGCATGCAGGAATATATTTCATTTCCACATGACTAGGCATTTTAACATCCAGAGAGGAAATAAAGGTGCTCTCAGAGTAGCAAGCAAGGAGATGAAGGTGTTAAATACCGGGTGTGTGTGTGTATTTTACAGTGTAATAAATACACATTTCAGTTTAGTGAATTGTCAGGCTCCCAAAGCCCAAAAGGCCTAAAATTTGACACGGAAGATCCAGCCTCCAATGTGAGGAGTAAAATAATTCAAGTTAACCATTTGTATCCAATGTGAAAATTCCTTAGCGGTTTGCTTACTTCGCCGGCAAAATGGTTTGCGCTAGTGGAATGTTGTCAACTTTGTGCAACCTGCTGCCCAATGAATTTCCACATCGGCTGGCCCACGAGCTCTTCCACCAACCAAGACAGAACACTGGATGCAGCCGGTCTATTTATTCATCATGTTGAAGTATAAAAGGCAGTGGTTGCATGTCACAGTAAACCACAATTAACGGTTTACCGTGCACGCACAGAAGGTTCCTACTTGAATGCATCCATCTTTCCCTCAGGAGCAACAACCCACTAAGCCCTGTTTGCTATTACGTCCGAACTGGGGATTGTGGTTTGTCTCTCTCCAAACAAATCCTAACATGAAGCCAAAGTTTGTTCTTCGCTTCACATCAAACTGGGCCAAAGTCTAGACCAGGCACAGGCAAACTCCAGCCCTCCAGATGTTTGGGACTACAATTCCCATCATCCCTAACAGGACCAGTGTTCAGGGATGATGGGAATTGCAGTCCCAAACATCTGGAGGGCCGGAGTTTGCCTATGCCTGGTCTAGACTTGTGATATGCAAGTTCAAATCCTCTTTCAGTCTTTTTTATCTAAAAATAAAAAAATCACTAAGGCTGCAATCCTATACACACTTACTTGGAAGCACAGTGGGACTTACTTCTGTGTAAACACACACAGGAATATATTGTAAGAGGCGCTGGGCAACCTAGACTCATGCTCTGTTCTTCATCTGTAAAACAGGAATAATAATAACCCAGAGCTATTACATGGACCATGAAAGATGAGAGGTTGCATCCAAAGAAGTTCAGAGCAGACTCACTGAAATCAATGGACCTAACTTAGTCATGTTTATTAATTTCAGTGGGTCTACTCTGAGTATGACTAACGTTTGATGCAACCCAGAGTATTGAACTGAAGAAGTTTGGGAAACCTTGGTCTTCTAGACTAAGACTAGACTGTCTCCAGGATTTCAGACAAATGTCTTTTCCAGCGGTACCTGGAAATAGCAGGAACCTGGGAGTTTCTTCATACAGAATAGGTGGTCCACCACTAAGCTGCGAACTAGGCCTACCGAGTCTATCATGGACCTGGACCTTTCGTGAAAAAAGTGGGCAAGAAGCCACATTAGAAGATGGAGACAGAGATGCTCTGCCACCTTTCACTCACCGTTTCAAGGGGCCCTCTGGAACAAGTGGTTGTGGATAAGGTTCTCTAATTCCTTTCTTTTTCAAAGAATTGTGAGGCTGCAGGCCCTGTGAAGCTGTTTGCCTTTCCACTCTCACCCCACCTGTTGAGGATTAAGCCCAGGTGCATTGCAAGTGGCTCTGAAGGAAAAGAAGCAGCAGGGAGGTGTTTTCTGCTTTGCAAGCCACAGACAAAGAAGGGGCATGGGGAAAGGAAAGAAGCATAAACCTTATTTCTATAGAAGGCTTGGAGTAGGGTTAACAGTTAGTCATTGATATAAAATTATGCATGGCATGCAGAATGAGGATAGAGAAGAGTTTTTCTCTCATAACACTAGAACTCGTGCACATCCAACAAAGCTGAATGCTGGAAGATTCAGGACAGATGAAAACTTATTCAGGCAGTGCGCAAGTTTATTTTGGAAGTCCCTCCGACAGGAGGCAGGGATGGCCACCAAGTTGGATGTCTTCAAAAGAGGTTTGGGGCAAATTCATGGAGGGCAAGGCTATCAATGGCTACTAGCAAAACCAAGAGGGAGTTCTCATGAGCTCATGAGTGCCACAAACAGCCCAACACAATTCGGAGAAATTCTTTCATCAGGAGCATCCTTAGAGGTAAATATTACCTCATTCATCTTTTTCTCAATGAATCAAACTTTTGGAGGCAGTACCCTGTTTCTCATATTTTAAGACATACCCATAAAATAAGCCATAGCAGGATTTTTAAGCATTCAAGGAATATAAGCCATACCCCGAAAATAAGACATAGTGATAGGCGCAGCAGCAATGCCGGCCGCAGCAGGAGGAGGAGGAAAAAATAAGACATCCCTTGAAAATAAGCCATAGTGTGTGTTTTTTGAGGAAAAAATACATATAAGACATGTCTTATAATATGAGAAACACGGTATGTTCCTGAATACCAGTTGCTGGAAAATGTAACTGGGGAGAGTGCTTTGGCGCTTAGGCTCTGCTTGCGGGTTTCCCACATGCATCGGGTTGGCTACCGTGAGAACAGGATGTGGTACTACATGGGCAACTGGTCAGATCCAGCAAACTCTTCTTATATTCTTATCTCCAAGGAAGTTGGAAAGGAGACGTTGCCTTTTATCCTATCGTATAAGCAGAGGCTCTTAGACCAAATTGCCATTTTGCCCATTTTGCAAGCATCAGTTCTAACACAAGTCCACTGATCACTATACCATTTGAGTAGCACTCATCTTTAGGCATAAACAAACATAAGTTGAGGCTATCATAGGAACATAGGAAGCTGCCTTATACCAAGTCAGAATGCAAGTATCTAGCTCAAAACTGTCTACACTGACTGGCAGCAGCACTCCAGGTTTTCAGGCAGGGAATCTTTCCTAGCCCAGCCTGGAAATGCCAGGGATTGAGCCTGGGACCTTCTGCATGCAAACTAGATGCATCACCATTGAACTTTATCCTGAAACCTCCCCCGACAGACTCTATTTCATCAAGCCACCTGGGCATCATGGATTCACTGGCATAGCCAGCCCTGAAACCCTCCTCAATGCTCTCAAATCCTGCATTTTTTTAAACCCGTGTTCAAAAACACACAATAAAAGTGAACGGAGCTGTCTTTTTTGCAAATGTCTGCCCTGGGAAGGTGGCATCATTAATAACGACCCTTTTTGTACAACTCAAAACACATCTGCAGCCATCACTGCAGAGTCCAAATTTAATCTGACAAGCTCGTCTCCTTCCTTTGGCACAGCCTGATTTTATTTTTAATGCCTCTTCCTTAACGGTCCATATTACAAGGAGGAGTTTTACAGGAGGGCACACTCACTTACTTTCAAAGTTAAAGGAAGGACAGCAGGGAAAGACAGCCCAAACTGGAACATCTTGATTTTTTAAAAAGCCATAATACATGGGCCATTTATTATCTATCCTATCCCACTGGCCTCTGAGAAGTTGAAATCAATTTCATTCATTTTCATTTAAAACAACAACAACACCCAACCAGCCAATTTGCCTAAACCACCATCCTTTTAAGTGAACAGGAGTCCACAAACAAAAATAAAAACGGTTGTTTGCAGAAAGCAAAAAATGCAAACAAAAAACAAAAAAACCACCAACATGCCCGGTTGCTTGTGGTTTCCACAATACGGAGGTGTGCCTTTGAAAAATAACTTCAGCTAACTAAAAAGCAGCACTCAACGGTGTTTTATCTGGGACACAGAACAAGTGCTAGTAAAGATGACTCAGCCTTTTAAAGACCCACTCAGATCTGGAGCAGCAGAGGTAGTAAAGGAAATAGTGTCAGAAAAGACCTCACACATCCTTCCAGTTTGGCCTTTTGCTCTGACACAGGGGTGGGCTCGGATCAATACCTGGCCTACCAGGTCGTTGGCGAGCCTCTGCTTCCTATGAAACTTCTCATGAGAACCAACATTCTTCCAAACACCTTCATCGATGCCGGTTGTTGGGAAGAGTGCTGTTGTGCTCCAAGTCCTGCTTGTGGGCTTCCCAACCGTGATCGAAATTCCCCGGGGCACTGGGCGTGTTTTGCTACTGGTGTGGGTCCACCTGTGTCTGTGCAGAGTTTTCTGGGCGCCAGGTTGGCGACTGACATCTCCATCGAGCCAGCTGACTCTCGCGCGGTGCTACATCATTACATCAAGGAAACTAAGTGCAGGGCAGAGGACAGATATACTGGGCTCTGCTGCAACCTTTCCACAGGCCACCCCAATGGAACTAACAAGCCACAGTTCAAAAACTTCTGCCTTAGCCCATAGTTAACACCATTTCCATTTCCACTCTGTGTGTGTTTCGCCTTCTTGCATGCATACTGGGACAAGTGAACTGTTGTAAGAGCAAGCTACAGTCAAGCAATGTAGTGGAGATAATAGAATCATAGAATTCATAGACATGCCATTTGTGGCGACCATAACCTAGGACAGGGATCAGCAAACTTTTTTTGGAGGGGGCCAGTTCACCATCCCCCAGACCTAGTGGCGGGCCAGACTGCGCACACACATGCATGCGGCAGAGGCTTTTCTCTCTCCCCCAGCCCCTCCCTTCCCCTGCCTACCTCCTCCGCCACTCTGCCTGAGGTTGGGAGCCGGCGGCAATGGCGGCGCCTCTCCTTTTCAGGCCAGCTTTCCCAGGTGCGGGGCCAGTAGGCGCGCCAAGCTCCAGCCCACAGCGCGGCCATGGAGAGAGGCTGGCGGGTGGGTGGCGAGGCTTCCTATCAAAGCCCAGCCCCCTTCCTCCGCAGGGCAGGGAGAAGCCAGGAAGAGGGAGGGAGGAGATGGCGACAACGATGTGGTGAGGGGTGGGGGGGAATCACAAAAAATGGTGCCTGAAAAGTTTTTTTAAAAAGGGCAATTGTGCCAATCCAATCGGCGATTGCAGAACCATTCGCAGGCCAGATCCAGAGGGCAATTGGGCCGGATCCGGCCCATGGGCCTTAGTTTGCCGACCCCTGACCTAGGATTAAGGTGCCATTTGGCGCCAAGCTTATATTTCTGAGTTTCTAACACTGTCCATAGGCATCTTGTTGGCCATTGTGAGAATAGGATGCTGGACGAGATGAAACTTTGGCCTGAGGGGGCAGATTCCTGATTGAAAGAGGTATTTCCCATTATGTGTTAGCAAATCCTTTTAAGCTGGGGAGGTGCCAGGGATTGAACCTGGGAACTTATGGATCCAAAGCATGCAGTAAATGCAGCTCTGATAGATATTCTGATATGCTACCAGGCAGGCTGGCGCCAATATAAGCTTGGCGCCAAGCAGGAATTAAGATTGCCGGAAGAAATATCAACAACCTCAGATATGCAGATGACACAACCTTGATGGCAGAAAGTGAGGAGGAATTAAAGAACCTTTTAATGAGGGTGAAAGAGGAGAGCGCAAAATATGGTCTGAAGCTCAACATCAAAAAAACCAAGATCATGGCCACTGGTCCCATCACCTCCTGGCAAATAGAAGGGGAAGAAATGGAGGCAGTGAGAGATTTTACTTTCTTGGGTTCCTTGATCACTGCAGATGGTGACAGCAGTCACGAAATTAAAAGACGCCTGCTTCTTGGGAGAAAAGCAATGACAAACCTAGACAGCATCTTAAAAAGCAGAGACATCACCTTGCCGACAAAGGTCCGTATAGTTAAAGCTATGGTTTTCCCAATAGTGATGTATGGAAGTGAGAGCTGGACCATCAAGAAGGCTGATCGCCGAAGAATTGATGCTTTTGAATTATGGTGCTGGAGGAGACTCTTGAGAGTCCCATGGACTGCTAGAAGATCAAACCTATCCATTCTTAAGGAAATCAGCCCTGAGTGCTCCCTGGAAGGACAGATCGTGAAGCTGAGGCTCCAATACTTTGGCCACCTCATGAGAAGAGAAGAATCCTTGGAAAAGACCCTGATGTTGGGAAAGATTGAGGGCACTAGGAGAAGGGGACGACAGAGGACAAGATGGTTGGACAGTGTTCTCGAAGCTACGAACATGAGTTTGACCAAACTACGGGAGGCAGTGGAAGACAGGAGTGCCTGGCGTGCTATGGTCCATGGGGTCACGAAGAGTCGGACACGACTAAACGACTAAACAACAACAACAACAACCAGGCAGGCTGGTGGAAAATTGGAGTTTCTCTTCACCCCGGTGAAGGGAAAACCCAAATCTTCAACTTCCTGCATCTTGGTTTGCTTGTAGCAGCAGCAGCATTTCAATATTAAACACAGAAAAATCAGTTACAAAAATAATTATACAAACAGAAAACCCCATTACAATTGGCAACTGTAAAAAAAAAAGTGTCTCACTATGCCTGCTTGGAGGGTGGTAATTATATAATAATAATAATTTATTATTTATACCCCGCCCATCTGGATGGGTTTCCCCAGCCACTCCAGGCGGCTTCCAACCGAATATTAAAAACTAAGACAAATTTTTTATGCTCACATAACTCGCCTATTCGTAAAGACTTTTGGCAAATTTTCAGATTTGTTTGGGGTTATTTTCAGATTTGTTTGGGGTTATGGGGTTCCACCAATCTGCTGTAAATGTCTTCTTCTTCTCCTGATCTCTTGCCATATGCAAACTCTGCATTATTTTCTCAGTGAGAGCTAATTCTCTGACGTTCTAGCACATCTTGGTTTGTTACTGACCCCAATGAAGACACCCATTAGCTCAAATCAAGCAGCTTTGTCAACATCCAATTTCAGGAAGGGATGCACAACATACAGATACCAGATACAACACAAAAACAAGAGCAAAGTGACCACAGCATTGGAATTTAAGAAATGGCTGTTGCAGGCTGAAGGCCTGCTTCAAAATGCTTGTTTAAATGACACTGTGAATAACAAGCAACTGGCCAACCGTGTGTTTAGTTCCTGACCTAAGTGGCCTTTGCGACCTTCTCTTTGTTCTAAGGAGGTTCTTCCAAGACATCAGCCTCAAGATAAAGATTCTTCAGTGGTTTCAAACATTCTCCATTTTTTTGCAACAAAAAGGCTCTCGAGAAGCAAGCAGGTCTTGCTCGGAGCAACTGTCTTTAGCCTGCCATTCTTTGTTCCACCTATTGGCATATTAAAGTCAGCTTCCTTCAGCTGCTAGGTAAGAGCTGTACACAGATCTAAGCTACCAGGCCCACCTTCAGCCAGCTGAAATTGGGCATCTGAAATTATTATTCTGTGAATTCCCTGCATTTAAAAGGGGACTCTCTGGTGTGCAATTACTGCAGCAAAATTGTATTCTGTTCATCTAGGATTCAACTGAGTCCGAGGGTTTATTTTCCATTAAAGGTGAAAGTCAGAGTATGGTGAAGTCTCTCTGAAAAAATTAAAATTTGGCATAATATTTGGATTGTTTAATTATTGAATAATTTGTATAATTTGGAATATATGATGTGATTTGATTGGAATGTTAAACTGGAAAAATTAATATTATTTTTTAAAAGGTGGGAAATTTAGAACAGCAAAGGAATGAAGATTGTGTGATCGCCAATTGCAATTACCATTGGCAACTGTTTTTATCTTACACGCATTTGAACTTTTGAGAATATCAGACTATATACCCTCTTGCATTTTCTTGGGGGGAGGGAGAGAGAACGCTGTGCAAATATCATTATGCAACTAGAAAGGTTTATCCAAAAAAATAAAAAATAGAGAAATTAAACATATTAAAAATGCAGACATTAAGACTGCTAAGAGAAATTAAGAAAGTTAATTTAAAAAATTCGACAAGCAGTAACAATAAATTAAAAATTATTCTAAATTAAGTTTAACCTTGCAGTATTAAGTCCTGGTATTCATTATATGAATTGCTACAGGAGACCATGCTTAATTTAATTTTGTGGTAGACTTTCGATAAGTAGTGATTTTAAAGCAAGTGCAGGTATCTTCTCCCTTTGTGAGGGTGCTTTTGTTGTGGTTGCACCTTTCAACATCTAGCAAAAATTACTGCTTCTGCCATAATGAAGTACTGCCTAACACTAATTTTCTGAAATAACGTCTTTCAGAAAATTCAGCAAAGACATTTTTGGGTTGATTGGTCATTGGACATTAAGCATTTCTTAAATAGTAGTAGCTTTGGTATCTTGTACCTATCGCACACGCAGTGGCTTTTTATTTGTTTGTCTGTTGTTTTATTAAGACATTTCTATACCGTCCTTTCCCAAAAGGCCACAGGGTGCTTTACAACACAAAAACAACATGACAATACAAGAACTTTAAAGCAATTATTTCAATAAAACTCCGAAGAAAAGCAGTGGCAACAAAAGTATTCACAAATTGCTACTGTCCCTGTTCCCTCAATATTAAATTTATATCCCACCCTTCCTCTCAAAAAAGCCCAGAGCAGCAACCAACAAGTGATAAAACAATAAAAATGTCTTTAAAACAATTCCAATATAGATGCAGCCAGGGAAAGATTTCCACTTAAAAGCCTTGTAGGAAAACAAAGGTCTTCAGTAGGCAATGGAAAGGCAGCAGGGACAGCCAGTCTAATATTTGACAGGGAGGGAATTCCAAAGGACCCGTGCCAAAACACTAAAGGCCAATTGCTATATTGTGCAGAATGGACCTCCAGATAAAATGGCATCTACAGGCAGTGGCATAGCATAGGTTGCTAGTGCCCGGGGCAAGGAAAGTATGGCGCTCCCTAACCAGCGCCTCCATGTGGCGCTGCCACCACCACCGGGCGCGGCTGCAGAGCAGCTGCGGGACATGCGTGTGCCCCTCCTTGGGCTGGGGTGCCAATAACACCACTCCCCTCAGGCATTGACCTGAGCCAGACTTCCTTTGCTTCAACAAGGTGGCTGTATTGTGGGCATCAAAACCATGCCCTGGGAACTGATCACATCTCACGCTCAGGTTTCCTGCCACAAACAAGGAATGTTCCCTTGCTAGGACCCGGTCCCATAACACCTCATTTCAAAACCATTAGTAGAGTGGAAGCACAGAATCCGACACAACATCAATTATGTTTTTTTATTGAACACAAGGTGACCAGGGAGAGATGCCAAGGAGACAGATGTCATTCACGGGAGTCATCCACAATCACCCAGAGGATTTATTATTATTATTATTATTTTAGAGGGAGAAGAAACCAGGAATCTCTCAACCTCCCACAGCGGTGACAGCTGTGTCCTAAGGAAGCGGCTCCCTACTGCTCTTTCAGCCACTGCCAAAGAGGGCCCTCACTTCATCCTGAAACAGAGGGCGGTGTTGCAGTGGGACGTCCTCCCTTGCCAAAGAATAAAAGCCGCTTGCTTGCTGTGTCAACCAATTAAGTTTAGAGACGTGGGTAATAAATATTTAAAGAGGACCCCTTTCTTCCGGAGCCACAGGCTGCCTGAATCTACTTTCCGCTCCTCATGCTTTCCTGATAGAACCTCCCAGCGGCTGCAGGCGAGGTTTAAACAGTTGTGCAAGATCAATAGGATCGGAAGCCCAGCCAAGTAAAAACCCTACCTTGTCCTGCTGTTTCTTATAAACTAGAGCAGCAAGATGAAGATGGGGGGGGGGCAGGAGAAGCAGGGGGAACCTGTTAACCTTTTCTGCTAGATATTTTTAAAGTGTTTTATAGCCCCTTATTTTCTCTCTCTCCAAGATCTCTTGCTGGTCTTTTCCAAGAGTCTCATTCCAACAACTTCACTGAAAGACCAGCCCCAAAAGGCACTCCTTACCACTGAACTGTTTCCATAGATCATTATAAGAAATACTATCTAAGAACTGGTGCCTGTGTTGGCTGCTGCTGCTTTTCCTCTTCCCTCCCTGTACCTTTGCCTTGTGTGCTGTGTATTTTAAATTGTAAGCCTGTAGGCAGGGAATGCCATGTTTTAATTGACTGCATATGTAAGCCACTCTGGGAGCTGTTTCGACTGAAAAGCAGGGTACAAAGCTCTATATAAATAAATGAGTCTCCATTGAGCACAAAGCCCATGTAATGATGGCTAAGGTCTGAGCTGCTTCCAACATGGCAATGCGTATTGGCAATTCTGAACACAATGCAGTTACTGCCTGCTCACAAGTACCTCTGCACCTTGAAGCAATGGCCTAATCTCACTCAGTTATTGCTCTCAATGGTATTTAACATAATAGCGTTGACCACGATGAGCTTATTTGAAATTATCGTAGAGATGGTTGGCACTTCAGTAGGATCTCCGCAGCAATTCGCCATTAATTACTGCACTGTTATTTTTAAGTGTTAGCCATAAACCAGACTGCTGCTACATTTGCATTCAGAAGACACAAAAAAGAAAGGAAAAGATGTAGGGAGGTAAATGAGAAATAAATTAGAACAGAAGCTAAGTGCTGCTTCTAACTTTAATATTCCCCAATTAGTTTATGATCTGGAGGTAAAGCGTTTAACTTCGAGGTCATGATCCCCCCTTCCTCTCCTCTCCCCATCCCCTGCAAGGGCTATGAATACATTTTCTCTAATTTCTTACACTTTCATTTAAAAGGAAATACCAAGATGGGTAAAATATGGCCTCCGGGATCCATGAAGCTAGCTATTACCATTTTGCAGTCAGTGTAGAGAGTTTGGATGCCATGTCTTCCCAGGGCCATCCCAGAGTCAGGAGTTAATAGCCCAATATTTACGCAGGGTTTAATGTGAGGAGAGATTTGGGGTGGCTCTCGGTCTTGTGCCAAGTTGTGCACTCTCTCCAGATAAAGGGGAGATCCGGCATACATACAGCCAAGGCATCTATCTACCTGTTTCAGATACTGTTGTGTCCTCCCCTCCTCCCATAACTTGTCATGATGGAGGCTATGTTCTTCCTCTACAGAGGCAGCAATGCTTTTGAATACCAGTTGCTGGAAACCACAGGAGGGGAGAGGGCTATTTTGCTCTGGTCTTGCCCAGTCATCTGCAGGGCCACTATGAGAACATGATGCTGGATTAGATTGGCCATTGACCGGATGTAGCAGGCTCTTGCGTTTTTTCCCATGGAGTGAGCATATAGGAGGTGAGTGTAAAATTGTCTAATAATGTCCGAGCTATACAAAGTAAATCAAAACCAGGAAATCCCTTATGCAGTTTGGTATCCTTTTTATTTTGTATATACAATGAGATCGAGCACTATGAAACACCCTCCAACAGAACTACAAAATAATCTAGATTATAATTTCACTGTCCCAGTAAAATTATGATTTCTGGTCTTCCTTTAAATTGGGATCTTCTGCTAACCTCTAAATTAGACTACCGCAACAGAAACATCAGCTGGTGCAAAATTCAGTGGCCAGGTCGCTCGCTGGAACAATACAGTTTGAGCATATTACACCGATCCTGGCCTGACTGCACTGGCTGCCAATTATTTTCCAGGCCCAATTCAAAGTGGTGGTTTTTACCTATAAAGCCTCTCTCCCCATATGAACTGACCCAGACCCTGTGATTATCATCCAAGGCCCTTCTTCGTGTGCCTCCTCCATGAGAGGTCTGGAGGGTAGCAACACGAGAACAGGCCTTTTCTGTGGTGGCTCCCTCCTCGTAGAATGCTCTCCTCAGGGAGCCTTACCTGGTGCTTTCATTACATATATTTAGGGTTCAGGTAGATTGTTCTTTTTACAATTTATTACCTGCCCTTCAGGTAATAAAGTCTCGGGACAGTTACGACAACCAAAATGCAGAGTTAATACCAAAACACAACATTACACAACATCATAAAGAATTTAAAATAGCTTAAATGAAATAAAGGGGGGAAACAAGAATGGGGGGCAGGGAAAACGAGTCATCAACAAACACACCAGGAAAACTGAGATGTTTGCAATGCATATGAAAAAAGGCAACAGAGAAAGAAGGCATAAAAAGGCATTTAAAACAATTAGACCGTTAAAGCACAGGTCACAGCAGTATCCTTACATGGGAGAGAGAGCAAGCCAAGTAGCTCTGAAGCAACTAACAGCCAGCTTTAGAGCAACTAGAGGCCCCCAGTGAACAACAAACTGGTCATTAACATCAGGTTTGGAGGAGGATTACAGTCTTAACAGCTATCATCAGCATAGGTGTACTGCTTAGAAGCTAAGCAGTTCCATATGGTTAGTTTACAATTTCAGGACCAAACCTGGATAGCTTCTAAATAAGCAAGGCTCTGGAGGAAAAGGGAATCTGGAGCGGGGGCAGACAGATTGTGTACAATTGTCCATTCTAACAAACATTCAAAACCAGACTCATGCCATGTGCCCTGCGACTTGCAGAAAGGGACCTGCATTTTACACGAACTCTTGGAGCACACAACTATGTTAGCGTCTGTATTGTGCTCATCCCATAATTCAAGTACTATCAACACAGGAGCTGGTTCCAGGGAGTTGTGGCTGCGGACCTGGGCTGTGCTCACATAAGAGCCTAAGAAGAGCCTGCTGGATCAGACCCATCTAGTCCAGCATCCTGTTCTCACCGTGGTCAGCCAGATGCCTGTAGGAAACCCGTATGCAGGACCCGAGCACAAGAGCCCTCTCCTCTCCTGCAGTTTTCTGCAAATGGTATTCAGAAGCATTATTCTCTGAAGAGGAAGAGCCCAGCGTCCATCATGGTGGGTAGTCATTGGCAGCCATGAATTTGTCCAACTCTCTTTTGAAGTCATCCAGATTGAGGGTCGTCGCTGCACGCCCCCCCCCCCCCCGGTGTGGGAGTGGATTTCATCATTTTGTCTATGCACCGTGTGAAGAGGTAATAATAATAATAATAATAATAATTATTATTATTATTATTATTATTATTATTATTTATTATTTATACCCCGCCCATCTGGCCGAGTCTCCCCAGCCACTCTGGGCGGCTTCCAATTGAATATTAAAACAATACAGCAATAAATATTAAAAGCTTCCCGAAACAGGGCTGCCTTCAGATGTCTTTTAAAATTAGGATAGCTGCTTATTTCCTTGACATCTGATGGAAGGGCGTTCCACAGGGCGGGTGCTGCTACCGAGAAGGCCCCCTGTCTGGTTCCTTACTTTTTCTAAAACATGTGTTTGGGCCTCTGGGTGCCTGTCTGCTGTATCCCACTTTAAAGGAATTTAAACCTGCAGCTTGGATGGAGGCGTGAGCCCACAAAGGAGAGTCCTGAGGCTCCTAGCAATGGGTGGGAAGGCATGGGGCAAGACATTCATCAGCAGTCCACCTTAGTAGGTAAGGCCCATGTGGTTGCGGCATTTGTGAAACCTCCCCGCAACGGCACAAGCAGCGGCTCAGGGAATGGACAGCTCCAATGCGGCCTACAATTATAAAGGTTCCTGGAACCACACTAAATCCCTCCATTATCGCCACAAAGGAGTACAAATGGCACTGTGGCTCAAACATGACCTTCAGTTCTTGCACATTAGCCATTACGGCAGGCAACGCAAGGGCTGGGGTTAGACCAGGTTCTTCCCTTGGGGAGGGGGGGTGCAGTGCTCAGGTGTGCTCCATGGTGGTGCAAGGGGGTCAGGGCAAAGCCCCTCTCTTTCTCCTTCCCTCCTGCCCTATTATAGCATGGCTGGCCTTTAAGCTAGTTCTTAATTAAAACAAAATCTTGGAAGGAAAAAGTGGGGGGGGACACGAGCAGACGGGGAAATCTTCAGAAATAATTGGATCACACAGCAACACTTTATTAAGTTCTTACCCTAATCCTGTAAATTTAATGATCAACATTTAAGTTGGAATAATTCATCCGCTTTACGCACACACACACATATATCAACTCATAATTGTGCAGTTACAGGTTCCAGCTAGTGGGATTGCACTTCAAAAAGGACTTTAGCAGCTCATTGACATAACCGAGGCAATTTTAAAAATGAGCTTAATGTTACATTTTCTGTACAGACCTTTAATAGCTGAGGCATAGTTCCCCCTCCCCCATTCCTGAATACATTTTTTTTTAAAAAAAGTAAGCACACTTCACCCAGAAAGGTTTTGTTTTTAAAAGTATCATCAATTAGAACTATCTGACTTAAGAAGAGTCTCTTGCTTGTGTCTCTGCCTGAGTTACTGTTCTGGGCCCAGCTACCTGTAAGCACACGTAATTCTGCAGAGCCTCTGCCTCAAAAGGGATTGAATGATTGAATTCAATTTTATATTCCAATTCCATTCTCCAGCCCTGTGGAGAATTATTAGGAGGGGGCACAGCTAGAGTAATAGATCGCACAGAGGCACCACATACAGAAATAAAGGCAGGTCAGGGGGAAAGAAATACAGAAGGGCAAGAAAAGAGGGGGAACAGATAGTGGGTGTAGAAAGATTTGTGGAGTGGGAGGAAAGATGGTAACAAAGATGAGGTGCATAATATAGATTTGTGGCTGTGCGGGAAAACAGCTGTTAGGAAAACTAAAATTTAAAAAAAGATGCAGTGGTGCATAGAAAGAGCAGGGAACTGCTACCGTATATTTCAGAGCAGATGACTTGTCCATCTAACTCTGCATTGTCTACTCTGACAGGGAGACTCTGGGGTTCTCAGGCAAAAGAAAATCTATTTCCTGTCATCCGTTACCTGATCCTGTTATAACTAGAGATGTCAGAGATTAAACCTGGGACCTTCAGCATGCAAAGGAGGTTCTCTACCACCGAGGAACATGAGAATGTAGGAAACCTCTTTGCAGTGAGAGTCACGCCATGGAGTCCATCCAGCTCAGTACTGCCTACACTGGCTGGCAGCAGCAATTCAAGGTCTCAGACAGCCCTGCTTGGAGATGCTGGTGTTTGAATCACAAGCCTTCTGCATGCAAAGGAGGTGCTCTCTACCACTGAGCCCAGATCCCTCCCAGGCTGCAGAGCAGGTGCTATGAAGTGCACGGAAGGAAGGGGGGGGGGAGGAAGGATTAGCATGGGAACTTAAAACAAGCCTGTGGTGGTACAGAAGAGAGTACAAACTACAAGTTGCAGAAAGGGAGAGAAAGAGTTAAAGGAGAGAGAGAGTGTGTGTGTTAGAGAGTTAACACGGCAATACACAGTCCTTTGGAATAATAATATTATCAAAATTGTCCTCTCTGAGCGCTTTGAGTTGTGCATGCCTGTAGTAAAGCATTATACACTCATTGGGCTTTAGGTGTTCCTTGCGCAGCCTCTGCCAGTGTGGTTCTGACCCCTAAAACAAAACATGCACACAAGACGCAGCTCAAGCATGAAGTTCTTAGAAAGATTACAGGCTGGAGAAGAAACGGCTAGGGCTGGGTTCACTATTCTCTCTCTCTCCTTTTTAAAAGCACCTTTAACAGTGGTGAGAAGCAGCAGCAGTTTCCAGTGCGCCTGACAGTAGCCATGTGCATTCAGCTGGGAAAACAAACAGGGTTAGGAAACAAGACCAAGAAAGTGGAGGTGGTGGTAGTGGGTGGGGGAAAGGAGCTGCCCATTTTCTCTTGGTTAAATGGGGAGGTGCAAGATGTCCGTGTCCAATGAGGTGTTGTGCCAACATCCCTCAGAGAACCACATCAAATATAATTTTCAAACCAATTAGCTTGGGCAAGCAGGGCTGGGGGGGTGGGAAGAATTCAAACCAAAGCAATGCCTTCCTCATTCTAATTACTAGGGCATCCTATTCAATGCCTAATGAGAGCAGAGACAAAGGCAGTATATGCATTAGGGTCTACTTCAAGAATTCCTTTTTCTTTTTAGCAAACAGATCCTCTTTTGTTCTGGTTAAACACCAATTACTCCTTTCTCTCTAACATGCAAATCAGCTGAAAATAGGGCAGGGTGCTGCCCGGATCCTGAGCCACTGCAGGTTTCTGAATGATTTTTTTGGGGGGGGGGAGGGAGTCAAGGGGGAGGGCAAAGAAAGAAAAGCAACCCTCTAGGGGTTTTCAATTCCAAGTACTTTGTACTCTGATAAAGCTCTTTTCAAAGAGCTTTTTGTATTATCAACAGCGTTTCCCATAAGGAGGGATTTTTGCCATTATCCAAAAAGAGAGAGAAAAAAAGAGAGAGAAAGAATTGGGGGGGGGGGGGAGAGAGAGAGATAGCACATTTTTAAAAGGTGTACAATATAAACAAGGGAAGCCAGAAGTAGCCAACAAAGCTGTTTACATGTAGTTTTGAGTCGCGCCATTCACAGCGGGGACGTAACAACTCGGAACATTATGAAAACTATTGTACCTAGGGAAATAGCTGGAGCAGAGAGAGGGAGGGATGGGGGGAAAAAGAGAGGGGGAGATGGAACCAGAGCCCAGATTCACAATGTGTTCTTTTGTGCAAGTTGGAGAGTATTCATAAGAAAAGCCACATTGACAGCCCTGGGAAGTACAGTGCTCCAGTCTTTTCAAGTGGTGGGACACAACCTGAGTTAACAACCCTCCCCACGCACTTCCCACCTCCTACTCGGGCTGGAAAAGGGAGACCTGCCTTCTCTGCTCTTGAGCACCCAGCAACTCCTCAGCCCACCCACCTACAGAAAAACAGACGTTTTAGGAAAGAATGGTCAACTGCGGCAAGGTGCAAGCTAAGAGCAACCCTGTTTTCTTCTTCTGGCTGTTAATTAGATTCATATTCCTCCCAAAGGAGCCCAGTGTGGCAAACACACAAGAGGTAAAACAATAGAAAAGATCTGAATACAATTGCAATGCAGACTGGGAGAGATCTCCACTTAAAAGGCTCGCTAGAGGAGAGAGATCTCCAGCACTCGGAAAAGATGACAGAGAGAACAAACCTCCTGATAAGATGGCATCTGCAAGAAGCCCTCACTTGCAGAGCACAGTGATCAGTTAGGTAGGGTCCCATAAGGGGTGAGAGGATCTTTCTTGCAGTGGCCAACCAGACACCTCTTCTGGGAAGCTGAAAAACAGGATCTGAGCACAACAGCATCCTCCCCACTTGTGACTTCCAGCAACTGGTATTCAAGAGCATATTGATTCCAATACTGGAGACAGTACACTGCAATAATAACTACCGGTAGTAGCCACTGATAGATAGATGTCGTGGAGGATGTGGCTTTCTGTACTATACTTGCAAACCACATTTTTAAAAAATAAAAAAATAAAAAAATCCCAAAGCATTTGCAATTATAGCTATACCATTTTTTTAATGCAAAAATCTAAAATCACGGACCATCAGCTAGCTATTGAAGATGATGTTTTCTTAAAAGGTAAAGGTACCCCTGACCATTAGGTCGAGTTGTGGACTACTCTGGGGTTGCGCGCTCATCTCGCTCTATAGGCCAAGGAAGCCGGCGTTTGTCCGGGTCATGTGGCCAGCATGACTAAGCCGCTTCTGGTGAACCAGAGCAGCGCACGTAAATGCTGTTTACCTTCCTGCCTGAGCGGTACATATTTATCTATTTGCACTTGGACGTGCTTTCGAACTGCTAGGTTGGCGGGAGCAGGGACTGAGCAGGGACTGAGCAATGGGAGCTCACCCCGTCGCGGGGATTCGACCGTTTTCTTAATTGTGTGCATAAGCCTGGCAGCAAAGATAAGTTTACAGTGAATGTTTGAAAGTTAGTACACCTGCTGAATCTCTACTGGAAGAGCATGACCATGAAGGCTCAGTTTGGTGACCAATGAAACTGCTGCAGGTGATCTGGGTCATGCTGGGATATTGAGTTCAGGGGGTTCCTAAGGTACCATGAGTCTAAGTTGTTCAGGGCTTCGCAACACAGCAGGACAGCATGAGGACAGCCTGCTACCCTCTTGATGTTATGGTAGGACTACAATTCCCATTAACTCCAATCATTATCCAACTAGCCTTGTGTTCTGCTTCTGCAAAGCCCCCCCTACCTGTTAGAAAATAAGACTTATTTTATTAATTTTTAATCCCCCCCCCATCCCACAACAAAACATGGGCTGGTTTCCCAAGTCATCTGGTGCCCCCTGCTTTGCAGAAAGGGCCCCAAGTCACTGTCAATCCATGTGCAGAGGGTTACCAGACATCCCCAGTCCCCAGATTTGCAAATCTGCCCCCGGACAAATTCCGTCCCTGGAATGTCCCCAGATTTGCAAATCTGTCCCCGGGGAACGTGGTGGCAGCAGCCTCAGCAGCCCGGAGCCAGCCTGTTAGCGCAGTTGGCTCTGGCTGGCTTCAGGAGCTGCTCACTGCTCACTGCCATAGCGCCCACCATTTTTCCTGCGCCACGGCAGAGAGCAGCTCCTGAAGCCAACCAGAGCCAACTGCACTAACAGGCTGGCCCCTCCTGGGCAACGTCCGCCCGCCCGTGACTCCTGAGCCTCCCCTGATCTGTCAAAACAAAGGGGGAAGGAGATCGGGGAAGGCTCTGGAGTCACGGGTGGGCGGCGCGCCGTTGCCCAGTTTTTTTATGCGCATTTATGTTTCACAGGGTGCTAATGAAGGGCTTTGCACCTTTATACAATATGTATGTGTGCTTCGGCCCAGGGTCTTTTGCCTCACCATCCCCACTACTGACTCCCTGTTGCTACTCAGCTTCAAAAAAAAAAAAAAAGTATCCCCAGATTCATTGAAAAAAATCTGGTAACCATAATATAAAGGAATGGCCATTCATCTGAAAGAGGACTGGGGTATTTCCCAATCAGCCCCTGAATTACTGAACTTCAACATACCTAAATGCAGATTTAACTTCAGACCAAGGCTAAACACACTGTATTCTCCAACTATAAATACAGCCAAAAAGGAGAGAGAAATAAGTACAGCCAATTCATCTTCTCTGCCAAGCATTAAATTATAGCCCACGAGCCTTTCAAAAGTTCCTTATTCTGTTTTGCTGGCCCTTTTAATATATTTTTGATTTATGCCAGCTCGAAGAGGTTTCAATGCAGCTAAGGAGAAGAAAGCGTTCTTGTAATTCCAGATTCTGACTGGCTTTAAAGAGACACCAAAAAAAACGTAATAAATCTGAAATGTCACGCTACTACTGTATCATATGCTAGCGAAGAGCGTTACAGGCTTGCATAGACAGCCACTTCCGAGGGAAAACCTGATTAGAACTCTTCCACAGGCAGCAGCAACAACACAGAAATGAATGCTTGTTGCAAAGCCTGCTTTTGCATAACAGATCTCTAGTGCTTCATTCACCACACTCTGGATGAAAGCAAGCCCGGCAATGTACACAAAGCCAGACAGAGGGTGAACCAATGCAAGTCCGCTCAAACCCACCAAAACAGCAAGACAATCAACCCACAAAGCATTTACAACAAAGTAATTGGAGGTGGGTTGATGTCGTCCTACTGAAGCCAGCAGGGCTTGAAACAGCCCACAGTTGCTTGAATTTCGGGCTTAATTTGTTTTGCAGAGCAGACTTGAAGAACCAGCACACCTGAAACATATGTCCACAGCAAAGGGACTGCAGATTTCATCTCCACGTGGATTTGAACCTTTGAAGAGTCTTCACAAACTGCAACTGGTCCAGAAGGCAGCAACAGGGGTGCTGGCTGACACTTGTTTACACAAGATCACATCACACCTGTCCTGCAAGGGTTGCATTAGTTACCAATTTGCTTATTACGCGTTAACTTTAAACTCATGATTGGCTTAGGTCCAGGAATGCCCTCCTTCCACAACAGCCTGCTTATGCCTGAAGAGCTGGTGGAGAGCTCCCTTCTCTATGTCCTGTTTCCCCTATTTTAAGTCGTAGTCATAATATAAGCCATGGCAGGATTTTAAAGATTTTTAAAATTTAAGACATACCCCGAAAATAAGGCATAGGTCTACCTGCAGGCGCCCAGCAGCGAAGGTGGGGACGGGGCCTGAGGACGCCTCTGGCCAAAAATTAAGGGGGGGGTGTCGTCAGGTAGTTCCATTGGGGGGGGGGAGTTGGAGTGAGGGAGACGCCGCTGACCGGGCTCGTTGCCTCTTTTTTCTTTTCACGTTGTTTTTTTCCTGTAAAATGCCCGCAAGCCAGCTAAGCAGGAAAGAAAGGGGAGACGACTCGCGCGTTTTCTCTCCCCGCCGACACCTCAGCGCCCAGCAGCACCACACGGAGCATCGCCTCCTCAATCCAGCACGGCGTTGCTGGGCGCTGACTCTGCAGACCGGCTCCTCGATCCGGTGCTCCGCGCAGCGCTGATCAGCGCCGACCCGGCAGGTCGCCGGATCAAGGAAGCGGCCTGCCGGTTCGGCGCCCAGCACCGGATCGAGGAAGCTTCCCAGGGTGGTGGTTGGGGGGAGGAGAAAGAGGGGAAAGGTGTCGGCGGGGAGAGAAAACGCGCGAGTCGTCTCCCCTTTCTTTCCTGCTTAGCCGGCTTGCGGGCATTTTACAGGAAAAAACAACGTGAAAAGAAGAGGCAACGAGCCCGGTCAGCGGCGTCTCCCTCCCTCCAACCCCCCCCCAATGGAATTTCCCGACACACCCCCTTTAAACTTTTGGCCAGAGGCGTCCTCCGTGCTGTGCGTCCTGAGCCAGCGGGACCCAGCAGCAGCAATGCTGGCCGTGGTAAGTAGGGGTACTTACAGTAACAATAATAATTTTTAAAAAGACACCCCCTGAAAATAAGCCATAGGCCATAGGCTTATTTTCTTGAATAAAATAAATATAAGACGGTGTCTTAAAATGTGGGAAACACGGTATGGTGCAGACTCTGATGACTAGAGGAAATGCCTTCTTTGCGGCTGCACCTAAACTTTGGGACTCCATGCACCAAGAGGCTCAGTTAACCAACACACTACATGGCGTTTTATCATATAGCAAGAAGCTTCCTGTTTAGGCAGGCCTTTGTTTTATTAGATAGCGGGTTTTTTTTAAAAGCATTTCACTATAAGCAAGTGTAAAGTAATGCACACAGAGGCCAAAAATCCTAATTCCACATGTACACTAGCGGGAGTCTGAACCAGCAGTGGCTGACCGGGAACAAGACCTTGGTATAGTAGTGGATAGTTTAATGAAGATGTTGACCCAGTGTGCAGCAGCTGTGGAAGTTTCAAATTCCACATTAGGAGTTTGATATACCAACAACAAAACCTTAAATGTGGCCTGGCAGCCTACTGAGGCAGTCACAGGCATTTTTTGCCACTGAGGCAAACTTGAGCCTGAAGCGGCAATTATAGATCAAGAAGTTTCCCCTGACTATGTACCTGATTCTTCAGCAAAATGCCATCCTGTCCAGAGCAGGCAACTGACTTAACGCCTGAAGCTAAGAACCACTCAACCACAACCCTCAGCATTGCCATTTTACCTTTATTGTATTGTTCTTTCTGGTTGGTTTACTTGTCGTCTGCTGGCCTGAGTAGCGTGCAGGCACCAGAAAAGGAAAATATAAATCTGTATATAAAAATAAATTGATAAAATACCAATGGAGTAAGGAACACGCAGCAGCAGCTCCCTCCCCCTTTGAATGGTGAAATACAAGGTTCAGTTATCCTAGGACTGCTTTCTTCCACACTGAACGTTACCATCTTCTGAACAGTCCTCCAAGGTGCATTCTCGCCATCTGAGGATTGGTGGGCAATTATACTTGGTTGGGATCTTTTCATGACTTGGACCAAGGTGGCTGATGAGTTTGCCCAGGGAGGTCCCTCTCACTCCCTCCTTGCTGCCTTTTAGGCACTAAGCAAAGGTGGTTCTCTTCCAGCAGGCGTTCAGAGCTTGGTGCCTGCACTTTGTATATTTCCCAACACTGCTGTAATAGTTTTGCCAATGACGCTGCTCTGCTCAAGAACATGCACTAGTCTAGCAGTAAGAAGGGCAGAATCTTCTACAACAGTGGTTCCCGACTGTGGCCTGTGGACCCTAGGGGGTCCACATAACTCACCCAGGGGGGTCTGTGGCCTATACCCGGGACATGGGACTTGCACAGGAGTACAGCCTGGAAGACATGCATCTCGATTTTACACTGGGACATGTTGGCAGGTAGGGTGGTACCATTCACATAACAAAAACTATCACAGAGATATAAAAAAATTTAAAAGCACGGAATGGGGGGGGGGTTTCTATGGTTTGGCTTTAGAAAAGCAGGAGGTCCGCAGTACTTAGCTAATTGGGAACCACTGCTCTACAAGATACACTGCTGCCCACCAAAGAAAGCTACCTAGGGGTGGCCTAAGAGCAAGCCAGACTGTCGAACCCACTTTACAGCCCCCACTGACAGGCACTGCCAACTCCAGCTGCTGTTGGCTTATTCAGCTGCCAATGACATCCTGCATTTCTCTCTCACTTCAACTCCCCCAAATGTAAATATCCTCTTCTCCCAATCACGTGAGTCTTGAAAGTCCTCTCTGCAAGACATGAACGCTTTAGAAGCAATTGCGCCTGACTATCCTTATAATACAGCTCATTTGGGTCAAAGTGATGTGGAATAAAAAGAACTTCTAGCCTCAGAGATGGATAGAAATTGAAGGGAAAATGAGTAATGAAACCAGAAATAAAAAAGACCAAAGAAAAAGCAGTTAAGCTCCGAACATACATCAATAATATGCTTAGCTTGGTTAACTGCTAGCGACCAGACAACTCCAGGTTGTTGGTTGTTGTTTTTTACTTTCTACAGACCCAAACTGCTTTCACCTCAGAAATAATGTTATTAACTAACCTTAATATTAACCCATGTAAACACTTATAATAGTGGTATATTGCTGGACTGAATCGTAAGAAGTGGGGGTAAAGTTTGGGGATGCCTGCTCTAACTCCATCACAGGATCACTGCTAGATTCAGGGGTCCTGACAGGCTGTGTATTTTAAGAGCATTTGCTACAGTTACTTCTCTCTCTCTCTCTCTCTCTCTCTCTCTCTCTCTCTCTCTCTCTCTCTCTCTCTCGGCTCCTGGAATAATCACATGTTGACTGAGACAGGAGGATGGGATAAGAAAAATACACACACACACACACACACACACACACACACATAAATATACTCCCAAGTCACTAAACAGCACCCCTAAGCCAAAATCACAGGACTAAACACTGGTTGCCGGCATTTAGACCCAGCTTTCCCAAATGTCAGGTGCGGCTCTACAGTCTGTGTCTGGAGCTATTCCACTTGCATAGTGCTGGTGGGGACTTAGAGGAGGCAATGCAAACAAACAACCCCTACAAAAGCCAAGTTTCCTCATATAGAAAATTATTATGTCAGGAAGGATAAGTGACATGTGCCCTTCTCCCTGACATGCTAGGTTTTTATATACAGGGAACGTTTTTTTTAATAGAAAGAGTTGGGGTGGCCAACTCCCAAGAGACTGTGATCTACTTACAGAGTTAAAAACTGGCAGTGATCTACCCCCTTTTGGAGGGTTCAGGTCGAAGTTGTTGAGCTGTTTGGGGGAGGAGGAAAGCCCTGTTTTTGGGGGGTGCAGGGCAAAAAAATTGAGTTTTTAGGGGAGCCAAAGTTGTTGAGCTTCTTTGGGGGAGCCAGTGATCTACCAATGATCTACCACAGACGTCCAGTGATCTACCAGTAGATCATGATCTACCTGTTGGACGTGCCTGGAGTACAGCATCATGTGAGCCCCTACCTACAGTGGTATTCCCTAGACCCGAGTGTACCACCTCATCTGCTTTTATGGCAGCCAGGCCTTGGTAAATAAGCAGGTGACGCCAAAGTTAATATCCCTTCGGCACTGGCATCGCACCAAGAAAGCAGATACTTCCACTCGCGCTGTATTGACGCTTCCTTTTCATACACATATATTGCAGTCCTGAAACATTTACTACCAGGGTGGGGTGGGGATTTAACTCCACCGGATCAATCCCATGCATTAATCATTGTACCAAATGACAGGACACCACATAGGAACAGTCAGCTGTGAGCACTTTATTTACAGTGTACGCTTCCTGCAGAGTTTGCTGCCTACAAGGAACTGGAAACTCTTCGCATCCAACCCTCTGAAGTTATTATTCAACAACAAATGAGCACTATTTTTAGAACATTTTCCATGCGGCGCCCGTCTCCAAGGGCCATAGAGCCAGGAGGCCTTCAAAGGTTAAATGAGTCTATCAGACACACACACACACACACACACACACACTTCTTTCTCTCCCCCCCCCCCAAAATGCCAACTATGTTTCAATGCTAACTGCAATACTCCATTTTCAAAATGATTTTGCTAGGGAACAAAACACACTTTAGTTCTGTAAACAAAAACAAAACAAAAACATAAACAATGTGTATTTGCTCATAGGGAATAAGTTACAAAAGGGATAGATGAGGAATTAACCATTCATTTGGATTATTGCAATTGTAGTCCACAATCTTTCGAGTTGGAGGGAAAATGCATGAGTAAAGGTTCAGGGTCCGTAAAACCTCCTTAGAAATTTAACAGGAGGAGAAACTCACAAGCCCATGCCATCCCTGCGCAGTTTTATCACTTTTCTGCAAAACAATAATCCTTAATATGGTACCATTTCATGATATTTTTACATGAATTTGTTGGACACTGCTGTGTGCATGCGCATGTATTAAACTGCAACAATTGACGCCTACCTGACCCCAATACCAGATTAGTAAAGTGCTTTCTCCAAGTGCAGGAGGGTTAATAACAAACAGGCTGAGAAATTATTGGAAACCTTATCTTTTCCTGATGTTACAAGAGAGCTATGAAGGATTTTCAGTGCTGAGAAAAATATTGTTCTGATAAAGCAGCTATGCCGAAGGCGAACGATGGCCTTGCCTCAACCCATTCTCAGAGAATCTTTAACACTCTGAACCACCCATTATGGGCCTTGTTGCATCATGACGGGCCAGGCTTGGATATTTCAGTGTGCGAAGACAAAAGTGTCACAAGGCCTGGAAGCAAGAGTATTTACACACTGCATGCCATTTTCGCAGCCACAATGGAGCCCATTCTCTTCTGGGGGAGTAAATGGATGAGTCGTTTATTATTTCAAACACACAGCAAAGTGGTTGAACTACAGAAAAAGAGCCTCACGTGCATAATTAAGCTGCATTTCAACTGGCTGAGCTGCTTTTAATGACCTGCATATTACATTATACTCCCGGAGCTTGAGGCACCCTTGTTAGGGAACAGAAGGTGGGAGGAGAAAACAGTATTAGATGACAGGCAAATAATGATGCTCTAGCTGGGGAGGAGCAACAGAACCACCCTGGGCTTGTCTTTGCAGTGGGGGTGCTGAACAAATTACTCCCCTCCCAAAACTTGTGCCACAGGCCAGGGAGAAAAGGGTGGGGCAGCCAGGGATTTAAAGCTTTTCCATGCATCACCATCTGTTAGTTTTGCCCAGGACTCGGATGACAGGGAAACCAAGACTGCTCTTGAGACTGCTCTCCACTCCCAGCACACCCCCTCACAGTTAAAGACTGGATGGGAACTGAATCTAGGCAGCACTTCTTAGACATTGAGCAGCCTTGGTCCACTTGCTTTTTCCATTCATTTATTTAAATGTTATTTCTCTTGTTCCCTTGTTCTCTTAAAATGGCAATGGTGCCCACCTAAGAGGCGCCAGAGCTGAGCTCCAGTGAGTTCCAGCTGGGGGAAAAAGCCCTGCCTGAAATACACTTTGCCTGTAAATGTATATTCCCCCCCACCCCACCCTTTCCACCCCAGTTATTCAAAAGTGCTTGCAGTTGTGCAAATCTGGGGAGATTCGGAAACGTGTCCCATATGTGATAAACGTTTTTTGGAACCTGTCAACAGCAGCTCAGCTCTGCTAGCCATGCAGCAGAAACTTCTGCCTCTTTTCACCGTTTCTTCCTTCACCACATGCCCTACTTTGCAGAGGCCGGTGCTCATCAGCTGTCCTCCTGAGCTGGAAATCTTGAGCATCCAAATGTCTTCAATCAATGGAGAGTCTTTGGGGGGAGAGACTGGTGGACAGACCTATTTATTGCTGCATGTTTGGCCTGAAGAGGGGGGCCTCTAGGAACCTTATCCAAAGTGAGTAGCAGTGCCCAACTGCTCATGTAACATCTCACCCTTGGGGAAATGAGGGAGCAACAACTCAAAATGGTCACGTGACCCCCAATATCCCATGTCAAGCTCATGCAAATATCCTCTTTCCTCCCAACCCCTTTTCTGTTTATGTCCCTCCAGTGTTTACCAACTTGTCCCCTAAAACACTGCCAGGCTGGGCATTTCCACAGAGTTCTCCAAAAGAGTTCGAGAAGGAAAAATTTTTAGGGGGGAGGGGCGGGATGGGGAAACTGGAACGTTCCAGCCAGCACACCCACACAGAATGAGTGAGTAATATTAGATGAGGCGTAAGTTATAGCTAAGTCTCTTACTGACAAACCTGACAGCTTCTCGACATGCCGGGCCCCCAGAGGCAGCTGGTCAACAAGATGAGAAATCTGGATTTAAGTTAATAAGTCCCAGCTGGCATCCCAATTTTTTAAAAAAGGTAGGGAGAGCAGGGTGGGTCACAGGGTAGCATTCGCCTGGCGTTTTTAGATTTCCTTTGATCGGGGACCAGTTAAACATGTTCTGCTTCACCCTTTCCCATAAAAAAACCGAGCAGTTTGGTGGTGGGGAGGCAGCTTTGTATGCAATCCGCGCTGATGAGAAAGGGATCTTTGCGCTGTCAAAGCCTGATGGCCTGGAAAACTAGGAGGCCGCGTCATGGCTAGATAACAACCGGCAGCAGGAGGGGGTGTATAGAAGCAATTTCAGATGCAGACATCTCTAGCTTGGAAAGTCCATTGCATGCCAAGCTGTTTGCAATTTTGGAAACCGGAGAGCAGGGTTTCAACAGAACACTACAGGGTTCTCTTTCTGTGGGTGCAGATAGGAGTAGGATTTGTGGTAGGAAGCAGGGAGCAAAAAAACAAACTAGTTTCTTTAAACAACCCATCACACACCCACACTCAAAAAATGAAATTAAGCCTGTTGAAGCATCTTTAGTTTTGTAAAAGCCACCTAAAAACACTCCCCATGTAAGCTGGTTTGTTTTTTTGGAAAAATTGAAGACATTGGTTAACTAGGTCGAGCATCAATCTAATCCTTACCTAGATAGAGACAGACAGACAGACAGACAGACAGACAGACAGACAGACAGACAGACACACACACACAGTGTGCACGTGACAAACTAAAAACAACAACAAAACAGCTTCTACCAGCAGCCAGCATTTGAACTCCTGTCACACTTCATTAGAGTTAGCTCAAAGATGATGAGCAGGTATCGCCCTAATGACGACAGCCTGGTCAAGGCTACGTGTGCAGCTAGTCTCTTCTGGGTGCGAGAGACAAAAAGAAAGCTTGGATCAGAGACTGGGCAGGGGGCGAGAGAGAGAGAGAATCAAAGTCTGGAGGATGTACTTTGAGGCTCATTAACCTGGCATGTTGCCAAGTGACAAACAGCACACTGGAATAGCCCCCATCTTGGAAAGTGCATTAGAAGAGATTTCACCTGGAACACACCAGAAAATTCTAGCCGCTCATGCAAAGCAGCCTTTTTATTTCTCAAAATCAACATGGATAAGGAAGAAGGAAAAAAACAACCAGCAGTATGTTGGAAATAAATTTTAGTATATTTTATGTATTTGCAATATTCCTATGCAATCTTTCAAGACTATAATCTTCCCATGTGGCTTACATTAATAGGAAATACTGTATACAATGTTATCAGTAACAAAATACCAAAACACACGATTCAATTTGCAATAAAAACATGATAAAATTCAGTAGCCACCAACAAAAAGCCCAGCAGCTACATAATAAACCTTCAACATGTCCTTATATAGTATACATTATATTATATGTTGGGTCAACAATGTTTAGATCTGTTTGATTAATCTATTAAAATGTATAGATTACTTTGCAGCACCACTTTCCTTTTCTACAAATGTCTGCTGTGGCACATAAAAAAAGCTTTAAAACTATTTTTTTTCTCATATACACATGTATGCATATGAATATATTCGCTGTAAATGATTAACATCTGAACTTATTTTTAGTCTGCAATCCTATACAACGTACCTGGGAGTAATCCCAACAGAACTGAAAGGGACTTGCTTCTGAATAGACATGTATGGGATTGCAATGTAAGTCAACCAAGTCTCCATTCCTAAACTCATTTTCCAGGAAGCGAGTTGGAAACAGTGGAAATTACCTCCACGTACACATGTACAGTGGTACCTCGGTTAAGCGTACTTAACCTGAAGCGAACTTTCCCATTGAAAGTAATGGAAAGTGGATTAATCCGTTCCAGACAGGTCCGCGGAGTACTTAAACTGAAAATACTCAAACCGAGGCTTAAACCAAGGTACGACTGTATAGGAGTCTAATGTTTCTTTCATTGGATGACTACCCTAACACGCAAGAGAACCGCATCAAGGCCAGATGGTTAAAACATGTGCAAAGGGGAAGACCAGCAGACTCTTTTGTATGCTACCCATGAAGAGGACTCTCAGAAGCAAGAAAGAATGGGCCTTTTGGCTCCCATACTTTAACCTGATCTCAGTTTATCCTTAAAATAAAACGGTAGAGCCTGATTCACACTTTTTCTTCCACTACAAAGCAGTGAGAATGTAAGAGCCCTGCTGAATAAGGGTTCACTTAGTCTAAATTCCTGCTTCCCACAACAGCCAATCAAATGCCTCCAGGAAGCTCGCAAGAAGGGCCTGGAGGCAACAGCCCTCCCTGCTTATCTCCAGCTACTGTACATTTAAGTTCCATTTAGCTATCATGTTTTTTAAAACTGTTGATAAGAGTATAAAGACGGCTCTGTGCGTTTTCAAAGCAACAGTTTTAAATCAAGGAAGTTTGCCATAGCCTTGGAAACAAACTCTGATTTTGGGCAACTGGAAGCAGGAAACGGGGGGGGGGGGACCAGGAGTCAGACTCCTCTTTGTCAGGTGATGGAAGCAAGAGCTCTGAACCTCAAGTGGAAGGACCATACACCCCTGGCCTGAGGATGCAGCGCTGCCATCCTGACTCCAAGGACTTCACTGCAGAAGATCCTGAAGAGACCTGATCCTCACTTCTCTGTCGCAATGGGAGAAAACTGGAGAACGCTGGGCTCCTTTAAGTCCAGCAGCATCTTGCAGAACAGGTGGTGCTAACAACCAGGCTGCACCTGGTGCTATTGCTTTATAAGGGCTTGGCTCAGTCCCTGCTAGCGCAACTGCAAGTTCTTTGTTTCCCAGTGTCTAGACTGCACCCCGCCTTGCCCTACATCCTTGTTGAGCCTTGCCACGCCACAGAGCAGGACAGCATTCCCCTTTCCCTGAAGGGGTTTTAGCCAAAATTTAGACTGCAGAGATTGCATTGCCTTGGTCCTCTTGCCACTTCCTTACCTGTCACAGTGTCACAGCATACCCTCCGCACTTGCTATTCACACCTTCTCTCCAGTCTTTGCAAAAGGGTGCAGATCAGAGACCAATGAGTGAGCTCAGGCTCAGGATAAAAGCAGGTTTTGCCACATCTAAGAAGGGAAAACAAAACCTCCCTTCCTTTTGTCCAGCCTAGAGGATCAGAGATCAGACACATGGCTCCCACAGGATTGCTATTCTCTCAAGTAATGAAAGGGGTATTTCCATAACTAATATTTAGGAAGAGGCACTTGAGCATCAGGAGATTACAAGAGCCCAGAGTTGCTTTTGATCTTTCAATTTGAGCCTCCCCAACCCCACCCCTCCAAGTAGAAAATTGGCAGAAAACACACAAATCACTTTTGTTGGTGGATTAAAAACTGTAAGAACTGTGAGAGCTGCAGTCTGGGAACGGGTTACCCAGAGCACACCCAACATTAGGGCATAAATGGACCAAAGAGTACAGCATCAGCTGAAACTCTAGACTCATGAGCGCTGAATTCTGGCACGATTTAGGAAGTTTCATTTCACCAAACAGGAAGCAAACGTTCCTCGCTTTCTCCAAAGCTTAAGCCACGCTGCTCTGAATAGCTGCATATAGGCAGGATTGTTCTGATTTGATCTGACTGAATCCTATGTATATCCACGCACAATGATGGAGTTAGCACAACTTCAAAATACTCTAACTACCGGTAAATGTGATGGGGACGTTTGGCCAAAATCATCCCGAATCACATGCTGCACGCTCAGGAAGGATGGGAGACTTTAAATCTTTATGCTGCCACACAAAGAGAGAAAGAGACCAGAGTATCACTGCATGTGATACTCAATGGAAACAAAATGGCAGCCCTCTATTCTCTGGCATTGCCATGATGAAAACACGCACCGGAGGTTGAAAGCTGGAAACCATTTCAACTTTAGAACTAAGTCCCAAGAAACTATTGTTTGGGTATTCTTCCCCCTTCTTCTGGAATAAAACCTATTCGTGCATGGAAGGTTGAGGAGAGAATGATGTAAAAGCCCTGCTTGGAACAGACCCAAGGCTTAGTGAAGGTCACAGCCGTTTAACCTTCGCAGAGCTACAATTCCCAGCACCCTTAACAAATGGCAGTTCCCAGAATTCTTTGGGGAAGGCAACACACTTTAAATGTGTGGTGTGGGTGTCACTCTATCTCAAGCATGCCACTTTCCACCGTGGCCAGCCAGATTCCTAGATGGGGAAGAGAACAAACAGGGCAACTATCTCTCCCACAGCTGTTCCCCAGCAACTGGCCATCAGAAGCATGCTACCTCTGATGCTACAAGTAGGGGGAACTGTAAGCAGCGACTCACATGCCATTATTGTTTCCTGATACGTTATTTATCTAGATGCTGAGCAATTCCAAGACCCACAGAATCTGCCCCCCCCACACACACACACACCATGTTCTCTCTGAGACGAGTGGTGATGTTTTTTTTTGAAGGAGAGAATAGAGCTTTTGGCACACGTCACTGAAAGTGTTCTCATTTTCTGCTTATCACCACTACCATGAAGGCTAGAAACTTGATCTCTAAATGCGAAAGCTCATATTCTCAGCAATCTTGGTGGGAAGGATCTCTCCGTTTGCAGGTTACCATGGCAGAAGCCAATTTCCATGATTGGTAGCATGATTGCAACGATGCAGTAAATTAGTATCTCCGTTTATGGACATTTCCATAACCAAATGAGCCAAGAGACGAAAGCTTGTCTAAAACAACAACAACAAACATCACCATGGCTTCCAAAGATGACGAGGGATAGGCAATAAACAAATAAATAACAAAAATGCACAGAAGACATATTGTCAGGGAACTCCAGATGTTGCCTGAATATGTATTACACGAGCACACAATGCTGACACAGGTACTTTCAATGCCTGGCGTGCCAGTAAATGAAGTGTGGGAGACAAATTGATCCAGATTCCTCGTCTTCCTCCTGTGACAATTCAGTAAACATTAGGAAAATTTACATCTCGCAAAACATCACTACCTGAATTTTAACTAGACCAGGTGTTACGCTGTGGCGAAGCAGCTTCTTTGCCATGCTTGAACGCGTCACCCGAGGTCAGGGTCACAGAGGCAGCTAAGAGGCAAAGCTCTAGTAGTTGTAGCATTTATTGGACTCCTTAGTCTGTTGAAACCTGAAGGTCTCTATGCGACTTACAACGCATCGAAAACCCATACAAACAGAACAAAGTTACTCCCATTAACAGCCACTGGGAGCTTTTGCACCATAGAAGCAGCAAAACAACATCAGTGTATCAAAAGCCTAGGAGAGGAAGAAAAGCATTCACACGGAGCTGAAAATATGTCAATGAAGGCAGCAGGCAGACCTCACTTAGGAGAGCATCCCACAACTGAAAATGCTCCCCTGTCCCTTGTCACCACCCTCCAAGCCTTGGATGCTTTTAAAAGGGGAATAGACCAACTCATGGGTGACAAGGCTTATCAGTGGCTATTAGTCATGAGAGCTGAGAGGCAGCAGGCCTCTGAAAACCAGCTGCTGGCAGAAAACAGGAAGAGATAGTGATTGCCCCTATGCCCTGCTTGTGGGTGTTGCAGAGGCTTCTAGTTGGCCAGTATGGGGAACAGGATGCAAGAACACACAGAGCTTGGGTTGAATCCAGTGGAGCTCTTTTCACATTTCCATGCAAACCAAGGACTGTCCTGCCTGCACTTAACATGGGTCTGTGGTGGTTTGAAGCTCTTCAGCCCTTAGCTGACCTGCCAAATGGAGACCAAAAACATCTGGAAATATGTAGGTACTGGCAGACAACCGCTTCTGTTCAGTTAGGGTTGCACCTCTTTGAAGTGTGACAGCGTTTAATTTCTGAAGTGAGAGGCCCTGGGGCTCCTGTCTATCTTGAAATCACACCCTCTGCCCTGAAAGTTAACCTAACCTCAGACGTGTGGGGGCTGGTTGCAATTAGCAGCAACGGAAAGGCACTCTGCGTGTCCTCTCCAAATCAGAGGAAGGCATTCACAATCCTTTCAGCATGGATGGTAGTACTACTTTACTTGTCGTCTTCCAGACTGGTGCCTCTCTACTGAAACCTGGTTAGTACAGCAATAAAACGACTAGCACATTTGCAAAGCCAAGCACGGTCTGGTCTGTTTCAAAATCCGTGGGGGACCACGTTTTAAGATTCCTGCACGGCAGGGAGTTGGAACAGATGACCCTCAGGGTCCCTTCCAATTCTACAATTCTATGATTTGAAGAAGCTCTGTTGATCTCAGTGAGAGCTGCTTCCACACAAACATGCATAGGACCAGGCAGAAAATAACCTGTGGTGATGAAGAAGAGACTGAGCAATGCAAATCACTTACGATGTCTCAACCACGAACTATCAATTGGTAGGACTTGGGGAAGGGCTGTAACTTAGCAATGCACATGTAGAGGTCGCAGGTTCAATCTGCAGCAGCTCTAGGTAGAACCATGTAAGACTACTACCTGAAATCCTCAAGAGATGCTGCTAGGTCACGTACCTAATGCTGGGCTAGATGGAGCAAAAATCAGTATAAAGGATCAGCTTCCCGTGTGCACTACTGGCATTTAAAAACATTCTACTTTGGGGGGGGGGGTGGTTTTCTATGTCAGGTCTTGAGTCACTGAAGGATTCTGAGGCATACTCCATCCACACATGAAATACAAGTGGGGCCTACAACACCCACCAACCCCTGCCTGCTTTTGCACCTACTCTTTGCAGGGGAGTATCAGCCATGTGGGACAAGTCTGTTTTGTTCCTTCCACCAATCACTAAATGCTGACTTTTGTCCAAGTTGATGAACCAGCGTGCAGGAAAGTGCGAGGAGCAACCAAGGAAAGCTTTGCACCCAAACAGATGCTCGCATTGCGCAATTTGTACCCAATATGCTTGGAACATGTCAATAAAATATTTATGGTTATACTGTGCCTCATTTCCAACTGTTGTGATTTGCTCTTGGCAAGAGGTTAATGCAATCCTGTCACCATCGTGCAAAACTCTGTCATAGTTTCTGCAGGAAAAAGACTATTATGGGTGAATGGTTAGTGAACTCTCCAAGCGGCATTACAGCATTCAACAACATCGAGCCTGACTTATACTGGACGTGGGGTACCTGCATTAAGTTTTCCACGTGTGCCTGTTCACACTGAAATCAAGTTCCCACATGCAACTGACCCATTTGTACGTTAACTTAGCACTCTAGCAATCCGACGTGTGTGGGCGCATGTGAGCACCACTGGCCTCTGACAACATGAGATGTGGATTGGCCAGTGCCTTTAAATGTGCAATGTCCCAAATCAGACCTTTTCTGGTTCACACAGCCCCAACAGGGCTGTGTAGCATGCACTTTTTCTGAACATGCTGACCAGCTCCCCGTTTCATAACCCTGGAACATTTAGAAAAGTCAGGGCAGACAAAAGAAAGTACAGGGCATACCTCAGTTATGGAATTCACTCCAACAAGAGGCAGGAACGGCCACCAACCTGGATGGCTTTAAAAGAGGATTGGACCAATTCACGGTGGATAAGGCTATCCATGGTTATGCCACCATCATACCTGGCAATGCATCATGCTGACGACAATACCTTTGCTGTCAGAAGTGGTATGGTTCTGAATACCAGTTGCTAGGAAGTGCAGGACGGGAGAGTTGCAGCTGCAACTCAGGTTCTGCTTTCAGGATTCCCATAGGCATTCAGCTGCCTGCTGTGTGAACAGGATATTGGACTAGGTGGGCCTTTGGTCAGATCCCGCAAGGCTCCACTTATATGTGCATTGCTCTTAGAGAACAAGGTTGCACACCAAACAGCCTGTGAGTGACATGTGGTCTGACAACACATTCCATGCTGCCTAGAAAGGGTCTGTGGTACCCTCAAGGTTACTGACAACTCAGCCCTCCCAGCAAGTGGCATCCTTTTAACTGGAGATGCCAGAGACTGGGCATTGGTAAAATAGGTGCTCTGTCACTTAGCCACAGTAACTCTGCACTGACTTACACTGGAAATGGGTATTGCCAAGAAATCAGCTACCATATCTACAATTGCTCTTTACGAATCAAGCTCAAATTAGGAATCCTCAGCAAATAATAACAAAAAGTTAAAATGGCACCTCCCATCTGAAGTTGCCACTCCCTGATAATTGTTCCCCTAGGCTAGGGATGGTCATCTGGCAGCCTGTGTCAAGACCTCTTGAGGAAATTTAATCTGACTCTTAGCAGCCCCACCAAATTTCAAATCAAAGTACGGTAAAATGCACAGGAATACTTGTACTAGCAAGAAAGAGAGAGACTGCACACATTAACACTCAATTTCTCTTTTGGGGTTTGTATGCAACGTATCTGCAATGTGTAAATAATTGCACTTTGTGGTGTGCTTGAGCGCCACTTGCTCTATAACTGTGAAGTATTTGGAACTATAAAGTTATGTGTTGAAATTCCTGCATTGTAGGGGGTTGTACTAGATGATCCTCAGGGTCCCTTCCAACTCTGCAATTCTCTTATTCTAAAACATGTGCAGCTGCCTTACACTGAGCCCATCCACAGGTCCATTAAGCCCAATATTGGCAACCACAGTAGCCAACATAGTGCCCTCCAGAAGCTGTTGGTCTACAACTCCCAGGCACATGAGGCCAATTTGGCCTTGATCAATGCCTGGAAAGGTCACATAGGTAAATCTGCCTTATACTAAGACCACTGGTCCATCTAGCTCAGTACTGTCTGCACTGACTAGCAGTGGTTCTCCAGGGTTTCAGGCTGGGTTCTCTCCTAGCCCTACCAAGAAATACTTGCTGGGGGTAGAACTTGGGACCTTCTGCATGAAAAGAAGGTGGCCATGCTGGCTTGGGATGATGAGAGTTGCTTCCCTTCAGATGTTTTCGGATTGCAAGTTGACAATCCTTGTCTGACTGTCAATCGTTCTCCAAACCCTGTGTAATCTAGGACACTCAAGCACTGAAACAGGGACTTTTTATCTATGCAAACCATGTGCTCTACCGCTGAACTATGACTCATCCAGCTCAAGTGGTTGCCTTCACCAACAGGCAGTAGCTCTCCAAAGTCTCCGAACCGGTCTCACTCAGGTTGCGTCTACACCATGCATTTGAAGCACTCTTATGCCACTTTAACAGTCATAGAGAATCCTGGGAGCTGCAGTTTGTTAAGGTTGCTGAGTATTGTAGCTTTGTGGAGTCAGCACAGTTCCCAGGATTCTCCATGACTTAATGTGGTACAATACTGCTTTTAATTTTTTGCTGTGGATGTTCAGTGAAAAAGATCCTTTTTGCTGGAAATTCTGGGAACTAAACCTGGGACATGGCATTTGCTCAATCACTGACCTACAACCCTTGCTAGGTGGAGCCAACCTTACTGTGGAACCTGACTATATATGGAGGAGTTAAGTTTGATGGCCACATGGCCAGCCCTCCCAAGAATAGAGATTTCTGCCACAGGCAACCAACAAGAGCCGTCCAATGATTAAGTTCCTGGTTTAAATTATGGAGCAGACAAACCCAGTTGACTTTTATCTTGGTGATCTTCATTTAAACATATATTAATAGAGCAAAGCCCCTGTGAGGTTAACTGCCAGCACTTTAAAACACGGGCAGGAATCAAATTGTTTACAACCACTTTGGAACCGGATCAGAAACTGGGGAAATATTAGCTGGCAGGCAGCTTGTACCAATTAAATTTATTTTCACTCTTTTCAAAGTGCTACAATACTGGGAGGCAGGGGGAAAGTAAGAAATGTTTACTCTTCAGTACCTAGCACTGAATATAGAAAGTGCGCACAGCAAAGAAGGAAGAAGTGGGGGGATCAGCTGCTACCCTAGAGCAAAAGGTTACAACAGACTGAAATCTGGAATAGCTACTTGAAGCAACAAAAGAAAGCTGATGGTATATTTTTTTTCCCTGGGGGGCGTCCCAGGAGTTACATCAGCACTGGGGAGGAGAGAGTGCTGATCTAAAGAGAATGTTGCTGATTTATGAAGCCTTAATATGCTCATCTAGGGCAGCTCAATGGAGTTTTGAGTCTTATTTGGGTAACCCAAGATACAGGCACTGAACTAGTTTGGGGAACCTGTGGCCTCCCCAAAGATTGCTAGATATTTATGTAAGTAAATACACAGCGATTATTTTGATTGTTCGAAGTAATCGCCAGGTTCCCTGGGTGTTCTTCGGAACATAAGGGCGAGGTACTAACTATGTCAAACAAAATCATTACCTGCCCAATTCTGTCCTGATCACATACGTCTGATTTGCCAAACTTTATGTCCATCTGTGACCCAACAGGTCCTATCCTGGGTCTGCCGGTCACAGCTGTACACCCTGGCTTGAAAAGGTAGGAATCAGGCAGGATGAGTGGCAGCATCTCTATGCTCAATCATGGCTGCAATTAAAGTGACTGGTCCATGAGACTCAAGAATCATAGAATTGTAAAGTTGGAAGGGACCACACAAAGGTTATCTAGTAAACCCACCGGCTATGCAGGAATCTTTCATCTAATGTGGGGTTCAAACCCATGCCCCTGTGATTAACAGGCTCTCAGGCTCTGCCGACTGAGCTATCCCAGATCCCAGCAAGTACATTTGGTCTTGCAGTGTCCCTTACAGTCGCCCTCTCTGCCATGCACTTTGCCACAATACTCATGTCATTTTCTGTAGTGCCTAACAACTGCAATCACACTAACCTGCACAAATATTAACAGGCACTCTGCTATCTGCGGGGAGGTGGGGGGAGAGAGAGAGACTTTTATACTTATCGTGTGTCAAACACACACTGCTTAATTATTTCCCCACAGCCAACACAGCTTCAATTAGACTGCAGAAAGTCTCTCTAAGAAAGCTCGAGTCTTTCCCATTTGCCAAGCCCTCCGGTGGGACCTTGAGAAGCCCGGCTCCGTTGCCAAGCAGGATCTCTCCCTGAAGATTAATTTATTAACTCCGCCAGTGTGGCTGTTTGTTTAGAGGAACCTGAAAGAGCCTCCAGGTGAGCGGGCTCTTCCGGGAGAATAAAAGAAAAGACGCAGGCTTCACAACAATCAAGAGTTTAGCGCCACATGCGTAGACGGGGCCTCTCCCACAGAGGCCTGTGGCAGCCTTCAAAAATAAAGTGAAATTAGAAGCAACTTGTGCGCACACCAAGATCAAGAGGCATATGCATTCCTGCCATTTAATTTTCTGCATTGCCCAGGTTAATGATGGAGAAACCCTTGATATACGCCATTCACTGGCACTGGTGAGCGGCAGCTGCTTTCATATTTCAAGGAAATAAACAACTATTTGACTTTTAGAAGACATCTGGAGGCAGCCCTGTATAGGAAAGTTTTAAATGTTGGTGTTTTATTGTGTTTTTAGCATGTTGTTAGGAGCCGCCCAGAGTGGCTGGGGCAACCCAGTCAGATGGGCTGCATGTAAATAAAAGTGTTGTGGTGGTGGTGGTGGTGGTCTGCAGGAAGGGTCACACATTTTTTGCATGATCCCTGCTCTGGGAAATGAAGAGGGTTCTGTCCCTGAAACCCACAACAAAGTTTTCTACAAAATATCTCTTGCAAGTTCTTTTGTCCACTGCATCCCTCTGCAAACCAACCAAAACGTCAATATGGCTTTTCCTTGGCACTGCTAGCAAACACCCACCCACCATTTTTTTAAAACTTCAAGTTAATACATCGGTTTGGGGGAATAAAAAGCCAATTGGCTTATTCCTTTTCCCCCAGCAGAACATGTGGCCCAGTGAAGAAAATATTGTGGCCGCTAATAACCCATTCTGGATTCAAATGAAATTGTTGTGTGTAATCTCAAAAGTTCTGCAAGGTTCGGCACACTGGTGCACATCCAACCTGGATGCGATTTATGAACTCGGGAGGCTTCGAAGACTCATGCAGTCTCTCTGTTTTACAGGCACATCTCTATTTTTCCTCCCTCTGAATCTTTGGCCTCCATTCTTTTGCCTACTCTTCCCCAGCACACTGGAACTTCTGCATTGTTGGCAAAAGGGGCAGCCAGACTGACTGTGCATGGAAGGAGTTTCTGCCCATCGTCTCTCTTCTTAATAGGGAAGGAAGCAGAATCCACAAATATGGAGGGGGTCGTCAAGCACCAGGTGTCTTGGAGCCCTCTCTCCCCAGATATATGCTGGAGTAGATCTAGGCCAGTTTGAGTCCAGGCCAACTTGAAATGGATCCATATCAGCAATGTGTGCCCCATGAAAGCGTCACCAACAGCCCACACTATTCCAGGCTCACTGAGAGGCAGCTGGCCACGGTCCCAGAGTTTCACCCTGTGCAATAGACTCCAAGTCTGAAACCCTGAATGTTGCCAAGAGCGCATATAGCAGCATCCAACAGTCGACAGGACCCGTGGGAACTACATTTCCCATCATTCCAAACATCCATGCGCATTGCCACACATGCCCATGGCAACACGTAAGGCTAAGCGCTGCTCAGGGAAGCTTATAAAAACACATCCGTACCATTTAAAAAAAAAACAGCATAAAAATATAAACTTTCTGGCCATAGAAAAATGAGGGGCTGTTGCATAAAAATCTCACTTCGGCAAGAAGACTAGTTGGTGCTTGGGAACCACGGGCTGCAGTCCTATGCACACTGGGAGCAAATGCCGCTGAAGGCAGTGAGACTGACTTCATGTAAACTTGCACAGGATTACTTTTTGTTTATATGCAGATTTAAATAGACTGTAACTTGTATCATTAATCAAGAAAATTGGATGGCAAGCCTAATAATTAGCATTGCAAAAGAGTATGTTTGGCACAGTTCATATCAAAAGCAGCGCAGGATTGTAAGCTTAGGAAAAAATTTTAAGGCCCTTACTGGGGGCCAGATCCACAGAATTATAAAGGAAAAACACATGCAATATCCAGCACCACACCCCAAATCCTTCCTCTACCTTAGTTTTAAATGGAAGTTCTTCTCAGCTATGCACTATTAACTTCTCCAATTTATTACCAGACTGAAGGAAACAAATTAACTTTGATGAAAATGCAAAGGGATAAAAAGGGAAATAAACCAATGCATTCAGTCAGCAGACAACTTTGATCCAGGACAAAGAGTGGGAGGCGGGGGCAAATTGGGAGATTAGAAGAAATTAAAACTGTCCTAAATTTCTTAAGAGGTGAAAATTCACCTGTATGGGTTCAGAGCAAACTATAGAAGCAAAATAACCAATCACCCACCTTGAAATTAAAAGCCACGGTGATGCAATGGCTAGCTAAGGCAGCCTAGGCTCAAATCCAAGTTCAGAGAGTGGCCTTGGGCCAGTCACAGTCTCTGAATCTAATCCACAACAATCGTGTGAGAACAAAATGGGGGGGGGAGAGAGAACACCCTTCAAACACTTCCCTGACTTCCCTTGAATGAATTACAGGACAGTCCTGTCGTAGATAGAAAGGAAAGATGACATAATGCAGTCACCTTGATAAAACAAAGCAGGACTGGGCCCAGTCAATGCCTGGCTGAGAGACTGCCTGCCACTGAATACCAGTTGCCATTGAATTGCTGGTGGGCCAAGCGGCTGCTACACTCAGACACTCAGGCAGTGCATTCAGGCTTCCCACAGGCAACCAGTCAGCCATTGTAAGAACAGGATGCTGGACTAGATGGGCTGTTGGCCTAATCCAGCAGGTTTGCCTTCTGTTCTTAAGAACCCCCAATGTGTGCTTCCTTGAGTTCCACCATGGAATAAAGGCAAGATATAGAATGCAATTTTAAAAAAACAGCAAAAATAAATGAGGGCAGAAACTAGAGCGTTGTATTCCACACTGGAGACCTTTGCTTTGACCAAGCTTGATCAAAATCTTAGGCAGAGATCTCACCACCACCTGGTGCTCAAGAAGATCCTTTAATTGAACCCAGGGCCTCATGCAAAAACGTGTGTTCTCCTCAGTGCTTTCGGGGGTAAAAAGAAAAGAGGTACCAGTGTTTATCTATTGGTAAAAGTGTTGTGATTATCAACACAAAATGGCTGCTACAGGAAGGGAGGAGAGAGAGAGAGAGAGAGAGAGAGAGAGAGAGAGAGAGAGAGAGAGAGAGAGAGAGAGAGAGCTGGCAATATTCTGTACTGGTGAGTACTTTCATCAAAGTAAGACCATTGAACTACAGGTCCCCTGCTTCTTTGCATGCCAAGCCTACCCTTTTCTATTCATTCACGACTGGGCCCCCTCATCCTCTTGCTCACGATGTGTACCTGCACTGCTCAACGTCACTCTCTCAGAGCCTCTCTCTTTCCCATGGGTTCACAGCTCAGTCAACAGGTCTAGTCTATTATGCTCTGGGCACACAACCCAAATGCCACCCAATGAAGCCAGGTGCAGGTGTTCCTATTGGAGATCCTGGCCAGCTCTACTTGGCCATAACATCTTTTACCCTCCCTCTGTAAACAGAGTCATTAAGAGTACTCTCATCCACTCTAAAAGCCATTCTTGGATTTTTTTTTATTACTGGGGGTTATTATGCTTGTTTAGCTTTCTACTGCACAAGTTCCCCCTTCAAGAACTATGAAGTTATCAAGCTGCAAAGGCCATGCAGAGATACTGAGAAGTTCCCCAGAAGTGCATTCATCCTCTCTCTTGTGCTTCAAAACTTCACTTCAGGTCTGGGTGGATCCTTATTTGTGCCCAATTACTGGGCCGGTGGCTTACTTCAGAGATGGAGAACTGGTTGTCCTTAGATAACCTCCAACATCTCTCTTCTCTGGAGAAAAGTCACCGCACTGCCTGACTCATATCCCAGGTAGATCATGTTTATATCCATGCAATGTTTTCTTATCCACTTTTGACACTTCCGCTTTGGAAAACAGTCTGGCACAGAGGGAAATCAGTCGTGAAAATTACACTCACCGGATGCTGGGCAGATGTGACCCCCCTGACCTCCTGTTTGAAGTGCTTCACTGGCACTGTTCCCTTCCTTGCCTTTCAAAACACAGACTTTCAGAATGCAAGCTTCGTTATGCAAGATGCAAAAGAATCATTTTCAAATGGGCTTCAGGAAACACAACTCTGTATTTGGAAGCTCTGCATTTTTAAAGTATTTGTTCCCCATCCTTTAGCCAAAAAAAGAAGGCTTCGAGGCCATGCTCCAAAGTTGAATAGTAAGAATGTCCCTGTTCTCAGGCTTACAATCTAAACCAGGGGTTGTCAGCCTGGTCCCTACCACCCACTAGTGGGCGTTTCGGGATTCTAGGTGGGCGGTAGGGGGTTCTATGGCACAAGCTGAATCCTCCTTCCATCGAGCACTGGTGGGCGGTAAGGAAATTTTACCATCAAGAACGATGCATTAGTAGGCGGTGGGTATAAAAAGGTTGACTACCCCTGATCTAAACAGAGACATGGCGCACAAGGAAAAGGGGGTGTGAGGGAGGAAAGGAAAAGCAAGCTCAGGTGTCTGTTCTTACTCTTATCTTGCAACATAGTTATATAGCTTTGTCTGATAGTCTACGAAAGCAAACCTCGGGCAACACATAGTTCTTTCCTCAGACAGCTGGCGTGATGGAAGTGGGAATCTCCTCAAAAGGAGGAGGTTTGATAGAGTTGCTCTGCTCCCTTGTTGATGGATCAATAGTGGCTCTGCCTGCCTTGGCCTTGGCAAAGAGCCACTCCTCTCTGGCAACCCTCCCCGTCCATGATGTGAAAATCCACCAGGGTCAGTCATGACGCTATTACAATGGCCAAGATCACATGAGCGGCTCAATTCTGAACATGCTAAAGGCATGGAATTTGCATTGCACAGATAAAGCATGGCGCTTTCAGAGACAGGAGAACCCAATTTAAGCCAAGCAAGGAAAGCAATCCTACAGTGCAGCTCCCTCAAAGGGGTGCAGAAATCAATGCTCTCCTGCTTGCGCACGCACACAGACATGCATTTGGATATTTGGAAAGATTTCCCCCCAGAGCCCAAATTGCAAGGTGCTCCTCCACAGAGTTCAGCTCAGGAAACCAGACTCACATTCTGGGGCCCAGTGCCAGTTCCCATGTCATAATCCATTTACGATGCAAGGGTCATCGAGCAAGCACAGGCTGCGCTGCACACAAAGAGCCCCGTCCAATCCTCCAATGGCAAAACATGTCGATAATTCTTGCTGTCTCCCAAAACACATGGCTTCTGCCAAAAACTGCTAAAGCCCCAAAACCAGAAGCCCTAACTGTGACTAACAGAAACGCTGTACCAAAGCAAACACATAGCTGAGATTTACGACAAAAGTCAGCAGCTGGACTCTTGCCCAGTGTTAAGAATGGAAGAAGAAGGGGAAAAAGGTCAAACGGATATTTGATTTGTGTGGGTAATGCCCAAACCTTTAAATGTCCTCGGCTCAGATAAAACCACATAACACACCACATCTTTCTTTATTTTTTAGGGGGGGGAAACCCTACCCAAAAGTAGTTCTGAGTCTGAAATTTATGTATTTGTTTGCCAGCACCCCTTCAACAGCATTTCCAAGATGGCTTATAAAAACACACAGCAATCCATCAATAGATCCCATGCTACTACAAGAAAAGAGGGGATAAGAACACCACAGTCATAAAACAATGATTAAAACAGCTCTTAAAAAGCCTGGGGAAATGAAAAAACATGTGCCCCAAAGGGCATCAAGGTAGGAACACAGCAATCCTGTATCAAGTCTGAGTACTGAGTATCTAACTCAGTATTGTCTACACTGACCGGCAGCAGCTCTTTAGGCAGCAGACTTTCTCAAGCCTACCTCAACTGACCCAACAATCTTTTGCATTTAATTCATGTGCTTTGCTACTAAAGGGAATTACCCAAATGGTACATCATAGAATCAAAGAGTTGGAAGGAACCCTGAGGGTAATCTGGTCCAACCCACTGCAATGCAGGACTATGGAGCTGTCCCTTATGGGGCTCAGACCTGCAACCTTTGAATTATCAGCACCACATGCTATTCAACTGGGGAAGAAACCTTCTCCTCAGTTGCCACTCACCCTCAGATGGAAAAGGTTCCTGGAGGAGGATGGGTTACGGCAAGGGAAAGTTGGGGTGCAGAAAAATGGACAGGCCACATCATGCATCCGCAGAAATGCCCCACAGCGGAAATAAGAGAACTATTCGCAGACATATTGCAGCCGGCCAAATAGATTCCCCTTTGTTGCAAGCCAAAGCAACAGCTGGAGGTGGGGGGAAGCTTGTGAAAAATTTGTTAGTCAGCTATGTGAACCTTTCCTTCTGCTTCAACAAATAATATAGTAATAGCAGCGAAGTTATCACAGAGCCATCTTCCTACACCACCCCCATTTCAAGGAGGAAAAGGCGTTCACTCTGCATCCTGATTAGCTGGGAAGAAAAGCACTGCATATCAAGCCGTCTTCTGCCAACTTCTATGAAATGTCCAGCATTCAGAATAATTATTTTACTGGCCATTTCCACCACCACCAAAGAAATTTCAACTATATGTGTGTTTGTCTTGAAATGAAACATCAATTTCTCCCCCCCCCCCTTTAAAAGAAAAGTTCTAAAGACCTATGCCTGAACAAGGCTTCTGGAAAACTTGCCTTCCACCATTTAAAGGTCCCATTAAGTGCAGTAAGGAAGAGGGATGTCACTACTACAACCACCCATTTTCAAGTGGCAAAGAGACCTAATTCAGGAACATCCCACAGCACTTGCCCCTGCTCTTGCCTTACCATTCCTGCTTCCTTGCAAAACACTTAACCTGACTGTGGAGTATCATATATCTATTCTAAATCAATCCAAATTATGTCTTTATGATTGCATTCTTAACTTACCCCTTATCCATCTTATTCCTCTGCACATGGTTCTCCTGAACACACAGTTGTGTATCTGCTTCATCTCTACCCATTTTTCAACACTGACTGGAACCCCACCCCCACCCCCATTTTGAAAAATTGTCCTGCCGAGTTAAAAGATTTTGCATTTCCCCCTTCAAGGGCAATATCTCTTTCTCCCCCAATTAGGTTTGAAAAAGCTTCTCTTCATTCCTCTTGGTCTAGAGAGACCAACTCTTTTCTAGGGTAACTCCTACTTAGGATGCCCTAGCCCCTTTTGTATCTACTGGAACTCCAGAGCCCTTCTGATTCAAGCTTTCATAGCTGCTCTGCCTTGAAGCCTTCACACTGCACAGATGGGACAGCCACAAACACAACAAGATAAGCAAGCTGTTTTATTGAAGCTGCCATTACACGATGCTCCAGAGAGGGCATAACTAGCAGCAAGATATTAAATCGGACTTTGTTATGGCATGCATCGACTCAGAGTGGCATTATGTTTACAGAGAAGCCATACGTCTTTCTCCCCCTCCTGAATATGCTAAAGGCTGTGTGCCGTACTTATTTCATTAAAACCCTATTAAGGAATTAGAAGCTGTTGTGCTGCAGAGAGGAGGGTATTCTTTACTACTTTAAAAGGTCCTGTGTTTATATATACAGGTGCAAGCAGTTTAATTAAATGTGCAATAAATCAAATATAATTTGCTACAAGAGGCGGCTGCTAATCTCCTCCAGGTTATTTATTGCTCGGGCTTCATTAGTGCTAGGAGACCTTCCAACATACAAGGAGGGTGGGTCCTTATAACCCAGCTAACCTCACACCTCATTCAGTGTGGTAAGATCAATGCAAAAACGGTATCACTTATAAAAGAGCTCCCTGGACAACAAATGTCTTGGCCAGAAAAAGGGGTGTACCATAGGGATTGGGGTATACTGTAGACAACTGCAGTTGCTAGCTTTCGGTGTGTGCCAATATCTAGCTACAATTAGCTTTGATCTTGCGATACCTGGGCCCAGCGAATGTGCTAGGCTATTTCACTGAGTTAACACTCCCAAAGAAGGGTACCTTCCCACACACACACACCACAAAGTAATAACATCACAATGAATTAGGTTGCCTCCTCTAGAGGGAGAGATCATGTATACAAAATTTTATGAAATAAGTAAAAAAATAAATCTTGCTGGCTTTCAGGGCTGGCAGACACACCAATAACCTGCTAGGATGGGATTAGCTGAAGGAGAACCTGAATTCAGTTCTGGTCTCTCTGCCTTTGAATTGGTCTATTTCCATAGCTTTCCCCTATGACAAATATGGGGAAATTTCAGCTCTCCACATGTTACTGAACTACAGCTCCCATCATCCCTTGCCATTGGCCATGCATGCTGGAGTTCACAACCAGGCATGTTATAGTTCACCAACATCTGGAGGGCCAAATGTTCCCCCACCTCTGTCGTATAATGTCACCAGCTGCACCAAGGTAGCACACACAAGTTCTTCATCTGGGCTGCGTTTCTTTTTGTCACTAGAGTGGCTGTGTGTCCTACGTTACAGACAACAGTCCTCAGAGAACCTAAGAGCCTGGCTCATCCAGTCCAGCATCAGATTCTCACAGTGGCCAAACAGATGCTTCTGGGAAGCCCACAAACAGGACATAAACACAGTAGCCCTATCAAGGTTATGTATTTCTTCCTTTCGACACTTTGTAAGGGGTCAACCCTATTTGTCACACCCTCTTAGTGGGACTCAGAAGGACATGAAAAGATGAAGTACAGGTAAGTTTGCTTTGATCTCATTCAAGCCAAGGAGCTGTCAAAGAGGAAGGGCTCATACACGACTACTACCGTATGATCTCACAGAGCTTCCAAAACAAATTATTTGGGGTTCACAGTCTTATTTACAGCTCAGCACCACCTTTGCAAAAGCAACATTTCCAAGGCAGCATACAATGTTCAACGTAATATTTAGCAATCAACAGAGCCTTCTGTGGACTTTCAGAATTCCAATAGGAAGAGTGGGTTTACCAAATACACCCTCAGACCACCCATTCATCTCTACTTATATTTATGTTTATTATTTTCTCCAGATTCAGGTGTGGATAGCAAAAGGTGATGGCCCAGTATCACACAAACCCAATTCAAGCATAAGAGCACTGCTAAGTAAGACCAAAGAGTCCATCTACATGGTAGAAGACAACTTGCTGGGTTATTGAGTCAGACCATTGATCCATCCAGCTGAGTGTTGTCTATGCTGGCTGGCAGCAGCTCTCCAGCGTTTCAGGCAGGCAATATTACCCAGATATACCTGGAGATGGCAGGGATTGAACCTGGGACCTTCTGCATGCAAGACAGGTGCTCTACCACTGAGCTACAGCCTTTCCCCAGCATCCTGCTTCTGAAAAGCCCACAAGCACAGCATTAAGAAAGTAGTCGTCTGCCATTGTTGCTCTGAAGACAGATTCCATTTAGCCACCATGGCTAATCGACCTCTCCTCCTCCATGAACCCATGCACGTAGCAAAATGTGGGCACAGCAGCACGGCCCCAGCCCCTAGTATGCTAACACAGTATGCACAGAGAAGGGAACACTATCTAAATAAGATACAGGTTTTATGAGGAATGCCCCACAGGTAAGCAAGCTTCTTTCCTGTATGTGCAGCGTTGCATTCATAATACGGCCTCGAAAGAAGAACAGAAGGGCATGTCCACATGGGAGCACTGTGCAAAATCAGAGACGTGGGTTCCAGGTTCAACACACACATGCACACCCAGAGCGAAAAGTGTGATGCTGCACAAGGCAGTGCACGCCACGGTTGGCCCATCTCCCACATGGATTATGCTGCCTGTAAACAATTCCCATGTACGCAGGTGAACAGGATGTGCACCAGGTGCACAGCGGCTTGGAAGGATCAGGTGCACTGAATGAGCACAGGGAGCCAACAAGGAAGGTCCCCAGTGCTTCCAGCTCACACTCTGGCCCTAGTTTGGACGAGGAAGAGTTTGGGGGCAGAGGTATCAAGTTGTATCTGAAACTGCAACTTAAAGAGGGGGGGGGGAAATATTATGCATTAAACAGAAAGCTATTTCTTTGCAACTTACTCCTTTGATCCAGTTATGGCTTCTTAATTTTTAAGAGAAGCAAACTGTACTGAGATCAGAGATAAAGACTGCGCAGAAGCAAAGCTACTAGAGCAGCAGGTTACAAGCTGGCACAGAATAAGAGTCAGATCTGCAGAGAACTACTTGGCCACATGGTGCTGGCATCTCATTCTGGATTTCCTGCTGCTTCGTTGCATATAAAATCAAACGGCAATGCCTTCCAAGTACAGGCAATTGTGGCAAAATAGACACACACACGGATCTCACGGGTGACTGTGTAAACTATCAGTCCACTGTTTCTCCCATGCCACAGACATACAGAAGATAAGGAACACACATTAAGTGGCTCTTGGCTAACAGACATGTGGACAACACATGCGCTGCAAGTCTGCACACCAGTTCCAATGTCATTTGGTCCAAGCCATAGGCTCTTCTCAGTGATCAAATTACATGGGAGCTGAGAGGATGCCTGGGTGCCTTAACTTTTGTGATGGCTCCCTGAGTGACAGCTTTTAGAAGGCTATGGGGCTAGAATTGGGAGGGGGCAGAGTTTCCCTCCAAACCATTCTCCTCTGTCCCCTCTGTTCAAGCACAGACTTTTTTTTAAATGTTACATTTCCAGAGTCATGTTCTCCAGACACAGGAATAAACACAGCACTTAAAAATATGAATGGAAACTTGGAACTTGCAAAGAGCCTAAAATAATGACTGAAAAAAATAACTCTCAGAAATGGAAGGCTATCTTCTCTTCAAGTTTTAAGCATATAAAACGGGGCCCCTCCTAAGAACACTGTAGTATTAGTGTTACAAGTGCCACAGTCATGAATGCAATACGAGCATATGCAAATTTATGTTTACTGCATCATGGAACTAAAAATGTAAAACTAGTCATGGGACTCGAGTTCAGGAAGGGCTTTTTTTCTTTGTGCTAATTAAGCTGCCGCCCTCTCTCCTTTGCCTCTTAAACCATGCAGATTTTCTCCATTCCTGCTGCACACATATGAAATGTGTGTGAAAATACCTGTACAAGAGATTCTCAAGAAACACAAAATCTAAGGATTTCCGGAGGCTGCAAGGCTTAAGGAAGTACTCGCTTTCCCAAATTTCACAGGACTCAAAAGCTGGCTCTCAATTCTCTGCTCTGAAAGCGAAGTGGACACCCAGGATAGTCATTTCTGCTACACCAATGAAAAATGTTAGAGCAATAGCAAGGATCAGAGGAACAAGTTTCCCTGTCTCCAGGACTCCTCCACAGCTACTGTTTCAAAAACAGGATTTGAAATCCGAAAGGATGTTTTTTGGCAACAGCTCTTCCCCCACCCCCCCTCAACCAGAATCTCTGCTTCCAACACAGCCATACGCACGCACGTGAGGAATAGCAGGAAGCATTGGGGGGGATTACAAATTTAGAAAGACACACAAAGCCCTTCTCTCTCTCTTATCAATGAAATGCACAGACAGCAACAGAGAAAAACACCATTGCTGAAGTTATCATAGTCGACACATGCTAAGTGAAGATTTTGAGATGGAGACTATTACATGCACACACACACACACACAACAACAACAACAACAACAACAAACAACCAAGACACTAGCCACCTCTTAACTCGGCACATCAATGGAGCTCAGCAAGAAAACTTTTGTGGGTTTTTTATATATATATAAAAATCGCAAGGTCAGAAGTGTTATGAACTAGATGGGAAAATGCTGGCATCCGATAGGATAAAATGTCTACGCCTCCATTGGTTCAGGAAGCCCCAGTGCTAAACCTGAGATTATGTAACCTAAGCTGCCCAGCCATCATCTGTTCCTCCTGCTTTGTTTTAAAGAGGCAGTGTGACCAGCAGCCAAGCTCAAGCACAGGGCAGGCTCCTGGTAAAAAGCAACCCCACTCCTCCTGGCCCAACAACTACCGTATATAAGATACAGCATCTCTTAACATTTTTAAGCTTATCCCAAAAGCTTACCTACCTACCTACCTAAGCCCACCTGATACCAACATCATAATCCCCTACCACAAATTAAAAAGAACTGGTGCACATTTTAAAATGCTTTATTGTCAGGCAACCCAGTTCACGGTGCTCTTCCTGCAGAACTGCAGGTGCTTCTCTGGTTTGCACATAATAATAAAGCACGGCTCATCCCTACTTGCACAAGCAAGGAAACCTCCGAGTTCGTGTGTTCCTCACTCACTCTCCACAGCTGGGAGAAGGACTTTGCTAGTGTTTAGTTGTCACGTTGTACAAACAGAGAATGTGGTCTGAAGCAAGCTCCAGTTGTAGTAACGTTAGCCAGCTTCATAGCCCATGGTTTGAAGGTGGCTGGTTTTGAAAAGAACCAGAAGGGAGGAAGTAATGAATCAACCCAGGGCTCTGTTCACAAACACAGTGCTTAGCACAAGAATTGCCAGTGCTGCACCTATGGGCACCAAGTTTGCCCACCAGTAAACATCCCAAGGCTCCTGTCAAAGCCTCAGTAATTTCACAATGTAAAAATCCACAATGCCTAAGAGACAGCTTGCTGTGCATTGGCGTGGCCTCTCATACCTGCCCCCACAGCAGCCATTTTGTGTTCTGCCATACTCCCACAGCAGCCATTTTAGTAAATGGCACCCACAGCACGTCCCCAAAATTCCAAAGGCGACCAGCGGCTTCCAAAGGTTGGTGACCCCCTGGCTTAGAATTATGCGAGAACTTGGCCAGTTTCTCTCTCGCGCCGAGGCAATTACATAACTGAGCTAAGCAGCTCTGAAATTCTGGCACCTAGGAAGCTGCCCAGCTTGCCTCAATGCCTTGGACAAAGCACCTGAAAACATGCACTTTTGCTTTTAATTTAAAATGTTTTTTTCCTCAGCCCTTCATAAAAAATAAATAAATAAAATTCCAGGGCAGGATAAAAATCAGATAAAACACATTAAACAATGCAATGTAGAAAAAGAAATACAGCAAAATACAGCAGAACAACCGTAAGCAAGGCAATTCATGAATGGTCTGATATCAGTGATCAACAAAAACCTGGGCATGAAGGCGACCAGCATTAACCCCACCATATGGGAATCCCTTGCAAATGATTGCAGGGCCTGGAGACAGACATTCATCTAGGGACTCAAATCATTGCTAGACTGAACCCCAATATTAAGCAGAGGAGGTCCTTCCAAATTTTAAAAAATGGGAATATATTGCCTGGCTAGTCCATAAGTGGTACAAACCTGAAATAGACTCTAAGGAATTTAGAGCCACCTCAACTCTTTCCCTCCCTCTCCCCCTGCATCTCAGCTTTCAAGTCTTGCCTTTCATTTTGGCGGGAAAGGTCAGCAGTATAATAGCCCCTTGTTGATGGAGGCCAAAAAATGTAGCAGGCGCTTACCTCAAAGAAATTAGAGAGCTTTAAAAGGGAAGAAAATCTCTCTCTCCTCCCCCCCATACATACATACACACACACGCCTTTGGAGACTACAAAACTGGCAAATTCTCCCCTAATTCTTAGCAGAAGGGCAGAAAACAAGAGCCCTCTCAGTGTGAGGCGGGCAGCAAAGACTTGATTATCAGCAATTAGCAAATCGATGGTTCCCAGAAACACTGATTTAGGCCAGCAGGCCTTATTAGTGACACTCAAAGAAAAAAATACAAGGGCAAAAGGAGACAGAGACAGAGCCTGTTTCTAAGGCATGGGGAGGAAGCAAAAACACCACCTTCCAGAACTGTGCTACAAAAGTTGAAGAATTTCACTCCGCCACCAACATAGGATCAGTTTGATCCAGTTTGTGCCACACAATGCCAGAGCCTAACCTTAAAGGAGTGTGAGGGGTGAGTACCCCATATTTTCCTCATGGGAGAAAGCACTTACTACCACGTCTGTCACTATTTACTCATCTTGATTTGTTGAACGAATGAATAAAATTTTATTGATGAAAGCAACGGGACACCACCATATAAATACAGCAAACAATCGTTATTTACTCATCTTTGGTTTAATGTATTTCCTTAATTTCTACCATGAAAAGGCTTTGCATAATTGTTAACCTGTCTCAGCAAAATTCATGTTTAAAAAAAGGGTCGCTATATTCCGCCTGAGCACTCTAAAGGCAACCTAGGATGAAGGACAAAACTGCCCATCTGAAAACACAGTCTAGCACTGACCTAGCACACTCCCATTATCTCAGTAAAATAAAAAAATTCCTTCAGTAGCACCTTAAAGACCAACTAAGTTTTTATTTTGGTATGAGCTTTCGTGTGCATGCACACTTCTTCAGATCCCATTATCTCAGTCACTGGTACAAAATGTCTGCCAGGTAGATAGGCAGTTTAATCTCCATGTCAAAGACATGGAAGGGGAGGCTAAAAGAGGCTTGAACATTGGGTATCTCCTAGACCCACAAAGTCTAGGTGACACTAGCACCCCTTTAATTTTTTTTAAAAAAATAAAGTTCGGTTCCAGCATTAAGAGTATTGATCCCAGACTGGGTAGCTGAACCTGCCACCATCTGAAATCCCCCACAATGCCTCTGGTTCCTATGTACAGTATTAGAAACTCGGGTATATAAGCTAGGCACCATATGTGCTCCTTAAACCAGGGTTACCGTTGCAAAAAACAGAATACCTAGTTGCCATTTTGGGGACAGACGACTCAAAAGTCAATTTTTTTCAATACAACTTTTTGGTTCCAGAAATTCATTCTGATTGTGCAGATAAAATATAACTGATAGAATTCTATAGGATGTGTTGCTAGTGTGTGAAAACAGTAGAGATCCAAGGCACACACCTCCGGATGGTGGAGACATCAGGCATCATCTGGACGCCCAGGCATCTTCACTTGGTCACAAGTGGCCAACAGCAAGGTGCAAAATTGCCTGGAGAATTTCAAACGTTTTACCTGTGTAGTGTCACTCTATGGCAGGCATCCCCAAACTTCGGCCCTCCAGATGTTCTGGACTATAATTCCCATCTTCCCTGACCACTGGTCCTGTTAGCTAGGGATCATGGGAGGTGTAGGCCAAAACATCTGGAGGGCCGCAGTTTGGGGATGCCTGCTCTATGGCTTTGAGAAGCATTATGGAGGTCCTTTTTCTTTTATTTTTTCTTTTATTTTTTCTTTTTATTTCTTTTCAGTTTTTAGCTTTACTTTTTCTTTTTTTCTTTTTCTTTTTTAGGGGGATCTTTTCCTTTTTGCCCCCCCTCTATTTTTTCTTTTGGTTTTCTTTTTTTTCTTTTTCTTTCTTTTCCTTTTTCTTCTTTCTCTGTTTGGAAACTGGTTGGACGGATGCCCCCCATTCGTTCCCTCTCTTAGAGCCTCTCGGTGGCAGGGGGGGGGTTCTGGGGAGGGGAGGGAGGGGTGGGAGAGAAATTCAACTACAAAAGGAAACACTGCCGGCTGCCTGCCTTTCGGGGGTCCCTCTGGTGGGAGGAGAGGGCTCTGGAAGGGTGGGCGGAAGCCAGTGGTAAATATGTTATGTAGTAGTTCTTTTGTATGTCTGTCTTTTTTTCTCTTTTTTATACTATAAAATCAATAAAATATAATTAAAAAAAAAAGAGAAGCATTATGGGGCTGGAGCCACCCCTCCTTTCAGCCCCCCACCACCACTCTCTGCTGCCCACAGTTAAGTCTGGTGGGGAGGTGCCAGGGGACCAACAGAAGATATCCATCCAGCACTGGCTTTAAATGGCGGGAGGGCAGAAGTGCCCATGTGTGAGCAGTGACTCATTCTTCCTAGACCAAAATCCTAATCACACTTACTAGGAAGTTAGGCCACACTGAACTGAAAACGGCATGGGAAAAGTGTTAAGGATTGCTCTGCTAGGGAGGTGGAACAGAAACAGTTCTAACTAAAGAAGTGGCTGTAATGGGTTGCATCCAGAACAGACCTATTGAAAATAAGAGACACGACTAACTTGCGTTCATTAATTTCAGCGGGTCATTTCTGAGCAAAACTCGGTTGGATACAACCCAAACATAACAATCTGCCAGCGCCATGAGAGAGAAAAATCACTTTCATTCTGTGTGGCTGCCTCTTCGAAACTATCACAGGAATTTTAGCACACACTTTATATTTATAGTTTGCTAATCCCTTCGCTTCCAGAGGGGTTACTTGCACACACACAAAAGTCTAACCCACTTATTTTAAAAACCAATTAGACTCTCCCCCCCCCCCCCACACACACACAATGCACCAGGAAGCAAGAGAAGTTTTGGACGTATTATAGCTCCATTCAGACACCATGACAAACCAGTTTAAAAGAAGGCTGGCAGGAATCTGTGGCCCTTCAGATGTTGCCAGACTACAAACTACAAACAACCCCAAACACTTGACACGCTGACAGGAATTGCAATCCAACATCTGGAGGGCACCTAAATCACAGCATGAACTCCCAGACACACTTCCCAAACCCTGACATGGAGCAGTTTTGCTGCTTCTGTTTTCCATTCACCCAACACGACCCTCCCTGCACAGTAAAAGGGCCACAAGTCTGACATCCCAAGAATCTAGATACAGTGGTACCTCGACAACCAAACGACTTGACTTCCAAAGGTTTGGACTTCCGAAGTTGACAACCCCGGAAGTCTTTTCGCCGTGCGCTCGTTCTTTGCCTGCGAAGAAGCGGCGCGAGCACAGAAGCGTGAAATCGCGCATGCACAGAACGGGCACTTCGAGAACCGAAGACTTCGTAAGTCGAGGTACCACTGTAAGTTATTTGACACTGGTTTTGCCATGATGACGCTAGGCCCAGCCTCCAGTTGTTATTACCTGATAAAGTCTGAGTTCGCTTTTTTTTTTCCTTTCCCACCCTGCTGCCCCCTTTCACTTTGTGTGCCTTGAAATAAAGACTATAAGCCCATAGGCAGGCACTATCTTGCTTTAATTGACACTCTGGGAGCCTTTTCAGCTGAAAAGCATAGCAACTCCCAGCAATCCCACAAGTGCTAAAGGGCCCCAACCAATTTCAGTACAGCTGCTACCTGTAGCCACATCCCATTGGTAGCAATCAATTTGGGGGGGGGAGGCAGGAGGAGGCTGCAATTTTGAGCGCTTTTTTCCATCTCTATGGTGACGAAAAGCTATGTGAAGGCAAATAAGGGTCCCTTTCTATTCAACAGGTTTCTCATTTTCAGTGACCAGTTTTTGCAATATTTCTGGGAAGACAAGAGTAGTTTGAGGAGTGAAAAAAAATTAAGGGGAGAGGAAACTTTTGTACTTGTTATTACTTTGCTTAATGTTTCCCCTCCCTTTTGAAGGTTATCTTGGGGTTAAAATATACCAAGAGTATATTTGAAAAGGCCCACTCTGCTATGAAGCTCACTAAGTGACCTTGGGCCAATCACTGCCTCTCAGCCTAACATACTTTACAGGGTTGTTCTGGGGATTAAATGAGGAGGGGGAGAACCAGGTCAGTCTCCTTGGAGGAAAAATGTGGGACATAAATGCAGTAAATGGTTTTTTATTTAAAATAAACATAGCCACACGTACAGAAATTAAATCTGTTAGCAGAAAGATACATCCTGCCATTAATGTGAATGCTCACACATTAACATTAACATTAAGATACAATGTGGCACACAGCCTGCTTTTTCACATGCATTTCATTTTTAAGTGTTGAAAACGGAAGACAACTGCATTTTTCTAATAAATATTCACTAACGCAGAGAGGGAGGGAGTTTAAAAAACAAAGCAGCAATGGCTATTGCAGTGGTTCTCAAACCTTTTTCTCTGGGCCACATTTTCAGAACAAAAATCTGCTTGCACCACACCAATTTTTTTATTATTGATAAGAAATAGCTCACAACTACTTTATAATATGATCATGGGACACCCAGAAAGTATCAAACAATGCAGCTACATAAGAACACGAACCATTCCCAAAATATAAAACTGATCGTCCTTGAATCTCCCCCATCAAACTTGCCATCCTCTCCTGCCACACCAGTGTAGCACACCACACCCTTTGAGAACCACTGTGCTATTGCAAGTAAACTGTTTCACTAAAGTACAAAGACTTTAACAATATGTGTCAGTAGAGGAAGTGCATGGGCGATAATCCTTGGTTTGAGGTATTGTGGGATATTACTAGCATGTTCTTTTTCCCCCATATGTGAACATGGAAGAGCCACACAACCACCAGCAGTGTGGTGTAGTGGTTAAGAGCGGTAGACTAGTAATCTGGTGAACCAGGTTCGCTTCTCTGCTCCTCCACAGGCAGCTGCTGGGTGTCCTTGCTCTAGTCACACTTCTCTGAAGTCTCTCAGCCCCACTCACCTCACAGAGTGTTTGTTGTGGGAGAGGAAGGGAAAGGAGAATGTTAGCCGCTTTGAGACTCCTTCGGGTAGTGATAAAGCCGGATATCAAATCCAAACTCTTCTTCAGCAGCAGCATCTGAAGCAGGGATGGGGAGCCTGGTGCCTTCCTGGTGTTGGACTCCCAACTCCCATCACCCCAAACCGCTGGCCATGCTGGGTTGGGCTGATGGGAGTTCAACAACATCTGGAATGCCATAGGTTCTACATCCCTCAGCTAAGTTGAAGGAGTGGCTATTTTCCTCAGGCCAGAAGTTACAGACTGTCCAGCTGCCTGGGTGGGGAGATACTTTGAATCCCAGAGACAACATATGGTGCTCCTTGGTCTTGGTTGCAAGGTAGCACACATCAGGAAAAGGGTGTTTGTATTCTCTCCTAGGGTCGCCACAGAACCGCCACACCAGGAGAAGTTCTAAGGCTTGGGCAATAGGCACTTTCCACCATTATCTCTGCAGACCACTAAAAAGGCACCGCTGCCTTTAAAAATAGTGCTACATTTACTATATACTGTATTGACAAAAAGTGAAGTTATCTGCCTTGAAGTCTTCCTATCAGGTAGAAAATCAGGCTGCAAATATTTTAAATGAATGTTGGAGGGTATGTTTTGCATGACAGTATCTTGTCAATGAATCCTGGGCAGACTGCAGAGGATTCTGGGGGCAGAGCAGCTGGGCACCAGCATGGTAGGCCAAAGGCAGCATTGTAGCTGATCATTATCAATAATGTTGGACAGGGTGCCTTGAAAGGTGCTTACCCGTCACTAACGATCCTTCTCAAAGAACTCCTGATAAGCTTCCAAGGAAGTTCAGGACACAGTTCAAACACTACGGCTCCAACTTTAAATGGGCAACACTGGCAAAGATTGCTGCATTTCCTGCTGTATTTCCTCAAAGGCAAGCAGCCTTTCCATGCAGTTTCCCAATGATTCGGTTTAGGGAGGGCGATGTTGCAAAGGAACTTAAGAGGTTACTGAATCACACCAGCAGTAAACATCAGATTAATTGCACTGGTATTGCACTACCTCTTGAATGTGCAAAATAATTCCTAGCACAAGATATTAAATTAGCAGAGAGAGAGAGTATAAACTATACTACAACCCTCCCTATGTGAGAGCTTTATTTTTGCACTTTGAATCTCCAAATTCTGTACCCAGAATTATAAACTGTAATTACACTTGCATGTATCTCCTTTGCATAATTAATTCTGCTTTCAAGTTTCAGGGATTAACACTAAACAGTGATGAACAACAAGCAAATATGGGATATGCAGGTTAGATCTAAATCGGAAACAGCACAGGAAATAGCACAATGGTAGGAGGGGGAGACAACAAAGGTCCAGTCCTGATTAAGGCTGCCATCCTGTACACAATTATATGGGAGTAAGTCCCATTTAACTCAATGGTACAAACAGCACAATCCTATTCTTCTTTTGTGTTCTTCGGTTTAATGAAGCCTCGGACAACTTCCTACTCTCCTCTCAAGAACCTTGAGAACTACCAACTTGCTTAAGGAAAAAAACAATGAACAACAACGAAGGATAATGTCCATTAAACAAAGATTCTCAGAATGGCAACTTCTGCAATAAGTGCTGGAGTCTAAATTGTGCTGGGAACTGCAGAGTACACATAAATAAATATATATTCAAACAGTCTGCTGAAAGATTAGGCTGGAGTAGAAAACCACACTGTAAATTAATCAGGAATGGACAGGATAGAAAATGTCACTGAGTTAGAGCAACAAACATTTTGTACTCCAGACCACCTATAGAGACAAAGATATGGTACACTGTGCTCCATAATGTCCTTAATTTAGAAGTATTTCATCTTGCAACACTAACATATTAAGGTACATTTTAAAAAGAAGCCATTTTCAGTTTTCATCTCACAGCTATAACACTGTGTTATTGCTGAAAGGCCAGGAGAGCAGCTATGGGAACAGCTAATGCATCAAATGAGGGCTTTCGAGAATGTAAGAAACATTACAACATGTAAGCAATTCTAAAACAGACTCTTGGGTTGGGGTATTGTTTAGGCGAGTTGGGGTGGGGGTGGGGGTTCTGTTGCTGTTAGTAGTGCTGTTAAAATTGTTTTGAAATATTTTAAACTGCTTTTAAACATTTGTGTTTTTAAATTTGGGGACAAGACAAGACAGGCTGAGCACATTACATTGATCCTAGTCCGACCACACTGGCTGCCAATCAGTTTCCAGGCCGAATTCAAAATGCTGGTTTTGACCTATAAAGCCTTAAATGGCTCAGGACAGGACCACAATATCTCAAAGACCACCTCTCCCCATATTAAACCTAGATCCTATTATCATCCTCTGAGGCTCTCCTCCACAAGAGGTCCAGAGCGTGACAACATGAGAACAGACCTCTCCTGCAGGGGCTCCCCAGAATATTCTCACAAGAAAGACTCACCTGGCACACTCATTACATAAATTTAGGCACCAGGCAAAAACGTTTCTCTATAATCAGGCCTTTGGCTGATTAACATTACATGGCCTTTTAAATGTGTTTGTGTGGTTTGTTTTTGCTTTGTTATGTATTTTGTGTTCACATTTTACGTTGTGAACCGCCCTACGATCTTCAGATGAAGGGCAGTATTTTAATAATAACAGAAACAATAATAAAATCCTGAAATAGTACACACACACACACACACACACACACATCCAAGGGGAGAAGACACACGGAAATTTCCTTCCTTGATCAAGCAGCTACATCAGGCATCCCCAAACTACGGCCCTCCAGATGTTTTGGCCTACAACTCCCATGATCCCTAGCTAACAGGACCAGTGGTCAGGGAAGATGGGAATTGTAGTCCAAAACATCTGGAGGGCCGAAGTTTGGGGGTGCCTGAGCTACATGGTCAAACAACCCAATTAGTACATATCTGCCTTAATTTATTTAACATGCATGATCTGGTCCATGACAGCGCATGAATTTTCTTTTGCAGATGTTGGAATCTCATCCAAGGGTTGGAATCTCATCCAACCACTTGGGGTGGGGCAGAGAGGAGAGAGATAAATGACCAATTCTGAGTACCCAGATGATCCAAAAGCACATGCCCATTTCAGCCCCATTTATAAACAAGTGGTTCACAAGTTTACTGCTGGATATATTCAAGGTTCAACTGCACATTAGTTGTGGTTACAGTTCTGAGGGGGGGGGAGACACATGAGGTCCATAGCTTGGCATAGAGCCCCGTAGTGTCTCACCCGGAAGATCCCAAGTACAACCCCCGGCATCTCCAATCTGGAATTATCCTAAGGGAAATCAGGAGCTTCCCCCCCCCCACAAAAAAAAACCACAACCCTTCCACCTATCCCATTGGCTCCCCCAGCTTTCAGTCACTGGGTATTTGCATTTGCGCACAGCGTATTTCTTGCTCCCCTTGCCACTTCTCTGCTCACCCAGAACTGCTGCTTTTCTTTTCTGAAGTCAGTTGTTTCCAATTAATGAAGCTCAAGCACGAGGCTGGGAAATACCCCTCTCTGCCAGAGAGCTGCTTCCAATCAGAGTAGACAATACTGGGTCTGATGGACCAATGGCCTGATAAAAGTTTGCCTCATCCATTATCATGGGCGTACCAATGGGGAGCAGGGGGGGCAGCTTAGATCAAGTAAAACAATAGAAATATTTAACTGACCATTCATGTCGGTTCTGCCCCTCCCCCCAAAGTCATTCCCCCCCCAACAAAAAAAATCCTGGCTACGCCCATGTCCATTATACACCCAACTGACCACTGTGGGAGAGGGCAACCTGCCGATACCATCTTATCAGGAGATCTGTTCCACATGAAGTTGGAACAGGGCCAACAATATGGCGGTCCCAACCCTTTGGAATTCCTTCCTGTTACATTTCAGGCAGGTACCCTATTGCCTGTTGAAGCCACTCCTCCTTTCAGAAAGCCTTCTAAGTCAAGCATTTTATCCAAGTCAGTATCTGAATTTATTTGAAATTGGTTCATACATGCAGTTATTTTCCTATGTATGGTTATTTAATTTTTAAATTTCTTTTCTTTTTTGCACAGGCTTTAACTGTTCCTGAGGACTCAAGATGTTTTGCATATGTTTTTCACAGTATCGTGAAATGGTTTCGAGATTATTCGTAGGAAGCGATTCATAAATGAAACAAAATAAATAAGGCAGGTGCGTAGTATTCACAACTACAGCAGCGTTATCGACGCATACATCTGCGCATTAGAACTGGTGCCTTTGGCATATAGAGCTAGTAGGCAGGCCCATTTATGGCATTCAGTGTGTAGAACAAGCAAGTTGTGACATTGCTGCTTCTTAGGGGTGGCATGAAACATGGGGGGGGGGGGGAAACCACTTCTTTCCCCACCCTGCAACAGCATCCCTGAATGACAGGAGGGCGACACTAAAGAAGAGCTAGCTCCCTGCCTACGCCTCTTCCCCAAAGAACAGCAGCCACAAAATTTCAAGGAAGTTTAATTCATTATTAGGGATCTCTACAGCACTTTTACATGAAAAGCGCTTCCTGCAAGCTCTCAAGTCAGTTCGCAATACCTACTGGAGTGTTGCAGACAGGGAAACGAAGAATGACAAGAGAACCACCAGCCCAGGGCCACCCAGCAAGTCCAAACTGGGCTGGGATTTGAAACAAGGTCAGTCGTGTCTCCCTCAGTTCCATCTGATGGACCACACTAAGACTTCCCTCCCCCCTCTCCCCCGTCCTTCCCAAGTTAGATTTAGGAGCAATTGAGGAGATGAAAACAAGATGCTGTATTGCTTTAAGTAGCAAGGGATATTAAAACATCAAATGAAATGGGACCCCCCTTTTACGAGCTACTTATAGTCGAAAGGGCTGCTTTTTTTTCCCCTCAAGCATGCAAACACACATTAAAAACATTTTTAAGGGACCAACGAGAGTTGTTTTAAAAACAGGCAGCGGACACCTTTTTTCTTCTGTGCAAATTTAAAAATACACACACAGAGAGAGTTTAATGCTTCAGGCTTGGTTATTCCCTTTTGTAAAAAGCTTTTTTCCACGTACATATTTTCTTGGGAAAAAGAAATGGAGGGAGGGGGGTAGAAAGAGAGAAAGCTTAGCCCCACAAAGGAGTATGAAATAAATTGCTTTAGCGAAGGTTAATAATATCCTGTCGCCCTGGTAAAAGACTCAATTACAAAACCTTCAGAAGAGCTCCCAAGGAAGCCATCTGCCCGCAGTGACAGAGGCTTAAACAGGCAAAAATACGGAAGATGGCTAAAGTGTCCCCCCCCCAACCCCCAAACAAGAGGAACTGGATGGGGAAGGAACAAGGGCAAAGAATGGGAAGACCATGAAAGAAAGAAGGAGGAAGAGAAAAAGGAGGAGAAGAAAGGTTAAGTACTGTGACCTGAGGACTCAAGGTTATATAAAAGAAGAAAAGAGTAGGGGGAATCATCCAGACCCAGAAAAACTATAAATCACTGGGACATGCAATTCTCCTAATCTCAGGAAAGAATTATGGCCCAGGGAGACCAGCACTAATTTTGGTATCAGAATTATTATGCAGGAGGGAACAGGAGTGAGCAACGCCCATCTCCCTGCTCCTAACAGGCAGATCTACCAGTAGATCAGGAATGCTCCAATAAAGGAGAAAGGAAAAAAGAAAGTTGGGGGGGGGAGCCTTTCAACCAAACCTGCAAAAAGAAGCCCAACCAATGTGTGTAGAACAGGAATGGTGAACCTGTAGCCCTCCAGGTGTTATCTGCACATGCAACACCCACCATCCTCCGGTCGAATGGTCAGGAGCAAAGGGTGATGGAAGTTGAAGTTCAGCAACTTCTAGAAGGCACCTCATTGGGGAAAGCTGGTATTCGATCGGGACCCTCTATTGTTCAAGACGGGTTGCAAGGACAGCACGACTTACCATCACATAAATATATCAGAGAAAACTGAGAAATGGATGCTTGGGCTGAAGATCACTCTTGGGTTTGAGAAGTTTGAAGATTTACTTTTCCGCCCTAGTGCCTGTTCCCCAGGGTCACAGGCTGGGGTATTCCCCAGCTCTGCCACCTGAATTCATTTTAGCAGGAGACACCAGGGACTGTCTGCATGCAGACCTAGGCTGGACAAATGATTCATCATAGGGTCAAAATGTTGCTGGACTGAACCACTTTGGAATAAAAGTAGCTGATAGCACTCTGCAGTATTCCATGGTTTTGGGAGGATGCTTACAGGTAGAAAAATAGCACATTAGGAAAATAAAGTTTTCCACATGCAAACAGGCGCTTTTAACAAAAACAAAAAACTACCAGTAAGTCTTCAGACATGCAACCCCTCCAACAGCCTGGAAATGGTACAGTCCAGGAATAGGTGAATGTGAACACAGACTGTCAGGTAAGTGGAACATCTGGACCCAGTACTGTCTGCTCTGATTGTCAGTGACTATCTAAGACAGGCATCCCCAAACTTCGGCCCTCCAGATGTTTTGGGCTACAATTCCCATCTTCCCCGACCACTGGTCCTGTTAGCTAGGGATCATGGGAGTTGTAGGCCAAAACATCTGGAGGGCCGTAGTTTGGGGATGCCTGATCTAAGCTCTCGGAGCATTGGTACTAGAGATCTTCTAGCTTGCAATACGGTGCAATGAACCTGGGACCTTCTGCATACAAAGCATAAGCTCTACCACCAAGTTACAGCCCTGTCTTTTACATGGAGGCCTCACCATGACATTTTTATGGGTCAAGGAAAGCCTCCCCATAACAAGACCAGCCCACAATAGCCTATTATGCTGTAAATAATTTGCTAGTCTTTAAGGAGCCCACAGACTCTGCTTTTTGTGTTTTAACAGCAATATGGGTCTCAATGTGGGGAAGAAGCCAGACATAGTTTGAGATTCAACAGGCAGCAAGCAGGAACACGCAGAATTTTATATTCTCTCATGGCTGGATTAAGAGGTTTTACCTTTTCCGCCTGCCTGCACTCAGCCTGTGCCCACTTCAAGGGCATTTAACTGCCTCCGTTTCCAATTATTCCCACTCAGGTAGAGCCAAAAGGTAAAAACAAGCAGGTGGTGTGATGTTATCTGCTTCTGCCTCCAATTTTTTCCTCTTTTTTTTTTGTTAGGTTCCATAGAAGCAAATCTAAAAAGAAGTCACCCACAACAAGGAGAGCTGCACCTGCCAAACAGTTTTAAGAACATTAAAAAAGAGCAAAAGTTCCTTTGATCTCTCCTGTGTTAAAGGCGCTTGCTATTGCATGCAAGCTCCCAACATGAGGTGCAGAGCCTAATTTTCAAAAGAGACGCAGATTCCCGTGATATGCATTAATGTAAATTAGAGGTTATTAAGAAAACATGAAGCAGCTGTCCAGTTAGAGAAAAGGAACTGGCACCCAGCATCTTTTAAGCCATCAAGCACAGAGCCAGGGCCAAATCCAGCCCTGAAGACCACCAGGTGGACCCTTCAAGTTTCACAGCTAAAGGTAGGAACAGTGTCTGTGGTGGGCCCTCCCCAAAGTAACACTCCTGTAAAAATCAGGTGCCAAGATATGCTCAGAAGAGAAATGAACTGTGAAATGGCATGCGGTGCCCTGGAGATTTTATCTCCTCCGTCACACAATGTGTCCGTGGTTCTCAGTAACGAGCAAACAAGCAGAGCACCCTGCGCATGCTCAGAGGCATGCTATGTTAGATGACAGGGGCTGAGCCCTGGCATTCACAACTCGTGTTATTTCTTTGTATTTCTCCAAACAGTTCTGGCTGGCACAAACGGTTCTCTCCCCTCCCTGCAACATTGAGAGGTGGGTTATGCTGAGAGAGTGAGAGTTAGTACTTGGCTGAAGGCCGTCCAGTGAACAGATTTGAAGTCTGTTGCAAGTCCAGTGCTGAAGCAGGTATACCATGCTGTGCGTCAAGAACTGGGTATTAGCTGAGCTCTTTCAGTTCAAGACTAAGTCACAGCTCATTTCATTCCCCAGGCATCACCTACTTGTACGCAGCCTTCCAATCACCAAAGTACGCCACTGGCCTCTTAAACTCAACTTTATTAGGAGCTGCCATTTTGCACTACTTGAATTGTCTGCTTATAGCGTTTTGCTACCTGCAGCCCAATGTTGGCGGGTGACACTCATTAAGTAGTCCATCCAATATTTCAGAAGGCATGCCCCTCTTTCTCCTGTTAAATACTAAACTCAGAGTCAAAACCTGAAGGTCAACGCACACAGCAGATGCAAATTTGTACAATAAAGCCTGGTGGTTTCATTTTGCATGAAAAGCAGACTCGGGAGGCTCCAATTGAAGTCAAGAAGCAACAGAGCTTTACAAAGATAAATATCAATGTAAAACGTCTCGACTGGGCAGGTGAGGAGAGAAAAGCGGCTTGGGGGAGTTTTGGGGCAGGAAAGTAACCAAGAATCAGCCCCTCCCCGTAGCACGCAGATCAAAGCCTTCAGTGGCTGCTTTTCTTTTTAAGTTGTCTTATTACACAAATTCATGTGTTGTTTGCCTCTGAGACCCCAACTTTTACAGGCAAGCAACATGTCTCCCCAACATTTAGTCAGCCACATATGAGTGCCCTTTCACAGTGAATACATTTGGATGAGTGGGCAGAAATCTTTTGGATTCCAAGGGATGAAAATGTTGGATTCAGCTATACTGAAAGACCTGCCGTTTTTGGCTCTAATCTTTTCATTCCAACTGGATAGTTTTAGTTGTTGTGGCCTGCTCTGGGACCTCAGGGCGAAGGGTGGGAAATAAATCAAAATAATACTAACTTTGTAAGTAAGAAATCAAGCCTGAATTTTCTTGCTTTTGCCCCTTCATCCCTCTTCATCCCTTTTCCTTTTGTGTTGTGTCTTTTAGATTGTAAGCCTGGAGGCTGGGACTGTCTTTATCACTGGGATTTATAGAGGGAGCCTGAAAAGCAGGATTTTTAAAATGCTCTGAGTAAATAAACAAACCGCGGCGTGCTCTTTTAATTTAAAAAAATTCTGAAAGCAATGTTTTATCGCAACTTGTACCAGCTAGGATTACCTTTTGAAAAGAAGTGTGAACTAGGAGTCGGATGCAGGCTGTTATGTTCTGCAAAGCCAAGGATGCATCTGTTCTAAGAAACAGGAACATTCTCAAAGTTACCTTTCCTAGAAGTTGTTCGCTCTCATGAAAGAATAAGGGCAGCCTAAAGTAGCCAGAGCTTCCCACTCCTTCGCTTGGCAAAGCACCATGACGGTTTCTAGCAGCAACTAGATAAGAGATGCAGGGAGCTCTTGAAGAATACAAGGAGTGAAACATCAAGGACACTGCAATGCAGTTCAAGGTCACTGGTTGCAAAGAGGAAGGCTAGAAAGACACACAGAAACTCCAGACACGACGTGTGGCTGTGAATACGTTCAGCATACGACAGCCACATTACTGACCAGAGTATATTGGTCGCAAGATATCTCACTAGTTTGAAAACAGTTTTGCGGACTTCCTGTGCATTTCAGGCACAATTCTAACTGTGTTAACCTTGAAAGCCCTCCATAGCTTGCAGCCACTCAAAGGACCACCAGCTCCAACATGATGACCCCACCTGTCAATTAAGATAATCAGAGGCCAGCTGCTCCCCACCCAGCAACCAGACCCTCTTTCAGATGTTTTGATTGATGGACAACAGGCAAAGTCCTTTGTATCTGAGCAGACCGTTGTGAGAACAAACAACACCGAGCTTGATGAGCCAAGACAGCTCCCTATATTCTTAGGTTTCCCTTCCTAGTCCTCTCCTATGCAACCTCATGTGACCAGTGACCAATTCGACACTAATTTTTTAAAAACCTAAATAATAATCATCTAACAAATAAAGCAGAGCAAGTCCACAGTGAACGGAATCCATAATGCCACTGCCATGCCATGCCACCAGTCCTCATGATGACCAAAAGAAAAGCATTTGGCGTCACCTAGAAGGGGGGGAAAGGGTGCAATGCTGTGTCAGAAGGCACCCCACACTCACAGCTCCTGCTGTGTCACAGGACTACAGCCAAGACGCTCACTTTACCAAAGAATAGAGACGAACTGGACTGACAGCAAAGGTTTGCAAACTCATTTCATAATGACCTCCCTAAGTCAAGAAAAACAGCACACTATTTGGGCATCATGAAGGCAGAAAGACAGCTCAACTAGAAGCATTTACTCTCATCCTTGCCCAAGGGCAGAGAGAATTCCAAACAGAAACTGCACTTTAAAGAAGGCTAAAGGGGGGGGGGATGTGGTGTGTTTGTGTATGGGCAGAAGAGAAGAAGGGGTTGCCTTATAGATTTACTGTGCCGTCAATCATCACAGGTATAGGACATTGTTCTCATTAGGAAAGAGGCGGGTTGACATTCCACCATGAGTCCAAAACAGGCATTAAGAAAAATGCATTAAGGCCAAGGATTTATACCTCTCTGAACAACCTGAGTTTACTTTTAGTGGACACACACTTCACTTTAAATGCCATCTGGTCTGCTTATTTGTGGAGGGTGGTAGGAGAGAAGAGAAGCCTACATCCACAGGGTAGCCTATAGGATCTTCAAGGCATTGGTTAGCAACTCTACTTTAAATACTACAGATTCAAGACTGAGAAACACACCACACTGATGATTCACCTTTAGATGCAGATGAATCATAACACAGTCCAGCAGCAAGGTGTAAAACATACTGTGCAAAACCTGCCCTGTCTAAAACACAACTTCTCCTGTGAGGAAACCTTTTAATTTTTAGGTAGAGCTTCCAGAAAAAGAGAAGAGAGCAGAATTAGATCGCTAATGGCTTTCCCCTGCAGATCCATCCCTGGAACAAGATTTTTAAGGTTTCTAACGTAAAAAAAAACTCGTAGACAGAGAACCCAACGAGGTGCCAGAACCAAAACTGACATGTTGAAAACGTGTGGGGTGGATCCAAGGAGGACAGCTTAAACTTAAATAAATATTAGAAGTACAGTGAAGCAGGTGTGTTTTCCCCGCAACACACAAGTTCAGCCCAACCATATTTACTGCAGAACCTGCTTGAGGGCAATTTCAATTTCAAATGAACATTGCTGGCTTTAGTGATAGACAGCCGTGCTGCTCAAGTCCAGCTACTACTTGCTCTACAACCATACGTGAACAGTCCTTTTAAGATAAACATGGCAACAAAGAAGGCTTTTTGCTATGGGCAACTTGGGCCATGTCCAAAACCTGAGCACAACCTTCCTCTCCTCAACCCACCTGGCTACACTAAACTCATTCTCTGCTCTCTAATTCCTGGCTCGGAGCCGGCGTCACCATGTCCTGCTTTCATTCATCGTGTGTGTTAAGAGAGGTAGATAGTGGAGAATCTATGCAAAGCAATCCTGTGTAGGTCTTCTTAGAAGCAAGTTGCAGTGAGTTCAAAAGGACTTACTCCCACGTAATCATGTACTACTATCATGTCTATATTGCCTTTTGCACAGGAGAAGAATGAGGACAAAGCCATAATGAGTTGTCTCTGGCTCCTGTGATTCTTCAGCCCTATCTATCATTAGTTACTATTTATTTATTAACTATCCACCCTTCACCCTGATGGAGCGTTATAAACTCGGATATATAAGGTAGGCGCCAAATGGCTCCTTAAACAAAGGTTACAGCCGCCAAAACGGAATTTCTAGTTGCCATTTTGGGGCAAGATGGCTCTCAAGTCTTATTTTTTCAAATGATGGAGTGTGATTGATTCTCAGTTAAACATCCGGCTGGTTCAAGTGGCAACCTAGAGCTAGGTTAAGAACTTTGACAACTTAAAAGAAGAAAGGTCACTTTGTCCAGGGACAGTCCGCATATATATTGGCCTATTCCCACCTCTTTTTCTTAATGGTGACACAGACCATTCATAACTGTGGGCAGGGCACTGGGGTGGGGAGGGGTAAGCGAAGACTAGCTATAACAATTCACTGCAGCGTTATTCACTGCTCCTGCACAGGCTGCACAGAAAAAGCATTTCAGTTCCTGAAATTCATTCCAATCATGCAGTTAAAATATAACTGATAGAATTCTGCCTAGGATGTGGTATCAGTGTATGAAAACAGTCCAGATCCAAGGATCCCCAGGCATGCACCTCCAGATGGCGGAGACATCAGGCCCCTTTCTGGCAGCCAGGAATCCTCACTTGGTCACAAGTGGCTGATAATCAGGTGCAAAATGCACCTGGCGCCTGGCTAATTTCAAACACTGTCCTGAGGTCAGAGGATGGGTTACAGCATCAGAACACTGTACTGTATTAAAAACAATTTAAAACAATGTAAGTTTCCCTTTCCTCTGCCCCACCAATCCCAACGGGCACTGAGCCCTATTGTGTGGTGCCCAAAAATGGAAAGGTAAAAGTGAGGGTTCAAGGGCAACCCAACAGATGGGCAATCAGTTGCAACCGAGGTATCTGAACTCAACACCATGGCCCATTCAGGTCAAAGCAAGAGCAGAAAGCTCACACAAACCACAGACAACTCACACTGTGCATGCACAATCGCTGCTTTAAAAAAAAAACCCTCCTGCAAGTATTTGTGAGTAGTCACTGTGCACCCAGAGGCTGTGTGAATGCGCGAGAGTTGTCTGCTGTTGCTTTGATGTGAAGAAGTCATGGTGCTCAGTTCATGTATTTTGCATGGCTGGCGGTAGGGAGCAACATCATCAGCCTTGGAGGGAGAAGGCAAGTGAATAAGAAGCAGCGAAAGGGGTGAAAAGGCCTCCTGGTCAAGAAGCCCAAAAGCATGGAACCAAGATGGAGTGTTCAAGCTACAGATAGAACCCAGCTCTTCCTGCATGAAGAAGAAGAAGAAGAAGAAGAAGAAGAAGAAGAAGAAGAAGAAGAAGAAGAAGAAGAAGAGGAGGAGGAGGAAGAGGAGGAGGAGGAGGAGGAGGAGGAGGAGGAGGAGGAGGAGGAGGAGGAGGAATAATTTGGATTTGATACCCCGCTTTATCACTACCTGAAGGAGTCTCAAAGCGGCTAACATTCTCCTTTCCCTTCCTTCCCCACAACAAACACTCTGTGAGGTGAGTGGGGCTGAGAGACTTCAAAGAAGTGTGACTAGCCCAAGGTCAGCCAGCAGCTGCATGTGGAGGAACAGATACGCGAACCCGGTTCCCCAGATTACGAGTGTACCGCTCTTAACCACTACACCACACTGGCTCTCATTGGCTGGAAGGAGCCAGTTTGACAAAGATGGAGGAATTACATCTTTGGATTTTGTTAGCACACACCTTTCCCTTGATGTTCTTAATTCACCGTCAACTAATAGTGTACATCACTGAGGCCAGAGGAACATCGCCCAGCTGTGAGGCATGAAGGACACTCCCTGCAAGGCCCTTTCCACCTGCCCTAGGGGGCGAGGCCCACACTCACCCAGCCCTATTGAAGAGGCTCCTCATGAGGCCAGAGGAATATCGCTCGGCTATTGTTGTATTGATTTATTGATTTAATATGCTGTAAACCGCTTTGAGATTTTTATTAAAAATATAAAGCAGTATAGAAAAATAAATAAATACATCAGGCACTCCTTTGGCACTCCAGATGATGCTGATCTACAACTCCCATCAGCCCTAGCAAGAGTGGCCAATGGCCAGGGATGATGGGAATTATAGCTCAGCAACATCTGGCGAGCCAAAGGTTCCCTACACCTGCTGCCATGTGCTGAATTCAGCATCTAGCACACCATCTTCACTGCAACTTTGAGCACTTGCCAACACATGTTTAGGGCAGCATCTTGTGCACACAGCCAGGCTGGAAGCTGGCACATGGACCCTTTTCAGTGTGCTCCTCCCACAGCTACCACCTATCTTGCACTTTCACACATCTGCCCCTGGAAGTACCAGCAGAATGCCAGGATTTGAGACGGCACCTAGAAACACATGACGCTCAATTCCACTCCCATCCACATAAGCTATATCTAAGGCACATGCTGCGTGAGTTATGCTATTTCCAGCATCTTTTGCTAAAAATAAGACCTGCGTTTTCTCAGTAATGCCGATTCTCAGCATATCAGGGGGCGGGAACAGAGAGAGGGGGGAGGGGGAGAGAGAGAGAGAGAAGGAATCAGACAAGGCGACCGGCTAAAAAAAGAATCTATTATCATTAACTGGGCTGTCAGTGGCAGTGACAAATAAATGAATTTGATGGTTTTAGATCAGTCATTAGCAGACCAACCCCTAGGCTGAAAACGGCTGAATGTTCAGTAGGCAGAGATGCTCCAAAAGTTGGGCAAGCAGAGAGAAGCACTGAAAGGACCCCTTGCTGCCCTACATCACAGCACCCAAAGGCCAGCATGGCCAAAGGCCAGCATGGCCAAAGGCCAATCTTCACCCAGCCCTCTTAATATACATTTGATAATCTCTCCTACCTGTTAGAGAGGGGGTGAAATATAACCCTGTCCTGCAACAAAGGGGGATGGAGGAGAAGAGAATAACAAAACACAAATCATCTGTGCCTATCCCAAATTGGGCCATTATTAATTAATTAATGTTTTTAAAGTTACTGTTATAATTTATTACCCACCCTTTGCCAGCAGGTCTACACAGGTTACAACAATCTAAAACTCAACCTTTAAAAACAAATCACAATGGGTCCCCAAAACACACACAGAATTATAGAATGGTCAAGTTGGAAGGGACCACAAGGGCCATCTAGTCCAACCCCCTAAAATGCAGGAATCTTTTGCCCAACGTAGGGAATGAACCCACCGCTCTGAGATGCTTCTTCAGCATCGTCCAAAAGCTGTATAGCATAGGTGCCAGACACACCTTTGTAAGGAGGGAATTCCACAACCTAGGACAGGCTTCCTCAAACTCGGCCCTCCAAATGGTTTTTGGCCTACAACTCCCATGATCCCTAGCTAGCAGGACCAGTGGTCAGGGATGATGGGAATTGTAGTCTCAAAACATCTGGAGGATGTTTGAGGAAGCCTGACCTAGGATCTGCTGCAGATAATGTCCTCACTTGGGTCAACACCAACACCCTGAACTTCTGAGGGTAGTGGAACTATAAAGGCCCCCCATGCTGATCTTAACACAGATAGGAAAGGTGTTCTTTCAGATATTAAGAGCCCAAGCCATTTAGAGCTTTAAACACTAACATAATAAAGGAAACACAGATTCAGTCTTAATATGTATAACCATCCTTAAGTTTATTTACATGTCCTCCTTCTCCCTTACCCAAACTTGCAAAGATGCCAAAGACTCTTGCACCATAACAAATCAACACTGTCCCTAGGAAGCCTTAACACTGTTTAAGTTTTTAAAATCCACCCTGCCTTTTTCAAGTAACCTGGTGTCAAAGTGTTGGCTCTGGGCAAATGTATCTCTGGAGGGTGTTTCATGATGAGGGGACCACCATCAAGAAGGCTCAACTCTACCAAGTGCAGAGACTGTTGCACAGCAGTCAAAATGGGCAGAGAAACCAAGTCGATTATAAAGATAACTGCTGTTGGAATTCCTCAGTAGCTATCATGAAAGATCATCGGTAAAAGTTAATCTTGGTTTTAAAAGACAGACAAACAGAGAGAGAAAGGAGGCAGCAGCCTTTCTCCTCTCTCCAAGAGGAAGAGGTCCAAGACTCTATAACCATTTAGAAAAACAACATCTTCCGAGACTGGCAACATTCACCGAATTAGAGATGCATTTCCTCTGTTGGCTCAAAGTGTGAAACTCCTGTCCAAATGAAGAAATACAAACACAACGGATTTGGTCTGTGTGTTCTCACACGTGCACTTTATCACTAGAGCTCGTTAAAGCTCTCAATGTTCCGCAAGACAAAGAAATGCTTTGGTACAAAATTCAGAAGGCCATTAGAGTCTCTCTCTCTCTCTCTCTTTCTGCATCATGCAAGTAACTGCAGGTGAAAGCTAATACTGCAGGTATTCCCCACCCATCTGCCAATAAGCCATGAGAACCAGAGTTTATTGAAGCGCACCATTATAAGTCGTCTCAGACAGCAAAAGTAGTTTAGGATTACAAATGATGTGACCTGCTGTAAGCAAGCAACTGTGAAGACCCGGGCTAAGGTTACCTTAAGGAAAGGAGATCCACAAGGGCTTTCAGGTCATTATAACCTGCATCCTTCCCCCTTTGAATCGCTTTGCACTGGCACAGGGGAATCCAGATGCTGATGGCACAGGATGAACAGCTGCAAAGCTACCAATCGCTTAACCATTTCTTCACTGTTAATTCTGCAATGGGCCAACGAAAGCCTCGAAATGTATTTCTGCAGCCGTTAAGAGAGCTAGCTTACAAGACCTCTTGGGGAGGCTCATAGCTCAGTGCATGCTTTGCATGCAAAAGGTCCCAAGGTCAATTCCCGGCATCTCTAGTTAGATGGATTGGGCTACATGGACATGACTCAATATGACTCAATATGAGGCTACTTCATCGTTCCATATGATCAAGGATAGCATAGGTTAGTGATTCACAGTTGCTATTCTGAATCAGTAATCTGACACTTTCAAAAAAGGCAAATTCCCTTGCCTTTATGCTGCTTGCTCTGGCTCACTAAGCCAATTCACTCTCAAGTCAAATTCTGAACTCCACACACCTGTGCACACCACAGATGAAGATTCATTGATGTTAAGTCACTTGGCCCAAGGTGAAGCAAAGAGGGAATCAAGAACCCCTAACAATGCAGGGATCTTTTTGGCACTTTGCTTTGGCCTCCTATTTCCTAAGCCATGAAGACCCAGGAACACAGTTGATTAAATTTATATCCTGCCTCTCCTCCGAGGAGCTCAAGGCGGGCTTCCTCTCGCCCTGCCTCTTCCATTTTATCCTCTCAACAACCCTTTAAGTAAGGTGAGAAACATCAACTGGCTCCAAGGTCACTCAGTGAGTTTCATGGCCAAGTGGAGGTTTAAACCAGGCATCCCCAAACTGCAGCCCTCCAGATGTTTTGGCCTACAACTCCCATGATCCCTAGCTAAGAGAACCAGTGGTCAGGGATCATGGGAATTGTAGTCCAAAACATCTGGAGGGCCGAAGTTTGGGGATGCCTGGTTTAAACCAAGGCCTTCCTAGTCCTCATCCAACACCCTAACCCAGGCACACCCAAACTGCGGCCCTCCAGATGTTTTGGCCTACAACTCCCATGATCCCTAGCTAACAGGACCAGTGGTCAGGGAAGATGGAAATTGTAGTCCAGAACATCTGGAGGGCCGAAGTTTGGGGATGCCTGTCCTAACTACTATGCAGCATTGATGTTTAACCCCTATTGCTAATGACCATTCACTTGGGTCTGGACTGGGAAACTATGGTCAATGGCATTCAAACGCACCAGGATATTAAAACATGGCTTCACAGGTGAGTTCATTTGGAAGCTGTTAACCATAGTCTCCTGTTCTGAACCTAATGGGAAAACAGAGTTTATTTACTGAGGCTTGCTAGCTTCTTCACTTACACACACAAAGGGGACAAAGAGGGACAAAGTGGCTGTGTGCAAGGCTCAGTCATGTCTCCGATTATTAAGCTAATCTATGATTGTCCAAACACAGTCAACAGGGCTAGAAAACCCATTCTCTCAAGTTTTCCTAATGGGAAAGGGACACAGATCAGTACCACTGGAAACAGACTTAAGTTTCTGGTAGGTACATATAGCAGAAAACAGCTCTCAAGGTATCCTGACCCTAGGCAACAGAGGAATTTAAATAAGCATAGAGTTGGAAGGGACCCCCTGGGTCATCTAGCCGACCCCCCTGCAATGCAGGAATCTCAATTAACACATCCATGACAGATGGCCATCCAACCTCTGCTATAAAACCTCCGAGAGTCCCCACCTTCCTTCCAGCACTTTAAACTGAGCCAAGAAACAAAACAGGTAACGAAGGAAGATGATACAAAATCAAAGTTCTATGATCAGATCACAAAGCCCCCATGAAAACCCTGGCAGCTATGCTTTGGAACATGTTGCAGGCTTGCTAGGGACTTCTGTGGGCTAATTTGCAAGGCTGCACTAAACATGAAACAGTTCACAGCTACAAGTTAGGGACTAAATGCACAAAAAGAATGATTTCGCACTTCAGGAAGAAGCAAGCATTCCTGCAGACGAACAAAGCAAAGGCCAGAAAAATTCTAACAGCTGCCTTCTCAGATACTTTTAAAAAAGTGGGGGGTGGGAGAAAAGCCTAGACAAGAATGGGAGATCTGGGGACAGAAGCATCCCTCCACTGTATGTTTTGTATCAACAACAGCTTTATTGCAATTTGCGGAAAAGACAACCAAGGATCTTAGGCAGGGATGTAAGCAGGCAGCAATTTCCGTGCTTTGCTGTGTTCATCACTTTATATTGTAAACCACCCTGTGATCTTCGGCTAAAGGGCGGTATAGAAATTTAATAAAGGATAATAAACAATCACAATCAGCACAGTTTATGTTCCACTGCAGTTCAGCTTCAGCAAAAACCTATGTCTATCTCGCTATCCACTACAGCTGAAAATAACATATGTAATTAATTTCAATGCATTTAAATGGAAAGGAAGTATCAAAAGCGACGACAGAAAATAACGTAGTGTTTTTTTGGAGTGAAAAGCAAGTACCGCTCTTATTCGCTTGTGTGATTTCTGTTCCTGACCTTGGATGAAAATGTGGCAACTTCCACTCCCAACAATTTCTGACTGAATTCTCTGGCATCCTTAGTTGCGGGGCACTTTAAAGGATGGCTACCTTGCTACGGTCGTTGACCCTGCTCCACTTCATCAGAGGAAGCTAAGCTTTATTGCAAATCAACACATACACAAAGCAGCCAACAACCTTGGAGTTAAAGATCACCACCGTGCTCAAAGCGGGGATAGATGCTAAGGTTGCAAGTCCTAAAGCCCTTTGCTTACACCGGAAGAGGTATTTCATGAGTAACTCATTTCTGCAGAAACAACTGTCAACTAGCTCAGCTGAATGTCTGCATTTTAAAGGCAAACACTGGCCATTTAACTGTGAAAAATTAACTTTTCAGTTTAGAAGCCGTGTGGGGGAAAGGAAGCGAAGAAAAACCCACAGAGGGAGGATCACAACAGCACGGACGTTGCAAGTCCATTCCGCCTTGGATATCATTTTACACATCCTTTGCATTACAGGCCCCTTTTTAAAAAACACAAACCTCAACAAATTAGAATGGATTAATAGGAAGGAACTTCCAAAAAAGCAGGTGTGGGGCAAAAATACAAGCTTTCCACCTGGGGGAACCACATGCTCAACACAGAAGCCAGCAGATGTTTTAATATTTTCACTGCACCTTTGAGACACTCACTAAGGAAGGGAGGGTGAAGAAACAATAACCTCTAAATAAGGGGGATTTAGGTTGCATGCCTTTACGAGAAATTGTTATGTTACTAAAACTCCAGACCTTCCGATTTGAGCCTTAAAAAAAGAAGTTTGTACCAAGCTACAGAGAAGTCACTGCAAGGGAAGAAGTTTTAATAAGGTATCCTGAAAAGTCGAAATAATTTTGGTGAACCTCAGCAAATTAAGGCAACGAGTAAAAAACAAATGTTCCAGATACTTTTATAAAAGGAAAGAACATGACAGCAGTGCCTTGCTTTGCGTCTAAATAGAGTATTCCTGAGCTTTGAGAAAGGCACCTTTTGGACAAGATCCAATCATAAGTTAAGCACTTTTCCAATGAAATCTGTAGGGCACAAACATGAAATGGGTTCTTAATTCTCTCCATTAAAAATCAGTGGACCTTAAAAAGTGCTTGACTTTGGCTGGACTGTGCCCCTGAAATACACTCGTATAGCCGCATAAATTTGGAAAATATGGTGGCATTTGTATGACATATTGCTGTTCAGGCAATTTTGAATCCTGTTCAAAGAACCTGGGCGGTCATACAAAATATCCACCATGCTTTTAAGGAATCTACTTCACTTTCATTCTGTATCAGCAAGTGTTAACTGAGTTACCACACTTATATCTATGCACATTGTTCAAGAGCACGCAATCGACACACTTGTACTTCCCAACTCTTTTTTCCTACCACATCGGACATACATATATGCCAGTCTATTTCCTGTAACCATGCTCAAACCTGTGAAATACAATGTGAACTGAAAAGAATGCGCAAGAACGGGGGGGGGGGATCTATGCACTTTAGCACCAGAGTAAGTCGCATTCAGAGTATTCTTGACTGACTTGGTTCAGATGCAATTGGTTCAGATGCAAGTTCAATCAATGGGCCTAAGCTAGCTATGTTCATTCATTTCAATGGGTCTACTCAGAGTACAGCTAACATTTAATATAACAGTTTGATTTCAATGAGCCCCCATGAATAGAACCTTATAAATAAATGATGTTGCAGTGCAGCCTACAGCAAAAACTCTACAATGTGAAATGTTCAAGACCTGTATGTAAAGAAACCATTTCTAATACGCAGTTGGGATTTTTCATGAAAAAACCATTTCTAATATGCAGTTGGGATTTTTCATGAAAATTAAGACAGAAAGAAGACAGAATTTATCCTTGTAAGTTTTGTCCATCAACTTTTCTAGCCAATGTTATAGAATGCAGAGATGACTCTCTTTAAAAAATAAAAAACAGAAAAGCTTATGTACAGCATCAGCCTTGCAGATAATTCCATCTGGGCAAACTCGTTAGCTTAGTTCATGCCAAACCACAGTTATGGGTGCTTAACAATGGTTTGGGCATTCTGCCTGAACCATGGTTTGAAGCAGATTTGAAACCATGGTTTGAAGCAGGTTTGAAGCACCTTAGATTGGCACAACATCTGAATTAACAAACTCCAGGTTTGGCCACTGCTGCACTCCAGAGGCCATTTGCACCGTGAAAACAGAAGCATATACTGTATACCCAAGAACACTAAAGCAGACAAGCCACTCTGTGCTATGGTTTTCCCATTGGAAGCTCAGACCATGGTTAGCCCAAACAGAGGTGGGTGGGGATGTCCCGAGCTGCTGATCCTCAAACTCTTGCAAAAAGGTGCATAAAAACATACTCCTGTCTCTTCCTGGGGAAGTGGGGTTGGGAGGATATTGTTTGGTACCTGAAACTGAGACACTGCTTAAGCTGCCCAGCAGAAGGGGGGCCAATAAGCAGAAGCAGCTTACAAAATTATTTATGCTTCTGCCTTATCAGACCACACAAGAGCTCTGCACACACCAAGGGCAATTTCTTCTGTAGAAACAGAGAGTAGGGCCGTCTCAGCCATTGAGCTGCACCTGCAGAATTCCCTCCTTAGCGAGACCCACCAAGCTGTTTCATTACTGTGCTTTAGAAGGGTGGTGCAAATCTATTTTCAAATGTGACTTAAAATTTGAATACATCAAATAGTCTCGGTCAATATTTTGTTAAGCAGCTACATATTCTAGGAACTCCTTGCAAAAAGGTTATATATATTCATCTCACTATCTACAGGAACATACACATTTAGATATGGGAAGTGTCTCCCACAGCTTTTGGGTTCCTTTCCTACTATTACCACCAAAACGTCATTCAACAGTTTTAAAATCCAACATCATCAGGTGGTAGTCCACTACTGCTATTTCTAAAGAGCTGCATACTGTTCTTCTCTAGACACCCTTTTATATTTTACACCACTGTTGCACAAGACTAAGTTCCTTCCCTCGCCAAGAGTTCCATGCCACGAACAAGTGTTCCATTTGAACAGCTTCTCCCGGTCCAATTCTGACACATATTCCCTTGCTGGCTTGTGCCTGCAGTATTACACTCAAGACATCCTTCCTCTTAACAAATGGGCAGAATGGTGCCGAGGCGGGGGGCAGGGAGAGGATCAGTTCCAAGAGAATTCAGTATAAATTAGCTTTGGAAACCACGTGAATTAAAAAGGTTCAGCAGCTGAGACTCCTCCGAGTCAAAAGAGGGGGGCAGTGGAGAAGCAGAGTCAAAGAGAACTCTGTAGAAACTTGGGCTTCCTACTAGCGCAGCAAACTGTAGCAAACATACAAATTTCATAGTTGTACTCATAAATTCTAAGAAAGTAATGCTGTGTGTTCCACCTTGGGCAGACCAAACCTACTCCGTACTTACTAACTTACACTGTACTTACTGTGCTAACCACTTCATGCCTGCGCTGTACAACTATTTCATTAACCCATCCCTAACCAGAATGGGCACAAGGCATACCATCTTTCTCTTACAGACAGATTTGAGTCCACCTTTCCCCCGCTTCCAAGAACACAGACCAGAGGGATTCTAGCCATGATTTTCTGTCCAAGCAGACAGAACTAACGGGACCCAACTGCAGGAACACTGGGGGGGGCGTGCCGTTGACGTTAGATGTTCCAGTACTGGTTGAGAAGGACTATTTCAGCTTGCATTTTTTAAAAAGAAAGAAAAACATAGCATATGCCGAAAATATTTCCTCCACATTAAGAGGATGAATGCAGCACCACTGCCACCACCTTGCGAACTAACAGAGCCAACCCTGAAAAGCTGGCCCCAACAGCAGTCTTGGTTCTGAGTTTTGTTTTGGAGGTAGCCTTCGGACAAAAGCTCTTTTGAACGTGACTGACATGTCCTTGCAAGCATCCAAATGCATAACAACAAGGCGGCCCTGAAAAAGGGGGGGGGGTGGAGAACAGGTCACTTATCCAATCAAACTTAAGGCTCTTTGTTCCAACGCTTCTTCCGCAGGCAATGCTCAGAGGAGCTCAGGCCTTCCAATACCAGCCAGAGGCTCCCTGGCTCAAAAGCTTGTGAGTGAACTAGCACTTCTCAGAAAGTTATGCACTAGGAAGGGGGGGGCACGTTGGGAAGGAGCAAAACTAAACAGGAGGGAACTGCCCCACATAGAGGCACCAAAAAGTAGACAGAGAAACAGACGAGCCTTTTACTTTGTCAATATACCACAGGCGCTCAACATAGTTGTCATTTTATTATTAAGATCCCAGGTAGACACGAAAGGCTACTTGTACCAAACACACAATGACACAAGGAGATGGATCTGCGAGAGGCAGGCCTTCCTTCACACAAACCAGTAGTTTTCACAGAACCTTCAGACACCAGGTATTCCAGCCTTAAAAGTATTTGTTGCAAATTATGCTCTTCTCCCCACCCACCCCCTCAACATGGCCCATTCCTCTCTAGTTTGCACTCTACATTGCTCAGCAATGTGAGATTCTCAGGATGCCTTGAATCCCCCTATTATGGATCTTTCTTACCTTAGGTTGAGCTCGTCGAGGAAATGCAACTTTAGGGTCAATCTGTTGGGGAGCAGGGAGGAGAGAAAAGAAAAATGAAAGCAACATAATTTGCGCAGATTCTTCAGAGAGGCAAAAAACAAACAAAAAAAGATACTGTACTGAATGATTAAGCCTTCATTTCTCAGGTACATTGAGTTTTGCAGGATTACTAACGGGGTGCAGAGGTGTAAGAGGGCATGATCATATTGGGGGCGGGGAGGAACACACAGAAAGTGAACCAACAATGTGTTCTGTGAGCTATCAACAATATACAGTACTGTTTTAAAAAAAAAAAGATTTAGAGCTAAGTAGAGGAAGGAGTTCCCTGCTGCTAATTTGACCATCAAATCCTGGATGCTAGACTCAATTTGCATATTCTGCAGATTGCATGCATTTAAAAATATGAGCAATTGGGAGGGGAATGCAAACCATTCTGACTTTCAATGCACACAATCTTCATGCCATTTTTGTTTGTTTTCTTTGGGATTCTTAAGGCCTCTGCAGTTTAAGAAAACTATTTAAAAGAAAGAACAAAAACAGCAACTGCCAGTTAAAATAAAAAATCAGCTGGGATGCCTGAAAGGAAAGATTTTCCCACCCCAAACTGCATATCCCCAATTTCACTTTTAGCAGGTCACCCTGAAAGGATGTCAACTGTGAAAAAACTTCCTTTAGGAAAAAAAAACACCACAACTAACATACCGTCTTGAACATCCAAGGCTAACTATATGAAAATCAGTATCTGTTTTAGACAGATTTGATTTTTTAAAGCTGATTTAATTCAACAACATGCAAGCCCACCCTTCAAAAAAAAGAGAGAATAAAATAATAAATCAGGCAATAAAACTCTGAACCAAACCATAGAAATTTTAAGGCTATATCCTTAACTGACAATGGACTCCTGTCTTCCAAGGTGCTAAAACCACAGATTTATAGCTGCCACATAAATAATAAAAACAGTGAGTTGTCAACGGGTATCTAAAAAAAAAGGTAATAAAACAGATTCCTAAAGCTACGGTCTTAAACTCACTCACTAGGAAGCAAGTTCCACAGTGAATTAACTCCCCCGCTCAAGTAAATTTGTACAGGGTGATGTTATTGGTCTCGAATCTCCTTTGGTTCTAGACACTGCTCAAAATACAGTATTTTTGAATCTCTTTATTTAATTAAAATGTCATGTACACCTTTATGAACCTCTGCATAGCAAACTTGGGCAGAGAAGAGATTCCAACTGACACAGCTTCTTAATAAACTGCCTATGAAAGAATTAACCTTAGACATGAATAAGCATGTTGCAGATATAGGGTACAGTTTCCATTAACCAAGTTAATAGGATGCACAAAGCACAATCCTATTTCCTACTGAGGTCAACAGGGTTCACACACACATACCCCGAAAGTAGTTGCAGGCCTGAAAATAATTTTCACAACTTACTCACCAGCTTCTTCAGCTGATTTACTCATTGCAGGCTACTCGCATCACTTTAAAGCCTAACCACTGCTTGCAAACCAGGGGCGAGTCTTTAAGAGAAAGCTTGGCTCAGAGGACCAATATCAGAGTCACTTTCAGCAGGTTAAGAAAACCTATTCGCTGCCTGCATAAAACAGGGATATTTTCAACCTGCTCTTATTCAACTTGTGTCCCTTAGCTGGCATGTGTCATCAGCCCACACTCCACTTACGATAAAAACTTTTTTAAAAAAATAATTAAAAAGCAAGAAAAGAAAAAACCATATACCTGAGAAATGAGTGACTATATACCACTGTAACAGTTCGTGAAGCATGAAGAGAAAACTCATAAAATCCTTAATCTACAAAGCTAACCCTTTCATAGAGATTAACATTGTCTACATATATATTCAGCACTGGCTAGATACTTTTCTACCAGAGAAATACAACAGGTGTGGATTTCCCATTGAGTGATCTAAAAGTTTGGGGATGGAGCGGGGGGGGGTGGTGGTGGCAGAGAACAGGCCTACCATTATTACACAACTATAATGTTTGGGAGAGTTGATGTAAGTCATCAAGCTCTAAAGCATAGGTTGAACTCAAAAGGTTGGGTGCCTTTCGTACAGTGCCTCTTTTGACTGCTCCAAAATGGGGAAAATGTCAGCCTAAAGCGACCAAGAGATTTAAAGCACGACCCACGCGGCAAATCCATACCTGTTGCGTATCCCTGTCAACTATTTAAAAGAACAGCCAACAGAAAAAAGGCTACTAAAAATAAAAATTAGTTAGTTAGATACAATGCTACTTACTGTATCTACAAGTCCTCTAGGAAATGACTAATAATAATAGTACTATTTCTGATATGAATGGCCATTACCTAAACCAAGCTTTTAACGTAACTGTAAACAAGAGCGGCGCCTTCCATGTCAATACCCAACCGAGCTGCTTCCTGTGCTGAACGTTGAAACAGAGTCAAATGCTATGCAGGACAAGATACTATCAGAGGTCTAAGAAGTCAGCAGCTATAAAGAGAAATCCCATCTTAGCTTTCTCTCTTTCTAACTCTGGAGAAACACAGATTTCGGAGCAGGTAACCCCATGCCAATCCGAGTGTGCTTGGACCACATCATGGTCAAACAAATGCAGTTTTGGTCTTGCTTACATGACAAACTAAGTGATGTGGGTGCACCGCAAACAACTGCTTAACACGATCCCCCGTCCCAATACCACCCTATGAGAAAGTGGCTGCCAGGCCTTTTAAAGCAATTTCTCATATCCTTTGCTAGCCTCTTCTCTCCTTCCCCTCCATAATTCCCACTGTGAGTTTTAGACTGTAAGCTCCTTGGGGACAAAGATCTCTCTCTCTCTCTCTCTCTCTCTCTCTCTCTCTCTCTCTCTCTCTCGTTCCTCTGTAAAATGCCACATAGTTAATGGCACTGTATAAACAACAACGGTAATTAATACACTCTCAGGATTAATGGTCAATAGGTGGGAGGATGACCAAAGAAGTTCTACTTTCTTTGTACAACCCATGTTTACAAAAGGTTTTTTTCCTGCTTGGATTTTTACACCTAAATAAATAAATTTGTATGAACATAAGGAGACAATTTTCCAGAAGCATAGCCGAATCTCATGAAATGCTACCACCCCACCAAATAAATAAATAAACCCCAAAATTATGAAATGCTTGAGCACGGCTAACATGCTCAGACAAGCCCAGCAGAATTTGTACATACAAGTTATTAATATTTCCACCTGTTTTTCATGTAAGCAAGTTACTAGAAATTGGAAGGAAAAAAACCCCGTTTGATTCCCAGTCTTTTTGTTTTGTTTTGTTTTGTTTTAAAAGGAATCCGTTACAAAACAGATCTTGGTAGCATTAGAGCATATGTTGCGTCAAAGAACCACACACATAGACACACACACACACCTTTTACAAAATGGACTGTGCGCTATTAATGTTTAAGAAAAACATCCACATTAATTAATTTTATAAATGTCAGCTGCATCAGATGTCTCCCTCCTCAAAAGAAAGAGGGTGGAAGGCCCCCACTCCATACAGAGAACTGCTGTAGCAGAGGTGACCTTTCCCAGTGTCCTTTAATTATAATTTTGCTCAAAGATTACTAATGAAGTTAACAGGGCACAAACTTCCCTTTTTTCTGGTATCACAGATGAATTAGGACTTGATACAGTACCGAGAAAGGTGGTGATGGCAAGAAACTCTTACACTCTTAAATCAAACTAGCATTTAACTCTTCAAGCCGTTTTAAGTCTGGTACAATGGAAGGACTTTGAATAACATCAACAAGAACTGAACAATGACTATGATCCCATTGCAACTTATTAGTTGCAGATCCGCAGAACACACCTTGTTAGGTTAAATAAAAAGGGGGGAGCACAGCTTTCAAATATCTGGAAGGGCATTAAGAAGAAGAGGATTTTGAGGGTTTGTGGTAAGGATAATATCAAAACTTTTAAAAAACAACAACCCAACAACAACACTGAGCAAAACTAACATTTTTCTGACAATAACAGAAAGCTTATTTTGTTGTTGTACCGGAATGCAGTTCTTTAAGCTGAGTAGCTCAAGCTGCAACTGGCAGAAAACACCTAAGCACAACAAACTGGTTTAAAACTGAAGTGGTTGGCAAGTTATTTAACATTTTAAGAGATTTCATAAAGCCAGAAAGAACTTCCAGGCTTAGTAACAGCCTGGTGCTTCTTTTAGGGAGTAAAACAAAACTGAATGAGAAACCCATCCACCCCTCGCGCAGTGCACCTCCGGCAGACTCAGCAACAACAAAAAAGGGGCACTGTCTCTTTAAATAAGCCTGTCACAGTCATAATATTGCAGGAAATAAAGGAGACATTAAAACACGGCACACACACAAACACCAATTCCATCACATCATATAACATACCGTCTTGGAATCTAATTCGTGGTGGGGTTGAGCCAATACTTTATCTACGCTTGCCGGATCAGCAAATGTAACGAAACCAAACCCTCTGAAATGAGACAAAGAACAAGAGAAGGTGGAGAGGGAAATGGGACACAGCGTGAACTCAGCACTGGAAAAGAAGCGGCAAAAATATATAAAAAAAATATGAACACAGTTTCATCCTCTCTTGCCCTCTTTCAAGCTACCACCCTCTCCTTTAAAATATACACTTTGGTTCCAAGGAAGGGAAAGACTTTATATACCGTTCTTTTAATCTTTCCTCCTCCACCACCCCCTCCCCAAAAAGAGAGACCCTTCTGCTTTGCTTTATGCAGAAGTGAAGGGATGTGACCTCTTTATTAAAACGAGGGTAAACAAGCCAGAGACTATTTTTAAAAAAACAAAACACCAAACAGCAGAAGCAAGTTTCTCCGAGAGATAAAGTGGGATATAATTTAACAAGTTCCCACCAGCAAAAATTAAGCAGTGTCCATCAGCATTTACAAACAAGACTCAGAACTATAAGTCAGAACTAGTAGCAGTCCAGAAGTTTTTAAAAAGAAAAAAAGATTTATAAACTTCCAAGGAATCATATAGATATATATTCTTACATATATTGACACTTGCTTCATAAACAGAATATTCAGGATTCCATAAAATACAGAGAGAGAGAGAGAGAGAGAGAGAGAGAGAGAGAGAGAGAGAGAGAGAGAGAGAGAGAGAGAGAGAGAGGGTATCCATAGGAAGAAAACTTTGATTTGAAAGATGACTTACCTGGAGCGCTTCGTAGTCGGGTCTCGCATGACCATACATTCTCTAATGTCTCCAAATTTACTAAAATAATCTCTAAGGTTGTCTGTGGGATGGGAGAAAGAGAGAGAGGAGTGGATGGGGAAGGAAAGGGGAAAAAACAGAAGCAAACGTAAACATAAAAATAATAATACATGATTTAAAACCAGCCACTGGGGAGGGCAGAGAATGACCTATTATTTTATTTCACAGAAGATGGGAAAGGATTCTTTGGTGGCACAAGGAAGCTTCTTTTGCTCCCCCCCTCGCCCCCCAGCCTGCCATCCCTTAAAAGTGCGCGCACGCAAATTTAAGGTCGAATAGAGGACTCGAGAAATGGATCTGTTATTTGGAGCAAATAAAATATCGCATCTCCCTAACCTTGTGGAAGGGGAAAACAAAAACAAAAAACGTGTCTGTCTATGACTGTGCGAGAGTGTTGGAAAGGGGGGGGGGGGTTCTGGAGGGGAAGGGGGGCAAGAACCCCATGCAACTGACCTGGGATAACAACAAAGACCTATCAAAGGAGACAGGGCTGGAGGGATGGGGGGAGTGGGAGATGGGGCGCCCCCCACCTCTTCCCACAGGGCACACGCACCCTCACCCCCGTCTTACCTGGTGATGTTTGCCAACTGAGGCCGCCAATAAACATTTTACTGGAAGAAGAAAACATAACAGAGTTAAGCACAGATGTCAGATCGGCCATTTTGACGTGTAACTTACAAAAGCGAAAAGGAAGGCAGAGGTGGAAAGGGGGGTGGGTTGCTGGGGGGGGGGCGCCGAGGGAAGCGGAGCTTGGTCTGGCCAAGGGGGATGGGGGGTGAGAAGAGGAAAAGGAGGTGGAGAAGCAAAAGAAGGGGTGAAGCCGCGGACGAGCGGGGGGGGGGGCAGATCAATGCAACCCACCCAAGGTGAGTAACTCAGAAAGAGGGGGGAAAGCAAGCCAGAAAGAGCCGGCACTGGATCAGCCATTGGGGGCTTCTCACGCGCTCGCTCTCAACCCCCCACCCACCCCATTAACCCAGTTTTGTTGAAAAGGTGGTGGGGGAGGGCAGGAGAGCATTATAAAGTGGAAATGCAAGAGGAAGAGGACACACACAGAGGGGAGGGGGCACGCGGACGATCCAACTCACCCAGGGTCGTGCTGAGAGTCATTGGGGCTCCCAGATATCGCTTGGCTCCCTTCCGCCTCCATGGCTGCAAACGAGAAGAAGGCTCAACCCCGTGGAGAGAGAGAAAGAGAAAGAGAGAGGGGGAAAGAGAGAAAACAGCCCCCACCCTGTAGAAACCCCCCACCCTCCCCCCTGGTTCTTTCTTTCTCCCCCCCTTTTTGCCCCCTTTCTCTGATCACTTCTCTTCCTTTTATCTTTCTTTTCCCTCTTTCTCCCTCTCTCTCTCTCTCTCTCTCCCCCTCTCTCTTTTCTCCCCCCACCCCTTTTCTCTCCTCTTTTTCTTTTCTTTTCCTGCTACCGGCGAATATTACTGGCTGGAGGGGAGGAGAGGGAGAGAGAGAGAGAGAAGCCGGGGAACCAGCCAGATCCTTTCACACGTGGGATCAGCTTAGCTTAGCTCAGCTCAAGCTCCTTGCTTTCTCTCCCTCCTCCCCCCTCTCCTCTCTCTCTCCCTTCCGCGCACGGCCATCCTCCCCTTCCAGAGCCAGCCAGCCAGCCTTGCTCCCTCCCATCCACCCCTCCTCCCCCTCCCTGAAACGCACGTGGGGCGGAGTTCTCAGAACGTACAGTAACCGATTCGGGAGACGTCACGATCCCCGCCGAGGCCCCGCCCCCTTCCCCGGCTCCCGCTTCTCTTCGCCCCGACACCCGCCCACCGCTGGCGCTCGAAGCGCAAGGAGCCAGGCGGACGCAGGCAGCCGGATTCCGCCTGGCAGCCTGGCTTGACCGTGACCTGGATCCTTTGGGGCTGATCTGACATGCGCTGCCTGTGCCTAGCTAAACAGCGCTCTCGCGCTCTCTCTCGCTCACAGGGAATGGCTAGCGCCGGACAGCCCCACTACCTTGCAGTCCCCTCCCCAAGTTTCTCCCGTGGTGGGAGCAGGTTAGCCGTGCTTTTTAGCTACTAAGGGAGAAAACGCGGGACTTGGGGCATCGGCCCAGAGCCCCTTGTCAGCAAAAATGAGCAGGAAGGCTTCTCCCGCACAACACACACATAATTATTATTATTCTGTTCTGAAGTGCCCTGGGATCTTCAGATGAAAGGCAGTACACAAATTATTATTATGAATGTACTACTACTACTACTACTACTGCTACTACTACTATTATTAATGTATTATTATGAATGTATGGATGTATCTGAAGAAGTGTGCATGCACACGAAAGCTCATACCAATGACAAACTTAGTTGGTCTCTAAGGTGCTGCTGGAAGGAATGTTTTTATTTTGTTATGAATGTTTTGGTTGCTTCTTTACCAAAGTAACTCAATGTATATACAAACAAACCCATGCATTGAAACGGCCATAGAGAGAAAATCCTGAAAGGCAGTCCTGTTTTAAAAAACGTCCCACCCAGTCAAGGAAGCCACAGATGATTAAGGGCCTGGCAGAAAAGAAATGTTTTTGCCTGGCTCCTAAAGTTATGTAATGTTGGTGGTGCCAGGAGAGCCTCGCAAGGGAGAGCACAGGCGGAGAGCAACCCCTGAAAAGACCCGTTCTCACGTTGCCAAACGCACCCTCTGCAGACCTCCAGAATAGCGGGCAAATGAAAAAAGGCCCACAGATGCCATAGGCGTGCCTAGGGTCCCTTGCACCATTGCAATGAGCTGCATTGGCACACACGCATACAAAAAAATCACTTTATCGCAATAGCCACGTTAGAAATTACTGCAATTTACATGACCCAAGTACTTGAAGAGTCCTGAGTAAGGGTGAGGTGAGGAAGGGCAAGAAAATTTGCAATGCCTTTGTCCCGCAGTGAGATGGAGGGGAAGCTCCCCCTGCGTTTGATCTCGCCGCAACAGTGGCATCATGTTGCCACACACATGTGCAGCCTGTACTCCACACTCTTACAGGATTTTTTGCGTACCCCTGCCCCCCTGGGCTTGAGTCCCCAGCGGGGGCTGGCTACACCACTGATGAGCATCCAAAAGCTTCCTTATATACTGGATCAGATCCCTAGTCCACCTAGCTCAGTGTCGTCCACACACTGGCATGCAGCAGCGCTCCAGGGTTTCAGACAGGGCATCTCTCCCAGCTCCACCTGGAGATGCTACTGAGGTTTGAACCCAGGACCTGCATGCAAAGCAGCTGCTCTACCCCTGAGCTGCAGCCCTTCCTTATTGCAAAGAATCGTCCTGAGATTCCAGTACAAGATGTAGAGACCAATCCTATGCATGTTTGCTCAGGGGCTATACCGGGCATAGTTAAATAAATTAGAATAATTAAGCACTCCCCATTGGGGACTGAAGCTTAGACCTTCTGCACGCAAGGCAGATGCTCTACTACAGGGCTATGGCCCTTACTCTTAAAACATAGGAAGCAGCCTTAAACCAAGTCAGAACATTGGTCCCTATCGTTCAGCATTATCTTAACTTCTCGCCAAGAGCTCATAAGAATTTTAGACAAGGATCTTTCCTCCTAGCCCTACCAGAAGATGAAAGGGATTGAACTTGGGACCTTCTGCATGCAAAGCAGATCCTACTGAGCTCAGGTTTCCCCTGTGCTGAATTTTAGATTGTAAGTTCCTTGTTGGGGGACGGGGTCTGCCCTCTTGTACATTGATAATGTTGCATTTATTTTGCCTACTTGTAAACAAGTGCATTTTGTGGGAGATCTGCCATGATGTCATACTGATGTTTTCATTTTTATTCTAATGCAGCTTGGGGTGGGGGTGGTACTCAAGATTTGGTTGGAGCAGCAATCTGTTTCTTTTAAAGAGGGAATATGGGACAAACTGATTATTATAGGATAGCACCAGTGGCTCTAGCCTTCCTTACAAAGTGCCCATGGGAAGGTTTGCTTTTGAAGGGGAGAAGGGACGGGGGGGGGGGGAGGCAGAACGTGTTTAACCCTTCAACTGATTTTCACTTTTCGCTGATACTGCGTATGTATGGGGACTGTGTTTCTCTTATAAGCATGCACCTTGACAGAAGCAGCAGAGGGAAGAGTTTTGGGGAGGGGAAACTGATTCCAGGGACAGGGCTAAGCACCCCCTTCCATCTCCTCTCTTCTGCAAGGCAAGTCATAACCTCCCCAAGGCTATTTTGGTAGGGAAGAAAGTGGGGGCCCTTGGGGATTTGTTGTTGAACATGACTGCACTGTAACACACAGTTTGCTCCTTGGCAACAAATGGGAGCTGGGAGCTCAAAACGGGAGGAGCAGTAGGGCTATAAGAAAATAACAATACCTGCATGAAATCTGTACTGTACTTTGGCTTACATGACTGGCAGCAACCCATTCTGGAAAAGACATTCAGAAAAACACCGAATAAAGGCCTTGGAGAGGGGGTCTCCACCCCGTTCATCACCTTCCACCTCTCCTTATTCATATCTTCTTCCCTTGTGCCCCTGGAACAGAGAGAAAGTAATCCCACAAATTGCATTATGCCGATCGACTTCTCTCCGGTTCCTGGTTTAAATATAATCACATTGGCTGGATTGGTTGGTAGCGGATCACAACCGTAAAAAATGTCCCCCAAGAGGCCTGATCCCATATGCCACTCTGTGGGACTCCTCACTTTATTCTCCGTGGGGGCAATTTTGCTTGCAGGTGATTCTGCAAATGAAGGAAACTTAAAAGAGACTGTGCTTTTAATCAGAATCTTTATTTTTGCCTTCTCTTTAAAAAAATCTAATTGTATTTCCCCACCTTCCTCAAAAATAGTAAGAACACTGCTACTACTTTGTAGGATAGGGACAATTCACTTCAAATGAGCAAAGGCAGGAAAAGGAGGAGCTGTTTATAATATCTTCCAATGTGTTGCCATTTCAAGGTCAAGAGAGGATTTTTAAAAATGTGTCACAACCCTGCCAGTTTATGGAAGACTCCCATGCAAAGATTTTGGACACCTCCAGCCTTCATAAATATGGGGATGATGATGATGATGATGATGATGATGATGATGATGATGATGATGATTCTAGAGCATCCTACATCCATCTTTGGATATACGCCTCTTCAACTTTTCTCCAGTATTCTCTGTTTGCTTCCTGCACCCAAATGGTGTCATTATATTTCTTTATATCTCAAATTTTCCCCAGACTCAGGGAATACCTGCCTGCCCTCAGCATGACCACTAGCAGATGTGCCTGTTAGATAGTGCCCACAATGCATAGGCAGCCATCTCCAGTGCCTAAGAAAGTTGTTGTTGTTGTTGTTTTAAAAAAAAGTTCAGTGTTTTTTTTAAAAGATATATACAGAAGGACAGGTTTACATGCAAACTCCCCCTCCCCTTCTTCACTTCCTTGCAATAAAAGCAATCTTTAAAGTTGACCTTAGGAGTGTAATTAACTAGGCCACGATAATCTGGTCCAGTCAATCAACTTTCCACATCTGGATCTCAACAAAGAATCCTGAAAGTAGTTTACAATCAAAATGAATAACACACAGTAATTTGTCCTTGATTCATAATTCTTTTTGTTGAGAGCATTGCATGCATATGATGCAGGAGGGTGGGGGTTAGCCTTGGTGCTCAGCCTGAAACCATGGTTAAACCCTAACCTAGCCATGGCATCCAAAGGTGGTCATGGCATGGCAAGATTCCCTTTCTCAACTATGAATCATATGCAAAACTGACTAAGGAGGAAGGTGAAGGCCTGTTGAATATATATGTTTAGGATTGGGCCACAAGTCAATGAGCATCAAACAGAAGATCTTTCCGGTGTTTAATGAATAGGGTGGAGATACCGGGGGAGGGGGGGGGATCAAAAGTGTTTTCACTCCACACTTAAAAATTATTATTACTATTATTTAAACTGTATAGCCTGCCTTTCTTTAGAAAACAAAAAATTCAGTGGGGCTAACAGTTGGTAACTAAAACAGACACAAAAGCATTACAGATAACATGAAAAGGAACAATTAATGGGCAGTCAGAAAGCCAGAAAAAAAACTACATTAGGAAAGGCAATCAGCCATCTCTAAAAGCCCAGTCTAAAAGCACACATATTCTAAAAAGAGAAAGGAAATACGCTTCTTGTTCAAAACTATTGTTGGTACCTATGCCGAAATTTAATGCGTGGATGATTTAAGAAATAGAATAAAACTAATATGGTTCAATCTTCAAACCCTCTGTGTTTGTATTTCACATAATCATAGAATCATATGGAAGGGATACCAAGAGGCATCTAGTCCAACCTGCTGCAATGTAGGAATCACAGCTAAAGAATGCCTGACAGATGGCCATCAGAACTCTGTTTAAAAGCCCCCAATGAAGAACTCACCTCCTTGCAAGAGAGTCTGTTCCACTGTTGAACAGCTCTTACCATCAGACAGTTCATCCTAATCTTTAGTTGGACTCTCCTTCTTCTAACTTAAATACATTGGTTTGGGTACTACCTGCCAGAGCAGCAGAAAACAAGCTTGCTCCATCTTCTTTTATCATCTTGGCCGTCCTCATCTGCAGGAATTCCAGTTTGGCAATACAGTATACTTCTTAAACTGTATTTAAGCCCAGAACTGGGCACGGTACTCCAGGTGGGGGCTGACGAAGGCAGAATAGGAGTGGTACTACTATTTCCCTTTATTGTACATATCATTTAAGATGGATTAATCCGTTCCAGACGGGTCCGTGGAGTACTTAAACTGAAAGTACTCAAACTGAAGCGTACTTAAACCGAGGTATGACTGTACATTTCTCACCCCCACCCCACCCCCCAAAAAATAAGAACAACACAATGCAGGATAATGCAATAGGTTATATCCAGCATTAGTCATGCTCAGATTAGACCCATTGAAATTAATGGACCAATGTTACTCATGCCCATTAATTTCTGTGGGTCTATACAGTGTTGACACCGCAGAACAGAAGATACATAATTATCCAACCAAAACATCAATATTTCAGGTCACTTGGTGGCGATTGTTATCAAGCATCATTTTTAATTTAAACTTTAATGTTTGATCTGTCTTTCATACATGCCTCCTTGAGCTCCTTGGGGGGAAAGGTGGGATATAAATATAATACGTAACTAAATTATTTTGCTGGAGGGCAGACATCTATGAACATAAAAACCAGCCTTACAGAGTCACAGCAGTGGCCAATCTAAAAATCATAAGATGAACACTGGTGGATCAGCCCCAAAGTCCATCTCTCCAGCATCCTTTCTTCACAATGGCCAACCAGATGACTTTGGGTAGCCTGCAAGGAGAACCTAGATCAGGGGTCTCCAGACTACGGCCCGAAGGCCTCATTTATCCAGCCCAGCTGCCCGCTGCCACTGCTCGCTCTTACCAGAGCGGAGCGGCTGCCCACTTCCGGGTCGAAGGAGGACCGTAAATAGCTTGTGCGCATGTGCAAGCATCATTTCCGGCGCACTTTCACATCGGAGGAGGCCCGTGTGCATGCACACAAGCTACCGTATTTCCGGTGCTCCTGCAACAGAAGTGCGCCGGAAATAGTGTGTGTGCACGCATATGGGCGCGCTCTCCTGCGCACTCCCCCGCCCTCTGGCCCGCTGCGCAATCGGCACTTTGGGCACTGGCCCAAAGTGTGGTAAGTCTGGGGACCCCTGACCTAGATCCAATAGCCCCACTTGTGAATCTGATCAAGTGGTATTCAACGACATATAGCCTCCAAAAGTGCAGGTAGGACATAGCCACTGAGGCGGGCAGCCATTGATTGCCTTATCTCCATCAATTTGTCTACTCCTTTTTCAAAGTAATCCAAGTTGGTCACCAATTGCTACATCCTGTGGGACCCAATTGCTACTTCCTGTGGGAATTCAGGTACTGCATGAATAATTACTTGCTTTTGTCTGTCCTGAATATTCCACACCCGGCTTCCTATTGGTTGTAAGCAACCTAGTGCCTTTCAGATGTTTGTGCTCCATTGGCTGTGGCCAATGGAAGTTGGGGCCCACAACAACTGGAGGACACCACATTGGTTATAAGAACATCGAGAAGTTTGGCTTAGCTATATCTTTTAAGAGACCCAATCGGTTGCCCCAGGAACAGGCATTTACAGAGTCCTTCATGATCCTTTGATGTATTTTCTCTCCTTTTCAGAGATTTGACTGCTTGTATTGTTACCATTCCCATATTATTATAAGATCTCATCTTTATAATAATGTTTTGAACATTCAATGCTCTTTTTTTCTTTTTTTCTTTTGCCATTTAAATCAGACTATATTCCAAAGCAGATTTTTAAGCCTTGCCGAGACCTCTGCCTTGCCGACAAGCGCTAACTGAAAAGGCACCACCAGTGTAATTTCCAGCCAAAACAATGTCCAATCAGTCGCAAAGACTGACTGCCGCTCAGCCCTGTGCAGAACACTGGTTCAACTGCACACACTGAACCCCAGTGGGGTAATCGGGGTTTTAAAAACGGATTTGCCAACTGCACGAGCGCCCTGTCAGACACAGAAAAAGAAAGCCGAATGAACACAAAAGCGTGCTTTGCTCCTTGTTTACAGCCTGCATCAGGGGTACTCCACAGAAGCCTTATCTACCACCCGGCAACATTTCATATTTTAATCTGCCTTAGTTCAATAACGAACAGGTACAAAAATATTTACAAGGATGCAACAAGGCATTAAACTGCCTAAAGATGAAGGTGTGGAAGACAAGACTCCAGCTAAAAGAAGAAGGTCCTTTAAGATGGTTTGGACAGTTCGTTTTAAGTATGGAAATTGAATGCATTCCAACCCTTCTATAATTTGTGTGCATGCTGTTCCTGACATGGCCTGTCATTCAAGTGCTTAATAAACACATACTTCTAACATGTCTAATTTCCCCATTATTCAAAATGAATATTATCAGCTTTCCAACTGCACAAATCCACACGTACATTTTGTGTCCAACTGCACACTAATAAAAAAAAATTAAAAACCTTGGGGGTGATGATTCACTGTGCATCAGTATGGGCACATGCGCAGCCTCCCGTTGCTCCGACCTTTTTCTCAGGCATGCTCTCCTTTTGCCCACTCGCCTCTGCCACGTCTGTCTCTCTCCAGTGGGAGGCTTTATGGGATTCTATACATATTTATCGTATTAGAATGATTACATAAGGAAGCAAACAAGAAATGGAAGAGCTGTTGAATATGAATGCAAAGTACCCACCCTGTGGCACATCCTGTCGCTTGAGGCACTGTGGCCTACATTTTGCAGAAATATTCATTCATACCAAGTATGAGCCAAGTAAACACTTCAACGTCTTTGGAAGGAGCCTCCTGCAGGAGAGAGAGGCACGACATGAAAAAAGCCAATAACTAAACGTTTTCATTTGGGGGAAGATACCCTTTCATTGCTTTATTTGGTTTGATCTTAAATATCCCAAAATAAAGGCACTGTTCTGAATATATGCATAATATGCACACATGCACACATGCACACGATTTCACAGTTAATGGTCTCCTAGGAACACTAGGAATCGAGGCAGGGCCAGGCGCAGTCTTAGTAAAACAGTATGTGCCACCTCCAGCTCATTCTGCTATGTGGGGCCATGGACCTCAGCCCCATTGATGCCTTGACTGCACCCCTGGATGGACCTTTAGGATGAGTACACACAACTTTTTATTCTAAAATCAATGGAGACCAACTACTACCTTTTTCCTATTTACTACACACACACTAGATCTCATGCATTTTTCCTCTTTTTTCTTTTGCCCTTTAAAAGTACTTCTTAAGAAACAGTTTTCATTCTGCAGAAGACAGAATTGGGATTCAAGATGACCTTAATGGATTGGAGAACAGCCCCAAGCTAACAGAATTAATTTCAATAGGGACGAATGTAAGATTCTGCACATAGGCAAGAAGAACCAGATGCACAAATATAAGATGCAGGACACCTGGCTTTCTAGTAGTACTTGTGGAAAGGATCTAGAGGTCTTAGTAGACCACAAACTTACCATGAGTCAACTGTGTGATGCAGCAGCATAAAAAGCTGGTGCTGTTCTAGGCTGCATCAACAGAAGTCTAGTGTCCAGATCAAGGGAAGTAACAGTACCCACTCTATTCTGCCTTAGTAAGACCAACTTTGGAATACTGTGTCTAATTATGGGCACCACAATTTAAGAAGGACATTGACAACCTGGAACGTGTGCAGAAGAGGGCAACCAAGATGATAAAGGGTCAGGAAGCCAAGCCTGATGAGGAACAGTTGAGGGAGTTGGGTATGTTTAGCCTGGAAAACAGGAGAGGAGATGGGATAGCTACCTTCAAATATCTGAAGGGGTGTCACATGGAAGACGGAGCAAGCTTGTTTTCCTCTGCTCTGGAAGGTAGGACTCGTGGCAATGGCTTCAAGTTACAAGAAAGAAGATTCTGACTAAACATCAGGAATCACTTTCGGACAGTAAGAGCTGTTGGACAGTGGAATGGTCTCCCGAGGTTGTGGACTCTCCTTCCTTGGAGGTTTATAAGCAGAGGTTGTGTAGCCATCAGTCATGGATGCTTTAGCTGAGATTCCTGCATTGCAGGGGGTTGTAAGGTAATCTAAAGGTCATCTCACCCAACCTGCTCCTCCATGCAGAAGACTCAGAGGTGGAGACTCTCACAGACAGATGTGCAGCCTCTGCCTCAGAGTTGGGGAGCCTTTTTCAGCCATAGGGCCACATGCTGGCAGTAGGCAGAGCCAGAGGCAGAAGTGGGTGGAGCCACAAATGCAAATTTCACCTCGTACAGTAGGCTAGTTTCTATCAGCGCTCTCTATCATCCATTCAGGCATTATCAGAGAACATTATCAGTAAAAACACTCAAGGAAGGTATGAAGCAGGGGTGTGACCTGGGAAAGAGTTTCAAGGGCCTGATAGAGATGTCTGGAGGCCTGAGTTTCCCCATCCACCAGGCCTGAGTTTCCCCATCCCTGCTCTAATTTAAGACCCCCCATAAGGGAGTCCGTTAACCTTCTAGGCAATCGGTTCCACCGGAGGAAACTGCTTTTACCATCAATACATTTTTCCTAATGCTCAGTCAAAGTCAATGAAATTGATGGGCAGGATGTAAATTGAACACAAATATAAATCACCATGGTGATGCAGCTGTGTTTTCCCTCCCTTTGGCTTTCACCCATCACCACATCAAAGCGAGATATGGCACCCCTTTCACCAACGGCCTGGCACTTGGGGTGGGAGGCTATTGCATTGTGGGTGGGGTCTCCGTTCACCAGAAGACAATCACCCCCAGGAAGCATGTTGCAGTAGGGGCAGATATTCAGTAGTGCTCCTAACCCCCCTCCTTTGCAACAGGATGTGGGGTGGGAGGTTGGGAACAGAAAGTGAAGGGAGCGGGAGCAATGGAAGTACAGTAGAATATGCCCCAAGATCTGTGCTTAGCTTCGTCCCAGGCTAGTTTATCTACTAGTCACAGAATACTGTGCTCCTACAGGTTGCAATAAGTAGCCTGGAATTGTTTGCACTATACCAAAGCACTATACGTAAATAAGTAGAGTCATAGTCCCATACCCTCCAACATTCCTCAGATGAAAATAGGGCCATTATTCACTCTTGCTCCTTGCTGACCTTTCTCAATCCCCTATTTTCTGTTCCCTACTCCTGCAGAACACTTCTTATCAACAGAAGGGAGAGCCCCACCTCCCCTGAAAACAATAGGACACAGCACACAAACCTCCACCGTCCTGATAAAAACCCCTAATCACGGTTTTATTTTACTTTATTCTTCTGTAGATTTACAAAAAGAAAAACGCACACCAACAAATAAATTTTTAGAAAGGGGCAAAATCAGACGCACAAAACATTTTTTAAAATACAAAATTCAAGACTCCTTGTGTTCCACTCCACTCCCCCTTTCTTCCTGCCCAGGGCAGCCCTGCCCTGTCTGCACGTCAGAACTGGTGCGTCACACGAAGCTGGGCCTCAGGGGCAGCAGGCTCTCCTCCTCAACTGCTCTCCAGCAGCCGCCAAGAGCTGCCCAAGGGAGGAGGCTGGCAGCAATGGCCATGGAGGGGCAACAGGATGCTCTCTCGCAGCTGCCACTGCCATTGCCTGCAGCTCACGACAAGCGTCAGCTCATCTTCCTCCCCAAGCTCGGCAGTGGCACTAGTGAGGGAACTAGGGACATTCTGGAATCAAAGCAGCTTTTGTAATTTCGGGACTGTCCCTGGAAAAATAGGGATACTTGGAGGGTATGCAGTCTAATTTGGTACAGTGGCCAAGACTAATGTAGTTCCTTCTGACCTCTGACAGCACATGAGGCAACCACCTTGCTAACTAAGCAGGGCTGGGACCACTCAATGCCAGGATGGGTGCAACACGTTGGGTTCCACAATGGAAGAAAGGGGAAACAGTTGCTTCTGCAAGACCCGAAGCAGAGATGCTAGAGATTGAACCTGGGGCTTTCTGCATGCAAGCGTTCAGCAGTCTGAGGCTGTGTAAGTAACCATACATTTAAAGCACATGGCTTTCCCCTAAAGAATCCTGGGAAGTGTAGTTTACTCCCCACAGAGCTACAATTCCTTAACAAACTACATTTCCCAGGATTCGGGGCGGGTGGGTGAGAGTAATGTGCTTTACATGCATGGTACATACACAGGCTGCATTAGCAAGGTGCCTACCTAAATATTAACCAGAATCTACAAGGCTCCCTTAGACAGTGAGACTTTGGCCGTGGTTGTGTGATCCTATCTCAGCTTATTAATAAGCTGAGATATAAATGAGCCTGATGGCGATGAGAACAGGCCCTTTCCTCCTCTTTCTGTGTGAGCAAACAAAACCATCCATGTTTTTGAAGTTGGCTTAAAATCCTTGCTTGTTACAATGTGGAGAGGCATTTTAGGTAAAAGAAAAAGAAAAAGAAACTGACTTAAGAGACTTGAGCTAATTGGTACTTCCAGGTATAGTATGGTCTAAACTTAAAAGTCCAGCTGTGAAAGTCTATATTGCCGATGCTTCCCTACTTGCTTCAACTTGTTTATGATTTATTTAAAACGCTTGTGGTCCCCTCCTCACTGCTGAGTACAATCCCAGGGTCTGTTTACAATTGGAATACACTGAAACTCAACACATTATAAAGGCTATCTGAAGAAGTGTGCATGCACACGAAAGCTCATACCAATGGCAAACTTAGCTGGTCTCTAAGGTGCTACTGAAAGGAATTTTTTAATTTTGTTTCGACTACGTCAGACCAACACAGCTAGCTACCTGTAACTAGAACACTATAAAGGCAGTAATACTAAGACACCCATAACAGCATTCCTCATAACAAGAAACTCCAAGGTCAGCAGATCGAGCAACGCTGCTGCCCATTCTCGGCTGTGGCACACTTGCCATGGCAGCTGGACCCCCGGGGTCAAGCCTGACCCACAGGCAGAGAGAGGAGAGTGGCAGCTCTACCCTGGGTCAGGCTTGACCCAGGAGGACAGCGGGCTCCCTCTGTGCCCTGCCCCCCCTTAGGGGCACTTCCTGCCTGCGTGCCCCAGGCTGCGTTGCCCTACGCTCCGCCAGGGGGAATTGGAGGTGCATGTGAACATGCAAGAAGTGTAGCCAATGCCTGAGAAAATGACGGTATTTTCCCCAGTATAGGAAAACGTGCCGGAAAACTCTAGGCCGTGTCATGTGCCACAGGAGCTGGGTTCCTGAGCCATAAAGGACTTTGTAGTTAACGGAAGACTTCCTGGTGTGTTGGTTCGCTCACATGAAGGAAAGGGTGAAGGGGCTTGTTGCATACAAGCTGCAATGCTCATTTGTATCTTGTTAAGCCAAGATACGATTATCTGAACGTGACCTACCCATCTAGCCCAGTATTGTCTACCCTGATTGGCAGCAGCTCAGTAAGGCCTCAGGGAGAAGCTTTTCCCAAGCCTATTACCCGAGCTCTGTTTAACTAGAGATGCCAAGAAATTAACCTAGGAGAGGCAAAGTCTTCCACCAAGCTTTGGCCTCCTTGGCAAGCTATGTTAATCTTGATTTGCTGGATTTGTTTTCATCTATTTAAAATATTTATAAGCTACCTTTCTGGACCTTGTCCGCTCACGGTGGCCTATTGCTTTAATTCCGGTACCACTGTTGATCCTATTGTTAATCGTGTTATTCCATTTCGATTATTTTAATTTACTTTGTAAGCTGCCTTGATGAGCGTTTTCCATATGGAGAAAAGGACTACAGTACCAATTTCCTAAATAAATAAAAGGCCATATGATGTGTCACTAAAATTAGCTGAGGTTGTGGTTTTCTAACATAGGTTTTTAAAAATAGTTATAAAGTATGTAACAATATAAAAAAATAAGCCAGAGGAGATAAACAAAAATATAACTATTAAATGATGAAATTCCTTCAGTAGCACCTTAAAGACCAACTAAGTTTTTATTTTGGTATGAGCTTTCGTGTGCATGCACACGAAAGCTCATACCAAAATAAAAACTTAGTTGGTCTTTAAGGTGCTACTGAAGGAATTTTTTTATTTTACTTCGATCCAGACCAACACGGCTACCTACCTGTAACCTGTATTAAATGATGATAGATGCTCCTCAAAGCGATCTTAAAGTTGAGTTTAATCTCGTAAAGCAAAACCCTGAACTGATTTCACCAAAGAGCTGTAACATTAGCCAGGGCAGAATGCAACCCCATTATTAAACAATCCAGTGTGTGCAGGTAGAGACTGCTGCCCTCTATTGAACATGCTCTGAAATAGCACCCTCTCTCCTCCTCTTTCGTGCTGAAATAATCTATTGCTGGCTTAACTCCTTTGCTGATTGAGACTTACACACACACACACACACACACACACAGAGAGAGAGAGAGAGAGAGAGAGAGAGAGAGAGAGAGAGAGAGAGAGACAGACAGACAGACAGACAGACAGACAGACAGACAGACAGACCTCTGAGTGCCCTGTTTCTTCTAATCCTGATGCCAGAGACACAAAGCTAGGCTGGCAGCAACAGGGGCATTGATGCAGGCAATCGGGGTCTGTTATTTGCGGCGATGTCTTACGATAGAAGGTAATAAAAGGAAAGGCATTATGAATAAATGCTAGGCAATCTAATAAAGAAAGGAGAGCCCTGCCATGTACATTACATAATAGTGCTGTGTGTGTTTGTATACACATACACAGAAGTGCTTATGTAAGGCACAATCATCTTGACACCTGGTTCACCCCAAGAAGAAACAGAATTTGTTGTAAGAAGCACATGCCTTCTTTCATAAGAACTTTCATAAGGAGAAGGAGGGAATATTGCAGAACAGTGCCTAGAGTCCTAATTACACGTTGTCTGTAGTACTGAGATCCTTTTTCTCAAGGCCTTTCTTTTTATCATGTAAAGGTCTTTGTGAATAGCTGCTGTATGCAAGCCATCTCCTCGACCACTAGGACCTTCCACTTCCTACCGTCAGGGAATGTTCTCTGGGCCTTAGGGTCCCAGTTACAGAAGACAGACACCTTCTTCAACAGACTAACCAACAATAACAGGGTTGCAGATACAGCACAAGCCAAAGTCAAGCACAAAGAAGCAGGTCTAGGGCAAAATGTGATCCAGAGGCAGAGTCAGACAGCAGTATGTGGTCATATCTCAGGAAGTTCGGGTCCATCACAGCAAAACAGGAACTAACGGGAGACCTGTGTTAGTTTCCAACAACTGGAAGGCTGAAGATGGAGGCCTTATATACTCTGGCCTCCGACCTAAACCATGCTCTTAACTACAGCTGCTGGCAGTGGCGTATTAAAGAATGCTTACAAGTAAACCAGCAACTCGGGGGTTCTTGACGCATACTGTGTCATTGCTCTTTTGGCCTGGTCCTGAAGCTTTTGCCATCAGTGCTCTTGAGGACTGACTAGGGGTGGGCGCTGCCTCCTCTGACAGTTCCAGGGGTTCTCCATCGGCTCTCAACCTGGAGGACTCCTCAAGGGGATCTTCAGCCTTGGACTCAGTGGGTCCCACCTTCTCTTCAAGATCCTCAACCTGTGGGGTGTCTGGTTTATTCTCCGAGGACTCCATACCTGTTCAGGGCTGAACAATGACTATGTCAGGATCAGAGATAGCATGTCCCCAGAATACATGTCACTGGGGAGCAAAAGTGAGAGAGGGCTACTGTTCTCATGCCTTGCTTATAGGCTTTCGAAGAGACATCTGGTTGGGCACTGTTGGGAACAGGTTGCTGGACTTTTGGTTTGATCTAGCAGGGTTCTTGCTAAATTCTTAAATCTTGCATTCTTATCCATGGGTTCCCAGGCCTCTTCCTCAGAGGAGGTCTCCCTAGGATCTGGGTCAGTCACGATCCGGACAAATGCATGGAGAAGCCTTTCAAGGATCTTGAGCTCATATAAGACCAAAAGAGGGGGAAATTTATCACCCCATTTGGAAATAAGCAGAAGTTTCCAAAAGTCAATTGGGGAAAGGGGTTGGAGGGAGGATGGATGCAAAAAAGAAATCATAAATTAAAACGTATTGCCTGTCCTCAGTGTGTTCTTGTTGGTTGATGTTACAATAGAGAGAGGCTGACATTATGTGGAAAAGAGTGATGTATCATCAGGATAGCATTGTTCCGAGGATGTATGGTGCTAATACATCACCAGAGCGACAGAGCTTTAATGATGTATGACGCCAAAATGGCCCTGGCCAGGAAAAATGCATCCAGGAGACTCCGTCCATTTCGATTTATAATCAGGAAAAAACTTTCAAAATTGGTTGTCTCTTTTCTTTGTCAAAGTTTCATTGATTAAGAAGAAAGTTCAAGGATAACCACCGGTGAGCACAGGAATTTCAAGGCCTGCGGTAGATATGCACAACGTTTCCCTTCCTACCCATCACCATAAGATCACCTTGGGCACTGACCCCAGGTTGACGAGTGCATCATGGTCTTGTGAACAACAGAGCATGCATCAATTGCAGGCCAGTTTAAATTTAGCAAACTCAAGTCTTGGCAGACTCACCATGAAGGTTTGAATTCCAAATCTGAGTTGTGTCCTTTCCACAGTCCCACCTGCTGTCCACTAGAAAATGAATGAGATTTTTTAATATAATCATTAATTCCCTCTAATAGCAAGCTCAAGTGGCTGAGTGCGCCTATCAGTCTGGAAGCAAAACAAGGCTATCCAAAAATAACAACTGATTGGCTTCTATATACCAGGAACCATAGTTTATAAGGGCCTCTGGGAATAATGGCTCTGTGATGGGGAAATGACAATTCCTAGGATTCTTTGGGGAAAACATGTGCTTTAAATGTGCATTGAATGTGCTTTAAACGTATGCTGTCGATCTGCCTGAAGAGTTCTGGGGAAGTTGAAAGCGTACATACTGTTTCATAATATTTTAGTGGGCTACTAACGGTATGTCGCTGATTCAGATTTTAGAATTGTCCTTATGAGCCAACATGGCTGCCTTTCCCTCCTTTAATAAGATACTTGTCATCTGCACTTGTATTAAATGTAATTATCTAGCTACTATCCATACCTCTTTTTCACTGTACCTATTTTTGATTATGGTTTGGTTTTCTCTCCATTATTTCATATGCAACAGTTATTTTCCAAAAGAAGAAGTTTCCTTTTTTAGTTCACATCTTAGAGTAGATTTGTCTTTTAAAACTTGTGGTGACTTCTGTCTGAACTCTTGCCTGGATGGGGAAAAAATATGCTGGTGCCCAGTGGTTTAATTGTGTTTACATCTAAATTACTGCTACACATCTTCCCTTTCTTTAGACTGATCTTTTTTCCATTTAATTTCATAAAACAATATGAAAGAAATAAATCTTCATAAAAGTTCTGTGTCCTTTTTTTCCTTTCCTTTTCACAAGATGCAGCAAGGACTCTGTAATGTTGTCTCTGTCACTATCAAACTTAAGAGGGAACGCCTCCATCACTCTGATCGAACTGTCCAGTTTACTCCAGAGTCTGACTACTCCCAAAACTACATCTCCAAATGGTAATTTTCTGTTGCCCTGAATTTTAACCGTGCCGAGACCAGTAGCATAGGGGCAAATTCAGGTGTGCACCTTTGCTTCATGATAGTAACAGCCATGCCCCCTCACAGGCCCGCTCTCTTCTAAGATTCTACAACCTTCTAAGGTTATTGTTATTGTTGTTTGTTGTTGTTTAGTCGTGTCCGACTCTTCGTGACCCCATGGACCAGAGCACGCCAGGCACTCCTGTCTTCCACTGCCTCCCACAGTTTGGTCAAACTCATGTTACAATAATCTTATAATTATACAATAATTATAATGAGAGAAACAATGCAGATCTCCTTTTAGCTAAAACTTCTGTTTTCCGTACAGATAACAAATGATTGGGAGTGCTCCAATATCTTCTCTCCTTTTTTTTGAGTGACTTAATTGTTCTTTTCTTGAAGTTCCACTGTACATACTTACACACCATTCTATTGGAAGTGAAAACCTTGTGTTTTCAGTGTCCCTAAATGCTTAACTTGGAGCATACAAAGGAACCTCTGCAGTGTTCAAGCCAAGTACCTTTCCCAGAGTGATCCCAGGAGCCAATCCTCAGCACCTGACTCACCCCCTTTCACTCTTATTGGCTCCAACCAACAGAAAGAGTGAGGGGGCTTATTCTCAGTGGCTAAAAAGCTCCCCTTTCATGCTGATCAGGAGGCTTTAGGACTCTGGAGAAGGGGACTCTGCTGCAGAACTAGTGATGGGTCTTTGACCCCTTGTGACCCTGGAGCACTACAACTCTGGCTGAGATAAACAGAGGTGTCAGGTCATCACAGCAGATGAACAGAGCCCCACTCAGCAGAATGAGCAGAGGGTCCCTCTCAGCAGATCTAGTGGAATAGGCATCCACTGGGAGGGGGCAGTGAACCATAACCTCCAGGTCCCCAGCTTTCATTTAAAAAGAGAATATAAACTTATAGCTTTTGTAGACACTGAGATGGGAGACAAAATGTACAAGTACTGGCATAAACCAAGGAAGCTGAGAAGACACCACACATTTAAAACACACACACACCAAAAATCCTAGGAACTCGTTTGTTAAGGCTGCCAGCAGTGCTATTTTTCTAGAAAAAGAGGTGCTGGAACTCCCTTGTTCTCTTAGAATGGCAGTGGCACCCACCTGCGAGGTGCCGGAACTGAGTTCCCCTGAGTTCCTGGCTGGGGAAAAGCCCTGGCTGCTGTGAATTGTAGCTCTGTGAAGGGTAAGCTACAGTTGCCAAAAATGTGGGGTGGGCAGAATGTGTTTTAAATGTACAGTATGGTGCATACACGACCAGAATTTCTGCTTGAAAAGCAGATGACGGCATTGAGATAGTCGACTCGGCATCAATGGAGGAGTCCCCATTGAAGCCTTCTTCCCGAAAGACCCGCCAAACCCCAAAGCCAGAGTGCTGCTTGGTTGCACTCCACCCCCCTCCCCACACTCTCACAAGGTAATAGTTAAAGGATAATGTGCAAGGAAGCCACTAATCTGCCCCCATTTTAAGATAGCAAATGCATACCAAGCTGCTGTTCAGCAATCATGGGGGGGAGGCAGTGAGGAAATGGGGTGTGCACTTCAGATCAAGGCTGAAAAAGTGGCGGAGGGGGGGAGGTTGGCAGAAATCCTTGGCATTCTTAAGGCGTGAAACTGGATTATGCTTCTTTGGGTGCTGCGAGGCCCCGTGCCAAAGCTTGCTCTCTACAGAGCCTGGAATCCCCAATGAATGAAGCACAGCAAGCAGGGCTGTGGTGGGCAAATGACATTGAGGGGTTTTTCCCCCCTCAGCAGAGTTCCCATTGCTTATCTAATCTCCATTTTCCTAATGATGCAGTTAAAATTAAATTATGGTTTCTTAAAATCTAGTTACGATTGCATTTACTTGGCACATTTCATATTGAGTTACGTAGTGCTGGCATTTAAAATAAATGGCTTGCGGTTGCACAAACCCTCCTGGCTTTATGGACCCTTCGACAACCTTTCCCGCGCTCTTTGAATGTGGCTCACCTGTGGCTAAAGGTTTTAAAAAGGGGAGGAGGTTTGGCCAGATTCACACTCAGTGATGGGAATGAGGCTGGTAGCTGTGTCTTTGTTCTCAGTTCCTTATTCCCAGGTAAAGCTTGGGGGATTCAGGTGCTGAAGCTGCTGGTTCTGCAGAAACCATGCTTTCGCCCAGGGAAGAAGCCTGTGGCATCTGGAAGAGGACTGTGCCTCCGCCCTGAAGATGTGGTGTAGCCCAAAGCTTCTTATGGGATGCAGAGGCATAGAAACTTTATTTATTTTATTTTATAATTTATATACCGCCCGATACCTGGAAGTCTCACAGGGCGGTTCATGGAATAAAATCAAAATGTAAAACAACAAAAAATACTCAAAATAACAACAACTTTAGTTCCTTATTCAGGCTGCAAGCTCTGCCTTGTGTGAGCGACCGCCTCTTTTGCGCAGGAGACAAGCTGCTCTTTTGGAGAGTTTAAGGGATTGCTTTCTCTCTCCTCCCCATCCCATGTTGGAAAGCTGCACAGCCAAACCAGACAGCATTGCATGTTCAGAGCGATCAAATTCCTCACAGCCCTTTATCACTCATACGGTAGATGGGTCTTCATAGATGGGTCTGTGAATTGGTGTCAGCTTGGGGAGGAGGGAAATTTAAAATGGTTCCCTTTGGACGAATGGCTACCTGTCAGGGATTTGTCAGTTGTGATTCCTGCATTGCAGAGGTTTGGACTAGATGGCCCTCGGGGTCCCTTCCACCTCTACGGTTCTGTGATGCTGTCCATGCAGTCGTGCCATCTTCAAACTATAGGGTGCCAATCCCTTTCACAACTGCAAAGCAGGCCAAAACTCAGTAGGTAAAACTCTTCTGGGTGGGTGTGGACTGGTAGGGAAAGCCTCAATTCCTGATTCATTTGAGCCTCTTATTCAATGTCTGAATAAGAAAAGTCCTGCTTGATAAGGCCAAAGGCTTCTCCAGTCCAACTTTCTCTTTCTTCAACACTAACCAATCAGAAACCATGAGAAGATCAGGAACAGGGCAGCAAGGAAACTGCGCTTCCCAACAACTGGTACTCAGAGGAATATGGTGTCTGAATTGCCAGGTTCCATACAGCCATTGTGACTAGTAGCCAATGAATAGACCATTAATGTACTGCGCCATAGCTTTTTTTCTGAACAAAATAATCACACTGGGATCTCCACTTAGGGAGATTTGGATCAATACCCTGCAAACTAGAATATATCCCTCTAACTCAGGGATGGGGGACCTTTTTGGCTCTACAGGATCAGCTTTGTACACCAAATTTGACAGTAGGGACCTGGGTGGCGCTGTGGTCTAAACCACTGAGCCTCTTGGGCTTGCCAATCAGAAGGTTGGCAGTTTGAATCCCTGCGACGGAGTGAGCTCTCATTGCTCTGTCCCAGCTCCTGCCAACCTAGCAGTTCGAAAGCATGCCAATGAAAGTAGATATGGTAAGTAGGTACCGCTGCAGCGGGAAGGTAAATGGTGTTTCTGTGTGCTCTGGTTTCCGTCATTGCATCAGAAGCGGTTTAGTCATGCTAACCACATGACCCGGAAAGCTGGCTGTGGACAAACGCTGGCTCTCTCGGCCTGAAAGTGAGATGAGCGCTGCAACCCCATAGTTGCCTTTGACCGGACTTAACCGTCCAGGGGTCCTTTACCTTACCTACCAAATTTGACAAGTCAAATCACCTGATGTCAGCTGGCACTTCAATACACCTTGCAAGGTGGTGTTAAAGGGAAGAGCTTTCCCCCTCCATTTTGGCAGGTGAGTCCATGCAAACCCCTTCTTGACTAACTTTTGCTATCTCACCCTCCCTTGCTTGGTGTTATCAATGTAATACAGTCGATCCACATTTTACGCGTGGATTACATTCTATTGATGGCGCGTACTGTATACAAAAAACCCCCATGTATAGTCAAACCACCCCTTGGAACAGCCCCCATACAAGCAATCTTACTTTCCAGACCCAGCATGCCAAACTGGTCTTCCCCACAAGCAAGGCAGGGAGCTTTTAAGCTCTCCGCCTTGCTTACTGTGGCTCTGGAACGCTCTTGCAAGATCTCACGAGGCCACCCAAGATCTTGTGAGAGCCTCCCAGAGCCCGGTAAGCAAGGCAGGGAGCTTAAAAGCTCTTTCCACGCCGGGAAAACCCTGCACAAAAAGAGCTTTTAAGCTCTCAGTCTCCTGTGCATTTAATTTGTGCAATTTCAACCACATAAAGTTGAAATCGCATAAGCTAAACACACATAAGTTGCAAGATTATTGTATATACCTATGGTGATTGTAATTCTATGGGTGCCAGCTCTTGTGTAGCCAAAACAGCACTATCCAAGAAGGAATAGGAGGCTCATAGGAGCCCCAAGATATGCGGTGGGAGGAGGGAATTATATACCGGTATGAAATCTGAGGAAAGGTGGAAGTTCCCAAAACAGACCAACAAGGATTCTGACAGTTAGGGTTGGTGATTTGGAAAACTGGGGGTGGGGAATCATAGACTCTTAGAGTTGAAAGGAACCCAAGGGTCATCTAGTCCAACCCTCTGCAAGGGGGTTTCCTGAACAGCAACACTCCATGCTGCAATGCTATGTGCAGTGCCCACTTGTTTCACCCAAAGCAGATCCTCTGGACAGTACAGTGGTTCTAGCAGATCACCGTGCAGACACAGCTAGCATACAGGGTACACATTGCCTAACCTCTGACAGAAAGCCATGGTTTGGATGTAACAGGAAACGGGTTCAACAAGCCCTAGACATTTTCCTTTACAGTGTGAAAGAAAAGCAAAGGAGGACGGGAAGATGGAGCATGTGAGCACAATGTTTGCTCTCAGTTCAATAAGACACCACTGGATATACATGCTGAAATGGGATCGTTATGCTCTGAATTGGGCTACTATGAATACTGTTGTTATCCAGACAGGGTTGCCACCGATGTTAGTCATATTCGGAGTAGTTAAAATCAATGGAAATGGCTAAGTTAGGTCCATTGGTTTCAGTGGTCTACTCCAAGTAAACCTTAATTGGATGGAACACAAAGTCTGAACAGGAAGTAATTACCTTCCTTTAGGGTGGAGCCAATGACAGGCTTAGGTGGGCAGAGTCACCTTAAAGCTCAGAAACTCTTTAGCACTTAGGAAGCCCTTTGACCTGTGGCCCTGGTGGCTCACCACATGAGGCAAGACCACACAGGTCCATGGGCTTCTAGTTGCATGTGGAGGTGGGGGTTCAGATCCCACTTTTGACACCATGTAGAATTAACAGAGAGCCAGAACACCCTGTTAGGAAGGGCAAAACACGCTAGCCACAACCTCTAACCTTCATGCACTGTGCCATTCATTGGCCCTTGTTCTTTTACAACTAACATCACACTAGGATCAGTAGCTCACCACAAAATTGCTGATTCCTGTGGATCGTAGGTGGAACCCTGTGTGGGGCGTGGGCTAGCTATTGCTGATGTGGCTCAGTGCCAGGGAACAGTGCCCCCTTCCCTCTGCATGGAAGCAATTCTTGTGATCACGACACCGGGGGGTCCCAACATCATAGCCATCACCAGCGATTCCCCCTCTGCACATTTAGTTGGGTGGGAGAACACATAGCAGGAAAGCATTGGGCATCAGCAAACAACATAAAAACCTGCATGGAAGCATTTAATTAACAAAAGGAAAGTAAACAAAACCACTCAACTCTCCAAGGTCAGTCAATAAACACCGGCAATTATGAATTGTCATTTGCATAGCATTCAGCAGGAGGAGTCCTTCCCTGAATGCAAAGCACCTCCAGCTGAAGAGCCTGCCCTGAGGATCTTACAATGCAAGGCGGGAGAGCCAAGCAAGTAATAAGACATCATTTTCAACTTGGGGGAAATAATCAGCGTCTTAACAGTGCCCAAGCTCAAAATTCTATAATAGTGTTTTGTCAGTGGCTTCACCCCAACTGTTCAGTTATTTATGCTGTGAGTCACTGATTAATGGGTGCAATTTAAATTGATTGGGTGGCCATCTTACCAAAGCAAGGAGCCCTCATAGTCAACATTACTGGTTGGCCAAATTGCCACAACCCAGCCTCTCGGATAACGACCTTGAGGTGCATGAATCTGACTTAGGACTCCACCCCATGAGACTGACCAAGGCACAGGGAGCTGTGCCTTAGAGGGAGGCTCTGCCCCGACGCTAGGAAATTAAACATATATAATAAGATGTGGTGCTGCCATATGCTGGCAGGGCTTGAACCCGGAATGCTATGGCTCAAGGATGGGCTGCCAGTCAGGGATGTTGCAAAGTAGGTTTTTGTCTCACCTCAAGCTTAAACTGGATCCTTTTTCACAATATCAGCTCTTACAGGTTGCAGCAGAAGCAAGGAGAAAAAGGTGAAAGAGAAACCAAACTCACGACTCAGGAAGGCCACCCATCTTCCTGGGCCTAGATCCATCAACTTCATTGTGGCTTTTCTCAGCTGCTTACTCCAGCAAGGGAAGAAAATTATAGGCTGCTCTATAAAGTTACCCATGATCCCCCTGTTCTGTGACATCAGCTGATGCCAAATGGCCAATCATATGCTACCGAGAGATATAAAGGGTTGCAAACCTGCTGACATTCTTCAGTCTAGGCACCTCTTGGCTGGAGGACAGCACCTGGTCCTCCCTCTGTGTGCCCGGTCTTCTGGGTCACCTGTCCTATCTAACCTATTGCCCTTAGCCTGAGCACTTTTCTCAGAGCATACCCATGGGCAGCTGTTGGGGGCTGCGGAGCCAGAAACCAGGAGTTATGCTACTTAGTGAAGTCCAGCTGATATTGGAGCAACATCTGTGCTCCTTGGGATCTCTCCAAGGTCCTGAAAACTCCCTGGTAGCAGTAACCTACTGCCTGCCTGCTGTAAGGTACTGTATAACTAATGCTTAGAACCTGCTATTTGCTACTATTAAGGGCATTGTCCTCAACTTGATCCAGCACCAATGCTAGCCTCATCCAGGCTGGTACAGGACAAGCACAGGCCATTTATAAAGTACTATTGAGATAGGAGAGCTAGAGTGGTTTTGCCAAAATGGTGGGGCAAGCAAATTTCTAATTCTCCTAATACGGGCTGAGTAGGAAAAGTAAAACTCACTGCTATCTATTTTTAAACTCCATCACAAAGGGGATAATTGAGATGGAGCTTCGTCAAGGAATCCATGCCAGGTTATATCCACACTATTCATTTTACCCAGCACGTTTTTTATAAAGAAAACCTGTCTGTGGAGAGAAAACAAATGCATCATGAAGGAAGCCACAGATTCTCAATGCCATGCACATCGCCCAGTCTGGGAGTGCAAACACCATCCGTCTTTATTTTGGGGGTGTTCCAGCTTAGTTTTATCATCATAATGGATTGGAAGCAATGAAAGGAGCGGTATTAATACAGGAAAGGAATCTGAGGGAAGCAGCCTCCCCTGGGCATATTCAGGCCAATTCTGGATAGAGCCGGATTGAAAACTCCCTGTCTGTTAAAAACTAGCCTGTCAAATAAATATCTCCAGGGATTTGTTTAATTTACCTACTTACACATAGAGGAGCATTTCAACTTGCAACTTTCCTGAAGTGATATGGTCCTGCACCACACGGCTCCTTTTGAATATGTAGTTTGGCACAGGACAGAGAAGCAAAGATGAAGAGGGGTGAGGACCAATGTGGGACGAACTCAATTTAGTTCACATTTAAAGGCAAACCCACCTTTTTCCCTGATGGGACTCAAGGTGGCTTGAAAAGCAGCAGCCATCCTTTGAAACTTGTGCTTCTCTGAATTTTGCAGCACAGTTGTCCAGCCAAGTCACGCATGCAAAAATGCATATACTAAGGTGAAGTGTGAATATTTGTCAAAGCAACATGTATAAATGAATTCTACTAAGGAAAATGGCCTTGCAAAAAATATGTTAGGCAAAATTGTGTACAAAAATTAGAAGAAATTCAGCTTGAAATGCTGGTGAATCTGCTCGAGGCATTTAAGTAAACAAACCAGTGCAAGTGCAAGCTGATGTGGAAATGTGGCTAAACCTAATATAGGAGAAATTATAAATTGAAATTGACAGATTTGCCGACCCTAAGCAGGGGGCGGTTGATAAATTTTTTTTTTTTTGAAAATGCTCCAAAGGTCTTATCTTACTACACTAGGGATTATATAGCTATATCTGAAATTTCATGTATATCAGTTAATATCTTGACACTCCTCCACGAAAATAGCTGTTTACTTGGCCATTTTCCTATGTCGTGAAGGCTGAAATTTCAGTTCAGTGGACCAGGGTCAAGATATTAACTGATATGCATGAAATTTCAGATATAGCTATATAATCCCTAGTGTAGTAAGATAAGACCTTTGGAGCAGGCTTTTTTTTTTAAAAAAAAGTTTTTTTTATGAACTGCCCTACTAGGCAGGTGTTGGCCAGACAGAGGCCACAGTGGATTGGGCCTGAAAAGACTGATTCACACAGAACCAGTGAGTCAGAATTAGACCAGGACAGTCATTTCAGTCTAAGCCCCCTGCTGCATATCCATTGCTAGAGCACCTGCAGAAAGGTAAGAGGGGCTGGATATTTAGGTGTCAACCTAACTCTTTTCAATTCCACAATTTATCTTGGGTGTTTGTGCTTATTTATTCCAGAATGTCTTCCTACACAATAAGGGTCATAGAATCATAGAGTTGGAAGAGACCACAAGGGCCATCCAGTCCAACCCCCTGCCAAGCAGGAAACACCATCAAAGCATTCTTGACATATGGCTGTCAAGCCTCTGCTTAAAGACCTCCAAAGAAGGAGATTCCACCACACTCCTTGGTAGCAAATTCCACTGCCGAACAGCTCTTGCTGTCAGGAAGTTCTTCCTAATGTTTAGGTGGAATCTTCTTTCTTGAAGTTTGAATCCATTGCTCCGTGTCCGTTTCTCTGGAGCAGCAGAAAACAATCTTTCTCCCTCCTCCATATGACATCCTTTCATATATTTGAACATGGCTATCATATCACCCCTTAACCTTCTCTTCTCCAGGCTAAACATACCCAGCTCCCTAAGCCGTTCCTCATAAGGCATCGTTTCCAGGCCTTTGACCATTTTGGTTGCCCTCTTCTGGACACGTTCCAGCTTGTCAGTATCTTTCTTGAACTGTGGTGCCCAGAACTGGACACAGTACTCCAGGTGAGGTCTGACCAGAGCAGAATACAGTGGTACTATTACTTCCCTAGATCTAGATGCTATACTCCTATTGATGCAGCCCAGAATTGCATTGGCTTTTTTAGCTGCTGCATCACACTGCTGACTCATGTCAAGTCTGTGGTCTACCAAGACTCCTAGGTCCTTTTCACATGTACTGCTCTCAAGCCAGGTGTCACCCATCCTGTATTTGTGCCTTTCATTTTTTTTGCCCAAGTGTAGTACCTTACATTTCTCCTTGTTAAAATTCATCTTGTTTGCTTTGGCCCAGTTGTCTAATCTGTTAAGGTCATTTTGAAGTGTGATCCTGTCCTCTGGGGTATTAGCCACCCCTCCCAATTTGGTGTCGTCTGCAAACTTGCTCAGGATGCCCTCAAGCCCACCATCCAAGTCATTGATAAAGATGTTGAATAAGACTGGGCCCAAGACAGAACCCTGTGGCACCCCACTAGTCACTACTCTCCAGGATGAGGAGGAGCCATTGATGAGCACCCTTTGGGTTCGGTCAGTAAGCCAGTTACAAATCCACTGAATGGTAGCATTGTCTAGCCCGCATTTTACCAGCTTCTTTACAAGAATATCATGGGGCACCTTGTCAAAGGCCTTGCTGAAATCAAGATAGGCTACATCCACAGCGTTCCCTTCATCTACCAGGCTTGTAATTCTGTAAAAAAAAAAAAAGCCCTCCTGATGAGGTTTTTGAGTTTCATGGCAAAAACATTCCTCCCAACCTTTGTGAGGTGCAGCCCATCACTTGCCAGAAGTCCATCTTCAAGAAACTGCATCTAAGAATCCAAACCGTTCCTGTTTGCACCATTTGCGAAGCTAGTTGTTCACTTCCCCTATTTTCCCCTCTCTCCCTGGGCCATGTCGTTCAACTGGGAGGACAGATGAGATAACAATTTGTGCATTTAATTGTTTCAACTTCCTGCCCAGAACCTCATAATTACTTTTGATCTTCTGGAGGCTATGGCTTGCTGTGTCATTGGTTCCCACATGGACCAAAAGGAAGGGGTATTTGTCAGTGGGTTTTATGATTCCTTGCAGCCGTTCTGTTACATCTTAGATCTTGGCCCCGGGGAGACAGCACACCTCTCGAGACATCTTGTCAGGCCCACAGATCACTGCTTCTGTACCCCTCAGTAAGGAATACCCTATCACCACTACACGCCTCTTCATAGGCTTGGTCAGGATTCTTCCATGTGCTGTCCCTTCCAAGGTTACCTGCATATTCCCGGAGGACTGACTTTGCTGCTCGTCTTCATATTCCTGATCAACTGTGATGAGGGAGAGATCTTCAAATGGAGTCTGTTCCTCGTCTTCCGTGTTAAGGGAGAGCACTTCAAATCGATTGTGTAGTTCTAAACACTCAGAGTGATCCCTGGGCCTTCTGCTTCTATGAGTCACGTTCCTCCATACATCTGGGTCCTATGTTGGGGAACTGACCTCCTCCTCAGGGATGTCCCCTGTCTCCTCCTTGGTGCAGACAGTGCGCTCTGCTGCATCCAAGGAAGGCTCCAGCTCTTTAATTCCCTGGAGCGTAGATACATGGGCCTGAAGCTGCTGGACCTTGCCTTCCAGTAGGGCAACCTTGTCTTCTAGTAGGGCAACTAACTTGCAATTGCTGCAGGTGTAGCTGCCTACATCCTTTAGCAAGAACACAAACATTGCACAGAAATTGCAGGTGACTACAGTTGTTTCCTCCCCCTCCATCTTGAAAAGCTTGAAGTCGGGGGGGAATGAAGAGGAGGCCTAGGTCCCCCCCCTTTAAATGTGTGAGACTTGCTACCCTAAATCTAAAAGATGCACTCCAAACACTGACTAGCTCCGCCCACAGCTAGTCAACTGACTCACCAGAAGCCCCACCCCTCACTTCCAAGGTCACCTACAGGTCACCAGCCAGAAACAAACACACACACAAAATCCAAGAGGCAGAAGCCCTTGTGCTCCCTCCTCAGTCGCTGCACTCCAAACACACCTCTGGTCTGGTGACTTCTGTTTCAGTGTATCTGAAGAAGTGCGCATGCACACAAAAGCTCATACCAATGACAAACTTAGTTGGTCTCTAAGGTGCTACTGGAAGGAATTTTTCTATTTTATTTTTATACTGTTTCGACGGCAGACCAATATGACTACCTACCTGCTCCTACACAATACTCAATTAAGGCAGCTTACAGCTTACAGCCAACCTAGCAGTTCGAAAGCACATCAAAATGCAAGTAGATAAATAGGAACCGCTACAGCGGGAAGGTAAACGGCGTTTCCATGTGCTGCTCTGGTTTGCCAGAAGCGGCTTTGTCATGCTGGCCACATGACCTGGAAGCTATACGCCGGCTCCCTCGGCCAATAATGCGAGATGAGCGCGCAACCCCAGAGTCGGTCACGACTGGACCTAATGGTCAGGGGTCCCTTTACCTTTACCTTACAGCTATTTTAAAAAACAACAGAGTCAATTAAAAATAAAGTAGCTGCAGAACACCTTTCTAAGGAAAGGCAGATATACATTTCTTAAGGAAACAAGTCAACGACTGCCAGTAGTTGCTAATAGGAGCATGCTGCTGAATCCTTTTTGTAATTGTTAAGAATCTCAAAAAACAAAACTCTCCTTAATCTTCCAAAATTCAGTTTCAGTAGGTGTCCATCAGTTCTAGTGTTGTGAGACAGAAAAAAGGTTTTCTCCATCCAATTTCTCCATGGTGTGCCTAAATTATGTCACTTATTTGTCCTTAAAATAAAAATTGCCAAGCTCTGCAACTTTTCTTCATAGTATGAAGGGTGCCGACATGAGAACTGGACTTCTCAGTGGTGGCTCCCCATTTGTGCAACGCTCTCCCCAGGGAGGTAGGCCTGCTGTCTGTTTTTAGGTGCCATCACTGCCTGTTTTTAGGTGCCAGGCAAAAAACGTTTTTATTGACCAGGCCTTTGGAGCTTAACTCTCACCATATTTTTGGAGGGGTGTGATTGATGTAAATTGATGCAGGTCAGCAAGAGCTATTTGGCCCAGTTCTAAATCCAGAGACTGAAGGAGGATTCAGAATTAGCATCTCTCACCAGCAGTCTGAACTAGTTTGTTCTACCAACTCATTCTCCTGCAAAGGTAGACCAGGCCTAAGACCATTAGCCTTATAAAATGTTGCTAACAGCTTGCAAAAAAGGGGGCGGGGTCACAAAGCCAAGGATAAAACCAAATTAAACTGCAATTCAGAAGCACATTAAAAAGTATGTGTGAGAGGAATACAGCAGCACTAAAGAGATTTTTTTAAAAAACAACAACAACAGCCATCTACCATGAAATAGATTCTCTCAATTAAAGAGAAATTTAATAGATTGCTGTTACTAATGCAGAAATCCAGGTGTATGTTTTAATAAGGAGGTCAAGCTATAGTATTCCCAGTGGGCTATCTTTGAAAGCTGCCAACAGCTCAACTGCTTTCTAGAGGATATAACCTTGATTTCTTCGTGTTGAGTCACATGGTATATTTGCAGCATGTATTTAAATTTTTTAGTCATGTGCTAAGAACAATTTAACAGTTCTGGCTGCCTCACCTCAAAAAGGATATTGTAGAGTTGGAAAAAGTTCAGAAAAGGGCAACCAAAACCATCAAGGGGATAGAGCAACTTTCCTGTAAGGATAAAGGTAAAGGGACCCCCTGACCATTAGGTCCAGTCGTGACCGACTCTGGGGTTGCATACTCATCTCGCATTATTGGCCGAGGGAGCCAGCGTACAGCTTCCAGGTCATGTGGCCGCATGACTAAGCCGCTTCTGGCGAACCAGAGCAGCACACGGAAACGCCATTTACCTCTCCTATTTATCTACTTGCACTTTGACGTGCTTTCGAACTGCTAGGTTGGCAGGAGCTGGGACCGAGCAATGGGAGTTCACCCCGTCACAGGGATTTGAACTGCCGACCTTTTGGTCAGCAAGCCCTAGGCTCTGTGGTTTAACCCACAGCGCCACCTGCATCCCACCTGTAAGGATAGAAATTTATTAAATTGTGCATGGAGAAAATGGATAAAGAAAAGCTTTGCTCCGTCTCTCAAGACTGTGACTCATAGGCATCCAATGAAGCTGAAGATTCAGGACAGATAAAAGAAAGTCCTTCACGCAGCTCATAGTTAAACTACAGAATGCATCATTTTAAAAATGTGTCTTTGTGCTTCCTGTAACACACAACACTGTCCCACAGACGACAACCAAAGCCAACAATCAATTAGCTAATGCCATTGAAGTCAACACTGCCATGTCACGTATCATGATATGACATGTTATATGATGCAACTTCAGCTGGTGCAGAATTTGGTGGCCAGGTTGCTCACTGGGGCAAGGTGGTTTGATCATATCACATTGATCCTGGCCTAACAGCTCTGGCTGCCATTTAGTTTCTGGGCCCAAAGTGCTGGTTTTGTCTTATAAAGCATTAAACCAGGCATCCCCAAACTTCGGCCCTCCAGATGTTTTGGACTACAATTCCCATCATCCCTGACCACTGGTCCTCTTAGCTAGGGATCATGGGAGTTGTAGGCCAAAACATCTGGAGGGCCGCAGTTTGGGGATGCCTGCATTAAACAGCTCCGGACCGCAATACCTCAAGGACCGCCTCTTTCCATATGAACCTACCTGGACCCCGAGATTATCTTCTGAGGCCCTTCTTTGTGTGCCTCCTCCCCAAGAGGTCCGGAGGGTGGTAATACGAGAACGAGCCTTTTCTGTGGTGGCTCTCTAATTGTGGAATGCTCTCCCCAGGGAACCAGAGACCAAATTGCAAACATGCGTTGGATTATGGAGAAAATTCCAGAAAAACATCTACTTCTGCTTCATTGACTACGCAAAAGCCTTTGACTGTGTTGACCACAGCAAGCTATGGCAAGTTCTTAAAGAAATGGGAGTGCCTGATCACCTCATCTGTCTCCTGAGAAATCTCTATGTGGGACAAGAAGCTACAGTTAGAACTGGATATGGAACAACTGATTGGTTCAAAATTGAGAAAGGAGTACGACAAGGCTGTATATTGTCTCCCTGCTTATTTAATTTCTATGCAGAATTCATCATGCGAAAGGCTGGACTGGATGAATCCCAAACCGGAATTAAGATTGCCGGAAGAAATATCAACACCCTCAGATATGCAGATAACACAACCTTGATGGCAGAAAGTGAGGAGGAATTAAAGAACCTTTTAATGAAGGTGAAAGAGGAGAGCGCAAAATATTGATGTTGAAGCTCAACATAAAAAAAACTAAGATCATGGCCACTGGTCCCATCACCTCCTGGCAAATAGAAGGGGAAGAAATGGAGGCAGTGAGAGATTTTACTTTCTTGGGTTCCATGATCACTGCAGATGGTAACAGCAGTCATGAAATTAAAGGACGCCTGCTTCTTGGGAGAAAAGCAATGACAAACCTAGACAGCATCTTAAAAAGCAGAGACATAACCTTGCCTACAAAGGTCCGTATAGTTAAAGCTACAGTAGTAGTGTATGGAAGTGAGAGCTGGACCATAAAGAAGACTGATCGCCGAAGAATTGATGCTTTTGAATTATGGTGCTGGGGGAGACTCTTGAGAGTCCCATGGACTGCAAGAAGATCAAACCTATCCATTCTTAAGGAAATCAGTCCTGAGTGCTCACTGGAAGGAAAGATCCTGAAGCTGAGGCTCCAATACTTTGGCCACCTCATGAGAAGAGAAGGCTCCCTGAAAAAGACCCTGATGATGGGAAAGATTGAGGGCAGAAGAAGAAGGGGACAACAGAGGACAAGATGGTTGGACAGTGTTCTCGAAGCTACTAAAATGTGTCTAACCAAACTATGGGAGGCTGTGGAAGACAGGAGTGCCTGGCGTGTTCTGGTCCATGGGGTCATGAAGAGTCGGACACAACTAAACGACTAAACGACAACTCCCCAAGGAGGTTCGCCTGTCACCTTCATTATACACCTTTAGGCACCAGGCATAAATATTCCTCTTCAACTTTTGGCTGATTAATATTCTATGGCCTTTTAAATGTGTTTTGGGGTGGGGGTGGGTTGATGGTTTGTTTGTTTTTGTTCTTGTTTTATTACGGTACGTATTTAGTGTTTTCCTCTTGTATTTTTATGCTGTGAACCACTCTGAGAGCTTCAGATGAAGGGCAACATACAAACTAACAATAAAATAAACAAAATCATGGATGGGTGATGAGGAATCTGGTCCACTATGGTGAGTGGGGCTTTGTCCCACCAGCCTCAGTCTGTCCTTGGCCAGCCCCCACCTGCCTACCTTCCTATTTCCATCTAGCCCAGGGGGTTTGACTGCCTGTCACTTTCCCCCTCCTCTTTACAGCATTGCCCTTGCAGAACTCGGGTAAGGAGAGGATTGCGATGAAGCTAGAGCTCGGGGCACCAGTTCTAAAACTTTTCTGGAGGAAAACATCAGGATAGGTCAAATGCACCCCCTGCTTCTTCTGCTACCCAGTCCCCACCCCACCCCCGGTTAAAGGTTTTTGGTTTTCTCCCCTGCCACAAATAGAGTCGTGTTGCATCCAACTCTGGCATCTCCTTTACCTACATCAGCATGACCAATTGCTCCCAAAAATAATCATGGCATTTAATAAAACAAAAATACCCCCCTTCCATTTTCCACGCAGCTCCTGGCTGCACTTCCCCTTAATAACAGCACTCACTGAACATTTGTCAGGTGCAAACTGCAGCTGAGTGCGAGAGCAGGCAGGCAGCAGCTCTGAACTGACGACCGGCGGGACTCTGGAGACACAGCAGCCAATCAATCTCAAGAACTTACTAAGTGAGAGATGGGATATAATGTAAGCCATTATTCCTTCCTTATGCATGAAAATGAATTATTCAGTAAAGATTTAGACTCCTTTTTATTACCATGTTGAATTTATGCTGCATACAAACCATAAAGGCAGATTGGAAGTTGCCTCTGCGCCTCCTCGCTAAAGCCTGCAGCGACAGGACTTGGGCGGCATTTATTCCTCTGTTCTACCTGGCCCTGTGCATTCAGAGTCACTGAGAGTAGGTTTAGGCCCGGGGGGGGGGAGAATTGGACCCCCCCCCCCAGCAAGGGTGGACCAGCTAAAAATATTTACACTGTATATAAAATAAATGCATGATCTCGTTTTTATGTTACTAAAATGCCTTTTATGTGAATTTTAAAATACCTTTTATGTGAATAAAATATTCATACCTGTTGAGAATATTAAGAGTATTAAAACCCTAATGACTAATATCAATAATATAAGTGCCCACACAATCGCTGCCGAACTAACCGTACACTTTACATGTTAAACTTGTACGCGTAACACATCACAATGCGTATCACACAACTATGTTGTATCCGAATGGTGTTCACTTACAAAAACATGCAAATGTGATTGCAGATAGAATCATAAAATTGTGGTTGGAAAGGGACCCCGAAGGTCATCTAATCCAACCCTCTGCAACTCAGGAATCTCAGCTAAAGCATCTATGATGGGTGGCCATCCAACCTCTGCTTAAAAACCTCCAAGGAAGTCCACAACCTCCCGAGGGAGACTGTTCCACTGTTGAACAGCGTAATGAGATGAGACTGCACCATCATCCTGTCAAAGTGCAGAAGTGAGTGTTCGTTTGGAGTCTGAAATACTGGAAATGCTCAGTTCATAGCAAAGGTTCGCAAGCTGTTATTCAGAATTGTGCGTGCGTCGAACATGAAAACAATTGAGCAATAATGATACGGTACCACCGAGAAAAGCAGGGACCCAGGTGGCGCTGTGGGTTAAACCACTGAGCCTAGGGCTTGCTGATCAGAAGGTCAGCGGTTTGAATCCCTGTGACGGAGTGAGCTCCCGTTGCTCAGTCCCAGCTCCTGCCAACCTAGCAGTTTGAAAGCATGTCAAAATGCAAGTAGATAAATAGGAACCGCTACAGCAGGAAGGTAAACGGCGTTTCCATGTGCTGCTCTGGTTTGCCAAAAGCGGCTTTGTCATGCTGGCCACATGACCTGGAAGTTATACGCCCGCTCCCTCCGCCAATAATGCGAGATGAGCGCGCAACCCCAGAGTCGGTCACGACTGGACCTAATGGTCAGGGGTCCCTTTACCTTTACCTTTACCACCGAGAAAGGCAAAAACATATGGAAGACAGTCGGGCACCGGGGTCCTTTCTGGACTGCTGGGAGTTGGTCATTTTTACTGGCTTTCTCTGCTCTCTTGTTGGCCCTGTGTGCCCCATTTGCAATGGGTTGCTGCCATTCCAGCAACTCATGCATTACACCAGCTAGAAACAACTTCATATATTGAGTCAGACCATTGACCTATCTAGCTTAGTATTGCCTACAATGACTGGCAGCATTTCTCCAAGGTTTCAGGGTGAGGACACGCCCAGTTATACCTGGACATAACAGGGATTGAACCTGCATGTAAAGCACCGAGGAACACTCTTCCCCCTCTTATCTGATGCAGTTTTACTATTCCCATTTTACAGATGGATAGCAGAGTCTGGGACTGCTGAAACCCCGTCCTTAGCCTTTTGCTGGGTGAATTTAAAGAATGGAGCTCTAGCTCTTTAGGCATCAACCTTTAGTTTAGAGAAAAGGTGAGCAAGAGGAGACATGATAAGAGGTGTATAAAAATTACACAGGGTGTGCAGAAAGCGGAGAGAGAGAAAGAGAGAGAGAGAGAGAGAGAGAGAGAGAGAGAGAGAGAGAAGTTTTTCTCCCTCCTAATATGAACTCAGAGGCATTCAAGCTGAATGGTAGATTGGGAACCAACATGAGGATGTCCTTCTCATAGCACATAGTGGAACTGCTATCTCAAGATGTGGTGGTGGCAACTAGCTTGGACAGCTTGAAAAAGAGAGTAAGATAAATTCATGGAGGATTAGGCTATCAGGGGTTACTGGTCTGGTCATGATGCCAATGTACTACTACCTCCAGTATCAGAGACAGCATACGTATGAATCCGTTGCCGGGATCATGAGCTGCTGCATTTATGTTGTGCTTAAGGGCTTCCCGGAGACATCCAGTGGCCCACTGTGAGAACAGAAGCTAGACTAGATGGGCCGTCGCCTCGATCCACCAGGAATCTTCTTATTGTTCGTTGCATTCTGATACCTTCTCACCAGGAGGGCGAATCCATACAATGTAGAAATCAGGCCTTATCCTTTGGAACTCCCATCCACTAGATATTAGAAAGTTGCCATCCTTATTGCCTTTGTGGCACCTGCTGTGGGGGAACCCTCCCCTTTCCAACTTTAAAGTGAGGATTTATACCCTAGTGACTAGTCTGTATCTGTACTTTCTGCATATGTTGATGTTTTAATTGTCAAATCGCGTTGGGATGTTTCGTAGGGAGAAGTTCCTAAACGGCACAAATAATTCCACATCTCATTTGGCCTCCACAAGTGAGGAAATTCAATCCTCAGTCCACCCCTCATTCACATATAAAGTGGTGGTGGAATAAGAGAGAATGATATTACTTTAGCAGTGAGATTAGAGTGTAGGTGAGACGATTTTAATTTTTATTGGTGCTCCAGGTAAAAAATGACCTTTACGTCTCTCTCTTTTTCTCTCATATCTGGGTAATTATTTTAGGCTTAATTTGTTTGCCCATTCCACAGGTTCAAAGAAGTGCTTAGTGTCATATCCCTGACTTGAGCCGCCTCACAATGACAGTGCTGCAGAGCGGGTTTCCATGGATGTGGGTCGATAGAGGTCTTCACCAGGGATTCTTCCAGAATTTCCAAGTGGGCATGAGGGACAGTATGATGAAGAAGCCACCCAAAGAAAGAAAGGGCTTGCGGGATTTGACACGAAAGGCCTCTTTTGTACTGGTGCTCTAAGCAGGAAGAAGCATTTATTTCTGCCTTCGCCTCTCGTCCAGTTAAATTGACTGGAATATTTTAGGTTCAATTGGGGAGAGATTCCATGAATGGCAGTCCCAGGATCGCCACTGAGTTTTCTGAGGTAATATGACTGAACTTCCCTTAGTTCTGTTTACACAAGAACCCTGACCACCCACTCATTGCTAGGGATGTGGGAGAAATCTGACTTGTCTATTTAGACTACCTAATTTGAACTAATTTGACGTGAACTGAAGCAATTCACACTTCTTTTGAGCTGCAGTTCTTCAGCCAAGTAACACATAAAACAACAAATACGCATATGCTAAGTGCAAAGTGTGAATATAAAAACATATGTCAGTGAAAATACCATACAAAATGAATTACGGTAGGGAAAATCTACTTTGCAAAAAAACATTGTATTTTGGCAAAATTGCATCCAAAGATTTCTATAGGGTATTAGGAGAAATCGGCACTGAAATGCTGCTAAATTCTTCTGACATTATATGGATATGTGGAGAACAGAACTAAGAGTGGAAGAATGAGAAACCAGAATTGACGTATTTGCCCACATTCGTTGCAACTGAACTGGAATCAGGATGAACTTGATAGTATACTGTAACTCTTTTCTCAAAAGTCAAGCCTTTTCCAGCCAAGCCATTTGATTCTCTTCATCTCCTTTCCTCTCACTCTCAGAATGAAGGATATTGTGTAAAGAAGACTTGTGGTATATTGAGCCTTTGTGGGGGTGCTATCACTTCTCATCTGTTTCGGGGCTTTAAAGGCAATGTGTCTGGTGAGAATGTATTTTTCCCACCTGTAGGAGGGACATATTTCAAGCCTGCTGAAGTCCAAGCTTGACTTGGCATCAGTAGAATTTCTGCATCTCTCTTATCTTCCTCTCATCAGGGTAAACAGACAAAGCTGATGGCCCACTTTAGGTTTAATCTGTTTGAGAAATCTAACGGAAGAGAGTTTTTATAACTAGGGATGTCAAAAATTCAAACAAAAATGGAGGGCAAATTGCTGGTGTTTGCTTATTCATCAATTCGGTGAATACAATCGGCATTCACTGTTGTTATTGCTTTTAGTCTGCAAACGAAAAGCAATTGATTATGTTCCCCCCATTTGCATTGTTTCCTTTGCACTGAAATGAATGGGATGGAATAAAGTTATTGACATTATTAATTACATAAATAATGAAAGTTCCATAACATTATGGCAGCGGAGAGTAGGACGAATAACACAGTTTTTGACAGAAGATGAACAGCAGCATAACAGAACACTAATCTCCATTCTTTTTACACCAGAGACCAGGCCACACACAGGTGTCCACAGAACTGGATTTAAGAATACATACAGTGGTTAAGTATAATTGTTCAATTGACACTGAAATGCCTGGGTGCAGGGCCGGCTCTAGGTAGAGTCCCAGTGGTGCGGGGCAGCACATACCCATCCAGTCACCCAAAAGGTTGTTGTTGTTTTTATCAAAAAACAACTGAACAGTCTTAGCTAGGGATGGGAAGAAATTCAATCCAGTTCACCTTTAAAGGCAAACCTACCTTATTCACCCTTTCCAAGAACTGAAACACAGCCATCAATTGAATTTTGAAATTATCAAAATGTTGTAATGCAGTTCTCCAGCCACGTAAATCAAGTATGGTGTACTAAATGTGTACACTAGGGTAAAATATGCATTAAAATATATATATTAGTGAAGATTACAAACCCAAAAAAGTATGTAATGGAAAATTGCTTTGTAAAAATAACTGCACTAAAATGCTTTGCCACCATAGGAGCAGGTTATTGTGTTCAATTCATGTTTCTGGGAGTGGGCACAAACACATATTCTACGCTATAATATTGTCGCAATTCTAACTGCTAAAAGAAGAGTTTGGCAAATGCCCTTTCAACTTTGTCAGTTATAACAGACTTGCAGAAGAAATAAGGCAGTAAACTCCATCAGTACTTAAAATCGGCACAACTGCCGTGAGGCAGCTCCTCATCAAGAACTGTTCCCAGGCTAAAACAGGAACACTTAAGCTTTTCTGAGGATGTTAGGAAGCTTCTAATCCCTTCCGCAGGTGGAGGGAGGCCAAAGGGCTTGGATTACGCCAGGAGGCAACCAGAGAGACAATGCAGGAGGATTTCCACTAACTTTCCACTCCCAGTTGGTTCTGCAGCTTGTTAGTTTCGTGGTTCAGAAGGAAACCGGCATGTGCTTTGTGTTGTGCAGTCATGATCTGTGCTCATGATGGTATCAGGACACCACTGGCATCATCTAGCCAGTAGTGTGGCAAATTCAGAAATGCAGGTTCCACTCATGAAAGTCCAGCCACACACTCTCACAACCACGCCCACTTCTAAGATTACCGGTATAAATATTTTATAAGATTATTGTATAATTAGTGGTGCATTGTAGTGATCAACACAGATCTCCGTGTGTTACCTTTCAACTACAGTGGAACCTCGGTTTATGAACACCTCGGTTTACGCATTTTCGGTTTACGAACTCCGCGGACCCATCTGGAACGGATTAATTCACTTTCCATTACTTTCAATGGGAAAGTTCACTTCAGTTTATGAACGCTTCAGTTTATGAACAGACTTCCGGAACCAATTACACCCATGCTTCGGGTTAAGTACGCTTCAGGCTGAGTACTCCGCTGACCCGTCTGGAACGGATTAATCCACTTTCCATTACTTTCAATGGGAAAGTTCGCTTCAGTTTATGAACGCTTCAGTTTAAGTACTCCGCAAACCGTCTGAAACAGATTAATCCACTTTCCATTACTTTCAATGGGAAAGTTCGCTTCAGTTTATGAACGCTTCAGTTTATGAACAGACTTCCGGAACCAATTGTGTTCATAAACCAAGGTACCACTGTATATCTTCTGTCTTCAGTGCAAACAAGCAGATTATTTGGAGCGCTCCGATATCTTATTTTGGAGTGACTTCAGTGGCGTTTTCTTTGAAATCCCATCATACAGAACAGAAATTACACACCGTCATATTGGAACGGAAGTACCTTGTGCTTTCAGTGTCCCTAAACATTTAGCGCTGAAGCAGGACATTTAGCAGAAGCAGAACAACTCCTCCTTGGTGCTCTACCCTCATGCCTCCGCCAGAGTGATTCTAGGAGCCAATCCTCAGTATCCAACTCACCTACTTTCACTCCGATTGGCTCCAATCAGCACAGAGGGTGGGAAGACTCCTTTTCTGCGGCTGAAACGATCCCCTTTCATGCAGATTGGGTGGCTCTAGGAGGCAGGAGGCAGGCTCCCTGCTGGGACTCTGCTGTAGAAATCCTAAAAACCCCAGGACTCTGGAACAATACACCTCTGCATCGTTACTGTTGACAGTGACTGGCAATGGCCTTGTACTAGCTGCCTGCCTGCTATGGGGCCAGGTTCAAAGTTTATGTGTTAATACACAAAGCCCTGAACAACTTTGGTCCAGGAAACCTAAAGGACCACCTGAGCCCCTTGATCACTGAGGTCATCTGGAGGAGTGCTCTTAGCTGTCCCCTGTGTTATAGAGGCCCGACTGGGCTCAACCAAATGTTGCTGTACACCGCCATGATGCTTTATGAGACAGCAGTAGGCTATATTTAAAAAGCCTTTTAAATTAATTTAATTTAAAGCAACAAGACTGTCTTAGCCTCATTCATTTCAGTGGTTTTACTCTGGGCAGAACTTTGCTGGATACAACCCTAAGGGGCTCTCTTATTAATTTTATCAGCAGGGGAGGGGGGGAGTTGCTCTCCCTAAAAGAGAATTTGCAAGACTAGTAAAATGCAGGGTTATTTGGCTGGAGTTTAAGCCAAGCAACCACCAGCACATTATGTACTTTGGAACAGTTAATGACTTCTTTTCAGTAGGAGGCAAAAAAGAAGAAGACGAAGTGTCCATCAGGAGCGACAAGGACTTGCCATTTTGAGTTTGTGGAATCTGCAAGTCAAAGGTGATGATGAAATAGCTGCTCCCAGCAAAGTGATAAAGGTAAATATATACACACATTCCTCATTTTTAAGGAAAAAATATGTTACAATGCAACAGGGAGCAGGTGGCCCAAGATTTAGCGGAATGCCAGATTGCCAATCATTTTTATACCTCTGTCGTTCAAATTGCAATAATGTGCTGAATTGCAAAATTGGCTGGGCTGATGGGGCTTTTGCTTATTAAAATACAAGTACCAGGGAGATGAACATTCTGCGGTTTCTGATGCATCATTGGGAGATGGGGAAAGGCTTGGAGAAGGAAATCACATGGAATGAAGAATAAAAACAAGACAGCAGTGAAATTTGGGAGATACGGTTCTGAAAACCTGAAGGACCAGATAACAAAATGTTACCTGCTTAGAACAGTGAATAACAGATTCAATCAGGTGCAAACTGTAAGGATCATCTTCTGCCTGTTAAGACCTCAGGCTTGGCTGGTCCAACCATTTAGGGAGAGGTAACGTGCAGGACAATTCCCTAGGCGGGTTGAGGTGGTTGCTTCAGGCAACTGCTTTCAGGCATCATTTTTAAAAAGCAGCAAATGTTTCTTCATTTAATTTATTACTGTTGCATTTTTACTGCCAGGGAGAAGAGCCACTTGCATGGGATTTTCTGTTCCAGGTGCCAAAATAACTTGACTGGCCTTGGGTACTATTCAGGATGTCAGGGAATTCCAACAGAAACAAATTGGCTGGTGTTAACTTATTTGCTCCATGTCCAGAACAGAAAGCAGTCCAGCAAAGACAATTGGTATCCACTGTTTTTGATGTTTTCAGTTGGTAAATGATATGCAACTAATTACTTTTTATACTGCATAATAATCGGTCACACAGAACATAGGAAGGTTCCATATCCAAAGTTGGAGCATTTTTTCCATCTAGCCCATACTAACTGGCAACATCTCTCCAGGGTTTCAAGCAGACCTACCTGGAGAACATGGTACCTTCTGCATGCAAAAGGGGTGTTCTACCACTGCACTAGGGACGTGGGTGGTGCTGTGGGTTAAACCACTGAGCCTAGGGCTTGCTGATCAGAAGGTCGGCGGTTCGAATCCCCGCGACAGGGTGAGCTCCCGTTGCTCGGTCCCAGCTCCTGCCAACCTAGCAGTTCGAAAGCACGTCAGTTCGAAAGCACGTCAAAGTGCAAGTAGGTAAATAGGGAAGGTAAATGCCGTTTCTGTGTGCTGCTCTGGTTCGCCAGAAGCGGCTTTGTCATGCTGGCCACATGATCTGGAAGCTGTACGCCGGCTCCCTCAGCCAATAACGGGAGATGAGCGCCACAACCCCAGTCGGTCACAACTGGACCTAATGGCCAGGGGTCCCTTTACCTTTACCACTGTACTACAACACTTCTGCATCCCATGTACTGTATATGTCTTACATAGTCTGAAACATGGGATGGGGACATTATCTCCCCCTCTCAGTTGGTGTCCCTGCATATAGATAGGAACACCAGGTTGAAATCTGGCTGCTTTAAAGATGTCCATAACTCTCTGGTGCTATAGTATTAGTCTCATTCTTACAAATGGGGGGGAAGAGAGGTGCAGGGAGGTCTGCATCCCCATCGCCCTGCATCTATTTTCCCACCCTGTTGCTATGCCCTGCCTTTTACGCATTTCCACAAGATGCTGCCAGGTAAGCCAACTCACCATTGGTTAGAAAACCTTGGCCAACTTGGAGCCATGTGGTACTCAGTGTGTCTCCGTAAAGAGACATTTTTCTCCCTGAAACAGGCAGCCATTACGCAGCATGACAGGCACATAACTCTTTTTTGGATGAATAGATTCCTTAATCTACAATTTTTACAGCCCTATTTATATATAAATATGCTCCCCTTATAAAAAGGGTATGCGCATGCAAAAAACAAAACAAAACACCAAAGCTATTTCTTCATAAATGTGATACCCCCGATAAGGGGGTGAAAACATGATGTATGTAGGGATTGGATTCTCCCCCCCCCCAACCGCCCCGCCACCATCCTGCGTCTGAAAAATTATTGCATGATTCATTAATCCTCTTCTCTGTTCCCACCCAAAGCATCCCCCCTCCTCTCTCCTCCTGCTCCCCACCTCAACGCAGCAACATATAAATAATCATTTCTCTATCATCCACGCCAGGTGTCAAAACTTCTGCAAAGTCATTCCAAGAACAGGCCTATTGAGGTAGGCCAGGAAAGGAGGCTGTTTTAGGTAAAAAAAACATTCGGAAATACAGTATAAAATAGCAGATTATGTATTTTTTGTCACAGAGGCAAAGGGTAGGGGGAACCGGCAACAGCGATTTTCGGGATTAACAGATTTTAGAGAAGGGGCCGTATCTCAGTAGGTAGAGCATCTGCTTTGCATATCTACTGGTAAGTCTCCTGGTTCAATCCCCAATTGTATATCCAGGTAGGGCTGGGGGAGACTCCCTGCCCAAAAACCTGGAGAGCCACTGACAGCCAGTGTAGACAACGCTAACCTAGACACACTATGGATCTGACTCAGTATAAGATAGTTTCCTTATGTTCCTATGCCTGTAATCTATGATTTTGCAGTCCTACCTATGTACACAGTTCTACAAATACAGTCTAAACTCTTTGCAATTTTTGTTGGCGTATGTCTCAGGAGACAATGGAGGAGTGCGCCTTTGGGGGTGAAGTCAAACCATTGGAAGGTTACACCTCCTGCTGCGGCTGTAGAGACCAATACAGAAGAGACATGCAACTGTAGTACAAAATAATGACTTATTAAAAACGTTGCCATTCCATGCATGCATTTGCACAGACACCGGCCACCAACCACCCCCTCTCAGACTGAACTACCGCTCAGAGCTGTTGTTAAGGATAAAATGGTGCAGGGGCGGGGTAGGAACTACTGTATGTGCAATAGCATCACCAAAGAGAGGACCAGAAAGGACATAGGTTTACATAAGATTTGCATATGAGCAAAATTTGCATAGAAATACATCTCTCACCATTGTGGTGACCAGGTGTGTCTTCTCAGTCTGCTGCTCAGATGCTAACTGTTGATGGGCAATTTCACAGCCCCTGCAGGGGTCTCCTTTCTTTGGGTTCTTCATCTTAGCTTAAAGATGTATCCCCAAATTGCTGATGTATCATGATGAGGGCGTAAAGCAGGGGTAGGGAACCCGCGGTCCTCCAGAAGATGTTAGAACTAAAACTCCCACCATCCCTAACCAATGGTCCTGCTGGCTGGGACTGATGGGAACTGGAGTCAAACAACATCTGGAGGGTCACAAAAAACATCTGGGGCCCTGCCCCCAAACCCTTTTCCTTCACAGTGCAGGCCAGATTGGGGCGAGGTTTCATCCAATGCAGGCCAAGGCCAAGACAGTCTTCTCCATCTGCCACTGCTTTCACTAGGCTCTTTGACTAAAGTTTTAGTAAACATTTGCTTGCTGATGAAATCAAGAGGCTGAAAAGTCCTCAAAGAAATCTCTCAAGCAAACTTTTCTGAAAAGTTCCTTCTTTTCTGCTCTTTAGACAGTAGGTCTATACGTTTATATCCCAGCTGCTTTTCAACACAAGATCTGCTGGTTGCAATTTTAATTTTGCTGTTTGTTGGGGAGAGGCTGGGGCTGATCTTATGAAACTGACTTTTGGATGGCTTAACTGCTGCCATTTTTATTGTGGGCATGGATTGCACTGTTTTTAAATTATTTTTGTTTGATGTACTTTTAATTAAACAGAAAAGCAGGATATAAATAATAAAATAAACTACTCAGATAATTATTATTATTATTATTATTTTAAAAAAACCTAAGTAAATGTTTTCTTCAAGATTTTGCAAAGGAAAGTAAATGTTTTCTTCAAGATATTGCAAAGGAAAAAGGAGGGGGTACAAGAGAATTGAAAGTCCAACATAACAAAGACACAGGTTGTGAAGGTTAACTTTTTAAAATGTTAATTCAGAAGAACAAAGGCCTCAAGACGTGAGATGAAATGAGAAAGATTCATTTTGGAGGATGCGAGGGACGCTGGCAGGCTTGCGCTGACCAGCGACAGGAGAGGCAGCCTCGATTTGATAAGCAGATGAGCGAAAATTGTGAATACGAGGACGGTGCTGATGGGGAAAATATCGAGGGGGATGGCAAGAGATGGAAAGGTGGAAGAAACAGCTGTGCACAAGGAGAGACACATGAGGCGTTATGGAAAAGAGAAGGTCATTATGATCCATGAAAAGCCTCAAAAGAAATAGTGGCTATGGGGGAAAAGTGGAGGATTGCTGGGGAGACCAGATGTTTCCACGCCAAGACAATGATAGAACAGTAATTACAGAGAGATAGAGCATCCTTCAGACACACAGGGGGGTCGGGGGGAGTGGGGGGGCGGAGGAGAAAGGAGAGGTGCTTGTCTGGAGGCCCGGGTAAAGGATGCAGCAATAAGCACACGTCCCTGGCTATTATTGCACAGGTGACAGGCAAATGGGGGAAACAGACGCTTCTTTACGTAAAATGAAGGTGTAGAACCACTCCAAACTGGTGGGTTTTGGCAGGTGCATTCTGCAACATGTAAATACTGTTGGAATAATACTGCATTGGTGGTGCATTTATACTGGACTGTCCACACATCCGCTTTGTTAGTTGTTCCGCAATGCTTATTGCAGTATTGCCATCTGGAGGGGCACTCTTGCACAGGTAAAATGCAGTCGTTTGCGCAGGGCACGGTTAAACTATGGAACGGGCTCCCACAGGAGGCAGCGATAGACACCAACTTGGATAGCTTTAAGAGAGAATTAGACAATTCATGGTGGAGGCGGCTACTGGTGGTTATGTTTTGCCTCCATGGTCAGAGGCAGTAATAATTCTGAAAACCAGTTGCTTGAAGCCACAGGAGGGGAGAGCACTCTTGTGCTCAGGGTTGTGGGCTTCTCCTAGGGGCACCTGGTTGGCCACCGTGAGAACAGGATGCTGGACAAGATGGACTGGTGTGGCCTGATCCAGCAGGACTCTCCTTATGTTCTCTATAGTGCACGGGTAGGCAAACTAAGGCCCAGGGGCTGGATCCGGCCCAATTGCCTTCTAAATCCGGCCAGCGGACAGTGCAGGAATCAGGGTGTTTTTACATGAGTAGAATGTGTCCTTTTATTTAAAATGCATCTCTAGGTTATTTGTGGGGCATAGGAATTTGTTCATTTTTTCTCCCCAAAATATAGTCCGGCCCCCCACAAGGTCTGAGGGACAGTGGACCAGCCCCCTGCTGAAAAAGTTTGCTCTCCTTATGTTCTCTATAGTGCATGGGTAGGCAAACTAAGGCCTGGGGGCCAGATCCAGCCCAATCACCTTCTAAATCCGGCCAGCGGACGGTCCAGGAATCAGGGTGTTTTTACATGAGTAGAATGTATCCTTTTATTAAAAATGCATCTCTGGGTTATTTGTGGGGCATAGGAATTCGTTCATTTTTTCTCCCCAAAATATAGTCCGGCCCCCCACAAGGTCTAAGGGACAGTGGACTGGCCCCCTGCTGAAAAAGTTTGCTGACCCCTACTATAGTGCAACAAAAAGTGAACAAAAATACAAACAACACTTGTGTGCAAAAAGTTACTGGATTTCAGCAGGAAGCCGCAAAGACACGCAGAAAGCAATATGTCCACCGCCAACATTATTGAACCAGGATTGCTTGTAATTGCCCCAATACCATCATGAGCACATGCACAATAAAACAGGACAACTGGCGGGGTCTGTAATGGCATTATTAGTACTACAGTTAGAAAAAAGGGACCATCACAATTGGAGGACGGGGTGTGGTAAAAATAGGGATGGCGGAACTAGGGATATGTTAACTAACTGAAACATAGTCATCCTTTGAGATGGATGTGGTTCTTTGGATACAAAGTCTACATTAGATTTAAAGAACCATGTGATGGGGGGCCTTGGCACATATCATAGTCTATTATTCTTCATCCTCACACCTGAAAACTTAGTTCACAAGTGTTTCCTTATGCAAAGATGGCCGAACTAGAAACTGGCCATGTTTGCACCTTGAAGGAAAACCGTGAAACTTGGTAATCTTGCCAGCCTGGCGGAAAAAAGTGGCTGCAGGCCCAATATCCATTTATGATGCTCTTCTAAGCAGAAACAAATATTTGCTTCTACTGCTTAACCATAAGGAACTGTTATCTTCATTAAAGGGCTTCCAAGCATCCCTTCTACTGAGCTGCTGAAATGTTTGCTTTAACTTGGTTAATTAATTGATTAAAAGCAAGACACAATCAGCTGGGGGAGACCCTTTTAATTGGTGGGCAGACATAAAACAGAGACAAGGGAAGAGTTGCCACATCAGCAACATACATTTAAAAGAGTGCCATACAACTTTAAACAGTCATTGCACACCCACACACCCCAAAGAATCCTGGGAACTGTAGTTTATAAAGGGCGCTATGAGTTGCCAGGCGACCTCTGTTCCCCTCACAGAGGTATAATTCCTGGATTTCCCTGAGAAGACGGATTGTTTAATCACTCTGGAAATTGTAGCTCTATGAGGCGCTTTGAGAGTGTAGGGCAGGCTACAAAAGGGCAAGGCCAGCCCTAACATTGGGCAGAGTGAGGCAACCGCTTCAGGTGACAAATGTTGGAGCACACTCTCCTCCAAAACCTCACAGCCACTCCTTGCTCTCCAACATTCGCTGCCTGAGGCAGTTGCTTCACTCTGCCCAATGTTAGGGCCGTTTTTGCCCAGGAGTTTAAAGCAACACTGAATTACCAAACACAGGGTCAATCTTCATGTTTGCCAACTGTTATCCTGGTGGCACAAGCCAAGCTTGAACTCAGAAATCTCTACCTGCTTCTGCTTCTTCCTTTGTCCTTTCCTTCTTAAGTGATGCTAACTTTTAGATTCCTTCCTTCCTTAGCTGACAAATATAAATCAAACTAACCTGTACATGTCATATCCCAAAGGGGAGAAAAAGTTTTTTGTGATACATTATGCCTTTAGAGCTTCAATAGCTTCCTTTCAAGTGGCGTTTTTGTCAGTGTCAAAACACTGATGCAAATGCTCGCAGACCCTGGCCTCTGTCTAAGTAAGATATAAATAGGCTGGGAGGGAACAGGGAAAGAAAATAAAGATACTGTTTAATTTATCATTACTATTATTCTTATGGCACTTCAGAAGAACCAAAATGTAGGTGAGCGGTCATTGTTTTCTGCAAGCATAAGTTCAATGATACATTAAAAATATTTTAGCATCTAACGTGGGAGGGGAGGCAAAATTAATATCTGCTCCAAGATTATCAATAAATATGGTGGGCGGGGGATTCCTTGCCAAGTTTACCAGTGTAAGTCTGCTTGAAGTAAATGGAAATTGAATCTCATTCATTTCCATGACAGGGATGGGGAATCTCAGGCCTGCATCCAAATCCAAGTCTTTCTATACAGCCCCTAGGACTCTTCCCCCAGGACACACCCCTCACCAGCCTTGCTTTGCATCCTCCTTGAGTCTTTCTGCCAGGCTGGAATGTGTCCTTGGAGGTCTGATAATGGCTCTTGCTTGCCTGGATGGAAGACAGAAGTGTGTGCGTGTAGAAACCAGCCCACTGCACAATAGTAAAATGTACAGTGGTCCCTTGGTTTACGAACTTAATCCGTTCCGGAAGTCTGTTCTTAAACCAAAGCATTCTTAAACCCAGGTGTGCTCTCCCATAGCAGAGGGGGACTCAATTTACAAATGGAACACACTCAACAGAAAGCGAAAAATGTTCTTATTCCAAGGCAAAGTTCACAAACCAAAACACCTACATCCGGGTTTGCAGCGTTCTTAATCCAAGTTGTTCATAAAATAAGCTGTTCTTAAACCAAGGTACCACTGTACACTCATTTCAGGGGGGAGTAATACAAAGGTCTCTAAAATTATTATTTATTAAATTTGTATACCACCCTATACCTGCAGGTCTCAGGTTAAAATGAAACAGAAACATTTGAAACAGCGTTAAAAATTTCTGAAGTAAAGCAAACTATTTGAACCCATCTTGTTTCCTTTTAAGAAAACCTGCCTTTTGTGTAGTAGCAAGCAAAACTTTGACACTTTGCCCCCACAGAATTATATCCAACTGACTTTTCCTCAGAGTAGACATACTGAAATGGCTAGACTGAAATTACTCATGTCCATTACTCTCTGAGTAGCAGTAAAGGTAAAGGGACCCCTGACCATTAGGTCCAGTCGTGACTGACTCTGGGGTTGCGGCGCTCATCTCGCATTATTGGCCGAAGGAGCCAGCGTACAGCTTCCAGGTCATGTGGCCAGCATGACAAAGCCGCTTCTGGCGAACCAGAGCAGCACACAGAAACGCCGTTTACCTTCCCGCTGTAGCAGTACCTATTTATCTACTTGCACTTTGACGTGCTTTCGAACTACTAGGTTGGCAGGAGCTGAGTAGCAGTAGCATTGGACAAAACCAAATTGCCTCTTATAAAAATAAGTTGCAATACAAACTATACAAATTGCACCCTCTTCCTTTATTGCAACATAAAATACTTTCCTGAGTCTTTTTGTTTTGCAAAACAAACTCTTAGAATGAATCTATGTATTTTTTTCAACTGTGTAAGAAAAAAACTCACGTCAAGCTTTATATACGCCAGATTTCTTGAGCAGTCTTACGTGCAACTGAAACAAGCGAGGAGCAAAGCATTCACTGCAATCCTGTCTTGTTTCAACAAATCATTTGTTTAAAAGTAGTCCACGTTCCCAGTACAAATGCAATGAGAAATTCCGGTTATTTTAAACCAGGAAGCGGATACTCCTAATCTCCTCATGGCCGCAGCAGAACTGGGGCAGCAGTCAGAAAAAGCACGTGAGCCAGAACAAGCTGATTCTTGCAAAGTTAAAACTGCAGACCACATCTGATATAGTAGTCTGGGAGAAAGACAGACCATTTTAAACTCCCGTTTTCATTTTCTTCAAGCACAGGCACACATGACTTTGATCCATCTATGTTAGTGTAATCTGCACTGACTGGCAGCAAATCTCCAGTGTTGTAGACAAGAGGTCTCTGCCAGCCCTACCTGGAGAAGCCACAACTGAACCTGGGACCTTCTCCATGCAAAGCAGATACTACAGCTCATCCCCAAAGGAAACTTAGATCATTAGGCAGGGGAGGGGGGAGCTAAAAGGTACATTTGCCTGTGGCTACTATCACACAAGTGATACTTTAAAAAGGGGGAATTAACAGCATAGTTTCATTCGATCTTGTCTGTGAAGTTGCAAAGATAGAAAGATGCACAACTCTAGACAGAAGACAGTGCCTGCCCAAAACAATTTGCTACCTGAAGCCAAGAACAAATCGCCTGCAGCTAGGCCAACACTTAAAAATGTATTGTATGACTCCCAAAGCTGTGCATAAAACAAATAGAAACGTAAATGATCATCATTAGAAAAGTGGAAGCTATAGCCATAGATGCGGCAAAGAATAAGAATTTGGGTCCCGAATAAGGAACAGACTGGAGACGATGATGCAAGTACAAGTAATATTGCATATCAGTCAGCTAACAGACCATTTGCACGGTCTTGTTACTCATATATAACACCTGAAGACCTTCGTACCAAGTTACCCAAAAGACCACCTGCCCCTATATAGACCTATACAATCACTTAGATCATCTGGGGAAATTTTACTTGTGACACCACACCCTATAGATTATCACTCTATAGATTCTAACCTGAAAATAGGTGTTTTCTGCCTTTGCCTACACACTGTGGAATGCCCTGTTACACATGAAGCAGCAACTGTTGGCTGCTTCAAACGTCTTGCACATCATACATCATACCAAAGTCAGGCTTTCCCTGAACCGTAAAGTTGGTTCTTGTGTTACTGAATTCCCTTTTTTATAATACTGTCTTATTGTTTTGGTGTTGTTGTATTTTTGCATACTACTTAGAGATTAAAATAATACTAGTAAGTGGTTTAGAAATGCTTTTAAATAAATAATAAATAGAACCCCTTTTATTTTGATCAGCTAATACAAAAAAAAGCATGTTTCACAATTCTTTAGTATTGCTTGGCATGCTGTTTTCAAATTACAAGTGTTACATGTTTAAGCAGCAAACTTTCTCAGGAGTCTAACCAAGCACCTTGTGGTGGGGAAAGGTGGAGAAGCAGCCACAGCATGCAAAAGCAGCCCACTGCTACTCTGAGTTATCTCAGACTAACACTCATGGGACTAGTATTTGGTAGCTTGTGCTACATCGCCATCTACTGACAGGTATCCAGCTGAGCCATATCAATGGGAGTCAGAACTGTGCACCCTTTCACAGGAACTTCAAGCCAGCAGCCTCCCCCAAACCCCACAAAGGCTGCAAATGAGCACCAGGGATTGTACCCAGTGTTTCTTACTTACTTGGGTGCAGAATCAGGGCCCCAATTCCACAGAGGTGGCTGGTAGGGACTCTGATAGAAAGCAGCTGGAGTTAGCTGCAACTGCAGGGAATTACCATGCATCCTAGTTAAAGGGAAACAGCCTTACATTCAGATTTCTGGAGAGAATTGATAAACGAATGAGATTTTATCTTTTGTTTGCAAGGTGCAATGGGTGGAGAAGAAGAGATCCAGGGAGCTATTATCAATGGGCCCACGGCAGATGCCTCCCCCCTCTATTAACTGCCTTTCACATATATATTTCAATGTACAAAATATAATAAAAGCAGCTAAAAGAAAGTTAAAAACATTACAGGAAATAATAGCAAATGTATTTTTAAAACCACACAGTACATATAACTAGCCACCCATGGCAGAGGCCCATTCATCCCGCTGGGAAAGCTTGTCACACACACAAAAAAGTATTCAATTGTTACCGGAAAGTGCAGAAAGTGGGCATTGGTAATATCTTGATAGGAATGCTGTTACACAAAATGGGGGCAGCTATGCTGAAGTTACTGTGGAGTGGGTGTTACAGGAAAAAATAGGGGGGTTGGCTTTTGCTGCCCAACTCTCTAACGGACTGAGTCCCATAGCTGCCAAGTTATCCCTTTTTTAAAGGGATTTTCCCTTATGCTGAATAGGCTTCCTCACGAGAAAAGGGAAAACTTAGCAGCTATGCTGAGTCCCCTAAGTCCACGATTGGTCAGAGATGAGTGGATGGAGGCAAGATCCATAGGAAGTAAGGCAGATCTCTTTTTTCCTGTTGCAACAGAGTCCCCCCCCCCCCCCCGCGCGCCTGCAAGGAGGTAGGAGAGACCCGGAACAATGGTGCTCAAGCCCCTATAAAGACTTTGGATACTGTCCACCTGTTATACGGTGTTTCAAGACTCCACACACATAGACCAGTTGACCACAAAAGTCCAGGCAGTAGTTTCAAAGTTCTAAGAACTATTTATTGGTTCTGTCGACAAAATCAATATGGTGTTGCAGGAGAATAAGGCTTCTCTATCTGCACGCCCACATCTGTATATTCAGAGTATAAATACAATCTCATACAATAAAGACCTGCCCCTTAACCCACCCTCTGCAATACCTCCCTTTGCCTACTCCACTAGGTGATGCTGTAATAACTAATCATTTCATCTATTCCTACTCAAATGCACCTGGGACATCACTTTGCATATCTCCCAAACTTAGACCTGCTTGCAGTCATTGTCCAGTTTCAAGACGGCCGAGGGAAATCCCCAAACATCAGCACAACAGGTGTCTAGCTCATAGCTGCCAAGTTTTCCCTTTTCTTGCGAGGAAGCCTATTCAGCATAAGGGAAAATCCCTTAAAAAAAGGGATAACTTGGCAGCTATGGTAGCTTGTGTGCATCGAGAGCAGCCTGAGCAGCATATTCTAAAAATTGCATTTACAGACAAGATGAGAGATGCCTCAGACAAAATGGAGTTTTACAATTTAAGATGTAGCTTGACCAAAACTTCGGTCAAGCCTAGCACTTGGTCAGTGTGGCTCGATGCCACACACCCTGTAGCCCAAAACCAACCCCCAAAACATCTCCAGCAGAAATTTGAGAGTGTTGCTTCTCTCCTGTCTGCCAGGATACCTGATAATGCCTTACTTGATTGCATTTTCTGGGTAGCCTGGCTATTCCTTTGAGACTTTAGTTCCTGAATCTCTCACAGATATTGATAGTTTGATCAGCTTAAGAATCAGTACTTGCCAGACTGCATTAAAAAAGGGAGGTGTAAGCCCCTACCTTCCAAAGACCATTGGAGAGCTTTTCCCATTTCCTCCCTCCTTGCAGAGACATATTTGAGGTCAATTAGGGAGAGTCCAAAATGGCTTCAGGATTACTCTCCTGTACTATTTCAGACACATGCCTTATATACCTACCTACCTACGCATGTGTTTGCCTTGTACATTTATGAACCTTTATTCTATATTTGAGCCTTCGAATTATTTTAACGATGGCTTCTGAAATCTTTAGGAGTTGAAGGAGAAACTCTCCTGGCAGGCCACAGCGACCCTTCTGGTTATAGAAGGGCCTAATCCTGTGGAGGCTGGCTCTGAAACGGAGCAGGAGCGCCATGACAACTCAGCCAACATGGCCTCATCCCACACTCTCCTCTGGCTTCTCTCAGGCCTGAAACTCTCCAGTAGTTTGATCCTTCCAGCTTGAACTCAACCACCTTGTCCCCCCCCCCCCTTCTTGGCCTTGCTCACCTGCTGCCTAGGCCGGCCTCTAAAGTGGAGCAGGAAAAGATGGCTGTTTGGAGGCTGACGGGCTGATCATCTCCTCAGCTCGGGTTGGGAATGGAGGATGGCTGAGAGTCAGAGCGGCCTTGGTAACTGGAAGGACCAGGGACCGGGCGGAGGTGGAAGGAGTCAGAAACTAGGTAGCTCAGGCCTATGAGGGGGGGAATACAAACTTAAGTTGTGGAAGGTAACGTATACTGCCTGGGTCAGGGTATTATTTAGGGCTTTAGGCAGTGGAAGACAGGAGTGCCTGGTGTGCTCTGGTCCTTGGGGTCACGAAGAGTCGGACACGACTAAACGACTAAACAACACCACACTTGATTTGTTCTCTCTCTCTCTCTAGGTTGTCAAACGGAAACGTTGGCCACATTCGCACCCTTTACTTTCAATGCACATTTGCCATGGCTTTCCACAAAGGATTCTGGGAACCTGTAGTCTGCTAAGAGCGCCGAGAGTTGTCATATATATGAGGCGCCATTACTCATGTGCTGAGCACAAAATGGCTGCCACGGGCAGCAAAACAAGAAAGGTGTGCTGGTACTCTGTACCAGTTGAGTGTGCGCTCTCTCTCTCTCTCTCTCACACACACACACAAAATACACACAAAAAAGCAGCTGCAATTCCCAGAGTTCACTGGGAAAAGGGATTTATTGTCAAACCACTCTGTGACTGAAAAGAGGAGTTACCTCGCATCTCTCAGCACCCTTTAAAAAATCCAGTTCTTAGGATTATTTATAGGGGTTAAAAAAAAAAAGAATAGCATAGATTGGGCCAGTACTGAACATTGGACAAGCCAAGCCTCCTTTTTTAGGAGTTTCTATGCCTGGGAGCTGGCTTTTCTTCTTTTTTTGGAACCAGAAGCCTGTTATTCGCTTGCTAATAAGTTTGGAAGCCATCTTTCTAGGGTCCCTGCTAACGGGAACGTCAATTCTCTGTTTTTCCATGCATCAGAATAAGCATTTTAGTAAATCAAGTGGCGTCAGAAGGGCTGGATTTGAAGGCAGCACCTCAGCACTATGAGGCCACAAAATAAACCTCCAAATGCGGCATAAAACCATTAAGTGCAGAGTTCAAAATGGCTGGACTTTTGATTGAGAGCTGCTGAGAGTGTGCTTTTTGGGGGTGGAGGACAAGTGTTCCCACCCACCCACCCATACATACATACATACATACATACATACAGGGCTGATTCAGCATGTAGAACTTTTCCCAGGATGTTTCAGGTATTATTTACAGCAGGTAATAGCTTTCAGTTGAAGTGCAACCTTTTAAAAAAATCTACCCAGTGCTATTTTTTCTAGAAAAAAATGAACACCTCCCTCATTCTCTAACATCTGAGTTCCAGCTGGAAAAAGCCCTGCTTCTACCTATCCCTTTCATGTTTTTATCCTCCCACCCCCACCCCATCTAGAATAATAATAATAATAATAATAATAATAATAATAATAATAATAATAATTTATACCCTGCCCATCTGGCTGGGTTCCCCCAGCCACTCTGGGCGGCTTCCAACAAAACATTAAAATACAGAAATCCACCAAACATTAAAAGCTTCCCTAAACAGGGCTGCCTTAAGATACCTTCTAAAGGTCTGGTAATTGTTATTCTCTTTGACCTCTGGTGGGAGGGCGTTCCACAGGGTGGGTGCCACTACCGAGAAGGCACTCTGCCTGGTTCCCTGTAACTTGGCTTCTCGTAGCGAGGGAACCGCCAGAAGGCCCTCGGTGCTGGACCTCAGTGTCCAGGTAGAACAATGGGGGTGGAGACGCTCCTTTAGGTGGATTTTCCTCTGTCTTCCCCCTCTATATCACACCTTGCTCAAGAAAGGAGTTTCACAACTGGTAGGAAAACACAAACACACACAATTCTTGCCAACCTTAAGGTGAAGCAAATATTCTGAGCCTGTGCAGTTTCACATTTTAAACTCACGCAGCTCACTTTTCCTCGCTTCCCGCCTTAGGCCAGTCACTGGCTCGCATCCTAACCTACCTTACATGGATGTTGTGGAGACACATATCATAGGCATCCAATTCTGGTTCCTTTAACCAGAATCTTTGCACTGCAAAGGACCATGGGATGTAGCTAATGTTAGCCCTACCCAGAGTGTAGACTCATTTAAATTAATGGACACGACCAACTCATGCCTATCAATTTCAATGGGTCCATTCTGCATAGAACTTAAGAGCCTTATCTGCACTACATATTTTAAGCACTATTATACTACTTTGAAGAGTCATGACTTCTTCCCCCAAAGAATCCTAGGAAGTGTAGTTTCTTAAGGGTGCAGAGTTGCTAAAGGTCCCTTATTTGCCTCACAGAATTTCAGGTCTCAAAAGTGGTTTAACAATAAATCCCTCTTCCTGTAAAACTCTGGGAACTGTAAGCTCTGTGAGGGGAATAGGGGTCCCCTAACAAATCTCAGCACCCTTAACAAGTCCCCAGGATTCTTTGCAGGAAGCCATGACTGTTTCAAGTGGTATGATACTGCTTTAAATGTATAGTGCTGCAGGGGCCAGAGTTGGATACAATGCCAATTTTCTGTTCCTCCAGCTCAATTTAGTAATCTCCAAGGCTTCAACCAATCTTAATCTGGCCTGGTTCTTGCATGTTCTAGATGCAGAAATACCACTCATGTTCAACTGAGCTTACTCCCAGATTAGTGTGCACAGGGGTCCGATTCCTAAGAATTATCATCTTAGGCCTGCAGCCATTAGGGTTGGGTGGAGACACTAGAAAGCATGGGTGATCTGTTCTCATTTTTAAAGTGAAAAAAAAAAGTTCAGTGCCTGGCAACTCTAGAATCAGGGAAGCAAAGTGATGGGAAAGACACTGCAGAACTGGTGCCAGCAAGTTGCCAAGACCAGGCAAGATGGAGAAGTAGGAAGCGACTTTAGTGAAATGAACATGCATTCACATATTCCTCTCTGGGTACCACATTCTGCATGCCTTGTAGCTATGGCTGCAATGCACTTCTAAACAGCCAAGTATATTGCTAATTTCACACCTTCAAAGCTAGGAGGGTGTGAGGGACAAGGGATACAGGGAAGTCCCTCCCATCTTAAGTTCCAGCCCATCACCAAGCGCTGGAGAGAGTAAGGAGAGCTCTGCCTCCAGCGGAGAGTCAGGAAGTGGTGTCCGAGGCTCAGGCAGGGTTGTGGAGCCCATGCCTCAGGTGGGACAGGAAGTTGGACGCACGGGGGGGGGGAGGCCAATCCCCCCAACTCCCGAATTGCGACGCAAACGTAGGGGGAAGAGGTTGGGTCTGCCAAAGTTGTGGTGCTGGAAGAAAACGCGCCAATCGCCATTCGGGAGTTCTGACACCTCACCTTAAGGATGCATTTTTATTGCTCTGAACACTGTAAATAATCAGCACTTAATAAAAGCCTTAAAAGACCATGCTGGAGTCGTTACTCTAGAGTAGCCACACCAAGCCCTCTGACAGAGGGGTAACCTGTTTAGTCTTGCAAGTTGTTGTTGGACTTCAACACCCATCAGCCCTGACAGTTGGCTGAGCTACCTAAGGCTGATGGGAACTGAAGTCCATCGTGTTTGCACATCCCTGTTAGAAAGGAAGAGACTGTACTACAATATTGGTCAATCTGTGGCTCTCCCAATGTTATTAGATTCCAATGCCCAGCAGTGATGATGGGTGTTGCAATCTAGCAACATAGAGGATATAGGGCAATTTGCTTCCCTGCATCCGGCCTCTAGCAGGATAAACACAGTATGTCAGACATGTATTGTGAGGTTTGTGAACATCCCATTATTCCATTCTGAAAAGGCGAACCGTAATACTGTAGGCTCCAGGCAACCTGAGTTGGGCCAATAGTTCTTACACCGTTCGTCCACTGCAACCACCAGACATTGTGAAGAAATAGCAACAGACCAACTGACACAAAGCATGTTTTTAGCAACAAGATTTTATAAGCAGAAATCCGAACACTTGTCAATAGTGCTCTCACTGATCAAGGAACTCTGTACAGCTAAAGTTTTGATGCTTGACCTTGTATCAAAATTGCAAACAGGCTTTAAAACACATTGCTGGTAACAGGTGGGAAGAGGGCGACATCGAAGATTTTTGAACCCGTGTAGTTTTATGGGAGTTTCCATGCTCTTTATTTTGTATATTTTTATCCCAGTTTTAATATGCTGAGGCACTGAAGACGCACCCACAGCCAGTCAAAAATGTTACTTGTCCATTTGCTTGCCGGAGTACTTTTGCATTCATGAAGCCTTGAAATTAAATGATTCTCAGGAAGTTGGATTCTATCCCCAGGGCTGTTTTGTTTTTGCATCCCCGTTTTCATACCATTTGTATCCAGAGCAGAAGGAAGTGTGGAAATGAAGGCATATTAGAACTATTTCCCCAGGTGCTTCACACACAAAAAAGTATACTATAATTCAGGGGGTGACAGTGGTAATGTATTCTAGATCTTCTGAACAAATTTAAGCAAATTTAGCAGCTGAGCCTTCCTTTAGACATACTTAAACTTTTATTAAGAAAGCAAATCCTAGAGCCCACATGGAATGGATCCAGCAAAAGGCAGCTACACCCAACACTCATTTTTCCATATAATTACACACAGCTTTCTGCAGCAGGGGTGGGGAACTTGTATGTAGTCCTTCAAATTTCACTGAACTCAAGCATGGCCAATGGTTAGATGATAAGCAACATCTGAAGGACTACATGTCCCCCACTCCCATCCTAGAGAATCTCTGAAGTTGCCCAAAAGCAGCTTCTAATGTGACCATTTGAATACAGAGACTCAAGTCTTTGAAGAGATAGGCAAGCATCTTATCAAAACAATTCAATACAAGTTCCTTGCATTTGGAGGCATTTAATTGTCGAACGTTATCAACTTGTTTTCACATACAAGGTGTCCTACAATATCTTAGGAACAGGAATTGTGCCGGATATTTTATATGAGAAGGCAAATCTGAAAAAAACTGTAGTTGGTGGTCTAAATACAAAAAGTAGTCCCAGGCTTCTTCCCCCCACCAGTAATTAATAACTCCCAACTCAACGGCCATGTTTAGATTCATTTATATTTTAATAGTATTAAATTAGCTTAAATTACTTGATTTTCTTTTTAATTCCACATTTGAAACCAATCTAAAAAGGAGCAAAAGAAATAAATTGAGACACACCACTGCAATATTAATTCCAAATGTTAACTTTCCCCCCCTTTATGTCAGATCTGTACAGCAAAAAAAGTAGCAGAGTCCATTGATTACTGTTCCTACCATACAGCAAGCTAGAGAAAAGCCATCCTGTACACAAGAGCCTATGAAGGATCCTCCTCATACCTTCTAATGCTTAGCTGCCAACAACACGCCCCAAACCGTTTTCTACCTACAGAGGACATTTTGGTGTGGCAAAAAAGAAAAAAAACTGATTTTCTTTGAGGTTCCCTTTTTAGTTCTCCAGTATTTTTTTTTCCTCTTGTACAAAATATTACAATGATTTTATATATATTTACATAGGGTTTTTGCACATCTAGAAAAACAGTTATGAATTACAATCAGGCTTGGCAATCAATTTTGTTGTTGTTAAACATGATCTAGGGATTTAAGACAGCTGCAGCTGTAGTGGTTCACTTAATCACATGATTTTTAAGGAGGTCTGCAAAGCAGTGTTTTCCATCTCTTGTGAAAACAGCTGTAATTTTAAAAAGTCAACAATATACTGTAATGAGCGCTATCTGTTCATTCAGTCCTTCAGCTTCCCAAAGCACAGCTGAAGACGACTTGCTTTTGCTGTTTGAAAGCACAGGTCTATGCCATGCGCCCAAAATTCAGATCGATCACCACAGGATTTTTTCCCCTCTTTTTGTGTCTGTGAGGGGGCTAGGTCTGAAAACAAATTTTACTTCCACATAGTCATCGTCTTCATGTTAAGGCAGCCAATTTAGAAAACTGGGTTGTGTTCAACACACAGCTTAAATTCTCCGAGGACAAGTGTTATACAACCCTCCCCAGACATTTCTTTTTCCCCTTCATTAAAGTTTTGTTTAGATTTTGCTTTTGGACCCAGATCGAGGTGGGGGTGGGGGGGGGGGCAAAATAAAGAGCTGCATTTTAAAGCTGCAGTATTTTTATGGCTTATGGTTCAACTCCTTGCTTTTCTGCAAAATGAGGTATGATAAATAGACTGTTTCCGTCGAATGAATACATCAAAACAGACTTAAAGCGGAAGTGACATATGCTGGGGCGGGGAGGAGGGAAGATTGCCAAACCCAATTCTGAAACAGTGCCAAAAAAAGAGGGGGTGGGTAAAGGATAAGGTAGGGAGGGGGAGAGGAAAGATTAGTCAAAGACAGGAAAGACAGCCAAGAACTCTCCTAGTAGCTTTCGATCCACTGCGCAAACCCTCTTTCCACCAAGGTTCGGTTTATAGACACCAACTGGAAAGGAGAAAATGAAAGGTGTTAGAAGTTCTGCTGTCCTGTGCTAAGGCAGAGATAAGCAGCCTACGAGGCCTCCCAGGCGTTGCTGGACTCCAATTCCCATCAGCCCCAGGCCTGCATGGCCAGGGGTCAAGGATAATGGGAGTTGAGTCCAGCAACATCTGGAGGCACCTACAGGTTCGTCCCCCCCACCCCGCCTCACAAGTTTACAAAGAAACTGAAAAACATAGGGTTGTAGCCAACTCAGAGTAGACCCACTGAAATGTAACAACTCGAAGTTAATCCTCCCCATTAACATCAATGGGTCTATTCCATGGCATGGTTAGCGCTGGCCTGCTACCCACAGCATTCTGAATACAAGGCATGTTCACATGCAGATTTACTAAACTATCCAACCTTTATTCTGATCCCCTAGCCCAGGCATCCCCAAACTTGGCCCTCCAGATGTGTTTTTTTTTGCCTACAACTCCCATCATCCCTAGCTAACGGGACCAGTGGTCAGGGATAATGGGAATTGTAGTTCCAAAACATCTGGAGGGCTGAGTTTGGGGGTGCCTGTGCTTAGCCTATGAAATGGCAATGCATTGGATTTGAGCAGTGGTGCCCTCAATACGTTGCTTAGCTGAAATCTCCACCGCCCCCAATCACTGGTTACGCTGACTGGGGCTGATGAGAAACATCAGGAGGGCACCATGTTGGCTATCCTTGAGTAGTTTCAATTCCTGGGCCCATTTATACATCAAAGATCCCGTCCCGATGCTCTATTTAGTAGCATAAATACCTCTTCTCCCATCATGCTCCACAGCTGTATTAAGGGCAAGCCTGTTGCACTGTCATAATTTGTCACCTGGAATCAGAGATGTATGTTAATGCCTAGCAAGAGAGGAAGAGCAGCAGCACAGAGTGCACAATTTTCCTCCAGACATATTCTGGTACGTTGCAACATGCCTAAAGACAGCAGAAGTGATCTTATCAGTTTTACACTAGCAATGCCACCCAAATCTGCAATCACCTGGCTCAGTATATGAATCTGCCTGGCTCGAAATGGCCAATGTATTACACACTGAGTGTTTTTTTTGTCTTCAAACATTATTCTGTGGCTCCGAATGGAGCATGAGCAGCGGTGGCTGGCAGCCCGGGTGGGGTGGCTGTAGCTGAGAAGGTCATGTAAGTGGGACCGATAAGGTCACATGGGCTGAGCCAAGTTGTTCGGGTTTTCTTGGCAAAGATGAGGAGAGTAAGGCATTGCAGCTGCGTAAGTACTTAGCGCCTAACTAAGCTGAAAAGTGTCTAACCTTGTTTTAAGAAACGGTCCTTGCTGCCATGATTTTTAGTGCTGTTGGAATAACTATATGCTACTCAGAAGCAAGCTCCACTAAATTCCACGGGGATGGCTCCCAGATAGGACTAGAGCCTTGTGCCAAGTTTCTCACAACAAAAGGCAGCACTAAACAATAAAAGCTCACAGCCATGATACATACCTGTGCAAGCAAAGGTGTACCTCTGGTCATTTCACTAACAGCTGTGTCCGCCTCAGATGAAAAATGATCGTCATCTTTCAGGAAGGAAGGGAGAAGGGTTATTCTTAAGGTAGCACCATTTTCCTGTATATTTGAAAGCTGCTCCAACACACACAAGAGATCCTCCTTGCACGGAGAAAGCTAGCACACCAGTACGTTTCCGAGCACAATTCAAAGTGTTGGTACTGACCTTTAAAGCCCTAAATGGCCTCGATCCAGTATACCTGAAGGAGATTCTCCACCCCCATAATTCTACCAGGACACTGAGGTCCAGCGCCGAGGGCCTTCTGGTGGTTCCCTCATTGTGAGAAGTGAGGTTACAGGGAACCAGACAGAGGGCCTTCTTGGTAGCAGCACCCCCTTGTGGAACGCCCTTCTATCAGATGTCAAGGAAATAAGCAGCTATCTTAATTTTAAAAGGCATCTGAAGGCAGCCCTGTTTAGGGAAGCTTTTAATACTTAATGCTGTAGTGTTTTAATATTTGATTGGGAGCCGCCCAGAGGGGCTGGGGAGACTCAGCCAGAAGGGCAGGGTATAAAAATAAATATTATTATTATTATTTATTATGTAATATGCAAGCACAGCATGGACGGTGCCACATAGGGGTGAAGGAGGAAAGGAGGACAACCCCTCCCCAAATAATATCACCCCCACTTCCATCACTAGACTCCTGCCATTAACATATACTTTTATTCTTCTTTCAGAGACCTTAACACGCGGGACATATAGTATCTAAATTTTGGTAATAAGAAGGAAATCAAAAAATTACTGGATTGACCGTATGCTCAAGAGGCATCCTATTCCTTGATTCTTAACATTACACCTGCCTGGCTGAGACGCTATTTGGGTTGGTGGCCCTGTATTAATGTGTCTTTGGTTATCACACAAACCCAACATGGAATTGCTAAGTTTGATCTGCTTACCTCTTGCCTTTGTGCTCACACACACACACACACACACAGCCCCGAAAATAGCAGAACCCAATCTGGTTTAACTTTTAAATGCATACGGAAAACTTTTATGCCAGCAAAGTTATGCAGGCCATTAAGAAAACAACTTTCTGTAACAGTTAGTGGACAACCTGCAACTTCAACTTTTTTTTGCATGGTTTCTATTGTACAACCCCTGTAAACCATGTTGGTGCATTAAAAAAACATTGAAACAGCAGTGTATAAATATTTAGATATGGTAGATGTGTTAATTCTCCACAAAATGGAAGGAGGAGTGCGCCCCCCCCTCAAAAGGTGCAGTCCATCTTTGACTGTGCCACTCCACCCACCTGTGTTTTTGCAAAATTGGCCTGCTATTGCAGCTGCACATGCAGTAATCCAGCTTGATGGAAGAGACAAAGTTATGTTTGAGAACAGCCCCTACCCAGTCCCTAGCCTTTCACAGGAAGACTTCAGGTCATGCAAGAGGGGCCAGTTGGGAATATTCTCCCATGCTTTCACTGAAGAGGGTCCCCATTACAGATACCACTAAGGCATGGCTCTTTAATTAACCTCGGAGGGGCAGCCAATCCTACTGGCTTCAACCTCCGTAAACAGCCCCCTCTCTGCAAAAATGCAACATGAGCTTGGAGTAGAGCCTGAGTGGGTTCTGCCGTTTTGCTGTTAAAGAGTTCTTACGCAGTTTGAATGGGTCCTCCCAAAACACCCTCCGCCTCATCTCACACCCCTAGACATGGATCATGCCACTTACACAGGCACAAAAAGCTGGACAAGGCCTAAAGGGAAAATCTTCCACCAGTGACTGACATTACCTGGAAGTGGCACTACGTTGTCCAAGAGGACCTCTGCTCCTTGGAAAGGTAGTGTTACAAAGTCAGACCTTAAAAAAAACAAAAACAGCAAGGTGAGAGATTACTAGAAAACAAGAACTCAACCAATAAACGACCACAGCTTGTTAGGGGCAGCAAGAGAAGTGTGTGGCTTGAGGGCTTGAGTGCTGAACAGGTTGAAAAGCAGCCTTCTCTGTGGATCACAAGTTCATCCCCGTTTTACAGGACAACTTTCCCCTTTCCTTAATAATGGGGGGAAGGGACCAGCACCCACAACCTGCCATTTCTGAGGGTAGTTCTTGGGCTGCTCACCTGATCTGCCTGAGCGTGTCAATCTTGACTCTCTCGTATCCACCATAGTCCACGTATCTGATCTCCACCTCAGTGGTGTCTTTAAAGTAGCCGATCACTTGCGCTCGCCACCAGGCACCTTCCATGCCTGGCGCAGCACAGACAACGCCAACTGCAAAGCACAAGATTGGGAAGAAGGGATCAAATGTGAGAAAACACACCTACTTTTCTTTTTATATAGAATAAACTATATTAGGGTTTATAAAAAGAACTACAAAGTTTAATTTCAGATATCTTTTTTTAATCCAAACTAAGACATTAATCTAAGTAAGATAAAAACAGAGAGAGAGAAAGGGGGGGAGAAAGAAATAACAAAACAGGAAATAGAAAAGGTATTAAAAGGGAGAGAAAGAAAAATAAGAGTTCAGAAACTAAAGAACTTCCAATTCTTCACCTGTCCACTATATATAAACAATATTCATTTCAACCACCCCAATATAACACCCAAAAACACCACTCTCTATAAACAAGCATTATCTTCAATAATGGCATCTAAGTGCCATTATTTTATTTCTCTTCTTCATGCAGAAAGTCTGAGAGTTTCCAACTTCCTGTCCAGTGCAAAAGCCTCATCATGTTCCCCAGCAATCACTTACCCACTTTGAACCTTTACAGTTTAAGCACCTGTCACAGATGGGTGTTGGCTACTCCCGAGTAAGCACTCCACACCTCCTCTGGATTTTCAGAGTTCTATTGTGCATGCTATATACAGTGGTGAGATGTCTCTAATCATGTCTGCTCTGCATGAGGCAGAAGCCCGCAATGGTGTCTCGCGGGCTCTGACCCCCCTTTTAAGACTGGGCATCCAAACGCCCCTCCTCCTGGCTCTATGGTTGCTCCCTGGTCCCAAACCAGGCTCCTGAGGTGCCGTTCTACCTCCCCCCTCTTTTCCAGTCCCTGCTGAAGCTAGCTCCTCCCCTGCTTCCCCGCTACCAACCTGGAGCTGAGCCTCCAGGACTCTGCAGAGCCCTGGGCCCGTCTTTACCACTTCCTGTTCCTGGTTTTCCCTCCCAGACTTGCTGCCCTCGCTGCTGCTCTCCCAGCTGGTGGAAGTAAGCAGAGTGGGCTGCTCTCTGCAAGCCCTCTCTCTTACAGCACCCAAAGATAAGGTTGCTGTTATTCTCTTTTAGGAGCAAACCGAAAACTGGGAGAATGACTCTCATGCTATTCAGTGCTAAAGGTAGAATCTAAAGTGAAGACTGAAATTAACTTGGCGCCTTAGCCTTTGGTTTGACGTTTTCCTACGTTTGCATCACCTGCAGAGACAATTGAATACGCTTCTGACAGCACTGGCACCTTAATGATAAAACCACTATCAATTCTTCATTCCTTCATAGGCCGTAAGTGGGAGGCTTATCTGTGAGTGGCTGGTGACCATATTATAGAGAACTGTCTGACTTGTTTGTGATCCAAAATGCTGCTCAGTTCACCTGAAATGGCTTCTAGAGCTCTGGGAAGGGGCTTAGCTCAGGGTGTAGAGCAGGGTTTCCCAAACTTGGGTCTCCAGCTGTTTTTGGACTACAACTCACACCATCCCTAGCTAGCGGGACCAGTGGTCAGGCATGATGGGAATTGCAGTCCAAAAACAGCTGGAGACCCAAGTTTGGGAAACACTGGTGTAGAACATGTGCTTTGCATGCAGAACATCCCGGAGTCGATCCCTGGCATCTCCCATGTAGGGCTGGAAGAGACTTCTGCCTGAAACCCTGGAGAGCTGCTGCTTATCAACATAGAGCTAAATAGACCAGAGGTCTGATTCTATACAATGATTTTCTGAATTGGCTCAGATTATTATGTGTGTGTTGTCTATTTTGTTGCTGTAAACCTACTTGTGTATAGCAATATAGAAAGGTGGTATACTAATTAAAAGTAAAATGAAATGAAATATATAAAGCAGCTTCCTATGGCTGTATTTTCAGTTAGAAAGGAAGGAAGGAAGGAAGGAAGGAAGGAAGACAGACAGACAGACAGACAGACAGACAGACAGACAGACAGACAGACAGACAGACTTCTGTTTGCTCCCTTGGCACCCTGCTCCTCTGAAATCAGAGCAGCTCAACTAATGGAACCGAGTCAGGACAGACAGAGATTTGAATAGAGAGATTTAGCAAGCTGCGCTGTGGCAATGAACATTTTAGGCATTTCCCAGCCTAAGGACTGTTAATTGTTTATTCTGTATATGCAACACCGGCAGCAGCCTGGAGGAACTAAACAAGAGGCAAGTGGGAGCATGTTGGAGAATATTTAAAGAAAAGTGGTGGTCTTAAGGTTAACTGGCAAGTGGGATAAGCCTATGCGCAGCAGGAGACAAGACAAAGATAAGGAAAATAATAAACGGGGGAGAAAATATAAGGAGATGTAGCAAACTAAGAATATGAAGTAAGACGTCAATGGAAGGTAAGTCAGGAAGTCTATGTAAGACTAAGGTATGACTTGTATAGATGTAATATGGGAAATGAATAAATAAATAATAAAAAACAAACTTGGGTGCTTTTTTAAAATTCTGCAAGACACAGGGGAGAGCAATGTTGTGCTGATCAAAGGCCTGGGAAACTGCAAGGGGAAAAGCTGTGTCTGCTGGATCCCTTTCCACATCCAACGCAAGCGGCTTGCGGTAAGAGCCGTTGATGGTGGAAGTTAGGCGCCCCAGAGACATCGAAAGGAGAAGCACTCACCCTCCACCGGTGTCGGCATGGTTGGAATGCCTGGTTGCGAATAGCAGAGGTACATCTGTTGGTCTAGACTACGGAGTACGTGGAAAGTGGGGTGCGTGTGCTGCTGCACAAACAAGTGTCCTGCGTTGATTTGGTTGACCACAATCACTTCCACCGTGACCCCATCGGGAAGCATGAGCTGTCGGAGAGAGAATGTGTTTTTCCACTCAGGTGACATCTTGGATTATTGCAACGAGCAGGTGCCCCTGAAGATGGCTAGGGAACACCAGTTGGTCCACAAAGCAGCAGCCAGGTTAATGGCTGGATTTCCCACTTATGTCTCATGTAACCCCCGTTTTAAAACAGCGGCACTGGTTGCCCATTCATTCCCAAACCCAATTCAATGTGTTCACATTAGTGTTTAAAGCCCTAAATGACTCAGGCCCAAATATCAGAAAGATCGTCCCCCTTCCTACAGGCTCTCTCAGGTGCTGAGATCAGCAAAGGGGGTCCTCGTGGTAGCATCTCCATCCTCAGAGGTTCTGTGTGTTTGTGTGTGTGGCCAGAGAGAGGGCCACAGGTCCCCCATTCCTGCTCTAGGGGGCAAATATCTTCCATTCCTGCCCTTCAACTCCAAACCAAACATAAAATTTTAAAAGTGCCTTAAAAACACACACACACAACTGTACAGATCTCCCCACACCCACACAAAGCCTGTTATATATGCAGGGCACACATTACACATTTGAGAACCTAGGAGCAGTGGTGTGTGGTCAGTGGACATAGGGCACCAGGCTAGTCCCTAAATGTTCCTGGTAAATTAGAGTATTGAAGTATTAAAAGTCAGGCGCCTCCTTCCCAAAGCCTGGGAACCTGCCCAGCTTAAAAAGGTAAAGGTAAAGGGACCCCTGACCATTAGGTCCAGTCGTGACCGACTCTGAGGTTGCGGCGCTCATCTCACTCTATGGGCCAAGGGAGCCGGCGTACAGCTTCCAGGTCATGTGGCCAGCATGACAAAGCCGCTTCTGGCGAACCAGAGCAGCACACGGAAATGCAATTTACCTTCCCACTGTAGCGGTACCTATTTATCTACGTGCACTTTGACATGCTTTCGAACTGCTAGGTTGGCAGGAGCTGGGACCGAGCAACGGGAGCTCACCCCGTCGCGGGGATTCAAACCGCCGACCTTCTGATCGGCACGCTCTATGGTTTAACCCACAGCGCCACCCGCATCCCTCTGCCCAGCTTAGGGAGGCGCAATGCTTGCGCACATGACATCGCCCTCACAAGCTGGCACCTCTGGCCCTAATTGTTCCGCTACAAAGATGTTTCACTGCACGCCACTGCCCAGGAGTCTTAACTAGAGAGACCTGCCCAAAAGGGACCCACATGATGCTGCAGCCCACCAACCAGCGAGTCTGACTCCTCCAACAGCTGGTGTCTCATGGAGCTCTTTAAGGTGCCCCAAAGATATCCCACAGACCCTGCACTTACCCAGGAGGTCATGGGGAGAGAATGCACTGGCAGCGGGGGAGGTGGTGGCGCATAAATATTGGTGAGGCTCAGGTCCTTGAACTTCTTGCCGATCAGGCTCAGGGCTTTGTCGACATTTTGCTGAGAGCCTTTTGGGGGGCGGGGGGGGGGGTGAAGGAGAGAAAAAGAGGCAGATGCTTAGGAGGTTTCCAGAGACAAAGCAGGAGATCAAACTTGTCTGCATCTCTGTGAGGCAGGGTGATTAACTGTGCTCGCCACAACAAGAGTGACTTGTTCAAGGCTGCACAGATAACAGGAGAACAGCTTCTGCCAGGCTACGTGGACCAACCATGTGACATGTAAGGGTGTAAGAGGAGTCCTGATGCATTGGGCCAAAGGCCCATCTAGCTCAGCACTCTGTTCTCACAATTGTCCACCAGGTGGGGAAAGGCCATAGGTCAGTGGTAGAGCACCATGCACACTGGAGCTAACTGCTTATTGGCAAGAAAAGGACCTGCACAGACTTGGTGGAGTGTCAGGCCTAATGAACACAGGAACTCATCCCTGGTAGGTCTTGCCCCCCTGGATCAGGCGACGAGACTAAAGGTCCCTAAGGTCCCTGCCTCCCCACAGCTGTCTCCTCCTCTCCAGGGTTTTCTCCAAGTGACTCAAGACTGCACCTGCATGCCTGTCTTTCCTCCGCTCGCTTCATGCCTCTTCTGGTTCTGGGGAAGGGAGCTTGTCACAGCAGGACGGAGAGACACCCGTGACTCTTCAGCAGCCTGACTCATCTCTGCCTCTTGGCCTCCCTCATCCCACTCGCCAGCTTCAGCTTCTGCCTCTTGACTTCTCTCTGTCACCAACTCTCCTCCCTCACTGAGCCCTGGTACCTGTCAACTTCCGACACCACCTCCTCCCTCTGACCACTCATCGTTGTCCCACCACCACTGCCTGTGTCCTGAACCTTCTTCCCTTGGGAGTTCCCCAGCCGGTTCCTCCCACTATTCCTCTGCATCCAACCAACCCATGACACCTGGGAGAAAATCCTTGTCTGAAATCCTAAAGAGCCATTGCTAGTTTGTGTAGACCAGGCATCCCCAAACTTCGGCCCTCCAGATGTTTTGGGCTACAATCCCCATCATCCCTGACCACTGGCCTGTTAGCTAGGGATCATGGGAGTTGTAAGCCAAAACATCTGGAGGGCTGCAGTTTGGGGATGCCTGGTGTAGACAATGCTGAGCTAGGTGGATCAATAGCCCAAAAGGCAGCTTTCTATGTTCCTAGATGTCCTCAAGGGAAGCCCCACAAGCAGAACCTGAGCACAGCAGCCCTCTCCGCACCTGGGATTCCCCCTGCAACTGGTGTGCAGAGGCATACTGCTTCCAACAGGGGACCCATGGAAAGGCAGCTGCCTAGGCACAACCTCTTGGTTAGACGCCCCGCAAGAGACCCAGCCAAACCACTCACTCAGCCATCTGCCATCCCACCCACTCACCTTCTATATGGCAGATCTGGAAGTCCTGGGTGTAAGGTAGCGTGGAAATGTAGATTTTGGCACCGGACGTTTGTTTCAAGAAGCTGACATACCTCCCCTGCTTCCCAATCAGCCGTCCGACTAAATGCTGCAGGAAACAAAAACAGCATGAAGGAACGTTCTGTGCACAGAAGCAAGCTGAAGTCGGTGGGTCCTGGCTGAACGTTATGAAAACCTTCTTGAAGTGAATAGCAGCTGACGCAGTGGGACCTGTTTGGGGTCTCCCTCACTGGAGGTCTCCAAGCAGAGGTTGGAGCACCACCTGTCAGGCTGAAGCTCCATCTCAAAAGAGTTTGCTGCATCAAGGAATGGGTTTGAGGAAGAGTCATAGCTCAGCATACAGAGCTTCAGCTTTTCTGGCCCCAGGTCCATTTTCCAGCATCTCCAGGGAGGGCTGGGAGAGACTCCCTTCATGAAGCCTGGGAGACCTGCTGCCAAGCCCGTGTCAACAACGCTGAGCTAGATCAGATCGGATCCCTTCTGAGGTTTGAAGTCAGGAGAAATGACTAGATGGGAGGCTCTGTCAGCTACTCTTCCACCTTTCTACACTAGCCAGCCACTCCCCTCCGGGATGAGCTTCTTCAGGCTGCAGTGAGACACCCAAAGGAGCCCCTCACCACCACCTGTCTACTTCTCTATCTTTTTAAACGCCTTGAGCAAAACTGTCTCCAGGAATTCTCCTCCAACCTGCTCTCATATGGGCCCTGAAAGCTCCCCCAAAATCCCAGTTGCTTGTACAAACGCTTCCATGTCTAAACACACACACGCTCATCCACAAGTCCTCAGGGAGAGAGGATTAATATGAAGATGTATTCAACAATTCCTGCTTGGCATGTCTTATAAGTTTCCGTTACGTCTGAACAATTCTGCATTGATACAGCCATGTGTAAATATAGTCAACATGCTTTCAGGTGTGAAGCAAGACTTTGGTTAGGCCAGATTCCACCAGAAATGTGGGGCATTACCTTTGGTACCTCGATCTCCCAGATAACAAGCTCTGTCTTATTAGAATCTGCTCCGGTCTTCGAATGCTGGCAGCTGTCCTTATTTCTGTGGGCACAGCCAATGTCCACTGAATCCATGCTATTTACATCCGAACCTACAAAGAGAGATGAGTTACGCAGCTCTGAGGCACGTTACAGAACCTTATACATAAATAAGTAAGTTTGAAATATGAGGAAGTATTCAGAGCCGGGGCGAAACTACACACTTAGCAGGAGTTCTGAAACGGGATCCTCCTAATTCTACAAAGCAAGGTGAGGGAAAGGGGGGGTCTTTCCATTCGTGGCACACCATACATTTAAAGCACCCCTCCCCTCTATAACACACACACACACACACACACACACACACACACACACACACACGGGAATTGTCTCATTGTGTTGTATGCAGACAAGGCCTACTCAGAAGAATAGACCCAATGAAATTTATGGGCCTAGGTTAGCCATATCCATTAATTTCAATGGGTCTACTCTTGAGTGGGGCTAGCACTGGATACAACCCTCTGCGAGAGGTGAGCTACAGCTCCCAGGATTCTTTGCAGGGGGTGGAATGTGCTTTAAATGTATAGCTTATGTATAGCCTGCGTCTTCCCACATGCATGCTCCCGAGAGTGAACATTCAAGAACCCATAGGGCCCTTACAAATTTTCCACTTTGCTACTGAAAGAAACCCAGGTGAGGAATGATTTGGCATAGACTCATGGAGTGGAAGACCCCCATCCCAAAACAGCCTAAGCCAGGGTGTTCATTGCCTTCAACAAACACAGCCATCAATACAGCATTAAACACTAGAAACCAAGCCTGAAGTTCTACACCAGGCATCCCCAAACTGCGGCCCTCCAGATGTTTTGGCCTACAACTCCCATGATCCCTAGCTAACAGGACCAGTGGTCGGGGAAGATGGGAATTGTAGTCCAAAACATCTGGAGGGCCGAAGTTTGGGGATGCCTGTTCTACACTCATTTAGATAATGTGACCCTACTGCCTTCCTGGTGCTTGTGGACTACAAATCCCATCAGCTGGGGCTGATGAGAGTTGGGTGACCAACAATAGATAGAAGAAGGCTTCAGGCTAGCTGCCCCTTGTGTCTAAGAGAAAGGCAATATTGCAAGAGGTTTGCGTGGGTTCACAAATACAAAACAAAAACTCCTCTAAAGTCATCTTGAGTTTAAGGACTGTTCACGCTAACCCACCTTGATAATTCTAGTAAATCTAACATATACACATACTTTACAGCAGAGTGAACAAGTTCTGTGGGGCCTCCTGAACTGCCAGTTCTATCTATAAATATAAATAAACACCATTCAGCACAAGGGGAGCTTTTAAGAATAGATCAGGGTCCTGACCTCTACGAAAGATCTTGCAGGTGAGGGGAGATGGAACACCCAACAATACGTTATCCTCATCATCAACAACAATTATAAAAACCGATTAATTTACATACCGCTTAAAAGCCAAATGGAGCTTCTATGCAGTTTACAAGTACAAAACCAATCACACAGAAAATTAAAAAAATAAAGCCATGTCATTAAAATATGCTACTGGGGGGGGGGGGGAATCATCAAAACATGCATGGTTACAGCATCCGTGCTGGCTTTCTGCCCTTTTCCAGGCCCAATTCAAAGTGCTGGTATTAACGTTTCAAAGCCCTGTACAGCTCAGGGCCAGGTTACTTGAAGGATCATATCCCTCCAGATATACCTGCCCAGACTTCAGTATCATCTTCAGAGGCCTTTCTCCATATGCCCATTCCAACCTGGGGCATGTAGGTGACTAATGAGGAGTGGGCCTTTTTGGTGGTAGCATCCTGGTTGTGAAGTGCCCTCCCTAGAGAATCTTAAGAGTGCTTTAACAGTTTTAGAATGCTTGCATTCTGTTTTTAAATTGTGGACACGTCTGCCCTCCTGGGCTCCTTCCGAAAGGATATAGAGTCAACAAACATACATACATCAGGAAAGCACCATGACAGCTCCTCCGACAACAGTGGTTCCACTTAGTTATCAGGCCTAACAATAACTGAAAGAGCCAAGCTCCATTTTAAAGCTATTTAAGCTGCCTCCACATCTCACAATAGCAAACCTGACACATTCATGACAAGCTGAGAATAGCAGGACTTTTCGGTGTGCCCCAAATCTGCTGCCAATACATTTCTAGAGTGACCCCCAAAAGCACACCCTTACTTTTACCCCCAGAGCAGCCCAGTGTAAGATGCTCATAGCTCTCCAAGGAAGCAGGACTCAGAATCGTTTGATGGGCAGTTAACACAGTAAATAAATTTTTTTTGGGGGGGGGAACAAACAGGACACACGCAAGAAAACCGAGACGCAGGAATCCTTACCCCCTGAGTTGTCTGCATCCGTTTCTGCTGACCACGGCTGGCCGTGCCTCCGATGAGGGCAGTCTTCCTTCAGCACTCCATTGCTGTACGGCACTTTGTTCTCCGCTAGCGTAGGGGAGGAGGGAGGCTTTTTGCTGGACACCAGCTTGTGTTCCGAGTCTTTGAGTGCGGGCATGTTCAGCAAATCCAGTCGCTGCCCCAAAGCGGGAGAGGAGGTGCTTTTCAAGAGGTCCTCTGCACTCGCCCCGTCTTCCGAGGTGCAGGCGCTGCAGCCAGAATCTTCCGTCATCGTCTGAGCGTCTTCCAACTCGTCCTCGTGGTTTGCGGCTGGGTCGCTGGCAGGCTGCTCGGCGCTTCTGGAGTCCCTGGGGAGGCCATGGCTTGGGTTTCCCAAGAGGCCGTGCGTCAAGTGGCTCGAGTACATGGCGTGGCGGTTGACGTTCTCTTCCAGCAGGGGAGTCACCTCTACGGGCGCCACTTTCTCAGCGGCACAGCCATGGCCCTTGCTGCACTCTGCCTGGCCAGCAGCTGCCACGGAGATCTTCTCCACCCGGCTGGCCATCTGAGAGATCCTTTCCGACATGTCGTTGACCGACCCAGAAAGCACTTCCTCGGTGGCTGCCTGGATGACGTTGGAAATTATATGTATGGCAACCTGCTCAATCTTCTCAACTTCTTCTTTGTCTAAGCTGATGCCTCTCACCCTCGCTTTCTCCAAACTCCCCTTACAGCCAACATCTCCAAATCCATGGCGCTTCAAAATACTACCAGCGTTCGAACCGGACGTCTCTTCTTTCTGGGCCAATTCTGCACTAGCAGGTTCGACGCATTTAGCCTCCGCTTCCATCTCTGTGGCCGCTGCACCAGCGCAGACGCCACTGATCTCTTCCTTTCCAGTGGCATCCACAGAGGGTTGAGAAACAGCATCATCTGCCACCTGGGAGCATGGGGCGGCCAAAGAGCCTGCATCTGAGGAGGCAGCTGCTACAGAACAGAGGCCTTCTTTCAAAGTCTTCTTTGGTGCATCATCTTGGACCACCTCCTCCAAACTGCTATCCCCAAACTTCTCCAAACTAGAAGACTCCTCTAGCAGAGCTGCTGCCGTCGAGACTGGCAATGGCACCCGGTCTGCCACTCGAGTGGCTTCCAATGGCCTCTCGATAGAAGCTTCACCAGCACAGGTATCGTCGGCTATCTGAGCGCCCGGAAGGGAAGGCTCCTGTGCGGCGGATCTAGGTACACCTCGGCACCCCGCCACTTCCAGTTTTTCACTGTCGTCCTGAACCTTGTCAGATTCAATGGTTGCTTTTGCCGTGACAGGCTGGTCTCTTGGGGGATCCCAGTGCCAAGTGCCGCTTTCCAAAGGGGCCTGCAGGCTTGCTGAAGACTCGACGGTAAAGGCTGGTTCAGCAGGCCGCTTGGCTTCTGGGGGCAGGGGCGGCTGGCTGTTCAACGGCACCCCTTCTCTAGCGGAAGGCTCTTTCTTGGGGGAGCCTATCCTGTGTTCTTCTACGCTGGCCAAGTCTCGCCTGTCGTGATTGCTCACACGCTCCTTTTTGCGTGAAGAAAACCACCACCACCCAATGAGCGCCAGCACTCCAGGGATGGCAAAGGGCAGCAAGGTGCGGAAGCGGAGCGCCATTTTGCAGATCCTCAGCAATTACACCTAGAGACAAAAAGAAACAAAAACACAGAGCGTCACGTTAAAAGCTTCAGTTTTCCTCGCACTGTTCTGAGAACATCTAAGCCCTCCAGCATTCCTTGACCGCCATTGCTATTGGCCACTCCGGCTGGAGATGATGGGAAGGACGACATCCAGGGAGTGCCAAGTTGGCAAAGGATTAGCTTTGGCAACATTAACAACTGAGCGGCTGAGCTTGCCCAGCATTCACCAAAACGCCACCAAAACCTTGTGGCCTTGCTGTTATGAGAGGCTGCGTAGCCAGGATCACACCAACCGTGCTCAGAAACACTCAAGACTGGCCTGCAATCAGGCATCCAAGCTGCAGAGGCTCAGAAGTCTAGTTTCTCCATCTTGAATAGCTCAAGATTTTTTAAAAAATAAAAGTTTCTAGTCCTCAAAGGCTGTGAAAACACCCTTGGAAAAAGGGGATGGTGCCTGCTTACATTTCAGAGGTAACTCTGGGGTTGCAAAGCAGGTTTTTTAGGAATCGGGAAGGGAGCGTGTTTTGGTTTAAAACTATGTAGGACTTTCCATGAAGACTTGGCTGTGAATATTCAAAGCATTTAAGATTCTTCCCTAGAAGAGTTCAAAGGCAGCTCCTCACATACAAAGTAAGCCACATGATCAATACCTGTGTTTTTTAAAAAATAAAATCCTAACAAGTAGTGAACAACATGATAATGTACCGTGTTTCTCATATTATAAGACACGTCTTATATTTATTTTTTCCTCAAAAAAACACACTATGCTTATTTTCAAGGGATGTCTTATTTTTTTCCTCCTCCTCCTGCCGCGGCCGGCATTGCTGCTGCTCCTATCACTATGTCTTATTTTCGGGGTATGGCTTATATTCCTTGAATGCTTAAAAATCCTGCTATGGCTTATTTTATGGGGATGCCTTAAAATATGAGAAACAGGGTAAAGGTAAAGGGACCCCTGACCATTAGGTCCAGTCGTGACCGACTCTGGGGTTGCGGCGCTCATCTCACTCTATGGGCCAAGGGAGCCGGTGTATAGCTTCCAGGTCATGTGGCCAGCATGACAAAGCTGCTTCTGGCGAACCAGAGCAGCACACGGAAACGCCGTTTACCTTCCCGCTGTAGCGGTACCTATTTATCTACTTGCACTTTGACATGCTTTCAAACTGCTAGGTTGGCAGGAGCTGGGACCGAGCAACGGGAGCTCACCCCGTCGCGGGGATTCGAACCACAGACCTTCTGATCGGCACGCTCTGTGGTTTAACCCACAGCGCCACCTGGGTCCCTATAAGCAACATGATGATAGAGGCCTACAAATTAACAATGGAAATAAAAATGAGTTGCAGTGGGTCAGAGTGGCCCAGTCGGTTTAGCTGCTATGCTTTGAAGGATCTAGGAGGTGTGTTTTGCCTAAAAGTGGGTATTAAAGCAGAAATAGTCAACATACTGGCCTACGTAATTCAGGAAGAGTCTGCTGGGTTACGCCACAGTGTCACAGTGGCCAAGCAGATGCCCCAAGGGGGAGCCCGCAAGCAGAAACCCAAGTGCAAAAGCCCTCTCCCCACCTGCGATTCCGAGCAACCAACATTATCCAGAAGAACACTGCCTCCAACCATGGATGTGAATGGACTACAACTCCCATCAGCCCCAGCTAGCGTGGCCAAAGGCCAGAGATGTTGGGAGTTGTAGTCCAATGGCTTCTGGAGGGCACCACTGTATTAAGGAACCCCCTGTCTCCCCGCATAACTGAGCCCCACTGAATGCTTAGACTCCTTCTTTTGAATCACAGACAACATGCATCCACACCTTTAACCATGAAATATGCACCGTCAACATAAGCAAGCAGAGGAAATCACCCGCCGGAAGAAAATCTGCGCTGCAAACACCTGGTTCGATATACCATGCTGGTCACCTTTCTATGATCTTCCTTCTCAAATGCACCCCATGCTCTGCCCAGTAACCCCTGATCTTCATTTTGACCTCAAGGTCATAAAGATCACATGGCGATTATTCTCTTTTGGTTTACAGGAGCAAAAATGTTTATAGTTGCAGATAAGGATCTCAAATACAGCAACATACTGTACATCCGAGATGTTCGTCATAGATCCACAATAGAACAGAACAACAACAACACACACACACACAAGTGCTCTTTGTTGCACTGAATGTTGCACAACAAACTGTATGGCACAAGGCAGGCTGAACAACAGGGGAACGCAGTCTACCTGTTGTGCATCAGCTGCCATCTAAAATAAATTTGGAAATCCCTGCCTTCATGAGAATCAGGGCCAAGTCCTACTCAGAGAAGACCCAATGGAATTAATGGACCCAATTTACTCATGCCCATTAATTTCAGCGGGTCTAGCCCAATAGGAATATTCCAGCGTCAAGATGACAAAAATTGAGGTTCACATTGTATTCTACCCAACCTGTTACTTGAGCAAGAGCTCCCCTCGAGTTATAAAAAGACAAGGCTGGCATTCCTTACCTTAACAGAGGAGAATCTGCAGGCCTTGTGGCTGGAATGTCAGGGGTAAACAGCTGCCCATTCAGAGAGCTGCTTGCTGCAGAACACTCTCAGAGTTTACATTGGCAGCCAGCAGAGTGTGGGTGTCTCCAAGGGCACGGACTTGTCCTCCCAAGGTTGGAAGTGTATAACCAAGAATATCAGCTCCGAGGTCTAGTTCTCAGAGAAGTGGGGGCAAGCCTGTGTCCCGGCTGTACCCCTCAGACTTTGAGCGGGGAGGCTTACGTGTCAGAACGATCTTCCATACACTCCCCGCATGCAAAAAGCCTGCATGTGGGGAAAGAGCCTGACCCGCTCTTTTTCTGCATGCAGGGGAAGAGGTCTTTGTTGCCCTCCCCAACCCACAAGTCTGGAGGGGTACAGCACAGACACAGGTTTGCCCCACTTCACTGGGAACTAGGCTATGATGACAATGTGCTTACAGAGTTTTCCAAAAAGATTCACTCTCTCACGCAGAGGAAAATCTGCAGGGATTTCTTCTACTGCCATTTAACGATGATGGCATCTTGAGGTCTCTCCAAGGGGAACCCAGGACACTTTCCAGAAGTAAGAAAGCAGAAGGTAAGCTGAGTGCGAGGCACCCGAAGCATGCGAGGAGGGCGAGGGAAGGCGGCTGCATTGAGACAAAGCAGGTGCAATGCCCTGGTCTTAGCTGCTGGAGGAACAATCTCGGCTTTTATTATTATTACCGGTATTATTATTTTAAAAAAGAATTGCTTGCAACATTCCAGTTTATTATTTTTATTTTTATCATTGAGCCATGAGGACTGGTGATTCCCAAGACACAAGAGCCTCCCAGTTGTAAATCACCCATCAAAGTTGGGCTTTTTTCAGCAATTTTGTCAGGACTCAGGTTCTCAGAAGCCAAAGCCAGGCTCTCCCCTTATGTGTGATGAAGCATTCGAGAGCAAAGCAACCCACTTACCCATCCCCCTTTGGAGATGCTGGGAATAAAACTGAGCAACCAAAAGAAGAAGAGCTAAAGCAGCTTTAAGTTTATAAACCATCTGCAGCTGAAGGCTTGGGAGTACATCACAGCGCATGAACTTGAAAGGAGCCCAGCAGGATCAGGCAGGCATCCTTCTAGTTCATCATCAGTTCTCTCTCACTGGTCTGCCAGATATAACAGAATCATAGCATTGTTGGGATGGAAGGGACCACGAGGGTCATCTAGTCCAACCCCCTGCAGCGCAGGAATGTTTTGCCGTAAGTGGGGGTTGAACCCACGACCCTGAGATTAAGAGAGCCTCGTGCTCTACCAACTGAGCTATCTCATACCTCCAGGAAACACACAACAAGCGGAGAAGACAGACAACAGCCCTCTCCCATTGCTGCCCCCCCCACACACACACACCTTCTGAGTTTCGGATATATTCTCCCACTGAACATGGAGGTTCCATTAATCACGATGGTCAGCAGCATGAAACAGATCTCTAATAATAAAAAGATTGGACACTAATAACAGTCGGTTCTGCAAAGCGCAGATTTGCATTCAGGACTGCAAGAGGACACAAGAGGCAGCAGGTGTTCAAAAACAAGAGAGTGCCAAGACTTTTAGGGCAAAGGTGGGGAACCACTTGCTCTCCAGGTGCTGCCAGAACTACAACTCCCATGCTGGCCTGGGGCTGACGGAGGGCCACAGATCTGGAGGGCCACAGATTCATCAACCCTGCTCTGATGAAAACTTACACTGCATATGCTCTGTTTCTAATTAAGGGAGGTGGGCAAGGAACAGAGACACTCACGATACCTCCCCAGTTCACTATTCAGCCAACTTTCTGGAAACTTCACTAGAAATCACCCACAAAAGGACTAGAAACTTGGGGCGGGGCAGGGGTGGGATTCTATATGCATGCAAAAGGTGCTGCAATTCCCCAAGAAGTAGCTGTGTTGCCCTGTGCCAGCCTCTGCTCTTCCCCTATGGTGCTGCTTTTCTCCCTGCCTTCCAAACACCCTTCCTTACAAGGGAATTTAAAATTCCAAGTGCCGGGTATAATTCACATGCAATGATACTCAAGAGTGCATTAACAGCATCCTGCATTGCAGAGGGTTGGAATAGATGACCCTCGGGATCCCTTCCAACTCCACAATTTAGGATTCTACCTGTGGGTCTTCGATGTGGTTGGACTACAGTTCCCATCATCCCTATCACCGAACTTAGTGGCTGGGGCTGATGGGAGCTGAAGTACAACAACAGGTTCCCATCCGCCCAGGTGAGTAAACTAATTACAGCACCGGGAGAAGGAAAACCTGTGTCCAAGTTTAAATCACAGTGGTCAAGGAGTGTGTAGGAATACTCCTCTCTAAGGCAACAAATATATATATATATATATCCCTGCATGTAGAAAGCAAGGGTGAAAGTGCTTCTCCTAGATACAGATTTACCACCTCAATGAGAACTTGGAAAGTCCCCTGCTCCCTCCTCCAGTAGGCAATTCCCTTAGGTCTGGTGTTGGGAACTCGTGGCTCTCCAGATGTTGCTGAACTACAACTCCCATCAGTGTCAGAGAGCATGGCTAGGGATAATGGGAGTTGTAGTTCAGCAACATCTGGAAGGCCACTTGTTCCCCATGCCCACCTGAGGCAATGAGCTGAAATTCCACACTGGGTCAGATTCAGACACACCCTTCTGGCAATATACTCTTCCTGTGATGCCTGCAGCTTTTGCCTGGAAAAAAAAATGTGTCCGCTAGACATTGAACACGTGGCTCACATCTACTAAATCGCAGACTGTCTCGCCAGAGTGGTGCATGCTCTGGTTATCTCCCGCTTGGACTACTGCAATGCGCTCTACGTGGGGCTACCTTTGAAGGTGACCAGGAAACTACAACTAATCCAGAATGCGGCAGCTAGACTAGTGACTGGGAGAGGCTGCTGAGACCACATAACACCGGTCTTGAAAGATCTACATTGGCTCCCAGTACGTTTCCGAGCACAGTTCAAAGTGTTGGTGCTGACCTTTAAAGCCCTAAATGGCCTCGGTCCAGTATACCTGAAGGAGCGTCTCCACCCCCATTGTTCTGCCCGGACACTGAGGTCCAGCGCCGAGGGCCTTCTGGCGGTTCCCTCGTTGCGAGAAGCCAAGTTGCAGGGAACCAGGCAGAGGGCCTTCTCGGTGGTGGCGCCCGCCCTGTGGAACGCCCTCATCAGATGTCAAAGAGAAAAACAGCTACCAGATTTTTAGAATACCTCTGAAGGCAGCCCTGTTTGGAGAGGCTTTTAATGTTTAATAGATTATTTTATTTCATTTTTCTGTTGGAAGCCGCCCAGAGTGGCTGGGGAAACCCAGCCAGATGGGCGGGGTATAAATAAGAAATTTATTATTATTATTATTATTATTATTATTATTATTATTATTATTATTATTATTGGGTTTGGTGGGCACAATAGCACCAGCTCTCTTAGGAAGTTGGTTTTTTCTCCCCCAAATTCCTCCTTTACGTGCTGCAGAATCAATAAGCACAGCTCCCCTCCAGAACGGACAAACCCTGCAGTAAAGCGGATCCATATAAGGGCCGAAACAAACTAGCGGCACAGGGTTTTTAAGGGGCGGACAGAGCAGCTCTGCCTAAGATCTGAGAAGGGAAGAAGTTGGCTGATGTTCACTTCAGCACACACATACATGGCAAGCTGCTGTGTTGCACATGCTGGCATGAATCCCAAGACTGGGATGGGATTCCAGTTTCATCAGTAGACTCGAGGATTCTGCACTTGGCAAATGCACAAACTCGTGGAACACCCATTTGCTGGTGCATTATCTCCTGGGGTGAAAGGGATGAAACCTTCCCTGGATTCAGGTCAGACCCATCAAAGTGCTTTTAAATTAAAACCCAAACACTAGGACAAGGAGGCACCAGCGCCACTTTCTGTAGACACAACAGTGTCCTCGAGGGCCCCAAAAGCTTCTGAGCTCCGCCTCCCCTCAAAACTCGCTGCTCCTTTGGTGGCGAGGGTGGTTACTTTTTTCTCCCATAAAAATTACACAAAAAGGGAGGAAGTTGGGAGAGCGATGCTCTTTCCCTCCTCCTCTTTCAGCTCTATAGGCTTATCAGGGCTCGGAAATTCTATTCATTCTGACTTTCACACAGAACGTGCAGAAATGCAAAATTCGTATGCCTGTGTGCAATCCTTCCCTCTTTCTGGGGGAAAGAACTGATCTGGGGGAAAGGTGAAAGACGTGACCAAAGGGAGCAAGCTCCAAACACTTGCTCCAAAACCCAAATTTGTCCATGAGCCTTTGGTGACCCCTGAACTAAGAAGATCAATATCATGAATTTTGCATACACTGTTTGGCTCTCATTCACAAAGTCCACAGACGAAAATGATTATCTACACCACCGTTAAGTTTTCGAGGAACTTTGGCAGGAGTTTGAGAGAAAGGGGCTTACGTATTTTCTGGAACTGAGAGGTGAAAATATCCAAGAAACTAGTCCCTGTTGAGCCCTGACAGCTCATGGGCTTTGGAATGGGAGAGGAGAGAAGGATGCCACAAGACTGCATTTGTACCACAAAAGTGCCAAGACAATAGTGCAATATTAACATGTTTGTATTCTTTCCCCTCCCTGGATTAAGGCTATTTGCACTCTGCATTTAACTGCATAAAACACCAAGTTTCTAGTCCTCAGTGATGAGATGGTAGGTCAAACCAAGAGAGCCAGAGGAGCAAAAAAGAAAAAGAAATTAAAACCCCAGAAGGAAGCAAGAGGTCAACATAGTGGGCATAGAGAAGATTCTCAATAGGAAGCACCTTTAAAATTTCACAGCCTTCTCCCCCTAATCGCATAACGATATAATTGTGTAATGCAGTGGAATTAGAAGGATGTGCGACACAGTGTCAGGGAATGCAGCCACCAGGGTGAAGAGGCATGCCGGATAGGACCCAGTTGCATTAAAAACTGAAGTCACAGGGGCCGGGAAATTTTTTCCACGCTAAAAATAGCCAAAGGGCATATGAGCTGCCTTATAAGCCCACACAGAAGCTGGAGATTCCAGAAGAGATAAAACTAACTTGATACACTAGTTTTTGTTATGTTTTTCGGGGGGAAGCGGACTTCCTATTTCTCGGGTGAATCCATATTTTGGAACAACTAGGCAGCTACAAATAACTTGCAAGGTCAGAGAACAAAGTCCGATCTTTCTCTAGGGTATCTAGTTGGGCAGCTGGAGAATCACCTGCATGCAATCGAACCAGCACAAAGCACTGCTAACTTCAGCCGCTTTGACAACATTAAGGGGAGAAGCAAAAGAGAGGCAGGGAGAAATTAGTTGGGCTCCACTTCTGAAGTGCGGATTGTGTTACAAATGGAGCCCTTGCCCAGAAAAGTTCAGAGGCAAAGATTTTACTTTTTACAGTATTTAAATCAGGCATCCCCAAACCGCAGCCCTCCAGATGTTTTGGCCTACAACTCCCATGATCCCTAACTAACGGGACCAGTGGTCGGGGAAGATGGGAATTGTAGTCCAAAACATCTGGAGGGCCGAAGTTTGGGGGTGCCTGATTTAAATGTTTACGAGCCACGTATTTTCATTAAAAAAACTATCACAAGGAGGCACATGAAACAGGAATTCGAATCCAGAATTCTAAGGCTAGCTCTGCCCTCGCAATTACAACCGCTTAGCAAAATGGCAATGAAAACAAAGTAACACCATTTGAGCTCCTCTCACATAAAATAGGTCTTAGCACATATTAGTAGATGGGTGGAGGGGGGGGGGGAGAGACAAGTTGTGGCAGAAAAACATGGTTCCCAGGTGGGAGAGACACTATTAAGGGTGAAGCAGGTGACAAGAAGAGTTTGGATTTGATATCCCGCTTTATCACTACCCGGAGGAGTCTCAAAGCGGCTAACAATCTCCTTTCCCTTCCTCCCCCACAACAAACATTCTGTGAGGTGAGTGGGGCTCAGAGACTTCAAAGAAGTGTGACTAGCCCAAGATCACTCAGCAGCTGCATGTGGAGGAGCGGGGAAGCGAACCCGGTTCCCCAGATTACGAGTCCACCGCTCTTAACCACTACACCACACTGGCTCTCTGAGAGAAAGGCTCAGCTGCTGCCCAGGACATCAGGATGCTACCACTGCACCCATGCCACGGGGTTGTAAAATGGAGGAAAGCTGGAGAATTATTTGGGTTTTTTAAATTAAAAAAGCCAGACTCTTGCCACTGAACTTGTACCCTGCTACTGACTGTGTGAGCCGCAGGCCGTGCCCAACAACAGCATTATTTGGGGACTAAACCGAGAATCAGGTGTACTTTGCCCTGAATTATACAAATAAAAGCACTCTGGCATTAAAGCAAACAAGGAGAAGCACCCAAGACAGCAATGGAGGACAGCAAACACGGCAGCCGAGGCTGCGGTAAACCCGTTTGCCTTTAAAAGGCTACCACAAGACTGTTGCATTTGCTGCAATTTAAACAGAAACCTCCATAGAAATTGGGCTGGTAGAAAAAAAAAGTTCAACATGTTCATCCTTCCACGCAGCAGCCTGAGCCCCGGCACTAAAAGTGATACAATAGGCCTACTGCTTTAATGGGGCTGCAGTCACACCTTGGAAAGTAAAGGGAAGGGTATCTCTATTGAAAACAAGGCTCCATCACCTCAAGGCTGACCACCTACTTCAGTCAGAAAACCACCATTAGATGCCCAAACATAGCGAGGAGGGGATAAGCGCAAATCACTTAAATCAGTCAGCAGATGATCTCAGTGTGTAGACAATTCTGGGCTAGATGGGACAATGGTATGACTTGGCAGAGCGCGGTGGAGAACCACTGATACATTTATTAGCCACAGCAGTGAGATAGAACTTCCATATTCACATCAAGGACATTTCTGATTGTCACCTGCTGGAAAGTAGTGTTGAGGAGAGGGCTGCCATATTCAAAGCCCTGCCTGCAGGCTTTCTAGAGACAAACTGGCTGGTCACTGTGGCAAGTCAACTGCTGGACTAGGTGGACCTGATCCAGCAGGGCTCTCATGTTGGTCACGCACTAAAATCATAGAACTGTCAGGTTGGAAGGGACACTGAAGGTCTTCCGACTCCAACCCTCTGCAATGCAGGAATCTCAACTATAGCATCCATGACATATGGTCATCCAACCTCTGCTTAAAAACTTCCAAGGAAGGAGAGTCTACAACCTCCGGAGGGAGACCGTTCCACTGCCCAACAGCCCTTACTGTCAGAAAGTTCTTCCCGATGATTAGTCTGAATCTCCTTTCCTGTAATTTGAAGCAATTGGTTCAAGTCCTACCCTCCAGAGCATGAGAAAACAAGCTTGTTCCCTCCTTCATGTGACAGCCCTTGAGATATTTGAAGATGGCTACCATATCTCCAATACTTTGGACCACCTCATAGCTCCAATACTTTGGCCACCTCATGAGAAGACTCCCTGGAAAAGACCCTGATGCTGGGAAAGATTGAGGGCACAAGGAGAAGGGGATGACAGAGGACAACATGGTTGGACAGTGTTCTCGGAGCTACGAACATGAGTTTGACCAAGCTGCGGGAGGCAGTGGAAGACAGGAGTGCCTGGCGTGCTCTGGTCCATGGGGTCACTAAGAGTCAGACACGACTAAACAGCAACAACCACCATATCTCCATCTTCAAATATTCCAAGAACCCAGAGTTTGGGAAAGATTGTTATATCAGTGGAAGACTTGCAGTGATTAGTGGAGGCAACCAGAACGAGGAAGTTTTGATTTTTTGGTGATCCTATCTGCACTCACAAGACTGTGAGAGGAGGCACACACAAAGCAAACAAATCAAGTGCCAAGTTTATTCCGGAAACAACAGAAGGCATTTCTGTTCCGACAAGCTTTCTCAGGTGGATAAAGGGGGCTTTGCCACAAGCATCTACTTGTTAGGGTTTCAGTCTTGCTTTAAATGTATCTGGTTTTGTAATTTTAACTAGTTCAATAATCTTAGGTGTAAATCACCTTGAGAAGGTTGCTTAGAAGGTAATTTAAAAAAAAGGATGATGATGACAATTTAACACTTTTATTTTCACTAGAGATGAAACCCAAAAGTGTTTCTGGCAAGGCACGAGCCTCTGTTATCTGGGACCAGCCATCTGAATACAGAACACAATGCAGGGTTCCCAGAGCTGTCGACAGCTTTGATGAAGTTGAAGTGAGTCAGAGCATTATTATTTTTTAAGGCAGCTTTCTTCACCAATCCAGAAGGACAAGCTCAAGACAAGCTTAAAGTCCTTAATGCATCTCGAGCAGCTAAATGGACCATGAAATCCCAATGCTCACAATTGGCTTCATTCATGTATTTAAAAGAAACTGGAGCTAGGAGATGGGTGGGAAAAATAGGAGACATTCATAATAGGGACCCAGCTGGCTCAGACCAAAGTTCCATCTGATAATGGAGAACTTGTGGCTGTGTTCAGATGCTGCTGGGCTAACAACTTCAATCATGAGCTGCAAAGTTGAGTAAGCTGTATCAAAAGAAGATGGAGCTTCAGAACCCAGCAACAGTCTACCGCACCTCCACCACAAGCTTCTCCAGCTGTGGCATAAAATCAGCGTAGATGTCTGGTTGACCTTTCCCCTCAGCCCTGCTTAGGAAGTCGTCACCAGTCACCATGCATCTAGTCTCAGTTGTTTTTTGGTGCACACTGCCAGATTTGTGTCAAAATACATCCCATGCTACACCAGAAATAGGCAAGGCTACAGCAACGGCCTCGGTCCTGTATACCTGAAGGAGCATCTCCACCCCCATCATTCAGCCCGGACACTGAGATCCAGCACCGAGGGCCTTCTGGCGGTTCCCTCATTGCGAGAAGTGAGATTACAGGGAACCAGACAGAGGGCCTTCTCGGTAGTGGCACCCACCCTGTGGAACGCCCTCCCACCAGATGTCAAGGCAATAAGCAACTATTTTAGAAGGCAACTGAAGGCGGCCCTGTTTAGGGAAGTTTTTAATGTTTGATGCTGTACTGTTTTTAATATTCGGTTGGAAGCCGCCCAGAGTGGCTGGGGAAACCCAGCCAGATGGGCAGGGTATAAATAATAAATTATTATTATATTATTATTACTACTACCAAACCAAGCCCTTGCCTTGACTTAGAAGCATCCTTCCCACAATGCGAGCACGCCGAATAGGAGAGTAAGGAGAATAAGAAAACTCCACCAGGCAACCAAGCAAAGCTGTCTAAAGACAGAAGGAACAGATTCTTAATACTGCTTTCGCATGAAACTGGGTCCCGACAAATCTTACAGCGAGACAAACATGGAAACAAGGATTATTTTTAAAAAAAAACCTACTGAAAATAGGTCTTGGGTTCAATCACAGGCATCTTCAGTTAGGGCTGGGCCATGTGGCACCCGACAAGAAAAAAATGGCAATTTGCAAAAATTCTAGAAATATTTGCGAGTCTAGGCACAGTCAATGATTTACATGCCCATCCCGTGCATTGGGGGGGGGAGGAGCCAAGCAGAGGATCGTGTTTTCACTTGTCCAGAAGGAAGTCTCCCTCCAAGAAATGGGATAAGATGATTCCAGATGGGTATCAGCCGTATTCAGTCTCTTTTTCGGCAAAGCATTGCAACAACGAGTGGGGGGAACCTTGTGGCCTTCTAGATGTTGCTGAACTCCCATCGGCCCCTGTCAACATGGCCAACAGTCAAGGCTGGGGCAAGATGGAAGTCCTGCAACAGGTCCCTCATTTCAATAAAAACATATCAAGAGCCCTGCTGGATCAGAGATCCATCTAATCCACTCTTCTCAAAGTGGCCCAACCACATGCCCCAAAGGGAAGCCCACAACAAGGACCCAAGTGCAACAGCACACACCCCACTCATGACTGTGAGCAACTAGTACCCAGAGGATTGCGCCAGTGTGCTATGTTCTGCCTCCAACACTGGAGGCAGCACACAGCGAGTGCATCAACGCAATCCTCCACACATTTGCCTAATCCCCCTTTGAAGTCATCCAAGTTGGTCTCCATCACTACATCCCATGGGAGCAAATTCTGAAACTTCCAGTGTTAGAAACTCAGATATACAAGCTGAGGGTCAAATTGCTCCTTAAACCAAGGTAGCAGTCACCCTAAAAGGACCGTCTAGTCACCATTTTGGGGCAAGATGGCTCTAAAGTCTTATTTTTCAAAGGATGGACTGACTGCGATAGATTTTCGGCTAAACATCTGGCTAGTTCAATATGACAACCTTGAGCTGTGTTAAGAACGTTGAGAAGTTAAAGAAGAAAAGTCACTTTATCCAGGGACAGTCTGCATGTGTATTTTTTCGTATATGATTTTTCTTAATAGTGACACAGACCACTCATAATGTAAGAATATTCTTCACAACTGTGAGGTGGGGGCAAGTGAAGACAAGTGACAACAATGAAGTAGACGGATAACATTGTTTGCTGCTCCTGATCAGGCTGCACAAAGAAAGCATTTTGGTTCCTGAAATTCATTCTGATTGTGCAGATAAAATAGAAATTCTACAGGAGATGGTATGGTGTGTGAAAAACAGTCGGGATCCAGAGGTGGAGGCGTCAGGCATCTTCACCTGGTTGCAAATGGCTAAGAGCCAAGTTCAAAATGTGCCTAGCTAATTTTGAACACCATCAACCACATACTGTGCTAAGCAGTACTTCCCTTTACCTGTCCTGAATATCCCAATAGGTGGGACATACTTTGTGGCAAAGTTCTTCACAGCGGTCATGCCATCTTCCCTTTTACATCCTAGGATTCAGACCATCATGGATAACAGGAACACCACTGTGCTGGGACCCACAAACCCCACATAAGTTAGCACTTGTACACAGTTGACATAAAAGAGATGCTGCTTAAGGCATTTGCTGCATTTGGGGAACGGACTACCCCCAGGGATGTGGACTTACCAGGAAATTTAGAACTGGGAAGTTTTTGCCGACTCTTAAGAATGAACCGAGATCCAACTTATATTTCGTAAGCAAAACTAACAGCAGACTTACGGCATTTCACACTTGGTGCTATCTGAATCGCAAAATGTTTTGCCAATTAGCCAGAGGTAGATGAATCAACAGATTCTATTAGGAAGCCTTCCATGCAGAGTGCACTTAAACCTCAGTCCTACACACGCTTATCTGGGAATAATTGGCATATAAATAAGCCACAGTGCCTTCAAAATAAACAGCCGCAGGATTGCGCTGTCAGTGAGATCTAAATGTTATATTCCGATTCAAGGCTCGGAAGTTCCTTTTATTGGAAGACTTTGAATATTTTAAGACATGGCAACTCAATGCTACCCACTTGTCTTAATATAGAGCGTAAGGGGGGGGGAATGGAAAGCAACGTAGACCATTTTGGCAGGCCTAATTTTAGCAAGCTTGAGGCACTGGAGAAGCGGGTTCTTCCTAGAGGGGAAAAAAAGGTAAAAACACTTTCCTGTCAAGTTTGGCTATGGCTATTTTCCATTCTAGTTGCCCTGTTTTATTAGTATTGCACTTGTTTTGTTTTGCCACTAATTTTCTAAAAGCCTGCATTTCGAAAATTAGAGAATAGAAGAATCAGAAGTATCGCAACAGGGGAAACGAATTTGGATCATTTGTTAAGAAAACGTGTTCCACCACACATCACAGACTGTCTCGTACCCAAGGACTCCTGTTTAGCTTTAAGGCAGCCAACAAAAGATCACCTCTACCACTACCCTCTGTTTGCTTGTGCTGATAAGTATGCAAGCTTGTGAGCAGCACAGAACACCGGCCAAGACACTTCCTTCACTAACGCAAAGTTAATAAATAACTATTTATTCAGTAGTTCCAGGTAGATAACCCTTTGATCAACCTGTTTAGAAATTAAAATGCAGGAAAGGTATACACCCAGCAGGCTGAAAAGTGTTGAAATATGTTTAATTCCCCTCCCGCCAACACCAGCATCACTTCATACCAAATGCATTCTCCAAGAGTGGATGGTTCTAAAGGTGTGAAGCTTGGTGGGGAAGGAGATGGGGAAATTGGGAGGGGGGAAACCAACTTGCCCCCTATATTTTTTGGAAACAAGAAAGCAAAGAAACAAAACAAAAAAACTGGGAAGATTGAACATATTGGAATAGCACCTGGCTGCATACACAAGATCCCGGGTTCAACCCGCTTCGCTCTCCAATTAAAAAGATCAGCTACCCAAGACGTTCAATCAAGAGTGGCAGACAATCAGAGGGGACAACCCTGGTCTACATAATACAGTTTTTGCAGCCGGGGGGGGGGGAGTGGGGCGATAAATATAAATTTTAATTTATGCTCTCGTTTCGTATGCCACTTCCCCCACATCAGTGTTTCCAATGTGGCTCATTTTGGAAACTGGTTTGTCTTTCTGTTTTCTATAGGCTGCCTCTCAAGATGTATTCACCAAACCTGGCACAAGGGTTCCTGAACCAGGAGCAGCAGTTGTTGTCTATGTTGGGACACCAGCTGCCAATTTGAATCCAGATGGCAAACCCAATTGTGACTTTGGTGTGACTTCACCTAATTTTTGGAATGGCAGGTCCAAACTCACTAATTGCACTATCCCTTTTAAAATCTGTTGTTGTTGTTTCTACAAATTACTGGGCAGCGATAGGGATTCCCCAATAGTAAACACTTGAACTACATTTGGAGCACATGACTTCTCCCATAGCATCCTGGGAACTGCAAAAAAAATTTCAGGGCTGCTGGAAATTGTACCCTGTGAGAAGGAAATTAAAGGAAATCGCGATTGCTTCTTTGTGGGAGATAATATGATTCGAATGCGCTTTAAAATTTTATTGCACATGCAGCCAAAATGCTGATTCATGTCAAAACAGAACGGGTTTTACTCTAGAGTAGAACCACTGAAAATTATGAACATGTTAGGCCTATTAATTTCAATGGCTCTACTCCAAGTAAAACTTAACTGAATACTGCCGTAACAATCCAAATAAATAATTCATTTTGATAACCTAGAGCATGCCCCAGTGAGAAAATGAAACAATTTCACTGGAGTGCAGAGAGAAAGGAAGAGAAAAATTATATAAAGATGCCACAAAAAGTAAATTTTACTAAATCTCCCTTTGAGCAAGCTTCTAGGCCTTTAAAAAATAATAATAATAACCATTTACAAGCCTGAGGTTGTCCTGGGGAAAACCTCAGGTGGCACAGATAAGACCCCAGCAAGTCAGGTAGGGTAGATATGTTGTTATGGCACCCAGGGCCTTTTGTGTCTCACCCTCAAACTTCTTGCAAACACACCCTTGAGTCAAAGACTGGGGTTCCGCACCCTACAAAAGCTCCTTGTTATCAACCAACAGAAGGCGTCAAGTGAGAGATTCATGAGAAGTCTGCCCATTTACCATAGCTGCCAAGTTATCCCTTTTTTTAAGGGAAATTCCCTTATGCTGAATAGGCTTCCTCGTGAGAAAAGGGAAAACTTGGCAGCTATGCCCATTTACTGCACTGCAAAGAATCCAGATTCGCTGCTCACAGGATTAACTTACTTCCAGCAGCACCTTAAAGACCAACTAAGTTTTTATTTTGGTATGAGCTTTGGTGTGCATGCACACTTCTTCAGATACACACGAAAGCTCATACCAAAATAAAAACTTAGTTGGTCTTTAAGGTGCTGCTGGAAGGAATTTTTGTATTTTGTTTCGACTACGTCAAACCAACACGGCTACCTACCTGTAACTAGGATTAACTTAGTACAGCATTTATCTTCCAAAAACAAAACAAAAATTTAAATGCAACATTATACACGTAACAACTCAGCCAAGGACTTAGTTCAAACACAGGCAGCAAAGTAAAAACTTTCCCCTCTTCCTACGGAGAGCAAGCACATCATTAAAGCAATTCCAGACCGGGCAGAGCTGCTCTATCAGGCACACCCCTCTCAGCTTTGAAGTTATTTCACTCGCTTTTTTTTTACGTTTATGAGGAGGGAGGGGCATGCTTCCCCTTTGCTACCAGTAGTCACGTTGCTGGTTTGCAAGGGGGGAGGGGGGAAGAGAGTGTCAAGGCAACAAAAATCACCTAAAGGGGGACGTTAAGGGATCAATTTATTTTGGATGCAAGACTCTACAGGCTTCTGAGCTACACAGAACCTATCCCTGGGGCAGTTAGAAGTCTAGGCTTCTGGGTGAACCAAGGTCACTGAATGCAAAGTGTTGAGAGAGAGAGATATGATCGCGAACTAATCAAGTGTGATGGGCCACAGGTGCAATTACAGGTCCCTCTGAGCCAATAGAAGGCCTAAACTTCACAGCTTTGATTAGTCTGGCTGCTCTGACATCACATAGGGCTCTTGCAAGACTTGAGCCACAGCCAGCTGCTTTGGGGCAACAGGGATTCTGACTTCAGAGGCTCAGGAACAATTGCAGGCTTCAGAGGATGGTTTAACAATCAATGCCTCCTTCCAGGGAACTCTGGAAATTGTAGCTCTGTGAAGGGAACAGGGCTCTCCCTAGAAACCATCAGCACCCTTCACAAACTACAGTTCCCAGATTCACAAAGGGAAGCCATGGACGCAGCCCAATACAGTGGTGCCTCGCTAGACAAATTTAATTCGTTCCACGTGTAAATTCGTGTAACGAAAAATTCGTCTAGCGAATCCCATAGGAATGCACTGGGAAAAAAATTTGCCCATAGGAACGCATTAATTGAATTTCAATGCATTCCTATGGGAAACCACGATTTGCTAGACGAATTTTTCGTAAAACTAATTCGTCTAGCGAGGCAACCTCCGCTTGAAAAATCTTTTCTTTAAGCGAAAAATTCGTCTTACAGGACATTCGTCTAGCAAGGCACCACTGTACTGCTTTAAGGGAACACTGCAGGTTGGGCCCCCGAGCAGTTACGTTGCCTGCCCTGCAACCAACTGGCTATATATTTTGTCCTCAGTGCCTTTAATTTGGCCAATTACCATTCTCTGATCTTTTAAATGTGTCTGTGGGAAGGCTGTTATTCTTTTGTTTTATTATGTATTTTACATCTTCATTTTGTACTTTTATGTTGCAATCTTCAGGTGAAGGGTGGTATAACAATTTAATAAAGAACAACAATAAGCATTAAAGGCAGAGAGGGATGCACACATTAAAAGCAACAATATAGCTCAGTCAGTAGAGCAAACTACTCTTGATCTCAGGGTGACTCGCCTCCTCAAAGAAGCTGGGAACTGTAGTATCACCTCTCACGAAGCTACAGTTCCCAGCACCCTTAAACTACGGCTCCCAGAACCATTTGATGCTAGGGTAAGTCGCGGGCTGGAAAAAGAGGCACACAGCCTCTTTCTCAGTTTATTGGAAAGACAAATGGGAAGGGAGGGAGCCATGGGCCCCATTTCAAGTGTCAAGGAGAAAGGGCAGGACAAAAGTATTTTAAAAAAATGTAATTTCTGTGTGCCAGTTATGACCTCTCAGGTGAGGGGGGGGGAAGAGACCTGCTTCCCTCCAATTGTTGATGGACTGCAGCTTCCATCAGCCCCAGCCAGCAAGGTATGATGGGAGTTGGAGTCTAGTATAGTTTTCCTACCCCTGGTCTACGAACTGCAGTATTTTATTTTTACATTTAGCTTTCTTTCGGTAGGGTTTCCAATTTCACCAGCTGGATTTAAAAACAAAAACCCATGCTTTGTTTTTTTAAAAAATGACTTCTTCCTAGCAAGTATTGAGGGGCAGCATGAGAACAGGCCTTTTCAGTGGTGGCTCCCCACTTGCGAGATGCTGTCTTAGGTGAGGCACCCCCGGTGCCATCATTACCTATGTTTTAGGTTTAGGCACCAGGCAAAAGCATTTTTCACCCAGGTTTCTGGCCCTTAACTCGAGACGATTTTTAGCTATCTGTGGCCTCTGGAGTGGGGTGTGTTACGACTTGCCTTTTTCTAGGTGTATGGATGTGTTTTTAGGTTTGTTCTGGGGTTTTTTTATACACGGTTTTAATATTTGCATCACTTTTAAGTCGCTTTGGGTAATGAATAAACAGCAAAGGAAGCCAAAGACAACACAGCCTGTTAAGACACCACTGCCTCAGGGAATGGTATCTGAGCAGCATTTAAGGCTGCAACATTTAAGACAGCATTGGGCAACTTTTAAGACAGCCTGGGAATCTGCTAAAGGACAAATCCCTAAAACCTGCCGAAATGCATTCATATTTCATTACCCAGAACACTCAGCATGTGCTACAGCACTAATGTAGCCCCCCATAATAGGGCTGAAAGTTATTCCTCCCTGTCTCCTAATACTAGAACCCTCTAGGTGCCACCCAGTAAGAGATTTGGGATGGACAATGAGGAAGCACTTTTTCACAGCAGAGGGAAACTGTGGAACCCCTTCCCACAAGATGCAGGCGCAGCCACCGACTCAGGTGGCACCAAATGGGGCTTAAAGGTATTCGCAGAGGGTAACACTCTTGGGGGCTAGCAGGATGGCTATTGATTTATACAGCAGGTGTGGGGAGCCTGTGGCCCTCCAGATTTTGCTGAAGTACGACTCCCACCAACCCTGGCCACTGGCCATGCTTGCTGGGGAGGCTGACAGGAGTTGCAGTTCAGCAACAACCAAGAGGGGGGAAATTTCCCCAACAACTCCTATTGAGCCTACCTCTGAATGCCAGGTGATGGGACCAATACTGAAAGACCTCTGCCCAACACCTGGGCGCGGCATTACTCAGCAGCATTTCGTCACGCAACACACAAGTAGCCTACGGAACTCACTGCCACATGAGTCCGCAATGCCTAGTTGCTTTACAAAGGATGGCTAGGCCATTTTGGGGGGAGGCAAAAGAGATCTGCCCATGGCTATACCTGTGCTCCTGTTCAAAGGGGACTGTTCCTACCCCTCCAAAGATCATCTACCACCAACTACCCAATAGGGACAGATACTGATTAATTGCGATATTTCAACGTGGTTTTCATGTAGCATTATGCGAATTATGAGTGACCTTAGGAGAATTTGTATCCTGAAATGAGAGATATAAATGACATCTTTTATTTTGCTACAAACAAAAAATACAGTGGATACCTCTGGTTACGAACTTAATTCATTCCGGAGGTCCGTTCTTAACCTGAGGTACCACTTTAGCTAATGGGGCCTCCCGCTGCCGCCATCACGCGATTTCTGTTCTCATTCTGAGGTAGTTCTTAACCCGAGGTACTACTTCCAGGTGAGCGGAGTCTGTAACCCTAAGTGTTTGTAACCTGAGGTGTTTGTAACCCGAGGTACCACTGTACCAGACAATGTGCCCCCGCAGCAACAATATGATGGGGAGCAACCACAGTAAAAGCAGCAGCTCAGCATCAGGGATAACATTATTATTACATTTATATCCTACCTTTTCTCCTATGAACTCAAAAGTGGTGCCAACCCTTCTCCCTCTTTCCGTTTTTTATCCTCACAACAACCCTGTGAGGTAGGTTAGGCCGAGGAAGAGAGAGCGAGAGCAACTGTCCCCAGACTACCCACTGAGCTTCATGACAGAAATTGAACCCTCGTCTCCCAGGTCCAAGTCCAGCACTCTAACCACTACACCACACTGCCTCTTGGGAGCTGCCGTCCCAGGTCACACAATATTCCAGAATGACACCCTCTGCCTCCATCCAAACAGCCCCAGGATGCTTGCTTTCACTGTGACCACATGGCTAACTCTACCACATATCAATGGCAGCCACTCGAAAACGATTTTTTGTTTTGTTTTAAGGCTTCCATTTAAAACAGCTGTTCCTTCAGGAATCCGCCTAAGCGTTGGGGGAATGAGGTCTCTGCTTCAGCAGAAAAAACGAGGCTCTTGGGCTCCTTCCATTCCCTCCCCAAAAAACCCTCCAAGTTTGCTTAATCATTCCCCTGCTTGCAAGAGGAAGGCATCACCAGCAGCCAATGGGAGAAGACGGGAGTCCAGCAGAGGAGGGACTGGAGGAGGAAAGAGTGAGTGACATTTCTCAAGTTACCATTCAACACTAGCCCCCCTCCAGGGAGGGAGGGAGGAAGAGAGCAGTGCAGGGAGGGTGACCTCCAGCAGCCACTTATGCCTGGAAAGCTCCAGTAGGGCAATTCCTCTTAGAAGGCAAGCGAGCTCACTAGGCTGCTATATAGGCCTTGCTTGAGGATCCGGGCACCAGGAACTTGCTCACCTAGGACAGGACGAAAGCAAACAAGGAAAGCTGGAGACCACGTCCCATTGAAACTTCTTTTCCTCCTCCCTCCTCATCTGCCACACTCAGGAAGGTTGATAGAGGGCACAGCCAAAGGGCGAAGGCCAGGGTCACCACGACAGAGAGATCAACAGATCCTAAAAGGTGCCCTTGGGCACAAGGCACCCTCTTCTCAAATCTGCCGGCGTCATATTTGTGGATCACAATGCAAATCAAACCAAGGCGGTGAGCCGCTGCAGTCTAGTGGTTAGAGCAGTGTTTCCCAAACAGCTGTTTTTGGACTACAACTCCCATTGTCCTTAACTAGCAGGACCAGTGTTCAGAGATGATGGGAATTGTAGTTCAAAAACAGCTAGAGACCCCAAGTTCGGGAAGCATTGACTTAATGTCAGAGCAGAACCTGGGGGATCTGGGTTCAAATCTCCGTTAAGCTCACTGGGTGATCCTGGAGGACAGTCACCTCTCAGCCTAACCTGCCTCACAGGGTTGTGTGGGGATTAAATGAGATGGGGGGAAACCATGTAGGCCACGTTGAGCTCCTTGAGGAAAAAGGCGGGATGTGAATGCAATAAATTAAAAAGTACCAAAAAAGCACATCGGTCCAATTGGTGATTCACCTGCTTAGGAAAAAAGGAAAGCGGCCTTCTCCTGAGTCAGACCATTGGGCCCATGTAGCTCAGTATAGTGTACACTGACTGGCAGCAGCACTCCAGGGATTCAGGAAGGGAGTTTTCTCATGCCTGTAGCTAGAGATGCCTCAGGGGTCTAAGCCAGAGACCTTCTGCACACAAAGCAGATGCTCTACCGACTGAGCCAGAGCCCCATCTCCCATTGGAATAACGTCAGGGCCAAGAGCATGTAGTTGTGTTACACCAGAGATTTTTCGCACACAAAAAACGTGTTTACAATCAAATTCATTCCCAACAATTGTCAAAGTGTTTGCCTGTGTATGTGTGTAAAAGCAAAGGCACATGAAGTAATTGAAAAGGCAGACACAAGGTGTGGCAATTACTCTAGAGGAATTATCACAGTCCATGTAGCTGAAACAAATGCCAAACACTCACAGAACACACCCAAGCCAGCTCTGTGTTTTGTACTTTATTTGGGGTGGAGGGGTTATGGTCAGAGAGGACCTCACTATTTCAGTAAGACACTAGTTTTTTCTCAAGTTTTACTCCTTGCAGCATAAGATGGTTTGGTTGTTCTTTGGCAGGGGGGTGCTAATGAGTTTCAGACCTGAACAAGTATCTTAACCTAACTCAAAGCCATCCAAACTCTCACCCATTGTGTGAAAGTCCTAGAATGCTCTTGTTAACAGCCAACAGCAGCCTCTTGCTTCAGCAAACACCACCTGCCACTCAATAATGCTAGGTTTAACACAACATTTCCCTTACACAGAGCAACTCAACAACCCTGTGAGTTAGGCCTCGGCTACAGATACAGAGGAGAAAAAAGCAACTTGACCAAAGCTACCCAGAAAAGTAGATTTTGTTCAGCATGCTGTTGTACCAGAACTTATCACCAGGGAAATATCCACACTGTATATTTAAACCACACGGCTTTACCCAAACAATCCCGGTAACTGCGAGGGGTGAAACTACAGTTCCCAGGATTCTTTGCAGGAAGCTGTATGCTTTAAATGTATGGTGTGCATGTTATCTACATGTGCATTGTGTGTGTGCATTGTGTGTGCGCACACAAGAGAGTATACACCTAACGTTTACCCAGCATACGAGTTTAAAAACAGGAACCAGAGCAAATCACACAGGCTCAATCCAGTGGCATCTTCACGGGATAAGAGAGGTGACACAGACCTGTGAGTCTTCATTGGCAGACTCCAGGCAGGCCTAGCACCTGTTCCTCCAAGCCATGAACACTTTCCACAAGCCAAGGGCTCAGAGAAGCCACAACACCACCTGCAACAACGAGGGAGAATCTTACCAGAGGTCCCAGGTTTCCTACTTAAGGTGACATAGCTCCATAGTGCTTTGCTGTTCAAAGTTCATAAGGGGGAGTGGAGGACCCAGAGAGCAGAGGAGAGGGTAGAATTAAGGAAGAGCTTGTCTCCTTACCCACCCACCCCAAAGGTGGAGCAGGGGAGAAATGCTAGTACTGTATAGAGACATGAAAAGGAAGATACACATTTCAGTGCCACAGAGCAAAGAGGAGCTCCCAAGGGCAGGCTAATGACAGTGCACTGGGGACAAGGAGGAGTGGCTCCACGTTCAACAAAATCACAGGTGCAAAACTTTTCTGAATTTTCGAAGGACAGTATAAAACGCTTTCTTTTTGTTTAATGCACAAGACAAAATCAGCGAGAGCACAGCGGAAGAGCCGTGCTTTAACAAAGGTTAATCTCCAGCCTTGGCTCGAGCGAAGGGATCCCCTAAGAAGCCGCCGCTTTACAAATATAGGGTGGGTGGGAGAGTGCGTGTGGGGTGGAGAGCGGCCCATAACTAGGAAGGGCCGAACCACGTGCCACGGGTTGGGTGGGCGAAACGCCAACGCGGAGCAAGGCGAAGGAGGAGAGAGGTAACCGAGGCCTGCTCTTGGTGCTTCTCGGTGTAAAATGCCACCGGCTGGCGAAGCTAAGCGCTCTCTCACCTGCTAACTGCCGCAGACCAGAAGACCCTTAAAGGGGCACAACTGCAGGGGCGAGTCGAGAAGTTGTTGCGGGAGGGAGAAAAAACGGCAAAAAACACCCAACAAATGGAATAAAAAAAATCGCTACTTGGGAAGGAGCAACCGTTCGTTTAATCCAGCGGAGGCCCCGAACGGCCGCTCTGTCCTCCCACAAAAAGCAAAGCGCGTGTTTGATCATAAAGAAGCCCTCCCCCATGAGGACTGGCGCCTTAACCCTCCAGTTAAAGCCGCTACTCACGATCCGCCCGGTGATGCTCGCCCTCCTCCGTCTCCTCCTGGCCGTCCCACCCCCGGTGCCGGTGCCAAGCCCCCGTGCGCTGCCGCCGCGCCCGACCCCTCCACCCGCCGCGGGCTCCTCGGTCGTCCCCCCACGTGCTGCCCGACCGGGCCTTTCGGAACGCTGAGACATTCGACCGATATACACAACGTTCCGCTCGCCCCGCCCACCACTCGCTCAACGTTCCGCTCGCCCCGCCCCTCCCGCTTACCCCCTTCTCGGCCGCAGCTCGCGCGAGACGGCGAGGGGGAAGCCACGCCCCCTCCTTCCCCAGACTGGGCTCGTGAGTCAGAGGGCAAGAGAGAACGAGAATAGGGAGCATGAGGAAGGGGCAAAGTGTGCGCATGCGCAACTCCAGCATGCTTCTACTCTCTCTCCACCGCCCCCCCTCCCCATGCAAGGAAATAAGAGGCGGGGTTAGTTCTGACAGGGTGTGTTTGACCTCCGTTGAGGCTGTCATTCGTTTAAAGAGACCTTGCAGAGTAAGGCTCTGTGCGCATTTACTCCGAAAGAAGTCCCACTTTCCCTAAAAGGCCTACCCAAGTAAACGTGCATAGATCGCACCATCAGGCACTCTTGCTTGGGATCAGGCCCCGAAGACCGTGCATGAGAATTTTGATGGAGTTATAGTCATCCATTAAACATGCAAACATTTGCAATTGCATCAGTAGAATATAAAAGCTCACAATAGCAGTCGTTTCTGTGTTATTAGAGGATGCAAGAGGCATTGTGAGGGAGATGGTGCCTACCCCACATTTGTATTAATTATAATTTTAAAATCAATCTGCGCAGTTAATTGGGCAGACATTTTTAAGGTTGTCAATTTATTAATGTTATTGATTGGTGAATGTTCCAGCACTTATAGAGATTGAAAATATATTTTTGTCAGCCTTGTGGGTAATTATGATTATAAGTAATTGTCAGTCTATATTCAGGGTTCCCTTAAAAGTATCCGTTAGCTATTAAGTCACAGCTGGCCTTCCTTGCAGGGCTGTTAGAGGCTTTTGGGCAAAACACTGTCAGTCTATCCCAGGGGTTCCCAAACTAAGGCCCGGGGGCCGGATGCGGCCCAATCACCTTCTCAAACTGGCCCACAGACGGTCCAGGAATCAGCGTGTTTTTACATGAGTAGAATGTGTCCTTTTCTTATAAATGCATCTCTGGGTTATTTGTGGGGCCTGCCTGGTGTTTTTACATGAGTAGAATGTGTGCTTTTATTTAAAATGCATCTTTGGATTATTTGTGGGGCATAGGAATTTGTTCATATTTTTTTCCAAAATATAGTCCGGCCCCACACAAGGTCTGAGGGACAGTGGACTGGCCCCCTGCTGAAAAAGTTTTCTGACCCCAGGACTCTATCCTATTTTACAGAGTGCTTGTGAGAGCTAATGCTGCAATCTTGGGCATACTCAGCTTGCAAATAACTCCCTTGAAATCTGGAGTTCATGTCCTAGTAAATGTGCTTGGGATCAGGCTGCAAAAATGCTACATCAGGGTTTTTAGAGTAAAGGTGGGGTGAAAATAAATAAGCTTCTTCCACAGAGCATCTGTCCCTCTGATTTCCACATCCCCCCTGCCCTGAACCCTTTCCAGCTAGTTTGCATGTCCGCCAAAGAATGCCTGTACACTCCGAAGGATTCTTGAGAATATATGGGGGATCACAATCATGCAGAGCACAAGGGCTCTTGCACAGATTGCACAATCTGTTCTGCGACAAAGTTACTAGCAGCGCCCCCCCCTATGCATTCTCTTGCAGAACAATTTGCAGATGAAGAGCAGCTCACCAGTGAAACAAGTACTGAGCGACGTGAGCACAGCGCCTTTATGTAGAATGCGCCTGACACTCTTGTGGATAGCCACTATTTTACTATTGATTCAAAACCCTAAAATGTATTTTATATAATTTACTTTTTATTTCTATTCTTTGTATATTATTGTTTAATTGCTATGGCCAATGGCTGACACAAATAAAGATTCATTCATTCTTGTGGATTGCCCATTGCTGGGAAAGATTGCTCACCTGGCACTACCAATCTTCAAAAGCCCAGGGTGCTTAACTGTTGATTTTGTCATTTAAATGCTTTGAAGGGATGCACCAGGTTATTTACGCCAAACCCACTGCTATAGCAGAATTAAAGCCAGAGTGCTGTTTCTAAGAGTGAGAACAGAGAGCAAAAAGCAGGTCAGATGGATTATTTGTCTGAGAATGAAACTCCTGCTGTGCCCAGCTGCTGCCCTATGTGCCAGGGAAATATGCACACAATTTCAAGTTCCACCAACCCCACTCTTTTTATGAGGTGGGTTTGTTCAGCAGAAGGTTAGGTAGGTTTCCTTTCAGCAACTGAGCGGGTCTTGTCAACTTATTTCCTAATGAAATTTATTTGCACTTGATTTGGGGGTGAGGGGTGTGGAAGTTGATGCTCCAACCATAATAGCAGAGGAGTTGATTCCAGGGGGGTGTAAGTGGGAGAGGACGGGAAAAGAGTCAGCTGCAGGGACTCAGTAGGAGAAATGCACTCTGCACATATCCAGGGATACTCTCTTCATAGTGTGTGAGTGAGAGAGGAAGAAGAACACAGGAAGCACTGCTTATCATCCACCTAGTTCAGTATTGTCTACTCTGACTGGCAGCAGCTCTCCAGAGTTGCAGACAGGGATTATTCAATCATCTGCTTCCTGATTTTCTTTTTTTAAACTAGAGACGCTAGGCATTCGATCTGGAACTTTCTGCATGCAAAAACACTGGGGTTGCATCCTTCCCCATTGTCCTTTGTCAGGGACCAGCTCCCCTTCACAGGGCCTGTGGAGCAGCGATGAATAACCTGTGGTCTTCCAGACATTGTTGGACTACACCAGTCCCAGCCAGCATTGTCAATCAGCAGTATTTCAGCAACCTATGGAGGGCCACTGCTCTGCTCTGGAGAGTGGGTACATAATCCCTAGGGTCAATGAATGTGCATGAAGGTTAAGGCACCACAGAGCCTGCCAATGTGCACACTGCCGCTTCTGGGGCATGCTTTGAACTACTGACATGGCAGGGCAATTATGTTCCTCCCTTTGTTTATCTTTAACCAAAATAACACAAACTTTCTTTGCATCTAAATAATCAGAAGATAGGCAATCACAGAGTAAACGAATTAGGCATGCAAACTGGCCCCTCTCTCAATAAGACATGTGGCTTTCTCCAATATGTACTATCTGATTCTTTTAGATGGAGATACTAGGGAATGAATTTGGGATCTTCTGCCTGCAAGACATGCACTCCACTTCTGGGATATAGTCTCTCCTTATCTTAACCCTCTTGATTTTCCTTTGGTCTTAAACCAGGGATGAGGGATGTTGCAGGGCTATAACACCCCACATCCCTGAGCATGGTCCATGTTGGGGTCCAACAATCTCTGGAGGGCATCAAATGTTCCCAACTAATCCTCTGCCTTTTTTTTTTTACCCATATGCATGACTAAGGCTTTCCAATAGGCACTGGCTCTTCTCAATGAGCAGACAGAATGGGCAACAGAATATAACAAAGAAGATTTATAATAAGTATCAGGGAGACATGTGGGTGGGCGAACAGAGGGTGGAGATTTTGCTATGGTTGTTTTTCAGAGACAGCAAAAGCTCTGCATTGTGTAGTGGCACTATTGAGATTACATGCAACCTATAATGGTCTTTGGATAGAACAATCAGGTGGGCTGGTTGGTTGACTACCATGTTTCTCCGAAAATAAGACACCGTCTTATATTTATTTTTCCTCAACAAAACACACTATGGCTTATTTTCAGGGGATGTCTTATATTTTTCCTCCTCCTCCTGCCACAGCCGGCATTGCTGCTGTGCCTATCACCATGTCTTATTTTCGGGGTATGGCTTATATTCCTTGAATGCTTAAAAATCCTGCTATGGCTTATTTTATGACTACGTCTTAAAATAGGAGAAACAGGGTAAATGTAGCTAACAAATTATGGCTCTATCTTACCTTGATCACCTAATACTGGTCACCTCTAGGCAATCTACAATATAATAATAAAGGCATATAAAAATTTGACCATATGCAACACAATAAAACATTCTATTCTCATGACCACATCAGTAAAATCACCACACAATGCATACAAGCTGATCCCACCATAAGAAGCAGTAAGTCGGTCAACTGGAATACAGGTGGAACCTCCCTTGGTAGAGCATGCTGGAGTAACTGGACATGAGAAGGGGTTAATTTCTTTCATGGGCATAAATCATCCCATTAATGAGCTAATCACAGGTGCAAGGTCATCCAAGACAGTTGCTATGGTAACGGCCCAGTACCCCAACTGTATCTGTGATTAATGCACGTCAACGAAATAGTTTGTTAGTCTGCAGTCTGTCTGTTAGTCCAATGTTGTGTCTTGAATTGCTGGATTTTTTAAAGAGCAATGGAGATACTTTGTACTTGTGTGTATCTGATATCCGGGTCTGCAAAAGCCTACAAGCTGTACATATCTACATCCAGAATTGTTTTGCTGAGCCTTATCTTCTACAACAGTAAACTATCTTAACATTTATCTGCTTCCATGTGGCAGCTGTTACTGGCCTGGGAGCAAATTCTACTGTGTGGGTATCTCACTTATGATTCCCACCAGAACATTAAATAGGTAGTTCCCTATAGCATTGTACTACCAGGCTCCAGGCTAACAGAGTTGTGCCCAAAGTAACACAGGACTTGATCTCCCATATTGCATAATTGGTGATTTTGTGACTCTGACATCTGAAGAAATCCTACTGTAAATTAAAAAAAATATTTGGGGGTGGGACCTCTGCCCTCTCTTAATAAGACCACAAATTTGGAATTGGCTCAACCTGTCTCAGATCACTAAAAAAGTGACCTAGACCGTGGGTAGGCAAACTAAGGCTCGGGGGCCGGATCCGGCCCAGTCGCCTTCTAAATTCGGCCCACAGACGGTTTGGGAATCAGCATGTTTTTACATGGGTAGAATGTGCCCTTTTATTTAAAATGCATCTCTGGGTTATTTGTGGGGCATAGGAATTCGTTCATCCCCCCCTCCCCCAAAAAATAGCCTGGCCCCCCCATAAGGTCTGAGGGACTGTGGACCGGCTCCCTGCTGAAAACATTTGCTGAACTCTGACCTAAAGCGTCACAGCCAATGCTCCTGTCTGTGCTAATAAATTGTACTTAATATTTCAACATGAGTGTTCTTATATCATGTGCTCTCCTGCCTTCTTTCCACCACACTGGCACACACCCTTGAATATTATTATTATTATTTTTAAAGTCAGCAATCTTCCATCTCAGGCCTTTTTGGAAGACAAAACTAGCAATCTTGCCTGCTGAAACAGGCCACAGCAGAAAAGGCAGGAGGTAATTCTCTTCCACAGCCAGAGAAGCTTATCCCGCAGGGCATGGGAATCATTGCCTGACAAACCAGCTGAACCTACCTGCACCCACTCAACCTCTATAAAGTGTGGCCCTGTTTTGAATAAGAATGCTCCCTGGTAGGGCTGGGGAATCTGTGGCCCTTTGAGCATTGTTGGGTAGAAATTTCCATGCTGGGTAGGGTTAATGAGAGACCTATTAAATTTTATTATTTTAATTTGTACACCGTCCTATACTTGTAGCTCTCAGGGGGGTACACAACATGAAAATCACAAATATAAGCCCCCCCCCATTATATTCTGGCGTAGAAGACGACTGGGCGCATAAGACGACCCCCAACTTTCCCAGTTAAAATATAGAGTTTGGGATATACTCACCGTATAAGAAATACGACCCGGCGTATAAGAGAACCCCCGACTTTTGAGAAGATTTTCCTGGGTTAAAAAGTAGTCTTATACACAGGAATATCCAGTACATGGTAAAAAAGAAAAAGAAAACAAAGACAACCCAATAATCCACCTTCCACAACACACTTTAAAAGGGCCTCAGATGTCAATCAGCCAAAGGCCTAGTTAAATAATAATAATAATAATAATAAATTTATTTATACCCCGCCCATCTGGCCGGGTTCCCCCAGCCACTCCAGGCGGCTTCCAACAAAACATTAAAATACAGAAATCCATCAAACATTAAAAGCTTCCCTAAACAGGCGTTTTTGCCTGGTGCCTAAATATGTATAATGGAGACTCCAGCCAAACTCCTGGGGGAGAGCATTCCACAAACAGTGAGTCACCACTGAAAAAGACAGCTCTTGGGTTGCCAGCCTCCAAATCTGTTGTGGAGGGGACACACAGAGAAGGGCCTCAGAAGATGATCCAGGAGCAGGCATCCCCAAACTGCGGCCCTCCAGATGTTTTGGCCTACAACTCCCATGATCCCTAGCTAACAGGACCAGTGGTCAGGGAAAGATGGGAATTGTAGTCCAAAACATCTGGAGGGCTGAAGTTTGGGGATGCCTGTCCCTGAGTCTGGATAAGTTCATATGGAGAGAGGCGGTCCTTGAGGTATTGCAAAAGTTCTAATGGTCCATCTAGCTCAGTATTGTCTGCACAGACTGAGAGGAATGGCTCTCCAGGATTCCAGGGAGGAGTCTTTTCCAACCCCAGTGCTTTTCCCCCCTAGGGGTACTCAAGGGTACACAGTACCAACACATCCCCCCCCCATAAGAAAAACACTGGTGAAAAGTATGGCACTTACTGAAACAACTTCATAGTGAGTACAGGCACCTTCTTTAAAGAATAAAAGTGTTGTCCCTGCCCAACCCTATTTGGAGTTGTCAGGGATGGAACCTGGGATGGACCTTCTGCATGCAAAGCAGATGTTCTAACCACTGAACTACTGCCCAGAGCATAGCTGTCAAGTTATCCCCATTTTTAAGGGAAATTCCCTTATGCTGAATAGGCTTCCTCGTGAGAAAAGGGAAAACTAGACAGCTATGGCCCAGAGCAAGATATTTGGCACCAGCTTGGCTGCAGGAGTTGCCGGGAGGAGGTGTAGAAGGTGCAACCGTCTTAGGGACTCTGCTCCGGATTCGTGTAGGGTTTACTCCTTAGCCTTTTCTTCTCCTGAATATGTCCTGCAAGGCAGTAGGTAATTCATTATAAGCAGTATATTATTACCTTTTTATTTGTTCAAATAAATAAATTTAGAAGGCTTGCTCTCAGGTCTTACTTGCAGACTTCCCACTGGGCATCTGGTCAGTAAGGACAAGATAGATTTATTATATTGCATTTCACAGTTTGAATTATATGGAATTCAGATTGTAATATAATAAAATAAAAGAAGGAATTACAATACAGTATCTAGCACAACATATTACAATCGCTACAGCAGGCAGAAAAATCACTAAGTGCTCCAGCATAGCCACCAGCAATTTTCAAGTGGTCCATGCAGGGTAGGGTGGGTGGAAGGTTTGCAACCATTGTTCAGGACTGCAATTTTTATGGGGATACAAATCCTGATTTATTTCTCAGGTGCTTTCTTTACACTTGGGGGACTTATATTAATTTAATGTTTACATTTTAATTGAAGACTGCAACCTTAAGACTACAGAAAAAACCACAGGTCATCCCCGAGGGCATCAAAATTTGTTAAAGGAGTTAATGAGTCAAAGTTGTCTGCATTTTCCTATTTGTGAATGGCACCCTCATCTGCTGGGTGAGGTGGAAATGATATTTGGTAGTCAGCAGAGGGAGCTCCAGGACTGCATGTGTTTAACTTGCCCAGTCCTGCTCCAAAGTTTCTACCTTGCTTAGAATTAGTAGAGCTGTGCCAAAATCTGTCCAGCAGGTTCTCAAACACCTTCTCCCACAAAAGGCGTTTTCCATTTTCCTCCTTCATCCTCAGGGCACTTCAGAATTGGTAGAGCATGGCGTTCTGAACTTAATTGCAAAGTAGCTGAGGGATGTGTGTTGCTTTCCCCCCCAGTAAACTTTCCTGAGCTCTGCAGCATCTCTGATTTAAAAAGCTTCTGTAGCGGATCCCACTGCTATTACAGTAGATCCAAACTGCATACACACTCTATAACAACCACCACAGGTTATATTTTTGGATTTTGTGTGAGGGAAAACTTTGGTACTTGGGAGACTTGTGCAGAAGTTGGAACAAGTAAGAAATATTTGTTTAACAGAACAACGTGGATAAAACAAAGGATACATCAGGATATGATGTTATTTCGGGAAACCGTTCACCTAATAGTATTTATACTAAATATAACAGATGTTACGGGCTTCCAATCAAGCACAGCTTATTTTAAACTTCAGTTGCTTAAGTTCAGTTACTTCGCCTCAGGTAGATGTTACAGGTTTTTAGACTAGATGGTAAATGCTCAGCTTATTTCCAGTTATTTCACTTCAGTTCCTTAACTCTGTTGTTGCACAGGTGTTGCAGCTTAATAGTTTGGTTCTTAAACAAGATGCTACTTTCTGTCAGTTACCCAGCCCTTTGACAATCCCACTCCTGAGGTACTCCAAGTAATAGACCCCGGGGATCATCACCACACCCCTCAACTGATTTTGGAGTCTTCTCTTTCTAGAAGAATCTCTCCCCTCCTGACTGGAATGAGACCTAAGTAGACTGTATCCTTACAGCTTCTACTCCCACTCCTGGCTCAGCCTCCCAGTTAACTCCTGGCCTAATACCACACACCGTCCTTCACACTAAGCTCGGAGACTCCTTTCTCCAGCTTTGGATATGTTCCTCAGAGTGGATGTTTCTATCCAGAACCAACTCTCTCTCCCCTCAAACGAAACCCTATCTGAACATTCTCTCGGAAACGGCTCCTTTTATATTCCCGCCCAAAGTGCTGGCTCCACCCCTTGTCTGGCTATCTTGGTAGCTAATCAGAGAGAGACTCCAGCCCTCTGGTGGAATCCTGAGGCACTGCACCCCATACTGTGTTCTCTGTCCGTCAGTTTCACATGAATTGTCTTGGGACGTCTTTTCCTGGACTTTGAAGCCTGAGCACCCAGGAAGGTTGCAGCATGACCAGTACTGAGATGGATTTGTAGAATAAAAGGACACTCATGAACACCTTGTGGCTGGCTGAACCTCACCCATAACTTAATCCACCCCTCTGATTATTTTCAAATGTAATCCCCCCCCCCTCATAAACCAATGGCAGAACTGGGAGGGGAGGAGAGAGTGAACCATGGGATAACTTTTCTGCTACCTGGAATCTCATACTGTGCATGCACAAGGTCCCAAGCTCAGCTCCTGATTCCTCCACATAAAAAAAAAAGTTAGGTAGCTTTCATCTGAGGCTTTGGAGATCCATTGCCAATCAAGAACACTTGGCAACGGTGGGCAGGAACTAAGTGTTAACGTGACCACCAGCATTTCAGTTTATTTTTCTTCTTTTTTTAAGATTTAAAAAACCTTTATTAATTCATTTTAAAAATCAATACAAAAAAAGAGAAAAGAAATACAAATTCGCTTTCAAAACAATATAAGCCACCCAAATCATAATATACAAATTAAAAATAACTACCAAAATATAACACACCGCTTGTTTAACACACCGCTTATTTAACATCACTTACGTTACTTTCCTCCTGGAATAAAGCGCTTCATATATTTTATTGTCAATTTTCTTCCCATTTCCCCTGCATCAAATTAATCCAGACTAGTTCCGTTTTTATATTTCCCCCCCTGAAATATTCTTCGACATATTCCCATTCTTTTTTGGACCTTTGTTTTGGTATATTTATGATTGCCGGCGTCATTCTGGCTAGGTTCATAAATTTTATTAATTTTATCTGCCACTCCTGGATTGTGGGTATCTCTTCTTTTTTCCATTTTTGGCCTATTAACAATCTTACTGCTGCACACGCATAGAGGAAACTATTTTTTTTTAAATCTTCTGATAGATTTTCAGATATCAAACTTAGCAGGAAATATTCTGGCTTTTTCTTAAATGTGACCCTTAACATTTTTTTCATCTCATAAATCCCCCCCCCAGAATTTATAAATTTTTATACAGCCCCACCAACAATGAAAATAATCCCCCACTTTATTTTGGCATTTCCAACAATTCTTTGCTTCCTTCTTATATATTTTAGCTATCCTCTCCGGGGTCAAATGCCTCCTATATACTAATTTCATCATATTCTCCTTAACTCCAATGTTGGCTGTAAATTTCATTGTTACTTTCCATAATTTATCCCATTGTATTTTATATATTGGTCTCCCCAAATCCTGGGCCCATTTAATCACCACACATTTTATTTCCTCGTCCTTTAATTCCCATTCTAAAAGAAATTTATAAATTTTGGATAATGGTTTTTTATTATTGTCAATTATAATTTCTTGCAATTTTGATTTCTCTTTCTCTATCTTATTATGTTCTTTAAATAAACTTTGTAATTGAAGATATTGTAACCAGCTAGTACAGCTTGCTTTGATTTGATCATATGATTTCAACACCAATTGTTCTCCTTCTTTTATTATCAAATCTTGGTATGTCAGCCATTTTCCATTTTTACTTTTCCCTCCCATTGCTGTCATCTCCAATGGGGAGGCCCACCAGGGTATTTTAGGTTCAATTAGATCTCTAAACTCTTGCCAAATTTTGAGAATCGATTTTATTACATGATCTGAGAATTGTCTATATTTTCCTTTATCTTCCTGTAAAAGATATGTATGCCACCCTGTTACATTTCTGAACCCTTCAACTACTAAAAATTATTCATCTTCCAAAACCACCCAATCTTTGAGCCAGCATAAACACGCGGATGCATAATAAAGTCTGAGATCAGGAACCCCCCACCCTCCCCTCTCTTTTATATCTGTGAGTAACTTGTACTGAATCCTTGCCTTCTTTCCAAGCCAAATAAAGTTGCTCAAATCTCTTCTCCATGTATCAAAAACTTCTTTCTTTCCTACTATGGGCAACATCTGGAATAAGAATAAAATCCTGGGCAGTATTGCCATCTTGATCGTGGCTATTCTACCCAAGAATGATGAATTTAGATCTTTCCATCTTTCAATATCCTTTTTAATCTCTTTCCATAGTTTCGCATAATTATTTTCAAACAACTCTATATTATTGGCACTAATCATAATTCCTAAATATTTGAATTATTTTACTATCTCCCATTCCATAAATTGCTCCAATCTACATATTTCGGCTTTTCTTATATTCTTGACCATTACTTTAGTTTTCTTTTCATTGATTTTGAGCCCTGATATTTCACCGAATCTTTTTAACACTTCTTTTACATTTTTAATCGATTCCATTGGTTCTTCTAACATCACTATCATATCATCGGCAAAGGCCTTTATCTTATAAATTTTTTCTTTCACTTTTATTCCTTTAATATTTTTATCCTCTTGAATATCTTCTAATAAAGATTCAATTGATAATATAAATAATAATGGGGAGAGGGGACACCCCTGTCTAGTTCCCTTCTCTATCTCAAACTCCTCCATCACCTCCCCATTCAAAATCAATCTAGCAAATTGTTTATTATATACAGAATTGATTCCCTCCATAAATCTTCCATTAATTCCAATTTCTTTTAATGATTTTTTCATAAATTCCCACGATAAAGTATCGAAGGCTTTTTCAATATCCAAGAAGACAAAAATAGCTTTTTTACCTGGTGTCCAATCTAAATATTCTATTAAATCTAGGAAAATCCTTATATTTTTTGCCATCTTTCTCCCCGGCAAAAACCAGCATTTCAGTTTCATGAAAGGTACTATAAAGTGTCAAGCAGAAAAGTCATTTGTGTAAGGCACTCAGCTCAAGGCAGCATAGAAGCCTCTTTTGGAAGCCCTTATTAGCATGTGTTTTTTGGGAGTGGTTATTAAAAAAAAAAGATTGGGCATGTTCTGTACCATGTAAGCAAAAACACATGAAGTCTCCAACCAAAGTACATAATTTACTCTGAAGCATTCACTGCTTTGAATGATTCATTTTGGTTTTGCTAATCCAAAGGGTTTAGCAGAGGTCACTGAAGCCCTCAACCCTTTGACATCTTATTCCCGCCTACTTCCTCTGGCTTTTGATATTATCCCATACGCTGACCCATCCACCTTTCAAAGCTGTCTTTGCCACTCATAAGCGTTAGAAACTTTGAAGAGCATAAAGAAAATCTCAGAATCGTTGAAACCTGGACTGTGCATCCTGTCAGTTTGCATTTCTTAGTACAGAAAGTATTGATCTGATGTGTAGAGATCTTTCCTATTCCACTTAATTCAGGAGGGTTCTGGAAGCTTCTCTGTGTGAGAAACAAGCAGGTCCATGATTGTTTGGGTTATACCTTCAGAGAAGCTGAGTACAGCTGGTTTGAACTGGTTCTCTTATCTCTTTCAATCAAGGTCATGCGGACTATAAAAGTAGAGCCAGAAGGAGCCTGAGTTTCACTTTCTCTTTCTTATCTCTTTTCCCTCTGTGGTGTTCTGTACAGTACAAAGTAAGCTTAGTGCTAAGGTTTTAGATTTATTATAAGTTCTCGTAAGTGTAAGGTTAAGTCTGCTGCAACTGGATTACTTATGGACAGTGCCAATTCTGAATGTATTGGATTTGTGACCATTATGCTCATTAGCAAAAGTGGTACCTCAGGTTAAGAACAGTTTCAGGTTAAGTACGGACCTCCAGAACGAATTAAGTTCTTAACCCGAGGTACCACTGTGTACACTGGAATCTCCTTCGGATTGTATTGAGACAACTTTCAATGACACACCCAACCCCATATTCTGTACTTTTTCTACAGCTTTGAGGCATGCTGGTACACAGATAGCCTCTTATTCTGAGATGTGATCAATTGCTTTTGGGAAATGGCTGCTCTGCCATTAGTAGTTCACATTCAGGACTAAGCCACGATCCAAATCAAGCGCCGAAAATGGGCTTAGAATCATTAAAGACGCACAAGCAAATAATTACTCCAACAAGTCAAAAGCAGGTTGAATTTACATTTTTTACTTCAAAAAAAGGGAAGTACATACATGAGGGAAAGTGGGGGGGTAAACAACAATTGCTTGAAACCATGATCTCTACAGGTTTATTTTAATTTTAATATATATTTATATATTTATATATATACCTCCAATTACCCACCCATAAGTGTGCAAGTCTGTGGGGCTCAAGCCCAACGCCTTGCACGAGCACTTACAAATATTAACAGGATTGTAGACAGAGGAGGAGAGGGAACCAGTCTTCAAGGTTGAGGCCCCAACGGGAAGTAGCAAGTTCTATAATACATGGCGTTAGGTTTATAGTACACAGCATCACTTCCTTTCAATGACAGAACGCAACAGCAGGGAGGAAAGAAGTAGCACGTTAACAGTTACTAAACACTAAAAGATATTCAAATGTCATTATGTTATACATGTACAGCAACTAACTGCTTTACAAAAAAGCAAAATAATACAATATATTGTCACATGTATTTACAGTGTAGTAAATATACTTTTTTCTGTCAAATTTTACACAAAACTATTTACAGGGTGAATATACTGCATTAAAAAAAAGGTGTGTGGCCAATGCAAAAAATGTGACTTCTGTGGATAAGAGTCTCTTGCATAACATTAAGACGTGCTTTAATACATCGTGGGGGAAATTAAAACTACGAACAAAGCAGGAGGAAGGGGGAGAAGAAGCCCTAAAACCCCACAAACCCATCAGGAAAAGAGCACCAGCCACAATCTTCAGTGCTCAGTCCCGTGAAACGTTGACTTTGAAATGTTTCTTGGTTATCGAAAACAAGTGCATGCGAATGGAAGCGTAACAGACTGGCGGATTTAACAGGGATTCTTCTTTACGCGCAAGGAAAATGCATCAGGCTTAAACTTTAAAATCGGGGAAAGATTTTTAAAAAAATACAAAAAGAGAACAACGCAAAACAACTTTACAGTACTTAATAGTGCACATGGAGCCCGTGCTTGAAAACGAGGAGTGTCAAACTGGTATCCTTTTATTTAGGGTGGGAGTGGGGACAGGGTGACCCTGCAGACGCCACCGCACTCTACCTTCCCCATCAGCCCCAGCCAGGATGGCCAATGGTCAGGGACAGTAGGAGTGCTAAGCCCAGTGACAACTGTGGGGCCACAGGTGAATAGCCCCTGCTGCACAGCCTGCAACAATCCTACGCTGCAGGTCAAAGTAACTTGGTTCTCAACATGATATTGAAATCCTCTAGGAGAAGGTTCAAATTTAAACACAACAATCAAATTGCTAGCCCTCTGCCGAAGCCTGCTGGGACACCTCTGGTTGAGAACCTCTTTTCTGTGTTCCATTAAAAAAAAAAAGAAGCAAAGGAAAACACTCCCAGAGGTCCCTCTATTGCCTAAACATGCTAACGCAAGAATTTATTCATGGATCTACTTTGTTTTAAAGGCACATGGATGCCACCAACCCACAAGCAGCTCAGCAAGATGCACAGCCTCCTTCAGAGCAGGGAAGTGTATTGTGCTGCTTTCAGATACACAAACGCCTTGGGCTGGAGAACATGAGATGGCCCCCGATGGCCCAGGACCTAACCGTGAGAATGTGTCCTTTTAAAGCAACAGCACTGAATCGTTCGCTGGGTTGTGTAGCTGATAACCGAAAAAGAAAGGGTGAAGACAGCAACAATTAAGGGCAAATCAACCGCAGTGGTTAAGGAGAGGACATCTTTCACCAAGTGGATGAGAGAAACACTTAAGGCACTGGGCAAATCAGCCACTAAATAGGTTTTGTTCGGAGACAGAGCCATCAGTGCCACACTCTGCATCGGAAAGAAGCGTCTCTGAATTGCTGCTCCCTTATCCCGTTAAGAAACCTCAGTCCTGAAATCAGCTCTACTAAAGCACATCTTGTAAAGTAAGCTTTTCTATCTCTTTGATTCTAGGAAGTCTGCCCAGATGAGTTTCTGCTGCCCTGTAGTGGTTTCTCTCAAGGGTGCAGAGTCTGATTTATTTTGAAATATGCATAGTTTGGATGGCCAAAGAACGCAACAGATTTGCTTACTATCACTGTGTACAGCACTAGGTCCCTGTGGTCTTTGCCCAACTGGCCCATGCCGATTACTACATCCAAATAACCTTGAATTGTGCATCTAGCTTCTTACAGGCTTTTAACACACAATGTGGCATCAGCTTTCATGGACTACAGCTGACTCCAATGGATGCATCAACTGGCACATATAATGTAAATATATGTCCTGTGAGGACGACACTTTATGCACCCGACTATGTGGGCTCTAGTTCAATTCCTTGAGTGCATAATGCACCAGTTTCTTTAGAATTTGAACAATCTCCCCCCCCCCCCCGGGGCCACTTTTTAAAGGCTAACTTTGCAAAGAACATGAGAAGGCTGCCAAACACCCATCTGGAAATATCCCACTAGCCTCCCTCCTCCAGGGAGCAACAAAAAGCAGTGTCAAAACTGGGCCTAAAAATGGTGGGGTGGGGTGGGAAGTCTAGAGTGACCTCACTCCAACTCTCTTGATTTGTACCTCTTGAAAGTTATATAGCTGAAGGAAGTTCTAAAACTGAGTGCTTACATAACACAGCCTAATTTTAGAAGTCAGATTGTCTGGAGATCCTGATATTTGGCAGGCTGGTGGGAGAAGAGAGAAAGATAGAAGGAAATTACTTCCCTTGCCAACTCCACTTTGGGTTCGCTGGCCTGTTTTGCCAAACCCATGATTTGATGCCGCAGCCTAGAGGCTACATCAAGACCTGCTGAACTGCTGTTAATGCTTCTTCTTCTCCTCCTCCTCCTCCTCCTCTTCCTTCTCCCCTGTATCCCCCCGCCCTCAAGAGTTCTCTCGGCTGTTCATAGTGACTGCCTGTGCAAACCCCAGCTGCTACACGCCTGGAACATGGGCGTTATCATAAGGAAACCTGGTGGTTGTGCTTGGAACTCTGACCATCAACTGTGAATTGACTGGTGGGCTGTGATACTCTGGGCAGAGGATCAGAGCTTACACTACGCCACTCCCTGTTTCTGTCACATCTGTCATGAGAGATCCGGCTGGCTCAAGCTTCGGGTGAGCCCTCAAGGTATGCGATGGAGACAAAGGAATACGTCAGAGGGGGGAAGGATTAGAGGGGCTTCTGCACAGGGCTCCCTTTGGGAAGCCAAAGGGTTCACCCACCTTGTCCAGTCCTCTGGCACCAGAAGCTGCACATCTCCTGACCTTGGCTTGGGGGTGCAGCGTCTACACAAGGTCCAGTGAGAGATGTTAGCACAGCGCAGGACTATGTGCTATCTTTCTCCCAGACTTATGATTTGACACTCCAGCACACTGCAACGAGAACAGGGAAGCTTCCAGTGCAGGTGTGACCTGGTAACAATAGGCACTCTTTCCTCTGACCACAGAATTGGGGAGAAACCTTAAGGATTCTAACCTGCGACAGTTTCTTCAATCCTACTTTAAACCTTCCCAATTGATTCAAATCTATTTCAGCTGAAATTCCAACATGATCAAGAACATTTCCTTTCTCTACCTCAAAAAAACAAAACAAAAACCTTCTCTTGGTTTGGCAGACTGTTGTTGGCACCTTAAGATTGTGTTCCAGCAGTGGAACAAAATAAAATCGTTCTTCTCTGAATCAATACACCAAAAGCAGTTGTTTTATACACATAAAACCCATGACATTTTAAATGAATGTTAATAGCTTGCTAATGGACCATTCACTTGCACCCTCTTTCTAATGCTGCAGAATTTGATTTACCCCAAGTCAGCATTAAAATTTCACTATGCAGTTTTAATTGTATGTATATTATTCCCTTTTAAGCCACTGAATAACCGATTATGTCAGCAATACATACATTTCATTTCATTTCTGATTGACATGCTTTTTTTAGAAGTTGAGAATTGGTGCTTTTTTGGACAGCCAGTCAAAAGCAGCACGTCCATCGTCCATGTTGCTGCCGGCGACTCTGGTCTAGCAGTCTAGTGGCTGAGTGTCAGACAAGAATCAGAGAGACCCGGATTCAAACCCCCAACTTGGCAACAACATTCAGTGCCTGACTTTGGCATATCCATTCTCCAGCCCAATCAGCACAAATGTTTCCCCCCTATTAATATAGCCGCACAATACTGCCTATGAAGTACGGTTAGGCTATGAGAGGGGGAGGAGGGGGGGTCAAGGGTCACCCAGCGAGTTTCATGGACAAGTGGGGATTTGATCCTAGCCCTTATTCCACACAGGTTCTTCAGAAGAGACATCTATTGCCGCTATAACATTTTGACAAGGCTTTTCATGGTGGCTGAAAGCTGTTTCAATCTGTGGTTCCTAAGGTTGAAACATGCTTCCGTTGGCAAGGATTACTGGCCAGTTAAAGCTTTTTTAAAAACAAGCCCACAGGGCAAAGTTTGAGTGTATGCCTTGCATCCAACTACATTCAACTCAAGAGTAGACCCAACGGAATTAAAATCTGTTAGCCTTGCCTTGCCCATTAGGTCTGCTAAAGCTGGATACAACCCAAAACATCTACACTATCAGAAAAGGATATTTGGGCCACTCTGGGTTTGAGAGCAGCAGTTGCTCCTTTAAAAGTAGGTAAAACTTTGAGTAGGAGCAATGTGGATATTTTGGCAAAAGGAGTATGAGCCAAATAATAGTCTAGGGAGCTTGGGAATCGTTAGCTGCACCTTTCCTTAACTGGGAACATCAATGAGTTATGTCAATGTGGTGCAAAGGGCCCACTGCAAGGAAAGTGGGGGAGAGTTATCACATGAGAAGTGGATGTAACAATCTTTGTGGGAGTGACAGCTCAAGGTGATACAAGCACAAATGGCTGCAGTGGAGCTTCCATAGAGGAGCTGCTTTGGAATGAATCAAGTCCACACAGGACCCCAGCTGGGGAGGGTGAATGAGCGGGAAAGGCCCACACAATCACGACATTCACCCTAGCTGTGCTGTGTAGTGGGACGGAACATTGAAATAGCTAGGATAGCTCAGTTGGTAGAGCACAAGACTCTTAATCTCAGGGTCGTGGGTTCGAGCCCCACGTTGGGCAAAATATTCCTGTGTTGCAAGGGGTTGGAATGGATGATGCTTGTGGTCCCTTCCAACTCTACAATAAAGAAGTGCCCCTCCTCTCTCTCTCCCTCTCCCAGCTTCTTCCACTCTGGTTCATGTGCCCCCAGGAGGCTATTTTCTGGAGTATCAAGAGAGACACCCTGCACTCTGAAATGCCTAGAACATTAAATAAAGATACACCTTGGCGGGGCAAAAACTCTCACCCCTTGGTTAAACTCATTCCACTGCACTTGTGCTCAAAGGCCATTTAAGCTCAGGAAAAGGATGTCCACAGCTAAAGGGATTCGGGATGGAAACCAGGATACTGACTGGTTCAACTGGCCATCAAAACCTCTAATGTGCAAAGAAGACTGAATATCAACACTCCCCCCACTTTAGATGCAAAACAAGCCATAAACAAACAAACAAGCTCCCCCCAAATAAGGTAACAAAAACGTGCCTGAAATGTGAGAGACATGATTTCTGCCTTTCGACACAACCTACGGTAATTTCCCTGCTTTCTTCAGATTCTTAAAAGTGGTTCTGTTCATCACAGTTCAGTTATTACCAGATTAAAAAACAAGAAAAAGAACAGAAGGGTTGTTGTTGTTGTTGTTGTTGTTGTTGCTGCTGCTTTTTTAAAAAAGGGGGCAAAAAACCGAAATGAAAATCCAAAATAAATTCAGACAAAATGTTTCAAAGGTTGATCGTCTGGCACCACGGCTGACGGGGCGAGTGGGCAGGAGGGTTAGAAATTAAGTGCGGCACGACCACTTGTGGAGGTGGGGCAGGAAGTACTCACACCACGTTAGAAAACCAAGGATGGAAGGAAGGAAAAACAAAGGGGAAAGGAGAAGGCTTCAGACAATCTTTTTGATGCTGTGGCGTTTGAAGCTGCCAGTGCTGCGCTGCTTCTGCACCTGGCTGGCAGAGCCGTGGCGTGTCCTCCCGCTGCTAGAGTGTGCCGTGGTCGGGGAGAGCTCCACGTTCTCCTTATCGATTCCTAAGGTGGTGGTGGGAGTAAAAGAAAAATAATTAAAAAGGGAAATGCCGTGAGGGGGGAAGGTAACGTGGAAGCTTCCGCTGCGGTGGACGACTCCATCTGAAATGGCCAACTCGGGGGTCAGGGAGGGTCCGTGGCCCTTCAGTGGGACTCCCAACTCCCAGTGTGGCCAGTGGTCCGGGCTGATGGGAGCCCAGCAACCTCTGGAGGGCCATACAGGTTCCCCACCCTGTTATTATCATGCAAGGAGGAGCTCCGCTTGCAGTTAAGATCAAAGTAGCATCCAAATTGGGTGGTTGGGGGGGAGAGAGAGAGAAGGAGAAGGCATTCTCTTTTGTGCCAAGGTTATGCCATGGGCGCTGGGGAAGGAAGGGGAAAGCTGCTGGTGAAGCGAGAAGCAGAGATGGGGCTTAATGGGATTCCAGGGCAGTTCCAAGAGTTGTTTTCAATGCACGTCTGACCCCCAGGTGGCCACTGCTGGGGAACGCATTGCCATTTAGGGAGCAATCAACTTCACTAAAGCAAAAGTGGCACTTGTGATGGTAGCCTCGATTATAAGACATTCCTGACTGTTTCTTTAGAAAGACCTGAAGTAACCTGCAGGACCATGCTCTAATCACATCTGTGGCTCTTGGCCTTTCTCTTTCTCCCCGGCTGCCCCAGCCTCCTCCCAGCTGCTAAAGCCACTTGGCCTGCTGCATAACTCTCCTTTGCTCTGGGAGAGTCTTCCCCCAACATGACACCTTCCAGATACTGAGGGATGGCAACTCCCATCTCTCCCAGCCAGCGGGGCTAAGGGTCAGCAATGCTTAGGGTCTGGTCAACTCCGCCAGAGAATCTTGGCCTGTCTCCTCTGTGACATCAGCCGTCTCTCAGCTAATCATGGCCAGAGGCTTCGACACCCAAATACCTTCATGTATAAGCAAGGCAGATTTTCATTGTGTTTTTGTTTGAGCTAGACTTGCAACCACATGACCCTTGCCATATTTGCATCAAGAATGATGCAAGCCCCCGCAAGCACACATTCAGATTTGCTAGTAACGGAAGAGGTCGTGGTGGGCAAGTTACTTCCCCTTGTAGGGTGTGACTTAGCCCACACTCTCATGCCGTTTGTATTGTTCTGATAGATCAGGCACCCCCAAACTTTGGCCCTCCAGATGTTTTGGACTACAGTTCCCATCTTCCCCGACCACTGGTCCTGCTAGCTAGGGATCATGGGAGTTTTAGGCCAAAACATCTGGAGGGCCGCAGTTTGGGGATGCCTGTGATAGATTATTCTTCGAAATGGCATCTCTGACAGACATCCTTGGCAAAGAGCATCACATTCACTGGTTGCTCAAGGAACACCACTATCTGCATTTGGAAAAAGCAGGGCAAGGGTACAATTTTAGGGCTCAAAATGAACCACTGGAGAGTCTTTAGCAGGCATCTCCAAACTGCGGCCCTCCAGATGTTTTGGCCTACAACTCCCATGATCCTTAGCTAACAGGACCAGTGGTCGGGGAAGATGGGAATTGTAGTCCAAAATACCTGGAGGGCTGAAGTTTGGGGATGCCTGGTCTTTAGGCTCCCGCCTTTAATGTCTATTATTCCCTAAGCTTAGTTCATTTCACAGTTGCCAGGATGCTACCCACCATTCAGATGGTTCAGCACTTCCAGGGGAAGCAGAGCAATGTATACATTTTTATGCCTTGATCTATTATGGAGGCCTCACAAAGAACCCTCCCAGTAACAGATCACACTAAAACAAAGGCAGGATATGGAGGGAGGGAAGCCAGGCCATGAAGCTAGACACATGCAGTCCAAATGACTGGATTTCTTCATTCTTGCAGCCTTGTTGCTAAAAATGTTCTCTAGAGCCTCTGCTCGAGAACATACCTTCAGCCTCATAACACCCCTCCAGGGTAGGCCATTCCCCCCATTGGTACTTGAGAAGGAGTACCACTCTGAATTCCTGGATCTTGAGGACTAGCACTGACCATGCTAGTGCCAATCTCTACAGCAGCATCTTGGAAGTGTAGAAGGGAATAAAAACACCCACCCACCTTTTTCTCCTCTGCAAATCCTCCTCCACTGAGCGCATGGATGGGGAGACTGTGTTCCATCAGATGTCAATGGACTTTTGGCTCCCATCACCCCAACCATTCATCATGCAAGTTGAGGCTGAAGAGAGCCCACCCAATGAATTCTGGAGGGCCACACAGTTTCCCTGGCATCAACAAGGTTGCTGGATGTGCAACTGCCTGCATTTTCCGCTGGCAAACAGTGAGGGAGGAGGGCAGGATGTGCCACGGGTGCCTGACATCACCTCAATTCAAACTCACCATGCAGAAAGCACTCCAATTCCTGCCTCAGTGGGTGCTCCCTCATGCACAAACAGAATATTTCTCAGGACAGGAAAACAACAAGACTGGCTTGCAGGCACTTCTTTCCACAGAGCCTTCACATGTTCTGCTAACTATTTTCCCCCAGTCCACTTCTCACTGCCATTATTTGGGTATGAGAACAAGTTCCCAGTCACACAGCGTTGCCTCCAGTCACTTTGGAGCCTGTTCAAAGAGCTGCACATAAAGTGTGTATATGTGTTGGGGCAAGAATGGGTCCATGTGGCTTCCTTAGGCTGAAGCTTTCTCCAGCTCAGCGTCGTGGTGCTCTGGGGTTGTCTGTCTGCTTGGCATGGGGTTGTCTGCTTGGCATGATGCCACCCTGGAGGGCTGCTTCTGGCACCTGCAAACCCTCTCGGTCCATTTCGCTCACTGCTTCCTTCATCATGAGGTAGTTGGAGTAGTTACCTCCACCCCACCCTGGCAAAAAAAGTACCTGGAGCTCAAGGTGAAAGTTGAAAGTGCTACACTTTCCCACTTTTTCAGTTCTATTCATTTTTCAAGGCTCAGGTTGACACTTGGAGGGGGGGGAATTATCAAGGCAAAAGAGGAAGAGATTCCCTCCCATGTCCTCTTCCAGCTTGATGTGCTATTCGAGCCAGAGCTCGAAAGGAGAATGATCTGTAAGGGAAATGGATTGGCCAGCATGGAGAAAGTGGGGTGCCACAGGAGTCAGAGGGAATATGTGCACACATGCAAATGCTCATGAAGCATCCTCCTGAAATGGCACGTTTTGCTTACAACCACCATCAAATCACAGAACACATCTATCTCCATTGACTGAGGCATAAAGATCACAGATCCAGCAACGCTATGCCACAAAAGGCTGGATCTGAGGCACTGATCCTTATAGATCACCTGAGTTCATAGATGTGGTTTGTGATTTGCGGGTGTTTTTGTCACCATCCTGCAAAAAAATCACAGAGGTCTCTGAGCATCTTTGCTTTAGATTAATGCTCCTGCGCTACTGGCAAGCACTAGATCTGTGGTTTTTGCTCTTCGGTCTGCTACTGTATGCTTTATAATTCAATTACATGGAGCCACAGGGTAAATTCATGCAAATTCAAGAGGATCTCTTTTATTTCTACTTGAGCCAACCTTCACCCAGACTCCTTGGAAAAACAATGTTTTGGGGTGTCTCTCTGTGCGTGTCCTTTTCTCTGTTTGTCTGTCAGGTGCCTGTGTGTTCATGAATGATACCGGGGGGGGGGGGAGCAGCCAGACAGGCCAGGGGCCATGGCACTCTCAGAATTGCAAGTGGGTCAATAGGTTCAGAATGGTTGGCAAATCTTGGAAATCTGCTGCCAAAAGGTTGATGCCATTTGCACAGTTGAGGAGCACAAAGCCTTTTCCTTTGGGTTTGAATTAGTAGGAGTCAGAAGGGGCCCAACCTTTTCCCTCTTGTGAAGGTTCTCTTAACAATGGTTGTTGGAAGGTGGGGGCATGGTTTGACTAATATCGTGTGTGTGTGTGTGTGTGTGTGTGTGTGTGTGTGGTGTCGGAGCTCATGGATTTTACATAGGGCAGTGTTTCTCAACCAGTGTGCCTCCAGATGTTTTGGGACTACAACTCCCATCATCCCTAGCTAGCAAGACCAGTGGTCAGGAATGATGGGAGTTGTAGTCCCAAAACATCTGGAGGCACACTGGTTGAGAAACACTGACATAGGGAACCCCCAACTCCTCCCCCCAAATAAACGAGGCATGCCCCACTTTCTGCTTGCCACCCTAGACTGAAAGTTATCCCAAACATTCTCAAAACCCTTCTCACACTGAGAGGCAAGGAGGTACGGACACTTGCATGAGGCAGAACAGAAAATTGAACAAGGCAGAAGCATGGTCGGTCGGTAAAGTAGGGGCACACAGCAGACAGTAACACCCGGAGCAGGGATGGGGTTCACACATTTTTATAAGCAGTTACAAAAGTCCTACAGGGAGCTGAGACGGCCCTGCAATGTTGTAGTCCCCACCGGTAGCAACATCTACAGGTGTACACCCTCCCCGCCCACCTAAGTCCAGCAGCAGGCAAGAATCAGTCAGAGGCTGCAAAGTCTACACCTAAGGAGCTGGAGACTGCTGCTAAAGATGGGGAGACTCCCCCCTGAGCCTAAGATTCTCAGGCAGGAGCTGCCGGAAGAAGCTCCCATACCCTGAGGACTGGTACGGCTAGAGTCAGGTCCTTTACTTCTCCTGAGGAACCTAATGCCTCCCACAGCATCTCGCTGGCCAAGTGGCACAAGGAGCACACCAGGGGGGAGGCTGTGGAACAGAGGGAGAGAGTTGGTCTGCAGGCCAGGGGGTTGGCCCTTTAAGAATCTAAAGTGATTCACAAGGGGGTGGAGCCTGGGAGAGGTGGGCGGGTTGCGGAGGCTTAAAAAGGCTCACTCTGCTCCCACCCTTTGCCCATCAAGTTACTCCTGACCCGCTTTGCCTCCCACCCCGACACCCAGCTTCAGCACCAGACCAGAAAAACACCACAAACCGGCAGCATGGATTTGTTATTCATAAATTCTGGACATGCCACTACATGCAGTCGAGACTCAGGTCAAATGAAAAAGGAATGTTTCTGAAGGCACCCCGAGGGAGCCATGGGATAAAAAGATCTGTGTGGCTCCCATGTGCAATGCCTTCCTGAGACTCGTGCCAACTAAATGCGGGTTAGCCACATTAGGCAAAATGTGACTGCTTGGCACCCAACTTTCCCTTGTATCAAGGAAGAATTCATCTTCTCCACCTAGGAAAGCTGTGTTTTGTGTTAACAGAATTATGCACAATGCTGACAACCAGGCAGATGTGCTTACTGTGCCAACAAGTTGCTGAGTTTGCATCTTTTATTCCAAACCCATTATTTGAGCGGTTTAAAAACAAACACACAAACAGAATTATGAATGAAGAAGTGGGATGGCAGAAAAACAGGCACAATTCAAAAGGGCAATAGAAATATCACAGGGAGAGGGGCAGGAATCCAGGAGGAAGAAGATGAAGAGAAACTGAGATCAAGTGACTGGATCACCTTCCCTTTAGGGAAAGGCTGGAGCCCTGAGGGATCCTTAATATAGAAGGGGTGGGGGCACACAACTAAAGGGAAGGGGCCTGGCAACCATGTAGAAAACTTATGCACAGAGTGGGAAAAGTGGAACTGGTGCCTGTTTGCTGCTCCTACTGCTCTTCCCAACCCATCCTTTTTTCCTTCTTTCTTGTGTGCCATGTCTCTCAGACTAAGCCTGCAGGCAGGGATTGTCTTGTTTGCTACTAAGCCTGTGCAAGTCATTCTGGCAGGTTTTTTCAGCTGAAGGGTTTGATTTTTTTTTAATTTTTAAAAAAGTTTCAAAGAAACAAATGTGCAATTTGATTGGCGGTAGATGTGGGACAGGCAGAAGAACGTGCGACTTCACATGGTGTGTCATTCAACTCGCTATCCAAAGATGTGAAGAAAAGCCGCTGGCTTGGATGGCTTTTGAAAGGAGAAGGATTTGTGGGAGATGATCAGACTCGCCAAAGGGTATCATTTACCATTACTACTGGCAACTCCCATGTTCAGAGGCAGTCTGGAATGGGGAGGGGAGGAGGGAACTAGGGGTCCCTAGTTAACAGGACTAGTGGTCAGGGATGATGGGAATTGTAGTCCAAAACATCTGGAAGGCTGAAGTTTGGGGATGCCTGCCCTAAACTGACCTTGTAACTCATTCATGACAAAAATGTGCCGTGTGATACATGTACAACCAATTTAGACTTCAAAGTATACAACAGCAGACATGTCTAATTAGACTTGATTTTGTTAAGTTCACAGTTTCTGTGGGTTGTTTGATTTTTCTGTTTCTCAGCAACACAGAAAAACCACACGGTGTGAAAACACCTACCCAAGGGGGAGTGTCAAAAGGAACTAGTTTCCTATTACTCTTCAGTGTTCCTTCTTCCAGGCAGAGAAGCATGAGAGACAGATGTGCTGAGATATATAACCACTAGGAGTGCCGCTTCACGTTTTATTGTCGACTTTGGTGTGTGTGGTGTGTTTTTTTAGAAAGCTATCTTGCCACTTTTGAAAGAAACAAATTGCGTCTCTCAGTAACACTGTCAGTAAAATGCAGCTTCGTAGATTAAACGTGTGAGGAATACTTAATGGGTTTGGACTAAAGGGGAAACTCTAAGTACTTTTATATATGGCTGGGGCCATTGCAGAGGAGATTCTCACCTGACAGCTCTACCTATTTGGTTGCTAAAAGGACAATTCTTTGAGAGCAAAGTTACAAAATGTGGCAATGGTGGCTGGCAGACATAAAAAGGGAGAAGTCAAATTTGCGGAGGTTTATCACTGGCTATTATTATATTTGGCAGGTAAATAGAACATGGGGGGGGGGGCAATAAATAATGGGAGAGGCTTTTTCTTCTTCATACCCTCCCAATGGGTTTGCTGTGCCAATACAGGGGAAAAGGTACTGGATCCAGCAAGGCCCTTTTCTTATGCCCTTTCAAACTGTGGTTGGGCACATAACTGTCGTCCACAGCACCATTAGTATGCAAAGTGTGTCGTGAGATTATTAATATTTCCATTTTCCAACCCAGCCAAGAATCCTAGGGTTGATGCAGGGTTTCAACATAGGTCCAAATTCACTGCTCTGTGCCCTGGAACACCCAGCCTCCCAAAATGCCCAGCAGCAGAAGCACTAAACAACACTCCTCTTCCTGTCATGAGCCCCAGCTCTGGCACAGATCAAAGCAGTAGCTCGTGCAAGTAGAATGAAAATTAGAGAGAGTACCTGGATGAGGAAGTTGCATGAAAACTGCAGATTTAGAGCAAGGCAGAGAAGCTTCACAGACACAGAATGAAAGAGAAAAGATGAGCGATCAACATTCATGATTGGAAGACAGAGAGAAAACATTTACAGGACAGTGATTATGGACAGGGAAGGGAAACTGCATCTCTCCAGATTAATTAATGAATTGATTTTCACTCCATCCTTAAATATCTTTTAAAATAATTCATTGCGTAAGTTTTTATTTCACCATCAAATAAATTTATTTATATGTTTGTTTTAGCCCACCCTTCCTCCCAAAAGAGCCCAGGGTGGCAAACAAGGAGAGGAAAAACACCCCCAAAAACAAAGGGTTTTTTTTAAAAAAAAACATTTGAAATACATTGTTGAACTAAGTCTCTCACCACCCCTGACAGTAGAGCTGCAATTCTCAGTCATTTAACAATCTTTCTCTCTTCCTAGGGAACACTGGAAATTGTAGCTATGTGAGGAAACAGGGTTTTCCTCACAACTCTCAGCACCCTTAACAAACTACAGTTCCCAGGGTGCTTTGGGGGAAATCCATGACTGTTTAAAGTGGTAGGAGACTGCTTTATATGTGCAGCACAGATACAGCCAATGCCACAACCTGCTGGGCAAAATCAGAACTGGAGGGTGGCTGCCCTACAGGTCAGGAACACAGCTGAAAAAGCATTCATGGATGGGAAGCCTTAATTAGCACATGGGTCTTAGGAACTGAACACAGGAGTCCCACCCTCCCCATGCTGAAAAAGTTTTTTGTTTCCCCCTCCCTCTGGATGGCAAGAGCTTCTTTTCAACAGTTCTATGACCTAGAGGCAGAGAGGTCTGTTTCTTAACAATTCCACGCTAGCTTGCGGTACATGTTCCTCCTCCGAGTTTCAGGTGAAAGCAACAGCAAGAACAGGATTATGTGGTTACTCTTTGCTCATTGCTAAGGACGTGACTCTTAGCACAGGACAACAAAACACTTTCCAATTCAAGAAAGAAAACTCTGTTTGGGTATAAGAAGCTAAGGCATAGCTACAAAAGCCAGGAAAGGATTAGGGTTGAAAGACGCTCCCTTTTTGTAGCACTGGCCGACGTCAGAAAGCATTTCTGAAGCCCTCCATATGAATACTTGGGGGGGGGGGATAGACATGGGGGCTCTAACCTAGAGACGTGTAGGATATCATGTTAGCCACAGCCCCTAGCACCTCACTTTCAGTTAAAATAGCTAGTCAGGAGTACAAAAAGTGAATTCCCATTTCTCTCCACCCCCACCCCCTGTCCTGGCCACATACAGAGTTTTCAAACATTTGCTTTTCAGACACTTGTAATACTGTAAAAATACTAGATTTGTCCACAGCAGGTGTGGGGGAACCTTTGGCTGTTGCTGAACTACAGCTCCCATCACCCCTGGCCATTAGCTTTACATATTGGAGTCATAGATCAGCAACACTGAGCTAGATGGCTTTGCAAAGGGCTGCTTCCCCTGTTCTTTAGCCTACGGAGGCAAAAAGTCTTCCTGACCAAGCTCTTAGGGTCTGGAGCCTTCTCAACTACAGAAGGATGGACAGCTTTGCAGGATACGATAGATGGAAATACTTCTTAAAATGAGCCAGGGACTTTCGCAAATCAGTTTCTGCATCTTTTTAAAACGTGTATTAGCAAACCAATATATGGGACGTGGGTGGTGCTGTGGGTTAAACCACAGAGCCTAGGGCTTGCTGATCAGAAGGTCGGCGGTTCGAATCCCCATGATGGGGTGGGCTCCCGTTGCTCAGTCCCAGCTCCTGCCAACCTAGCAGTTCGAAAGCAGTCAAAGTGCAAGTAGATAAATAGTTACCGCTCCGGCGGGAAGGTAAACAGCGTTTCCGTGCACTGCTCTGGTTCGCCAGAAGCGGCTTTGTCATGCTGGCCACATAACCTGGAAGCTGTACGCCAGCTCCCTTGGCCAATAACGCGTGATGAGCGCCGCAACCCCAGAGTCGGTCACGGCTGGACCTAATGGTCAGGGGTCCCTTTACCTTTACCCCACCCCTCTAGACCTAGTTTTATAGCTTTATAGCAGTGGCAAGGACTTTCAAAGGCTGGGGCACTGCCACAAGGTATAGTGAGGATGGTCAAAAGCTTACATGGCTTTAAAGGGGAATTAGGCAAATTAATGCAGACCCATGGGGTCACGAAGAGTCGGACACGACTAAACGACTAAACAACAACAACAACAATGCAGAACAGCAGCTACGCTGGCCTTGATGACTATAAGGAACAATGTCTCTCTGAGCATCAGTTGCTAGGGAGCAAAGAACAGGGTTGGGGAGGGCTCTTCCCATGATGTCCTGCTTGTTGGTTTCCCAGAGGCATCTGGCTGGTCGCTATGGGAAGCAAGATGCTGTACTAGATGAAACCTTTAGCCTGATCCAATCGAGATATGTGTGTTTAGGATTTGTTTTTGTTTTTACTTAACAATATCCTTTTACTTATACACCCAAGATGCTTTTAAGCGCAGACCTAACAAGTCAATGTAGCAAACTCACAGTTGCAGAGAGGTTCGCTCACCAAAGAGCTATGGATGAAAGCAAGAGTGTAGATTCTGGCAAATGCTTGTTTGCCTCTGGGTAACGTGGGGAAGGGCTCTAGCTCAGCAGCAGAGCACCCGCTTTGCATGCAACAGGTCCCTGGTTCAATTCTCAGTGGCATCTGGAGGTGGGGCTGGATATGTATCTGCTGTCAAAACCTTGACAAGCCACTGCCAGTCAGTGTGGAGACAATGCTAAGTTAGATGGACCAACAGTTTGACACAGTTTAGGGAAGCTTCCTATGTACCCTAGCAACTGAACCCAAAGGATGTTTATTTTTAAGCTTCTCGGGACATTTCATTCTGCCCCCAAGAACAAATTCCGCACTTGTACATTAGTATCAACACTGCCATTTGGGGACAAACCAAGTCTAAGTATGCTTTATCGCAAAGCAGTTAGGAAGCCACCGGGCTGAGATAAGATCTGATCCCATATTGTTGTCTATGAAGCTAGACTACTTCATTGCATGTATTATCTCATATTGATTTGTGCCAACTTCAGGAACAGGCGAGTGGAAATTCACCCCACCTCTGCCCCCCACAAATTCGGTGGAAGAAACGTCTCTGAGAATAAGTCTCAGAACAGAGCCTTGAGGCTCAACAAGGGGTGATGATAAGCTGCGCCAGTGAAAAGAGCCCAACCCCCCAAAAAGAGAGCAGTGCCCTCAAAGGTGTTTTAACAAATCCTTCCCCCTGGACGTAAGCAATGGGAAAGCATGGCGAACTGACCTGGGGAATGCTGGGAAGTTGCAAGTGAGGTCATGGAATTGGAGAGGTTTAGGTTTGCCGTAATACTAAGCTGACTCTGCACGGCAGGAGGGTAAGGAGAGGTTGGTGTCAGCAGGGATTCCTCGCTGGTTTCCTCATCAATCCCAGGTAAGTAGGTGTCGATCAAGGCATCAAGGAACTTGACTATGAGCTCAGCATAGTCTGGGATTTGTGTTTGCTGGAAAAACGAGAAACAGATCAGCTCCATCTCTACCTGTTAGTTCTCACTAAGAGGGGGAAAGCCTTTGGCTTACAATCTAGGGCCACAGGTGTGTGCGTCTGAAGAAGCTTCCTACTGCCCCACTGTTCCTGGGATGTGCGGTTCCCAATAATAATAATAATTTTATTATTTATACCCTGCCCATCTGGCTGAGTCTCCCCAGCCACTCTGGGAGGCCCCCAATCGAATATTAAAACAATACAGCATTAAATATTAAAAGCTTCCCTAAACAGAGCTGCCCTTCAGATGTCTTTTGAAATCAAGATAGCTGCTTAGTTCCTTGACATCTGATGGAAGGGCGTTCCACAGGGCGGGTGCTGCTACCGAGAAGGCCCTCTGTCTGGTTCCCTGTAACCTCACTTCTCGCAATGAGGGAACCGCCAGAAGGCCCTCGGTGCTGGATCTCAGTGTTCGGGCTGAACAGTGGGGGTGGAGACGCTCCTTCAGGTATACAGGACCGAGGCCGTTTAGGGCTTTAAAGGTCAACACCAACACTTTGAATTGTGCTCGGAAACATACTGGGAGCCAATGTAGATCTCTCAGGACTGGTGTTATGCGGTCCTGGCGGCCACTCCCAGTCACCAGTCTAGCTGCCGCATTCTGGATTAGTTGCAGTTTCCGGGTCACCTTCAAAGGTAGCCCCACATAGAACAGGTCCTACACATTCAAGACTTGTGGAGTGCTGTTTCTCCTCCTTGTGCCCCCAGCTGGATGGGGCAGGGAGGCCAATGGGGAAGCTGCACAAAACAAACCCAAAAAGTTTGTAATTGTTTTGAAGTTATGAGCCTGAGGGATCTCACCCAAAAGTCCAGTGGCACTGCCAGCAGAAAGGGCCAGTCCAGGAGGGCACGACGGCTCCTCTCCTGGAAAGAATCCTCTTGAATGGCCCTGTCTACTCTCAAAGGGTTGGGACGTCATCCAGGAGACAATACTTTATTATTTTATTTAAGCTGCTGACTGATAAATCATGAAAAACTATTTAGCCGATGTAGCCTATCGGGCGTGGGGGTGGATAATTAAATCAATTAACCAACAATTGTCCACCCAAGCATTACTACAAATGCCATGTAAGGTTTCAGCTGAAAGCTGCTCACCTTAGAAAATGGTCCCGCAAACCTCCACAAGCCATTAAATCCAAAACCTGCAATAAGCAAAAGCAAAACATGAATGAGCACCTTAGTAAGAAAGATGGGGTAAGATCCAAAGAAGTACATTCGCAAGAACTTCCTCATACTTTGCTCATCAAAAGCAAATGTTTGCAAATGCATAAACATCACTTGACAACATCAGCATCCTGTGATAACTGTTCAATGGGCCATTCGAAGAAACCATGAACAATTTTTCATATAAAAAACACAACACTTTTTAAATTCTTTAAAAAACTGTAATAGTAGATAGAAGGACAAATACAAAGCAGAGGTAATGACAAAATATTCAATTTTTGTTCTTTTTAACTGTAGAAACAAAAATGCAGACAAACAGAAAAACAAAACATTTTTACACATTTCCCAATAATAGTTGTGGTTTAACATTATCCTGTACAGTGGTAGTTTGGTTTGGAACCGCTTTGGATTACAACAGTTTTGGATTACAGCCACATCAAACCCGGAAGTGCTTATCCCTTTTTTTGGATTACGAACCAAATTTTTTTGCAGGCCCCATTGGCGAAAGTGCGCCTTGGGTTACAACCTGTTTTGGTTTACAACCAGACCTCCAGAACGGATTATGGTTGTAAACCAAGGTACCACTGTACTGTATTTCGTTGAACTGATACATCTTTCAATGTTCTCCCAAACTTTTGTATCTAATGTGGGTGGCATTTTGTTTCCTCCAGTAGTAACTGTCAAGCAGTGGCTAGGAGATATGTTACCATTTCTCTGTCATGTGACAGAACACATTGCTTTTAGGCTACAAAAGAGACTATTACTAGATTTAGATTTATTGGTAGAGTTTCTTGTTATATTTTATGTTTCCTTTTGCACACACTTTCATTTCCCCTCAAATGCACTTGCTTTGCAAGTGTATCCATTCACACATTTCGCTGCCAAGTAATTCAGTGTGGAAAAACCAAGAGATGTCATACACATGAGCCCAAATCAGTGTAGTACAACATTTAACATTTCAATTGCCCCACTGTTGATCCATTTATTGCCACTAACAGGTCCGTTAATTCCGAAGGATCTACTCTGAGTATGGAATGCATTGGATACAGCCCATTGTTTTGATAATATTCTCCTATCACTCGCATATTAGCATCTGATGTAGTACACAATAAAATAATCCGTTGCTCGGGGCTGCTTCCATTAAAATAATAAAATGCAACAGTGCGGCATAAAAGCCATTTAAACACATTTCCCTGTCTCTCAAGGGAAAACGGGAGGAGAAGAAGAAGATGTATCAAAGGGAAGTTTCAGCAATCGTCCTAAAGAATCTAAGGTGGTCTTTCACAGCTTCTTAAGAAATGAATGCCAAGAATGAGGAGTGATGGCTCCCAGCTTGGGAGTTTTTGGCATTCGTCTGGAGAGAGAGAGAGAGAGATACAATGGAGTGTGCCTCCTGGGGTGAAGTCAAACCACTGCATTAGCAGCACCAGAGTGACCTCCCCAGGGTGCAAGCCTGGACAGAGTGTATGGAGGTCCTGAGCTGCTTAGATGACAAGACCCCTCTCTTGGCCTCGTTGATGTGGCCCAAAGGAAAGCAGAGCAATACGTTTGACACCAGCTGGACTGCAGGAGCTGCCAGAAGGAGGCGTGCAAGGCGCCATCAAACCGTTTTAGAGTCTCCACTCCAGATCTGTGTATGGTTTACTTCTTGGACTTTTCTTCTCCCGAAGACATCCTGCAAGGCAGCGGGTGTTTAAGACCAGAGTTTCCCTTCTCCTAGATGGGTTACCTTACCAGGTTGACAAGCCCCATCTGCCCCTCACTTCCCTCTACAGCACATGCAGAAACCGTCTTTTTGACCATTGGACCCACTGTTATTTGTTCAATCTGCTATCAATGGCTCCTAGTCACAATGGTTCTGCCTCTACTGCTGGAGGCAATACGTCTCTAAATACTAGTTGCTGGGACTCACAAGTGGAAAGAGCACTGTTGCGCTCAAGTCCTGCTTCCTGGTTTCCCACAGGCATCTGGCTGGCCAGTGTGAAAACAAGATGTTGGACTGGATGGGCTACAGGCTTAATCCAGCAGGCTTGTCTTATGTTCTTAGGGATGGAGAACCTCCAGGTATTCTTGAATTACACCTATAATCATAGCCGACCACGGCCCATGCTGGCCGAGTCAGATGGGACTTTTAATCCAAGAAGATCTAGAGGGCCACAGGTCCCTCATCTCTGACTGAGAGCTACCAAGTGACGCCAAAGGGTCTGCTAAAGCAAAAGCAAATGCAGCCAAGAGTGGTTAGGGAAGGAGCTTTTAGCACTGCTACTCCCAGGAAGGACCTTCTCCTGAATGAAACACCAAGGCCTCAAGATGATCCACTGGTGAAACCCTGCTCTTGGTGCCTTCCTTCAGGAAAGAAAGGATGGCATCTACCAGGAACAGGGCCTTTTCTGGGGTAAAGGATGGAATATACAATGCAGCTTGTGCGGTCAAGCTTCTCTTCTGGGTTCCCTGGCAACTAGTAACGATACAGACCAGATTCCAGGCTTTTGTCTTCGGAGGGAGGGAACAGAACAGTTTTCTGTTGAAAGGCAATCCAATTTGTCTTTTAGAGAAAAGCAAAGTATATAGAATAAAAAACAACCATGCTTGTGGGGTTTAGCCTTTATTCTATAGCTGAGCACCTGAGACCTTTTTTTTCAAAGGAGCTGCAAGATACCTACTTTGTAGATAAGAAGTTTGGTACTGTGGCGGAGATTCTTCATGGTAAACCACACTCTGCACAATGCCATGAATCGGATTCAATAAATTGGGATCCTGACACTGCGACAACAGGGTATTTATCTTGAAGTCCAATAAATTGTGCCTAGGCAACCAAACACACCATGTCAGTTTATCAGTTGTTAGTTTTCATCACAGCGAGCAAGGTGGACAGTACAGCTTATTTTAGCCAACAAATCTATCCTAACAACATGTGGTTTGTAATGTATGTGCATTACAGACAGATAGGCATCAACAGTTGTTCTTTTTTTGCAAGGGAACTGTGTTTCTTTAAGGCTGGCTAGGGATCTCTAACAGAGCATTATCAGCACCTTTCCAAACTACAATTTTTGAGATTCTTTGGGTGCACATGCATGGCAGCTAAACTCAAGATAAACATGCACTTCCTAACAGCTGACGACAGCTGGCTCCAGTTAATTTTGATTGTAATAGCTGTCCAACTATGACACAGCAAGCTGCACATCTGTATGGTTTTAGGCTTGGGGAATTCATTCCCAGAGATGCATTGGCAAGTGGAGCCAATCCTCTGAACAAATATCAACCTTGAATGGAAACTCTGTAAGGAGTTATCTACCATTCATCCTCACTGTATGGTGCCTTTTTCGTCACTCCACTCAGCTGGGAGAAAGAGATATCAGCAAAGAGTGGGGTCAGGTGCCTATCGGAACAGGTAGAGAGAAAGTCTGGAGGCCAACAGTAGGTAAAGCCAGAGCCAGTGACAAGCACATCCAACCCCCATTAGATAAAGGTAAAGGGACCCCTGACCATTAGGTCCAGTCGTGACCGACTCTGGGGTTGCGCGCTCATCTCGCATTATTGGCTGAGGGAGCCGGCATACAGCTTCCAGGCCATGTGGCCAGCATGACAAAGCCGCTTCTGGCAAACCAGAGCAACACATGGAAACGCTGTTTACCTTCCCGCTGTAGCGGTTCCTATTTATCTACTTGCACTTTGAGGTGCTTTCGAACTGCTAGGTTGGCAGGAGCTGGGACCAAGCAACGGGAGCTCACCCCGTCACAGGGATTCGAACCGCCGACCTTCTGATCAGCAAGCCCTAGGCTCAGTGGTTTAACCACAGCGCCACCTGGGTCCCCATTAGATAAGTGTGTTTAAATTTCCTTTCATTTAGCAGAGTTTGTATATCACTTCATAATTAAAAACCTTCAAGCAGGAAGCAGATGCGTTGTGAGAAGATGCGAACACTTACACAACAGGAAAGACCTTTGGGAACACCACACTGGCTTCTGCTAAATACTCATACAGGATTCTCTGGTCAAACTCATCTGCCGTATATTTTACTAGTGTTGCCTGCCAAAAAAAAAGAGAGGGGGGGGAGGGGACAGAAAGAAAGAAAAGGGTCAACATAAGTCCTGGTGAGCCTTGACTATTGTGCTTCTGAAACATGCTGGAGGAAACACAATGCAAGCAACTGATTAGATTATGAATCTATTCACTACGGCAGAAAACTAGAAAAACCAGACTTTAATCAATCACTTCCACAGGGGCAACCATTTATATCTGTTGTGATCTGTGCAGGGTGGGAATGGGAAGATATCTTATGAACACTGATCAAATGTGCACATAATTTCACCCAATACAACAAAAACTTTACACAAACAGATTTGGGTCAAATCCCAATGCACCTTGGAGTAGTTCCCCAAACAAATCTATGAGTCTTTTATCCCTCCAAGGCACTTAAATCTGCTTCCCTGGGACAGTTTTGCTTCAAAAGCCCCACAGGACTGCTTTGGTACATTGGTTTGGCCAAATAAGCACCTCAAGGCAAGAAAATGGATTTCTTGGGATGTTTTATGTCCTGGGTGCTTTTCTCTTTACAGAAAGAAAACTGAAAACAGTTAAGAGGCTAATATTTAGGGGTGTCATTTACTAAGGCGTGGATGGCAGGTTCTAGGTGTACTTTCTGTGTAAATTCTTCAATAAAAAGTGCATCTGGGGTAGGATGCTGCCCAATAAAACTGGATGAAGGATTTTTACTTTTCTGGTGGGAGATAGGGGAAGAATGAAGCTTGATAAAAAAATACAGGATGGGTGTCTTGAGCTGGACAAAACTGCCTCCTGAATCATTTTGACGTTATTATTAGCAGAAGAACATCAAGTGGGCTGGATGCCTGACAATGTGTTTAGCATCACACTTTCAAACCCCAGGTCATCTGGAGCGACTCTGCCTTGGATTGTAGGATTTTGGTGAGAACTAGGATGGCGTTTCTTGCCTCAGAATTCACCAAAGCACCAACTTCCTCCATACAATTCCCAGCACTACTTGGAGGCGCCAGGGGTCAAACTTGGGACCTTTCACACGTAAAGCAAGTAATACTTGCGAACTGCCCATGGTGGAAATCTAACCATACCCCTGAAGACGCCAAGAACGAGATAAAAAGTGCATGTACCAGGATGGTCAGCAACAGGGCTTGGATTTTGGGATCTGTGAGGACTTCTTCATCCAGGAGGACATTGGACTCTGACACTGATACTTTCCGGAGATGAGGGTGCTGCTGCGGCGATATCCTTTGAGTTTCTGTAGGAAGAGAGCAACGTATTTAATAAGGAAAGCAAGAACGGACAGATCTATTTATTTATTGTGCCACCATAACAGATGGAAATCACTAGTATGAGAGCAAGTGTGTCTCGCTTGAGAGAAAGCCGATATTGTACCTGGGAGACCAGGCTTCAGTTCCTGACTCAACCATGATTGCCATGTCAATCAATGCCCTAAGATCAGCTGGGTTCCCCACTCCCCTGCTATATTTGCAATCCTTCATATTGCCAGGACATGTTAACTAGTAGCTGGGTCCAATAGCTTTGTTCCTTACCCATTTCATAATTTTCTGCTACTCTTCTCATTTTGGGAGGTGTGGTGATCCCAGATTCCATTTCTTGTCTTTTAGGCGCTTTTGTGTCAGGCATCAAATGGTCAAAGCTCTTTCTTGTACCTATATTAAAAAAATCAAAATCAAAGAGCAGGGCGTGGGAAACAGATCAGGAAATGAAAACGGTAAATCGGCATGCACTCACATCCACTCTGTATCCTGCCTGAACAATAACGGTTTGGTATTTGTAGCTGAAAAAATTAGTCGTACACCCAAGGTATGCTGGCAAGTAGGTAACTAGAGATGGCTTACTTTAATAGGGCTGTTAAAGGGTGCACATTTTCTTGAGTGGCAAGTCTAGTCAGAGCAGGAAGCTGAATGTGAAGCTTGCCACAAAAGTGTCGGACGACAACCAAAAATGTTTATCCCCCACCCTCCCCCAGTTAAGAGAGAAAAATAAAAAGGCGATCAGCCCAGGGTCTCTTAGGCGCAGGTCTGCAGGTCTGCCTTCCTCACACATGCCTCTAACCTAGTGACAAAGAGAGAAGTGAAACTCCCCACTAACCTAGTAGCTTTTTAGTGTTGGCTTGAGAAGGCTGCCCCATATCCAAACTCATGGACTTCCTTGTGCGTGGGCTGATCTGCCCCACCGTTGGGTAACTGGCAGCGAGATGTCTGTCTGAGCCCTTGGGAGAAGACCATGGCTGGTTTTCCCTTAGTGTCCTGAAAGAGAGGACAAACCAAAAGTTCAGAAAACAATGCACCACTTATTGTTAAAAGAACAGAGTAAGACAGACAGCAACCCCCCCTCCTTCAAAAGCAGCCAGCCCTCGACTCTCTCGCAACACTCTCTGCCATGCGCGCAGTGCACAGCTCCCCCCACCCCGAAATTCAAGTTTTGGCCCCAAACTGGTAAGAGCTGCGACTCAGTGACCGTTCTAGCTGCCTGCCTCCAAATGAGACGTGAGGCAATGAGGCGTCATCAATTAATCTGGCTGGGAGCAACTCCCACATGGTCTTCCCTTCCCTTCCTCCTGCCGTTGCTCAATCATGTGCCTTCAACTTAAAGCATTACACATGCTTACCTTCCTGTCCACTTTGGCTTTTGCAGATTTTGAACCTATGGCTTGAAATCAGGGACGGGCAACCTGCGGCCCTTCAGACAGCGGCATAGCTAGCCGCCTGGCTGCGTGGGGTGGCAAACCTAAAGGCACCCCGCCCGTCGCGATGCATGCATCATGACGCACGACGCACGTGTTGTGACGCATGTGCGCACAGGAGGCATACGACGTGGCACCGCAGCAAACCCGCGAGCAAGCCATGGAGTGAGGCAGTCTCGCTTGCATCGGGGCTTCTCCTCGATGGTGGCGACGGCAGTTGGAGGTGGTCAGCCCTGTCCAGTCTGCTGCCCCCTGCCCAGCCTGCCGCCCGAGGCGGTGTGCCCCCCCTTACTATGCCACTGCCTCCAGATGCTGCTGAACCACAACTCCCATCATGCCTGACCACTGGCTGAGTCAAGGGGAGCTGGAGGGCAGCAGGTACCTGCCAGTTTTAAATTGTGCGGTGAACACAGGAAGTTCAATATTGTCTACACTGGCTGCAGTTTCTCTGCAGGGCTTCAAGCAGGTTTCCTTCGCCAGCCCTACCTGAAGATGCCAGCAACAGAACCCAGGATCTTTGAAAGTAAAGCATGTGAGCTACGGTCCTCCCCAGACAATTGCCTTGATCCCGAGTTAAAATGCACCATCCTATGAAAAGTTTAGGAGGACCCCTGACCTGAAGCTGCCATCGCTGTGATGTATGTGATATGTCTCCATTGGAACATTTTCCATCGAAACGTCTGTCAGGAGGAGAGACTTCCTATGCTTTAGGCTGCATCGACTTCGAACCTCCTCAGACACAGTGAGTAAAGCTTAAATGATAAAAGGAAGGAAACAGGTGTCCAAAGTATATACTTCGCCGCAGAATCTTCCAAAGCCTAACAGCACCATTGTGATATGTAAAGCAAGGCTGCTCTCTTATTACTCAGTGCAGGTCCAGAAGCTGCTACTGCGTAAAGAATTCAGCATTCCAAGCCTCCTTTAATTGTAGGGGGTGGGATGGGGATCCAGCCCTTATGACTCCAAAGGGAGGCTGCAAAAACACATTGGCAAGAACTTGGAAGAAGGGGTTCAGGTTGAGCAGAGTCCCAGTGGTGTCAAAATGGGACTTCGGTGCCTTGCACAACACTTGTCTATTCTCCATGACAGGCAGAAACAGAATCAGTTGCAGAAAAGAAGCAAAATGCACTCCAATGCAGTTGCTTGGCATCATTTTTACAGGTTGCCAAATTCCAGAGAGGGCCCCAGGGCACAGTCTGGAGGCACCTGATGCAGCCTCCTTGCTGAAGCTAAGCAGGGCTGGGTTTGGTCAGTGCCTGGATGGTCTGCTTGGGAAGCTCCACGTATGCTGTGCTGAGCTCCACAGAACATAAATTCAATAAAGCATTTTTAAAAAAATTTTAACTGAGGTCTAGGGACGAAGAGTGGGATATAAATTGCCAAAACAAACACACTGAAGAAGCTTCAGTGATTGGCTTAATAGAAACAAACAAACAAACAAATTTGCAATATAAAATGAGGAGTTGCTCTACAGATCTGTACTGATGAAAACACTCCAGAAACCATCCTATTGAGCTGAGAGAGGCTTAGCCTTTAAAAAGCCAGCTCTTCATGGGTGGGAAAGGGAAAATGACACATACAACATAGTTCTTCCTTTATTGTATGTTCTTCCAAGGAGCTCAAAGCAGTACACACATTTCTCTCCCCATCCAACTTTTATCCTCACAACAACCCTCCGAGGTAGGTTAGACTGAGACGGACTAAGGGATCCTCAGTCACCCAGCGAACTTCATGGCTGGGGGAAGATTCTGCCGTAATCTAGCGTTATAATCACTGCACCACACCAGCTCTCTCCTTTGTTGCTTACATTTTGTTAATAACACAGAGAAGAATGGTCAGATTGGGTGCTAGAATGGGATTGGATACAAGCCTAATAGAGTTGGGTTTTTTTACCTGCAAGGTAAGCCACACTCTGGGTATTCACCTCAAACTTGTCACAGTTCCTATGTTTGTTCACCAGAGCGAGGAGCGTGTGTAGAATTCTGACTGTCCTTGCCACGATGGTTGGAGAGGGATGCCGATAGCCTAAATGGGTAAAAATGCATTAATCAGTTAGTTATCTACAGGGGCAGGGAGATGGTTGCAAAGTATTTTATGGATGGGGGGGGTCACACAATGTATTTCAGGGTCTTTAAGTGAGGACAGAGATAGGCACCATTCACAGGGACTGGACATTCAATGAAGTTATAATCTGATTAAGGATGCAATGACAACTGTGAGTCGGTCAGGATTAACTGCCCATCTCACTAACCAAATTCAGGTGTTCTAATAAGGAAAATTATCGTGTGTGTGTGTGTGTGTGTGTGTGTGTGTGTGTGTGTGTGTGTTTGGTGGGGGATGGACAAGCACACTGCCTTCTCTTACTGTTGCCCTCCACATGTTGAAGGGCAACTGTTTGAAGCAGAGAGCCTCCTGCCCTCCTGGAAATTCAGGGGTCTACACTGCCCAGAACTTTCAAAAGCAGAAGCAGGCTCACCTCCACAGGCAGTTGCCCTTCAGATCACAGAGGGAGACAAGAACAGAGGAGAGCAGAGCTAGAGAGCTCCTCTCTGCTGCCCCTCGATCACATGTTGTGGAATTTCCCAATTACAAGAATGCCTGAATAGGGTTCTGTTGGGCTCTGTCTGCACATGGAGGGGGGGGGGAGAGCCTATAGTACAGACTAGATCACCTCAACCTGCCAGGTGGAAGATGCCATTACCAACGCCGTAATCTCAGGAAGAAGAGTTCTAATTCAGCCTACTCCCTGTTGTGCTGTTTCTCTACCTGCACAGATGATTTCCCATAGGAGAGCATTCCAGGAACTGCTTCCTGGAGCCCAAAAGGGTTCAGTTCATCTGCCTCCTCTGCATCCTAAAGTAATGCACACGGTTCTCAACCACAGCTAAGGAAGGGCAAACTGGTAATCACTCTGGAGTCCAATGAATATGAAGATTTATTTATTTATTGTATTAAGCACACAACCATTTAAACGAGGAAAAGACACACCCACCCTCACCCCACTCCCAATGTGCACACACAGCCCAACCCAAATCTACCACTTGACTTGTGCCAAGTGTGTCTGTTGACAATGCTGAACCAAGTGGACCAATGGCCTGTCTCAGTACAAGGCAGCTGAAGAAGAACATAAGAAGAAACTGCTGAACCAGGCCAATGGCCCATCTAGTCCAGCAACCTGTTCTCACAGCGACCAAGCAGATGAAAGCAGAACCTGAGCACAAGAGCACTCTCCCCTCCTGTGGTTTTCAGCAATGGATACAGGCAACAACCCCTGATTTGGTAGAGCGCACAACAGAGCTCTGCCTTCTTCCGGGTCCGAAAACGGCCCACACATTTGGCTTTGAACATGTGCAAAACAAGGATTACCTGTATCCAGAAACATTATGGAATACCTCTCGGTTTGCATCATAAAAAGAGGCTTTCAGCTTACTGGCTCTGTTGCTTGTGTTCACTCTTCTCTTGCTCTCTGAGGTCTTGCCCATTTGCTTTCTCCTCCCCTTCTTCCTCCCCACAGGTCTCTCTCCTCAGCTCCTTCTCTCCCTCCAACTGACTTGTCCTTCCCAGCCCTCCCTCCCCTTGCCCTCCATTCTGTTGATTCTGTTGAGGTGCTCTGTATTCCTCACTGCCGCTCTAATGACAGTGAATAAAGGCCCCTTGGGAATCCTAGGGAACAGGAGACTAAGAGATTCCTTTTATGTATTAACAGAGAACAAAGCTTTACAGGTATATAAGATTCACATCGTAAACAACATGTGAAAAAGCAGACAACATATAAATAAATGCATCATTCTTCACAGAATGTCAGCGGAAAGACAATACACACAATCTGTTATCTACAGCACAAGCAGTCACAATACTGGCTGCGTTGGGGGCTGCAAGCTAATTTGAAGCCAGCTGCCAATCTGATCATGCCCCCCTCTGAGTCTGCCAAACAAACAGAGGCTGTGTGCATACTATGTATTTAAAGCACATTCAAAACACTTCGCCTGAAAGAATCCTATGAACTCTAGTTTGTTAACGGTGCTTGGAAGTGTCTCTCTGTGAAGGGTACAGTTCCAGGATTTTTGTAGAGGGCTGAATGGGCTTTAAGTGTGCTTTAAATGTCAATTACCTGGCAGCCTGACCAATGAAACTGCCTCTATAAAACCTGATGGGAATATTTACCTGATGGGGAAATGTTTCAGTGGGTGTCTGTAAACAGTGGGACACGCACCTCCAACTGACATGGTCTGAGACAAAGGAAGCAGGCCCACCTGGGCTACCTGCCTACCTTTTAGCAGATGCCCCACCAACGCAAAGTTGAAATTGGAGTTGAAATTGAGTCCTACAAAGTGGTCCATCTGCTTGCAGTGCCATTCCAGAGGCCTCCTGATCTCCATGAAGACTTCTTCAGGGCTCTGTTGGGAAACCAAAGTACAGACCATCACAATCATCGGAGGGGGAAGATGCCGGTCCACCGTGCTAATGAACGTCTAGTACCATAAAGCGCCAGGCATTTAAACAAAATTATAAGTCTGCTAAAATCATTACATATTCAGCAAGGATCGTTTATTAGAAATTTTATTGCTATGGTTTTCTATTTTGTTTCGTCTGGTATTATTTTATATACTTGCACAAAGATGACTGTAATAAAGGGTCGAATTGATTAATATAATAACTTAAAGATCCCTTCATGCATGCATCTACAAGTGTTAAGAAGGCTCCGCCCTTTAGAACTATTTTCTTCTCAAATTAAAATTTGTGCAGGCTTACTAAATGGATTCTTTAAAAAGCATTTTGGGGGAGATGCCTGTCCAAATATTTGCTGGTAAAAGAATTAGAAAGCAATGGATTGAACAAGTAGGATTTTTTTTCAAGTATTTGTTTTTTAAAAAGGAGGAACAAAGCCCCTGTCTCTATACAAGAAGCTGCCTATGATCAGGTAGTTCTGCATAGAAGCAAATTTCAGAGGGCCATATATTGGGTTTCCCCCCCATATTATCTTCACGACAACCTTGTGAGGTAGGTTAGGCTGGGAGTTCATTACTTAATTTAATAATAAGCAAACGTTTTTAACAAGGATCCCCAAGGTGCTCTACAGGAAAAGAAAATACCATGAATCCAGTTTAAACAAAAGCAATATAAAAAAAGCATTAAAGCTCACGAAGAGTAGATTTAATTCAAGGTGCTCCAATGAGCTTCATGGCTGGGTAAGGATTTGCACCTGGGTCTCTCCCTTCCTTTAACCACTGCACCACTCTAGCTCTCTCCTGGGATTCTCCTGAAGCCCCCATCCCAGAGCAGGGACAATGGGCAATGCCCCCAAAGAGTGGGGTTCTCAGGAGCTCCTGAATCCACCGCAGCCAGGACTCTTGGGAACCACTCCCAAGACTACCTGGCAAATTAGCCAACTCTTTTATCTAATAAAGTCACGCCACCAAAACCCGAGATAGGAACCACGGTGGACTCTTGTGGTCCAAAAGAACATCCATGGGAAAGGAGCTTACTTTGCAGGCTTCCCAGACAACCTGCAGTTCCTCTGGCTCGTGTGTTTTAATGAAGCCTGCAGCACAACTGGACAATTCCCATACACACCATCTTCTATTATTGTTACTGTCTTCTCCATTACTATTTTAAATAACCAGAGGTAGGTTGGGGAAATTGCTTCCATTCTCAACACTCAAGTTATAATTCAAAAGGAAAGCCGCATGGTTTTTAAAGCAAGTTTCACCTCCAATTGCCGGCATGACTAAAGAGTATTCAGGTGTGTGTGTGTATATTGATGTTTCCTGGCAAGTGGCTGACTTACTTTGTCATTGAATACTCGAAGGTTGTCCAGGGTATGGAGATTCTGCTCGAGGAGAGCTGTGCCTGCTGAATACAAACTGACTTCGTCCAGCTGCAGAACAGCCATGGCCACCCAGAAGAGGGCCTTGTGCATAGGCGAGTCCTGGACAGGGGAAGGGAAAAGCCACAAAGTTGAAATGCAAAATTCGCTTCTGTGATGAACAGCCAAAGCAGAAAGTCACACGCTGCATTCATCACGTACACTGGATTCATTTTGCAATGTAAACAATCCTAACAGCTGAAGGAGGCCTATAACTGGTATAATATATGCAAATTGGGGAGAATCACATTTGTGTACCCGTTGGCTTGGTTTGGATAATATGTCGCGGCTTAGTAAGTCACAATATGTAAAGGTGCAAGATGGAGCTAGCTTGTTTTCTGCTGCGCCAGAGGTTGGGGCCCAAATCAATGGACTCAAATTACAAGAAAGGAGATTCTGACTAAGCCTTAGGAAGAACTTAATGATGGCAAGGGCTGTTGGACAGTGGAATGGGCTCTCTCAGAAGGTGGTGGATTCTCCTTCATTTGAGGTTTATAAGCAGAAGTTGGATGGCCATCTGTCATGGATGCTTCAGCTGAGATTCTTGCATTGCAGAGAGTCGGACTAGATGACCCCTGGTCTCCTTTCCAATGCTACAATTCTATGTGGCCAAATAGCCTTTTGACCACACATACAGCTACTCTCTTCAGGAAGTCTCTAATAAACCACAGTTTCCCATTTCATTGAAACAAGGAAGCTACAATTACCAGCTCTGAGAAAAGATGGAATCCTAAATTCCACTTCAAACTGTGCTTCAGTATCCTGTCTTGGGCTGGCAGAGACTGAAAACACTTGCTAAAAAACAATCAACTCAAAATCACCAGCATTTAGCTGTTGGTGCCTTACCTCAGACTCGAACACCCCCTCTATATCCCCCCTGCCTGTGGGTGCTCTGATTCCCTCCCTAACTTCCTGATTATGACCAAGTCAAGTAAACTTCCATTAGCGCAAACCATAGTTTACCTCTCAACCAGAATAGAAAACATGGTTTACTGAGAACCAAGAAGTAAGGCGAAGAAGTAGAATGTGCGAGGGAGAGAATGTGCAAACCCAAGGAATGGTCCCAATGACATCAGGCCACAGTGTCTTAAGCCAGGTCATACTAAGGTCCATCTGCCAAATATGTACAGCAGCAGCATTTAAAAATTCCTCTTTGGCAAAGAAGATGTTCAGCGAGAAAAGACAGGTGGAAGATCTGTGCTTGAACTACAGGAGCATTCTCATTCGAACCACCTTGTATTTGCTCCAAACAGCAATGCAGAGCAGGCTGTTGAGCACTCAGGCAGCTTACCTTATTGAGAAGTGGCTGCAGCTTGGTCAGTGCTATGACCGTGGCTTCTATTAGAACCTGGCTATTGTAGTTATCGGGGCCTTTCAAGCAGCTCTCGAGACCCTGTAATCAAGAAAGGAAAAAGAGGATTGGCTTGTGATTGCAAGGCATGCCTCCCCTTCTCTTTGCTCCAGATTTTAGAAGCTGATTTGCATTGCCCCTGCCCAATAACACAAGGTGGGTTATCACTAGGGAGAGGAGGACTTATTCAGTGGTGGCACCCTAGTTATATGGATCAGCCTTCCTGCAGACGTTCCCCTGAAGACCTTGTTGCTCCCCCAGGCATTTTCAATAACGTATGTTTTATGGAGTCATACTCTTAGCTTTAAAATCTGTGCTTATAGTTGTTATTATTATTTCATATTTTATATTGCAGAATATGCTTTGTTGGACAGCTATGTGTATATATATATATACACTGAATATATATATATTCATATATATATATATATATATAGCCATATATATATATATATCCCACTGAAATGCCAGGCTGAGGCTCAGTCTCTCCTTTTGCGCTCTTACTCTCCAACCACCTCTCCCGCTTCTGTCAATCACAAATGCCTCTGCTAACATGAGCCTTTCTCACCCCCGTGTCACTATGGTTTCACCTCCTCAGAAATGGCTTCGTGTTTATTTTCATTCTAGCATCAAGCTGTTAGTCTACAAATTGCTCCCATCTTTTCCCTTTATTGTTCCCTTTCACAGCTGACCGAAAAGTCTATCTGTTCCCCTCTGCTCTTTCTATTCTTTATGTCACAATTTCCCCCCTATTTGTGCAGAAGATTGAGTCCTGTGATGACAACACTTCCCTTTGGACTCACTTGTTCTACAATCCCATTCTGGACCAACCACAGCCTCTCTCTGCTGTACCAGCAGCATGCAGCTCTAGCCTAAATATGAAAAGCAGGAAGATGCCTTAGAGACCATTGCTCCATCTGGCCTGGTATTGTCTACACTGATGGGCAGCAGCTCTTCAGGATTTCAGACAGCAGCCTCTCCCAGAAGAAGCTGGGGATTGAACCTTAGGCCTTCTGCATGCAAGGCAGGTGCTCTGCCAGTGAGCTATGGCACTTCCAGGATGGCTGTCTACCAGCTCCATCTGGTATGCAGGCTGAGACCCCACCTGCCCGCAGATTCTCGCCAGAGTGGTGCATGCTCTGGTTATCTCCCGCTTGGACTACTGCAATGCGCTCTACGTGGGGCTACCTTTGAAGGTGACTTGAAAACTGCAATTAATCCGGAATGTGGCAGCTAGACTAGTGACTGGGAGTGGCCGCCGGGACCACATAACACCGGTCCTGAGAGATCTACACTGGCTCCCAGTACGTTTCTGAGCACAATTCAAAGTGTTGGACCTTTAAAGCCCTAAACGGCCTCGGTCCTGTATACCTGAAGGAGCGTCTCCACCCCCACCATTCAGCCCGGACACTGAGATCCAGCACCGAGGGCCTTCTGGCGGTACCCTTGTTGCGAGAAGCCAAGTTGCAGGGAACCAGACAGAGGGCCTTCTTGGTAGTGGCACCCGCCCTGTGGAACGCCCTCCCAGGAGATGTCAAGGCAATAAGTAACTATTTTACTTTCAGAAGACAACTGCAGGCGGCCCTGTACTGTTTTTAATATGCGGTTGGAAGCCGCCCAAAGTGGCTGGGGAAACCCAGCCAGATGGGCGGGGTATAAATAATAAATTATTATTATTATTATTATTATTATTATTATTATTATTATTATTATTCCCCTTCTGGGAACCAAGAAGCAACAAAGGTACCTCCCAGTTGAAAGATTTAAGCAGAAAACCAGCTGGATATACAAGTTACAAGATCAGAAATTTGCATCAGCCATAGCAATTTTTTAAAAATCCATGTACTGAAGATAGAGGTAAAAACTTAACTATACAAAATACATTCTGGAGGTTTAAATCAATAATCAAATAATAGATCTTATTCTAATTGCCCCTGCTATTTTGTTTTATTTTTTGCAGTTTTTGCTGTCACCTGATCATCTTGATCTGCTAAAAGAAAGGACACTGTAGCGATGGTTGAACGACCTGGCATGGACAATAATAGAAGGGCAATAACCTCACTCCTCAAATCTTTATAAAGAGAGCAAGCCAGAAGCACATGAGCCACTGACTCAATACTCCCATCTCCACAGGGACATAACCATATTCCCAGTGGATTTTTTTAAAAAAAATTGACCCACAAGTACAGCTGAAGGCAGTATATTCAATATTGTGAAAGCATGTCTCTATTTTGGAATTGTTAAATTTTACAAACAGGGTGCCAACGTGTCAAAATGACTAGGTGCAAAATAATCATACCATGGACAAAATTTCCTTATTGTGGCCAAATTTTTCTGTCACTTAATATATAGGCACTGTCTAATTAAATTATTTCCTTTAATAACTATTGAGGTGATAAACCAGAAAAGTAAAGCTTTTGGTTGACAATTTTAGTCCAAATGCTCTCATGACAATCTTGTGATACTAAGGGTAGTAGACCAGCAGGGTTTAAATTTAAGCGAAGCCAAAAATTAAATGTCCTGCACCAAATCTGTAATTCAACAGAAGGGAGATTAGCCTCCAAGTGCAATGAACCATTTGGAACACAGGACGGAACAGAAAAAATTGCCTTAGGAATTTAGAATGAACAGCTTCTGTAGATCCAAGATGATCTACAGAATCATCTTGGATGAGCTCCTGTCCAAATCTGAGCCCCAAATAATAACTATGCTAGGGGTTTAGCTTTAAACACTTCAAGTGCTGATGGTATGTGATTGCCACCTTTTGTATGGAAAAAGCATGTCAGAATTTTGGCATTCTGAGACTCTTTTTCTTTGCATATTTCTGATGACCCTATTGACTGAAAAATAAGGCCGAAGTACTTAAAGATCAACCGATTATCCATATACCATCTATGGGCCCTATAGTTTCTTGAAAACACCTAACTTCAGTTTTCTTGTAATTCACAGCTAGCTGTTCTCTTTGGCAGTATAGTGATAATGCCCTCATCAATCTTTTTAGGCCCACTTTTGCATTACAAGATCTAATATGTTTACAATGGACAAGCAGAAGAATCCTAAGCATATCTACTCAGAAGGAAGTAACACTGCATTCAATGGGTCTTACTCTGAGGTAAGGGTGCCTATCATTACTACACAAGCTGTAAAGCAATAGGATGGCAGACAGGCCTCCAGCTGCACTATGCAATATAGAGCAGCTGGATCACTACTTTCACATTCTGCCTCCATTCACACTGTGACAGATCCAACCTGTGAGATGTATCCCTTTAAGGGCTCCAGGAGAAAACTGAAGCGGCTGAGAAGAGCGTTCCTCACATAGCCTGAAAGCCCTGCTTCCCCCACCATAGATTGTCAGTTTCTCATTGATGGGCTTGTTTCAAAAGTGTCGTCAATAGGGTTGGATCCAGGGTTGTTTTTCAGAGTTGGGTTGTGAGCTAAGCAGAGTGTAATCCTGGGCATCCAGAATGGCGATCTTATTGACAGCTAAAGTACAATGTTATGGGGAAAATGCCCACTGCCACAAAATGTGGCGCATGCCACAAGCCCAAGCATTCTATGTAGCTGTGCCATGCCCGGGAGAAGCACATCCAAGTGTGAGGGGGCAGACAAGCACCCCAAAACTTTTGGGGGTGCCTTGAACCACCGTAACTCCTCAGACAGAACAAACAACTACCACGAAAAGGCCACAAGACTTTAAGCCTTCTGTGACCGCAGCGTACTGCACAGCACCGAAATGTTTCACAGGAGGAGTTGAAATGTTTCACAGGAGTCGACAGATTCCAGGCAGTATGCGTTTCAATGGGCTGAAGTGCCTTAGCCTGGAAATAAGTGCTACATGAAAAGAAAAGAAACAGTGGGCAGGTGGGAAAGGAGGGTACATACCTTGCTAAGAATCCGGATGATCTGCTTTATCTGTCCGTGTGACACCCGTTTGCTAATGCAGCCAAAGACAACCAGGGCTCTTGGCTGGAGGGACGGATTATATTGGAATGCAAACCTGTGGAGGAGGGAAAGCAGCTATCAAGCAGGCCACTGACTAGATTAAGGCCAGCAGTGAAATCGGGTGGGGGTGGGAGATGGCTGAAGGAATAGCAAATGTGACACAGGGGTACCACCAAACAAGCTTGGGGTGGGGGGTGGGGGGCAAAATGACCTACTTCTGAGCTAGTTCCGTCCACTGGTCAAGCCACTTGCAGGTCGGAATATCTCTCATACATGCCTACAGCAGGGGGGGGGGGAGGCAAAAGCAACAGTGTCTGAGCAAATAATGTCAAGGTAAAAGCAATATTAAATTTCAGGCGTGTGCTCGCTTTCTCTTTCTGATGCTTGCTTTTTATTTTTTAAAATAAAGCAAAAATAAATGCAGCATTACATACGTATAATTGCCTTATATATGTATATATAAGATATATAATTAGCTGTTGGTAGAGCTCAAGACTCGTAATCACAGGGTTTTGGGTTCAAGTCCCACTTTGGGCAAAAAATTGCTGCATTGCAGGGGGTTACACTAGATGGCCCACGTGGTCTCTTCCAACTCTATGATTCTATGATCCCATTCCAGTAATTGGTAAACAACAGTTTTCTCCCTATGGATACACGTGCTTTTTGCCTGCTGTCTTTAACTGCTAAGTTAACAGGCACATTTTGGCGTTATTCACATATGCAACAAAAGTGTCCTTTGTGAGGTACTGAGGTACAAGGCAGGGAAGGGGAACCTGTGGCCTTCAAATGTTGGCAGTCACCAACTTCCATAACCTTAGCCAGCATGGCCTATGGTCAAAGATTATGGGAGTGGTACTATCCACTACCAACTGAGTCTGCTACATGTGTTGACTAAGCCAAGTGCTGCCATTCACAGTCAGCAAGGTCATTTGAAACATTTTCTTTCTTGCTCCCTCAAAATATAAGCCCATGCACTCCTAACTCGTGGCATCGCTGATTAAAATTTGTCCTGTCCAGAAATAACCAACCAAAGATTTAACTGAGTACCAACTACAACCCTGAATTCAACCCACACCTGTTGGCACATTCACGGTTTGCCTTGCACATATCGTACCTCCATAATCTCCAGCAGAGCTTCTGTCACTGTTTCCAGAGAAGTCAGTGCAAACGTCTCCCTCTCATAGGAGCCGGGAGAGAACGACCGGTCCCGGTAACTGGATCGGAATGCAATGACAGCTGCCGACTTCACCTTGCTTATTCCAAACAGCAAGTAGAACTTGGGGAGTGAGAACTCTGTTAAGCTCAGTCTCAACACTTGTTTGGTCTCCTCTGTTGAAGGAAGTAAAAAGAGGTACTTCGAATCTTATTCCATCTGTTTAGATTAAATCGCAAACACACACACACACCCCACTACAACGTACATATTATGGTAAATGCCAATTTTAGGAACTGGCCTGAAATAAAGTAAAACTATTAACTATGTCCTTCTGTAATAGTCATGCCTCTGATGGTTCTCCTCCTTTTGCTTGCCCAGCTCTGGGCGATGTCAACAGCGAGTAGGGTTCCAAATGCACAACCCACCTGCCCAAGTTGTAGTTCCAACTATCTCTGGCGGACACCAGACTGGGGAGGGTTGGAGCAGACACTACTGGGGTTAGATGGGACAAACAGCCCAGCCTTGTAAATAAGTAGACAAAAGTTACTAGCCTGCAAATAACGTTTTTTACTCACCTGGATAAGAGGTTAGCATTCTGCATTTTCATGCTGGCCACAGGAGAGGACACCCCCCCCCTCTAAGTGTCTAGTACAGAAACCCTTGAATACTAGCCTCTTAGTAAACTCATTAAAAAAAATGCATCCTACCATGTGTGCTGGCAGAGGGAAGTTGAGGGACTGCTCTTCAACCAATACAGAAACCAGGCAGCCCACTCCTGTGCCTACACATAATTCCTTCTGGCCTCTGGCTACCAGGCGAGTTATTAAACACAGGGCTGAAATAGTCTGACCTGCTTTAAGGCAGGTATGCTCATGTAACTGAATCAGAGAGCCATAATAATAATAATAATAATAATAATAATAATAATAATAATAATAATATTCACACAGGATGCTTGAGAAGAGGAGCTCAAAGTGGAAAACTTTGGGTTACTTCAGATCAGCAAAGAGTAAACAGAGCAGGGAAGCATGTTACCCTGGGCAGAGGAATTCTGTTTCATCACAAAGTGGCACTGCCTGTCTCCATATGACCGCTTTACCCACCATGGGTTTGAGAATTGCCTAAATGCTCCACATTTCCCTCCAGATATTGATCTCTACAGTGTATTCTTCTTTAACCACAAAAGCAAAAGGTTGCCCTACAATTTATTTTTAAACCCGATGGCAACATTACATGCATCCCTAATTTACGGTCACGACAGGCAGTCAATTTTGTTCTACCTTACGATGCTTGTAGAACCTTCAGCGGGAGCGAACTGATCTTAGCATCCCTTAGACCTCACAGTGTGATTTGAAATGCAACACTAAAACCTCACTCTATTAAAACACAAAATATATAGCCCCCAAGTCTAAATTGCAGCTTTGTATAGTGTGACTACATGGAAAATGAGAGAGGAGAAGATAAAGGAGGGCTACAGGGGAAGAGCTAGAGGTCATACATAGCATGGTCAGCAAATATGAAGCACAGGTTCCATTAGCTCTCTTGATATATAATGTATTTAAAATAGAGCGCACAGGGTTTTGTTTGGTTTTTGCTTACCTTAAACAGTTTCACAACACTGTACACCAGGCATCCCCAAACTGCGGCCCTCCAGATGTTTTGGCCTACAACTCCCATGATCCCTAGCTAAGAGGACCAGTGGTCAGGGATGATGGGAACTGCAGTCCAAAACATCTGGAGGGCCGAAGTTTGGGGATGCCTGCTGTACATCAAAGTTTGATCTGCCATCCTGGCTATAATTCAAAGGGTTTATGTACTTGTACCGTGTTTCTCCTAAAATAAGACACGTCTTATATTTATTTTTTCCTCAAAAAAAACACACCATGGCTTATTTTCAAGGGATGTCTTATTCGGGGGCTGGATCATAACAGGGAAATGATTTTTGATATGAATTTTACAGATGCTGTACAATTGGCTGTGTTTATTTCTCTATTTAGAAATCACGTTTCTGTCTCTCAGGACTGATTAGCCAGATGCTGCCTGAGATCACAATTGGCTTTACCAAAAAGCTGTTAAGTAATTTCCTTTGATGCCCAGATCTCATGGCTACCATAAGGTTTCTACCTTTCAGGACAAAGGCAAGGTGATAATAGGAAGTTGTCTTTATCTATCTCCTTAATCTCCTCTTTCATATGCATAACCTTTGAAGCCTAGGAATGCAAGTTGTCTGGGTCTCTCAGGACGGGAGGGGATGTCAGTTTTTAAAAAACCACCCACGTGTCTGCAAGAGCTCGCCACTTTCCTACCGTAGCTGCAGTTTAAATTTCAGTTTGCCTGCCCCGCTCTCTGTCTCGGCCATCAAGAGGAAATCAACAGGCAACTCATGGCTGGGCACATACCGGTAGAATGGAAGGGGGAAAAGGTGGGAGGAAGCGAGAGGTGGGCTGTGTGTGTGTGTGTGTGTGTGTGTGTGTGTGTGAGAGAGAGAGAGAGAGAGAGAGAGAGAGAGAGAGAGAGAGAGAGAGAGAGAGAGAGAGCGACGCACAGGGGGAGAAAGAGAGAGCGACGCACAGGGGGAGAAAGAGAGAGCGACGCACAGGGGGAGAAAGAGAGAGCGACGCACAGGGGGAGAAAGAGAGAGCGACGCACAGGGGGAGAAAGAGAGAGAGACGCACAGGGGGAGGAAGAGAGAGAGATGCACAGGGCGGTAGCCCGCCTCTCAGCTGATCGGGCGCCTCTTCACTACCGCCGCAGCGCTCAGGGCGCTCGCCCCCAGTCGCCCACGCAGATCCTGGGCTTCACCTGCAGCCGCAGCTGCCTCTCACCAGGCTCTTCGTGCTGCGCTGTGCTCCCCGAAGCGGCTCCCACCCCCGTAAAACACAGTGAGGCGGCCGCGGGGGAAGTGCCGAGAGCGCCCAGGAGCGCGGCTGCAGCGACGGTAATCCCGGGGGGGCTGCGGAGGTGGCTGTGGGCACGCACCAAGCCCCAAAGCACGGCGGCGGCGCTGGAGACGGCCACTGCGAGTGGCATGAAAAGAAGGTCGCCAGCAAGCGCGCTGTTGCCTCTTGCCGGCTCTTCCGAAGGCGCTTAAATGCCTTCCTTTCCTTGCCAGACCTGCTCCCCCCCGGCTTATTTTCGGGGTATGTCTTATATTTATTCTACTCATGAAAAGCCTGCCATGGCTTATTTTTGAGGCCCATCTTATTTTAGGAGAAACACGGTATTAGATTTTTAAGCAAGGGAAGGTCTGTGATATTTAACTCACTTTCCCAACAATTATTAGGAACGTGCTCAAGCACCTTTATGGCTCAGCAGCTGATGAGACAACTCTAAAATCAACCCATCACTACTGAGTTGCCTTCCTATGCTCAGTTTAATGCAGTGAGTGTCACACTCACTGGATATATTGTATAATCGCACCTGATTCCTCAAATAATTTGTGTGCACTAGCTTGGATCGTTGCTCCTCAACAGGCATCTTGTGACCCAGATAAGGCCCCTCAAAGCCTTTCCCCTTCCTTGCTGTCAGAACTGTCCCTACTTTGATGGCTCCTAGAAAATCCTGGTCCCGATTGCTATGCACAGGCAGGCAGGCTCATGCACAGCTGCACAGCAGGAGAAGAAAGCACAGTGTTTAGGAGGGAGGCACTCACAATTCCTGTAAGCAGCAGAGAGAGAAATGTAGGGACAACAGAGATGGGACGGAAAGAGGCAGCAGGTAGCTGCTCATCACTGATACAGACATTTGACGTACTCAAAATTTATACTGGACCCTGCTGACCCTTTAAATCTGCCCCAAGGTCAGCTGCTAGGAAACAAAGTACAAGTGTAAAGGAGAGATCAACTCAGTCAATAAAACCATCTCGTAAAGGACTTACCACTAAAGTGGAGTTGTGAACAAGTGCACAGAGAATGAATGATGTTGATGACCAGGCCATGGGTGGAAGCTCTAAGGGAAAGAGGACCGGTGGCCACCAACAGAGTAACTACATGGAAGAGGTAGGGGAGGTGTGCAGCCACATCGAGTGAATTGTTAAAGGACAGCATCAGCATGTAACGGGCTAGAATGGCAATATCATCCCACATCAGGTGCTGCTCTAATGTAGGAGTTGGAGACAGACAGGTCTTGTCGATTATTTTGCACATCCTTCCAATTACCTGAAAGGGAGCAACCAGTCACTTTTAGTAAGGAGCGCTCTACGTTCAGAACAACAACAAAAGGTAGCATCACAGTTCGCCTGAGGGACAAGGTGTTCCGGAGGGGCACTTGAGAGAACCGTCAAGAGGCGGAAGGGACAGGGGAACAGAGTCCGAGACTCCCAAAGAAAGAGACACTGTGCTCGTCAACAGCTGCTGGTGCGTATCCTGACATTTAGGTTTCTTTTCCACTGTTAATCCTACATAGGATTATTTTCAAGTTCCTCCATGAAACACACCTCTTCCAGGAAGTGTTTGGGCTTAACCTGCTAAGGCATGTACAGATGTACCTGCAACGAGGAACAGATGCGGATTCTATAGCTGCATGACTAGTTCTCCCCTGCAACCCCACACTTTCCTTCCTCAACTGACATGCACAGCGGCCAAATCAAGAGTTGTTCCGGCTTTTCCGCCCCCTCGCCCAAATGCTTTAGGCAGGCTATCTGCTTTGCTCTGATTTTTCACCCCACAAAATACCTGCTCTAAATGGCACCAAGGTTTGTTCAGGGCTATGGAAAAGCTTTTCTTCACCTCATGGGAAAAAAACACTTTTAAAACTGTTCTGATGGATGGCAGGTGGCTTTATGCCCAATTTAGGGCCAAGCAACCATTGCTGTACCCAGCATTACTCAAAGGGAAAAAGAGAATCTGAATGTTCTACACTATTGTTGGTATTTGTGACACTTTTTTAAATTGACATTCTTTTAATTATTATTTTTGTCTTTGTAAACTGCTTTGAAATTTATTTGGGATGGCAAGCAGCACAGAACATGTATATTTAACAACAACAATCTTTATTACGGTCCATAGACCCATCAATTCGTTACCAAGCGATACACAGCTGGGACACCCCGCCCTCAAACCACTCAGACATCTTACTCAAATTCGGAATAGGAAACATTAGTTCTTGTGACCACCGATAAAAACTTTGCCACTGCTAGTGTTCTGGCATTTGACCGGTCTTCCAATAGGAACCTGATATAGAAATCCTCTGATTATCCTGGGAGCAAGGCTAGCAGGGGTGAAATCACTTCAGCCCTAGCTTGCTCAAACTTCCCACAGTGCAGCACAATGTGTTTTATAGAATCTATATCATGGGTGCACGAGCACAGTCTTTCCTGGTAGGGTACTCCTCTCATCCTGCCCTCCAGCACTGCAGAGGGGAAAACATTCAGTCTTGCTTTTGTGAACTGCCTTCGGTAGTTTGGCACTCTCAAGTTTTGAATATAGGCTGCTGGCTTAAAGACATGCCCATATTGTACTCCTACTGCCAATGGACTGCAGATCGCAAGTGATTGATGTCGTAGATCACTGTGTGAATTATCCCAAAGTCTTTGCTTTAAGGTCTTTAGGGCACCTTCATATCCCAGGCAATAGAGTTGGGTGGGTGACAGACCTAAAGTAGTGGCTTTTCTCGCCATGGTTTTCTGCCATTGGCTGATGTATTCCTCATTGTTCAGGTATTTATACAGTCCCTCCCCAAGTTCAAATACTACAATCTTGAGCCAATGTTTTAGTGCAGCCCACCATGCCTTTGTTGAAATTGGGCATTCACCCGTTTCTAGCAGGAGTATGGAATTTCGCACACAATTGGGCACCTGAAGCAAGGATCGAATAAATTGTGCTTGGAAGCCATCTAGCTTAGGCAGGTCCCCATTCTGCCAGACATTTGCTGCGTATATTTAAATAAATAAATAAATAAATAGATAGATAGATAGATAAATAAATAGCATCTTAAGCTTCTACAAGTGGACTCACCACTGAAATTAGTGTCAATTCAGCCTACGTGAAACAGCTGGGAAGGGTTGTTGCCTTCAGAGTCATGCTTGTGCACTTCCCAGAACATCTGGCTGACAACAGGCAGGACTACATAGATGTCTGGTTTGAACTAGCAGGTCTCATCTTATATTTTAATGTTTTAGTGCCATATCCACCAACGTGAACTGAATACCACACAGCCAACAGTGTTGTGCTGCCTCTGTAGGAATTATCCTGCGCTCTGCCTGCTGCCCCAACAAAGCAGGACAGAGAAGGGAGCTAACCCTTTCCTTTTTTAGGAACTACCTCCCTTATGGTCTGCAGCTTTCACCTGAAGATTATTATAAGGGAGGATGGAGGGCAGGGAGTGATGACTTCACACAACCATACCGTTTCTTTTCAGATGTGGAGAGACAGTGTCAAAACAGTTCACTAGGTTTAAACTGGTTAAGGAAGAGAAGAACTTACTTTACTGGAAACCAGTTTCACATTTCCAGATGCCAGAGCTACAGCTGTGTCTGCCATAACCTCCGCTTTGATGGATCCCAACCCCCCTGTGGCACTGGTTTTGATGAAACTGTCCAGCACTACATCAAGCAGGTCAGTAATCTGTTGGAAAAGACAATAAATCATTTGCATCCGTTAACATAAGAACTTCAGCCGAACCTCACAGGAGGCTCTCCACAAACTATTTGCCATCCGTCCACCGCAATCCTCGACTGGAGAGAGCCCCTTTCCCGTGATGGGTTCTTGCATTTCGATTGCTCTCCCCGGAGAAGGCTGCTGGGTGCCTTTGCAGCTATCAATTAGACTCCAGGTAAGGGCACTTCCCACACTTTTTTAAAAAAAGTCTCATGCTGGCATTTTTACTTAGAGCAGTCTTCTTTGACTATCTACCTGTGCAAGTAAGCTGGTGCTCTTTGAGTGTGCTGTGTTAGTTAGTTTGCTTCATTTTAATACTCCATTTATTTATTTTTAAATGGCACTTTTGCATTTACTACTGATCAGGTGACCTGGAAATGCAAGACTTTGATGGTAAGATACAATTTTTGTCAAACCAACCAACAGGTGATCTCATAGCTGGGAATGCTTAGCGTATTGCCACCATGGGATTCTTTGGGACAAAGAGTGGGATATAAATTTTTTAAAAAAACAACAACAAGGGGGGGGGAAACCTGAAGCAACCCAGAGACACAAGGGAACACAAAGGACACTTGTTAGGAACAAGGAGAGCCGAGCTAAGAGGGAAGAAACAGAGCAATGGACTGGCATGAGGAGAAATATTAAGGGAGCTTAAGCAATCCACTGAATTTGACGAAGGCAAGAAGCAAACAAGAGGATCCTGGGAGTACTGTAGCCTACTTCCAAAGAGTTTGTTCCTGCCTTGACCAGAAGGTGGAGCCTAAACCCATTCTACTAGTCCTGCTGGCCAAACGGAAGCAATATTACAATTTATTGCACTATTAAAATAAATGGCTTTCTCAAGACCAGCCACATTTCCATACCTAAGCCGGAATCAAACAAGGAAGCCGTAAAAAAAAACCAACCGACTCAACAGATCTTCCTCAACAGTTTCAAACTGGATGCTTACTTCTTTGGAAGATTCTGAATATGACATTTTGAGCCCCTTTCCTTCCAAGGTCCAGCAAAAACAACAACATATGTTGCAGAGATGGTTCAAAGATAACAAGAGTTGGATATTTAACATGAATTGTGAACACTTAAGGTAGACATAAATTTATCTTTATTTGTGACTCTTAGCAAGACTGGAAGCAAACCTTCTTGTAATTAATACTTAAGCAACTGTCAAGGACATCGTTTCTCCCATAAACATCACAGGGAAGATCTGCAACACACACAAAAAAGCAATACCTGGCCCAAGCTCCCCCATATCTTGGCTTGAATGGAAGGGTACATCTGCTTCTCATTTATGGTCATTGTGATCAGCTTATCGAGAATAGCAGTGACTCGCTGGCGTTTGGCATCGTCATTGTGTTTGCAGAAGCGGACCAGATTCAACAACCAGGGGGTCATGTATTCCAGACAGAGGTGTTTCAGTTCAATACCTGAAATAAAACAAACAAACAAACAAACAAATACATACATACCGTATTGTAGTACGTGTGGAGGTCTGAGAGAGGGTGTTCCTCCCTTAGAATAGGCAGAATTCTGTGCAAAGGTTTTCAAGGTTATTATCCTATAACATTGTCTAACAAAGATTACTAGAAAGGGATCCAAAGGAGAGCAAATAGTACTTCTGTGTGCCGCCAAATGTGACTTGGGGTGGGTGTTTCTTGAAGTGCATCTCCCATGCTGCATGGCAAACTAACTTTAAAATGGAGGAGGGTTTCAATAGCAGTTTGAGATATGGCACTGAAGAAAGCTGGCAATTCTGCTGGGGCAAACAGACCCCTTGGAAGTGCAGGCTAACCCTCTGGAAAAACAGGGGCATACATACCATGATGTATGGACTGGGACCAGAAGGCCTGAACATATATTACATTTCATGTCAAGTGCAACCACATGAGAACTGGTCTATTTAGTCTTTCCCCCCACCCCCACCCCCTGAAATGCTCTCTCTAGGGATTTGTGCCTAGAGCCATCATTGCCAAGTCTTTTCAGTACCAGACCTTTTTGTTCACTCAGTTGCCTCCTACAGTGGTGTTCATTTATTAGTGGGGTGGGTAGGACTTGTCCCTATTGATATATTATTGGATGCCCGCTCTATGATTTTGCATTGTTCATTGTTTTAAATTACTCTTAATTGGTGTAATTGATCTTGTTAAGTCACTTTGAGACTTTTTCTGCTGTATAAAGTGACAGAAAAATGTAAACAAACAACAACAACAACAATATAATGCACTCAAAGGCAGCCCTTCAAAAGAGGGTGGTGGGGCTGGAGACAGTAGACTTCAATCTACACATGGCTATTCATACACAAGCAATGGGCTCAGGAACATCCAACCAGCATGAAAGCTTGCAGTCGAACACTGTATCCCTTTGACGTCGTAATCTATGCCCTTGATAAGTAAACATATTATTTTGGCAAGTTAAGAGATGCTCACTTGAATTTTGCAACGTGTGTCCTGCTAACATTGGGTTGCATCCAATTGAATTCTATTCAGGGTAGACCACTGAAATGAATGGCATTAAGTTAGCTCTCTCCATTCATTTCAATGGGTCTACTCTGAATAGGGCTAATTGTCAGATACAATTCATAGCCTTCTGCTTAATTTCAGAAGAGGCAGCAGACCACTAGCGTGAAGACACAGCAGTTTTTAAAAACATACTTTAATATTGGACAGCAAAGTTTATTTTACAAAAATTGGTTCAATCTTCGGGGGAGTTGGATTTTCCCTGTAAGCAAGAAACCAGGAAGACATGGTTGATTACTCAAATAAAATAAACTCGGCTTGGCGTCGTGCTTAGCACTTACGGACCGCAGGCTGTACCATAACACTGCCTGGCACCAGAACACAGTGCTGTGCCTACCGATTAGGACAGAGATAAGTCTGTTACATTTCGAAATGGGCACCAATGAACTTGCTACGGGTTGTGCAAAGGAGGAACTTGATCAGAAAAACACCAACCAGGAAATACTTCCATTTATGACTTGGGTAACAGTGCTACCCAAACCCAACACCTTTCCATTGTCAGAACAAGAGCAGAAGTGTCTCTACTTACTGGATTTGCTAAATCCGGAAATGCATTCCTCCAAAAACTCTAAGGTGAGGTGGGGCTCATTAGCTGCCAGAGTCTTACTAATAGAGACAATAAAAAGGGTGTTGTTGGCAGGGATACACAGACCTGAAGTTTCCAGTAACTGGCCTTCAATCTTTAAATTAAAGGTACAGGTTAAGGCACAGAGAAGATTATAGGCCGCAGACCTGCAACAAAGAATAAGGGATGCAGTTAAAAAAAATATCTTTCATCAATGGGGACTGTAAAGGCTTTACTCAAAAACACAATTTCATAACACTGAAAACAGGGTTGCTCTCTGGACTGCAGCACCAGCTCCAGTCACCATGTAAGATTAATCAGTGCAAAAATCCCAAGAAAATCTCTCTGTGTGTGTTGGGGGGGGGGGAACTCAATTAAAATAAATATTTGTTGATCAGTTATATGTGAATCTGTTGGTGAATCAACTAATTAATTCTGCAAAAATTGGCATACGAGAAAAAGGGAGATCTAAACTTCTCGTAATTCCTTTCTTAGATATTCTAGGGCAGAAGTCTTTGACTGTTCGAACCTCTTCTGATCACCAGACAGGGCCAGTAGGAAATGATGCCGTATGGGGAAGTACTTCTCCTCTAGCCCTGGAGAGAGTCCAGACTATGGAAGCAGTTCACTGACTCAACTCATAAGAAATCTCATAAGAAATCAAATCAAAAACTAACACGGATATAGGCAACCTTGGCCCTCCAGATGTGGTCATCATCCCTGACCACTGGTCCTGTTAGCTAGGGATCATGGGAGTTGTAGTCCCAAAACATCTGGAGGGCCAAGGTTGCCTATGCCTGAACTAACCTGTCCCTAAATCAGGGGTGGCAGGCGGGGGGGGGACCTCTGGTCTGTGAGCCAATATTGGCCTACTGGGGGTTCCAACTTGGCCCACAAGGCCATTTCCCACTTGCCAGCTGTCAAGTGACATCACCCTGTGGTTTCAGGTTCAATCCTGCTTGGTTCACTTGCATGCACAGTTCCCCCCTTAGAGAAGTTGTGCACACAGCCAATCCCTACACAATGCAGGACTGAACAAACACGCACCGGCTGATGTGCAGAGAGTTCAATCTTGCTTGGATTGGGAATGGGAGCTCCCTCATACACCAAAACCCTGCCGAAAACTGGATTACGGTTTCAATTTCTTATCTGTTCTTTGCCATAAGATTCCAGGGCAGGTTACAGAAATTTAAAAATGTGATATTAAGAACAGTTTAAAACAAACAAAACTGGTGTGCTTTGTCACTGCCTCCTGCCTCCAATGGGCCAACTTGTGACAGGGTGGTGGGAATGTTCACCAGCTTTGGTTGTCATTCCCTTGACAGGAATGCTCTGTCCTTGATGATACAAGGTCCAGACCCCAGATGTGGAATCCGCTGCATCAAGGTAAGCTTGCTCTTTTCCGTGGAACCCTGGTTATGAAGCTATAAGGATGTTTGTTCCACATCCTTTCTTCCTTGAAGGAAATTTGCAACGATGTCTAAATTAGGGGATTGCAACGATGTCTACGTTAGGGGAAACTGAGACCGTCCACACCACTGCGGGTGGAGCTGCACCATCACTTTCACCAAGAGCTTGGTAGATATGCGACAGGCAGAGGAAAGGTCAGCTATATCGACAACATGAAGTTGCCTTTATTCATGGCTTCCAGGATCAAATCCAGTGTTTCTATCATGAGTGAGTATCCCTTCATGCATTGGTTCAGCCACTTTAAATCCAGAGTGGTTCTGAGGCTGGGGGGTGTTGATGAAAAAATTAAGCAAACCCCAGATCAAGCTGTTTTCCACATGGTGTCCTATCCTGTTGACCCTGTCTGGTTACCAGAGAATATCTTTCTAATCAGTTGAAGATTAGCCCACCTGGGGACCTCCAGAGAACACAATTAAAGAAGAAAGCACATTTTGCTTCTAGATGGTGAATGGGTTGCCTTAAAAAAGGCCTTCCCTCCTGTGAATGAACAATAAATGGGGAATGCCTCTTCCAAAATGGTGCTTGCCACACACCATTTTCAGAAGTACTTGCAATTAAGAAATGTTTAAAACATGCCAACCAATGAATCAAAAACTACTTCTTAGTCGATTAAAACACTTCCCAAGTCAATCGGTTGACATCTCAATGGCTTGAAAAATGATATGAGTGTATATATGCACCCTAAACATTTGTACTGTATAGCATTAAGTTTCAGTAACCTCAAAAGCACTTACTTTTACCGCAACTGAGACAATTGGGCTTCAGCACTAACCAAGGCAAGCAAAGAGCTCTGAATATAAAGGTGATCCACAATACACAAGGGGAGAACCCTGGTTGCATATACAGTACAGTACAACACACCAGCTAAATTGTAGCCGGTATGTTTCAAAGCAGGATGTAAGGAGAAAAGGCCAGTAACACCCTTAAAAATGTCTAAATTTTGTTTTGTTTTTATTCTTTTTTTGTGATTGTATTTTTGGTTACATGATTAGATCTTCAGAATGTATTGTGGTTTTTTTGTCTGTAAAAGTGTATGTGTAAGTTGAGTGTTTATGTTTTTAAAGAGAGAAATTAATAAAGTTTATATATATATTTTTAAAAACACCCTTAAAGAAACCGGTGCCGGTTACAAAGTTTCAGTTGAAATTAAGAGATCCATACCGTAAGCTTGGGTCTGAGCTCCCTAGATTGAGCAACGCGATATTCAGCAGTGTCCCAGGCACATCCTTTGGGCGGATTTTTGTATGCTGCGGTATGGAGTCGGGCTGCGATAGCTCCCACCGCGTCCGTATGTGAATGATGGACTGGACGATGGCATCACACTCCTGGTGCATGAAAGTAAGAGGCGTGCCTTGGTTGGCGATGGTTAAGGTGAACTGGTTTTCATCCACAAGGCAGATTTCTTCTATTTCAGAGGCATAGTAAATGTCATTCAAAAACACCGTCTGTCCCAGGACCCTTGTGCGCTCAGCTGAAGTTACTTGGACAGCTGTAGAACCAACCTATGGGAAGGTATTTAGTTTGCATGAGGAAATATGTTCAACGTGCACCCCTCAAAAAAACCAATCCAGTTATTTTACCTGCTTTAAAAAGAGTAAGGGATGTGCCGTTTCTAAAAAGGATGGCAACCAATATCTATGGGAGTATGTGTATTAATTAGGTACAATAGTAATAATAATTTATTATTTATACCCTGCCCATCTGGCTGGGCTTCCCCAGCCACTCTGAGCGGCTCCCAAGAATCCCAACCACTCTGAACTCAGATGGGTTCTTCTCAAGGAGTCAAGCTATTTAGCAGGAGAAAGCTGTATGAACTGGTTACTTTGGAACAGAAAATGGTTGACTAGCAAGTTCACTTCCCCCCCTGGTTGACTTTTAGCAAGTGGTCAGTCACTTTGGGAGAGATGGAGAGAGACAGGGATAAAATCTGCTATTGATCAGGAAATCATGGTCACAGCAAGGCAAGCAGTGTTGTGCGTGGCTGTGTAGGAATAAAGCTTTCAATAAAGCAGAATGTGTTTACAACCCCAACTCCCATCAGCCCCAGCCAGCACAACCAGTGGTCAGGGATGATGGGAGTGGCTGTCCCACAACATCTGGAGGGCCATGCAATGCTCTGCACTTGCTCATTTCAAATGGAGAATCCACACTGACCTAAATGTATATATGGCACAATTCCCTAAGGGCAAAGCCCACAGCGTTGCATGAGACTCACTTTAATAGAAACTTTGGTGTCTTTGTGGGCCAGCTTGAGCGCATTGTGGAAAACCTTCAGGTCTTCTTCCAAGGCCAAAGTGGCCGCCGGGAGCTTCTGCTGTTCATGCTCTATGTGTTCTGCCAGCTTCCCAGGCGAGTCAATGAAAATGAGTCTCTTGCTGCCTTTGAGGCCTGTCAGAAGCCTCTCGTGGTATTTCGTGTACTCCCTCACCCACGAGTTGCAGTTATAGATGAAAACAGCGGTGACGTTTTCGTAAGCGAGTCCCGGGAAAACGACAAACCACTTGGAGAGGAAGTCCGTTTTGAACCGATTGCTGGGGCCAGCGTGAGTGAGGTCCACCACAATCTCATATGGCTTAGCGTAGTATGGCTTCAAAGTTAGCAAGACGTGGTATATCAGCAGATCACCGTTTATCTGGCCTGTCTTGAACCTAGAAAGGAAAAATAAATAGCTGAGAGCGGGGAAATGTTAGGGTGCAGCTTGGCTTGAGTCTTCAGCAATAGCATTAAAAAAAAAAAGTGTGTGAGAGAGATTACCCCTTTCCCCTAATGGAAAAGAAGGAACACAGAAGAATTAGCTCCAGGGTGACTTTGTTGGCAAGGGACAAACAGCAGTGATTAGAATTTAGTCTTTGCTCATCTGTCATGTTAGAGACAAGAAGGAATTTTAAAGAACAGAAGAAATAACACTGAAATTTTCATCTCCTCTTGAGGAACAGGCGACAATAAATGCAATTATTATAGACAGAGCTGGTGCTATACTAAAGGCAAATCTGGGGAGATGTGGACAGCCCAGGGAGGCCATAATTATTTCACCACATATCTGATATATTTTTTTTGGCGGGGGTCTTCTACCATGGACTGGGAAGGAGAAGAAATGTGACCATATGAGATGTGAAGATGCCATCCTGTGGAGCAAGAGTTGTGCCCTCCAGATGTTGTAGACAACAGCTCCCATAATCCCTGACCATTGGCCATGTTGTTTGTGGGCTGATGGGCATTGTGGCCCAACAACACCTGGAGGGCACCAGGTTGGGGAAGGCTTTAATATATGAACGTGAATCATTAGTGTTTGGAAACAGGCATTTCACATGGTTGTATTTCATCAGAGCTGCGATTGCGTGCAGCTCCTTTTAGGAAACTGCAGTCTGATTAAACCAAAGTTTGCATTCACGCACTGTATGGCTCAGCCTTGAGGTCTGGTTCAGACATTCAAATGAGGCAGGGACTGTTGAAACAGCGCACATGACGTGCAAAAAAGACTGATGACCCTCATTATAGTCTTCCAGATTGCATGGACCTTGTTGCAGGAGATACACACATCTATGCTTTTCATAGATGGAGAACCTCAAGCCCATGGTACAAGTGTGGCCCTCAAGGTTTCTCTATCTGGCCCTTGGGGCTCTCCCAAGGCCACACCCCTCACTGGTCCTGCTCTGAGGCCCCCTCGGGTGCTTTTGCCTGGCTGGAATGTGTCCTTGAACTATGATTTGGTGAAGAAACCTCTGGCTCTTGAGTGGGTGAAATGTGGCCTACTGTATGATGGTAAGAATCACACCTATTGCTCTACTCACTTTCCCCTCTGCTCCATCATCACAGGCAACCAGAAGGATGCCCATAAGGCATTGTGGCCCTCAGTCTGAAAAAGGCTCCTCATCCGGCACTGGATTTTGCTGCATTACAATTCCCATCATCCCTGACCACTGGGCCATGCTGTCTGGGGCTGATGAGAGTTGAAAGCCAAGAACATCTGGAGGACCACATGTCTCCCACCCTTGCTCAGAAATGTGAGTCGCTTTTTGGTCCTTGAACACATTCACTATGAGAAACCTATGGTGCACAAACATCTGGAACTGCCCCATAGGACCTCCCCCAACTCCAAAAACATTCCCTTCAAAAAGCACAGTAAATTCCCAAACCTCTCAACTGGAAAAGCCGCAAAAGGGAGTAATAGCACATCAATTACTTCGAAATTGGCCTTCCCACTTAAAGGCACTCTTAAACTTTTCCTCTATAAAAACAAACCAGCAACCCTATCTCAGCAAGGATTCTTCATCAAACCCCGATTTATTTGCTTTCCCTAAACTTTCAAATTACGCCCATGCTGAAACACAAAAAACGAGGTCATTTATTAGAGCAGTGCTGCCCTAATTAAGCAAGTACTGGCATTTCCATTACAAGCCCGCCATTTGATGGGATTATAATTCAGACATTTCATTTGCCAAGAGCTGAAACGTGGCATCCTGCTGCTTAATTGGATGTGTCTAAGAGCACTCAAATGAATAGCAGGAGATGAAGGGACAGGAATGGAGGCATTTAGATGCTTTCAGGACACCAAACAAGCCCATGTAAAGCAGTCGTACACTTAATTAAAAGCTTTGCTGTTGTTTCAGGAGGAAAAGCCGTTCCAGCAGAGATTGTCTTAAAATGCCGAGCACGATAGATGTATATGCTACAGATATTACTCAACGAATCTAATTCCTTAGGGAGGCGTAACAGGTACACTAATCCTGGAGTAGTGGAAGATCATCACCATTATTTGTTCAACTGTCCTATGTACAAAATGGCTAGAATGAAGCGCTTAGCCCAAAGTATGAACTCTCTGTAGTTTTACAAAATATAATGAGGAAATTGTGGCCCTCCAGGTATTTCTTGGCCAAACCTCGCATCAGCTCTAGCCAGCTAAAAAAAGTAATTGCTCTACATGCAATTAAAATAAATGTGAAAGCAACCCTGCAAAGAAACACACACCGATAATTTACATGCAAGTTTGAGTGTCAGGCAGATCTCAATAAACCGTACAGCGAATCTTTGCCTCCATACTCAAGAGTTGACTCAACACACAGGCTCTAGGAGCTTGCAATAAATCAACTTCCCCACCAAATCGATTTACATAAAAAGAAAAGGGGAAAAGATGACCGTGGCAGTGTACTCAGCTGCTTGGAGAAACAGGCTTCCCTTAAAGCAAATGCTTTATCTGGCAATCTGGAGGTCTAATTTAGGCAAGATGGTGGTTCTCCCTCCCTCCTCTTAACACGTCACGGGGTACTTACACCAGAAAGGAAATGTGTCATCTCTGTGGTTTAGTTCTCTAAATGGAGAACTAAACACCATGTTTCAGAGGCACATTCACTTTCAATGCATAAAAACATCCCCACCTTCTAGAATCCAGAATCTAGAGTTTGCCACTGTAAGGCAGACACAATATTGAGGCGCGGTTAGCTAGCAAATCACAGACCTTCCAAGTCAAACCCTTCGCTGTCCTCTCCTCCAGGTAAGTGTGTGTCTACCTTTTATACTTGGGTTCTGTTTCTATCTTTCCTCTCAGCAGGTCCCAGATTGAGGTTTCCAGTACCAAGAAGTAAAACTAACTTGTTCCGATGAGCCTTAGGCAGCAAAGCAGGAAACTTACTGAAGAAAGCAAGGGCCTGGTGCTAACTGAACTGTAAATGTTATTTATGTAACAGAGGAAGGAAGGCATTCTTGTAGGAGAGAAAGACAATTGGAAACCTGTCAAGGTGCTTAGGGAAAGCCCAACACACTGTTTTCTAACAAAACAGCCACTTTGCTGGAGTGAGCTTAGGTGGAGAAAGAGCCCTTAATGGTCAGTTCCTTTGCTCTTGTCTGTTTAAGTGAAATCCTTAACATCGACCATCAACTACTACAATTAACAGTGAGTGCTTTGTGCCGGCAGTGGAGGCACATAAGGCAGCATTGTAGTCGTCGCGGTGTGGCAATGGTGGGCATCCGAGGATGCTTTCAGTTTGGCATGACTGGCACCATCCATGCAGGACAATCTAAAAACAAGCATTTCTGAAAGGTTGGGGGCAGGGAAAGAAGCCTCAAGTACAACCAGCGTCATGTGTACTCTGGGTGTGAAAAACAAAAACCCAAGTTTTGTACAAGGAAGAAAAGGGATGGATGTACATATAGTGTAAAAAATTTAATCTGGAGTCCCTGCCCTCCCTTTGTGGGAGGGAAAAAACAAAGATTGAGGCAGTAAAGCCTCTAAACACCAGTTTCTGGAAACCGAAGGAGGAGTGTTCTTGGGCTTGGGTCCTGCTTGCAGGTTCCCCCCCAGGCAGCTGGTCAGCCACTGTGGGAACAGGATATTAGACTAGATGGGCCATTGGCTCCTAGCTTGTGTCTGGTTCAATGCACAGCCAAAGAGTGCAGAAAGACCTGGAGAGCTGGTCAAGCAGAGTAGACAACAGAGGGCTAGGGATGAACACAGACGGGAGTTGGCAGAAGACAGCTTCATCATTTGATGCTGATACACAGGATATGCTGTAGTTAAGCAGGACACCACAGACTCTGTGTGCACAAGGGTTAGTTCCTGGCATGTACTGTAGAAGGAAGTTGGGAAGCAGGGCTGGGAAAAACCTCTACCTGAACCCTTGGAGGGCCACTGCCAGGCAAGGTAAACAATGATTGGGCTAGATCAGGGGTGCCCAAGCTTTTTTCAAAGAGGGCCAGATTTGATGAAGTGAACATGTGTGAGGGTCGACCAAAGTTGTTGAGGTTTTTTTTTTTTTTAGGATTGAAGTTGCTGAGCTTTTTATAGGATTTTACCGCAGGACATATACTGCCATGGGGGCTGGATTTTATCGACCGGCGGGCCAGATTAGGCCCCTGACACGGACTTTGGACATGCCTGGGCTAGATGAACCAAAAGGCAGCTTCTTAAGTTCAGTTATGAAAAAAAGAAAAGGGAGAAGTATATGGGGCAGGGGGGAGAGACACATGTAAACCATAGGACAGCTGGGCAGGGAGCTATGCAGGGCAGTGAATGCCCACCCATAGAACATACTGGAAGTTTGATAGTCTCTGGTGTTCTTTTCAAGCAATCAACAGTTAACAGTGCAAATGGTCAAAATGGATCATCACCAATCAGATCGTGAGGTCTAGAAATAATTCTTTTAAAGCGTCTCCACCTCCATCATTCTGCCCGGACACTGAGGTCCAGCACTTCTGGCGGTTCCCTCGTTGTGAGAAGCCAAGTTGCAAGGAACTAGGCAGAGGGCCTTCTCGGTGGTGGCGCCTGCCCCGTGGAACGCCCTCCCAACAGATGTCAAGGAGGAAAACAACTACCAGACTTTTAGAAGACATCTGAAGGCAGCCCTGTTCAGGGAGGCTTTTTAATGTTTAATAGATTATTGTGTTTTATTTTCCTGTTGGAAGCCGCCCTGAGTGGCTGGGGAAGCCCAGCCAGATGGGTGGGGCATAAATAAATTATTATTATTATTATTATTATTATTATTATTATTATTATTATTACCCCCCATAAGCAGGCAGAGGACACAATCCTTGCAGGACGGTACCACTTCAGGTGGAGGAGGGTTGTAGTTTTCAATGGGATCTCTCACTAAAATTCTCTTCCTGCACCATGCAAAATTAGCACAAGGTGCATGGAGGGAAAACTCTCCCAATGTGGGTTGGATCTGCCATCGATTGTAGTACCATGTGTCCTTTTTTACATGTGAACTGGCTTTATGGACTCACGGGACACCCAATTCCATGGTGGATGTCCAATTTTTGAATTGGGCACCTACAAATCTACAGGATGCACACAGCCCCCCTCTCCCCAAAACATTTCATATAAGGGAAGCACTATCCAGACATCAAAACAATAGAATGCCCCTTCACTGACTACTCATCTAATATAACATGTTCCTTGGGCAATGTAGCTTTCAAAATTAACTGCTGAAGAGTTGCTTTTGTGCTCTTCTTTATATGTACAGATTGCCTGGAGCTCTTTGTTCATGATCACAGGAACATTAGGGCGTTGTCCTTTTGTTTTGCTGGAAAGCACTGGTGTATCACCACAGATATAGCAAAGAGTCTCAAAGAGTCTACCTTCTGAAGGGCTTTTTCATGAACAAATGATACTTCTTGGTTGTATAACTAAAACCTCCTCTATTACCTTTCTGCAAGGCACTGATGGCTTGTGGAAGAATCTTTCGCAGAAGCAGTTTAAGTTTCAGCACAGATGGGAAAACAGCCATGACATTTATCCATTCCAATTTTAACAGAACAGAAGATGCTATAAATAACCAAAAGAGAAACTGTATTTTTCTTAATATCTATGAGGTTTGAGAAGACAGAACATGAATTATGAGTGATCAACCTCCAATCTGCATTTAGTTTACAAGATGAAAGCCATTATACCTTAGAGCCAAAGTCAGATTAAGCTTTAATCCATAACAACAAGCTATACAGGGCTTGTTGATTTTTATTATGCTTTTATAGTGTGGTGTTTATCTGCTTTAAAACCTAGAGATGTGGTAATTAGAAACGAATAAGCAAACCATACCACAACACAATTCGAACATGGTAATATTTAAGTTCTCCCTCAGGAGATGCCTCTCTGACAACCAAAACAAGTGTTTCTGCAGGTGCTAAAGAAACTCAACCCTGTCATTTTATTATTCTTGCAGGCAGCAAACGTCGCCATAAACATGAAACTGATGGGCAACTCTCACATGGATTTGGGCTTCCTTTGGTGGGCCGTCTTGCTATTCCACGTACAAGTAAGAGCGGACACTACCACAACTCTTTTGACGACAACAGAATCTCCCACCGTCCCTACAACTCAAACCCCAACACATACAAGTGGGGCTCTTCCAACATTGCCTTTGGGGGAGACGTCTACTTATACAACACAGATAAGCACCTTCGAATCGACATCCACAACACAGCCAACTACCTTTAGCTGGACATCCTTAGGGCAAACATCCACCTCCCAGTCCTCATCGGAGACATCAACTGCCCCGCAAATGCCCTTAACGCTTGCCCCAGAAGTGCCCCCATCTCCCTACACCATTAATGGTACAGATCAAGAACTTGCAACTCCTAGTCAGGATCAAATGAAAGCTGAACTCTGTGAAGAGAACAGCAAAAGGCTAATACTGATTTGCCTCATCATCATTGGGGTGCTTATCTTCATTTGTGTATGTCTACTCGTGGCCACTGTTGCAATGGCAAACAAACTCTCCTATATGAAGAGAAGGCAGCCAAGCAAGCGCCCCCTCAGGAGCAACGGCGATTTCATCACCACAAATAGCTTGTGGCCAGCTGGATTAGAAACGTTGCAGAGGATGACCAATGAGGCAGCAGCAGCAGAGCTGATGACACAAAGAACGGGGTCGGAGAGAACAAAAGCGGGACAAGGGAAAACTGGTGAAGAAGCTAGCAAGAAACTAGCGAGTGAACTGTCAGACAGGCAGAAGCTCAAGGAGGTGTCAGCAAAGCCAGCCAGCAGCACCACAACCATCATTTAGATTCAAGCATCATGCAGACACCCAAAAAAAGATTGTGGGGAGAAAACCTGAAGGCTATGCACCACCATAGAATCATATCATATGCACTGGGTTTCCGGGCGGTAATGAACTTTCCGGGTTGGAATTCCATAGCAAGCTATTACCAGAGGTAATTGTCCACGTTGCTTCAGAAATCAAGCAGTCCACAGCTCCTCAAATGTGGGCTACTTGTTTTAAGAAAATTCAAATGCTACACATGCAAGGAGGCAGGTGAAAAACAGAGCAGATGCAAGGATGGAAGGGGAAATGTCATAGCAACAAGGATGGCTGAGAGGTGGAGTCAGTCTTTGCAAGGAAAGCCTTCCACAAATGTATGCATCATATACCTGCTCATTTTCCTTACATTAGAACACTGGGTCTCAGCACAAGAAAGCAATGCCATGGAGGTGCTGCAAGCTCTTACCTGCTTGCTTCCTCTCCCTGCCCCAAGCTACCCGGGTGCATCCTGACTGGACTAATATAGCAGAATGCCTCCACCAGCTGTTTGTGTCTAAGACTGCAAGAGGCTTGGGTAACTCCTCCTCCCCCAAGCCTCTGTGTTGCTTTATTAACACTGCAGGATCATTGGGTCTATTTCTGGCAAATGCCCCGAAAGATTCTGTGCAACTACATGAGCTCCACCTCCCTTCCAATTCTCTCTGTTGATCTTTATTTAATACCTGTGTAGTAACAAGAGAGAGACAAGGAAAACCCCCCAGATCAATCACCCCTTTGTTCAGTCAAGTGCTTGGGAGGAACCTGATCATGGCTAGCAAAATGGCAAGTTTCTTAATTGTGGCGGAATATCTACGCCATACTTCCTGTCCCCATCCCTTAATGTGGGAGCCGATATACCAGGAATTCTCCTCTGTTAGGTCGTTTTAAATGAACTGATTACAATCAAGGTCTGTTGTCAGCTTCTGTAATATTGTTCCTTGTAAGTAATGAAGAATAAAGCAGGCTTCTTGGGGTTTTCTTTTACGGAAGTGGGGAGCAGGGTGTTGTTTCTTTTTAAAACAGGGCCACAGTTAAGTTTTAGGCAATACAAGTTTGCAGGAGATTGTGGAACAGCCTATGTCAATACATACTAGATTGCTAAATGCAACTAACGTTCTTGCAGAATGCTCAGTTTGTTCAGAGTAGAGCATAGCTGCCAAATCTCCCGTTTTCCCCGGGAAAACCCCTTTTTTCTTACCTTTTCCCGGTGGTCCCCCGTATCACTTCGTCTCCCGTTTTTCTCCATTATTTTCTCCTGCCGGCGGCCATTTTTTTTCTTTCCGATTTGCCCTTCTATGGGCACCAAAAATGGCCGCCGCCAGCTTCAAAAGTCGCATCTACGCATGTCCGGAAGTGCATAGACGTGACTTCCGGTGTTGGTGGCGGCCATTTTGGTGCCCATAGATGGGCGAAGCGACACCGGAAGTTGCGTCGGCACACTTCCTGACATGCGTACAAGCGACTTTTGAAGCCGGCGGTGGCCATTTTGGGTGCCCATAGAAGGGCAAAGCAACACCGGAAGTTACATCGACACAACTTCCGGTGTAAAATGGCTGTCGGTCCCGGATTCTGCAGTCCGGAACTTGGAAGGTAAGGAGTAGAGGTTTTTGCCTTTCCTGGATTTCTTTATGTATGAGCCTGAAGATGAAACCTCAATCTACTGACATGAACGAAGTATAACAGCTGAGCAATAAATTCACTACACATAATCCCAAAGTCACCAGTAATTATATGTGAATCTGGAACTTGGGGGAGCCGAGTATATGAACTTAATTTCAAAAGCCATCATCCCCAAGACTGATGAGCCTTAGAACAGATCCTTCCAAACTTTGTTCTGGCTTGAATTAGAGGGCATCAGTGAGACTGGATAAGGAATGGTGAGACTGGATAAGGAATTTCCTGCTTTTGTTTATCTTTTACTTATTATTAAGGGAAATCCTTTCCTTAAAAGCTGATATTGGCAGAAGGTTAAGATGGGATGCATGGTGAATCACTGGGTGATCTGCAGTAGATTGACCAGGGTTTCGGAATCCCAATTGCATATGCAGATTGAAGCATATGGCTGATGGAGTGCCATTAGGTGATCTCTGCATCTTGGGGCATGAGAAGGTATTGATGGAGACGGTTATTACAGTGGTGCCTCGCTTAACAAACGCCCTGTAGGACGAAATTTTCACTTTAAGAAAGGATTTTTCTAGCGGAGGTTGCCTCGCTAGATGAATTCATTTTAAGAAAAATTTGTCTAGTGAATTGTGGTTTCCCATAGGTATGCATTGAAATTCAATTAATGCGTTCCTATGGGCATTTTTTATTATTATTAAAAAAATCCAATGCATTCCTATGGGATTCGCTAGACAAATTTTTCATTATAAGAATAGACCCGTGGAACGAATTAAATTCGTCTAGCGAGGCACCACTGTATTCTGAATACCAGTTGCTGGAAACTGCAGGAGGGGGCGAGCATTCTGGTGCTCAGGTTCTGCTCGAGAATTTTCCATAGGCATCTGGTTGGCTGCTGTGAGAACAGGAAGCTAGACTAGATGGGCCGCTGGCCTGATCCAGCAGGGTTCGTCTTATGTTTAATCCCCTTATGTGGCAACATAGAATTGGGAACAACACCTGCTGAAAGCAAGCAGCAGAACAGGAAAAGAGTGGCCAGTATTTCCAGCAGAGAGGATCAGGAATTCAGTACCTTGAACCTCTCAATGACTAGCAAAATTACGTAACATGGCATAATTTGTTTAGGTTGTAGAGTTCAGCTTCCTTGGCACAAAATTAAGTATCTAAGAACACACCCAGTTTTGGATAGAAGATGATGATGCATTAATGGTCCATCTAGCAGCTTAACATTGTTTATGTTAGGCACACAAAAAACCTCCTCCCTTATCCGTCATTTGCAAAATAACTTCATAGACTTTTCCGTGCTGTGTGAGGTTGACAAGTCTTCCCATTTTGCAGATAGGTTACTTAATATAGATTGAAGGAAGAGAACAATTTACGTACCATGAGCTCCTTTGAGGAAAGGCAGGAAAAAACCAGGGATGGCTAACCTGTGGCTCTGTAGAGGCTGTAAAATTCCTCCTCCCATCAGCTATTTGAGTTGGGGTTATTTTGTGTGTGTGTGTGTGGGGGGGTGTTCTTTAGTGTACAGTGCACCACGCTGCACATCTGAATGGGAAACAGGTTCCCATCCCTGGTATACAGTATATTCGACATGGCACATCAATGGACACTTAATCCCTTTACTGAGCAATACAATATTGTCCTGTTTATCAGGTGCCTTTGCTTCAATTCATACATTACCAGAGCAGGATAGAAACCTAGTTCTCCAGCGCTTCTTGTCATTCCAATTTAGTAATTTCTCAGTGGATAATCCATTTGGAGTGGAGTCAAGAGTATGTATTGTTCCTACACAAATGCTGCCTGCTTAGGGATACTGTATGAATCAGGCCCATTACTCTGTGAACCACACTGCCATACATATAGACAATACATACCATAAAGGTAAAGGTACGCCTGACCGTTAGGTCCAATCGTGGACGACTCTGGGGTTGCGTGCTCATCTCGCTCCATAGGCCGAGGGAACCGGCGTACAGCTTCCAGGTCATGTGGCTAGCATGACTAAGTCGCTTCTGGCGAACCAGAGCAGTGCACGGAAATGCCGTTTACCTTCCCGCCGGAGTGGTACCTATTTATCTACTTGCACTTTGACATGCTTTTGAACTGCTAGGTGGGCAGGAGCTGGGACCGAACAACGGGAGCTCACTCCGTTGCAGGGATTCGAACAACCGACCTTCCAATCGGCAAGTGGTTTAGACCACAGTGCCACCCGCGTTCCTATTACATACCATAGAAAACCCATATTTTTCAAGACATCCGGCTTGAACAACATACAAGGCCAGAAAGGAACCTGAGAAACCTTTGCCATCACCATATCCTGTGGTAGCAAATTCCACCGTTTCGCCCTGCAATGTGTGAAGAAGTACTTTTTTGGGGGGTCTGCGCAAAAATCTTCCAACATTCAGTTTCACTGGATGAGCCCAGCTGCTAGTATTTCAGAGAAACTTTTCAATCCAACAAGCGACTCCCAGAATGGCTTAAAAGGAAAAGGAAAAGAAACCACCAGCAAGGAATAAAACCAACTGGTCGATACAGAACAGAAAGCAGCAGAGCAGTCAACACACCGAGATAAAATCAAGGATAAATCTGAGTCAAAAGGCAGAGGGGAACTTTATTTAGAACAATATTTGGAGACAGGTCACGCATGCAGCATGCATTCTGCCCTGCCAGCATTCGTGCACTAGAGGAGACCCGCCCAAACATACACTGACACTGCCTCACTCCCATCTGCTTCTTCCTGTCCCACCCCTAAAATATTGTGTGCAGTCTATGAAGTAGTCCTTCCAGCTGACCACGCTCTCAACTTTGAAGATTTTCCTGCAGCTTGGTCACTTGTTTCCTATAATAAGAAGTATGCAGCTGCTATTCCCTAGCCGAAAGCTATATTTTGGAAGGAGAAAGCATGGGAGGTTCAGCAATAACTGGCTCTGTTTGGTGACTCACTCCCACACAAGCAGATTTGGAGGCTGTGTCCTTTTAACCCCCTCAGCCCTTAATGTGAACAGTAGAGCAATGACGTCCCCCTTCATCACACATGATGAACACTGCTTGAGGCAAGAGGAGGAGGCCCTTAAGATCAAAAGCTAAGCTGGGGGGTGGGGAGGTAAAATGCAAAGTCCTGCCCCATCTCTGTGTTACGTGAAATTTTCAAAAAAGAGGAATTTAACTTAAGGATTGGGGTGTGTGGGTGTGTGAGTTTCTATGCTGGGCAGGGGAAGACATATGGATAATGACACCATAGAAAAACCTCGTAATCTGTCTGGGACTTTCTCCTGCTGCATACTTAGCCTAGTGATTAATCCATCTCCTGAATGTGCTTGGCACAGCATGAGACTTTCCACACATGCAGTTGAGCCAAGTCATTTTTAGTCAAGACTTATGGCAGGTGGTTCCATGTTAGGCATGTCTCTCCCTCCACCCATCCACCCCCAGGAAAAAAAGCACTCAATGGGATTTAAAAATGATCACACTGCCAAGCGACTCAGCCTATTCCCCAATGAGCAGATGATGTGATCTCTTCCTCTCCCCACCCAAGATATGATTTTGGTTTGGGGACCATCTGTTAGCATCAAACCTCCGAAGTTGCTAGTGGACATGGGCTTGAAGCTCTAGTCTACGTCATACGGTTGATATACAGGAAATATAAATGTATATTTATCAAGCCCACCTACCCCAAACCTAACACAAGCTAAGAGAATTGGCTGCAGCTCAGCAGTAAAGCACACCATTTGCATGCAGAAGGCCCAAGACTGAATTCTAGCATCTCCAAGTAAGGCTGGGAAAGACCCCTACCCAGAACCATTGAGAACCACTACCATATAATACTCGGTTAAATGGACCAATGGCCAGATTCAGTATAAGTCAACTTCTTACATGGGAAGGGTAGAAAGTGAGCAAGGATCTTGACCATTAATGCCAGCTCCTATCCAGGGACTGCTAAGAAGTAAAAGCTGAGGGAAGCTGGGGGGCAAAGCTGGGGTTAATATTGTGGGGAGGGAGAACAAACACAACACCATTCACAACCCAATGCACATCCCAAAACCCAGGTGAGGAGAAAAGGAGGAAGTTAAGAAGGTAGGTGGGACCCAAGCTGAGCTAAGATGCTTGTAGCAAGAGTGGCTGGGACAACCCAGCCACACGGGCAGAATTTAAATAATTAAAGTAAAGTAAAGTAAATGAAGTCCAGCCTGCCTAAAGAAAATAAGACCGTCTACAAAGAGAAGAGACTCATTGACCCAGCACTTTAAACAAGATGATTCACTGTGTCCATCAGCTGACCTCTGGAACCTACTGATATAAAAAGGTAGAGACCCCTGACAGTTAAGCCCAGTCACGAACGACTCTGTGGTTGCAGCGCTCATCCTGGAACCTATTTATCTACTTGCACTTTTGGTGTGCTTTCGAACTGCTAGGCTGGCAGGATCTGGGACCGAACAATGGGAGCTCACCCCGTCACGGGGACTCAAACCGCCGACCTTCCGATCGGCAAGCCCAAGTGGCTCAGTGGTCTAGACCCAGCGCCACCCGCATCCCTACTAACCTACTGTTGTTTAGTCGTTTAGTCATGTCCGACTCTTCGTGACCCCATGGACCATAGCACGCCAGGCACTCCTGTCTTCCACTGCCTCCCGCAGTTTGGTCAAACTCATGTTTGTAGCTTCGAGAACACTAACCTACTGATATTTACTTAACCAAAGCATGACCAGATCCAACTCAGAGAGTTTTATGATCAGCGACCTTATCTACAATAGGCAGCTTTACGGGTGCTTCTGGAACGATCCCCGCCCCCCATGCACATGCATGTGCATGTATACACACAAACACATATACTAATAGTTGTCAATATAGACAACAGGACTACAGAGCCTTGACAAATATGAAATGCCACCTTCCATGTCAAGAACCACAAGAACATGCTTAGTTCTGTAGTCCAAAGTGCAAGAATGCACAGGTGCAATGAAGCATTATGGGCTGGAGAAATTTGCATTCCATACTTAGTCATTTTGAACCTCAGCAACTTCCTCGTGCAGGGCTACTCAAGCTGAGAGTAAGGGTGGGGAGAAAAGAAGACTTCTCCTCCATGTACCTAGCTACTAAAAACTAAAAACCTAGTGAGAACATCCAAACAGAAGCCTAGCCATTTTTGAAAACACCAAGAAGCCTGGCAACCGCTCCTTCAACAAGGAGCCAAGCAACCAGAGAAGAAAATTCCCCTTGGAAGCAAAAACAGCAGCTTAGCTAAGCAAAGAGGAGGAGGAGGAAGAACTCCAAGCTACACAACACCCACTTGCAACCACAAAGGAACACAGCGCTTCCTGTTCACAGTTGCCTCAGATGCCAACATTCACTACGGAACTTGCTCATATGGAAACGCATCCGGGCACATGCTCGGTGTGGACCTTCAGCTTGCTTCTTAATGCCATTTAGCAGCTGAGAATGGGGAAGAAAAAGCAAGCCCTGCACAGGCTTAGCAAACTGAGCTATGTATTGTACTGGGCTCCGGAGGGCCACAAGATGCGGAGACTGGCAATCTGAACATGCATTGACCAGCTCAGAAACTCCCACAACTACATCACACTAGGTTTGCATCTTGATTTTGAAATAAGGGTGAAGGCCCTGGTTCAGTAGGAACATGACTATCATAAACCAGGGTTAAATCAATGCTTTGTATCACTGGGGCAAAGAGTCACATGGAGGATGGAAGGGTTTGGGGAGGAAGAACACACTCTTATAGTCTGCTCCTAATTTTTTAACCATGTTTAAAAGAAATAGATGTGTTACATCTATGCTGGACCAGCAAGTGACCATATATTTAAAATACACGAGTTCCTCAAAGAATCCTGAGAACTCTAGTTTATTAAGGGTGCTGAAAATTGTAGCTGTTGAGTATTCTACAGTTCCCAGTATTCTTTTTGCAGGGAAGGGCGAATGTGCTTTGAATGTATGTAAGCACCCTCTGAGCAATTATTTCCTTGGCCTTCCAAGACAAAGCAACAGAAGCACCTATATTTGTGTCAACAGAAATGTCACATACCGTAATTTAACAACAACAACAACATTTGATTGGCTGTGTTTTCTCTTCTTAGGCACAAAACTCTCTAATTTCCATCTGCTACCATTAAAATTTGGTTAGACGCTGGAAAGTACTTCCACAGAGAAAGCTGCCCAGAGTACAGCCTTCGCAGAGAAAAATGTCCACACTCTTAATCACTTCTCAGTTCTTGGGGCTTCCTGCAACAAGTGTTGATAAACTTCCTCTTTAAGTGAAAATAGGATCCTTTTGAAACGTGTAAACCACCAGCCATTTAGAAACACTTTGTTGTGTTGTGCTTCCCTTTCTCTGCTCTTGAACCATTAAAATGTGAACTTAAAAACGAGAACCTGGTTAGAACAAGAAACGATATCGAACAGGTAAGACACACTTAATTATACTTCTTTGGATTAAAAAACACCTCTAGAACAGTAAAACTGGTATAGAGTGTCTTAGAACTGTGTGCTTTACTTTTTGGAATGTTCTTTAAAAAAAAAGCTTTGCATGCATTCCCTATCACACGCAAGGCTAATGTTATATTAAAGTGAGGTTTTTTTCCTCAAAAAGAGATATATACATTATGTAAAAAAAACAACACCAATGGGACCTGGACTTTCCCCCAAAGAGTGATTGCCACTGGAACGCCAATCAGATCTGGGTACCAGCTCAACTTGGGGGTGGGGTGAGAACAGACCTCTCTTTTAAATTAGCAAATATAAAGAGCAAATTGGAACATTAAGGTGGTAGTGCCTCAAGTTTATATTATCTGAGGGAAGCCTTATATGTTCTGAAAAAAACTCCCTGCATTTTATTTTTTATTTTTACTTACTGCTGGGATTATAACAACAAATGCATGAATTCTTTCTTCCCCTTTTATCTTTAGTAAAATCTCTGGATGTAATTTTTGCATCACAAAAATCACAACAAAAAATTCACATAGTTTTGGGGCATCTTAAATACCAACCAATTTATACAGGCACAGACTTCTGTGGAAAAGGGTCCACTTCATCCAATGCATGAAGTGTAATTCTCAGTTGGAATGTAAGTAAACACATAGGTGGGGAAAAATGAGTATCTATTTGTATCTCTGTGTATATATGTGTATATTGGAGTTAAAGGGCAATTGGCTGCAACAATTGAATTTGAGCTGCAAGGAAAGCAAGATAAGTGCAGTGACCTTCATCACAGGAGTAATTCATGATAGCATAAAAAAGTAAAAAGGTTTATGGCGCAACACTGTCTACTTTGAAGTAAGCCCTACTTAGTTCAATGAGGCTTACTCACATGTTTGTATAGGATTTCACAATAGAATGTGTAGTTCAGAGCTGCTAAGGTAAGCTATTGACATCTTTAGATAATTTGAACTGCAAAATAGTTAGTGTTCCACTTTAAAGATTCTATGCTACCGCTCATTCTTGAGATCCCCCAAAGGAGGGGGGGCGGGGTTTACATTTGCAGAATCCAATCTGGAAAAAGAAAGAAAACCCCCTGTATTGTTAAGATTTCTAGTTCCATCCCTTCAGCTTTGCATTTTTAAAATGTTACTCCTTTAAAAGGGATGCACAGACCTTGAAAACATTTTACATACTGAGGACAGCTGCTATTAAGATTGCCTTCAGAAGGCCTGCCCCAAGGCCAGAGTTTCCACTCATAGGGTTCCTCAGCACCCCAGCAGGACCCCCTGCTGATGCCTACCTTGTACCCCCTGACCTTAAAAAGAATTCTGACCTGGTGCTCTGAGCATTCTCAGCAGCTGCGTCCCACTGTCATTTTAATTTCTCACAATGCAGCTTCACTCCAGGAGCACTGTGGGAAATTTAAATGGTAGCCCGACCCAGTCACCCATAGTCAGAGGGCATTTTGCCCTGGGCCCCCTCAAACCTGGAGCCCTTCCTGCATGTCCCTTCATTAAACCAAGTGCCACAAAACTTTGTAGTTTTTGCTCTGGGCTAGTCTCCTTTCAGTCAGGCTCAGTTAGGGAAAGGGGAATTCTTTCATCTCTTTGCATTGGCTGTGAATGGATTAATCATCCCCCATTTAAAGATTCAGGCTACCTACTCTGTTTCCATATGAGTTACTGCTCTAGGCCTGCCTCTTTCCAGTGAAACACAATTTTAAAAATCCTTCACAGTAGCACCTTAGAGACCAACTAAGTATGTCATTGGTATGAGCTTTCATGTGCATGCACACTTCTTGAGTTAACTCACACTCCAAACAGGGATACAAATACCGTACATACAGGAATGGGAAGTGCTATTCCGTCATTAGGAATGAACAGAACCACGTATTTCTGGTCTGAATCTATTTTGGATGTTCATTCTCTTCCATTTCTTTCTATGTTTTTAGTGGTTCTCATTTTTATATGTAAGCCACCTTGAGTCCCATCAGGGAAAAGGGCTAGGTATAAGTAAGTAAGTAAGTAAGTAAGTAAGTAAGTAATTTCTGCATTAACCTGCAATAGAAAAAAAATCTACCCAAAATTTTGCATTTAAGTAAGTACTTTTGAACATGTTTTCTCACAAAATATGTGTTTCTAAAGTATTTCCCACCAAAATATGCATTTTTAATCTGAATGTTTTACTCTACATGCTAGTCACATTAAAATGTACAAAGATCAGATTCCTCAAATGTACCTAACTCTGAGGCCACTTAATTCTCACACTCTCGCACTTCCCAGTAAGGGAAATCAAGCCCATGTGAAAGTTTTAACTTTTGTTTCTCTAGGATAGAGTTGAATCCTGGCCATCATAGCACAAGTCAGTACACTTGCATTACAAACAACAGTTGTTTTTGTTTTTGTTGTTTAGTCGTTTAGTCGTGTCCAACTCTTCGTGACCCCATGGACCAGAGCATGCCTGGCACTCCTGTTTCCCACTGCGTCCCGCAGTTTGGTCAGACTCATGTTGGTCGCTTCAAGAACACTGTCCAACCATCTCGTCCTGTCGTCCCCTTCTCCTAGTGCCCTCCATCTTTCCCAACATCAGGGTCTTTTCCAGGGAGTGTTCTCTTCTCATGATGTGGCCAAAGTAGTGGAGCCTCAGCTTCAGGATCTCTCCTTCCAGTGAGCACTCAGGGCTGATTTCCTTAAGAATGGATAGGTTTGATCTTCTTGCAGTCCATGGGACTCTCAAGAGTCTCCTCCAGCACCATAATTCAAAAGCATCAATTACTTATTTTAAAAACCAAAGATACTCGGTTGTATCCAATGCTACTCAGAGCAGACCCACTGAAAACAATGGATATGACTTCCTTGGGTTCATTAACTCCAATGGGTCTATTTTGAGTACAACAGAGTTGGCTACAACCCTCTAGGTCAGGCATCTCCAAACTTGGCCCTCCATATGTTTTGGGACTACAATTCGCATCATACCTGACCACTGGTCCTGTTAGCTAGGGATGATGGGAGCTGTTGTCCCAAAACATCTGGAGGGCCGAGTTTGGGGGTGCCTGCTCTAGGTTCTGATAATTTACTGCCTTTTATTCCCTTTGTGCCACAGAAGCGTTTATCAGCACTAACACAACTATGGATTCCAGAGCCATTGTGCTTGTTTTCTTCTACGGGCAGCTGTGGTGGAACCTATCAACTACGCTTCCAATCACTACCACTGCACTAGTTGGCACTGGTGGAAAAAACCCCATACATTCATATGAAACAAGCAAACCTGGAGATCCTGTGAAATTCAACCAGAAAACATCCACCACACAGCCCCAGGTTCCTGCAGCAGAAGATCCCAAACCTCATGATGGTGGACACTTCATAGCAGCGGTAGTAGTTGGGGTCATCCTGACTGTCATGATCATAATTATTGTTGGCATCTTCCTATGGAGGCGATGGAGAAGGTCCGCTACACCTGTCCCGAACTGGGCAGGCCGTTCCCCATTTGCGGATGGAGAAGTACCTGATGCGACTGCAGATAAAGAACCTATTCAAGACATGAGGCGGACTTCAGTTCTCTCCTTCTTGCCTTGGAAATTCAACAAGGATACGCAGCTATTGGAAAATGCGGAGGGACAGTTGTCTGAATCAAGCCAAGGCCCGGATGTTCTCCCTATATGTGGTGCTGAAGAGAGTGGCACACAGTCAAGCTCCACAGCAACAGCTTCTTCTGCAAGCATGCAAACTGCCATTTCTGAAGAACCAAGCAGCTTGATTGATGTTCCACTCCAGTCTGATAGCCCAGAGCCACTTGATCTGCCTCCACCTCCAAACTGGCTTGATGGAGCGAATGAAGATCTCTGTCCAAAGCAGACAGAGTCCCTCTCACTTGAACCAAATGCAGAGATCCAGTGTTCTGGATCCCTGGTTCTCTCCCATCAAATTCCAGGCGAAGAACTGCTACTACCACCTCCTCCAGAAGACTTATTCATCTAACTGATTTAAAGGAGGAAAATGTTTAGGAAAGAAACCAATCAAAGAAAAAGGCTGAAAACCTATCAAATGCTGTTAGCCTCTAGTTTTTTTTTGTGAGCAAAAGGTAGCCCCATTGCCTTTTTCACATGAGAACACAAGAGCAATGGTCCGACTGCTTCTAGGGTATCAATGTTCCCCACTGTAATCAACCAGAAGCTTCCAGAAAGATAACAAGCTGTGCATGAAGGAAACAACTGCCTTCAGAGGCACACAACATTTGCAAATGGGATGCAATGATAAAACATTTTCACCATGAGTTTCTGCTCCTTTTTATTCCCCCTCATTTGGGCCACAGTTGATCGCATCAGAATACCTTTCCATTTGTTTGTACCCTTTATGAACCCATGGCATCCTTTTTATCTGTGGTTCTACTACATTGGTCTCTTACATAATCTCCAAGTGTCCGGAAGAGATTTGAACCTTCTGGCACTTCCCTTGCAGCTTCCTTTTAAGCAATGCCTTCTCTTTTAAGAAGCCGTTTTTTGACACTGAAAATGTGACCTTGCTGGACTTCCTGGGAACCACTTGCATTTATGTTGAATTTTACAGCACTATGGTTGGTTTCCAAGCCGATCAACAACATCTGCGTCTTGCCCTGGTTCCTGGGCAACACTGAGTATTAAGCCTCCTTTCCAACAGGCTCTTTTATAACTTGTTAAATAATAGCATTTTTCCCTGTCTACAAATTTTGCCTTTTTAAATCTAAAGGCAAGCCACCATCCCACCCACCCCAATTTTTGTTTGCTATTGTTATCAGCCCAAAGCAAATTTTATCATAACTCATGACTGCGAGTTCAGACATATGCAACAGAAGCACTTTTGCTCCCACGTCACTGCAGTACTATATAGAACTAACCACAACATGGCTATACAAAATGAAACACATGAACCAGTTGAGCACATCTTTAGTGCCAACCAATTTGATGCAGGTGAGGCAGCAGTTCCACTGAGCTCCAGAAGGTACAGCAGGTACAGTAAGCCCCAGCGGATTATGGGATGGGAACTTTGGGGAAAGGAACATAACTCAGTGGTAGCATCTGCTCCAAATGCAGGGAGGTGGTGGTGAATTCCGCTGTGTTTTTAGCAGAGGAGAAATGTGTCCTGGGGATATAAATCATAGAACAAGGGGAAGCAGGATGGTGAGGACTCCCCTGCTCAGCGCCTGAAGGCCCCAGTCCTGCCACTCATCACCTGGCCCAGGTGGTGGGCTTTATAAAGGACTGTTGCCGCCGCCGCTGCTGGGCAGAGAGGGCTCCTTTTTGTTTGTTTTCGTTTAAATTCCTGCTATTTTTTTACCTATGTTATTTTAAACTGTATTAAGGATGTATTCTTAGTTTTAGATTTTGATTCATGTTGAAATTGTTTTCTATTCGGTTGTGTATTTTTTGATGTGGTTTATGTATTGTTTGTGACTTTTGTAATTGTGCTATTGCTGTATTGTTTTGATATTCGATTGGAAGCCGCCCAGAGTGGCTGGGGAGACTCAGCCAGATGGGCGGGGTACAAATAAAAGATTATTATTATTATTATTATTATTATTATTATTATTATTATTAACAACTCACCTCTATTCAGCCACCCTCAGCCCCATGACCGGTTTTCCCAGGGGCCAAATTCCGTAATATCCAACCACTTTCACCTCCCCTGGAAGCAAGAACCTCTCCAATAATTCTACAACACAGATGTGACTCGGATTTCTTTCACTTGTACATTTGAGCCAGTGGAGTAAACTGCTGCCAGTTTTGATCAAGAGGATCTTATGTATGCAGAAGAGATCCCTAGACGATGCTTTCGTTTCCTTGTTCAAAGTTCTACTGCAAAGTGCATCCATGAGAATTAAAAGCTCTGCTGCAAGCAAGAACACTCGCTCTGGAATCTGGCCGGAGCTGATTGGGTGGACCTTGGGGAAATCAACTCTTGATTCTAATGCTAAACTTTGTGCTCTTCAACACTTAAAAAAAAGTTACTGCAACTTCAGCTTCCTGGTCTTTTGTTTCTTTTTTATACATTGGTTAAGTGGTGAGATCACCAAGATTTACTGATCATTAGCATAAGCGGATGTGACGGTCTACCAGAGCCTTGTTATGAAGTTACAAGTAATGAAATAGTCCATTCTATATTTAGATTTTTTTTTCTGCCTCCATTCTAAAGGGCTCATGAAAATGTACAGGTTTTGTTCCCGCAACCTATGAGATAATTAGGCTTTGAGACCTTAACTCCTCCATATCCACACAAAGCTATATTGCCAAGGGTTACACTATTCATTTCACTATACCAACTCAGGCCAGAACTGGGCATTATTGCAGATGCATGTCTGCCATGAGGGGAAAGCAGCCTAGTTCCACCTCCTTCTCTCCTGGGGTAATAAGGTAAAGGGAACCCTGACCATTAGGTCCAGTCATGACCGTCTCTGAGGTTGCGGTGCTCATCTCGCGTTATTGGCCGAGGGAGCCGGCGTACAGCTTCCAGGTCATGTGGCCAGCATGACAAAGCTGCTTCTGGCAAACCAGAGCAGCACACGGAAACGCCGTTTACCTTCCTGCTGTAGCGGTACCTATTAATCTACTTGCACTCTGACGTGCTTTTGAACTGCTAGGTTGGCAGGACCTGGGACCGAGCAACAGGAGCTCATCCCGTCGCGGGGATTCGAACCGCCAACCTAGACTTAGTGGTTTAACACACAGCGCCACCCGCGTCCCTTTTTCCTGGGGTTAATAGGTAGTTACAAAATGTGTGTCCTAACATCATTAGACTCCAGGTTTCCTTACACCCATTCCATTGGCTGCTGTTTTGAAGGACAGGAAAATTTTCAGTATGCTGATGCTGCACCACACATCAGTTGTAATAGACGTTACAGTATCAAGAAAATAGACGGGTCCCACCCATTTTGCAAGCTGGGGGCAAAGCGTGGATCCTGGGTCTGAAAAGTTGAAGACTATTGGGTTAGGATGTATGGGTGGCAGCCACCGGTCAGTCATGCCCAAATTTGTAACATCATGAAAGCAACCACTTCTGGATACATGGATTGACGCTTACAGATAAATTATCTGACCATCTTGGCTGTGACTCCTGGAAGACCTGCTCCCTGTGCCGTGCAGGTCTTTTCCCACCTGGCCCTGACTGACTCCAGCTACAAAAGCTGAGGCTGCTGGACAGAATCTTGGGCCAGAGTATGGTTTAGGGAGTTTTGTTGGGGGAGAGGGTTGTTGCTGTTTATTTTGGATCTTACAACTTATGTGGAAATTGTTTGATTTGGTTGTGCACTTCTTTGATGTTTTGTTTATTATTGCTGTGTGTGTAGTCCTGTAATTGTTTTTATAAGCTGTGAGTCACCATTAGCGTGGTTTTAACTTTGGAAAGGTGGCATACAAATAAAACGATTGACTGATTGATTTTGGTGCATGAATTGGCAAGCTGAAGTATAATGGGAAAGTGAGCATGTTCCCACACACCAATCAAACCTGGCACAGTGAATTGAGATCACCTTGGATGTGCTGCAGTACCTCCCACTTGAAATCCATGGCAAATTTCCCATAGGTTTATCCATGAGTGCAGCCCTTCTCTCCATCTTTTTTTAAACATATATTGCACCATGCCTACCAGGCTGCCAGTGCAATAAAAATATGAAATAAAACCAAGCATCCTGCTAAGGACATCTGCTCACCTGTGAACCACTTATACTTCAGAAAATATAACATTTCATATTTGCACAAATGAAGCATCATCTCAGCTGGTGTCACTGAAAATATCCACAATGTTCCCTATTAAGGCAGTTGGTATTTTTTTTGGAATCTGATGTTAATACCTTTTTAGCTACTTTTTCATGTTCATACTTAATGCACGTGAGCGTATTTGGCTTTACAAGCTCTTAAACACCCAACTTTCAGCAGTGGTCTTATTTTAAAGGGTGGGAGTTTGTGTCCTTTTTAAAGGACATCATTCTACCTGGTTCGGCTAGCGAAATCTCCCCCCACCCCCACCCCACGTGCAGTTGGCATATTCCAGTGTATATCATTTTACCCATGCAGTGTTAAAGGTACTACTCATTTTACTCTTCTTGGCTGCTGTTGGCTCTGCAGTGCGAGACCTTGCTGAAATCTATTCTGGCGTATAGAGTCTCAATAAAATAGCTAATCAGCCTCCAGTCGCAATCCTGAGTCTGTCCTTAGTTACCTCTGGGTAGCATGATTGATTGAAGAAGGCATTCCTTGGCAGTAACAGAAGGCAGTATCCTTCCTTTTATTTCTGATGTTTAGGCATGAGTGGCACGACTTATGCAGCCAAGATGGCATCACCCACACACAAGAGAGGGGAGCTAACAGCAGCCTTGAGTGAATTCCAAGGTTTGCAGAAGAACAAGAAACCTTGCTGAAGGGTAACTCCCCAAACAGTCCAATGAAAGCTTGAACATGCTTGGCAACCATGGAACGCTGGCTGATATGAGGGGAGAGAAATGGGAAACCAGTTGGAAGGGGGCATGGAATGAAATCAGCTAACAGGGGCACTCCACACTGCAGCATTTTGTTGCAGGTGAGTCACATAGGATCTTTCAGTCAAAAGTAGGATTACATATCTTATGGATCAGAAACAGCCTGCAGGCCCCCGGTTAAGAAAAAGAAGCTGCTTTACACAAAGTCAGAAAGTTGGTCCATCTAGCTTGGTACAGTTGGCATGGACTTAGCGGCTCTCCAGGGTTTCCCCCCCAGCCCTACCTGGAGATGCTGGGGATTGAAACGGATAACCTTTGCATGCAAAATGTGTCCTTAGTGCTGGTAAAGGAAGCAGCAGTGTGGAAGCCCTGTTCTCCCTGGAGCAGTCTGTGCACCTTGCAGAGCCCCCACTTTGTCTGACACGTCTGTCAGCAAAAGGGCAAGAGCAGACTGGAAACCCTCTGTGCACATACACTGCAGGGCTGAGGAATAGTAAAGCCCAGCATCTCTGGGGTGAGTGATGATGCCTTTGGGTGGAGAATGAGGCTTAGTTGCTGTTCTTGATCACATTTGCTCAGAAGGAAAGCCCACTGATGTACCCCGCCATCCCCTTCTTGGCATAAAATGGCAAAACAAGGCTTTTTACGAAAATAAAAACCCACAACATCTACCAACAAATTCAATAAAAAACACTAACCACTACCAGCCTACAAAAATATTGTTCCTGAACTCAAAATGCCTGTCTTAAAAAACAATATCCAAACAGGAAGCTGGGGCTCTAACCAGGCAACCCTCAGCTCTGGAGGCACTTTGACGCTGTCAGTCAGTATAAACAAAACACTGAGCTAGATGGATTGGACTGCGTATAATGCAGCTTCCTAACTACCCGCTATACTGGATTGCAGGTGACAGAGTCCTAGTCCTAACAGGCTTACATAAGGAGCAAGGAAAAGTCCTAAAGTTGAAACAGTAAAAGTAATTAGCAGCAGGTTGTTAGGGGAGTTGGGGAAACAAGTCACCCAGTTTGCAAGACAGAGCACAAACAAAAAAGGCTGTTGGCCAAGTGCTCTAGCATTGAAATGGTTGTTGTTGTTGTTGTTCTTATTTATTATTAAAATTTTATATGCCACCTTTCCTACCCAAAGAGCCCAGGGCAGCAAATGCACAAATGATAAAGCAATCAAAACATCCAAACACAATTCCAATACACATGCAATCTGGAAAAGATCTCAACTTAAAAGGTTTGTTGAAAGAGGAAGGTCTTCAGCAAGTGTCAAACAGGCAACAGTGATGTCCTCCATCTAATATTCAAGGGGAGGGAATTCCAATGGGTAGGTGCCATAGCACTAAAGGCCTGACACATACATTGTGAAGAATGGACTTTCTGATAAGATGGTATCTGCACGGGACCCTCAGCTGCAGAACACAGTGATCGATTAGGAATATAGGGGGTGGGACTATCTTTTCAAGTTTTCCAGTCCCAAGCTATATAAGGCTTTGTAGACCAAAACCAGCACCCTGAACTTAGACAGGCAGCTGAACAAGGAAGCAGCACTGAAGAAGTCAAATTCTCATTATAACCTCCATGATCAGAGGCAGACTCCCTCTCACTATCAGTTGCCTTTAGTATGAATGTGAAACCCAATGGGGGGGGGGCTGTTGTTTTATTTCCTGTGTGTGGGATTCCTGGAAGCTGCTGCGGGGAAAAAGATGGCAGATGAAATGGCCACAAAAGGTCTGACCCACCGGAACTCTTCTTATACAGTGGTACCTCTACTTACGAATAACTCTACTTACGAATGTTTCTACTTACGAATGGAGCTCCGTCCGCCATCTTGGATGCGGTTTAGATAGGATTTTTTCTACTTACAAATTTTTAGATAGGGTTGCTTCTACTTATGAATTTTTTCTCCCAGTGCATTCCTATGGGATTCGACTTACAATTTTTTCCGACTTACGAATATGCGTTCAGAACGCATTAAATTCGTAAGTAGAGGTACCACTGTATTCCTAATCTAGTCTCCGGATAGAACTGCGGAAAAGACTATTCAACCATTGTAAGGAATAGAGCCAACTCAAAATAGACAAAAATGTGGGGGACTTTGAAAAGACAGGTGAAGGAAAAGGAGATACGGAGGGCTGGGTCTTTTCAAAGCTGCTGTCGGAATTAGTTGGTTATAAAAAAATACATAGTAAGAAAAAAAAGTTTCAGAGTTTTATTTTTCAGCACGCGCTGTTATCTTTTTATTAGTCACGTGCACCACTAATTCTCAGTGTGGCTATATTATATTGCAGCTGGCAAGTCATTAAAACCAATTGCAGCACTGAGAATAGCGTGCTTTACTCGGTAGTTGCTTAAATCAGACAGGCAATTTCGGCACAGGATCTCTCTGTTACCGTTTGGGTCAATTGGGGTTAATCTGTTAGGTGGGCGAAGATGACATGAAGATGTCAACCCAGTGTGCAGCAGCTGTGAAAATGGCAAGTTCCATGCTAGAGATCATTAGGAAAGGAAGTGAAAATAAAACCACCAATATAATGCCATTATACAAATCTATGGCGCGACCGCATTTGGAGTATCGTGCGGAGTTTTCGCTGCCTCACCTCAAAAATAATGCTGTAGAGTTGGGAAAGGTTCAGGAAAGGGCAACCCAAATGGCCAAGGGGGTGAAGAAGCTCACCTGTGAGGAAAGGCTAAAACATCTGGAGCGTTTGGGTTAGAGAAAAGGTGAGCAAGAGGTGACATTAGAGGTATGTATAAAATGATGCATGGAATGAAGGAAGTGGATAGAGAAAAGTCCCCCCCCAACCCCTTCTCTCTCATAACACTGTAACTCCAGGTCACCCAATGAAGCTGAACATAGGAAGATTCGGGACAGACAAAATAAAATAATTATCTGCCACACAAAGGCAGTGATGGCCAACTAATTGGAAGGCTTTAAAAGAGGATTAGACAAATTCATGGAGGCTATCAATGGCTACTATCTGTGATGGCTATATTTTCCCTCCACTGATGAAGGCAGACTGCTTCTGAATACCAGTTGCTGGAAACCACAGGAAAGGAGAGTTGTGTCGTGCCTCAGGTCCCATTTGCAGGCTTCCCGCGGAGGCATCTGCTTGGCCACTGCGAGAACAGGATGCTGGATTCGATGGGCCGGTGGCCTGATCCAGCAGGGCTCTCCTTACATTCTTAGATATGGGTCAACAGAAAAAATGCCTCACCCTAAAGCAGGGGGCTGGACTAGGTGACATTTGGATTTCCCTGAAGTGCTACAAAACCAATTATATTTAATACCACCCTCCTCCGCACAGAGTTATTTCAAGAGCTGCATTTAAGGCACACAGAGAAACCCAGCAAGACAAAAGCTGGTTAAAAGTAAGAGCAGGGAGCAGCCGGGAACAGTTCTAACGCTGAAGCAAGCTTATGACTAGCACAAACACCAAAAATCGAGACTGGATACTATTTGCACAGTTAAAGTATGCATGTCGTATCCTAATGCACTGAGACACATCCCAGGGGGAGGGCGGAGGGAAGGAACATGCGAGAGAAGTTTGGAAACTTGGGCTTTTGCTTCTTTTTTTAAAAAAAGAAAAGACTGTCCATTTTGTTGAGTATGCAACCCCTTGCAATAAATTTGAGTCAGCACCAAAACGACAGCTCTGCAGTCCTCCGATGGAGCACTGATCAGGTGGTTGCAGAGCCCCTGGAAACGGCAGTACGATGCAGCTGAGGAGGCAAAGCACAACCCACAGACAAACTGTGGCTACCCTGGAGAGTGAGCCGACCTTTGCGTTTCGGTCTTTCAGGGAAACGATGCACTGATACTGCAGCAGGGACTAAGGTAAGTTTGCTTCTTTTGCTCTTTCCTCCTCTCATTTGCTTTTAAGGCGAAATGCTGCCACAACGTGTTTGTTTGTGTGAGAGAGAGAGACAGAGAGAGACAGAGAGAAAGAGACAAAAAATTACTATATAGTATAACTCGGCAGCTTCTTAGAACAGCTGTCTACTGCAGTGACAGCTATAGAATCTCATCCTAACATTAAACCCTGGCTTGAAAATGGACACCTTGCCAAGCTTGGGAAAAATTAGATTAATATTATGGCAAAGGAGGGGGGGTACACAATTAGCAGTCCGAGCTTAAGCTTGCACGGTTCCGAATGCATGTCTGAATTGAAAATGCTATTTGATCAAATTATCTTATTTACAGCAGATAACAGAACTGATGTATAGCTGCAGGGATTTTAAGACTATTCTGTAGCCAGTGATCCGCTCCCTGCTTTATAAAATAATCCGTTGTAAAATAAAGAAGGGAGAAAACCCCATAGATAAACATGAAATTCAAAGGGCTGAAAACAGAAAGCAGACATTGTATAACATTTGGAAGAGACTAGCAGTTTAGGAAGAATGCTACCATTGGGAGCTGGAGGCGGATTGGGGGGGGGGAGAGAAAAAGGAGGGAGATGGAAATAGATGAGCCTCTTTCTGCCAGACAGCAAGACAGTAGGATGAAGAGATCGTTTGTAAATAGCTGTGTTTTTTACACCAGCGAGGTCTATGCCACAGGGATGTAGGTATGCGTGGTCTTCTTCTTGAAATGCAACTGCCTATGGCAAGGAACCAGTGTTTTAAAAAATAAACACCACCTTCTGAATTGTATTCATAGTCTGTGCAATAAACTGGCTATGTTGGCATGTATTTGTTTCCAGGCAACAATGGAGAACCGGGTCTTGAAGGCATCGCCCTGCGTCCTGGCGCTTCTCTTCTTCATACCAGCTGTCCAGGGTATCTGCCCTTTGGCGTGTTTGTGCTCAGGAAATGACAGAAACGTGGACTGTTCCAGCGGAAACCTGACCACGCTGCCACATGGACTTCAGGACAACATTACCTATTTAAACCTGTCTTATAACCACTTTGCTGACCTCAACCACCAGCTCACTCGGTTTGCCAATTTGAGGACCCTGGACATTTCCCACAACTGGCTCCAGAGCCTCCCGGCTTATCTGCCCAGGTCGCTGTGGGAAATATATGCTGCACACAACAACATCAAGGTCCTTCAGAAGCTGGACACAGCTTACCAATGGAACCTTAAAGTCCTCGACGTGTCTGGGAATATGGTGGAAAGGGCCGTTCTGATTAACAACACCATGATCAGCCTCAAGTCCCTCAACCTCAGTAGCAACAAACTGTGGACGGTGCCCACCAATATTCCTTACAACACCGAGATAGTGGATCTATCTAACAACTTCTTGACACAGATACTCCCCGGCACACTGGCGAGGCTGGCTCATCTTTCCGAACTTTACCTGCACAACAACAAGTTTGCCTATATTCCTGACGAGGCTTTCGACCAGCTTGATCAACTGCAGCTTGTCACGCTTTACAACAACCCCTGGTCATGTGAGGATAACAAGCAGGACCTCTCCTATTTGCAGAAATGGATAGGAGAGACGAGGGCTACCGTCGTAGGGTCGCCATGCTCAGATGAGGCCACCACCCCTTGGAAGACTGCCACGCCATTCTCGGCAGCTCCCACAGCTGCAGAGAGCCACCTCCTTGTTAAAGCTATGAAGGCGGCAGACGCAGCTGGGTCTCCAGTGGCAACGGAGCAAACCGGACAAGTGCACCAACAGTTTAGAATGAAGGAGGTTGGCCTGAGCGCCACCGCTGGCCAAACCATCGCCTTCACGAGCACAGACAGGCCACTGGTCCTCTACCCGGAAGACCTGAGCACAGAGAAACTCAGCTCTTACGAAGCAGCCGCAGCCACAAATGGCATCTACATGCAAGAGACAACCTCTGTGAATTCAAGCACAATGGGCTTGGTAGGACCATCCACCACTCCCATGACCTTAAGCATCACCAGTGGGGTGCCTACAAACTACTCAAAGAGACCACAGAGCACAGCTGTTACCGTAAAGAGAGAGGAGACGACCACAAAAATCAACCCTCGCGCACCCTCCAAGGCAAATATTCCCAAGGGGTGTTTGGCCTTCATCGTAATGCTTACCACAGTAGCCCTGCAATCTTGCTATGGATTTGTGCTTAAGTGAATGAATTGCTTCATTTATCCCATATTAATAAAATGGTCAAAGGGGGGGAAACGCTCATGTCCCACAATGATTCAAATGCCAAGAAGAAATGCCCGTTTAGATTCTGAAATATGACCGTAAGCGAGAAGACTGCACAAAATTATGTCTTGATAACCAAGCTGCTACTTACTTTAACTACGTCTTACTGAAATTAAACAGAGGAAGCCTAATTCTATCAAATATAATCGTTTTTATGAAATGTGCTTATTTTGTATTTACATTTTTAATTTTCTTCACACAAAAAATATGAAAAATGTCAGTATTTTATGTATTGATTATGAATAGTTTTGTCATTAAACATCTGGAAAAGGAAAAAAAAACCATGAAAGACCTATATTATATATGTATTGTCTTGCTTGACTTGCCAGAGAGTCTTGTAATATAAAAGTGCTGGTCCTTTATAAAAGGTGACATGCAAAAGGGAGGAAATAAAGTCATCTAAAACTTAACTGCTTCTTATTTTGAGGCACATGGCTGGTGCATACATGCAGAGAGGCATGTGCAAAAGTTAAATTAATGTAATGCTATAACAGAATCATCTTAATATCTACAACAGTGTGTGCATTAGAACACTTGGGCTGCAATCCTTACTCTAGTTCTGGTTGCCTCACCTAAAAAAAAGGATATTGTTGAGTTGGAAAATGTTCAGCAAAGGGCATCCACAATTATCAAGGGGGTGGAATGACTCTCCTATGACAAAAGGTTGCAGCTTTGGGACTTTTTAGTTTAAGGGACAAAGCGAGTAAGAAGTGACATAAGTGGTTATGGTATGGAGAAAGTGGAGAGAGAGAAGTTTTTCTCCCTCTCTCGTAAAGCGAGACATTGGGGCCACCCACTGAAGCTGAATGCTAGCTAGGAGATTCAGGACAGATAAAAGAAAGTACTTTTCCATGCAGCTCATAGTTGGAACTCAGTCTCACAGAAGGCAGTAATGGCTACCAACTTGGATGGCTTTAAAAGATTAATTAATGGAGGAGAAGGCTATTGATGGCTACTAGCCATGATGGCTATGCTCTGCCTCTGCAGTTGGAGGTGGCAATGCTGCTGAATCCCAGCTGCTGGAAACTACAAGAGGGGAGAGGGCTCCTGTGCTCAGGTCCTGCTGGCAGGTTTCCCACAGGCATCTGATTGGCCACTGTGAGAACAGGATGCTAGACCAGATAGGCACTTGGACTTATGCAGCAAGCTCTTATTATTATTTTTAACCCCATCAACCAGGTAATAAGCCCCACTGAACTCAACAGGATCTATTTTTGAGTGAGACGTGGTTAGGATTGCACTGTTGGCTAGGCTTACCACTCACTGCAGCTGGCTGCCTTAATTCACATTCTCTTCCCAAGCATATAATAAAGTCATTACTTCAATTTGCTGAGTTAAGCCTTGCCTCTGCAGAGGGTACATATAGGGAGACAGTGGCAAGACCAGGAGAGGGGACAGGAAGATGCATTGCTCAAGGCAGATGAAACAATCAACTGTGGCTAAACCCAAACAAGTGTTCTGCAAACCCCTTTCATATCATGACTTTATACCAGTCGTCCCCAATCTTTAGCCCTCCAGATGTTTTGGACTAAAATTCCCATCTTCCCCGACCACTGGTCCTGTTAGCTAGGGATCATGGGAGTTGTAGGCTAAAACATCTGGAGGGCCAAAGTTTGGGGGTGCCTGCTTTACGCCATGGTTTGCAGTCAATGCATAGCCATGGTTTAAAGTGTCATAACCTAGCACAGCCAAAGTTAAGGAAAACAAACCATGGTTAATCATTAATGCATGTATGCAGCCTTAGCATCCAGTTCTCTAGAAACTAACAGGAAGGTTGGTTTAATTCAGGGATAGCCCTTTTGTATATTTGGGGGACAATTCAGATGGGGGTACACAATATATCACAACACTAGAGTTCATAGTGAAAAATCTGGCCATTTCTTCAGAACAAAAAAATATGCCCACTGGGTGGCCGTATCTTTTTATCTGGTGCGCACTGGTCCCTAATCTCCCACAGGGCTTCAGAGAGGCTGATCTCCTATGCCCATCTGTTTGACCAGCACTTTTACAAAGAGGTGTTTGTAGATAGAAGACCAGGTTGTAACTGGATAAAGCAGGGTGGGACAGCATGATCCCAGTTACAACATGCTGCTTGAACATAGGAAGCTGCCTTCTACTGAGCAAGACCACTGGTCCATCTAGCCCAGTAAGGGACTACACTGACTGGCAGGCGGTCTGCAGGGTTTCAAACAGAGAGAGTCTCCTAGCACTGCCCGGAGTTGCCATTGGCGATTGAACCTTTGCGCATCTGCGTGCAAAGAAATTGCCCTTTTGTGCACAGGGCTCAAGTCTTGTCTGAATAACCTTGAGTTTGTATTCAGAAATGACAGAACGTTCAATGAGGAAAATGCCATCCTAAGAACCCACAAAGATTGGGTGAAAGCAACATCCCCATGCAGCTCAGAGGTAGGACACCTGCTTTGCATGTAAAAGGTCCAAAGTTCAATCCCCACTATCTCTAGCTTTAAAAAGGGATCACATAGCAGGGTGCGGGAAAGAGACTGCTCCGTAGCTGTGGCTGCCAGTCAGAGTAGAAAATGCTGGGCTAGGTGGACAAATAATCAGACCAGACAGAAGGCAGCTTTCTGTGCTGTCCAACATGGAGCTTTCACTAGAAGCGATCAGGAAACTCCATCAAAAAAACCAATTATCTGAATGGATGTACTGACGACAGCCATGCAGAAGCCTGGTTTCCCTGGAAATGAGAGCTATGGGCCAAGTATCTGCTTTGTAGGAATTGGGTGCACACAAAAAGCAGGAATAGGCAGCAGGAGCAGCATATTCTAGTTGGTTTTGTGGGGAGGAAAGGTTGGGTACTAATACAAAAGAGAGACCGGTAAATTCATGCCTTTAGTTACCTCAGTAATAAAAGTCAGGGGCTGTCTAGGCTTGGAGGAGTGAACTCTGGAAATAAACCCAGGCCAGTGTCCTTGTGAGAGGCTGCGGAAAACCACGACTCTGTTTGGAATGCAAATATTCCTTCGCAAGAGGCTAAGGTAGAGAGGGGCAGAACTGGCAGCGAAAGCCTGACACGTGCCAGATCCTTGCTTTGCAGCTCCCACAACAGGTTACATATTGCAGCAGCCATTTCCATGGTTACCAGAAGCAGAGGATTCAGAAAGCGAGACCAGTTCTACATTATTATTAAAAAAAAAAACACCACCAAACCACAGAGTTGTTTCCCCCCCACTGTGGTTCAAGGAAATCAGAACTGAAAAACAAAGCGAGAACTAGGATTAATATGCTCATCTCATAACTGAAGAAAACGTGAAGTGGCAGTATCCCAGAGGTGCTAAAAATGGGCCCATTGCTCACCTACACTACTCTGGGGCCAAAGGAACCAGTGCATTCAGACAGCTTCCTCATAGCTGGTTTCAAGGGGGAGGGGGAATGCCCAGACACACAGAAAAGGCAGAACCTGCTATGCTAGCAGTTAACCCTGCCTGACCAGGGGCCCTCCCATCTCAGCCAAATGTGCGTTATCCCTTTTAATTATTGCTTGCATTTCTGCCCTGCATTCTCAGCCTAACAGGGCTCCCAAAGTGGATGTGAGGATGCTGGCAGTGTGGAATAATAATAATAATAATAATAATAATAATAATAATAATAATAATAATAGGAGATAGATAATAGATAATAATAATAATAGAAGACATCAAGAAGAGGTGGCAAGAATACACAGAGGAATTATACCAGAAAGATATGGAGGTCTCATACACCCCAGGTAGTGTGGTTGCTGACCTTGAGCCAGACATCTTGGAGAGTGAAGTCAAATGGGCCTTAGAAAGCATTGCTAATAACAAGGCCAGTGGAAGTGATGATATTCCAGCTGAACTATTTAAAATTTTAAAAGATGATGCTGTTAAGGTGCTACACTCAATATGCCAGCAAGTTTGGAAAACTCAGCAATGGCCAGAGGATTGGAAAAGATCAGTCTACATCCCAATTCCAAAGAAGGGCAGTGCCAAAGAATGCTCTAACTACCGCACAATTGCGCTCATTTCACACGCTAGCAAGGTTATGCTTAAAATTCTACAAGGCAGGCTTAGGCAGTATGTGGACCGAGAACTCCCAGAAGTGCAAGCTGGATTTCGAAAGGGCAGAGGAACCAGAGACCAAATAGCAAACATGCGCTGGATTATGGAGAAAGCTAGAGAGTTCCAGAAAAACGTCTACTTCTGCTTCATTGACTATGCAAAAGCCTTTGACTGTGTCGGCCACAGCAAACTATGGCAAGTTCTTAAAGAAATGGGAGTGCCTGATCACCTCATCTGTCTCCTGAGAAATCTCTATGTGGGACAAGAAGCTACAGTTAGAACTGGATATGGAACAACTGATTGGTTCAAAATTGGGAAAGGAGTACGACAAGGTTGTATATTGTCTCCCTGCTTATTTAACTTATATGCAGAATTCATCATGCGAAAGGCTGGACTAGATGAATCCCAAGCCGGAATTAAGATTGCCGGAAGAAATATCAACAACCTCAGATATGCAGATGACACAACCTTGATGGCAGAAAGCGAGGAGGAATTAAAGAACCTTTTAATGAGGGTGAAAGAGGAGAGCGCAAAATATGGTCTGAAGCTCAACATCAAAAAAACCAAGATCATGGCCACTGGTCCCATCACCTCCTGGCAAATAGAAGGGGAAGAAATGGAGGCAGTGAGAGATTTTACTTTCTTGGGCTCCTTGATCACTGCAGATGGTGACAGCAGTCACGAAATTAAAAGACGCCTGCTTCTTGGGAGAAAAGCAATGACAAACCTAGACAGCATCTTAAAAAGCAGAGACATCACTTTGCCGACAAAGGTCCGTATAGTTAAAGCTATGGTTTTCCCAGTAGCGATGTATGGAAGTGAGAGCTGGACCATAAAGAAGGCTGATCGTCGAAGAATTGACGCTTTTGAATTATGGTGCTGGAGGAGACTCTTGAGAGTCCCATGGACTGCTAGAAGATCAAACCTATCCATTCTTAAGGAAATCAGCCCTGAGTGCTCCCTGGAAGGACAGATCGTGAAGCTGAGGCTCCAATACTTTGGCCACCTCATGAGAAGAGAAGAATCCTTGGAAAAGACCCTGATGTTGGGAAAGATTGAGGGCACTAGGAGAAGGGGACGACAGAGGACAAGATGGTTGGACAGTGTTCTCGAAACTACGAACATGAGTTTGACCAAACTGCGGGAGGCAGTGCAAGACAGGAGTGCCTGGCGTGCTATGGTCCATGGGGTTACGAAGAGTCGGACACGACTAAACGACTAAACAACAAACAACAAAGGAGATGTGGCAAGTGCTTTGGCCTCTCAGCCCTATTAGGTGTGAAGAAAGGAGAGAGAGAGAAATCTTGCCAACCTATCCATTCAAAGATTGCCAACAGATCGCTAGCTTCTTCCCACCTCTGCCTTCAAACACAGCAGCCTTGCCCTGTGGCAAAGCATCTCAGGTGAAGACTGGCGATGGTGATCTCAGGGAAGCTCAGCTTCCACTGCTAATCTTCTCACTGAGGGTATCTGACAAGCTTCTTAGCAAAGGCAGGTTTCTCCAGGATGCACCCTGAAAGCCACTTGCTTACCCTTCTCATCTCACGCCACCTAATTACTGATTAATGCAATTTCTGATTAAAACAGTGCTGCTCAGTAATCCATCTTTCTACATAAGATGTGCAGGAAACACGGAATGTGCTTATAGCCTTTTGCTGCTTTAGTTTGAGGTCTCCGGGCAGCCAAATGCCTCAGCCATCAAAGCATCGTGCACCCAGATGTAGTTCTTCTTTTGGAGCATTCCGAAGCCTGCAAGCTTAGCTGCCCCAGAAGGTTGTTCACAGCCATACCACTGGGTTTTAAGATTTCATCAGGCCCTACCCACAGTAAAAAGGCAGCTGCACAAAATATTCACAGCCTAAGACACAGCTTGCCTTTCTGAATGACAGACCAACTTATCTTCACATCATCATGCTTGAAACATATGTTGTAGATATTTTTCCACATTTATTATGTTATTTTTGTGATATACATAAGAAAACTTGTATAACATTATTCTTGTTTATAAAACCCAATTATAATAATAAAAGGTATAAGGCAAATGGAGTTGTCAACAGGTTAATGAAATGCCAGTGGGTTATTAGCTTTAAACTGATTTGATTAAATCTGTAAATTCACATTAGAGCAAAACATTGCTTTTTGCGATATAAAACCACACATTGTTTTTAGATGATGCATCCACCTGCCACTACCTTAGATGTGCTATTTTCCTCCTACATACAGGGGAAAATGGGGAATGCTGATTTTATTAGCATTTCTACTGAAATTAGAGGTTGTTGTTTTTAAGTATTCTGATTGACTGGGGCAACTTTCTATAGTTTTACTCAAAAGGTGGTTAGCAGAATAGATTGTTTTTATTGATGCATTTATTTTCTTACATTTATATCCCTCCTTTCTTCCAAGAAGATCATCAGACTAAGGCCTGCTTAACTTCAACAAGGTGCCTTCAGACCATGCATATCTAGACAATTGATCAAGGAAACACTGCAGCTCTAGATTTCAAAATATACTGCTGCAAACATTCAAGGTTGAAAATGCTTTCAGCATTTCTATTATGCTTCCTGAATGCTCCATGAGGTCTATTTTTATTAAAAACAATATTTAGTTTGGATTATGCTTTGCAAACAAGGAAACGAACCTTTTGTTAGCTGCGTGGTTACATCATTCTTAAGCTTGACATAAATTGCAGTTCCCAATATTCCTGCCCAGCTGTTTCTAAGACTGAGAGGTGAATAAGCTAAGGAGGTGCATTTGATCTCCCAGGACGAGGATCCAAAGGGGAAAAGAGAGAGGTATGGAATTTGACACTGTGATATAATTGCCTCATTTTGAACATGATAGTACTTGCTCCTTTGATTTATTTATTTTTTGTCTGCTTTCCAACTTTCTTCCAAGGGCACAATAATCACAACATTGGTACTGGTGCATTAGATCAGTGGTTCCCAATGTTTATTCTCCACAGACCACTTGAACATTGTTGAGGGTCTTGGTGGACCATTTAATTTTTTTATTTGTTATCTGCCTGATGTTTCAACTGTAATAATATTTGGGGTGAGATTTTGATTTATTGCATACTGCCCAGAAATAACGAATGCTTCTGCATCTCCTTTTTTATTTTAACAACTGAGTGAGTCTATAATAATAATAGCTGAAATTCTAAAGAATCTAGGGCTGGGATCCAAAAAGTCACTGAAATGCTTCCATGAAGGAACTGGAGGGCCTTCTCAGTAGTGGCACCCACCCTGTGGAACACCCTCCCATCAGATGTCAAAGAGATAAACAGCTATATTCAGAAGGCAGTCCAGTATAGGCAAATTTTTAATGTTTTGCTGTTTTACTGTGTTTTTATATTTTGTTGGAAGCCAGCCAGAATGGCTGGGGCAACCCAGTCATATGGTTGGGGTATAAAAACAACAACAAACAACAACAACAACAACAATAAGGACTTGTGAGATTCCCTCTTCTAATTATGTAGTTCTTTGGATCTCATTCTAAGTTGGGGGCCCAAGAAATAAAGTATACTTAGAAGAAAGCAGGGGCTGGGCTTGGCTCAAAAACTTCAATAAAGTGTATTAAAAGACAGCATCAAAAGCAACAAGATTTGGCCCGTTCAGATCGCATTTTTTTCTTAATATGTTGTGTGGCATGCAAAACAATGAATCTCTGCTTTGATATCGCTATATCCAAGGGCCAATTTACATCACTTTTTAAAAAGTCACATGGGATAGACATCTCAGTGGTAAAGGGCGTCCCTGTGGAATGCCCTCCCACCAGATGTCAAAGAGAAAAACAACTACCAGACTTTTAGAGGACATCTGAAGGCAGCCCTCTTTAGGGAAGCTTTTAATCTTTAAGAAATTAGTGTACTGTATTCTAATATTTCTGTTGGAAGCCGTGCAGAGTGGTTGGGGAAACCCAGCCAGATGGGCGGGGTATAAATAAATAATTTTATTATTATTATTATTATTATTATTAAAGGTGCATCACATGCTTGGCAAAGTCCAAAAACAAGATCTCATGAGCCCTGAAGGTGACTTTGTGAAGGAGGCACAGTTGGATAGCTTAGTTTGAACAGCCAGCTAGCCATTTACAAAGACAACTATGAGTTATATACTGTATTGATTGTATTGTTCTTCTGTACCAGAATCCCAGGTGAATGATGCAGTTCGGTCCACACTCCATCTTTATCCTAATGCTTAGTGGGCTTCACTTCATTAACTGTGAGCCAACAGCAAAAGATGCGCCCACTACCTTCCAGAGCCCTAACAGCACATCCAATCCTGGCTCAGCCAACACCCTCTATACCCCATCTACTCCTGGCCCAGTCAGCAACATGGTCACATCACCAGCCAACACCACCAGCACGTCCACCAAAGGGCTAACCAGCAATGCCACCATGTCGCCAGCTAACAATGCTACCGCTTCTACTCCTGGCCAAGCCACCAACACAGCGAAAGTCACTCAAGGTCAAACCAACGCCACTTCATCTTCTCCTGGCCAAGCCACCAACACAGCGAAAGTCACTCAAGGTCAAACCAACGCCACTTCATCTTCTCCTGGCCAAGCCACCAACACCACAGCAAGCCAGAACAATGGCACTACAAGCGCTTCTCACAAGAAAACAACCAATATTGCTGTATTCCCAACGTCTTCATTTTTCGGATTTGCATTGCTTGCCGTTTCCATACTCTGCCTGTAAGAAAGTATTTCTCTGTTGTACACTGTCATCCTTGGAGAAAAGGCTTTCCTCTTTCCACTGTTAACTGGTCTGTGAGTCAGTTCTCTGAGAGGTTTCACCTCCTATTTGAAATATTCTACAAATAGCCCAATCTTTCACTGAAAGATCAAGCAAATCCAACACTGAAGCTAGAGGATTGTGAGACTGAGATGGGGACAGAGCAGCTTTTATCTAATCATGGCACATATTCATAAACTATGTAAGCTCTGGGGAGGCTGGAATCACAATTGATTTACATTGTTGGATATGTGAACAACAGCTCACTTGCAGCCACGGGTTTTCAATGGTCCAGACCACAATTCCTAGCTTTGCTCCCCAAACTGAGGATCATGATCAGTTTCATTCCAAGCAAACCATGATTGTGATGTCAAGGTTTGTTCTTTACTTCCAAGTCATGGTTTTGAGCAATCCCGGTTTTGGCCATTATGCTAGGTCAAGGATTGTAGCTTTTCTCCCACATGCTAAAAGTGCTTGAGATGCTTTTAACTATGATATGCAACCAAGGCCAATGTAGCTAATAGTGAGCAAATAATGAGCTGTGAGTAAATACTCTCTGCTCCTAGAAAAAGAGCTAGTGCCTTCCAAACACTCCCTTCAGTCTTCCTTAATTATGTGATGAGGTGTTTCATTTGCTGTGTTGATTTGGGGGCCAATGGAAATGGTCCCTGGGCCTCCTTCCCTTGGCACACTTGATTCAGGCATCATAACAGTAGTGGGCTAGAAAGTTAAAAAGAAGATTAATGCCAGAGAAAGGTGGAGTGAAGATCCAGACCTCCCTTTTGAATTAGGGGCATATATGTTGTTTATTTATTAGCAATTAGATCAATGTGCTCTACTGGGGAATCAAAGGGAATGAAGCCATGTGTAAGACAGATAAAAAAAAATCAACCTGCCTAATGAAATGCTCCATTCAATGAAAGGGAAACAACTGATGGATCAGTCCCAAATGAGTAACATGAAAAGTCAACAGGAATGGCATTCCTCACTGTTGATCCCTGGAGAAAAGAGAGCAGACAAGCGGGCACTGAGCATAAGGGATGTCCATGGGGAAAGAGTGGGTGATGTGCAGAATTTAACATATGGTTGTTTTGGTGCCACTGTGAAATGGAGGCTGTGCCACTCCTTTTTACAAGCAGCAGCTCAGGTTGTACCTGGCAGGTGTGGCAATTGATAGCGGTGAGATCTATAGGGAAGAGATGGATAGGATAATTTCTATGCTATAGCACTGCCTGTAATGCCTTTCTACATGTTTGTTTTAACTGGCAGTAAAAACAAATACAGTATGCCATGTCGGATTGTATTTGCTTGCATTAAACATGGCCAAAGCGGATTTATTTTCTTCTGTCATTGACTTAAGCTTCCAGATCCATGTAACCACAAAACAAGCCACCTTTTGGCTATGCTTCACAACTGATGATGTACAAAAAATTCTCTTGAGAAGAAACATCAGGCCTGTACTCTTGAAAGGAGCAGCGATCAAATCAATGACCCTTCCCTCCTTTCCTTGTACATTAGACCTTGCTAAAACAGCATTTTCTCCCTTGCTAGAGACTAAAGTGATGCTTACACCAACTGCATTTAACTGTGAATGTTCAGTCTCTTCCATTGATAGATGTTATCCAGATTCAGGGGAAGGGCCCCAATATGGTGGATGTTTTGGACTACAATTCCCACCAGCCTCAGCCTGCATGACCAATGTTCAGGGATGATGGGAGTTATGGTCTAAAACATCTAAAGGGCACCAGGCTGGGCTATGCTGATTCCTCTGTGCTTGGTCCCCTTCAGTGGGAGGAGCTTCCACCAAACCCCCAACAACTGGATGGCCATCTGTTATGGATGCTTTAGCCCAGATTCCTGCATTGCAGGGGGTTGAACTACAGTAGATGACCTGTGGGGTCCCTTCCAACTCTACAATTCTATGACTCTAACTCAGTCTGATGTGGGGGAAGACAGCAATTTATGTGTGAAAAACCAGAAAGGAATTAGGCTTATGAGACAGGGGTAAGCGTTCGTGCTAAATATGTACATTATTCCAGTCCACAGTGATATCCCCTTGTTGTAGCCTAAAACATAAAACAAAACATTTCAAGTAATCATTTTCAATAATATGCAAAACATCACCAGCTAATTGGCTGGTTAGCGCGCACACAAAAAGTTTTCCTTGCCAAACACGGATCCAAATACCAGAGTACTTGACATACAGAAGTGGGAGGCATGATTTAAAGCAGTGTTCCAGGAAAGCATCCACCATGCTCAACTTTTAACTGAAGCCAATCCAAATCAGCGGACCAGAGCATGATAACATTATCTGGCCTGTAGATGGGAGGATGCAGGATTTGTGAGCAAGTTCCAGCATTTTAACAATGGCAGGAAGTTCCCCAAAGCAGCGACCATAGCACCAATAAAACAAAACAAGGCTTCCGCCTACACCCCAAGTGAAAGTTGCACGTAGACCTTAAGAAAGAAAGTAGCCCCTCCTGGCTGAGGAAATTATACACCCACAAGAACGGCTGAAAGGCAGAAATAGAAAATTGTTGCATGCAAAGCAGCGGCCTTACACCTCAAACACTTGTATGCGGAAGCCCTACTGTGGGAAGAGGGGTTGCGAGTGCATCTGTAGAGAGATCTTTAAAACACTCCAATTCCTTAATAATTTTGGGAATGTATCCCATGTAGTCAGGCAACCAAAAGCATGAGACTCATAATCCCAGGGTTGTGGATTTGAGCCCAACACTGGGCAAAAGATTCCTACATTGCAGGGGGTTGGACTAGATGACCCTCATGGTCCTTTCCAGCTCTACAACTCTATGATCCCACTTTTATGTTTTGGAGGGGCAGCTCAGGAGTTTCAAATGCATGCTTGAAAATTTAAAGAATGAATATGTGGAAGATTGTAAACTAGTGCATTGTGTGGCACATGCCCCAAAACATACATACATATTAGAAAACCACCAGATATGTAGTTTCACTTGTCAGAATCTATGCTGGGAATCCACCTGTATCTTGCAGGGAAGAAACTGTCCTCTGTTCAATTTTGAGGGGCAAGAATGAACAAGGGAATGCTCACTTGCCAACTCTTGGGGCTCCCTTTCTGAAGTTGTTCAAGGTCTGGATTTCATTGGCTGTCCAGGATGAACCCACAGGGTACTGGGCAACTAACTATTGAACCCTGCTATTTCACTAACAATTCAAAGGCATTTAGTTTCTTTGCAGAGCTGCCAATGTACAGATCTCAAAATATGCAATGCAGTATTTCAATCAATTCCAGCAAAAGCTCCAATTTAGGAACTGTTGCTGCAAATAAACAAACAAAATAAAAAGAAAGATTTACTGAGGAGCTTGGGTGGCATAGCAGAAGCAACTAGCTGGAAAGCCTTTGAGATTGAGAGTTGGAGGAGGAGGTTTCAGGGTGCTGCGATTTTAAAGTTAAGATCTTTATACCAACTGAAGAGAGGTGAGGTTTTAGGTGGATGCTCCCTCTCGTGGCCATATCATGCAACATAAAAAAATGCAAGCAAGCACTTCAGAGATGCAGCAAACACTTGTGGGTGCTGTTCACCTAAGTTTAGATTATCAGCACTGATTTCTGGATTGATAAATTCTCCCTTCCCCTCTGCTGCTACTATTTGCAAAAGAGCTCTTTGGAAACTTAAACAATTTCCGAGATGAACCTTATGCACAAGGTTTGATAAAGGCCATATACATATTTGTGTACATCCTACCTTTCTGGTGCCTGTCCCCTGCCATACTTAGTGTATTTCAAAAGCAGTACAAGAGCTTTATGTAAGGAGAGGATACCAGGGATGTTGCTACCTGGCCTGCCCTGAATCTCCTGGGTAGGTGGGAAACAGCACATGGTACCTAGATCACATACACTGAAACAACCACACTCTTGTTGAGAATACACAAAAATGCTTGGGTAAGGTAACCTGAAAACAGAAAATTGGAACCTGCCTTATACTGTATCAGACCCACTGGCCCATCTAGCTCAGTACTGTCTACACTGATTGGCAGCAGTTCTCCAGGGTTTCAGGTAGGCAGTTTCTCTCACCCCTAACTAACAATGGCAGGGATTGAGCCTTCTGCATGCAAGCTCCAAAACTGAGCTACAGCCCTTCAGAACAAGCTGAAACTACATCTGATGGCAGCTCCACACATTCTGACTGCTTCAGGGAACATATAATGTGAGGAAATCACATATAAGTGCATTTGCACCTTCAAACATCAGCACAAACAGGCCATGTTTCTCGGATCAAATTTCTGAGGTTCATGAACAGCGGTGTTTAAAACTGTGCACAGCAACATGCTTTGTGTGTTTCCTGCAGCAACCAAAGTGTCACATTGCTCTAAATAAAAACTGTACTTGCCCTTTCTGGGCAGGTTTAGGTCCAGGAAACCTGGTAATAAATAGGAAAGGGATCAAAACCTATTCAGAGGAATCCCACCAATGTGACAATAATTTGCTTCAGTTTTTGCAGATGCAAAACACCTACACCTGAGAATTACATGGATAATTATCCCAGGTTCAACATTCCCCAAATTATACCTGGATTTGAACAGGTGGTAAGAAATGTCCACCTCATGAGAAGACTCCCTGGAAAAGACCCTGATGTTGGGAAAGATTGAGGGCACTAGGAGAAGGGGACGACAGAGGATGAGATGGTTGGACAGTGTTCTCGAAGCTACGAACATAGAATCATAGAGTTGGAAGAGACCACAAGGGCCATCCAGTCCAACCCCCTGCCAAGCAGGAAACACCATCAAAGCATTCTTGACATATGCCTGTCAAGCCTCTGCTTAAAAGACCTCCAAAGAAGGAGACTCCACCACACTCCTTGGTAGCAAATCCCACTGCCAAACAGCTCTTACTGTCAGGAAGTTCTTCCTAATGTTTAGGTGGAATCTTCTTTCTTGTAGTTTGAATCCATTGCTCCGTGTCCGCTTCTCTGGAGCAGCAGAAAACAACTTTTCTCCCTCCTCTATATGACATCCTTTTATATATTTGAACATGGCTATCATATCACCCCTTAACCTTCTCTTCTCCAGGCTAAACATACCCAGCTCCCTAAGCCGTTCCTCATGAGGCATCGTTTCCTGGCCTTTGACCATTTTGGTTGCCCTCTTCTGGACACGTTCCAGCTTGTCAGTATCCTTCTTGAACTGTGGTGCCCAGAACTGGACACAGTACTCCAGGTGAGGTCTAACCAGAGCAGAATACAGTGGTACTATTACTTCCCTAGATCTAGATGCTATACTCCTATTGATGCAGCCCAGAACTGCATTGTCTTTTTAAGCTGCTGCATCACACTGCCAACTCATGTCAAGTTTGTGGTCTACCAAGACTCCTAGATCCTTTTCACATGTACTGCTCTTAAGCCAGGTGTCTCCCATCCTGTATTTGTGCCTTTCATTTTTTTTGCCCAAGTGTAGTACATTTCTCCTTGTTAAAATTCATCTTGTTTGCTTTGGCCCAGTTGTCTAATCTGTTAAGGTCATTTTGAAGTGTGATCCTGTCCTCCGGGGTATTAGCCACCCCTCCCAATTTGGTGTCATCTGAAAACTGTTGGGGTTAAAAGCAAAATCAGCAGAAACTGGTTGAGGAACTTACACATAGAGACCAAGGCTTAAACAAATGCTTGGTTTAATGGAGAAAGGAAAAATTACAAAAAATTAAATTAGGCTTACACAAAATACCCACACAACCAAACCACCCACCAAGAGCACACTGGGAAAACGCCCAGCACAGAGGCAACACACAACACCCCTGATATACCCTGCATCATCAGCTTCACAGCAACACCTGTAGAGCTGCTCCACAGCTGCAGAGCCCCAGTGATTAAATCTTTCCTGACTCTTAAAGGTACAGTGAAACAATAATGACACTTTTACACAATCATTCAACATATCCCCTGCAGTTCATTATTGTGAAACAGAGACAAACTTTGTACATGTCTTTCATGCGCAACTTTTGGAAGTGCTTTAGTAAAGATGTCTGCAACTTGTCTGTCACCGGGGACATATTCAAAAACAATTGTTTTGTCAGCAATCAAATTCTTTACAAATTGTAAACGTAATCTCAACACTCTAGTGCGCTGTGTGTTGGTTTCTGAGCACAGGATAGCAAGTCCACTCTGGGAATCGAGATAAACTTTTACTGGGAGTGATGCTGGCATCTTTAAGTCTTCAAATATTTGTAAATACCACTCTATATCACGAATGGCCTGAGTACAGGCATATAACTCACTTTCAGTTGAAGAAAGACAATTAATCATTTGATTCTGTGCTTTCCATTCAAAAGGACACCCATTATAAAAATAAACCATACCAGATGTACCTTTGTAATTATTTTGCTCTACAGCATGAGATGCATCACAATATATTTCAAAACCTTTGTCAATAGATGGTGTAAATTCCAATCTGTAACGTTTTGTGTGTTTGAGGTACATCACCACTCTCTTAAGAGCTTTGAAGCATTGGGTAGTGGGTTTTTCTACAAATTTTGCCAGAAAATGAAAAGCATAAGTTACATCTGGCCTTGAAACTCTTTGAATAAAATTGAGCTTGCCTATGGCAGAGCGATACAAAGTTTTGTCAGAGAACGTGTTATTGCCATCTGTAAAAGTGAAACCACATACCATAGGCGTTTCTTTCCCATTTGCATTCTTTAAACATAACATTTCAACAAGATCATCTATTTTTGCATTTTGATGAATCAAATAAGAACCATTTTTGCCTTCTTCAATTTGCATGGATATATAGTTTTTAGCTTTGCCTAATTCTACCACATCAAATTTTTCTTGTAACAGTGACACTATCTGTGTATATTCATGTTTAGTTTTTGTAGAAATTAATATATCATCTACAAACACACATAATTTGGTCACAGAATTTCCATTTTCTTTTGTAAATACACAGTTATCTGCCTTGCCTTGTGTAAAACCAAAATTCAGCAATTCCTTCACTAAAGTCTGATGCCAGTTTTTACCACTCTGATGCAAACCATAAAGAGATTTATTTAGTTTGCACACTACTCCTTTAGTGGCGATTACGCCATCAGGGACACGCATAAAAATTTGTTCTTCTAAATCTGCAAACAAATAGGCAGTTTTTATATCTACATGATAGACAGAATGTCCACGCTGAGATGCATCTTTTAACAAAATATGAACAGATTCATATTTTACGCTCGGTGAGTAACACAAATCATAGTCTTCACCTGGGATTTGCTGGAAACCCCTGGCTACTAACCTAGCCTTGTACCTTACAACTTCGTTTTTATCATTCATTTTCACTTTATAAACCCATTTTGAATCAATAACTCTCATGTCTGGAGTTTGTGGTACAAGAGACCAAGTGTTATGCTCTTTTAAAGAAGCTATTTCAGCATCCATAGCTTTGTACCAATTTACAGCTTCATGCAAAGGTAATTTTTGAACATCGTTGTAGCATTTTGGCTCAAAAACTACTTTATTGGCATACACAGTGTATAACTGCTCTTTTGAAAACCGTCTTGGTTCCTGTCTCTTTCTGTCTGAACGTCTTAGTCCTGAAGAAGAGCTAGGCCCTTCAGAATCAGTAGAACTATTTGGACTTCTAGCTTCAGACTGTAAATTGCTATCATCAGACTGATGAGACTCTTGTGGGCTTTTCTTACTTTCAGAAAACTCAGAAGAACTTAACCTTTCTTTAGGTGTCTGTGTCTTTAAATTTTCAAACAAATCACCAGACACAACAGGCTTTTCGTCTTCAGATTCACTAGTATCCCCTGCTCCAGCTTCTTCCTCTTCTACTTCTACTTCCTCCTCATCAGCATTATCTAAACCAGCACTATCTTGAAAAATAGCAACTCTATTCCAATTTACAGTTTCAATCATGCTTCTGGTAATATGAAATTTGCCAGTTGCTGGTACATAAACTCTGTACGCCCCCTGCTGGTAGCCCATAAACTTTCCTTGAACACTACGCTCATCCAACTTGTGTCTAGCAGGGTAGTGAATAATAACGTCTGAACCCCAAATTCGCAGGTATTTTAAATTAGGGCGTTTTTTAAACAACATTTCATAGGGTGTAACATTTAAACTAGAATGATAGGATCTGTTTTTAACAAAAAGATAGGCATGAAGAGATTCCGCCCAATATTCTTTCCCCAAATTAGCATCATGCAAGTAAGTTTTAACACCTGCCTGCAAATCACATTGCACTACTTCTACAATCCCATTCTGCCAAGGACTTCTAGGGCAGGACAACTCGTGAACAGTCCCCTGCGCTTCCAGGAAATGTGAAAATTCCTCAGAAACAAATTCTCCCCCCCTGTCAGAAAACAAATGCTTTATAGGTTTGTTAAAGTGGGTTTTTACCCAGTTGCAAAAAATCTTGTACTTCTCAAGTGCTTGTGACTTTTCAGCAATGGTGTAAACAAAACAATATCTGCTGTACTGATCAATAAGAGTAAGCCAATATTTTGAATTTCCTAAGGAAGGAGGGAGTGGCCCTACTAAATCACAATGCACGCGTTCAAATGGCTCTGTTACTTTCCTGCCTGAGCATTTACCCTTTCTTGCAACCTTAATCTTATTCTTACAACAAGATACACATTGCATATAGTATTTACATGGCTTTAAGTTTAGTCCATCAACAATCTTCTTTGTCTTTATCACATCTGTGAAATTTAAATGTCCCAAAAGTCTATGCGCCTCATGAATACAACCGGAGTGAGGCTTTACATTTCTCAGCCCCTGACTTGGCTGGGTTACTCTACAGTTCACAGGTGGCTGTGAATGTTTTTTAAAATATAGTCTATATAAACCTTCAGACTCTCTGGCATACAATACACGCTTTCCCCCTTTGTAGAACTCACATAGTGATTTTGTGAAGCACACAGTTACTCCTTGGCGTGCAAAGCAACTTACTGATAATAAATTGTCCACTGATGGGCAGTAAGTGCAATTTGCTATTGTGATGTTCAAGGAGTCAAGTTTCACAGTACCTCTGCCAAGCGACTGTAGAACGTCGGAGTTGGCCAGATGAATGGTGCCAATTTCCTCTTCGAAAGAAACAAACAGACTTCGGTCGTTACAAAGATGAATTGACGCCCCGGAATCTACTACAAACGATTTCCACGTGTCATCTTTAATTACTTTACGACCTAATTCACGAGCATGGAACGCTTGCGGCTCACGTCCATCTTTACGATGTGCTGCCGACTGCTGGGTTGCTGTCTGTGATTTACGAACTGGAACGGACCCTGAAGCATTTTGCTTTTTAAATCTGCAGTCCCTCGCAAGGTGCCCCTGCTTTTTACAAAACCAGCAATGCTCGGAAGTTTTGAAAGCAGATGAATCACCACAGACTTGCATACGGCGTTCCTCATTATTTTTAGAAATAGGAGTGCTAATCCCACAAGCCTCCCTTCTGTCCAGCTCGCCCATCAATCTTGCTGTTACCCCTTCCACAGTTAATTGTGCTGGAGGTACAGCAGATATCTGGCTAGCTATGGCAGACGCTGACTCCTTTCTAACGTGCACTGCCGCAAGACTGTCCCACATTTCTTTGGCAGTCTTCTTATTTCTTATATACACAACTTGCTGATCACTAACAGACAAGTTAATTAATGCCCTTGCTTTAGCATCACCTTTCGACCAGGCATCGGTCATAGGCGCAGGAGGGTCCTCGGTCACGTACTTCCACACATCACAGGAAGTTAGAAGTGCTTCCATGCGAAAGGACCATAAGCTATAGTTCTCGGCCGTTAGTTGCGGGAATGTCAAAGCCTTCTCAGCCTCAGCAACACGGTCTGCCATGCTGGAACTTTTCAACCACCAGCCCACAAAACCGTTGCAGCAAAAAGAAGGAAAAAACCTTTCTAAACCTTTCTCCAAAAACTAACATGTGCAGTTCCACACTCAACCACTGGGCCCATAACCAAGATGTTGGGGTTAAAAGCAAAATCAGCAGAAACTGGTTGAGGAACTTACACATAGAGACCAAGGCTTAAACAAATGCTTGGTTTAATGGAGAAAGGAAAAATTACAAAAAATTAAATTAGGCTTACACAAAATACCCACACAACCAAACCACCCACCAAGAGCACACTGGGAAAACGCCCAGCACAGAGGCAACACACAACACCCCTGATATACCCTGCATCATCAGCTTCACAGCAACACCTGTAGAGCTGCTCCACAGCTGCAGAGCCCCAGTGATTAAATCTTTCCTGACTCTTAAAGGTACAGTGAAACAATAATGACACTTTTACACAATCATTCAACAGGATGCCCTCAAGCCCATCATCCAAGTCATTGATAAAGATGTTGAATAAGACTGGGCCCAAGACAGAACCCTGTGGCACCCCATGAGTTTGACCAAACTGCGGGAGGCAGTGGAAGACAGGAGTGCCTGGCGTGCTCTGGTCCATGGAGTCACGAAGAGTCGGACGCGACTAAACGACTAAACAACAACAAAAGAAATGTCCAGTGGTACCTTGGAAACTAGCAAATGCACTGTGGCATACGTTTTCTGGGTCAGAGACCACTTCATAAAGTACTTATCTTTAGGTGAGCAACTGATCAAGATAGACCATGTATGTTATTTGGAATGAGACAGTATGGCCTAACAAAATCCTACCAAAACTTTTCATAGGACATGTTCCAATCATCCATTCAAGTTGCAAAGATTGAATGAAAGGTATATACTTTCTCTATGTTCTGTTTGGCCATTTGTGACCCTGCCTGCCTACAATTCATAAATATAACAAGTTGTAGTTTAGGAAAAATAGATTCTGATCTACCAAACCACATCCATATTAATTCAGGACATTACTTAAGAAGTAGGGACCCACTGCTAGGGAAGGAGACAGAATGTTAAAATTGGGGCAGAAGTTTCCAAAAACAGGGGGAAAGTAAGGAAAAGTGGTAAGGCAGTAGATGTAAGAGTTGATCACACTTCTGAATACCTGCTAATCGTTGTTGTTTAGTCGTGTCCGACTCTTCGTGACCCCATGGACCATAGCACACCAGGCACTCCTGTCTCCCACTGCCTCCCGCAGTTTGGTCAGACTCATGTTTGTAGCTTCGAGAACACTGTCCAACCATCTTGTCCTCTGTCGTCCCCTTCCTGCTAATCATAGTCTTATTTAAATGCAGCACCAAGTGTCTTAAAGAGCCTTACCACACAGGTCTCCATTCAGAAGAATTACACCTCTATAAATCAGGCTGAGGCACCTTGTGCACACAACATTAGCAGATACAATACACCTGTATGGCAAGTAAATGTGGACAGCTATGATGGTTACAGCGTGGTGCTGATAACGCCAAGGTTGCAGGTTTGATCCCCATATGGGACAGCTGTACATTGCAGGGGGTTGAACTAAATGATCCTTAGAGTCCCTTCCAACTTTACAATTCTATATATGTACCAGGAACCCAACTTGTACACGATGCTGAAACTCTTGGTTAACCCACAAGTTCCCACTCTTTTTCGTTGACTTTAGTGCGGTTCTCTATCATGAAGGTTCAGAAACTGTTCTATTCACTGACTCGTTATCTGATCAGCAATGAGAACTGCTCAGAGACGGGTGTTAAGCTGCAGTTGCCTTTTAGAAGAAGATGAAACTGAAGGATTCTGTTGCTAGAAACAAAAATGAAAGAAGGTGGCATAGCATTGTACCACAGGCGGGTTTCACGACAAGTGTTCAACTGACTCAGAGGCAAGCGATACCATAGCTACTGGTGCTTTTGAAAATGAAAAGAAAAGGATGCTTTCTCCTCTTAACAGTGAAGCCACAAAGCTCAACACACATTTGTGTTTCAGACTATCTGTTCCACTCCAGGGAGGGATAGAATTACAGCACTATTGTGCCCTTTTAAGAAGAAAGTCATTCCAGGAAAAAGTCACCTTCGGCAAGCACACGTATCAGGAAATGAAGATGCACACACTGTCGTTGCTACTGGCAAATGAAAATATTAACAATAATGTTGCTCTGTAACAATGACTTTGAGAACATGAGAGTAATAATAATAATAATTTATTATTTGTACCCCGCCCATCTGGCTGAGTCTCCCCAGCCACCCAATTGAGTGTTAAAACAATACAGCATTAAATATTAAAAACTTCCCGAAACAGGGCTGCCTTCAGATGGCTTTTAAAAATAGGATAGCTCAGGGGTTCCCCAACTGTGGCCCATGGACCACCAGTGGCTGACGATATACAATCAAGTGGTTCAGGGTGTGGCTTTTAAAAATACAATTAAAAATCATATAGCACAGCCCATTACAATTGTTACATCAGGCTGAAAAATCAGGATGTGGTCTAGCAATTTTCAAGTGGTCCATAGAGAACAAAGTTCGAGAGCCACTGGTCTAATCTCCTTTTGAAGTTGTTTTAAATCAGGAGCTTCCAGAAGTCCTATGTGTGCACGTGGGGTGACGATCATGCTCCACTTTACTTAGCAAATGGCATCCAAATAAGGAGGTGGTACCAACCACAGAAGTGTGTCAGTTCCATCCTCTCCCCACTTCCAGGAAGTGTCCAGAAAACTGTGTGAAAACCAAACTCCAATCAGGAGCATAAATTGGGTGCCCACTTGTATGTTTCAACCATCAAAAGGAGAAGGGAAGGGGGCAAGTTGCCTTGCCCCACAGATATTGCTAACCAACATTAGTTTCTTAGTTTAGATGAGGCCACCATTTTGTGTTACATAGAGCTGAAAAGAAATCCAACTTCCTCATGAGCTACTTTCCGATTTGCAAGCATTTTTTATAATGTGTGGGAAATAGTCAAAAAATAGCATCCCTATCCTTGCCGTCTGAAATGGTACAGTTCTCACTACCACCCCATTCCACTGCAAGTGTACACGCTGCCTCTGTAGCCCACCTGAGTCTGACCTTAAAGCTTTAAATAGACTTCCAAGCCATTGGAAAAGAACATAATAAAATTACAATGTCTTTAAATTGCTCCTTTTTCATGCTACATTCTCAATCGAAATTCTGCAGTCTTAATTTTCTGTAATCATAAAGGTACACTTTTATTTTAAGGAGACCAGGAATCCCAACAATCTTGGAAAGAATTCTTCTTGCACTGTGTGTTGTCTGACGATCCTTTATTTAGATATGAAATATTCTATTTCCTGCTCTCTCCTTTGGGAAAAAAAAGCATAAAGTTGGGGGGGGGGGAAGCCCACACCATGATTTCTAACTCCTCTTACTTCCTCCATCAAATTGCTGGGTGGAAAGGGTTTCATGTTTGCATCCGTTGCCTTGGAAAAAAGGTGACATTTGCAAGCCACAGAAGCCAATCATTATGAGGCTTGTGGTTGCATAATCATCCTGAAATTATATTTAAATGGCAGAAATGAGCAGACACATCCATCGGCTGCATGCAAGGGAGCTCCTCGGAGGCTTCTGTATTTTACTCTCATCATAAGCGTCTGAAACTTGGAACAGGTATGGAACAAATCGTAAAATTAATTACAAATTTTAAAAGGGTGATTAACTGCCCCTAACTGCCTGATATGCTGATGCATCAAACTAAGAGGATATATTTTTATCTTGCAAACGTGTGTGCACACTGGAAGAAAACTAGCAATCCAACCTGCAAATTTGTTCCTAAAACAATTCTTGTGTGATCTTGGAGCAGAAGCATTTTTTAAAATGGAAAGTTATGGCTCCAGTAACCTGTTAAGATTTGAATCACAGAGCCAGCTGTAAAATATGACATGTAGCATAGAACTAGTTAGCTCTTGCAGAATACTAACTGCCTGTGTTTAATAAATAAATGAAATAAATACATTTAAATCCTGCCTTTGAGGTTAAACCTCTTATGGCAGGTAACAGAAAAATAAAATGCATGTTTAAAATAAAATAAAAAAGAAGTCAGGAAGTAAAAAGAACAAAATTTAAACTTGGAAAATTTAAAAAACACACATCCTTACCCCTTCTGGTTAATGTTCCTAGCCTTCATGATTAATGAGAAGAAGGCATGAAATCAAACAATGAGTTTGTTGGCAGAGGGTGCCTGCCATGGAGGGCTGATTCCAACACACTACAGATGATGCATGGGATTTAGAATCACCACTGGAAAATGTAGGAAGGTAGGACCTGTCCCAAGTTTGGATTGTTAAGTTTTAAGCAACGAAGGCCTGGGCTGGGACTTTCGGTAATTACTGGAGGCTGGTCCCTCTCTGTAAACTTCTCAGATCCTTTCCATAGCAGTCCCCATCTCCCTTTGCAATATATCTGAAGAAGTGTGCATGCACACGAAAGCTCATACCAAAATATAAACTTAGTTGGTCTTTAAGGTGCTACTGAAGGAATTTTTTTACTTTGCAATATGTTACTGTCATTTTCCCTCGGTCTTGAGAATATCAAGCCTCCTTCCATAACGACAAATAAACCAAATCATGTCGGCGTAAAAAAAAGGAAATCTAGAGCCTGTTGAGCATCCAGCTTCAGGCAGAGAGACAGACCTGGAACTGATGTCTTTTGCTTCAGTTCTGCCCTTGGAATGTTTTTTTTTTTAAAATTTTATTGGCTGTTGTTTTTAACTGCAGCTGATGTAGAATTTGGTTCTAAGAACAAAATCCTGGGCTGCATTCCTACACACATTAACCTGGCAGCAAGACCCATTCAAGTCACTGGGGCTTATTTCTGAATAGACATGTATAGGATTGCACTGTTAAGCCTATGATCATAAACCGGGCTTCACAACAATGCACAAATCCTCATTTCTGGCAAAGAAAAGACAATGAGCTATGACTTGGAAAGCTCCCCCACCCCGCCCTTCCCATTTGAATCTCTTTTCTGCCGTTAATTCCACAAAGTGACCACAGGCAAGTCAAACTTGATTCATCCTCAGGCCCCCCCTGGGGACAATAATACTGACCCTCCCTTACAGGACTGTTGTAAGGTTAACACAAGATCACGTGTGTGATTTTTTTTTTAAGTGTTGTCATCTTGGCTGTGGCTCCCTAGCTTAGTAATTCCTGCCCAGGAGAGCCCTGTCCATTCAGCCTTTTGGGTTGGCAATAAAATAAGCCCTTTTACCTCTTGATTTCTTGTCCCCAAAAGGGATTTGTTTTTTTTGGCTCCATTTTTATAGTCTCCACATTTAGTTTTGTATTGCACAAATCTAACCTAACAAATGTGCCTTGGGATGCTTTTAAGAGCTGACTAACAGATGCAAATATTTTTTATAACTAATTAAATATGAAATGCTCAGGTACAAGGCAGCCTCAATCACCTCTGGAATATTTGACTCCAAGGCAGAATACCAATATTTTAATAAAATAATAAATTTCAAAACCTCATGGGTTTTCCAAAAATATACAAACAAGGGGTTCTGATCTGAAACCAGTGGGACCAAGTGAGTCATTTTCATTACTTCCAATGGTTCTACTTTGAGTAAGACTATTACTGAACTCAAGCCATGCTTTCTTGATTCTGTTCATTTTAGTGTTTGGGATTAGCCATGCTTTAATTCTCTCGTTGAGAAATGGTGGTTTTGTGACCTAAATTCTGAGTCATTTCCCCCACTACATTTGGCCCACTTGTATGGAAACATTTTTATGTGCAAACACACACACACTCTCTCAGAGTGTGGACTCCTATGTAGCCAAATCCTCACCATCCTCATGACAAAAGTCAAAGTCTTCTGGAAATGTGTGAATTGTTAACTAATGTTCACTGTTGAAAATGCAGAATGAAGAGGCTGTTGAAATGGCTCTGGCCTGCCCTGGTGGTTGTAGTTTTGTGCAAACCTGACTCGGTTTCCGCAGCAGACAATACTACGACTGCTCAAAACACCACAGAGAAAACCAGCACACTCCACAAGATGACCACCACCTTAAAAGTGTCGCCCACCAATTCTGCTTCCTTGAACAGCAGGATCCCTGTGATGGCAATGCCGCTTCTCTTCACCTGCTTCATTCTTGTGACTAGTCTTTCTCGGCTAATGTAAGCGTTAAGTTATCCCGTTAATTACTTAAAATTGTACGTAAAATTCGGGAAAATTTAATCCAATCAAACTCTGTGAGTCTGGTGTGTTTTCTGGTGAGCACGCATTCTGCTAGCAAATCCACAGTTACCAAGTGTAAACATTTCAATTAATTTATTATTATTATTAATTTTATTCCATATTACATCGCAATCCAAGTATACCAAAGCCACCTCCCCTTTGTGGTGCTACATTTCGTTGCTCAAGACACACATGAATCGCAGCACTTCTAATGCAAGCTAAGTTGGTTGTCAATGATGGAAAATATTCTTAACTTCAATGCATGTAAGGAAGTTTCTGTGTTGAAGAGAGACGTTATGCAGCAAAATGAAAAATGGAAGTTGGTGGCATGGCAACTGAACTACGGAGCGCAATACAACCTTTTAAAACCATAAGGAAACAAGGGATAAGCGGACAATTCCAGGGGGGGGGGAAGAGCTGAGGAACAGACCTAGAAGCAAAGTTGAACACCTTGTATTCAAATGAAAAATTCAATTAGTCATAAATTTTTGGAGATCTTAATAAATAATGTCATTACGATACATGCGTCTCTTGCAAGAATTATTTTTCAACGAAATAAGCCTCTACTTGCACTGTGGTATACATGTACAACATCAGGAAAGTCAGCAGCATGCTGAATCCAGAAAAGCAGGTCACACTATGTTAGCCTACTAACCCCAATTCCGCAAGTCACTGAAGAGGTTGGGGCAGTGGAGGCAGATGGCATACTGCCCCACCAACCTCAATCTGCCCTCGGCCAGCCCCATACATGCCTGCCTTTCTACTTGCAACCAGTCCAGGGGGTGACACCACCTGCCAGTTTCCTCCTGCTTGGTCTCAGTGTTGTCCCGGTAGAACCTCAGCAAGGCAGAGGATGGAGGGTGAAACTAAAACGAGTTGATTGACTTTCATTGGCTTTGGGCTCCCCGTCCTCGGCCCTACCAGTTCCAATGGTCACCAGCCGCCACACAGTTGGCAGTTCACACTTCCCAAGCAGTCGCTTTGCCCAGAGCCAGTGCAATTCTGGCCATTCATCTACCTGAATGACACATGGGAAATGTAGGAAGCTGGCTTAGAACAAATTGGACTGTTTGTCCATCCGGTCCACTATTGTCTACTCTGACTGGCAGCAGCTATCCAAGGTCTCGGGTAGAAAAGACTTTCCCCATCACCTGATCCTTTTGTCTGGAGATGCCAGAAACTGAGGCTGGGGGTCTTCTGCATGCAAAGCATGAGCTCTTGCCTCTCCCCGCACATACTCTGTGCCATGAAAACCACAATTTCTATACAGGGGTTCAACTCTGCTAACAGTTACAAGGCATTCACAACTTGGTTAAGAGATCAGGGCACAAGTGGTTTGTAGGCTCACCCTCATTTGGCCAGGATACCCCATATTTATATCACCTTTGTGATCCCCACCTAGGCAGAGCTCTTTCCCTCACAAGATTTAACGTCTTACCATCTGCAGTTTTGCAAGGTAGATTTTCAAAAATCTCGTTCTCTGAAAGATACTGCCCTTGTGGCACAAAACAGGTTGAATCCATGACACATGTTTTATTTTCTTGCCCATTTTATGTAAAAATATATTACAGTGGAACCTCGGTTTATGAACACCTCGGTTTATGAATTTTCGGTTTATGAACGCCGCGGACCCATCTGGAACGGATTAATTCACTTTCCATTACTTTTAATGGGAAAGTTCGCTTCAGTTTATGAACGCTTCAGTTTATGAACAGAATTCCGGAACCAATTACACCCATGTTTCAGTTTATGAACGCTTCAGTTTAAGTACTTCGCGGACCCGTCTGGAACGGATTAATCCACTTTCCATTACTTTCAATGGAAAAGTTTGCTTCAGTTTATGAACGGTTACTCCGCGGACCGTCTGGAACGGATTAATCCACTTTCCATTAGTTTCAATGGGAAAGTTCGCTTCAGTTTATGAACGCTTCAGTTTATGAACAGACTTCCGGAACCAATTGTGTTCATAAACCGAGGTACCACTGTATAAGTATTCGGCCCCCTTATTAAAGGAGGGGATCTATCGCACTGATTCTTCCAGGGTGCCTTATCTGCCGAACAATTGTAGGAATGATGTTGTGGAGAATGTGGCAAGAGTTTTGATCAACGCCATGAAATTACGTTACCATAGGTCCTAAGAGCCGTTTTCGTACCTCACCGTGTCTGGACAGTTTTATCCTAAAGTATCTCCTACTGCTTTGTTCACTGTGTCGTGTTCTGATCCATGTATATGATGCACTTTCTCTATGCCAATAAAGGAGATTGGTTGTTTGAAGTGTATTTTTAATGTTCCGGCCATAATGCCTATGGTTCAGCCAGATAAAGACTGTTTGTGGCAAAGTTTATTTAAAACTCCCCCTCCATCCTGCACTTGTCACAAATTTCAAGCACATTGTCCCCCCACAACCAGAACACAAAAATAATATATCGGCTCACGTAAGCACCCAGCATGCCTTAGTGATGCATGTAGAGTCAAACTCCACTTATTATTTGTCAGTAATTTTATGGACAAAGTGCATGGCTAGTTTATGGACAAAGGATTAAGCTGGCGTCATAACTAACAATGGCGGTTTGAAAACAATGGTGTTTTTATGCTACTGACATGTAGCACGTAGACCGCAGTAAACATGAAACGGAGTAGAAAAAGAAGCAAAAATAACTCCAGTGGGAGGCCACTTCAAAGAAGAGAGTCAGAAGGAAACGTACCTATGGCTACAGCATAACAATGTGCATGTGTGGCTTCACACCTCTATTCAACCCAAATTTCCCTCCCACATCGAAAGAGCCATCGCCTTGTATCCTTCCAGTCCCCTTGATGCATGGCATAAGCGATGAACATCCTCACTGCACATGAACATATAAAAAAGCCTTCTTCCAAAGCAGCAGTCTACATTGACAGGCAGCAACTGATTTACTTCCAAGTGCCCCAATAACTTCACTGGCCTTGGGTACTACACACCTTGACTTGGCAGGGCAGGGTTTGGTGGGCGGGGAAGTACTGCTTTGTCTCGGGGAGCAAAATGTCTTGGGCCAGTTCTGCGCAGCAGGCAGCTTCCAGCATTTTTTTTTTTTACATTTGCTTCACTTGCTCATCACACCAGGTCTCCACTTCTCAAGCTCCTCGGCTTTACACTTTCGATGATAGCTAACTGTTTTGCCAAGGATACCCTTTGCTGCACAAGCCTCATTTAGCTCAAGCACGGATATTTATATTGAACAGGTAGTCCAAAATAGGCACAGCGACATGTGTGCACAGTGCAGACATTCTCTGCCATACAGGGACTCGCACACAAAACAATGGGGAAAGTTATTAGCCAAGGTTCAGGATGGTAAAGATTCAGGTTTGGTTTTGCATCTGTTGAGAAAACCTATTTTAAAAAAACCAAAACCACAGAACTCCACAACAGCAAAAAATTTGCTCTCTCACAGGAGTGCATGCAGGCTTCCAAAGAAATACCGAAACAGAATCCGATGTACACACAAGAGTTGTGCAGATAGGGCCTATCTATGGAGGTCATGGAGCTTTTCACAACTCTGAGAAGCCTGCAAGCAAGCCCAGTGGCCACAGAGCACTTGCCTGAGCAAAGGAGCAGCTCGAGGATGGCAAAAATCCTTGCTCCTCTTAAAAAGTGAACCAGCGCTAGAAACACTTGTGGCGTATTTTGCACACACAAATAAAACTCACTTTGTGTTCAGAACACAACAAAAACCTTGGAAATGACGGAGGCATTGCTGTTGCTTGGGAAGCAAGAAAAGGAATGAGTTTGCTCCTCCATATAGACTTCACAATTCTTAATAGTAAATATTAAGGAACAAAGAGAAGTGGTCTTACCGGCGAGCAATGTAGTAGAAAACAGGGTTGCCAGCCTTGGATGTCCCAGCTTGGTAGAAAATATTTAGTGTTTTCAGGGCCTTGAACTCCTCCTTTTCGTGCACCTGGTGCCTAAGGAGGCAAACATAAGCACAATGAAAATCTCAAATTATGCTTGTGTGTCTACATTCCCTACCCCCAACCAAAAACTGACTGCCATCTTTTTCAGGCTTATTCAAAACCCTTGAATCACATGTTGGAACTTTCACAAAAAATACTCCTGAGGCATGGCAGAACGTGCAAGGAAAATCTAAAATAATAATAATCCTGGAATCTAGGAGTATGGGAGAATGTGTGGGGAAAGAACCATGAGCATTCAAAATGGGAAAAGAACTATGGACAGCATTGTGTTTGCATGGGCCCCATGGCAACAGATTAACACTAAAAGCTACTGCTAACAACAGACATTCACAGATCCACTACCTAGTCATAAATTCTTCGAACTTGGAACTGGTAAGATTGATACTGGACCACTGCGTGTCTGCCACTGGCTTGTGCTCAGGAGGACCAAGGTATGCCAGCAGAGTCGCCATCTTGTCAAACGGCCGTCTTCCAACAGCTTTGTGGTCCCTAGAGAAACAACTGCATGTTATGAACAAAACCCAACAACGTTTGTAACAACCGGTGTTTTTAAATTTTCCTTCTCTTCCATTTCAGTACAACATGCATAATCCTGCATGCATTAATAAGGAAATCAGACAAACATTTAGTGTGGGAAACCCTGCACTATTTACGTGGACAAAATACACTACAGAACCCAGGTTGCTTTCTGCAAGCATCCCTCCTCCCACTCTCCAAGGTTTAATAAAGTGTGTAAACAGATGAGTCCCACCAGATTTCTGTTCCCGATGATCACTGCAATTCCTCCTAAAACCATGCTCCACCCATCCTATCTGTGCTTGGCTTGCTGTGTGCTGCAACACTGGATGCTATAATAAGGCAGACTTTAAGTTGTATAAAATGGTAGTCATACTCAGAGCAGATCCGCTGAAATTAAAGGACAAGACTAACACAGGCTGATTAATTTCAATGGGTGCACTCTGAGTAGAACTTACAACCCTGACTATCCCAGCATCCATACTAATAAAAAGCAAAATCACCCACAGCAGTCATCAGAGTAGAGCAGGCATAGGCAAACTCGGCCCTTCAGATGTTTTGGAACTACAACTCCTATCATCCCTGACCACTGGTCCTGTTAGCTAGGGATGATGGGAGTTGTAGTCCCAAAACATCTGGAGGGCCGAGTTTGCCTATGCCTGGAGTAGAGCAGTGTTTCCCAACCTTGTGCCTCCAGCTGTTTTCGGACTACAATTCCCATCATTCCTGACCACTGGTCTTGCTAGCTAGGGATGATGGGAGTTATAGTCCCAAAACATCTGGAGGCACAAGGTTGGGAAACACTGGAGTAGAGGGTCACCAATCCAGAACTTGGGGAGGTTTTCCTGAATGCCCATGAGCAGGTACCCCAGACTCTCAGCTTTCATTTAAGAAAAGAAGTAAGTTTCTAGCCATCCTAGAAATAACATGATGGGCCAAAATATACAGGTACCTTCTAAGTGATTTCTATGAAGTAAGAGTGAGTGATTTATTTTCCCAGGTAATGCTCCCTGTTGCTATTAGATAGTAATATCACCAGGACTAGAAGGATATAGCTGACTTCTCATGGTACACAAAGTGGTCAGGGGTGGTTCGCTCTTTCTCTAATGTTGTGTCATGCCAAGCACCTCATGGTAGCCAAGTTGTGTTATGCCACACACTCCATGGCAGCTATTTTGTGACTAGCACCCCCAGCACATTCTCAAAATTCAAGACATGCCTACTGGTCCCCGAAAGATGGCAACTGCTGCCCTACAGTATGTTCCTCGCTTTCTCCTTCAACTCTGACCAAGCCAACGATCCTTGGCCATTGGTCAAGCTACTTCTACCTGTTGCTGGAAAGGTACTGGCCAATCTTCTCCTGATTGTTCCAGAGGAGCCGGTGCAAAGCAAGGACGTTGCCGTCACTGATGAAAGAGAGGCTGTGATTGACCGTGTCGCTGGCTGGACAATCTGATGCAATGTCAAGGAAAAACCTACAAAGAAAGGAAAGCCATTGCTCTCCTTAGCAAGGATCTCACAGCTTCTCGCTACAACCAATGGGGTGTTGGGTTTGCTTTTCAAGGCACAAACATTGTGGCTGAATAAAACAGTGTTCAAAGTAAAATTATCAAAATTAGCAGCAGGTACACCTACATTTCCCCAGGGAAAGTATGCTTGTTGCTAGGGATAAGGTGGCTACAGTGCTACAGTTAAAACGATCAGTCTTGGCAGCCATATACACTCTGACAGAAAACCTAATGGAGGACATGAGGCGCTTCCAGACTTTCCCAGCCCTTGTCCAGAGCAGCACCATGACCAGGAGCTGCATAACAGCAAAGGGAATATTCTTGGAATCCACAATGTATGCAACGCTGACACTGATCTTTGCACATTTCTGCCTCTTTTATTTCTGGGAGATCTGTTTTGCCACGAGAGTAAAAGCAAATGTGATATGAGCTCACCACCCCACATTTCCCACCCCCAATGTCTTTTTAGAAAGAAAGAAAAAGAGCAGTTGTGCTGGAACAGAACAAAAAGATCCGACCAGCCCAGCATCCTGTGTCACCCAGTGGACAACCAGATTCCTCCAGGAAGCCCACGAGTAAGAAGGTGAGACCCACCCACTCCACTTTGCTGCTTCCCAGCATCTTGTACTCAGGGGTGCACTGCCTCTGAACTCAGTAAGCCCAAATATCATGGCTATCCTCTTCCATGAGTTAGTCCAATCCCCTTAAAGCGGAAAGACTTTGTGGACCAGTTCCATGCATGGTCTGTGCCTGCCTGATCTGCCTATGCTAGATCACTTCTCCTGTCTCTGGTCCTTGGGACTTAACGGTTTGACTGCACCCTCTGGAAATCCAGCCCATGCTGGAGAGACTCCATCAGGCAAAGCCTCTTTCCACCTGCATCCCCCCCGCCGGCCCTGGGACTCCTCATAAGGAAGCCGTGCCTCCAGTCTCTGCCTCTCATTTTGTATTGTATTATGTTGTGCACTGTGGCTTGCTGTTGTTTTATTGGAGTTTAGAAATCTCTTATTGTAACTGTTAAGAGTGGATTTCTGTTTAATCTTGAAATGCTGATATTTAACATTATTCTGTATTATTTTAATGAATGTTGAATGTTATTTTATTTGCATATTGTATACTGTTTTATGCATATTGTCTAATTTACATGATGTTAGCTGCTCTAAGCTAACATCATGTAAATTATATACATGCATGCTTTCTCTGGACCACGCTATTTGCCTCTGGCCTTTCCAACTAACAGAGCCTGCAGATCTGACCCTACTTGGCCTTTACAGACTTAGAAAGGCAAAGCTCTCTTTTACACTAAGCATTGCAACTACTTTACCTTCGTGCTGCATCAAAGTTGCTCTTCACGAAGTCATTAAAAGGCCGCATGTGCTCCTCCTTTGTAAACAAGACGTGGTTGGCAATGCTCTGCAGTACCTATGTTAATAAAAAGAACTGGTGAAGCAACCTATTGTGCCGTGGCAAGCTGTGCCATGGCATTATCTTCTAAACGTTATTTCTGCATTACACGGGATTCGCTTTAATCCAAGACGACTGAACATTTGCAAAATAAATAAAAAAATCATTCCAGTAGCACCTTAGAGACCAACTAAGTTTGTCATTGGTATGAACGGCTACCTACCTGTAACTTGAACATTTGCAGGCATGCTCTGGTCTAGGCCAGAGGACAAAGGGCCACTTTGTGAAGCATGGTTATCAAAAAGCAGATCACAAATGCTTTACATAAATAAATGAACAACATATGCTATACCAGCAGTCTGTAAGAAGGGGTGACGTTTTTTGAAAGCTTCCCCACCCACCGAAACAAACAAACAAAAACTCAATCTGGGGCAGGCAACCTTTTATTCCTATGGAATACAGCAGTCCCGCCAGGGTAATGTGCTGTATACTGGCAGAGGGCAGTGCTGAAGCCAGTGATGGGTGGATCAGGCTTCCAGGAGACGGACGAGTCACTCTCGCCCGAGGTCTGAACTTGCAGAGGGCTTTGGAAGTCATGCAAAGGGCCACACAAAATTAAGCAGAGGGCCAAAGCTTTCCGCCTGCGCCTTAGGTCCATTTCAAACTCCTCAAAACAATAATTTGCCTATTGTTTCGCTCTGCACCTCACTCAAAGACCCCAAAAATCCCACGCATGCAAGAACTGCAGTTCTTTACCTTTGACATTAACTTCAAGCCCCTTTCGATCCTTGGCGGCGGCTTCTTATCCAATATCCCAGCCTCATATGGCGAGACGATTGCAGGGTTGATGAACCTCAGGAACATGGCACTCCCAACGGCTCCGATGCTGTTCTGAGGGAACCGCTGGCTGACAACCTAAATAGCACAAGTTGGAGTTTGATAAGGACACAACTTAAATGAAGGGCCGGAATGAGTACGGAGAAGAAAAATGAGAGGCCTTTTTCAGCTCCCTATTCGTTGCCAAACCTTCCACATGTGTTACTGTACAGGATAAACAGAATAGGGTGCCAAACTGGACCTCTCTTGTTAAACAGGTCAGATCATTATTAGAAGTTAAGGAAGAAGAAAAGGGTTACTGATAACAGTACAGACAAGGCACAATTTTACAGCATGATTTTCCCACCCCACCCCACCCCTCTCTCTCTCTCTCTCACACACACACACAAACATATTCACACTCTGTCTTGTGGTGAAGCCCGTGTATGAGCAAATCCATGTAACCCAAGGCCAAAAACTAAAAAGCCATTTTGCAGTGTGCTAATTTAAAAGGCAGGCAAGAGTTTCTTTGTACCTGAATTGTTTGTGCACAAACCTTGAGGTGTGGAATGACAACTTTACCAATGAAACCAAAACGCTCATTTATCAAACTAAAAAAAAAAAAACACCAAAAAGAAAAAAATTAGTTTTGCTTCAATACACCCATCAGCAGGGAACTCTCAACAAAACAGGGAAGTCAGCAAGGTGTAGAGGTTAGAATGTCTGACTAGGACCAGGAAGAAAAAGGGCCCAATTCCCACTCAGCCAAGAAACTTACTGTGTGACCTACGCCTAGTCACCTCTCAGCCTAACCTACCTCACTGGGCTGCCATGAGGATAGAAAAGAGTGAGCTCTTTAGTGGAATGGTGGTATACAAATATATAAATAAAAATCATGAATAGAAATAGCCCATTCATTAAATTCCAGATTCACAAGTCACATTAAACCAGTGTTTCCCAAACCTGGGTCTCCAGCTGTTTTTGGACTACAACTCCCATCATCCCTAGCTAGCTGGACCAGTGGTCAGGGATGATGGGAACTGTAGTCCAAAAACGGCTAAGTTCCCTCAATACTCCTCTGCCTCTCCTGCCACACCACTGGATGAACAAGTTTACTGGTCTGTCTGAACCCAGGTTCCCGTTTGTCTCTTTGCAAACAGATCATGAGGTCTGCTTGTGGGTTGCCACTTGGGGACTGCTTGGGAGGTGGGGGCTGGGAACAAAGCATGTGCACCAGAGCAGCGCACATTCACAATAAACCATGGTTTGTTTTAAACCACAGCTTAACATATTGTGTGAACTGGACCAGTCTCTGCCAAGAAATTACAAAAAAACCACTCCTGTGTATGTTGCATGTGAGAAAGTAATGGAGTATTTGCAATATTAACTCTGAGGGCAACATGCAGAACACTGCTTATTTCCTCTAAAGGGGGGGGGGGAGTCCAGAATTAAATTGTTCATATGCTTTTCTGCCTGTAATCTTTGAACGTTCTGGCCCAGTTTAGATGTAACAGGGCTACCCTAACAAACCATAATTTGCTGGAGTATGAACAAGTACAACCTCTTGGAGCTCGCCAAAGATTGGATCACAGTTCACAATACTGATTTCTAGGTAGCTGTTCCTGGGGTGGGTGGCGAGGAGGTTCAGAATCATGCTTGCCTGCACACACACACACACACACACACACACACACAATGCCCATGTGCAAAGGATCTTGGATGTGAAACCCCAAATCTGCCATCCAACACAAAGACATTAGGCAAACTCAAGAGGGAAGGTAAGTAGGCCAAGCCAGCTGCAATCACAATTTCCCAGCGCATAATAACCAACACATTCATATCCATACATATCCCGCTTTCCTCCTATGATGGGACTCAAGGAGGAATATCTGAGGGTTTCCCAGTCTCCCATTGAGGCACTGGCGAGGCCCAGAACTGCTGAGGTTCAGCAAGGGTACTGAACACACACACAGGCCAATTCATTCCAATTCACAGAATAAGCAAAGCCAAGATAAATTGGCTATACAACACTAGACATTAACAATTGCCGGACACTTGGAATTTCAATGATTAATTTAACTCAGAACACGGTATTGTTCTTTAAAGGGAAGGACAATGGATACTGGTTTCCAAGAACTGGGTATTTTTCCAAAAGTTGTTCATATTAGCAACCTGCAGATGGTAGCCGCTGGGTCCCAAATCCCACATATACCAGACTGCCAATCCAGCATTTTATATAGGTAGTCTCCTGGACTGGCACTTGCATTAGTGGTTGAGAAGGGTGGCTGTGGAGGGAACAATGCCTCAAGACATGGCAGGTGTCTTTGAGCAAGTTGTGTGCATGGCTGCAACCACAGAACACATCAGAACAGGCCGAGAGAGGTAGGCCAGCGCCCGTTTCATCTGACAGGCAGGAGCACCGGGGTGGGGGACCCACAGAAATCCAACTGCAGCAAGAGCTTTGAAGTTCTGTTATTGTGCAGTGGGCAAGATTAGAATAGAAGAAACACATCCATGGAGGAAAACACAATTTCAACTTCCACCCTCATAGCAAGTGGAAGTAAACAATCTGCTCCCATCTTGTGGACCAGTCAACAACACCCATTTTTTAAGAAGTTCTGAACAGAATGCCACACGGAGAGATTTGTTCTCTGCAAGGTAGGCAAAAATGGCCAAATGTCATTAAGCACCAGGAAAGTCTCATGTGTTAAAAACAAAAACATGAGCAAAGTGGATAAAATACTGAACCCTCTAACCGTGTGCCCCCCATAGTAGCATTTTGGTTAGCAAACACTTTTGGAAAGTTCGACACAAAGGACACCCAGCACCTTTTGTTAAGGTTCCCAGGTTCAAGTCTCTTTCACGCTTTGGAGGGAAAGTTAGAAAGTAAGGCCAATCCATTTGTGTACACGTATTTTACTCCACCCTAACCTGGTATAGGTGAACGATTGAAATATTTAGAGTATGTTATCGGGGCATTTTCCCCATCCTGGCCACAAAAAGAGGGTTGCCAAGGGCATATACTTAACTCAGTCCATCATGAATATAGTAATTGCACAAAGACCCTCATGCATCTTGCAATCCACATCTACTTCCTTGCTTGCTGTTGCTCATACTTTAATGCTATCTACCAACTGGTGTTGCTTCCAGTTCTCATCAGAAAGGTCCACTGACTTCTCTTAAGGAATGCCTTCTTTTTTTCCTGGAGGTCCCTGGAAATACCAGTGCACATATATGCCTTGCCCTTATTTTCTGACTTTCCCCATCTTATTTAGCATTGCAAGTGACGACAAAGAGAGGTTCATCAGAATGGTGGTGCGGAGCTGCAGAGGTTCCCTGCAAATTGAAAGAGGCGCATTCAAGATTTATTTTTATTTTTTTCATAAAAAAAAACCAACAGATGTGACTTCAAAGTCCAGTGTTAATTGAAATGAAAGCTCTTTGGTGCCAGAATTAGTAGAATGATTTTTACAATGAAAGTCAAGTACAGTGGTCCCTCGACTTACGAATTTAATCCGTCCCGAATGCACATTCGTAGGTCGAAAAGTTTGTAAGTCGAAAAAAGCGGTTTCCCATAGGAATGCATTGGAAACAGAAAAATTCGTTAGGTCGAGTAAACCACATCTAAAATTCGTAAGTCGAGAAAACCCCATCTAAACCGCAACGGTTTTCCTTTCGGATGTCGGAAAAAACGTAAGCGTGCGGCCATTTTTTTTCATTCATAACTCGAAATTTCATAAGTCGAGTACTTCGTAAGTCGAGGGACCACTGTAGAGGCTTGAAAGTGAAGAGCTTTTGGAACAGAGAGAGCAAAAAACAGAAATCAAGAAAAGGGGTGTTCTGTGTGCTTTGAAAGAAATGGCTAATAAAACTTCTCCAAAACTTACTGATTTTTTGTTTTCCTTTTTTTCCTTTACGGTAGCTTTATTCAGGAGAGAGTGGCAAGTTGCCTACAGAACAGAGATGAGCACAAACAAGTCACAGCACCAACCACATACACAGCAACAAAAGAAACCCCCAATGTCCATTGGTACACAAAATTACACGATCAAATGTAACAAAAACAGAACAGAAAATGAAATTACACACTCATGTTGGATGGAGTTTGTGTTTCATGTGGGTGACCACAATTTGTCCACAAATACGAAAGCAAGCAAATGTCAGGTTCCAATCATTTCTACTATTTCTGGCTAGGTTGAGAATTTTTAAAGAGTATTTGCTAATCTGTTGTGTTATTGCATGTATTGTCCAGAATATATGCTTTGAGAGGGTCCAAATCAATTCTTCCCAGTCCCTAAGTTAGATGCATAATGAGCATTCTTCCAGAACTTGTAGATGGTTTTTTAAAAAATCAACACCAAGCCCATATATGAAGACTTTTGTTTTAGTACAGTATACCATGTAGAATATGACACCAAAGATAAAAATATTCAGGTCCCCATTCTTGCAAAGGATTGCAGAAGTGCTTCTTTTATCCCCACTACCCAAACAAAACCTTTTGCAATGCACAGAGGGAAACTTAACAACCTTATTTGACCAGTTCGGGCTTTTGAAGAAATATGTGCATCTGCTTCAGCTGAGTAAATATTTGGCAACAGTGGCAGGTCAGCGTGTCCAAATCCACTCATGCATTGGGCATAGGCTGAACACCCTTATCCAGCAATGCTTGCAGGATATTCCAGGTCACCCGTTACCCCAAGAACTGCAGCTGTATAATTCATTCTATCCTTGCCCCACACATGGCTCTGTGATATGGTGCACCTGCTGCCTAGCAGACAAAGCAAATGAAACATTATTGATTAAACTCTCTGACCTGTTAGAAAGCAAGCAAAGTATCCCAAGGTATTTACTAGGCCCTCGTGACAGAATTGGTCTGGAAGGTCAGAGTCCCTGGGATAACTGGTCTCTTATTCACAAGGGGGGGGGAGGGAAGAATCAGCAAGCCTATGCATTACTAGAATAATAATTTATTACTTATACCAGGCATCCCTAAACTTCGGCCCTCCAGATGTTTTGGACTACAATTCCCATCTTTCCCGACCACTGGTCCTGTTAGCTAGAGATCATGGGAGTTGTAGGCCAAAACATCTGGAGGGCCGCAGTTTGGGGATGCATGACTTATACCATGCCCATCTGACTGGGTTGCCCCAGCCACTCTGGGCGTCTTCCAATATAATATAAAAATAAAGGTTGCATGTAATTTAGCTATGTAGCTTTTGTTTGTTTTTAAAATCTTTTATTTGCATATATTGACAATCATTTATGTACAGCATTTAGAATTTTTTTTTAAAAAAAAATTAAACATATATAGGCATGCTCCCCAACTCCAGAGATAAGGGACCAATTGTGTTCCCCTTCCCACAATCTCTCAGAGCTTGGGATCCAAGACTCCTGCAATGGACTGGGTAAGCCTATTGAGACAAAGTGCCAAGCCAGCCACAGGAAACGACCTGTTTTCTCCCACCAGAGGCTGGAACATACATGTTTCAAGTTAGCAGCCACCCAGTGAGATCAGAAGCCCAACCAGCTTCTGGTAGGAATCGGCTGTAATTAAGGAAGGCCCACACAGGCAAGCCTCTCTCCACCCACATGCAACACTGAGTGGTCAGAGGAAGTTGCATCAGGGGTTCCTCCCATCCAAGAGGAAGGGGGCAGGAGCAACTTGTAAGGGTTAAGCAGATGGCATATCTGGGGCAGGCGGCGGGTGGAGAGGAAACCCGGCCTCAGGGTAATGCACATCCTTGCCTTAAAACCAACACACAGATCTTCACCGCTTTTCATCTAGAACAGCATATGCAGCTACCACCCAGTTAACAGACTCATTGGAGGCGCTTGCTCTTGGCCTTCGCTTTGGCAGTTCTCCCCCATTTCCATGCATGCATTGCGTACACTTGGGAGAAATGTAGGGGGATGAGTGGCCGGGAAAGAGAAGCCTGTGGACCTCACCCTGACGGCTTGGATCCTCCCAATCACGAGCTGGAGCATAATTTCCTGCCTAGGATGCCTCCAATTCCATCAGTTAGGCAGGGAGGCAGAGGAAACTGCAAATCCCCCCCCCCCCGGGGAAGAAAATGATGCTTCAGTGCATGCTCAGCAGCATCCAGGTTTTAAAGACGATGCCTAGAGGTCTCTTTGGGTCTCTGGTCAACCCCCCACATTATCAGCTCCCCCTTTACACAAGAGTAAGTTTTCGGGGGGGGAGGGGAAGAGAACAACTGGCGGGGAAGGCCGGCAGCAAATTTAACACAAGCCAGGCCCAAACCTCAGTACGAGCTGATTCAGAATGTGCTCAATCACTACCGATAAAGTTATTTACTACACCAGGTATCACACATCCCACAGCGCAACCTCTAGGAAAAATATTGTTTATGCCTCGTGAGGGTGTAAGTAAGTTGATAATCGATCCATTAAATAAGGGAGAAACTGAATCATCTTCACAGCAGTTCTTTAACAGCCTCTCTCCCATGGAGAAGCAACCTTGAATGCTTATTACTTTCCATAGCATCTCGAACTTTACAGTCACTACACCATAAACTCCATTAACAAAATTCATTGCACGCGCACAGATTTGGCTGCAGGTCTGCATCTGAAACAGAAGCTGCAGACTCAGCTATTGTCCTGTACACTGTTCTATTGGGGGCTGGACAGAACCGGTTTTTACTTGGCAAAGAAGAGCACCTACGTTCTATACCCAGAGAATGAGACTAGCAAGCAAGGGCATTTGGTCCAAGTTCCCTTCCGTTACTTTGCAAGGCCCACACGTGACACGTCTCCAGTAAACGAGAGGTGTGGACATAATCACAGAAGGCTCTTCCCTAACTCTGGGAATTTCATGCTGAGTGACAGTGAGAAGCAGTCACACCTATTTCCCCACTCAGTTAGTTGTCATTTCCAAAGGGAAAGCTCTTGGGAAGGATTTCACCAAGATCCTTCCCTAAAAGGCACTTCATTCCTCCCAAGCAGCTTTAATGTAAAGAACAGGGATGCAAACATCAATCTCATTTCACCACTGTCCCTGCAGAATTGGCTTCTCAGTTGGACAGGGAGAGGAGCAAGTTAAGTAATATTGCTGATACCGCAAAGCTTTGGGGAAAGAGAACAGATGGTAAGAGAGGAAGATGTTTGGAAGAAAACCGATTATTCCTGTCCAGCAAAGCAGAAAGGACTGTGTTGCTTCAAACACATCTCCATCTTCTTTTATGACCCTTCCTGCCATCTCTCCTATGCAGAAACTCAACAGCTGCTTGCAGGAGTGAGGAACACAGAATGCAGTCCTTCAGGAGCTTGGGACTCTCCCTAGGCCACACATGCCCTCCCTCACCAGCCTTGCCCCACACCCTCAAGTGTGACCTTGAACTGTGATAATAATGCTTCTTGCTTGCTCATAGCTGGAATGCAGGCTACTGTGCAAAAGGCAAGGGCCACCATCTCCTGCCCCACCCACCACTGGCACATGCCCCCAGAAAAAGGCTCCCTACCCACTCAGTTCAAAATCCAGATTTACTCCTTTATCAAGCCTGCTTTTCTTCCTTCCTCTTTGTCAGGGCTCCATCCAGTTCAGAAATATTGTGTGATGCTGCCTGAAACAGGACTACTTTAGAATGCACTACTAAATTCACCACCCAAGGATAGGGGGACAAACCTAAACACTCTTTGCATTGAACAACTCACCTACTTGCTCTAGGTAACCAGGAATTCCATGCAGGTGAGTGTATGAGCTGGCAGAGAAGAGATGGGATCCTTTCATTTCTCCTCTGCCAGTTTTCTTGGTTTCTACACTGGTCATAGAAGATGGAAAGCACTCTCTCTCTCTCTCTCTCTCCTCTATCAAATTGTTTGGTGAAATAACATTTTTTTAACCACCTTGCCAAGTGTCTAGCATTCAAGCCAGCACAGAAAAAGAGGTCTGTATCCATCTAGTTCCTACTCAGAGGAGACCCATTGAAATAAATGTGCCTAAGTTAGCATCCATTTATTTCAATGGATCTAGGACTAGCACTGAATGCAACTTAGCAGGCAAGTATTTTAATTTTTATATTCGCAAGCTACTAAAAAAGTTTAGAGTTTATAACCAGGGCCGTTGTAGTCTAGCTGCTTTTTCCTTGAACTACTACTTTTAGACGTGCAAGAAGCTTTTCATGTAGACTGGATGACACACGCCCACCCACCTGCATCCTCAAATGGGCAGTCCCAGGAGAATAAAGAGATTCTTATGAATGTACAAGCTCATCTCTCAAGCATATAGCTAGCCTTTCAAGTACAGGCAGTGGACACAACTCATGTGCTCTGCACAGTGCATATAACAGCACACAGGTGGAACTCTGTAAATCACTGCAACAGTAGGTGATGCATCAAAACATCAGCAAAGGCAAAAGGCTGGCCCCGGTAACAACCAAGGTGTAATTTATTGTGCATGAATTTCCCTAGTCCCGCAGAAGCAAACACAACGAAAACAAGATTTCAAAAATAAATAAATCAGTAGCAGTGCCCTTGGAGGGTGATCTGAAATGGTTTAAAAGGCTCTTTCTTGTTGAATCAAGGCCAGGGAGCCCCTCAACCCTGTCAGTCAATAACCTGGGGAAGAAACAAAGACCACACAGCCATCAGCATTGCACTGATCAGACACAGACAAAAAATTTGAGGAGGAGAGTGGCTCACATCTCTCTGAGCCAGTTGGCCATCTTTCTTCTATAAGGAGGCTTCCTTCAACCACCGAGATTGTCTCTAACTTTTCCTCAGGCAATAGGCCCAATGCAGCTGCAACAGAAGGGACCTTCATGGCACAGATAGGGGGAAGTAGTGCTTCTCCAGAGGTGGCTGGACTCCCAACTCCCATCAGCCCTACCCAGCATGACGGCAGTCAGCGATGATGGGAGTTGCAGTCCAACAACGCCTGGAGGGGCACAGCTTCTCCACCCTTTTCCCAACACTGTCCAACGAAATGTACAACCTAGTGTTGCCAGAGTCAGGCATACCTGATAGAGACAATGGCACACGCTTCGAAGCTGAGGTGGAAACTCTGCAGAGGAGTTGATAATGGCATGGAAGAATTTCTCTGTCATCTGGAGAAGGCTCCGCTGGTTATCATCAAGGATTTCAGCAGATTCCAACCTGTAAGACAGGCCTGTTAAGGCTTTCCCAGGCTCCCTAACTTTATTGGTGCTGCTAACACCAAGGCTGCGGGTTCGATCCCCGTATGGGGCAGTTGCCTATTCCTGCATTGCAGGCGGGTTGGACCAGATGGTCCTCTGGGTGACTTCCAACTCTGCAATTCTAGGATTTCTCCAGCACAAACTACAGCTTTGTTTCCTTCTGCCTATCACTAGCTACAATGCTGGAGAGCTTCCAAGCAGCAGATGGGACTGGTCTGTAAGTTTATCCCCCAAGCCTGGCATCTGGATGGCATCAAAATGCAGAAAGGGCTGCTTTTGTGGGCTGGCCTCCTTACCATCAGCCAGCTTTAGTCTGAGACCATCTGCAAATTTCTGCCCCCTCCTGTCTGCTATGACGAGCCTGGAGCTTGGTCTACATAATATCCCTAATTTCACTGCACCAGATTTTAATTGTAATGTACTCTGGCAGCCAAGCTAAAAAGCAGAACACAAATAAAATAAACAAGCCCTGAACAACAGTAATGTCATATCAGTCATGCACAGCTGGCCGTTATCTGAGGATTCAGATTTGTAACTTGAAGGCAGGTTATGATAGATTAATGAAGCGAGAGATTGGAGCAAGAGTTGGCGGTGTTCCCTGCTGATCCGGAAGCAGGCATAGCATCCAGAGAGCTCCAAATCTACCCAAAGGGAAACCAGAACGGGTGCTGTGACTACAATATGCCTGCTGTGACTCTCGACCTCTCCCTATAAGGCAGGGGCAGCCAACATGGTGTCTGCCAGATATTGCTAGGCTACAACTCCCATTATCCCTGACCACTGGCCACGCTAGTGGGGGCTGATGGGAGTTGCAGTCCAACATAGGGTTGCCAGACTCAATAGTGGGCAGGACTTCTGTGCCTTTAATTGCCCTGCTCTCTTTTGAGTCTGGAAACCTTGAAGAGAAACCAGCAGACCCTTTGTTTAATTTCCAAGCAAAGGGTCTGCTGGTTTCTCTTTAAGGTTTCCAGACTCAAAAGAGAGCAGGGCAATTAAAGGCACACTATTGAGTCTGGCAACCCTAGTCCAACAACACCGTGGAGGCTATCACACTGTCTGCCTTTGGTAAGAGGCAGCTGTGGGGAACCTTTTGCCCTCCAGGTGTTGCTGAATGTGAAGAATCGCTCAGGGCCACTCTGCTGCACCCTACATTACCTGCTTAGAGTTAGGATCAGGGCCTCAAGCAATGGGGCTTGCTGGTGGAGGGTGGCTGGGCTGCAATGTGTTAGGGGGAAAGCAGGCAGAATATTGCAGACTTCCTCCCCCCCCCCGCTTCCTTCCCACCCACCCAGATTCAAACCTTGTAGGGTCCACCTCAAAGCTGACGTGCTGCCATTCATTTGATGTAATTACTGCCCTTAATAAAGGCTCCAAAAGCTTCTGGAGGTAGGTTGCCCCATAAACCTGCAAGAGAGAGAATAATCCGGTTGGCAATTTCAAATTTGTATAGGTAATAATAATTATTATTATAAAAAGAGAGCAGCGCTGTGCTTTTTAGTGGTGACACTGCTTTAAGAAGTCAGTAAGGCTTCAGAGAGTCAATGAAAATGTGGGGCTGCTGCCAAAATGGGTATCTCCATCATGTTCAGGCATTGCCATATTTTGCTTTGTATTTTGCCTAGCTCCACACCACTGACAGCTCTCTGCCAACTAAGGATCACACTTCATGCATCTAATGAAGCGGATTCTAGCTCATAAAGGTTTATGCCACAATGCTGTAGCATGCTTGGAATATGCACTTATTTGTTTTGGTTTTTAATGTTAAATGTGCTGCCCTAGTAAAATCAGGACACAGTTTAAACTAATCCCACATTTTAGAGTTGATGGCTTTAAAAATGAATTAACCAAGTAACCACTTTGCTGGATTACATCTATGGAATTTAAGACACAGTCTGCACTGAAGTGATTTTAATCTGACAAGAGCACAACTGCAATGGTGTACCTAGACGCCGAAAATCTTTTGAATCCATCAGATTTCGTGTTCTGGGTGAGCCTTCCGCCCCATCTTTCTTTCTTTCTTTCTTTCTTTCTTTCTTTCTTTCTTTCTTTCTTTCTTTCTTTCTTTCTTTCTTTCTCTCTCTCTCTCTCTCTCTCTCTCTCTCTCTCTCTCTCTCTCCCCCCTCTCTCTCTGCCTCTTTTCCTCTTTTGAATTTATTAAGATCAAACGTACCTTAAAACAGAACGTCATTATTTTGCTAGCCAGACTGTTTCCCCTGAAGAGCGTCTGCATCGAGTCTGCCAGCTCAACCTCTTTAGAAAACATGTTCCAAAGCAGCTGGTAGAGCAAGTGTCTGGAGTCAAAGAGGGTGACCAGGACACGAGCCAGTTCATCCTTTCAAAAACAAAACACATAAAACCCAGTCCTAAAGATTATTCTCTATGTGGCAAACAAGAACAATGCCAGGTCAGGATGGTGGGTTCCCATCTCCAATTAAAAAGGATATAAGGAAACAGTGCTTGGAAAGAACTCTCTCTGGAAATCTTCTGCCAGTCAGAGTGGGTGCTACCAGGCTAGAAGGACTAGCAGTCTGACTCGGGAAAGGCAGCTTTCTACATTCAGAAATAGGAATATATTCTATCAGTAAATCATCTTGTGAAGCTCTGATGGCAACAAACTCCAGTTTAAACTGTACAATATTCCCTGTGTGCATCTCATTCTATTATTTTGCATCTCCAGTCATAACCTTCCCCTTTGCAGCCTGAAAAGAAGCAAGTAATTTTAATCAGCAACAATACATTTCATATCAGTGGCCACAAACAAGCCTTGAGGGTTGCACATGACCCGCTGAGTTGCTCGCACCCAGCACTCACCAGTGCTAAAGAACATTCAAGAATAACCAAAAGCATCTTACCCACTGTGAACAAGGCACTACGTTCGCCAAAGCCATAGCAATGGGCAGCTCTCCTTGGTCACCCATCATGGTAACCAACTCCACCAATCTCTCGAACCGGTCTGCCAAGACAGTTTCTGCCAGGGTATCAAACTCTGTGCCCTGCTGCAGGATTTTGGTGAGGACCTCCATGAACGTCGCTCTTGTCTGAAGATCTTTGTGATAGCCCAACCCTGCCAGCAGACAACAACAGAAACGTTTAGATGATGAAGCCCTGCACTTTGCTGCGCTTCACTCAGCTACGGTGAAGTTCTCCTGTTTTACCTATTGAGTGCATAAGGCCGCTATCCACGTTTGCGTTGAGCAAGTTTGACATGGCCAGGACTGTGCAGTGTCGTAACGAAGCCAGTCTTCGGGACATCCCTCGTTTTCTGCCGCCTGTTTGCGCGCTTTCGTCTTCGACTTCGCTGCAGTCATTGAGGAGGTTCATAAACAGGGTAAAGTACCTAAAAGTGAGACACAGTGGCTTGCATCTCTCTGGAGAAACAGTTCCCCCTGCCCTTTAGTATGAGGAATCCATCTCTCCTACACAAAACCAACTTTTCCCAAAAGGATACGTGTCTAGGCACTATGCCCCACTCTGTCCCCAAGGAAATCCCCCTGGCTCCAATCTCATCATTTTCTGGAACAAGGAAAAAACCATTGTAGTTTCCCAAGTCTTTTAACCTTGTATTTGGCCCTTCTGTTGTCCTTTTAATTTCTCTCTCTCCTATGTATTTTATTGTTTTACTGGGAAGCTACCCTGAAAATAGTTATCACTGAAGAGTAGCCAGTGAACCAGCCAAAGCTGGAAACAGGAACCCAGCAAGGCCACTTGGGCCATCAACGACAATGTCGGATCCAGGATTAACCCCCACGCTACGAATCTGCTCCCAGGGGAGTGCAACACCATCCAGAACAGGCCGATGTCTGACTTCCTAGATTCGAGAAGTTGGACCACATAACAGCTCTGTCCTTTCAGGATTCAGTTATGCTTGTATAAGTCCTACAGACCAAAACCTGTTGCCCTTCCACAAGGCTGATGTGTCAGCAATGCCCAAGTGGTAATAAAATTCTAGCTGTTTTAGTTAACCGGATACTAAATAAAATAAGGTAAAGGGCCTTTACTTAAGGAACAACTGGGATTTAGCTTCCATCAATTCAACTCCATCTCCTTCTTCAGGCTGTAATGGAAGTCCCGCGAGAAGAGACACCACAGCTTCCATGCTTGCTTGGTCCAAATCTCTGAACAAAGCAGGAAATAGACCATCATTAGAGTGGGGAAAGTGCAACCCCTTTCACACATTCTGAAAATGGGCCAGAGCTTTGCTCCTGCCCTTTGCCGTGCTACACAGAAACAACTGGTCACATCTTCCCCATTCTGCCTGTGAGTGTCTTTTTTATTTAAATGTTTCATAATCTGCCCTTGACACAAGCCACAGGACAGTTTACAAGGCAAATAGAGAAGAACACGCAAAAACACCACAATCCTTCGAAAACACGTAACAAATCACCGAGTAACAATTACTAATAGCAGAAGTGGTAGCAATCGGATCTCTCCTCTGAACACTCACTGAAAAAGATGCTTCTTAACCAATGGCCTAAAACTACAGAGACACAGCCAGGCATACCTCCGTAGGCAGGGAGTTGTGTCTATGAGAAGCCATCACAGAAAATACCCTTTTCTCACACCACTATCTCATAATGAGGCAGGACCACCTGTTGTCTCCTCTGCTAATTTTTACAGGCCACTAGAAATGGGAAGACTGGACCCACAGCCTAGGCCAAGCAATGCAAACACTCATATAAATCAATATGCAGGTGTTATGATCCTGGATCAGCTTTCTTTCTTTCCCCCATCCTATAGTTAGTGGAAAACAGACTCCTATGCAGCAGCTAGTTCCCACTTGCTATTAACAAAGCACCCCTCAAAAAGAAATCTCTGTTGTCCTGTTTCTGCAAAAGATAAGCATCATTCTTGCAAGATTCTGATGTGGCATCTTAATCCTCTCTCACCTTGTCAGACACTTCACATCCTCATCTGTTGCCTGGTTGGATGTTCCCATAACCCAATCTGTCAGATATTCCACCATCTTGTTCCTAAAATTGGATATTACAGAAGATTCAAAAAACAGTTATACTAAATTAAAGCAAAAACATAGCAGTGTATTTTTAAAACGCTAAAAAAGATACCTTCCACCAAACATCTACACACAGAGAGCTCAACCCAAAACCACCTCTTGATTTGCCATTTCGTCACTACCTGAGCATCTCTCAGTTCCCATCGTATGACACTTTGTTTGCTGTGTTTGAACTACTATATAAGCTTTTGTTTTGAAGTTCCTCGGGGCAGACCTTCTCAACTGACACACTGAGTTGAGTGAGCGCTGTTCTATTGCAACAGCTATAATAAAAGCTGGCTCCCTAAATCTGGATGCTAGACTTGAAAATAGTTTGCTTGTTCTGTGGTTTATTTAGAAGGTGGATGTTCTTCACCTGGGTAACAAACAGGTGCAGAGGCGAATTCTTACCACAGGAGGTAATCCTCCCAAAGCCCGCTAACGGAGAGGAATGCCCACCCATCAGAGGAAACTTTGCCCAGGACCCACCCAAACCTGGAGCCAACCTCACATTGCATTCGGCTTTAAATGTATTTAGCCATCAGATGATAGATAGATAGATAGATAGATAGATAGATAGATAGATAGACAGACAGATAGACAGATAGACAGATAGACAGATAGACAGAGACATAACTAGGTATAGGGATAATCATTGTGGCAAGAAACAGTCCACCTCAATCAACTATTTCCAAGAAAAACAGGAAGAAGATTAGCACAGGATTCCTCACTAAGGCAACACCAACCCTCACCTGAATTTCATCTCTTGACAGAAGGAAAGATCATCACGCCTCTCCATCATTACCTTCACGAGCTGACAGAGTTTAGTTTTTATCTGAATGGCGAGGACTAGATTCCCAAGGACGCGCACATATCTGTGAAAAAACAGGCCCAAGCCCGAGTTTAGATTAAATCTCCTTCCAAGGACTCGAGCATGCTGTGGACACTTTCAAAGCAATTACCAGTACATGTCAAAACAACAACAAACAACAACAACAATAACAGTCTGAGAGGTATTTTTCTGATAAACACACAGGCCTATATTAAATGCTGGGAGTAAGCCATCTTACTACGATTGTAAAAATATAGGCCATAGAGCATGATGACGAAAAAGAAAAAGAGTCAAGACTTATTTAAAATGGTACCTGAACTAGGAGGTGTCAGGTGAGGAATTCAGCCTGGGGGAGGAATGCAGGAATCTCAACTGCAGCATCCATGACAGAGGGCCATCCAATCTCTGCTTAGAAACCTCCAAAAAGGGAGAGTCCACAACCTCCCAAAGGAGTCCAAAGAACCAGTACATCGGGGGGAGGGGCACCTGTAGTCCTCCAAAGATTTTTAGACTACAATTCCCATCTTCCCTGATCCATTGGCCATGCTGGCTGGCAGGCAGCTGATGGAAGCTGGAGTCCAATAGTGAGGGGTTCACAGGAGTCCCAGTCCTGCCCCTCACCATTTCAATCTCCTGTAGGCAACTAGTAAGGGCTAACTTTTTAAAGTGGTTTTAAACTGCTTTAAATATTGTGTAATACTGTATTTTAATATTTATGTTGTGTTTGAATTGTTGCAAGCCATTCTAGGACCTTAGGATGAAGGGCTGGTAACATAATGTAGCAGTAACTGCAGTGGTATCAACAACAACAACTTGCCTGACAAGGTTCAGCATCATGGTCTCAATGCTGGCTTGTCCCAGGTGTTCTGAACTCCCTTCTGTATGATTATCAAGCAGGTTCTTCATAATTGCAATGGTCTGCTCCACAAACTGGGTGTTGCTGTCATTCAACAAGACCTGTAACAGAAGCAAAGTTTGCTGTAGTTTGAGATTTCTGGCTGGCATGTCAACAAAACTCATAAGCCTAGACTAAAATTGAAATACCCAGTGGTGCTAAACCAAGCTGAGTTCATAGGCTGAAAGGGGAACAAGTGTAATTATTCACTTAATGACCTCTATATCTGTGATGAGTAACAGGCACGCAAATTTGCTGCTTCTGGCTGCCTCTGAAAGAAGAGATATTCCTCACTGAATTGGGGAAATCCCTCCTACAGCTTCCCAGTGGCTGCTAAAAAGCCCTGAAGGGGAAGGCAGGAGGCAAGGAGAAGGCTCTGGGACTACCAACAGCCTAAGGAAATTCTGTTGTATTATTTTATCTTTTCATTCTACAGAAGTACTAAATAGAAACATGGCCTTGAGCGCATTGGCAGGTTGGTGGTACAGAAATGCAATCAAACCTATTGCTGGGAGGGGGCTAATAATAGGCACTGTGCACATCCGTGGACACCTCAGAGCTATTGACATTTTGCTAGTCTCACTAAAATGCTGCAAAATTTGGGAGCCACCCAATATAGGAAATTGGGTGCTGAAACTACGGTAATCAGGTCTGGGTGAGCTAACTGCCTGGATGGAAACCCCCTGAAGTTAACCCCCCCCCCCGAGTCTGCTGTGTTGGTGCAAAAATGCAAACTAGTGTTTGGGCTGAAATTTAGGGGTAAGCTGGGCATAAACTCCCAGTCTAAAAGTGTTCTAGGGGCTTCGCTTATCCCTTACATATTCACTTTTAGAAAATCCAGGTGAATTTACACTTTTTTTATTCTAGCGGTAATAAATGGGATCAATTGGAATTAGAAACCAGTAAACAAAGATATCCGATTGATTTTAACTGCACAACAATATATTCATTTAGGTTACAGCAGGCTTCCTCAAACTTGGCCCTCCAGGTGTTTTTGGCCTACAACTCCCATGATCCCTAGCTAGCAGGACCAGTGGTCAGGGATGATGGGAATTGTAGTCTCAAAACATCTGGAGGGCCGAGTTTGAGGAAGTCTGGGTTATAGCATTCCCTGCTTCAACCAACACCCTGGAATCGACTTGACAATAGCCATTGGGCTATTGGGAAGGAGCATACATTCTGGCTTCTGAACCAAGCTCAGAGGGCCAGGATCCACAGGGAGGCTGCTTGGGCCTCCCAGGTAGAAAGAAGACTGAGCTGAAAGGGAGACCGACCTGGCCTCACCTACTGCCCAAAGGAGGAGGAGCTGTGGGGAGCTTGCTTGCTAGCTCTCAGCCAGAAAAAAAATGCTCTCCTCCAACAGCTACCTGTTGCCTTGGGACTGCAAAGGGAAGGGGAAAAGACACTGGACCGCCACCCACTGGACAAAGGACCAGGAGTCACCAACTGCTAGTCAAGTAGGCACATCAAGCAAAGGGATATTAGCCTGGCTCAAACTGGATCAGCACACCCACTTAGAGCTCACCATTTTGTTTCGGCCTTGGAAGGACTGAGCTCCCCCTCTCCTCTACCTTTTCCCTCCACTCGCCCTTTCCTTTATTGTGTCTGCTCTTTTAAAGTTTGCAAGCCTGACGGTAGGGCCTGTCTCTAGTTTTTGTTGCCTGGAGTCATTTTTGGAGACAATGGTTGTCTGAAAAGCAGGATAAAAATAAATAATTGTTTACACATTCTCCCCCCCCCCCGGCCCCTTTGTTCAAAGACCCTTGAAATACTCATGGGAAAAACTGGCTGATTAGCCAAATAAAACAGGTACAGGTACATCCAATGACGGGAAAGTACAGTATGTAGCCAATATACCGCTCACTGATCACACGTTAAATTCCTCAAAGGACCAAAGTATCCTATGCTACTGACCTCCTAGGCAGAGTTGCAGAAGCAACCATCACACCTTGACCTGAACTCTGCACCCCACCCAGCGCAGCAAACTTTACAGCACCTCCATAATAAGCAGGCATTGAAAAATGGAAACTATTCCCAAAAGCTGCCCCTTTGGACAGCTTCTTGCAACAACTGGTTTTTGGTGCACTGCGGACATTTTTAGATTTTTATAATGGATTTGTTGTTGCCATTGTCATTTTTCCCCCATGTGGTCTCTTTCACCTCACAAATCAAATGATTTCCATTTAATATAAACTTCTTAGTGCAGGATTATTAACATTGGATGGAGGGAGGGGGATCCTATGAGCCCAAGGGATGGAATAGAATTTATATCAAGAGGAGGAGGGGGGAGCATCAGTCAATCATTTCCCTCCACTGCCAGGCAGTACAACTCCAGAATATCAAAAAGATATTTGGCGGTGGAGCCTTGGTCTTCAAAGAGAAGTGTGAAGCTGTGTCTGTTCCTCAAGGATGACCATTTCAGCCATCTCTGGAATGTCCCTCTCCACCAATCTCATTTCTAACTATCACTTCCCTTCTGCAGTCTACCTTTGCAGCCTCCCACTTTGGTTAATTCACACAAGACTTCCCAGAAGAAAGGGGCAGGGCAGAAATGTAAAAAACAAACAAACACGCGGCCCTCATCCGACTGCCCACTTTTGGATTTGGCTCCAGCTCATCACAATGTAGGCTGCGTTGGCTGGTGTGGGATTGCCAGAGCAAAAGGCGGGAAGCCCAACCAATGAGTGGAGCCAGAGCCAATGGCAGGTAGAGCCAACTAATTCTGGTTTTGCCCCCACCCTCCTGAGTTCTACAAGGGCAAAACTGGGACGGAGGAGGAGGAGCTGGACACCCAAGGCCACCCTCTGGACTGGCTGTAAGGAAGGAAATGGGTAGGCTTGGCAGCCTCCACTGTATGTAGGTAGAGAGCTCCTGACCACTTTCCCTGGGGAATGCAGACCCCAGAATACTGCCCATCTCTGCATTAGAGCAAACCCCTTTACCTGCCCTTGAGAGTCAAAGAACTTGCTGATGTTGTTCTTCAGTTTGTTGAAAAGCATGGGGTAAAGTGCCGGGCTCAGTTCCAGGCCCATGAGATCTTTAATGTTGGTCCGTATCTGCAGGCCCACTTTCTCATGGGTGCAGACCATGAGCGACAGCAAGCGGTCCATGAACTTGCTCACGGGGGTCTCCGTGTTGCCCTCGGTCGACAGCATGGATATCATGGAGCCTTTGCGCTCGTTCACGGGGGCCATGGGGGGGCTGTAGGTCGCAAACCCGGCGCTGCTGCGATGCTGCAGACACACCCCGCCCAACGCGCACAGGAAGCCAGTCATGTTGATCCATTCCTGCAGAGAATCTGTGTCCGAAAGGTCTATGGAGCCTCCCCCGCTGACATGGGACATTCGCCTCTTGACGATGGTCTTGTGGAGGCTTTCCGCGACCTGGGAAGAGTTGCACATCACGGCAGGAGGTGGGGAGAGAGAAATGCAGCGATGCAAATTCAGACCACTCACCTGTTATTTGGCTATTTCTTTTCAGAGCAGGATGCTTTCTGGGAATTGCACCAAAGCAACCCCAGGACATCGTAAGTCCCAATTTACAGAAAGAAACCGAGGCTGAAACAGACTTGCCCGTGCTTTCAAAAACAGCTCATCCCCAAGTATAAATTTGAAACCAGACTTCTGATCCAATATCCAACCCACAATGGCACCATCAGAAATAGATTTGCTTCTAGGTGCTTCTGCCGTGCTACTGTAACATTAGTTTCTCTGGTTTCCTGTTTTCCCCTGTTAACTGATCTAGGAATTTTATTGAAAAGCAAACTGGAGTTTCCCAAAGCAAACTGCCACCTCCTTCTCAAAAGATGGCTTGGTGGATGGCACAAGATGTGCTATGGCTGAGGGAGTGGCAACCAGGGACGGGTCTGAAGAAAAAAATCAACTACAGTACCTGGCTTTCCCTAAGCATTATTAGTCAGCAAACCAGGAAAGAGCATTAAGAAGAAGACAATAGATCTTGGCTGTATGGGCCAGCAAGATGAGAAGATCCATATAAAGCTCGATTCTCTGAAGGGTAGCACATTAGACCAGGGGTGGGGAACCTCTGGCCCTCCAGATGGTGCTGAACTACAACTCCCATCATCCCTGACCAATGGCCATGCCTGCTAGGGCTGATGGGGGTAGTAGTTCAGCAACAACCAGACAGCCAAAGGATCCCTGCTGCTGTGCATTAGATGCTAAAGAGAAGCAGAGAAAAAGGCCTGCAAGATATTTATGAAAGGCCTTACCTGGCCATCTTCCATTTTAGCCTTTGGAAAGTTGAGGATCAAATTTGTAGCTGTCTCCCATTTTAAATGTGTGGCTTCCCAAGCCTGGAACACGACAAAAGAAAAAGAACTGTTCTAAATACCTTCCAGAAAATACCAGATGGCACCAAGTAGGTTTTACGATTTTTATGGTTAGTGTAAACTGATTTTTATCTCTATTGCAGCATTTTAACCTTACCATACCCAGCTTAGAGACTATGCCATTAAGCAGGATATAAAGTACTTAATTAATTAAATAAGTGTTCTGGTCCCAGCTCTCTGTAATCGGATGAAGGGGCGATATATAAATTTAACAAAACAAAGAAGAAGAAGAAGAAGAAGAAGAAGAAGAAGAAGAAGAAGAAGAAGAAGAAGAAGAAGAAGAAGAAGAAGAAGAAGAAGAAGAAGCAGCAGCAGCAGCTTACAACTGAAATAATATGGGAACCAGTATTTTTGCTTTTAAGGGGCTGCTGAAAATTTGTGTTTTAAAGAGGGCCTTCCATGAAGTGTGACTTGGCCATCATACAATGTGCACTGAATTCATGTAATCTGATGTTTTTAAGGTTTGTTTTCATATTTCTGTGTATATATTTATTATTTAATCTATTTTCTGATACCTTAATTTAATGCTGCCATGGAAACATTTGTTAGGAAGTGCTAATCCAGTGTTATCCGGCTGCCAAGGAAGAATACTTTTAGAAAACTGAAATAATATACCTCGGTGTTACCTGCCGTCGGATGTTCAATTCGCCTTAGCAATGCCATCACTCTTTTCTGGAGAGCTGCTCTTCCTAAAGGCATGTGGTCAGAAATTCAGTACATTTTCAACTTTTAAAAGGTTGCTTTGTTGAAAACTTTACGTAAGTTTCCTCTACCAATAAACATCCTTAATCAAAAGAGACTGACAGGACATATCTGCATTAATGCTTGCCTTTGAACAAACAATTGCCCTTTAGTTTTCACAGAGACATTTTTTGGTTAATGGGATTTAATGTACAGTGGAACCTTGGCTCTCGAACGGCTTAGTTGACGAACAAATTGGCTCCCAAACGCCGAAAACCCAGAAGTAAGTGTTCTGGTTTTCGAACGTTTTTTGGAAGCCAAACGTCCGTTACCACTGTCAGCTTTTGTTTCCGGGGTGCCTGCACCAATCTGAAGCCGCGCCTTGGTTTTCGAACATTTCGGGAGTCGAACCGACTTCTGGAAAGGATTAAGTTTGAGAACCAAGGTTCCACTGTATCATTTTTAAAACGTTTATTATTTTTAAAGCAAAATTTCCAGCTTGAAACACCAACCTAAAAGTGCACTCCACCCTCCTCTTTTCTTGTTCAATTTTCCCAAGCTCAACTGACAAGACACCTTCTCACCTGTTGACATCATGTTGCTCACGGAAGCAAACTCCATAAAGGTGTTGTAATTGGGCAAAAAGTTGTGAACCGACACCTCGTCTACGCCACATCGGATATCCGCTTCCTCGCAAAGATGTCGGAAACAGGACATTGCGACAAGCACTGCCTCGGTGTCAGGGCTCCAGAGGGACATATACAGGGCCACCTCCAATTTGGTCTGCGCTTGACGGCATATCGGCGTCCCGCTGCAGCCTGCAGCACTTTCCTTGGGAGAAAGGACAACAGGCCACATTAACCATTGCTGCTCTCCACAAACACAGTCAAGACAAGCCATGGTGTTTCAAGGACGTCTGCAGAGCACAAATGAATACAGCTCTCTTTTGAGCTAGATCAGTGGTGGGGAACCTGCAGCCCTCCAGACATTGTTGTGACTGCAACTCTCACCCCTCTAGACTGTTGCAGCTGATTCGAATGGGAGGCCTTGATGTTCAGCGAAGGGTGTTTCAAGCACGCAGCAGCCAAGGAAATGCCTTCCAGATGTTTTGGACTGCAACTCTCACTAGCCTCAGCCAGCATGGCCAGTGGTTAGAGATTATGGGTGTTCATTGTTGTAGTTCAGTATCTCTAGTGGGCACATCATTGGCTATTCTTGCTTCAGCAAGTACATTTCTAAGTGATCCTAATTCTATCACTGATGTGTTCTTCCTAGCTTTCAGCAGCTGATGGGATACAGAACTAGGAACGTCTTGGTTCTGTGTGGCTGCTCTGCACGGTGAGGTATCAGAATTGACTAAGTTCTGAAATAGTACCTCTAACTACTGTAGCAGTAATAGCAGCAGCAGTAGTGCTCTGTATGACGGCACTTGCATTATGGTCACGTACCATGCAAAAGCTCCCTTTTCCTTTCCTAAGCGTAGCTCCTGGGATACAACGCATCATCTCTTCATGGTCAAGAGAAATTTGATTAGCTCCACCCCCAGAGACATCGCATCCTACCCCATAAAGGAAGAGAAAGGGACAGGAACTCCTATCTGATTGCTATGGGGAGAAAGAGAGGAAAAATAAATAAGTCACTCTGCTTTTGTAGGAGGTAAAGGAAATCAGACATGCATGCACACACATACATAGGAGAGAGAGGTGTGTTTACTGGGGCTTTATCTATGAAAGGAGAAAACATAACACAATTTCACTTCCCTTACTGAGCAGGAAAGCTAGCCAAAATTCCTTCCCATCCAATAATTATCCAATAATAGGCCAAGAGCTGGAGCAAGTCAGAAGCAGCAAGCCCCTTTTGAAATGCTTTTCAAGTTTCAAAGAGCTCACTTACTTTGTTTTTCAGAAGAAATTTGTTCCTGCAGATCAAAATCTCTCGCAGCCACTTGAGGATTTCTGTGCTGCTGAGAATCTGATTGCTTGTTAGCCGCTTGCATATACAAAACAGCATTTGTGAACTACAAGAATTAGAAAAGTGCCAATCAATAGCCACTTATTGAAATGTTTTCTGTAACTTCAGCGGCAATATTTGCAATAAGCAGCACATTACAACAGCTGTGATGACAAGAGGTGCACATACTCAAGCCCTGCAGGAGATCCCCACACCAACACCTTTTCTCCTTTTGACAGTTTCCTAACTAGGACGCTAAAACCCTTTTGCAGGGCTACAAAATTTGTGTCAAGAATTCTGAGCACAACACATCCTAAGAGATAAATAGGGTGTTGGGTGAGAATAAACCGAGCTATTTCATTCATTCACTTTTTGGACCCATGAGCACATCTGAAAACCAGAGCAGCTGTTATGGGCACCACACACAAAGTGCAACCAGGCACCCACTGAAACCTAACTGGCTACAACAGAATGTCTATTTTCAGAAGGGGGGGGGGAGAGGCAGGAATCCTATAGGCATCTAGAAAAGTCTTTGCAAGCACATGGGGGCCTGCAGCCACTATACTGGTAACCCTCTGTTGTATACCCAGGGCTGCCTCTGCTGTCCACATAGGCAACTGTGGATGCTCTCAGTGGGGAGGGGGGTGGCGATGATGACACAGCACTAAAAATGGTTCTGCTAAAGGGCTAGTGTGTTTGAAGGGCATCTTAGGGCCTCTACAATTGGCAAAGAGAGTCTATGTGAGCCACAACATAAACAATAGGGGCACCTCATAACTCCCAACTCCAACCCCCAACTAGCACATATCATCAAGGAAGATCACACAGGGTCCCGGATAAATCATGTAAGATGGGGTATGGAATCTTTTCTGGCCAGCAGACCAGATGCTTATCTCCTTACTCCTGGGCAAGCCACATTGGGCAGCTGGGGGCTCTTAATTTTCTACGCCTGTGTCCTTCCCCGACATCTTTTCATTAGCACATTCTTTCATCATGGGGCACTAAGTGATTGGTCGACATTTTCACCAGGCTTATGTAGTTTCAAATTTACATTCTATTGTTTCATCTCCTTTGCATGGATCATTTTTATTTTTGTAATTGTGGGCAGTTTTTGACTGTAAGGTATTTCCTCAAATAAATCTAAATTAAAAGCACTCCACTGGATTGAGCACAACTTCCGTGTCTGTTTCACTGATCTTTGGAAAAGGAAACCCAAAATATACAGAGCGCCCCACTGTATTTAAAAGAATAGGCAATTCATTCTCACCTCAGAGCGGCATTGTTTATATATACTTTTTGATCATCTATAGTTATGGTGTGTAGCCCAGGAAACTGAGTCAGGAAAGAGACAATTCTTACCAAGCCCAAAACAGGCAATGTACTCACCTGATCTCCCAGAATGTTTCGATGGGTGCGTCTGGATTCCACAAGTCAATGCTGTCTAACTGATGGAGCACAAGCAAGGCCTGAAGGTGCCAAAAATGAAGAAACCACTTAATTAACTTAATGCTGTACATATTATTATTATTATTATTATTATTATTATTATTATTATTATTATACTGCTCTTCATCTGTAGATCTCAGGGAGTTTCACAGCATAAAATTACAATATAAAAAACACAAAAAGCATAATAAAAATGAGAACAAAAACAAAGCAATAATCTGCCTTGTTATGAAATGGGCGAGAGCCCATTTTAAAGCCAGGACTTCAGACTGTGACACACTGTCATTTTTTAAAAGAATGACAGGCTCACTTTGAAGCAGGGCATGGGGACACACATTCAGATCTGCAAACAATACAGTAATGGGCTTGCATGTCACTTAGCTCCTGACCTCCATGGCTTCTTGTGCTATTTCAGGCATGCTGGATTGTGGCACCAGCTGGACAAGGCCTGTTATGAGTTCAGCAGTGCTGCCCTGAGTCTCAGGACCTTGTTTCCTTGGATTCTGTAAAGGAAAGGACAAAACGATAAGGTGCGTGTTCACTGACATTCATATTCCAAATTCACCGGTATAATTTCCATATACAGTACACTTTAAAAAATACTGCAGAGAAGTAGACCCCGATCCTCCAAGCCAGCTCTTGCCCTGCAGGTCATCCTTGGGGAAAACCTTTGTGTCTTCTGTAAGACTTTTGCATATTTCTTCACTAGAGCTCACACTCCCTGCCACCACTGGAAATGGCCCTTCATTTACAGAGGGAGCCAACCTGAGGCTCTGTTAGGTACTACGTAGGTTTCAGGTCGCACCCCAGGCTGCTAGGAAGAAGGAACAGGCAATGCTTGATTCCGCATGTTTGGAAATATATAATCCAGCCGGTACTCACGTCCAATAAACCAGCATTTCTCAACCGCTGTTCCGCGGCACACTAGTGTGCCGCGAGACGCTGGCTGGTGTGCCGCGACGTGCGGCGACGAGAAGGGCGATTTGCATTGTCACGTGCCTGGCGGCCGCCAATAATTAGCACTGACCCGCCGGAAAGCAATATTTCTCCTCCTCTTTCCCAAAGCTCAGTGCAAACGAGCCTGGCGGCCGCCAATACACAACACTAACCCGCCGGAAAGCAATATTTCTTCTCCTCTTTCCCAAAGCTCAGTGCAAACGAGCCTGGCGGCCGCCAATAAACTACACTGACCCGCCGGAAAGCAATATTTCTCCTCCTCTTTCCCAAAGCTCAGTGCAAACGAGCCTGGCGGCCGCCAATACACAACACTAACCCGCCGGAAAGCAATATTTCTTCTCCTCTTTCCCAAAGCTCAGTGCAAACGAGCCTGGCGGCCGCCAATAAACTACACTGACCCGCCGGAAAGCAATATTTCTCCTCCTCTTTCCCAAAGCTCAGTGCAAACGAGCCTGGCGGCCGCCAATAAACTACACTGACCCGCCGGAAAGCAATATTTGGCAAGTGTTTCTTACAGTCATAATTATAATATAGGGCGGCACAGAGTTAAATTTTTTAACTTTTTTAATGGTGGTGTGCCTCGTGATTTTTTTCACGGAACAAGTGTGCCGTGGCCCCAAAAAGGTTGAGAAACACTGCAATAAACAATTTTTTGTTTTTAAGATGCGGGGTTTAAGCATAGACAATTCATTCCTCTACCTGTAGTGCATAGCAGTACCGGTCCAGGAAACATTCAACAACTTGATTCTTCTGGGCATACTAAGTGACTCCAGGCTTCTTCATAACTTTAGATTGAAAAATTCTACTAGGATTGGGCATTTTGTTTGTCCTAAGGGTCAGGAATGCTGCACATCTTCCTTTTCTAGGCTCAACGAACCAAAGCACGCAGCAATGAAACTATCTTCCAAAAATAAGGGTTGTCTGCACACCGATCATAGGGTTGCATGCATACATACATAATTTTATTTGTATGTTGCCTTTCCACAGTTCAAATCATGCTCGAAGTGGCTTACAACATGAAAAATACATAACTACAGCATAACAAAAGTAATCATAAACAACTGCTCCTTCTTCTGCTTTCACTTAATCATGCCATATTCTGTACGTTATAAATTGCATGAACGTAGGTTCATAAGACAGGTGATGCAGGAGGATGGTCATAATAGCATCCACAAAATTATGCCAACCTACTAATAAGGAAATTCCTTCCAGCAGCACCTTAGAGACCAACTAAGTTTGTCATAGGTATGAGCTTTCGTATGCATGCACACTTCTTCAGATACCAATAAGGTATTCAGATACCAATAAGGTACTAATAAGGGTTACTAATTCTTTTTTCCATTCCAAATCATGTGTTCTAAACTTTCCTAAGGAAGTTTAGTACAGGGAAACTGTAGGAAAGTCAATGCCTTGTTTTTTGGTTCAAAGACTGTAAAAGAAACCCTGAGACTTGGTGTTTCATTTAATTTAATTTAATTTAATCTTTTTAAAAAAGAACTTTTACTTACACAGAGCAAAAGTTTAGGGTCAGCATGGATCAGCTTTACCATAGATAACAACAAGACCTTGTAACTTCTGGTTTCAACATCTGTAGGCTTTTCTTTAAACTTAAGGCTTGTCATTTTCTCTTTAAATGTAAGACTCTAAGGGTGAAAAAAAAACCATGATATGACTGTCAACAAGGCACTGATTACTCCAAATATGTAACTCACCGCTCTTTTAAAAAGTAGTATTTATACAAATAATGTCATATAGCATAGTAATGGACAGTATTTAAATATGAGTAGAATAGCCAGGTTTTATCATTCAACTTCTTCTTGTTAGCTGAGCTGACATTTCCATGGAACCTTCCAAAATAATCACAATATTTATTTCCTGAGCACTTTTAGCCAATGCTGAATCTACCACTGTGATGACCCAGGAAAGAAGAGCCCAGGAGGGACAAGCTCACGGAAAACATAAATTCGGTCTGCAGTATTAGTTTTTAAAAAGGCAAACTGAGTGTTGGAATCATTAGGAACAAGACTGAAAACAGAACTGGCGCCTATTTTGTAGTTGCACTTCGAATACTGGGCAGAATTCTAGTTGCTCCATCTTTAGCAGAATGTTGCAGAACTGGAAGTAGTAGCAAGAACAAGGTGAGGCCAGGAGGCTGAACAGCACAAGAGACATTTGTGTTCCATTATGATAAACTCTGCAGGAAAAGGCCGAAGGTCCATCTAGTCCAGTGTGCTGTATTCTGCAAGAAGAGCATGACTCCAAGAACCCCACAAGCAAGTCATGAAGGCAACAGTCCTCCCCTGTTGTTGTGTCTGGAGTTGGAGTCCGGTGCAGGCCAGCAATAAATTAAAACGCTATGTCAGTGAAGTTAACACTTTATTCAAAGCAACCAAAACAGTGCAGGCCTATAGAATCGATTTATTACGGTCACAGACCAGAGACATGGACATATACAGGAATAGAGAACAGGTAAATAAAAACAGGTTAAAATTAAACCCAGTGCAGGCTTAGTGATCCCAAAATCTCTTCCCAGTAGCTCTTGCTCCAAGGAGGCAGATGTGAGGACTGAATGTCCCCGCCTTCCCACAGCTGCCTAAGTACCCTCCTCTCCAGGATTTTTCCCAAGCAGTTGTAGACTGAGCCTGCTCACAACCACTCTCTTCTCTTCTTCCTTTCTCTGTGTGTTCTAGGAGATCAGGCAGGAGAGGAGCCGGTTACAGGAGGGGGAGACTCCCTGGATTCTTCAACAGCCTGTCTGATCAACCAACCTCCTCTCCAGCCTCCTCTTCTGCCCCTGAACCTGGGCTGTTTTCTGCCCCAGCCACTTCCTGCTTACTAAACCCTGTTGCCCCTTCAGCTTCCAACATCTGCTCCTCCCAGTCCACTCCCTCTTCTCTCTCTGACCACTGATCGTCATCCCACCACCAATCCCTTGGCTCTGACGCTTCTTCCCCTGGGGTTCACCTTGGGGGTTCCCCGGCTGCTTCTCCCACCACTCCTCTGCATTCAGCCAGTCCATGAAATGTTGCTGTCAAGAAGCTACACGGCTAGAAGCTGTTTGTAGACCTATCACACTATGCAGAGTCAAAATTGAACTAAGGTCCAGGGACGCAGTGGTTAAGGATACAAGTCAGGGTGGCCTTATTCCAAACTAGTAAATAATGAACTGGCAAAGCAGATGAATGCTGCTCATATACAAAGAGGAGCAATTGCTTTCCCTATTGAACGTGCAACTCCCAGGCTCAGTTCACCCCAATTCAAGATGATGTCAAATCAGCAAATGAAGCCCTACTCAGCAGCTTCACACTGAAACTTTTTTCATCTTGTGTGGGTGACTTTCGTATTTGCTGTTGAATGACCAAATTATGGCAAATAGGGGCATGGAATCAAGGAGGAGCTCAGTCCCCATCTTACACATTCCAAAAAAACAGATCCTGGTTTGGCAGTCTCTTAAAAACCATGATTTGCTGAAGGCTGCCAGTTCAGATGCCATACCAAACCAGAGTTTGGCAATACATCCCAACCATCTCAACATTGATTTCCTCCCCGCCACATATTTAAAAAACAAAAAATAAAACTTGAACTAAATGTAGAAAAACACCACTGCCCATTTAAAGTTGTGGCTGATCTCTCTTTTAAAAAGTAAGTAATTAAATCTATGAATGTTTTTTTCCAGCCAAACAAACATATGGGCTGCTTCAATCAAAATCTGGACATTTTTAAAAGTATTTCCCTGGGTCGTCTGCAATTGAACAAAAGCTATGGAACTCAGGGTTGCATGTAAGCTAGACAATCACCAGAAAAAAGCAGAACATGAAATATGAAATCAGTGGACACTCTAAGAATCCAAGTTTACTTAGCAATAAAGCTTCTAGGCCTCATGCAAGCAGGTATTATGAACCAGAGGAGGTTTCCAAGAGGGCCTTTGAATGGCAAGATTCTTTCTTTTTACAAATTCCCCTCCAATCCATGACCACATCAACCCTTGCCATAAGATTAGAAATTCTTGGCAATCCTGAACCTTAGGAGCAGAAATGCACAAATACAAGCACAGTTATTCTCATTCCTAGCAGAGAATGATACTGATAACTAAGCAGGCACAGCCCTAACCCAATCTGCACACAACAATGTATGCATATTAATGGAGATAAAATACAAAATATGTTTCCATGTTAATGAATTGTTTTCTATTTCTACACACACGACACCCAACAGCAGGACCAAAATCATATGCATTAACATACTAAAAACAAATTATCTAAATGAAGGTGGGAGGTGGGCGGAGAGAATGAGTTGATCATTCTTTGAGGGTAAACCCTCTAAACCGTCTCAGTGAAACTGCAAACTTTTTAAAAATAACAATGGATTTAGTTACTCAGAAATAAAAAATGTTTATGAATTTGTTCTCAAATCTAGTATTTGATAGCTGATTTTACAACTGCACACTATTTTCACAAATAAATCTAATGAGAGTACAGATTTAATAGTGCTTCCCTCTGAACAAGAAAAGGGAGTACCCTGTTTCTCCGAAAATAAGACGTAGCCATAAAATAAGCCATAGCAGGATTTTTAAGCATTCAAGGAATATAAGCCATACCCCGAAAATAAGCCATAGTGATAGGCAGTTTAGCCTTGTAGGTTAAACTGTTCCATACTTAATAAAAAAATAAGACATCCCCTGAAAATAAGCCATAGTGTTTTTTTTTTTTAGGAAAAATAAATATAAGACGGTGTCTTATTTTCGGAGAAACACGGGACATCCGGTTCCCCTTTCAGAAGCCAATTCCCTACTCACATCTTAACTGCAATCAAGGCACTCACTGCTGACTTCAGCACTTATCTTAACCATGGTTAGGATTACCCAGGATTTGAAACTGACATGAAACTGCACACTGAAACCCTTGTTTGTCACAAACAAGGTGAAGGTTGGTGCTGATGTATCCTCTAAACATGGTTGAAGCAGGGAAAGAGGAGTTTCCTCCTGAAAGAGGGAGATTATACAGCCCTTGGCTCCCAATCTCCTAACCATGGTTATATTTACACGAGCCCCAGGAAAAATCTTTGTTGTTAACTCATTTGTTAAAGAACAAAAATAAAGAACTAGCAGTTTATACTGAAGGAGGGCATCACTTCATGTTTAAGAAAACAGGTTGTGATAAATTAAGGGATGCGAGGGCAGTGGAGTAATGGAAGAGAATAAAACCGCTCATGTCACCTGGTCTGTGAAATGCGTTTTAATTGTTTCATTACAGCCAACAGGTGAAAGCATGCTACATAATCAATCACTGAAATGAAGTGACATGACTGTAGTGGTAACTATACACAGAAAAGTCACGGGGGGGAAATCAGGGAAAGCTTTTCTGTGGTAGTTAACAATGGGTCATATACTTACAGCAACAGAAGCCCACTGCAATGCATAGCAGTGACTGGTTGGCATCTGATCATGTGAGCGACAGCAGCCAATATGAACAGAAAATAAGAAGCAGAAGACAAAGTGCCGCCAATCAGTGTCAGAGCTGCAATGCACAACTGTTTGTTCTTTTCCTCCCCATATATGAACACATAGATCCGTAAATTTCCAAAGAAATCAGTCTTATTCTTTCCTCTATCAGTGCCATGGCTGAGTCATGAGGAACAGTTTCAGCTGCAAAGTGGGTGCGTTTGTAGGGGTGTGTCTTTGCATCTGGCAACACAGCTTGACAGCTCGAGGGCCCTTTAACTCAGATTGCGACATCACATTCCCTCACCTGAACCAAACTCTCAAAGCTGCTGTGAGAATGAGGTGTGTGTGTGTGTGTGTGTGTGTGTGTGTGTGTGTAGAGCTATATATCTATGTATAACAACACCTGGTTTTAATTCATTTTTTAAAAAAAGAGTGGGTAGCAAATTAATAAGTAAATATGCAATGTGAAGCTACCAAGTAGCAACAGAGATGCATAATTCATTGAAATGGGTTTCTTTGATCAACAGCAGAGAAGATAACAGAACACTATTTGGGGAAGGGCTGTAGCTCTGCTTTGCATGCAGAAAGTCCCAGAGTCAATCCCTGACATCTTCAGGTAAGGCTGGAAAGGACAGCTGCTGCCTGTCAGCGTTGACAATACTGATCTGGGATGGACCATTGTGTCAGCTTCCTATGAAGGAGGTTTCGCAATAACTTTTTCTGAGAGACAAGTGTTACTATCAAAATACAAAGAGATTCAAGAAGCTGCAAGGCATTGGAACCAGCATGAACTACAGAGGCAAATGCCTGCAAAGCCTGAGAACAAGCCTACACTGTTCACAGAAAGCACTCTGCATACAGTAGACATAATCCTTGTTGCAAAAAAACCAAAAACAACCCAGCCAAATTCTCTTCCTACACTCCTACATTATCACCGATCTGAACTGCCGGCATGCTGTAATATGGAGCAATGAAACAACTGACAGCACAAGAAACTTCCATGAAAAAACATCTCTGTAATTTGCTGACAAAGCTGGAAAAGCAACAGCTCGGTGGTAGAGCGCATGCAAAGCATGCAGAAGGCGCTAGGTTTAATCTGCCAGCATCTCTGATTAAAAAGAAAGCATGGAAAAACCCGTTGTCCTCCAAAGGTTGCTGGACTTCAACTCCCTTGACCATTGGGCCATGCAGACTGGGGATGATGAGAGTTGGGAGTCCAGCAATATCTAGAGCAGGCATCCCCAAACTTTGGCCCTCCAGATGTTTTGGACTACAATTCCCATCTTCCCTGACCACTGGTCCTTTTATCTAGGGATCATGGGAGTTGTAGGCCAAAACATCTGGAGGGCCGCAGTTTGGGGATGCCTGATCTAGAGGGTGATAAGTTTCCCAACCCCCAAGTTAAATGACCTCACATAGCAGGTCCCCTGTCTGAGACCTTGGAGAGCAGCTGCCAGTGAGTCAATTTCCATCAGCTTCAGCCAGCGGCCTAGCCGTGCTCCTGTCTTGACAGGGATACCCTAACTATTGCTGTCTATGCTCTAGTAAACCTCTAGGTTAGATTACTGCAAACCGTTATACTTGGGGCCTGCCTCTGAAGACGGCTGGGTAATTTCAGCTAGTGCAGAATTTGGCAGCCAGGTTGCTCACTGGGGCAAGACAGTTTGAGCATATTACACCGATCCTGGCTTGACTGCGCTGGCTGTCAATTCATTTCCGGGCCCAATTCAACTTTTCTCATTCAGTGTGGATTCAGTGTGGAAGTGGATCACTTCCATGATCTACATTTTTATGCATATCTTACATGTTTCAATGCACTTCATATTCATGTCACTATCTTTGTCTGGGTCAGAAGACTCAAGCAAAGGGGGGGGGAAGCAATGTTGATGTGGGCAGTACTCCTTTGACCCACCTGTCCCATGCAAATTTCACCCTTCAAATATTTCTAGAATGGCATCGGATCCAAAGCCCAGGCACTCCAGTAGCCAAGTTTACCCGTGTTTGACTTTCTTTCCTATGGTCTTGGAAGTAAAGAGTACCACTAGCCAAACTCTCTTCTTGGTTAACTTGGGACAAATCCAATCCTGGGATTTGCTTAGGACACAAGAAATATCATTGGGGAAAGGGTTAGAACTTTTGCTTTTAAGGACTGCGGCATTTGTACCACCTTTTATGATATAACAGAACATCAAGGAGATGCAATGAACACACGTCCTTTTTTTTAACAACAGCAAAATCTAACAACTGAAAAATGAGGAGTGGGGCCTTACCGGTGTCATGCGAATCGGGGTGTGCACGCCAGAACCTTGTAGAGCTTTATGGAGGGTTTCACTAAACATGCTGCGGAGTTCCACTGAATGACAGTATACGGCGTCAATCTTAGGCCACCAGTCAAGTGCAGACTAAAGTAACGCCGGAGGTGGGGGGTGGGGAGAGAGAAGACCAACAGAGATCACAAAATGAAACCTAGAAAGGATTTCAATGGGGCACTTAGGCCCAGCAGCCTGATCCTGCAAATCGCATCCCTGACTCATGTTCAGCGATCCCTTGAAAGCCTCCAGGGAAGATCCCATTTCTTCTTTATGTTACTATTACATTTATATCCCACTTTTTCTCAAGGAAGCTCGAGGGGATGTACACTTTTCTGCCCTTCTCCATTTTATCCTCACAACCACCCTGTAAGGTAGGTTAGGCTGAGAAGTAATGACTGGCCCACAGTCACCCAGCAGGCTTTCATGGCTGAGCGGAGATCTGAACCTAAAGCTTTTGTTTGCCTCTCAGAACTCAGAAAAACAGAGTAGTGAGGAGGCAACGGCCATTAATCATCATGAGCAAAAGTCTCCTGCAGAAGGGCGATTCCAATTTCAGTAGGAAAGAAGCCCTGATCGGACTGGCAGCTTAAAGAAACACAGCTTTGGTAGCAATTGTCTCCAATTGTTAAGTTTTTGTTTTCATGCTGTTTCTAGAAGTAGCTAATAGGAATCCCTGCCGCTCTCCTTCCCAGTGGGGATGAATCAGTCGTGCTGAGCAATGCAGCACCCTTCCAGGTGGTAATCCCATACATAACATCTGGAAGCCATTCTTGCTGCTGTGGAGGGAGGCCTGGTAAAGGCCAGTGGACACAATGCTAGCCAATCCTCAGCTACGGTTAAGGGACTGGGAACAAACCGCAGGGATCGCATGCAGCCTTCCCTAAGCCATTCCCTCTCGGGCGAATTCTCCCCAAATCGCTTGACCGTTGCTTTGCCATTGCGCCTGCATGGATGTTAAAGATGGCTAATGAAAACCAGGAAGCCTTCTTTGAAGGAGGGTGTGAAACTCTAGTTCTGAAGCTAGCTTGAAATGTCAGGGTCTCGTCTGGCTTGCCTTAACCGGTTTATATCCATGCGGACATGAATGTGAAAGATCAAGATAAAGAACATCGGAGGTGTCTGCACATCTAAAGGAAGGAAGCGTGCAATTTCAGGGCCAATTCCTGACCTTCCCATCCATGCTAAGCATCTACTAGTTATTTATATTATTACTTATATATCCCACCTTCCCTCCAAGGAACTCAAGGTGGAATACACAATTCTCTCACTTCCCATTTTATCCTCATAACAACCCTGTGAGGCAGGTTAGCGAAGGGACAGTGGCTTTCCCAAGTTATTATATACAGTCTTAAATTTTCAATGGTACTACTTATCACACACACACTTGGTATCTACAGTTGCTGATGGAATTCCAACGTATCAATAGATGGGCATTAGAGATGGGATTCTGATGTCTAGAAAGCCTCTGCTGGTTTGGGGGATACTCCACCCTTGAAATGCAATTGCCCAGAGGGCTTCAACAGGTAAGCTCTCCACCTTCCCCCAGTCCCATTCTCCTTCTCCACTTCTAATCAAATCATTACCATTTCTGAACAAATTACCAAGTCTTTTTGATAACTCAATAACTTACATTTGTGATTATACGGTGGAGTGAATTTACCAGCACATAATGAAATGTTGATGGGGAATTCTGTGCCAGGCAAGTCTGGAAAAGAAGAAGGGAAACATTTATAAGGTTTTCTTCTGCAACAAACCCGGAAGTCAACGGGTTACAAAACTCTGCAGCACAAGCTCCATCGAAATGAGCAGGACCTGTTAAAGGACACTTTTCTGCAGGAATGAAGTGGACACCTTTCCCCGTGCAACCTATTTATTTAGTTGAAAGCATTTATTAAACTACTTAAGATTTAAAAAAAATCTAAGCCATGTGAAAACAAAACATATAACTGAAACAAAAACCCAACCTAAATCCAACAAAGCAATATAAAAACCCACGGAATTGTATGGAAACAAAAACAGAAATACGGAGTATTCAAACATGTAAAGCAGGTTACAGGTTAGGAAAAATCTGAACAAAAAGATACATCTTCACAGAATGCCTGAAGCAACTGGTGGTGGCTGCTTTGTATATAGCAGAGGGAATGGCATGCCACAGTACAGGAGCAACAGCAGAAAATGCCTGCTTTGGTGTCACCACCCAATGATACTCTGCAAGGCATGGGACTACTAGTAGAGTTTCCCCAGATGTTCTAAGTGATCTTATAGGTCTATACAGAGGCAGGCAGGCAGCCTTTCAGATAGCTTGGTCTCACATTGGTCCCATGTTGTTGGGTTTGCAAGGGAGAGGTTCTTGGTGGACTGAGTCCAAAGAAAATAAAAGATTCCTAGGGCTTCTTCAGTCAATTCAAAACTTGAAAGTCACTAAAGAGCAGCAGGAAAGGTATCTTGAAAGCTAGCTACCTAAAATAGATTTCTAGAAAACACTCAAACTGTAATTGCTGAGAAACAGAATTCTCTATTATTCATGACTCCCCAACCGCTGCTGACCCATCCATCCTTCATATCCCATGGCTCAAAAATAGCCTCAGGCTAGAGAGCACGTGCCTGCAGAGCCACAAGCCTCACCTTGAAGTGCTGGTTATTGTGTGGGTTGATGCGGAAGCAAGACACTAAGCAGTCAATCATGAGGTCTATGTCTGCATTCTGGTTGCCTCTTGAGAACGGCTTGCTAGGATTGAAGAGCAGGTTCTGAAAAACGAACAAACATGTGCCGCAGTTATTTTGGTCAGCACATGCCACGGGGCTACTCTTCAGAGAATGAGAAGAGCAAAGTAGCCCATCTTCTCTAAAGGATATGCGGCTATTTGAGGAAGTATTTTTGTCCCCCAATAAGAACAGGAAGAGCAAGCTTTTGGGAACTAGTGAACCTTTTATTTACGCTAATGAAAAAAGCATGGCTTGCAACGGAGGGAGGCGTACATTGGCCAAGGAAGTCAAGTCAATGGGTCTGCTCTTTGAAGCAGACATCAACTGATGCCACTGAGTGGTTTGAGCCAGAAATGGGGGACTTGTGGCCCTCCAGATGTTGCGGGACTCAAACTCCCATTATCCCAACATCTGGAGGGCTCTGTCATAAGCCTTATGCCTCGTCTCAGTTGTCATTGTTAAGCAAGCAAGAGGACAACCCCCTGCAAGATTTTAAAGGATTTCTATGTAGCTTTCTCCTTGGACCATCTGGTAAAAGACACAGGAGGCCTCCCAGTTATTGGGTGGCATTCAACTAGGTTTTACTCAGAAGAGATCCTTTGAAACTATTCTATGTAACTTACTCATGTTCACTTATTTCAACATGTTTAATGTGAGTAAAATTTAGTTGAATACCACCCATTATCTCCCCACACACACACACCACTATACACATGGTGTCCAGCGAGAGAGATGTTTATGTAGCTGGAAGGGTTTGGTCAAGGCTGCTCAATGCTAAAGTGAGGGTTTCGGTCTATGGCCAACTCTTAGTCCCCCCCAACCAACTTTTGATTTTATCAGTAGGGCGGCCTTCTTTGCCTAGATTTTATTTTACAAAAATCCTGTATATGCACAAAATAGCACACCCTGACTGTAGCTCAATTCTGTCATCGCATCAAGCAACAGTTTGTGCCAACTCTAATTCAGAACCCACACCATGGTTTGAGTTTTTAGGTGTCCAATATGTAAACTATAGCTCTGCTTCCATTTCTTCCCACAGCTTCAAGCTCACTCCCATTTCCAGGTGAAGCAGTTTCTGTTAAATAGAAGTTGTCAATTCAGACCTCCCACAAAGCCATGGTGAAGCTTCTCTTAACCACTCTTTGCAATGATGAGCCATGAAAGTTTCACTTAACAGTTCAAAATCCTAAGCTAAAATACACACAAACCCAGCACTACAAAATTTGATTCTCCTCTATTCATTTATTTTCTTTTTACCTTCAGATCTACCACCATGGATTGAACTAGAAGGAAAATGACAGAGTTGTCTTCCCAGCTGATGTAGGTCGATGCTTTGCACAACTTAACGCAAGCAATGGCAGCACTTTCTGTCAACTGTCTGCTTCCACTGTGGCCTGAAAGTGCCTTCCTGAGGTTGTCCAAAAATAGCTTCTGCAGGATTCAAAACACAAAATTGGTCAGAAAGAGAAAAGAACTTATAACTCCATCCTGAGATACTCGGGCTCAAATTCCAGATCAGACACTGATCTGCCTTGAGGACAGTACTGCAAGACTCGGTTCCTGCTTCTCTGCCTGACTTCCTTCCACCTGGCCTCAGAGACCAGGGCCTTGGCAGACTCCTTCCTGCAAAGACTGCTCCTGAGGTGGAAGGCACCTAGAACCCTTTCCCCATGCTGGTTGCTAATGTGGATTTGCATATTACATTGTGAAATGCTTGTTGCTTCTGTTGCACTTGCATGTTGATTTGCTTGTTGGTTTTGTCAGCCACTTCGAGCATTATGTGGGAAAGCAGCATATAAATGAACATGATGAGAAACCAGCATTAGTTTTTGTGTAGTCTGTGCTTTATCATATTAAGGCCATAACCAATGCCTAGAACCATCTTTATATTATTATACCACAGTACTAGAGGGAATAATCCTTAACTCTCTCTCTTTTTCAAGCACACACAAAATTGACGCCACTGTCTATAACCTAGTTCTCAGCAAGACAGTCAATCTGTGTCTGGACTTTACCCACTTCAGAAGGCTGAGAGGGCAGAATGCCCCTTCATGGATAACGTTCCCTGCATACAGAAAACTAGAATGTCAGAGCAAACGGTCCTAGCCTAGCATTCTCTCCCATGTGCTACTTTGCTATGCGCTAGGAAATTTTCTTCCTTGGGGGAGCACTCCTTCCATTAGGAAGATACAGCAGTCCCAATGCAGATTTTAAAGCATCTCATTAGATTTTAAAAACCGTGACTCAACTGGGGCCTCTCAGACACCAGTACTAGATCAGTGAAGTGGCATATTTTCCCTAGTTGCAGGAAAATTTAAAAAGGGAGAATAATGAAGCAAAAGGCTTTTAAGCATTTGCATTCAAGCTCTTCGATTCAAGGAAGAATCATGTGCAAATTCTTTGCATGTAACGAGAGAGAAAGAGAAGTTCCAGTCCAGCCTCTTAATCAACATGCTTGCTTATTTATTTATTTATTTTTAAATTATCTATATGCATATATGAAAGCCGGACTGGCACCAGCCAGAGATGGCATTGCAGCTCCCTTTACCTTGTTTATTTTGTTCTCCTCCACCCCATCCTTGTTAATGTTTTGGATGATTTCTGGACACAGGACGAGGAGGATTATTTGCAAGGGCCAAACAGCCGCCTTGCGTTTTGTGCTTTCGGCAAATCCATCCACCAAATCAAACAGCTTCTCTGCGCAATCTGCGGCGGAGGCAGGAGGAGACAACACATGCAGTTACTTCTGGGTAGGCCGAGGTGCAAAAGCTGAAATACCTCCCACGTTTACCACCGGAATGGTATTTCATAGCACTGTGATAACACTGCTGTTGAAAGGGAAAGCACCTCGGGTTGGAGGCAGTATGCTTCTCAAAACCAGTACAGTAGCTGGGAAATGCAAGTGGGGACAGGGTTGTGGCGCTCAGGTCCTGCTTGAAAGGTTTCCCACAGGCACCTGGCCACTGTGAGAAGAGGATGCTGGTCTGGATGGGCCATTTGCCTGACCCAGGAGGCTCTTATTATGTTCTTATCCGTTGTCAAATGCAGGATTTCATTTCAGCAATGTTTTTAATACAGAAATGAGTATTTGACCATGTTCTATCACGGGCAGGCTAGATATTTAATCGAACACATGGTACAACTCTTCTTGGACATTTCAAGCTTCAGATCACAAAAGCACACTTGAATGCTCTCCTCATAAGGAACTCCCCAAATACCAAGCTACCTATCAAGAATACCTATTCCCTTTCATATATTAGCTTTCTGCATATATAGACATTTTCTGCTACGGGAAGAACCCTAGGACCCAAATGGGATTTTGCAGGAAATAAGTCGACCACTGAAGTTTGCCAGCAATATAGGCCTGCCCTCAATCTGCTGGAGTGGAAAAAGGAGGAGGAGAAATGCAACTCCTTCTCTCCTCCATACTGAAGTTGGTGACCTCTGAAATCAGGCAACAGTTGAGGCAAATAGTGCTTAATTGGAGCCCACACCAGTTTATAAGTTATACAATCCAACTTCTGGTGATGTCTTACCCGCCAGATCTGTCTGCGGTGTCTGGTACAGCTTAGTAAACTCGTCCGGATAGTTTTCCACCCAGTTCCAAAATGCCTGCGGAATATCGGCACACGGGTCATAAAAGCAGAGTTAGTTCACGGAATTTATTTTGTTCAGGAGCAACGGTGACGAGCAATACAGTCGTCACCTTTCCAGTTTCACCTGGCAAAGCTCTCAGAGCCACTTCAATTGCTACAGACTACATAGTCTTGTGCGGCCCTACCTGGAGATGCTGGGGAGTGTACTTGCATGCAAAGCAGATGCTCTGAAACTGAGCTGCAGACAAAATTTGTGGGGAAATATGGCTATCAATGCCTACTAGTCACAATGGCTGTATGCTAACTCCAAGATAAGAGACTCTATGCTTCTGAATACCAGTTGCTTAGGGAATAATACCAAGAGAGGACTATTGTGTCCATGCCCTCCTTGTGGGCTTCCCTGAAGAGGTATTTGGCTGGTTACTGGGGACAAAGAGGAAGACAGACTAGGTGAGTCCTTAGTGTGATCCAGCTGTGGGGATGCTCTTCTGAGAAACAAAAAACAAAGGTTTTTCAATAGTTTTGCACGGCGTGATTCGGGCTCTCCCCTTCCAGCAGAAAGAGTACTTGGTATGCACTCCAGTACCACAAAACCCCGCAACAACCTATGAGCAGACCCCTACACTCTTGCAGCTTCTGAAGACTTACAAGCCAGGGGGAAACTTGCCTTTTCAAGACTGTTGATAACCGCCAGTTGTGCTACTTTCTTGAGGGCTTTAAATTTAAAGGCCGTTTCTGTGAAAACAAGAAAAAAAAATCCACTCCTACAATGTGCAAGATGACAATAATGCTATGAAAACTGTCTGAGAATCACCTAAACAGCCACCCAAGCGGCAAGTGCTGCGTTATGACCCATTATTTTTGTACTTCAAATCAGGGTTCGGAATTAGCAGAGCGCCAGGCACATTTTGCACCTAAAGATTCTCCATTTGTCCTTAAAATCAGCTAGCTTTAATTTCCTTAAACATGTGTTTTATCTGTTCTTTTATTCCTCTGTGTTTGAGATTTATTTTATTTTACTGATATTTTAATTTGATGCAAGCCATCTTGAGCACTAAAAATGAAAAGGTGGGGTGGGAAAAAAAAGTAATAAACTTTTATAACAAAAGCAGCAGCCAGGAAACTCCTGAACTGCACCTCAGCCGGGAGTGGACTTCTTTTTCATCTCAGTCCAAGAATCTCCCCAACTCCAACCAGCTGTTAACAGGAGGGTAATACTACTAACATACCCATCAACTTAAAAAAGTAAATATCAGGGCCAAACTAACTGAAAAAGCAAAAACTGAAATCATGAGGTGGGGGGGAGCAAAAACTGAAATCAGGAGGTGGCAAAAGAGAGAATGCAGATTTTACTGGAATCATGGCACTTGCCTTTGTGCCATATTCTTGATACATCCTCAAAACCACTACCTACCCAGCACAGACAAATTTGCAGGCATCATACAGTTACCTGCAAATTTTCTCCCTCATGTGCAAGCAGTAGCTGTAGGGAGGCTAGCAAAGATTATTTGTAAACCGCTTTTAGGTTTCTGCAAACCACTTAGAGGTTTTCTTACAAATCAAGTGGCAAATGAATAATATATATATATATATATATATATATATAGTTTACGGCATTCTCCCAAACCGCTTGCCCAATCGCGGTCAAATTTGCCCACAATGTCACATGGGTATAGGCAAGTGTTTACATGCACATAGATTGGCCACATGTCACACCTGTGCCACAAAAACCAGGTAAAATCCACTGGTTTGGAACCCTGAAATCAAAGGGCTGGGGAAGCTGGGAAATAGAAGGCAGAAGAGTACAACACAGCGCCCTCTAGCGGCAGCTACACTGGTACTACAGCTAGAAAACATTGGCCCTCTCGGAGGCTACACTGGTACTGCAGCTACTAGGCCAGACATCCCCAAATTGCGGCCCTCCAGATGTTTTGGCCTACAACTCCCATGATCCCTAGCTAAGAGGACCAGTGGTCAGGGATGGTGGGAATTGTAGTCCAAAACATCTGGAGGGCCGAAGTTTGGGGATGCCTGTACTAGGCCGAATGGAGGCTTGCCTTTACAAACTAGGCCCGAATGGAGGTGGGGACTCACCTGGGTGTGGGTTAGGGGCAGGAGGGGATGGGATAGGTCATGGATCGGGACAGGGTGGGGGGAATCACAGGGATGAGCCACAGCAACGCGTGGCTTGGCCAGCTAGTGTCAAATAAAAATAAAACAAACAAATAATAGAAAGCAATACAAAAATAGCATACAACAAACATCCCCACCCCCAGGTAATAGAAACTAAAAACTGTGTGCCCTGAAAGAAGGCAGAAGCCAGGGCGACTAAAAGCCAAGGTGATAGTACCAACAGCTGCTGAAGCAGGCCTGAGAATATTTCGCACCATTTGTTTGTATTAATATTTTAATTGTAAATTGCCTTGGTGCTTTGGCAAAGCTCACATTTCAACAAACCACAAACAACATCTAGACCAGTGTTTCTCAACCAATGTGCCTCCAGATGTTTTGGGACTACAACTCCCATCATTCCTGACCACTGGTCCTGCTAGCTAGGGATGATGGGAGTTGTAGTCCCAAAACATCTGGAGGCACACTGGTTGAGAAACACTGATCTAGACAATGCTTATGCACAGGCAATCATTAGTCAAGCTAGAATCTTCAGTGAAGGCCAAACTTGGCCCTCCAGCTGTTTTGGAACTACAACTCCCATCATCCCTAGCTAACAGGACCAGTGGTCAGGGATGATGGGAACTGTAGTCCCAAAACAGCTGGAGGGCAGAGTTTGGCCATCACTGAGCTAGATCAATAGGAGGAACTGTAGCACTCTGTCCTTAAGGATATATACTTAGGAGCAAGACCCACTCATTTCAACAGGATGCCCTTTTAGATATGTGAGGACGGAATCACCCCTCTCATTAGGAACTATCAAAAGGTTCATCACTTACCTTGCAGTATACGCTTTAGTTTAGCACAGTCGACACTGATGTACTGTAAGAGTTCAATGTCATGAACATCAGCATTGTCTTCAGAGCACACAGTCAGTTCCTGCAATCTGCGAAAAACAAGCAGCTTCTCAAAATGGATGGACTTTTGACATAATGGAGGGAGAGGGGAGAATGTGAAATGACAATGCACTCAGTTGTTTAGGGCAGCCAGAATTGGTCAAATGCACAAAGGCGACACAGACATGCTTTGGATTTTAAAGATTCAGAACTTGCCAAGATCCAACACTTCCTTTTCATTCAATTTCCACACTGATCACTAGTTTTATTTCCTTAGCTGTTTGATAGGATTTATAGTTTACCTGAGAGCAGAGTTCTCAGAGCAGCCCACAAGAAATAAAACCATGTTAAAAGTACGAGGATTCCACAGAACTATTTTGATCCCCCCCCCATATGACATTGACATGGTCAGGTTAAGATGGTTATTCACCATGGATATTGCATCATGTGAGGAAGGTGCTGCCTACATGCTTAAATCCAGATTCCTGCCGCCTCCCTTGCCCCCTTCTTAAGGTGCAGAAATCATGCAAGATAAGTGTCCACTGGTAGTGCTTACATCAGACATTAACATTAAACATGTGGGAGTACATACTTACTCCCTTGGCCATGCAAAAAAAAAATCACTCGTGCATTAAGTCCCTGAAACAGGCTTTTTTTATGAGGCCAGGGGACAAAAGCAGTATAGGCAAGCCTGTGCTAGCTAATATCCAAATCATGTTATTAATTTAGCAAATTGTGTTATTAATTTTTTAATGCACGAGCCTGAGGGGGCCACGTGTCCATGTGCATTTGAAGTCCACCTTAATATGCTAGAGGACTTCACCTGAGCTGATTGTGAAGTCATTTGCAGCTTCACAGCCTATTCTGTCAAAAAACAAACCAACCCCCATGGTGCCTCACTGCCCTCCCTTGCCTTGACCCTAATGAATTCAATTAGCCATGAAGTCTTAAGTGCATCTCACAGATTCTTCTCCCGCCCACACCACACTCTTGGTGATTCAGCACTTTGGCCCACATGCAACTAATAACTAAATCATGTGTTGAGCGCAAGCTGAGAAACTGCTTTGCTCGGTCTTAAATCAACAGGTGTGTGTGCACGACATGATACGTAACTTCCAGCGCCAACCATCAAGGGAGCTCTTCATTTCATCTATGTGGAAAAAGGCTTAACTCTGGCATGATGACATGGGAATGTGCCAGGAATTCAAAAGCATGGGTCACAGGACCCACAACACTAACTGCCTGAACCACTGAACATCCCCTCTCCCCCCCCCCCCCCGGTCAAATAACCCATAGGGACAAGCAATGAATGGCCAAATGTTTAAATTAATTTCTGAGCAAGAACATCATTTGAAACGATTTCTCTCTTTCATGATCCCCTCCCAGGTCCACGCAGCCAAGAACAGGAAATATAAGACCGAACAACACTCAGAAGTTACTTCAAGGAGAGGTTTATATTTAATTGTTTCTGACTATTCCCCATAAAGGAAATGCAGTGTCTCCCGTTCTGTATGCAACCACTCTCCATCAAGACATTTAGCAAAAAAGAGAAAACCCACATCCTCCAGAGCTGGCTGCCAAGAACAACTCCTTGAAACAGAGGTTATGAAAAGGCCCGTAAAATTTAGTTGAGGTACCCTTTAAATGCAGGACTTTCTACCTGCTCATTAGAGACTGATGTTGCTCCTACGCTCTCCACTTCTGGATCCAAAATCCACATAGCAGAACATAGGAAGCTGCCTTATACCTTAAATGATTTGCCCAATTAGACCAACATTGTCTCCTCTGAGTGGCAGCCGTTCTTGAGGGTCTTGAGCAGAAAGATTCTCTTATGTCAGGGACTGAGCCATGCTACCACAGAACTCTTAATTTGTCCTACTAATGAAATACCCATCTTCAGCTTCGTTCGCTGACAATTCTTTAGGTCTGACTTGATGCAAAGCCTTCTAAATGAATCAAAATTATTAAAATACACCTAGGTTCAAAGAGATGACCCAACAGCCCACAAATAGAAGGAAGGAGTAGAAATAAACCATACTAGGTCAGAAGAGACTTTACACTTGGAAGCTCAATCAACCACACTGTTTTTAACCTTCCTTGAGCTGTATTGATATTTATACATGACAGAGGCTGACTGGGGTCAGAAAACGTTGACAAGATTTTAAATGGGGAATGGCTGGGGGAACCCAGCCAGATGGGCGGGGTATAAATAATAAAATTATTATTATTATTATTAAATGGGCCTTCTAGGAACGATGGAGAAAGTAGCATCTTTCACTCACTCACCTGGTGGAGATGCGGCTGAAGACAGCGTTGAAATTGTTGCAGCTGAGAGAAAAGAGAACTCCAGAGGCAGAATTGCGAAGCTCTGCTGCGTGTTGATTCCCTTCACGGTAGGTGTGGATAAAGTGACAGATCTCCGGCAACAACTGCTTGACCAGCATCGTCTCATCGAGCCTCATAGTGTCCTTTGGTTGCTATGAGGACAGTTTGTATGTGACTGCCTGCCTGAAGCGTTTTCACAGTTCTCTTCCCCCATTGTTAGTAACCCAGGAAATCTGCTCCACTCACAAGCTATCACAGTATTTTGTAAACAAGAATGAACCAGCCACATCTGTCACAATAACTTACACCAGGGTGTTATAATGACCCTTAATGTGGCTGGGGGAAAGGTCGCGGCAATCCTTTTGTTATGTCCTGCAGAAGCAGCTCTCTATCCTTTTCCTTGGCCACCTTCCTCCTCTTGAACCTGCCTGTGCCTCAAAATCTGCATCAGAAGCGCTTTTCTGCCTGTAAGCAATTAATGGGGTGAGCAACCAGGAAAAGGGTCTTTTCAGTGGTGGCACCCCTATATCTTAGTTTAGACTTTTAAACTGATTTTAGCTCCATAGTTTAATGTTTCCTATCAATTTTAACTGTATTTTGTTACTTATTTTTTTCCCCTGTCGTAAAACTATGCAACTTTAAATAGATGTCCTTCAGCTCTATCTTGCCCATCACACCTTGCTGTGAGGAATGACCCTTCTTCAGATCGAGGCATAGGCAAATGGCCTGAATGGTCCTTAACAAGTACCTCTGCAACACTCATAGCCACTGACCCAGACAGCCTCTAAAGGCCTGCAGAGACTACGGAGGGGGGGCAGTGGGAAGGAGGGTGGACCCTGCACACAGTCCAGAGAAGGGGAGTAGCGTGCTTGATCCAATGCTTTGCTGCTCAGAGGAGGACAGGAACATGCTGCGGGTCTCATGACTGCATTTATAGATTGTCTGTAAGTATCTTTACACAGGTGTCAAATGACAAACTATGAACTATTCCGTCTGCAATGGCTTGGAAAGCGATCTTTTAAAACCAGTATGGGGAATCACAAGCAGCTTTCAGATGATCTCATTACACTAAGCTTGGAACTGTGTGAAGGAAACCCTCAGGAATAAACAAAGACTCTTAGATTTCACCAGAGCCCAAGTTTGGCTTTACAGCTTTGCAGAAAGAGCTAAACCACTAACTGCATTCCCAAGGTTGTAAAAGAGGAAAAAAGCAGACAGCCTCCAGGAACAGAGTTAAGTGAAAATAGGATCACTTTTCTGGAAACCTCAGGACTGCATTCCCAATGGAAGTTTAGACAAAGTTAACTAATGTAAACTAGGAAGCACCTGCAAAAGTCATCTTTAGCAGCCAGAGAGTCAGCTCCATTATCTGTGTACAAAACTAAGCCAAACTGAAAGAAAACCACAGGAGATCTCAGGTGGACTTATGTTTAAACATTTTAACTTTTAAAGTGAAAAGGTCTTATTTCTTTGCAACGGCTGAGCCACAAGTAAAACACAAAAGTTCCTTCTTTTTTCTTTTTCGTGTACCAAGGTGCATCAATACCCATTTTTGATGCAATTTTTAGAGCCAAAGATACCAAAATCTTCAAGTTTGCTTTTCAAGTCCAACCTAATTTTCCTTTCCAGAATTAGTCACATTTTTTTTAAAAAAAAAAAAGCACACGCATTCAGGAATTAGTTACAAAGAAAGTTGCATCCATTTCCTGATGCATTCGGCAAAAAGGCAAACAAACGTCAGCAATCAGCTGCAGCACTTGGCTCTCCACCCTGCAAATTGCTGCCACGAAAATGCTATTAGCCCACTTGTCTACATTTTCTAGAGTAGACAGTTGTTTGTAGCACTGAAACAGTATGAAACCATCCGTTTACAAAAAAATAATCCTTGATTGCTTGGAAGTCACTTCTATATTATTTTAATTAAATTTATTTGGTATAAAGAAGTTAAAACGCACCATAGTTCAAGTGCATTTGGAGACCACTTCTCAAGCATAACAGGCGAGTGACTTTTTACAAATCTGACATATTATCAGGAAGAACATGACTATTTCAGAAGACAGACATTTCACACATCTTCACAGTTAGATTGTCTATGTAGAATTAATATGCAACGGCAACTAGTTGTTAAGCAGGCTACTCACCCCAGCAAGACATTTTTCCAGTGTATCCAATATAATCAGCTGAGAAAGATACAAGTTCTTTTCAGCAGCTTCTCCAAATATTCTCTGGGGTGGGGGAGGTAGAACACAGGAAACCAATTAAGGTCTCATTACAAAAATGTATTTGCTTCCCATCATCCCACACAGTGGGTGGTATTCAGTTAAGTAGACCCACTGAAATTAATAGGTCTAACTTAGTCATGGCCATTGAATTCAGTGGGTCTACTCTGAGTAAAAATTAGCTGAATACCACCCAACATGTTGCATTCAGTGTTAGTCCTACTCAGGGTAAAGGTAAAGGGACCCCTGGCCATTAGGTCAAGTCATGACCGACTGGGGTTGTGCCGCTCATCTCGTGTTATTGGCAGCTTCCAGGTCATGTGGCCAGCATGACAAAGCTGCTTCTGGCGAACCAGAGCAGCACACAGAAACGCCGTTGACCTTCCTGCTGTAGCGGTACCTATTTATCTACTTGCACTTTGACGTGCTTTCAAACTGCTAGGTTGGCAGGAGCTGGGACCGAGCAACGGGAACTCACCCCGGCGCGGGGATTCGAACCGCTGACCTTCTGATCGGCAAGCCCTAGGCTCTGTGGTTTAACCCACAGTGCCACCCGCATCCCCCTACTCTGAGTAGACCCATTTAAATTAATGTGCATGACTAACGTAGGCCTATAAATTTCAGTGGGCCTACTATGAGAATAAATTAGCTGGATACAGTGCAATGTTTCCCAGATGAGCATCAGGAGACCAGAAAATTATTTTGTTTCTTGAAAACTTCAGCAAGATCTGGAGCCCTTGAGGTTAATTTATTCAATCGAGACATTTCTATACCACCCATCAACCAAGGTCGCTGGACAGTTGCAAACTTAGAACCAGAAAATACAACCCCAAAATTGACAAATAGTATTTGTATTCAGGCAGCGACCATTTTGTGCATGTCCAACTGATGCGTGGGTGATTTTGGACCTGGAAGAGGGCAGAATGTGGGGGACAGGGTGCACATGCAGGGGCAAGGAACAGAACCCCCACCCAAAATGGTCACTACCTGTACTAGAAAATAAAAATATGCACCAAGTCAGCAAATATAATAAACAAATAATCAGGAGAGATGTGGTTAGCAAAAAATATTGTAGCCCCCCCCCCCCCGCAAGGCAGGGGATGCCAGGACCAGAAAGCCCTTATCCACTGTGCTTCTACTTCCCCTCACTGGGTGGGGGGAAGGTGGAGAGCTACATTTGTGGAAGAAATCAAACAGGGCTTCACAGTTTAAACGCAGGTATTCTCTATACCTTCCTCATTCCCTTTCCTCTCCTGACCCAGTCAGTCATGTTCTCTGTAAAACCATCCTAAAGCACATGAAAACCCTATGCATACAGGTTTTATTCCAAACACAGGATTCAGATTACCTTGGGAACAGAACTTGGACTTTGGGGTATGCAAACCAGTCAAACCCACAACATTCAAAAGAGAGATAAAACGAGGAGGCATCAGTTCCCTAGTGAAACATCTGGCCCTCCAGATGTTGCTGAACTACATCTCCTATCAGCCCCAGCAAGCATGGTCAACGCCAGAGAGCATCAATAATGTTAAAATTAAAGGGCATATCCCTCAGGACTAGACAGTGGGTGGGTGGCAGGGAAGTTGCATGATGTTAAAACTTTGAGCTATAGTTCTGATGAGAGAAAGGGCTAACTCCCAACAGATACAAGACTGAACATGGGAAGATAAATGGCATCCTGTTATTCAGGCCTCACCATGTTCACTAAACCACTTAATGTGTGCCATAGCTTGCCCCTTCACATAGACAATAGCAAACAATGGCCGTGCTTGGCTTTTTACCCCCCCCCCCCCAAAAAAAAGCCACTGCAATCTGCAATTGAATCAGGATGTCTCTAATTAACCACAATTTCCTGTTTTGTCCATACTGGAAACTATGGTCACAAGTTTCAGAATTACCTAAAATAGTCAATTTCAGACCATGGTCTAAAAACCTGGTTTGTTCCAAATGTAATGGGAATGCATGGCTAGTTAGAGGCTTCCTGTTTTAACCACAGCTCATGCAAAGGGTTCCCATGTCTGTGCAGATCTTGGCTTCATAAGGGCAGCTGCAATTGTCCAAACTGGGCCAACATCATTTGTCCTGGTTACACACAAAACAGGACTTACCTGGTTTGATCTTGTTTTAAAGAAGCTTGCTATTTCCAACTATGGAGGGGAGCATTTTTAATCAGCAGCATTGCATATAAGAAATCAATATGTTTATCAAGTACCAACGGAACCACTGGCATCCAATATCCACTGGTAACTGGGCAAGCAAACACACATATTCCCTTCCTAACCTATGGTTCCTTCATCTCCTGCTTTCCCCACCTACAATAAGCCTCTTAAAGGCAAGAGAATAGCACTTACCATATTGTTAACATTTTTTAATATATTGGTGAGGCCACTGATAACCAAGGAAAACTTGTACTTTGAAATATTGATGAGACATTCCTTGTTATGTTCCGTGCTGACTTTAGTGTGGGTATTCTGTTGACTAGCTTTGATTGGAAGCTGCAGGTGAGGGGGAGAAAGAAAAACAGTAAGCATTCACTTAGAAGAAAACTTCCAGAGCTCCAGTGTATTACACTGAAGGCTTTTTTCTTTAACTTTTCATGCAGAGCTCTTTGGGTATGCCAAAAACCAACATGGTGCCAGTTTTCAGCTCTTCCCCACCACCCCCATTTTAACAAGCATGGGAAGTGTATGTGAATGTTCAGGTTCAGATACAACACTTGACCATGAATGAGCCTAAATTTCTCCTGGGCTTGCATGCTCTCTCACTTTCCTCTCCTCCTACTGCAGTAGCAGGAGGAGATGCTCAGAAGCTTTTAATATGCTTTAACTAAAAGGTCCAAACTTGCCCTCTTTTTTTTTTTTTAAAGATTTTATTTAAGAATTTGTTAAAACATTACACAACATCTTCGAACCAATCCAAGAACATTCAGTTGTATTTTACACGTATCAAAATTATAAGGTATCGAAAAGGGAAAGAAAGGGTAAGAGAGAAAGAGAAGGGAGTGGGGTGTGGGTGAGGAGAAGGGCATAGGACCAAGGGGGGAGGAGGAAGTAGACATATGAACAAAGGATGGAGAAAAGAAAAAAGACCGAGAAAGCAGGGACGGGACAGGGTAAAGGTAGAAGAGGGAAAGGTAGTGGGCAAAGAAAGTAAGAGCAAAGGAAAAGGAAGAAAAGAAAGAAGGAAAGAAAAGATTTATTTAAAGGTCCACTTGAGAGAAATCATCTCAAGGGCATAATACTTCCACCGCTTTCGGCACAGTATTTCTTGTTACATTTTCGTTCTCCTGTCGAACATATTTTAATAAACATCTTACCTTTGTACCTATCTAACAGTTATAGTTTATATACAATATTTATCCTTACAGGGTTATTCCAAACATAGCCATGTTTTTGTCCCCTTGTCTGTTTTTTTTAAAATAATCATTTAGACATTCCCATTGTTTTTTTATCCTGTTCTTTGGTTTTTGTCGTATTATATCTGTGAGTTTCGCCAACTCCAAATACTCACACAGTTTATTTACCCATTCTCCTTTTGTTGGTACAAGGGTACCTTTCCAATATTTAGCAATCAACACTCTGGCGGCTGTTGTCGCATATAGAAAAATATTGGTTCTATCTTGTGGTACATCACTACCCAGGATGCCCAAAAGGTAGGATTCTACTTTTTTTGGAAAAGATGTTTTTATTAACTTTTGAATTTCCGTATGAATCATATCCCAATATATTTGCTCTCTCTCCTCTCAAGAGGGCAAGTTTGCGCAAAAATATTGCAAAAAGAATGTGCAAACTTGCCCTCTTGAGAGGAGAGAGAGCAAATCAGAGGAGAGGTCAGCCTCATTCACATAGTGCTAAATCACTATTATAATATTTACAAGTATTCAAATAAACTGCTTTCCACTAAAAAAATTTGACTGTAGCATTTAAAGCAGGCATCCTCAAACTGCGGCCCTCCAGATGTTTTGGCCTACAATTCCCATGATCCCTAGCTAACAGAACCATTGGTTGGGGAAGCTAACAGAACCATCCCTAGTTAACAGAACCATCCCTAGCTAACATAACCATTGGTTGTAGTCCAAAACATCTGGAGGGCCGAAGTTTGGGGGTGCCTGATTTAAAGCATATGGATGGTACAATCCTATGCAGTTCTATTCAGAACTAAGCCACTGCGGCGCTCCAGATGTTTTGGCCTACAACTCCCATGATCCCTAGCTCACAGGACCATTGGTTGGGGAAGATGGGAATTGTAGTCCAAAACATCTGGAGGGCCGAAGTTTGGGGATGCCTGATTTAAAGCATATGGATGGTGCAATCCTATGCATTTCTACTCAGAACTAAGCCACCCTGAGTTCAATGGGATGTACGCCCAATTAAGTGTGTATGACAGGTGTGGAGGAGTTTTGGCCCTCCAGATGTTGCTGAGCTCCATCTCCTATCAGCCTCAGCAAGCATGGTCCACCACACCCAGGCTTGATGAGAGTTGTAGTTCAGCAACATCTGGATGACCAAAGGTTCCCTACACTGCCAGTATAAGATTGCAGTCTAAGGCTGCGTACATTCCATACCTTTAAAGCACATTTGTAACACAGTTTCCCCCTCATAGAATTATGGGCACTGTAGTTTGTTAAGAGTTGCTGGGAATCGTAACTCTGTGAGGGCAAACTACAATGCCCAGAATTCTTTGAAGGGGGGGGACATGCTTTAAAAGTATAGTTGGAAGCCGCCCAGAGTGGCTGGGGAAACCCAGCCAGATGGGTGGGGTATAAATATTATTATTATTATTATTATTATTATTATTATTATTATTATTATTATAGTGTGTATGTATGCAGCCTAAGTGTGCTTTACTGTTCAATTACTTCTAGTCATTGGAAAGAACTTCTGACATATTTATACAGCATGTACAATTAAAGCATGGCCTTCTAAAATAAGTTGTGTTTACTAGCAGGACCTTAATTTTAACCTGCCATAGCAAAAGCACCACGAGCCTCTGTGACTGGGACACGCCCCAGCCATGTGAGATTGTCCACAACACGTATGTTCAACTTTCTCAGACCCTAGGTGTACCCTGAGCCCCACCCACCCTGAAAAAAACTAACTGCGCTCTTCCTTCCTTTCTTTCACTATCCATGCCTATCTTTCTCCTCCCCTCCACCCTGAGAACAATTTGAAAGAACATGAAGCAGTTCTTATGGGGAAGCTAATCAGATTTGATCCTGACAGTTGCCTGGATGGGAGACCACCTGGGAACCATAGCTAAGCTGCTCTGAGTTCACCACGGGAACTCGTTTTAGTAATTTATGCTATAAACTTGTTGAATAAAGCAATTCATTTTCTCCCCGTTTCCTGCCTACTTATGACTGGGGGAGGGGGAGAGGAGACCAAAGAAAACGAAAATGGTGGTAGTGCTGATGCGATCCACCTTGCTAGGTTCCAAAGACCACAGCCAATACAAACAGGGCTGAGTTCAAGATGGAGCTGGAAAGGAACAGCTGGGAGCCTTACAATGTGCTCCCCGTTATTCCTTAGCAAATGGGGCTTGCCTTCGCCACCAGTTTGGAACTGGCTTGTTTCCAACCAGCAAGCATAGTTCGCATTAACCTCATCAGATGACATTATAAACAAAAATGGAAGCGAAAGCCTCTGAGCTCCTCCTCATGGTTGCGCCAGAGGAGATGCGGGGGTGGGGGAGCGCATGAGCCCAAGGCTTGCTGTGGATCACTTCTGTCATGCTATACCATGGTCCAAATGCAGCAGCTGTGGCCTGAGATATCCCATGCTGGAACTGGCTATTGTAAAATGCACTTCATCATTGACATTATAATCAAAGAGTAACTCTGAGATGCATTTCACTACCTGTCTTTTGTAACCTACTGCAAAGGTATTTGGCAAAATGTGTTTCTACCAATGTTTAGCTTCTCTCTGAACTGTATCAGTTAAAACTCAAAAGTTCGGAAGTCCCAACAGCAGCACAGATAAGACTTGAAATGACTCCACAAATCCAAGATATTAATCCTGCTCCGTGAACACTAGACACTTTGTTTTAAGCTGCATCCATAAATTCTTCAAAAGGTCACAGACCAATCATTTCCCTCATGCGTCATTTACCAGTCAGTTGGTCTCAATTGTTGAACAAAACCTTGCAGAAAACCCCACTTTGAGGAAGTTTTACTTTTGATCAAAGCCAACAGCTTTTTGATGGAAGCAGCACACAACAGACAAAAAGTGCACTTACAAAAAAAAAAGTATTTCACACGAAGCAGGGGTGGGTGGTTAATCAGCAAAAACGTAATGAAATTGCTTTCCTTTGCTTTCTATTAAAACCTCTGAACACTGAAGACCTCCAGCTGAATCGCTGTGAGGAACCACTTCCTTTATCAGCATCTACTACTGGTATTATCACCAGTTGCAAAGTTAGTAGTGCACTGGATAAGTTTCAGCCACTCTCAATGTACTCCTCTGCTAAAATTTAATTCCCACAGCTGCTATTCCGCGAGACAAGAGCATACATGTTGGACTGAAATATATGGAGTTGCAGCCTAATTTCTGTCTACTGGTCCACTTTCTCCATGAAGCCAGACAGACGGATAAGAATAAAAATGCTTCTCACCAGACTGCTAAGTCTCGGTCAGAGTAGTTCCCAAGGTTCGAGACCCATGAAAATTAGTTCACCTGTATATATTACGTAACTTTATACCATGCTTATTCTGACTTTCCTTGAGGAAACTTGTCACCAAGAAATGCTTATCTACTTAGTTTTTTAAATGAAGGGGGACATTTCTACTACTCTTCCTAGAAAGGGAGGAGTGTACACCCAAAATGTTAAAGAACTTCCAAAGAACCTGGAATTTACCTAGCCCCACAACACAATGGTTACTGAAATAGTCCCAAAGGATGCTTTTGTAAATCTCTTTAAAACGGAAGGGAGCAAAGAAGTGTAAACCCCCCCCCCAATACTCAAGCCACAAGCCAGCTTAAAACTAAAATTTGGTGAGCACTTAGTCCCAGTTACACTGATTAGAGAATTCCGAATATTGGATATTTGCATACCTAACTGGGAAAACATGAGAGCATAAAGTTTACCTCGCAAGAAGAGCCAGTGTGTAAGCCACATATGAGATGGAATGCCAGGATCTGAAAATTCTATTACCTCTTCACCAGATTCAGATTTCTTTACAGTATTTTGGAAAGGAGAGAGGTGGCTCCCAGGAACCATAATCCAAACTTGCATACTGGACACTTCATTTCAGAGTACGGTATATATGACAAAGGTTTATGTGTGTGTTTTTAAAAAGCTGCAACTCAAGAGTACTTCCCAGATGAGCAACCACTAAGCAGCTATGAAGGAAAAACCAAGGACTGTTGCCAATTTCTGCCTGTTTATCAGTACCTCTCTCTCCTAGATGATCAGGCTTGTCAGGAACACAACAGGGCCTTTACAGCAGTGACCCCTCGCCTTTTCAACTCCCTCTCCCTGTAGATGTTTGTGAGGGGCTCCATCCTCTGAAGATTTCTTTTTTAACCCACCTTTGGGTTAGGGTTCCAGTGCAACTTAAAACTTGCTTTTATATTTTTTAATTTATTTGTTTCATTACATTTCTATATTGTCCTTCATCCGAGGATCACAGGGCACTTTATAATATAAATACACACCAAGCAAAAACAATACATCTCACAATAATTTGGTGGTGCAGTCTAGCTAGAAACATGACATATGCCAATGGGGGGGGGAGCCAAATTTTATAAGTTTGATAATCTCCTTCTGTCCACAGCAATAGCCCAGAAAGTCCCATTTAAAAAGCAACTGAATTTACTTCCAAAAAAGCAATGTAGGATGAAGTGAAAGATCCTACTAGGACAGTAATTTCCAACAACTTCTGTTTGCAAGGGAAATCACATCTTTTGTAGATCACTTTGAGAGCTTTGGCTGAGGAGTAGCTAGCAAATGCCTTAAATAAATAAAATAATTTTGGGGGAATTTACTTGCATGAGAAATTAGCTCATCATTAGAAAGTGTCATTCTTCCAAAGTAGGAAATAATTCCCTCAATATCTCTTTCTTTAAAGATAACATAGCAGCTATGGGAAAGTGTTTGAACAGTTTACGTCCATAACTCCTATATTGCGTTAGCCAGCTCAATTCCACAAGGAAAATGACAAATCTTATGGTATTTCACCCAAGCAGTATGCCCCATTTCCCATACATTACTGCCCCCTTTCACATGGAACAAGGATGAAGTCTACCATTTTAATACCCATCTAGCTGAATGGAAGCAAGTGAAAAGTGATGCATGATGGGGCAAAATTATGGGGCCAGAACTGGCACTGACCAATTGTTGTATCCTTAGGGTTGTAGTGGGCAGCTCAAGGAAAATGCTGATATTGTGTACAGAAACTGGTAAAAATGTGAACTTCATGTTAGAGATTCATTAGGAAAGGAAGTTAAAATAAAACTGCCAATATTGTAATGCCACAATACAAATCTATGGTGTGATGTGTATAGCTCTGGTTGTTTGCTGCTGCTCAAAAAGAACACAGCAGAGCGGGAGAAGGTTCACTTAATTATCAGGGAGATAGAACAGCTCTCCTATGAGAAAAGACAACAACGTTTGATCCTTTGGATTAGTAAAAAAGGGAATAAGTAACAACAATGTGATAGAGGTGTGTAAAATTATGAACTGTGTGGAGAAAGTGGACATAGAGGGTTTTTCTCTCTCTCAAAATGCTAGATGCTGAATATTGGAAAATTCAGGACAGACCAAGGGGAAGACAGTTAACCTATGGAATTCAATGCCGCAAGATGAAGTGATGGCCTCTGTTATGTACTGAGCTGAATCCTAGAACAATAGGATTCAGAATCAGCGGGAGCTACCCAATCCAACTCCAGGTGGAAGTGAATCCGCAACCTGATTGGCCTGCTGGAGCAGCCAATCAGGCGGCTGGCAGAAGTGAATCTGCTACCTGATTGGCCTGTAGGAGCAGCCAATCAGGCTGCAGGCAGAAGTCAATCCACAATATAATTGGCCCACAGGTGTAGCCCTGAAGTAGCCAATCACGCAAGGCCCATTGTGTAAATAATGTATATAAGCAGATGGTTTTGGGAAAAGAGCCATTCGTCTTCTCTTCTTCTCCTTGATGAATATGAGCTGAATAAAGAGCATGAAATTCACTCTCGACTCCGAGTATATTTCAGCCTCCAACTAGAACTGCTTCAAAAGAGGATTAGACAGATTCATGGAGGATAAGACTACGTACACTAGTTATGATGTGCTGCCTAGGATTAGAAGCAGTATGCCTCTGAATACCAGCTGCTGAGAATTTTGAGTAGGGGGAAACCTACTGTGCTCATGATTGCTTAGGGACTTCCAAGAGGCACCTGTCTGGCCAACAGGATAGTTGACAAGATGGGTCTTTTGGCCTGATCCAGCAGGACTCTTCTGCCCAGAATGTCACAAAACAAAGCTCTCTTTCAATGGTTTGCTTTAAAATGGATCCAGTAGGACACTCAGAAGGGCAGTTCCATAATTATCTCAAGTTAGTGTATCCCCTTATTTCCCTCCTTCCAAGTTCAACTCACAAGCAGCAAGTCCCAATTTGTTCAAAAACTTCAGCTGATGTGAGTGGTGCACCCACTCACAGTGGTACCCCCTATTCCCATGCTGCATAACTGGGTCTTCACTGGGCCCAGAAGACCCCTTCATTGATCTATAGGATGTCCACCTACTTTCAATCCTACTGCAAACCATCTGTGCCCCATTTTTCATACATAAGCACCCCCTTTCACATGGAACAAGGATGAAGTCTGACTACATCTATTGCTGCATCCTTCATTCCACAGGGCTCCCAGTTCCCACATCCAGTAAGAGAAAAGTTCCAATGAGCCAAACTGCTTCCCCTCCTTTTTCCCTCAAAGACCCCAACTTTTACAAATCCCAGAATCATACCTTCCCAAAACTCAAAGATTGAGCCCAATTTCTTCTACATTTTTTCTCTTGAAAGAACCCTGGAAGGGGCAGTTCCTCAACGATTCACTAACAATACTACAATATCACACTACAATATCACAACAGGCTCCCCACATCCACAGCAATGTGGGGTGCAGAGTTTTCCAGTGCTATATTTTTCAGTGGAAAATGTTCCATTTTGTAAGTTTATTTAGCCTTCTTTACTAAATACAGGTAAAATAAAAATGTTAAACTGGATAAACCTTTGATACTGAAAGTTTCCTAATGCAAATTATCCTATGCAAATCACAATTTTTTTGGGAAAAATATCTGGATAACCCACAACTTTCTTCCTTTAAGAGGAATAAGCTGGATTGCATCCAGCTACTTCTTTATTCCATTCAAGGAAGACTCGTTTTCCAGTTCTCTCTCAACTTAAACACACACATCCAGCCCTCATAGAGTAGAACTCAATTGGTACAGTTGCCAGCATCCAGCTCAGTTGGTGCTGATAATGTTGCAGATTCGATGTCCTTAAGGGACAGCTGCATGTTCCTGCATGACAGGGGGAAGGACTAGGTGATCCTCAGTGTCCCTTCCAACTCTATGATTCTATCCTGTGCCATTTACAAAGAAAAGGAATCCAGCACATCTTTAGAAGGGGCCAGTAAACTCCATCCCACAAGACTGACAAAAAGTACTCTGGTACCTTGCAAACTGGCAGGTTTATTGTGACAGAAGCTTTCAAGGACCACAGCCCATTTTTGTCATATACACAGCCACCTCTATCTAGACCACGAAAGCTTCTGCCACAACAAATGTTTTAAGTATTTGAGGCGCCATAAGTGTATTTTATTGCAAACCTAAAGATAAAATGCAAAGGCATAACAACAGCTGTTTCTCGGTACCACTGATAAAGTGACACCCAACTAGATCAGCTACTGCTCTTCAACTCACCTCCAGGATGCCCTACTACAGCTGTTACTCAAAAGAACAACACACAACTCCAGTGCATCTTTGGTGGGGAAGAGGGAAAAGTGGGCTCACCCCACTAGTAATGAGCTTTAGCGCATCATCTGCTCAACTCAAAGCAGGGTGTGGGTAGAGTTCCTAAATGGTCAACACCAACTCTCATCCTTCAAAGACCCCAAGACCACAGTAAGCAACAACCATATATACCAGGCATCCCCAAACTTCGGCCCTCCAGATGTTTTGGACTGCAATTCCCACCATCCCTGACCACTGGTCCTGTTAGCTAGGCATCATGGGAATTGTAGGCCAAAACATCGGGAGGGACGCAGTTTGGAGATGCCTGATATATACAATTCCAGTGCAAACATGATGGGGGGGAGTGGAAAGATGGATTCATGCCCACCACAAATGTGTATGCTCCACACTCTTTATGTTCTTGTATAGAGAGAGATGGGACTCTGCTCCCCGCCGCCTTTAATCAGTTTGGGTGTGTATCGTTTGGGAGATCTGCAAGGATGCTAAACATACACACACTGACTAAAGGCACTAGCACATCCCTAAAGGGTCCCCATCCCCTCTCCTTGAAGAAGACCAGAGAAAGTGAGGAAAACGTGCACACCTTTTTTCCCTTGCATGGCACCCCAATTCCTCAATCTTTTCCCCAGGAAGCTTTGTCTTCCCACCCACCCCCTCACACCCACCCAAAAAAACCACAGCATCCTTTGAAAAGAGCAGAGGAATCCTCCATCAAGAGGTTGTGGGCTCTCCTTCCTTGGAGGTTTCTAAGCAGCCATCTGTCAAGGGATGCTTTAGTCCAGATTCCTGCATAGCAGGGGGTTGGACTAGAGGACCCTGGGGGGCCCCTTCCAACTCTACAATTCTAGGATCCGACGACACTTCGGCTCTGAAGTCGTGAGGGAAACGGGCCCCCTCAGAAAAGACATACACATATATATAATTATGTATGCATTCGCCCCTCGCTCCTACGGGTTTCTCCCCCCCCCACGAAAGGGCCTTCCAGTCCTTCCCCAAAAGGCCCCCCCCCATCCTACGCCGCCACATATCCTGCAGCCCACAGGGCCGTTACCTGCTCGTCGAAGCGGCTGACCACGGCCTGCACCCACTCCACCGGCTTGTGGGCCGCCATGTCCCGCCGCCCTGCCAGGCGGGGGAGGAGGAGGAGGAGGGTCTCGACGCCCCCGCCCCTTCTTCCCCCTCGGCTCGATCCGGCCGCCGCCGCCGCCGCGCTCTCAGCTCCCCTCCTCCTCCTCAGCCATCACAGCCTACGAGCCACCATGACACCACACCGGAAGCGGGGACCAGAGTCCGCCCCCAACGCCAGCCCCGGACGCCGGGAGAGAGAGAGAGAGAGAGAGAGGGAAGCGGGGGGAGCGACAAGTGGGGCGGGGGTGGGGAGAGAGGGAGGACGGAACGAAGGCAAGGCGCGTGCGCGACGGGCGGAGGGCGCTCGGGCCCCGACGCATGCGCGCGCGAGGTGGGTGGTTTGAGGGGGGAAAGAGCTCGGAAGCCAAAGGGCAGCGGCGCACGCATGGGGAGAGGGTGAGTGAAAGCCGAGGCAGCACGGCGCAGGCGCGACGGGAGGAGATAAGGGCGCAGGCGCGCGGGCGGCGAGGAGGGGCGCGGGAAAGGCGAAGGGGTAGGGGCGCCGGCGCGGGAATGTGCAGGAGGGGTGGAGGAGAAAACGAGTGGCAAAGCCGACGAGCGGGCGAAGGGAAACACTACTGCGCAGGCGCGGCGAAGAGGACAGGGTGGATTGGAAGAAGCTAAGTGGGTTTATATATTGCCGGTTTTTTAAAATCTATGCTGACTTTAGTGGGGCTGTTTTTATTTATGTAATCCTTAATGATTTTAGCTTAACTGCTCGGGGTTTTTTTGCACGTAAATCATGAAGATATAGGATGAGATATTTTTTAAAACAAAAAACATTGGAATCCACCGAAACCAGATCTCGAAATTTAGACGTTTGTTAAATTGATGGACAAAACAGCCCGAACAGGAAGACATTAAATGCAGCATTCCAATACAGTAACTCTTTTTTAAAAAATTATGTTTTGTTTTTCATGGTACGGAGGATACATTTGGGGTAAACAACTGTTAAAACAACAAACAACTTCTCCCGATAAAATTAGAGACTGCATTCTATAACTCTTGATTCCTCTAACAACTTAGAATTGTAGAGTTGGAAGAGACTCCAAGGGTCATCTAGTCCAACCCCCCTGCAACGCAGGAATCTCAGCATGCCGTTTTAGCTCTCTAGCTATTACTGTTGACGAGTCAGATGGACAGCATACAATGATGATTATATACTTCCTAGTTTCCTGAGCTAGTTTATTAGGACGAATGGGGCTCTTCCCACCAATGATAAGTCTATTTACAGTTCTTATATTCCTTCGTGACCCTGATACTTCTGCTACCAGTTTTGCAAATTTTATTTTTTGCCAATTTGTCCACTAGAGGTCACCCGCTTGACGTGAAAACATTTGGTGAGTTGAGCAGAAACCAGAGAAAACCAGAGCGTACTTTGCTTTTATTTATTCAACAATTCTCTGTTGTCATTGAGACTTTAAGCTAGAAAGTTCCCCCCACCGAGCTACAATTTGCAGAGCGGCTTACAGCATGCAAAAATACATAACTGCGACACAACAAAAGAAGACTGAAACAATAAATTAAGCATTTAAAATACAAAACCAAACAGAACAACTTCCACATAAATTGCAACAAAACAAAAGATACAAAAAAGCAACAGCAGCAACTCTCCCCTTTCCATATTCCTTTCCTTCTTGTTTGTCTTTTTTCCTGTTTTGTGAACATTAATAATTATAGCTTTTTCATTTAAAAAACGGTTGGTTGGATGGAACGGATGGAGCAGGTTCATGGCAGGGAAGCTGTTCTTCGCACGCAGCTCCTTGCCTTTCTGGATACAGCTCTCTGTTCAATAAAGCTTCCGTTGCAGGCCTAGCCTTTAAACTTCTGTCTTCATCGCAACAATAGTGCTAGGATGCTCTGTGATACCATTGCACATCATTAAGGTGTGTCCCCACTCTGTCTGGATCCAGTTCCCTTTGCAGGATCACATTGCTGGAGACACTGCTGTCTGGTCACATTTTTTGCTCAGTGTTGAGCCTGATGAGGAGTTCTAGCTCACAACTTAGTAACATCTTGGCTGACCCTAATGCAGCTGTTGTTTTACTGCTTATTCCAGCACTGGTGTTAACAAAGACTTATGCACACATGTCTATGGGACAACCTAACTGCACAATCTCAGTTATGCCACCCCCTAATAAAGATGAGAAATACCAGGATTAGAGAGAGGTGTCTGTTGTGTAAAACCCTGCAGATCAGATGTAGTCACATGTGCCCAGCTAAAACTAATGAGAGAGAGATGAGCGCTTGTTGCCTCAGACCCGTTTCACCGAAAAAACAATCAGGTCTGATGCTCGGTGAGTCTTGTGACCTTGTCATTGTATCATGAACTCGGGATATAGCCACCTCCTTATATGATGTCATGGCATCAGGGTATTGAGGGAACTCCATTATTCTGATCTGTAACCTGAACATAACAAAGACCAAACAACTGGGTGAACTTTCTGTTTTTACGCTACAGGAAGGAAATGAAACAGGCGAAAACTATGTCAAGCTGCAGGGCATCAGGCCAAAAGTCCTGTTTGTAAAGCTTGAGTCAAAGCCTGCGAGACTGGCAGAATATCCAGGCCTGCCAACATATAAATCTCACAGATTCCTCTGCTTTTTTCTTTTTCTTTTTTCTTTTATAATTGCTGCACGTGCATGCACCCCTACGGTAGAATCCTGATGTATATTTTGCTCTAGAAGGCTTAGTTGGGTCAGAATCAAGCATACACTTCCAGAGTTAACACTAAATACATTACATCTGGTAAATGAGCCACCATAGGTGCTAGAGGGCTGTGAAAATTTGTGTCCCAGGCTTTTCAGACTCATCTACGGTACTCAGGTGCAATCTGAAACCAAAGGGGCACATTGGTTGCCAGATGTGAAATATATTAGCCTTTTCAGCTTTCCTACCCAGCAACATAGGCTTGAAGTTCCCCACCTTTGGGTTCTCCTCCTGCCCCAGTTCTGTCCTTGCAACAGCCCTGCAAGGTAGGTTAGGCTGAGTGATGGGGACTGGCCCAAGGTCACCCAGTGAGCTTTAAGACTGAAGGAGAACTTGAAATCTGGTCTTGCTAGTCACAACGCAGTTGGCTAATCCTCATAGATCCATTGCATTAGTTTCTTCACTTTCTTTACATGTGAACACAGAGTAAAGTTGGCATGAGATTGGTCAAAACCTGAGTTCAACACCAGGTGTTCCTAACAGGTGCCCTGACAAATCCACTTTGACCTTGTTTGAGCCTCATTTTTCCCAGTTTATATGTATGTACTGCAAAAGGTGCTCTTGGAACACTGTGCAGACCTGAGTGTCTTTTTCCAGCCACACCTGTCTGCATAAGTTGGTTTGTGCTGAATGTACTTTGGGATCCAGCGGCATTCCAGTGGAAGGAGTGCCTGATTCTCTGCCAGGATCTGCTTCTGCCTCTAGGCAGGTCTGGTTTGTACTGAGGGAGCAGGGATGACAACTGTCACGGGATCCTCCTTTGCAAGGCATTAAGCACAGGGAGTGGCAGAAAATAAAATGGGCTGCTTTTCCTGAAATTCGTGAATCTAGGTTACCATGTGACAGCCCCCATGGAAAGGGTGTACAAAGTTTGCTTTATGGCATCACATGCTTTAAGAGACCTAATTCCTCCAATTATTAGACTTCAAGTTTTTCTCTCCCTTACTGTAGTTGACCCTTCACTAAGCTGCAATGCCCAGCACCCTTTACAAACTACAGTTCCCAGGACTTTTTGGAAGTGGGGATGTGCTTTAAATATAGCCTTAAAGTGCTATTGTGCCATATCAGTGGTCATGGAGAATCTTGGGAACTGTGGTTTAAGGTGCTGACCTCACAGAGCTACAGTTCCCAACACCCTTAACAAACTACAGTTCCCAGGATTATCCATCACTATTGTAGTGGTGTAACAGCACCTTAAAGACTTTCAGACTTGCAGATTTTCCTGAGTCTAGACAACTTGTTTCAGGGATATGCCCTCCCTCTTTCCTCTGTTTCACCCATCTTCTTGCTACCAACCAGTCAGCAGGCTACAGCATATATATTTTTAAGAAGGCTTTTAACACCTTTTATTAAGGTTGCCATTATTAAGGTTGCAACCCTATGCAAATGTACAAGGAAGTAAATGTGAATGAACGCAAGGGGACTTGCTTCTAAGTACAAAGGAATGCACTTAGGAATCCTAAGTGGAAGGCTGGATATCCTTTCATTTTAAATAATTTGCCTTTTAATAGATTTGGATGCAGTAGTTTACCAGGACAGGTCACATTTACACCATACATTTAAAGTGCATTCAATGCACATGGTTCCCACCCCACCCCCCAAAAAATCATGGGAACCATAGTTTGCCTCTCACAGCGCTACAATTCCCAGTACCTTTAACAAACTAGAGTTCCCATTATTATTTGAGGGAAGCCTTGTGCTTTAAGCGCATGTTGTGCAGTACTGTCATACGACACTGTGTCTTAACTCCGTGCAAGGCAAAAGAATGTACTCTGATGTAATTCTGCAAAGTACCGAGACAATTGTGACACTTTAAGGTGAATGAGGCAAAACATAGTAGAGGGTGTGTCAACTCAGCTCTGGGGAGTGCCAGACACTACTTTCCCTTGCACATCTTCTGCTGCAACCCTTGAGATTCTCCTTAACCTCAAATCCAGGCAGGGCAATGGAGCACATACTGTAATTACAGGGTTGCTACTTAAACTGGAAGCATTGATCTTTGTGCCAAGATGCAGGTAATGAAATTAATAGCTCTGTGATTATATAATATGGCCTTTCCCTAAAAGCAAACGTAACAAGTTTTATGTAAACCATATTGCCTTGGCTCTTACTGCTGGTTCTGCTTCTGCCCAAATCTTTATTGCATAAATCGGATCAGTACATAGGCAAAGCACTGGTTACAAGGTATTGCAGGCAGAAAAAAGGTCTAGGTGCATGGCTGAGCGCTAGCTAAGATATTACTCCAACAAGTAGCACGCCCCCTGCATCTTCCTTTCAAAGACTGGGGGCAGAGGGCACAGCTCTTAACATGGCAAGCAGCTGGATTCTCAGGACCGGGCAAGTAAACACATAGCCATCAACTGTCCCGATTTGGGTGGGACATCCTGGAATGATAGAAACCATCAGGCTTATGATGGGATCCCCAGATTATCCCACTTCGGCTCCCATGAGAGTGCAGTCACGAAAGACACTTGTTTGGGGGTGCCATGTTCTCGCACGAGTTACCTGGCTCCTATGAGAGCGCAGCCCCGGAAGATGCACACCCCAATTTTCTCCTGCAGCATGTTGGAGGCTATGAAAATGGGCACTCCAGGGTTGGACCCACAGTGTGTGCTGAGGCCTGCATTTCCATTAAAGTGGAGAATGGAGTCTGCAAAGTTCAGTATTGGTCTTCCTGTTAGTCACCTCCCCAGAAGAGGTAGGCTATTACAGTGTTTTAATTTGCTGGAAGATGCCCAGAGCATTTGAAGTAACCCGGGTGGGTGGCAAGCAAACAAACAAATCATTATTCATTGATAGGAAGAGGCACTAGAAGCAACTCCAAAATAGGAAGTGTCTTACTCGAGATCTCCAGTATCACAGGGGCATAACACTTCTCTCTCCACCCCACTGGCACCTTCTCTAGATCCAGCTCCTTCTTCTCTACATCACGGGCCTCCTCAGGGTTCAGATACTTATTGGGGCCCCAGTTTCACCTCCCCTGACCTGCTGGGACTCTCCGTAGCAGTTGTCAAGCTTCAACTCCCCATGCAGCTACCATTCTTCACCTAGGTGGAATCTAGACACATATAAAAGACGCTGTGAAAATGCTTTTTTTAAACAGCGTTTTGAAAACTATATTGCATTTGCCATGAGCTCTCCATCGCCATCTAGTGTCATATTTGTATAATGAACTTAAAACGCACTTAAAACGTTACATTTGCAGCTGTATAGCTCAGTCCCCAGAATCAGACCGTTTCCTCTGTGACATCTTCACAGGTCAGGAGCCATAACCCATATATGATCAAAACACGACAAGCCTCTTGTTACCTCCTTCTAGTGGAAACAGGATCTGAGCCTCCACTGCCCCCCTAGGGGAAAGTCATCTGTTTAAAATGTGCTTTGAATTTATAGTGTGCATGGGGCCTGTGTTTATTTGGAACAAGAACAGCCCAACTGCCTGAAGCATTTGTGTGACATTCACATATTTTTTCGTGTATGAGACGCCCCTATGTATAAGACGACCCCTATTTTTTGAGCCCAAAATTAAGAAATAAATATTTTAAACACCAAACAGAACTTTGATATTTTATTAAATATTCAAAACACCGGTATACAGTGGTACCTCTGGATGAGACCGGGATCCGTTCTGGAGCACTGTTCGCAACCTGAGCAGTGCGCAACCTGAAGCACCGAATCTGCGCACGCTCACTGCACAATTCGGCACGTCTACGTCATTCAGCGCTTCTGCGCATGTGCGAATCGCCGAACCCGGAAGTAGCCCGTTCCGGTACTTCCGGGTTTGGCGCGTTCATATCCCATGGTGTACACAACCCGCAGCAAACCTAACCAGAGGTACAACTGTATTTAGTACCGTATATTTAAACATCAAACAGTGAGGCAAGCTGTGTGATGGCGCTTGGTCCTGTCACCTTAGTGTAACTCCCGTGTAGCTCCTGCTCCAGCTCTCCCACCTGTGTGTTGCACTTTTGTCTCAGTATTTACGGTATGTACCGTATTTACTCTACAAGCGCCGGCAGATGTGAACACTGGTCGAGGAGCTGTGACTGCCAGAGCTGCCTGAGTGAGTGCGCTTGGGGAATGGGGGGGGGGTCTGGGTAGCCAGGGGGCGGTTGAGGGAACTGGGTGGAAGGGACAGTGTCTGAAGTGGGGGCTGCTGGGAGGGAGTACCAGACCAGGGTTTGTTGTGAGGCCAATAGTGAGGAGAGGCTGGGGGGTGGGGGAAGAGTATGGATGGTGACATGTATGTATTTATTTATATATTCAATTGCAACATTCCTTGTATAAGACAACCCCCCAATTTTAAACTTGGGGGGGGGGATATTGTATTATACACAGAAAAATACGGTATGTATCTCGTTATGTTTGGTTCTGTGTATATTGTAGATATAAAATCTCTTATTCCTTTATTATTATTATTAAAATGTTGAAGAAAAAGAGAGAGAGAGGAATATACTGCCGAATAAAGGCTATCATCTTGTTTTGCGACCACAGCAGAACAGCTTTGTCAAACCACAAAGCAGAGCTCCTTTGAAGTCCTCAAACTCAGATCTTGTCCTCAAACTCAGATCTTGTCCTCAAACTCAGATCTTGTCCATGTTCTGAAGCCGAAAGACAAATGTTAAGCGTCCGGGTCTTTTTCTTGGGGAAAGGGGGAGGAAACAGGAGGAGACGCCTGAACAAAGCAAGGCAGATTTAGGATAAAGGCAGAGTTGTTCATAGCCAAACATCTGTGGAAAATGCATTCGGCTCTTAAGAGCAGTTGCGCTGGCAGAAGGAAGCAAGCCAAATGGCGTCTCAACAGCCAGACTTCCTTTCGCAAGGGGTAGGAATGGAACTGGAAAAGAAGGGCCTCTCTGAAACCCTTGGAATGGTTGGCCTCGGCACACAATATCTGTGATATCTCCCATAATTCAGAGGATTGGAATCTTTGCCTGCCCAGCAGCTTATTCAAGTTAACCACATCCAATCAACATGTTACGCTGCGTCTAAAGGGCCTAGTGACGGTTTGCCTACTCACAGCAGCGACCAGAGGAGAAAGGACTGCTGGGAGGAGCATAGATAGAATAAATGCATCTTCTAACAGCTAAAGTGGATGCCTTCATCTGCCCCAGCTGCAACAAAACATGTCTCTCCCATATCGGTCTCTGCAGCCACTGTAACTCTGCGACAGTTTTAACTTTACCCCCGACGGCACAGTCTTCCATAGTCTCCCAAGACGGACAGGTGCCAACAACAGCCTTGTCGCTTCTACCACATGACGTGCCCAAACATTGTTTTTGCCACATGAGATTCTTCCCCAGTTCCACCACCAAGCTTCCTACGCTCCTATGAAACAGCCCCGAGGGTCACTATTCAGGGACAGATGGTGCCACCATTGCACATGGAAGGAACCAATGAATGAAGGGCAATAGGTCACACCCCCATGGAGCGCCACATGGTTCCATAGCCTCATGCGCCAACCAGACTGTTCGCTCCATCACAGCGATTGAACCTAGGACCTGATCGCATGCAAATAATCATCTGCTCGCCCCTGGAGCTATGGCCCTTTCCCTCCCACAACCTCCTGGCTGCAACCTGGCAACTTTATCTCAGCTGGGAAGCTATAATCCTTCAACGTAGGTAGGTGACAAGCTCCCTCATAGGTAGCCGAGACCTTTTTTCCAGGAGCTCAAGTGTTTCAAATAGCTGCTTCTGAGGTTGTTTTGACGAGGCATTTTAATCATTAACCACTTTAAAAGCTGCTTTCCTAGAGAGAGGCCAAATATGGTTATTGTATTAAAGGGTAAAAAGGTGAGACGCCTTACATTACATTAAAGCGAGAGAGAGAAAGGGAGAGACACTGGACGTCATAGGCTGTCTTTTGTGACCTTCCCAGTTGGGCGACCAGATGCAAAACACACCACAGCTGTCCTATAATCGCACACATCACCTTCATTATCTAGGGTTGGCATATTGTGAAGAGCAAAAAAGAGGACACATTTGCCGACTTATACTTTTAACTATGGATCTCTATGGCGACTCTCATCATGAAAAAGAGGACGTGTCCTGGGGGGGGGGGCGGGGAATAGGGCATATGACATGCCAAAGTTGGCTTCCAAGCCATTTACAAGTACAGTGGTACAGTACCTTGGTCTTGAATTTAATCCGTTCCAGGAGTCCGTTTGACTCCTGAAACGGTTCAAAAACCAAGGCACGGCTTCTGATTAGCCGCAGGAGCTTCCTGCACTCATTCGGAAGCCATATCGGACATTCAGCTTCCGAAAAACATTCGCAAACCGGAACACTCACTTCCGGCTTTGCGGCATTCGGGAGCCTATTTGTTTGGGAGCCAAGCCATTCGACTACCAAGGTACCACTGTATACAACCAATTGCAGAAACATAAACGCACCTAGATTAAAAGAAATAGTACAGTAAAACAATCCCATCAACACATTAAAATAAACACCTGCAATTGAAATGTGCAATAAAGCAAGCCAGACTCTCTGGCTGTTGCTGAACCACGACTCCCAACCACCTCGGCTTGCAGGTTTCCCATTGAGGCATCTGGTTGGCTGCTGTGAGAGCAGGATGCTGGACCAGACAGGCCACTGGGTTGATCCACTAGGTTTGTCGTATGGTCAAATGCAGGGATGGTGGGAGCAGCTGTTCATCAACACCTGGAGGACCAAAGGTTTCCTGCACCTGGCGCTGATCATTTCAGTAGGTGTTACCTTGCATAACAAGCTAGACTTGCTGAAATCCTGTCTTTTACACCAGTGTTAATGGTCAGTGCAGAAGGGAGCCCTGTTTTCTTACGCATCTGGCCACTTAATTTGAAGGCTATCACTCAAAAGTTCATGCTGCAGGGTTGTTGTTCAATAGAGCTGTGAGCTCAGAGGTCGTTGGTCTATCTAGTTCAGTTTTGGGTCACCGTGGATAGTACCATGAAATGGAATAAAAATAAAATACCAGGAATGTCCTATACCAGAAAGTTCAGATAACTTAAGAGCTGTCACATGGAAGATGGAGCAAGCTAGTTTTCTCCTGCTATGGAGGGTAGGACTCGAACCAATGGCCTCAAATTACAAGGAAATTCCAACTAAATATCAGGAAAAGCTTTCTGACAGTAGGAGCTGTTTGACAGTGTAATGGGCTCCCTTGGAAGGTTGTGGACTCTCCTTCCTTGGAGGTTTTCAAGCTGAGGTTGGATGGCCATCTGTCATCGATGCTTTGGTTGAGATTCCTGCAAATGACTTGATGACCCTTGGGATCCCTTCCAACTATGATTGTATGAACCTTCCTACAATTGAGGTTTTGATAATGCGCCTTTTCATTTAATTGATTAATTACTTGGTTAACAAGCAGGTGGTTAATCAGCAACGATCATTTGTCCAGTTGAAAGCAATCATAAGGCTGTGCTGATAAGATTTGCTTACAGCTCCGATGCACCGTTTTTATCAGTCAACACAGGAAGAGTGGGGGAACTAACAGCAGTAATCAGAAAAGGGGAAGCTCAATATTTGCTTTCTTGTTTGCACAAAGCAGTTGGAATAACATGGCTCATAATATTTTTGAGGTTCAGTGTTTTTGCATTTTTGTTTTTCAGCCCATGTCAGAGATCAACTCCCCTCCCACCCTGATGTGAAATATACCATAAGAACAAGAGCAACAACAAAACCCACTGGGTTAATTGGAAGAAAGGGAGGGTTTTGCAACCTGCCATCATTTACTGGTGTTAATAAATTACTTGTTGAGATGATAGATTTGGGGCAAAGGTATGGCAAAGAATGACTTTCCATTCTGCTCATAACAGGAGCAGTTATAGTGGCCAGCAGCCCTTCCCACATCAATTTTACAGTCTTGCCAAGTTGTGTAGCTGTTGCAAAACCTTGCAGTAGAGAAGGCATTGCTGTTTCCCAGGCCTTCTCAGCAATGTCACCGAACGCCTCTGAATAGGTTGTACCCATGATAGCCCGACTCTGGGTATACCCACTGAAATCAATAAATGAGACTAAAATTGGTCCTTTAATTTAAAATGGGTCTACTCTGAGTAGGGCTTGGTTGGATTTTACCATCAAGACCAGGCATCCCCAAACTTCGGCCCTCCAGATTTTTGGACTACAATTCCCATCTTCCCCGACCACTGGTCCTGTTAGCTAGGGATCATGGGAGTTGTAGGCCAAAACAGCTGGAGGGCCGCAGTTTGGGGGTGCCTGATCAAGACACTGCACTCAACAAACACTGAGCTCATCCTGGCGGCCAGGAAAGGTGCCTAGCTTGTAAGTCTGGGGGGGGGGAATGAGAAACCAAGAGAACAAACATCGAGAGACCCATCCCTAATTCCATCCGGTCTATTTTGCAAAACATTGCTTATTTATAGCCAGAAGTAAGTGAGGTTTATATTTCTAGAGCTGGCACAAATGTTGGTGTGATTTTTGTTCTTGTTTTCATTCTAGGCATGCTACCCATCCTTTTAAAAACACACAAAAACAACCCTCACAGAGATTCAGTCCCCCCCAATTCCCCTCACAGAACCTACAGTTCCCAGATTTCACTGAAAAGAGGGATTGAAGGACAAACCACTCCGATAAGTGTTGCTCGTAGGGGCATCCTAACAACTCTCAGCACCCGGAATAAACCACAGGTTGCTCTGGAGGAAGCCATGACTATTTAGAATTGTACAATACTGCTTTAAATGTACAGTGTTGATGTGTACAGAGAAGGGAAGCCCGCCAAGCCTGGAGTCATGTGGGTGAGGAAAGTTCGCGTATTGGCTTGAAAGCACCACTCCTACCTTTGACTGCAGTAACTTTTGATGTTACAGGGATAATGCTAAATGTCACTCAATCATTGAGCTGGTCCTCCTATCATAAGGAGGGGCTTGCCATCATCCCCACGCCTCTTCTGCACCTGCAGCACTCCTTTGCCCTCTTCGCAAACCTTCTCAGCATCTCCCATCAAAGAAAACAAAAACTCATTAACCATGAAGGTATCTGAAGAAGTGTGCATGCACACGAAAGCTCATACCAATGACAAACTTAGCTGGTCTCTAAGGTGCTACTGGAAGAAATAATTTTGTTCCATTAACCATTAACAGCTTTAATCATAAACCCAATATGCTCGTTTTTTAAACACATGCAACACCTTCCTTCCAAGTGCCACGGGGGCTTCTCGTCCGCCCTCCTTGGAGTAACCCTTGCTCCCTGTTTCCTCACTTACCTGCTTTTATCATTGCTCTGTTGCTCTTCAGATATTCGGTGCCAAAGTCTGACTTTGTTAACTCCTGCGTTATTTGAGTTATGCAGCTGCACAAGAGTTATTCAGGCCGGTCAAGCAGCCAAACTGAGCTGCACCTGCCTGGAGAGCCCCATTCAGCACAGGAGCACCATCTGCACAATAGGTTTAAAGCAGTGCTGTACCACTTTACATGGTCATGGCTTCCCCCAGAGAATTCTGGGAACTGTAGTTAGTTAAGGTTGCTGAGAGTTAGTAGGGGACCCTTATTCCCCTTACAGAACTACAAATCCTGAATGGTTTAAGAAGCAATACCTCTTTCCCAAGGGAACTCTGGGAATTGGATAGCTCTGTAAAGAGGGGTCTCCTATAGTACTGCAACTCTCATCACCAGGCATCCCCAAACTGCGGCCCTCCAGATGTTTTGGCCTACAACTCCCATGATCCTTAGCTAACAGGACCAGTGGGCAGGGATGATGGGAATTGTAGTCCAAAACATCTGGCGGGCCGAAGTTTGGGAATGCCTGCTCATCACCCTTAACAAACTACTATTCCCAGAATTCTTTGGGGTAAGCCATAACAGTTTAAAGAGGTAGGAACAGAGTTTTTAACACACACTGTTTTTAATGCTGTGTTGAATTTAAAACTGTTGTAATCCAACCCTGGGATCTGATGGCAAAGGACCATAGCTGCCAAGTTTTCACTTTTCTCACGAGGAAGCCTATTCAGCATAAGGGAAAATCCCTGTAAAAAAGGGATAACTTGGCAGCTATGCAAAGGACAGGTAAGAAATTGACTTTGTTTAGTCGTTTAGTCGTGTCCGACTCTTCGTGACCCCATGGACCATAGCACGCCAGGCACTCCTGTCTTGCACTGCCTCCCACAGTTTGGTCAAACTCATGTTCGTAGCTTCGAGAACACTGTCCAACCATCTTGTCCTCTGTCGTCCCCTTCTCCTAGTGCCCTCAATCTTTCCCAACATCAGGGTCTTTTCCAAGGATTCTTCCCTTCTCATGAGGTGGCCAAAGTATTGGAGCCTCAGCTTCACGATCTGTCCTTCCAGTGAGCACTCAGGGCTGATTTCCTTTAGAATGGATAAAATTGACTAGGAATAGTAATTATTATTTAAAGTAAAAACTGCATCTTTTGTCTGTGTATGAGGAGGATTATGAAATATCACTGTCAAGCCCTGTTTGGACTCTCGTCTTCCAGGATATGCTATTCTTTTGCTAATGACATATCATCGTACCCAGAAACTTGTTTTTGTTTTGGCAAAGTGTGCCACAGTAACATGATACTCAACCTCCTTGTTATTCATGGTCAAACAATTTAATGCAAGAGCTGGCAGAGGAAAGGGAAGCTACGTTGGTGCATGCCAACAAAAAGCGTTCAACAAACACACACACAAAGCCCATAGGAAGGCTCTGAATCACTTGCCTAGATTTGCAACACTGACAGGACATTTAGAACTCAATTAATGCAGTGGTTTTTTTACCTTCACACTTCCACTCCTTGACACCTTCCTGCTTGCCTGAAAGTAATTCTTATTCTGTTAGTTATTTCAAAGTCTAAAAAAATACTCTTAATTAGGGTCAAGGGTTCGAGTCCCATGTTGGACAAAAGATTACTGCATTGCAGGGGGTGGACTAGATGGCCCTCGTGATCCCTTCCAATTCTATGATTCTATAAAAAAGCACAAAACCAGGGGGACACGGCAGCGAGGCTCTAACACAGGGGTGGGAAAACCTTTTTGCCATTCTGGGGAATCTTCTGGAGGCATTTGGGGCAAGAGGTAAAAGTGGGAAGAGCAACTAATTCATATTTTACCACCGTACAATATGCTGATTTATACAACCAACCACCTCTGCATCCTCTGGTCAGGCAAGAAAGAGGAATTACCGGAGTTCAAGGACATATTCCAGGCAGGAAAAAACACTCAGGGAGCGTAGCAGGATGTGAGGCCCGGGAAGAGTCCTGAGGGCCAGGTGGAAAGAGGCTTTGAGGGCCGCATTTGGCCTCTGGATGTAAAGTTCCCCACCCCTGCTCTAACATATAGACCTATTAATAATAATAATACCCCACCCATCTGACTGGGTATCCCGAACCACTCTGGGCGACTCCCAACAGAGGACTAAAAACAGGACAAAACTTCAAACATTAAAAACTTCCCTAAACAGCAAGACTGGCTAGAGCAGGGGTAGGCAACCTAAGGCCGAATCTGGCCCAATCACCTTCTAAATCCGCCCTGCGGACGGTACGGGAATCAGCATGTTTTTACATGAGTAGAATGTGTTGTTTTATTTGAAATGCATCTCTGGGTTATTTGTGGGGTATAGGAATTCGTTCACCCCCCTAAATATATATATATATATAGTCCGGCCCCTCACAAGGTCTGAGGGACAGCCCACGGCTGAAAAACGTTGCTGACCCCTGGAGTCCAAGTATCAGCGAAATGTAAAATAGTACACCTGGAACGCTTTTAAATACTATAATGATAAACAGAATGGAGCCGCTGGTTCCTGGAAGAATCCAACCCCCTTGACAAATTCACATAAGGTGAAGCCTTTTCAGAGACTGAGCTTTTCTTACTATGGCATCACTATAACATGATAAGTTGTGCCTGCTTATATTTTCGCTCTGTCCATTTGTAGAAACCAGTGTGGTATTTGGGGGAGGTAGACTTTGAGAGCAGAAAGATATGGAGGTCTCGTACACCCCAGGTAGTGTGGTTGCTGACCTTGAGCCAGACATCTTGGAGAGTGAAGTCAAATGGGCCTTAGAAAGCATTGCTAATAACAAGGCCAGTGGAAGTGATGATATTCCAGCTGAACTGTTTAAAATTTTAAAAGATGATGCTGTTAAGGTGCTACACCCAATATGCCAGCAAGTTTGGAAAACTCAGCAATGGCCAGAGGATTGGAGAAGATCAGTCTACATCCCAATTCCAAAGAAGGGCAGTGCCAAAGAATGCTCCAACTACCGCACAATTGCGCTCATTTCACACGCTAGCAAGGTTATGCTTAAAATTCTACAAGGCAGGCTTAGGCAGTATGTGGACCGAGAACTCCCAGAAGTGCAAGCTGGATTTCGAAGGGGCAGAGGAACCAGAGACCAAATAGCAAACATGCGCTGGATTATGGAGAAAGCTAGAGAGTTCCAGAAAAACGTCTACTTCTGCTTCATTGACTATGCAAAAGCCTTTGACTGTGTCGACCACAGCAAACTATGGCAAGTTCTTAAAGAAATGGGAGTGCCTGATCACCTCATCTGTCTCCTGAGAAATCTCTATGTGGGACAAGAAGCTACAGTTAGAACTGGATATGGAACAACTGATTGGTTCAAAATTGGGAAAGGAGTACGACAAGGTTGTATATTGTCTCCCTGCTTATTTAACTTATATGCAGAATTCATCATGCGAAAGGCTGGACTAGATGAATCCCAAACCGGAATTAAGATTGCTGGAAGAAATATCAACAACCTCAGATATGCAGATGACACAACCTTGATGGCAGAAAGCGAGGAGGAATTAAAGAACCTTTTAATGAGGGTGAAAGAGGAGAGCGCAAAATATGGTCTGAAGCTCAACATCAAAAAAACCAAGATCATGGCCACTGGTCCCATCACCTCCTGGCAAATAGAAGGGGAAGAAATGGAGGCAGTGAGAGATTTTACTTTCTTGGGCTCCTTGATCACTGCAGATGGTGACAGCAGTCACGAAATTAAAAGACGCCTGCTTCTTGGGAGAAAAGCAATGACAAACCTAGACAGCATCTTAAAAAGCAGAGACATCACCTTGCCGACAAAGGTCCGTATAGTTAAAGCTATGGTTTTCCCAGTAGTGATGTATGGAAGTGAGAGTTGGACCATAAAGAAGGCTGATCGCCGAAGAATTGATGCTTTTGAATTATGGTGCTGGAGGAGACTCTTGAGAGTCCCATGGACTGCAAGAAGATCAAACCTATCCATTCTTAAGGAAATCAGCCCTGAGTGCTCCCTGGAAGGACGGATCGTGAAGCTGAGGCTCCAATACTTTGGCCACCTCATGAGAAGAGAAGAATCCTTGGAAAAGACCCTGATGTTGGGAAAGATTGAGGGCACTAGGAGAAGGGGACGACAGAGGACAAGATGGTTGGACAGTGTTCTCGAAGCTACGAACATGAGTTTGACCAAACTGCGGGAGGCAGTGCAAGACAGGAGTGCCTGGCGTGCTATGGTCCATGGGGTCACGAAGAGTCGGACACGACTAAACGACTAAACAACAACAACAAAGACTTTGAGAGAGAGACTGGGGTTCAAACCTCCTCAGCCATTCAGGGGGTGACCTTGGGCCAGTCGCAATGTCTCACCCCAACACTACCTCACAAAGTTGTTGCGAGGAGATAATGGAGGTCCTTGGAGGGTAGGAGGAATGAAACGGTCTTTCATCCTCATGTGAGGTCTGAACAGACTCTGAAAGACTAAGCATATATAGCATTTGTTTCATTTAATTTATATTTTCATTGATCTTTTGTCATCTCTATCCTTTTATTTTTGCACTCTATGTATTGCTATATTTTTGTGGAAGTGCAAACTATAAATTTGTAAAGCAAATAAATGTGAGGCAAACTCTACACCTCTGAGCCCGCCTGATGTCTTTTTCCTGCCATGGCACTCATCTGTTCCTTTGGTCAAACAATTTCTATGAATCTCTCGAGTCCCAGCGCTTCCTTGCTGCCCTTTAAAACTCTTTGCAGCAGTCAAGTGCCGCAGGGCCACCGGCACTGCTTCAAAAAGAGGACGTGCCTTGCTTGTCTCCTATGCCGTTCTCAGTTTCTGAGCCTTGCAACAAGGTTAACCAAACAGTGGTTTTTATCAACGGCCTTGATTGTCTCTGTCTGAACAGGCTTGCAACGTGACTCACTCCAGCTGAACTGCTTGCAGAGTTACTCCAAAAAGCATCATGTGGAAGATGACTCCATCAAAAGGAGTGAGGCTTTATACACGTACTCAGAAAGGTTTCACATTACAGTATATTTCAGCGGTGATGGATGAAAATCCATTGGTCTGCGATGTGCAATCCCTTCTCATCTACTAAAACAAGGAAAAAGACTGTTGTGACTCAGTGGACAAGTCTCTGATTTTTTGCACATAGAAGGTCCCAGGTTCAAGCCTTGTTGGTTTTGCTTTAAAAAGGATCGTGATTAGCTAACTCTCTCAAACATAAGTTTTCTCTCTACATAATGTCTGCAGAACAAGTGAAAAACACAGGAGCAATGTATGTGTAACCTTAAGAGTTATTGATTCACTTTCTTTTCATTTTGACCTCTGAATTTGTCAAAATAATGGTTAATTCAGAGGTTGTAATCAATATGCACATCAGCTATTGCTTTTGTTCTTTGGGAATCTCAAGTATTTTAAAAACAAAAACAGCTAAGGGGCAAACTTTGAGAACCCTTTGGCTTAGGCATGAACCAACACGCCAGTCCTTAAGCTGTGATAGGAAAGTGGGATAATAAATTGTGGCAATATCAGGAGTCACAGTTTCAGTGGCTCATTTAGGCAGCTTTAGACTCTGGACTTCATGGTCTTACTGGCAGCTTCCTCTTTAAATGACAAGATATACGACTTTGCTTAATTAAAACTGTGGCAAACCAGCCATGCTCTGTTACAGGACTCTTCTAGGTCATTATGATGAAAGGGGGCCTGGACTTCTGCTTCAAAATCTTGCTCTGATGGCACCACTTGCCAGTTTCCATGTACAGTGGTACCTCGGTTTATGAACAGAAGTCTGTTCATAAACTGAAGCGTTCATAAACTGAAGCGAACTTTCCCATTGAAAGTAATGGAAAGTGGATTAATCCGTTCCAGACGGGTCCGCGTAGTACTTAAGCTGAAGCGTTCATAAACTGAAGCATGGGTGTAATTGGTTCCGGAAGTCCGTTCATAAACTGAAGCGTTCATAAACTGAAGCAAACTTTCCCATTGAAAGTAATGGAAAGTGGATTAATCCGTTCCAGACAGTCCGCAGAGTACTTAACTTGAAGCGTTCATAAACTGAAGCGAACTTTCCAATTGAAAGTAATGGAAAGTGGATTAATCTGTTCCAGACGGGTCCGCGGAGTACTTAAGCTGAAGCGTTCATAAACTGAAGCATGGGTGTAATTGGTTCTGGAAGTCCGTTCATAAACTGAAGCGTTCATAAACTGAAGCGAACTTTCCCATTGAAAGTAATGGAAAATTAATTAATCCGTTCCAGATGGGTCCGCGGTGTTCATAAACCGAAAATTCATAAACCGAGGTGTTCATAAACCGATGTTCCACTGTACAGTATAAGGTTTTGCTGTCCGGTGTTCTGAAATCAACGAATACTAGGTAACTGCATTCACACCATACATTTAAAGCACATGGTCTCCCATACCCTCCAACATTTTCCCCATAAAAAGGGGATGTCCTATTCCATAATGATAATTTTACCATTTATACCCCACACATCTTACTGGGTAGCTCCAGCCACTCTGGGCAGCCTCAAACATACATAAAAATATAATAAAACATTAACCATTTTTTAAAAAAACCTTCCCTATACAGTACAGGATTGCCTTCAATTGGCTTGGGGGTGGGTGGATAACTCCATATCCTCCAACATTTCTGCAATGAAAATAGGGACGTCCTAAGGAAAAGCAGGACATTTTGGGAATCAAATCAGAAACTGGGATGGCTTCTCTAAATCAGGGACGTCCCTGGAAAATAGGGACACTGGGAGAGTCCCAGAATACTGGGAACTGTAATTCCCCTCACAGATCTACAAGTCCCAGCACACTTAACAAACTACCGTCTCCAGGATTATTTGAAGGAAGCTATTACAGTAATTTGAAAATGGACTTGAGATATATGGTATATATGCAGCCATTGTTTCTGAGGCAGATGTTGGCCACTTCATCAAGTGATAATTGTTTTCACTTCCCCATTCCACAACAACTTGAGGGGCCCTCAGACAGATTGGCACTCATTTTAGTAAACAAGCCACGCACCTGCTGCGTTAAACCAATTGTGTGGTTTAGCAATTTGCAACATTATTGGGATGCGCAATTGCGTGTTCCTTGTTGTAATGGCTTGACTTTGCGAGCTGAATGACTGAGGGCACGTTTGGATTTTTCAAATCTAGTATTTTGTAAACATAAAAATAAAACCCGCCACCAATTTCCCTTCAACTTCTTCAGAGTTTGTTTTCTTCCTTCAGGCAGTCAAGGACACATCTGTTTGCTGCAACAACCTCAAAGGATGAGATAATGCTTTTGGAACACATTTTGACAGCAATAACCCAGGAACGGAGACATATCGAAGGGGTTTCCGGACCACGACTATTAAACTTATTTATCATGTCCAGCAAATGCCAAGAGATGGGAGATTTAAGGGTGTGTTGGCACAAATATATTGGCATCATATAGAGTGTTATTTGAGGACGCAAAGGCATCTCTCCCAGTTGCTGTCGCTGGAATAAGTTGTGGCAAAAAGCACAGCGCTGAGAAAGCAGAAAAATAACAACTGGGGTGGGGTTGGGGTGAGCTGTGTCTGCCAGGTCAAATCCTAAACATCTCAGTAATAAGTGCCACAGAGTAAAATGGGGCTGCATCTAAGTAGAAATGCGTAGGTCATTGCAGGTGGCATCTTTCTGAATCTACAGCCCCTGGTCCCCACATGCAGCTGAATGATATTATCAAGGATCAAGGTGGGAGATAACTTTTAGGAATGTTCCCCTATGTTAAAAACAAAAGAAAGACCCTCTCTGCAAATAAGAGAACCTGCACAGCAGGCAACAATCTAAGAGAGACCATCTCACCTCCCTCATGCAGTAAGAGGACCGAACAGCACCTTTGCACTCTCCCTGGGGGAAGTTGTGTGGTTTGGGACTAGAGGAAAAGGGCAAATGAGGGCTTTTTGCCCAAAGGCGCTGCACAACTTGGCAGCGGGTGCTGATACGATATTGGAGTTGAATGGAGGAGTTTTTCTTGATTCTCCTTTGAGAATTCTAGGCCTTATTTTTTTACAAGTTTTTGAGAACCTCTGGTTTAGCTAAGCATTAGCCAACACACCAGTTCTCAGGATATAATAGGAAGGTGAGGCCCTGGCTTGGAAAGGAAGCTGAGCCTGTATTTTTCCACAGGCCTGGAATCTGCCCTTCAGTATTCCAAATATTAGCCAGATAGATCCTGGCATTCATTTATTTCCCCCAAAACTTATAACAACACTATAACTTGGGGTCGTCCGTCAAAACTGATTGGCAGTAGGGCTATGTACGGCCCACACATTGAAAGCACATTCCACTCCTGCCTGAAGAAGGAAGGGGCCTGGGATGGGAACTGTATTTTATTAAGAATGCTGGGAATTGTAGCTATGTGATAAGTAAACTTCAATTCCCAGGATTCTTGGGAATGTGTGAATGTGTGTGCCAGGCAGACAAAATGAAGGACTTATTCATTCAGCATATAATGGGTTGCATCCCATGTGAGCCCTACTCAGACTAGGCTTACTGACAGTGATGGATATGATTCAATTCCATTAATTTCAGTGGGTCTACTCTCAGTAGGACTGACATTGGATACAATTGCCAGAGGCGTACCTAGGGGCTGGACACAAAAATCACCTTTATTGCACTGTGGCACAAAAGTGTGCATTTCCCCCCGAACGTCTTCCTCACCCTTGCCCTCACTTTGGTCCCTTTGACTACTTGTAAAATGTAGTGATTTGTAATGTGGATATTGCAGTAATTTTCCCTTTTCCTTTTTTGAGGGGGACCCAAAGGAGCAAGGGACCCAAGGTGCACTCTGTGAATTGCCACACAATGTTTTGATAGCCACTGATGTAAGGCTTTATCCACACTTCCTCCTGTCCCGCCCCCATAGGAAAAAAACACGTTCTTTAGCGCTCAGTAGGAATAAAAAGCAATTCAGGTTTTTCCACGGATTGCCATTTGTTCCAATTTAGTGCCAAAGAGCAGGTTTTGCCTTGGGAAGGAGCGGGGCAAGGGGAAAACCACCCAGACCCGTGCTTTTTATACACAGGACAAGAGCAAGGTGGACAAGTCCTAGATTCCTTCAAAAGGGAGTTATTAACAGGATCTTGATGGCTTTATGGAACCTCTCTGTTCATTGGCACTGTACCATTGCACACCATTTTCTTAAGATTAACAACATGGGAGGCTGTTTTATTTCGCCTTCTGCTTCTGAATTTATCCAGGGTTGGCCACTGCAGCTAGCAGGATTCTCAACTTAGTTAGGTCTTTGGCCTGACCCAACATGGCTGCCCTTATGCTCTTAATCCTTAAACATTTACAGGTGGAGGAACTGCACATTTTTAATGTTTGATGTTTTGTCGTATTTTTCATATTCTGCTGGGAGCTGCCTAGAGTGGCTGGGGAATATATTATTATTATTATTATCATTATTATTATTATTATTATTATTATTATTATTATTATTATTATTATTATTATTTTCCGGCACTTAAAGAATAAGGGTGCTCCCCAAATTCTTCTAAGTGCCATAAAATAATATTATGTATTATACACACACACAAGTTTTGGAACAACTAGCTCTAACGTGAGCCACCTCAGCTTTTAACCGTTCCTTTTTCCAAGTTACGTTTGCCCTCTTCCGCAGAATGGTCTCGCCCAAGAGCTAGCTTACTCCATTGAGGCGGGCCCGTTCTATTTCGGAAGAAGGGAAAGACTAGACCTCAATACGGATTCCCTCCCTTTGCCTTACCCAATCCGCGACTCTCACGTAAGGGGCGTGGCCTTGAAGGAGGCACCCGCGACCACGCCCCTCCTTTATAAACCTTCATGCGGCGGCCATTTTGTCTCAGTCTTTATCTCTTGCGGCGCAGCGGAAGGTGGCTGGGAAGCATTTGGAGTCTTTCGTCCCCTGTGCTCCTTTTTTCATTCTTTGTTCTGAGCCGGTCTGAAGGGCGGCTCCGTAGATGGCCAGCTTTCCCCCGAGTGTTAACGAGAAGCTCATTGGTGAGAGGCGCCCCCTTCCGCGGAGAAGGGAAAAGGGATTGCTTATTGCTGGTTATGGTTAATAATAATAAAACGATCGAAAGGGTGGCAAAGGAGAGGGGAGGAAGATGGTTATGCCTTGTGCTGCGTGAAAACGCCCGTTGGCAGCCGAATTGCAGGGCTTGCTTAGAAAGATGCGATAGGACTCTGTTCTTAAGTGGGTTGCATCCAGCGCGATTCCTTACTCGGAGTAGACCCCTTGAAATGAATGGGCATGTCGGAATCGGGACACTTGCTTTCGAGGGATCTGCGGCGAGTAAAGCTAACGTTGGATGCAACCCCAGGTTTGCAAGGGATAAAGTAAAACATTAGTAAAGGGCATAGCTGCCAAGTTTAACCTTTTCTCGCGAGGAAGCCTATTCAGCATAATGGAAAATCCCTTAAAAAAGGGGATAACTTGGCAGCTATGGTAAAGGGAGGGGTCCGGGAACATGTGTAAAACTGACGGGAGCAAATTATTTTCCTTATACAAAATAAAACGAGCACGCCTTTCCTGTTGCCTTTCTGCACAATTCGTTGGAAGTTGCTTATGCCCGCGCGTGTACAGTTTTGCATATGTGGCTTAAGCTTGGAATAGGCCCAATTTAGGGGAAAATGAGGGCCGCTTGAAAAAACGTGGGGTTGAAGGGGAGAGCATCTTGGTTGTTGGGGATGTAATGATGGCGGGGTGCTATTAATAGCAGTGTGATTTGGTGTGCTAAATTGCGTACACCTTGCTTTTGTTTTTTGGGAGGTGCTTGGTAGGTTATGAATGCCCTTAAGGAAATTATAGGGGAGACAGTTACCATAGCTGCCAAGTTATCCCTTTTTTACAGGGATTTTCCCTTATGCTGAATAGGCTTCCTCGCGAGAAAAGTGAAAACTTGGCAGCTATGACAGTTACAGGGCAGGCTCTCGCAGGCTGCTTTGTTCGTCCTACGCAAGAGTAGACCCATTTAAGTTAATGGGCATGACTGACTTGATTTCGATGGGTCTATTCTAAGTAGAACTGAATTGGATAGAGCCCAATGAAATCCATAAACCTCAGCGCCCCCTCCCCCTGGCATGTTCCAGTTTTAATTACTTGACCCATTCCTTCCTACAGCCTTCTAAAAACAGTAGCTTGGGCTGGGTTTCCCCTCACCCTTTTCACTACAGTACTCTGTAATTTGAGAGTTGTCTGGTGGGTATGGCTGTTGCATTTGGAGGCAGCATAGAAGCATTTGACATAGCACTGGAGAAGTAGATTAAAAAGTGGATCCAGTTGGGTGTGGTTGGGGCTGGGCGGTGGTGATAGAGCAGCCTAAAGAACTTTCGGAGAGCATGAGGGTGACAGGCATACGGTATCCTATGGCGAAATAGAAAAACTAAGTGCTGCTAAATCTGAGACAAAAACTTGCTACTGTATGGGCAAGCGACAGGGTTTATAACCAGGAGTGGGGATCCTGTAGCCCAGTCCCAACTTCTCTTATCTCTAGGGCTGAGGGGAGTTCGGAGCCCCTCACCTTCTAATGGGCTTCAGGTTCCCCACTTCCTGGGTTGCAGGAGAGGCATTGTAAGGTCTCCAGCTTAGGGAGATGCCCATTGCGTTTTATCCGGGTGCATGTTTTGTGTGTAGACTGCTCAAAACTTTCCAGAAGATTATAAAACGATAGTGTAGCCTGTGATGATCCTCTCTGATAACGAGGAATAAAACAGAGCGCACACATTTTGGCCCATGGGATACCCTCAAGGAAGCTCTTGTTTCATCAGAATGAGAGGTGCTTTTTTGTGAGACACTGAGGAAGGATCTAGTGGAGATTTTTTTTGGGGGGGGGGATAATCTGGTTATAGGGATTTGAAACAATTCCTTCAATGATTTCAGTGGCTGTGAGAGTGCAGAAAGTTGCAAAATGATTTTAAAACAAAGCATGGAGAGCAGGACTGTAATGTAAATTGCTTGCACACAATTTCCTCCTCTGGTTTGAAAGAGGAGTTTCCATTTCAAAGCCCAAAAGAGGAACAAGGCTGTTCCGCATTGAAATTCTTTTGCAGTTACTGTAGTTGTACATCTGCACGGGCATGCAGTGTGACTCTTTGATTGGAACAAAATTTAAAAAGTTGTGTTAAGAGTCAGAACTGCTGCGTGTTAGGGAAACATTTTCTCCCCGCTTCCCTGTTTTTCCCTCCTTTTTGGGTGTGTGTGTGTGTGTGTGTCTGTCAGTGTCAGCCTGGAACCTTCCACTCCTTCACTCATCCCAAATCATTGAAAGAAATGGAGGAGAAATTCTTGCTGGTAATACAAGACGCCCAAATTATCTCGCTTGCTAATTTGCAATGCACTTAAAATGTGGACTTTTCTTTTTACCATGTCTTCTCCCCCCCTTTTTTTTCCAAGAGACCTACGGGTCACCAAATAAGGGTAGGTTTTCAGCTTTTGGGGTTGCCTGCTTGTTGCCTTTTTGGGCATGGCTAGCACTGCTGCCATTATGTATGCTGAGTTTCTCATGCGCACAGCCCGCCTCCCCCCCCCCCCATTTACATATGCAAGTGGAGCTCAGTGGGGGAATGAGAGTTACCCTGCCTGTGATGTTCAGGGATTATTGACCCTGTATTAACTGAAAACAAGCTCCCTTCTATCTTCATTCCCATCTATTTTATGTTCTGTTTGCAGTGTGGTATTTGGGTTGAAAGAGAAGCAAACTTGGATTCTCAAGCTCCCCCTCCCTTGTTGCAGCGAAAGAAACTGCAGTGTCCACAGTGGGAGTACAAATTTAGTGGAGGAAAATAAAAAATAGGTTACTTTTAGTCTCATCTTTTTAAAATGCCCGTGAAATATGTGAAGCAAACCAGTGAAGGCTGTGCATATTTGGGTGATGATGTAAGGCAGGGGGAAAATTACACTACATTTTTTTCCGGTGATGACTTCCATGTCTGCAAATGCATTGTTTTGTAAAATTGGGGGAAAAGATGTTAACCGAAAAGGTTATTTCTTCTTTTATATACATTTTATTTATGATTTTCAGTTTTATTTCTTATAACTAAGAAATAGAGCGTGAGTTTACTTTTCTCCTCACTCCCAATTTCCTCGTCTTTTTTAGATATGTAAGCTGGAGGTCAGTCTTTTCATTGACATTTGTAACTAACCTGCTTTGTGAACCCTTTTTTTTTTTTTGACAGAAGAAATACTTTAAAGAAGTCAAATGCCGGTCAAATGAAGGCGGTTTCTATTTTTGTAATTGTCTTTCCCCCTCCATAAGCGGCTGAGTATTTATCAGCCCCTCATTGAAACAAATCTATTTGTAAATGGGATAGAATGAGTGAATGGTAAATCAGATTACACATAGCTCAAGAATGCTAAATAGATACAGTACTAGTCACTTTTGGGCTTGGGGCTGTAGGAAGTGCTGTAGGTAGCCTCACTGAACAGTGGGGATTACTTCTGAGCAAATGTTCACAGGATTGGCCTGCACAGAAACTCAAGCTTAGGGATAGTAAGAGAATTAAGGTCTTTTACACTACAGTGGGTGTAAGTGGAGCCATCCTTTCTTTGGTTTACTGAAAAGGGTCAGGTGTAAACCCTCTTGAATCAGAGCTAGGCTTCCTTTAGTAGATACTATTGTGAAGTTTGTGCTTTTGTGTAGACACAGGTTCTGCACATGCTTCTCCACTTGTCATCTGCAGGCATATAAAGACAGGAAGTGCTTTTCGAAAATCTAGGCTACGTCCAGACAGACGTAAGTGTGTGTCTCTGTCGAAAATGCCAGCAAGAGCGCTCTTACAAAGCAGCACTTCTCAAAGTGTGGGTCCTACTGTGTTCCTGGGTGGGGGCTTGGTATGATTCAAGGGCAGGAATGGGGACCCGTGGCTCTCCAGATTTTGGACTCCAACTCCCATCAACCCCCACCAGCATGGCTAGTGGGTTAAGAATTATGGGAGTTGTAGTTCAACAACTTCTCGAGGACTGCACATTTCCCATCCTTGTTCTATAGAGATGCTGCAATTGTGATTAGTTTACCTTCACACTCTTAGGATGCTATGATTCCTTCCATTTCAATTGATTTCCCCCCCCCTTTCACTAAACCAGCAGCACTTCATTCCTGACTTTTAAGAAGTCACCCCCCTCCGTCATCCTTGAATTCCATTCAGATGAATGCTGTGTCGATCAGTAGTAAAAATAAAAAATAAAAACGTATTCACTGTTAACTACTGATGCGATAATTCAGTAGCAAGGGTTCAAAAAAGTGGAGTCAGAAGCATGTTGGATTTCTGGTTCACGCTTACAAATGGTGCGTTCTCTTTTTAGGAAGATCACGGACAGTGGGAGAACTTTTAGCCCCAGCTTCTCCTTTCGACAAAAAGTGTGGGCGTGAAAACTGGACGGTTGCCTTTGCTCCAGATGGCTCCTACTTCGCTTGGTCACAAGGCCATCGCATAGTAAAACTTGTTCCTTGGTCTCAGTGCCTGAATAATTTGTGAGTACAGCCTGTTTTGAAAATAGCTTTGTTTCTGTTCGTCGTGCGTTCTTTACAAAAGTCTCTGAAAACAGATGTGTTGAAAGCAGATTTTTAAAGTTAACAGGCAGTCTGCTTTCTACTCGAAAACAAATTGTGTCATTTCAAAATAATTGGCTTTGCAAGTCTGTGGTCCTCCAGATGGTGCTGAACTCTGTAAGGAAGAGAGCCTGCAAGATCAGGCCAATTGCCCATCTAGTCTAGTACACTGTTCTCACAGTGGCCAACCAGATGCCTGGGAAGCCCGAAAGCAGCCGCACCCCCTCCAATTGCAATGGCAAGCAACAGACATTCATTATCCAACAGGGGAGGTAGAATTTCAACTCTCCAACCCACAGCTGATCATCAAGGATGATGGGTGCTGTAGCGGGAAAACCACAGGTTCATTACCCTGTGCTATGCCATGGCTTAGAGTGATATGTATATGCTCACACATGCCCTCCCTTCTCATGCAACTGGGAGGACGCTTTTGTTTTCCCTTAATTGTGATTTGTCATGCCATCGGATATAACAAATAGATTAATTCCCAACATGACAGCTTCAAATTGTGGTTTCTGAAGCTGGCCAAAAGTGGAAGCTTCTGGATGCGTCATTTCAAGCAGTGCAAATGGATAGGCAGAGCGCATGAGCCTAAAGCTTGCTGCAACTCATCCATGGTTTAGCGTGGCTACATGTGTAATCAGAGAATGCAAAGCAGAGGTGTCGAAACAATTTGTTCAGTCTGCTTTTTAGGAGGAACGACCCAATCAGTGATATTTTAAGGTGCTTGCAAGTTGGAATGCAACTCCCAGTTGACCTGTGTTCAGATTTTGCTGTGCGGTTTCTGTACACAGAAGTTACACACACAATATTTTATGTGCAAAGTGTGTGTTTTATGGGGAAATGCACCGACAAATGTATATTCCATGCCAGTATACAATTTAAAACCAGGCTTTTCATGTGCCCTTTCAAAAAATGCACCGAACGCAATGGGCCTTTGGTTGCACACTGGCAAGACTGAAGTAGGACTGAATTAGTGCTTAGTCCACCCCCTCGTGTAAGCACAGCCAATGTGTAAGCTAGGAGAAAGAAGGGAACTTTCTGAATGAAGAGGGGTAAACCAGTGACCCTCATCGGCTCCAGCTGGCATGCCAGTGATCAAGAATGCTGGGAGTTGTAGTCCAGAAACAGTTGGACAGCTACAAGTTTCCCACAGCTATGGTGAGATACACCGGGAGCTGATGTATACCATTCAGTATTGTCTGCACTGATTGGCAGGTTTTCAGACTGGGAACATTCCCAGCCCTACCTGGAGAGGCCAGGGATTGAACCAGGGATCTTCTCTATTCAAAGTAGATGCACACCCCAAAACAAAAGAGGCAGAGAGAAAAGACCCATAAGTCAAAGCACTAATTCAGTCCTACTTCAGTGTTGCTGGTGTGCAACCAATGGTCCATTGCATTTGGTGCATTTTTTTGAAAGGGCACATGAAAAGCCTGCTTCGGGCTTCCTTGTTCCCCATGCAAGGGCCACCCATGTATTCATAGCAGTCCTTTGCAGATTAACTCTTAAGCTCCATGGGATCTACTCTCAGGCCACTAATGTGCATAGCATGCCAGCCTTAGGAAGGGAGGTGTCCATGGTAGAAACCATACTTCATTTTGATGGTAACTAACGGGGGTGGGGGTTGGATTAGATGACCCTTGGGTCCCTTCCAGCTCTATGATTCTATGAATCTAGAAGCATTGCTGCCTCTCAATGTTGAGGCAGGGCATGGGAGCATGGCCATCATGGTTAGTAGCCATCGACAGCCCTCTCTTCCTCCATGAATTTGTCTCATCCTTCTTTTAGAGCCACCCAGCTGGTGGCCAGCACTGCCTCCTATGGGAGGGAGTTCCACAGTTTATGTGCTGTATAAAAGCTAACGTGGTCCAGTGGACAGAAGTCTGGCTTCATGCCCCCTCCGTGTTCAGTGCTCTCTCTGTTTTGGTTCTTGCAGTAGCAGTGACCTAATTCATAAAGTTAATGGGGAAATAGTAACACCTTTACTGTTGGAATTTGTCAGTTACCCTCATATATTGAACAACTTTTCATTGGTAGGTTGGCCTTCTCTGCATGGAGAGAATACTTTCCATAGCTACACACATACTCACACACACACACGATGGTTTGGGCTACAACTGGTATCCGCTCAATGGCCAGGGATGCCGGAAGTTGCCGTCCAAAGTACCTGTAAAGCATTAGGTTGGGAAAGCGTGCTGCATATCGACTCGTTTTATCAACATCGTCATTTGCGTGTACATTGGCTCTTAGAGAGTTCTTCCTTCTAAAAGGTTGGCTTGTTTTCCCCCCTCAGTTCGTTGCATGGCGTAAAGACTTTGACCAATTTAAGCCATTCCAAACTTTTGAGGCAGAACAGCAATGGAGACCAGAAAAACAAGCCCAGCGAGCACGTCATAGATTGCGGCGACATCGTCTGGAGTTTGGCCTTTGGATCTTCCGTGCCTGAAAAGCAGAGCCGGTGTGTGAATATAGAATGGCACCGGTTCAAATTCGGCCAAGACCAGCTTCTCCTGGCAACGGGCTTATCCAATGGTCGTATCAAAATATGGGATGTCTATACAGGTAAGGAGCGTCCTGGTAGTAGAAAATCGATTCAATTTGCTTTCTTTCTAAGAACCAGGGAAGAGTATCTTAAATGTGATTCTGGTGCCTGAAAGGGCTCCGCATGTTCCTGCGGACAATTTCCAAATTCATGGAGGGTGGATCTGTCAACAGCTTTCGGTTGTGGCAGATAAATAGAACTTCCAGGTTTGGAGTCATGGTGGAGCCGAGAAATGAAGGGGCGTGGGTTGCTTGCCATGATGACATAAAACCTCTTGATTTTATCAGAAGGATTTCCCCCTCCGAGCCTAATAGCCGCACAGGCGGAGAGGGCACAGGACTGATGGAGTGGCCTGGCACACCTAACCTACAGGCCTGTGGTCCATCCCCAATGTCTCTGAACTTTCCTTGAATTAGGCTGGGAAAGTATTGACCCGTAGGCCACTCTTGGCCTGCTGGGGGATCCAAGTTGACAGGCTCATGAAGCCATTCCGTCTCTCATCATCTGATGAGTGGGAGGATGCAGACAAATCCTGCCTTGGCTGTGTGCACCTGTCCCCAGCAGAGAATGGATGCACAGCCCATCTGAGCAGATGATGAGTGGGCGATAAGTTATGCTCAATTTGGCAGGATCCCATGAAAAATGGATGGCATCAAAAGTCCAACTAAAACAGGGGAAGAAAACTTTGTATTCGCAGCACCTTGCAGGTGCTTTGAAGTCCTGATTCTGGGGTGCCCCCATTCTGCTGTCAAAGCCTTGATAATTATCTGGTCCGTAGAGCCGAAAAATGACTGGCTTAAGTGTTGAGCTTGACAAATTGTTGGTCTTAACGTTGCACACATTTTATACTAGTAATTAGCCAGATAATTTGGGGGTTTGTGGTTGTAGTTGCTTTTTTATTAGTTGTTGTCCTCTGATCCCTTTTATATGAATTTCTCTGATCCCTGGCAGTGGCAGTTTTCACCCAGTTAGCTTCTGGTCTGGGTGAAAAATCTACCTAGTTCCTTAGAGTGGAAATTGGAACGATGCCCTGCATAGGACAGTGTTTAAATGTCAAGCAGACTGCCAAGTTCCTTGAGTTTCAAAGTAAATCTTTGCACTGCTTAGAAGATAAGCTTTCCTGGCATCAAGTCTAAAAGCTTATCCAACACATAACGCAAGCATATTGGCTTAACTGAAATATGTTTGGGATGAGCAAATAATGTATTAAAACGTTAAGTACTGTGTAAGACAGCCTTGCATTTAAGCACTTGCCTGGTAGCCATAGAGTCTAGACAATAAAGAATTTGATAGAAGGCCTGTGGGTGGGCAGAGGAGAGATGGATTACACCATCCTTCCTTCTGCCAACAAGCAAGTAAGAACATACTTCCAGGCTGGTAACTGTTACTTTACAAGACTGGCACAATAATTTATTTATCAAAGGATTTGTATCCTGCCCTTCCATCACTAAAGCGGATGTGTTTAAGCTTGCTTACCTGTATGTATCAATCAATCACACTTTATTCGACCGTCAGTCAGAAATAAACATTTATCCATACAAAAATTAAAACATCAAACACTTACCTGTATGTAATTTGTTTCCCAACAGCCCTAAACATTAATAAATGTAAACACCCTGTTACTTGCAAAGTACACGTCTGCTGCAGTACACCTTGCACATTTAAAGCACCCCTCTCAAGGCTCGGGAACTGTAGTTTTCCCATAAAAGAGCTATATGCAATTTCTAGTGTCCTTAACAAACTATGGTTCCCATGATTCTTGGGGGTGGTTTTTTTAATGTGTGTTGCGTATGTAGCCATTGTAACACATCAAGGTTTTTTAAAAAAATATTAAGTATTTAAAATGTTAGTATAGAAGGAATAATGTCTTCCAAGAGTTGCAGTAAGAAAATAAGCCCTTTGCTCTTTGTTCCTGACTTTCAAGGTTTAATTTTAAAATATTTTCTTCCAACAGGAAAGCTCCTCCTTAATTTAATGGACCATACAGAAGTTGTCAGAGACTTAACTTTTGCCCCTGATGGCAGCCTGATACTAGTGTCTGCTTCACGAGACAAAACACTAAGAGTATGGGACCTGAAGGATGATGGTATGTTAATCAGGAATGTTTTACGTGGCGTAACAAAAAACAGGGACATGATTTACCAGCAATGGAAAGCTATGATGGATTAGTAAATTTTTTGTTTGATATTTTTAGATTGTTTCAAGTTCAAATGGTATTTGTAGAGATGTTCCCAGTGCCCCAGATTTGTCTGTCTAATATCTGCCAGCCTTCCAAAATTGTCCTCGCAGACATGCCTGCACACATTAGATCTAAATTCTTGACTATAAACTAGGCTTGGGAACCACACCTTGATCCTTGTTCTGAGACTTCTAGCTGAGGTTTTTCAGTTTCTCATTTTGGATAGAGCAGGTTTTATTTTTGTTAAGTAGTGTGTGTGTGTGTGTGTATATATATATATATATAGAGAGAGAGAGAGAGAGAGCGCGCACAGATACTCTCCAGCATTTTGACTTCACTCCCAAAGGAGCTCTCCTCCATTGTCTCTTGAGACAGACAGATGTCAGCAGCAGCAGCACAGATAATTCATGGACTCAAGCTGTTTAGGGCTTTGGCAGGTTATCTGAAGGACAGCCTTCATCCAATCCTGCCTTCAAGGTAGATCTACCTCAAGGGCCATATCAGCTAGGCTTTGCTTTTGTGAGGCTGCAGCTCTTGGAAGCACCTTAAAATATTTCAATGAAATATGAGTGTCTGACACTAAACTGGCTTTATTCCCCCCCCCCCAATTCCATTTTCTAGGAAATATGATGAAAGTATTAAGAGGGCACCCAAACTGGGTCTATAGCTGTGCTTTCTCTCCCGATTCTTCCATTCTCTGCTCTGTGGGGGCCAGTAAAACAGTAAGTATCAAAGTTTCATGTTCTTCAACCTGTATTGGATTGTGAGCAAATAATTATCTGGAATCTTTAAGAATAAAGCCAGCTTGTGCTCTGTGTCTTGCTGGATGGCAATGATGATGATTTAAGGAATTGCATGACAAAAACATTTGTAGTAAATTGGCACCAGGCTTTCGTTCGGTTATCATTTACTGAGCTGAACTTTTTATTGCTTTTAATCTCAATAAAGTTGAGGAATCTTGCAAAGTAGCCATGCATATCTCCATCTGTTCCATGACTTGAGAGAGGGGGGGGGGGCGTAAAAGTTTTGCTTAAGAAAGGGATAGTTTTATAGTAATACTTTGTGGCTCTTGACTCCTGATATTCTGCTGTCACGCTCATTTGAAAGATTAATTTTCCAAAGCCTGGGCTGCTGATCTTACTTGACAAGTAATATTTCATTCTTGGACAGTTTCCAACAAACTGCCCTTGAGCTCAGTGCTTCGGAAGGATGAGCAGTGAGTTTTGTATCAAACTGCATCGTGCTGCCGTACTTGCAAAATGTAACACAGGGCAGTCAAAGAACATTGAGTGAGCTGCTTCCTGGTATAAAGGAGGAACGAGGCACCTGTCGCCCCCCCAGGTGTTGTGGGGCTACAGCTCCCAGCACCCCCAACCACTGGTCTGGGGGGGGGGGGAAGATAAGGAATGGCCAATGCTGCTAAGGGCGAGAGCCCAACAACATTTGGGAGGCTGAAGGTTCCCACCCATGATATAAAAGTATAGAATAGTCTATAAAGTTGCAGTCCAAGAAATGCTTATTTGAGAGCAAGCCTGCTCTGAATTACTTTTGACTAAGCATGCTTGGGATTGAGTTGTGTATCTTCTGTTCAGTTTAATATTAGAAAACTCCAGGCAGGAGTAATACAAGGGTGGACAACTTGTATCGCCTGAAGCGCGAGGACTGGAGTTTTGTTAGAATCTGGAACCCTTAAATCCCATTTTAGGAGTTAAGTGTCTAGTCCTCATGTTGGGCAGAAATTCTGAAAGTATAAAATTTACTTTTTTCCAGAAGTTAGGCCTGAGTTTACTTATTTTTTACAACCCAGAGCCACCAGTTACAAAATCAAATGTCACAGAATAAATTAATCAGCTGCCAATTGTAATGTTTTGTCCCATGGATTAAAATGCCGATGCTGCATCTCTTTTATCAACTAGCCTTCGGTGTTGAACAAGTTGTCCATCCTCCGGGCTAGTAAAAATCGTGGCTTTCAAAGTTAGCAGCTTGAAAGGTTAGCAGAGAGATAGTGTCGTTTGAAAAAGAAATATACAAAAAAGCCTATTGTGATGATTATTATTACTATTACTATTATTACTATTTTTAAAAAGGAAGCCTAGATAAGAAAGACTTATCAGTAAAGCCCTTTAAAATAGAACAGATGTAGATGTATGCATTGATCTTTTTTTAGGCTGTGTGTTTTCCATAAGCTTCTCGCTTTCCCTGTCACAGGTGGTGGCAGCAATATTGGTGTGATTGAGGGTAAGCTGGCACCACTCAGACAAGCGCACATTGGTGTTAGCTGGGCAGAAAGAGTGGCATCTCTGGCCACCAGGCTGGAGGCGAACTTTACCATAGGATGAAGTAACCTTGCATTCGACTGCAGGGTGTACTGTACGTACGCAGGTGCTGGTTGATGTCCACTTTCTGCTTCCCCCTCCCTCTTTCTTTTCCTTTTTGTTTTATTTTAACGTTGGTAAAGAGATCCTCTGGCTCCTCTTAAAATTTTAACAATAGATATTTCTAATTCCTATGGAATTCTGGAGTCTCTTAATAAAAACCGAGGCAGTCCCTCGTCACTTACTGTGACGGACTTAGTAATGAAGTTTCAGTACAATAGAGCAGTGGCGTCACTAATTAATATATTTATTTTATACCCTGCCTTATCCCCCCCCTACGGACCAATTTAATGTTTATTATCTCTCCCTGTTCCTAAAGTTCAGGGTGGCTCAACAATTATGCATACATACATATATATTTATTTTAAAAAATGGAAAAATATTCTATGCCGTAAAAAGGCTAAAAATTACCGTATATGGCAACCTGTTTTTGTAGCCACAAACCTTTGCTAGCTTGTTGATTGTATTACAGTACACTGAACTTTGTAGTGCAGTTTTGAGATCTAAATTTTCCTGCACATGCTTAAACTTACTGACTACAGTATTAAGTATACAACTGCATGTGAAGTGTGCTAAGCCGTGCCTGTTTGTGTAAACTGCTAATTACTGAGACCATTATTATTATTATTATTATTATTATTATTATTATTAAAAAGAATCTTGGCAAATAGCATTGCTTGATTTTTATTTTTGTTATTTTTCTTTAAAAAATTAAGCTTAAAATGTGTAATATAATAGACTTGGTTTAATTTCTGGGTTTTTTTTTTTTGCCAAATTCATGTCATTTGGCTGTGACAATTCCTTTTTTGCTTGCAGTATCTGTTTCTCTTCCTAGGCTGACGATGGCGATCCAAGCCTATTGTAAACAAGTGATCTTAAACTCACAGGGGATTCCACGGGAGTAACCATATGTTAACCTTACTTTTTTTTCTGTCTGTATATTTCTTAAAATTTTGTTAGTTAATTGGAAAAGGGGGGGTGCGGGTGGTAGAACTTAACCCAGCTACTGTATACATATCTATATATTCTTTTACTTTAACTGTTTTACGTAATACGTGGGATTCAGTAAAAACCACCACTGTTGATGTAAACATTTTAATATTTTGGCTTATTTTTTATAAATAACACTTAATATGCATGTTTGCTTTAATTTAAATAATTCTGAGTATGGCACTGAGCATTTCCCGTAATTGTAGTAATTCTTAATGCTTGGCTTTAGTTGTAATCCTCTGTAAAACTAGCAGAAAACGCAGTTTTGCAGGGAGGGGGGTGGTGGGGAACACGTTGATGAAATGTCTCCTCTGTGCCTGGGCATCACTATAACATGAGCTTGTTTTGATTGCAGGTGTTGCTTTGGGATATGGATAAGTACGCTCTCATCCGAAAACTGGAAGGGCACCACAACGATGTGGTAGCCTGCGAGTTTTCTCCTGACGGAGCTTTACTGGCTACAGCCTCTCACGACACCCGCGTTTGTGTCTGGGACCCGCACACTGGAGCCGTTCTGATGGAGTTTGGGTGAGTGAGTTGGGTGGAGTGGGCACAGGAATAATCTTTAAAACTTGCCCGTCTGTGGTATTCTTCTATTTTACAAGGGCAGTCTCTGCTTAGATTTTTCCCAGGTTAAGATGAATTGGACGAAGCCATGGTGTTGTTCATTGGACAAGCGCTCGGCTGGGAGGGAGGACTGGGTTCAGGTCCCGCCACAGCAAGGAATGCTTTCAGTGGCTCACTTTAAAGAAGCGCCTGCCGTTCTCTGGGTGTGAAATAGGGATTAGGTAAAGGTAAAGACCCCTGACCATTAGGTCCAGTCGTGACCGACTCTGGGGTTGCGGCGCTCATCTCGCATTATTGGCCGAGGGGGCCGGCGTACAGCTTCCAGGTCATGTGGCTAGCATGACAAAGCCGTGTCTGGAGAACCAGAGCAGCACACGGAAACGCTGTTTACCTTCCCTATTTATCTACTTGCACTTTGACGTGCTTTTGAACTGCTAGGTTGGCAGGAGCAGGGATCGAGCAACGGGAGCTCACCCTGTCGCGGGGATTCGAACAGCCAACCTTCTGATCGGCAAGCCCTAGGCTCTGTGGTTTAACCCACAGCACCACCCGCGTTCTCTGGGTGTGAAATAGGGATTAGTGAATTGCAAAATAGAAACTCGGGGACCCCAGTTGACTAGTAGAGAACACGCCCTGCTGGCACACATTAAGAATGGAATGTCAGGCGGGGTACAAGGCTGGAAAGACTCTTCTGCTTGGGGGCCCCAGAGACCATGGCTAATCACTGGAGATTCACCAACTGGTGCCCACCAGACGCTTTGACTCCCATCGGCCCCAGGCAGCATGACCAACAAGTTGGGGACGATGGGAGTTGGAAGTTCAGCAACATCTAGACGGCGCCAGGCCGGGTAAAGCTGGTAATTGTTTTTATTTATTTCATAAAAGTTGCACACTGCTTGATTGGTTTTTGTGTGTGTGTTTTTAACTCCTCAAAGCAGTTTACATACCTTCATGCCCATAAATATATACCGTGTTTCTCATATTATAAGACACGTCTTATATTTATTTTTTCCTCAAAAAAACACACTATGGCTTATTTTCAAGGGATGTCTTATTTTTTTCCTCCTCCTCCTGCCGCGGCTGGCATTGCTGCTGCTCCTATCACTATGTCTTATTTTCGGGGTATGGCTTATATTCCTTGAATGCTTAAAAATCCTGCTATGGCTTATTTTATGGGGATGCCTTAAAATATGAGAAACAGGGTATATGCAAGCCATGATTCTCTTGGCTTAACTGTGGCTTGTTTGTATATTCAAACCCACGCCAGCCAGCTAGTTTATGGTCGGTTTGTGGCCAACAGAGCAGAACGTGGAACTGACTTGCATCTAATGTTAGTCATTCTTGGGAGCAGACCCACTGAAATTAAAGGACATGAGTAACTTAGATCTGTTAACTTCAAACTTGGACCCATTGGACGGCTGTTTGTGCCCACCTTCCATTCCAAATGCATGGCTTCCCTCAAAGAATCCTGGGAGCTGTACTTCATCCCCTCACAGAGTTAGAATTCCCCGCACCCTTAGCCAACTACAATTCCCAGGATTCTTTGTGCCTTAAATGCATGGAGCGTACACAGCCTTAGTCCTGGCAAGCCCTGTTGAGTGGCCTTCGGTTTCCTTTTGGTTAATGATTGAACGCAGAGCAAATGTCCCGTGAACCAAAGTTCTTAATTTCATCCTCAGGCATCTGTTTCCCGCACCGACTCCAATATTTGCTGGGGGAGCAAATGACCGCTGGGTCAGATCTGTATCTTTTAGCCATGACGGACTGCATATTGCGAGTCTTGCCGATGATAAGTAAGTATGGCAAAGCACGGCTTGGTTCTGCTGGTTCTTGCTAGCTGGGAAATGAAATTTCGTGCAGTGTCTTTGCGGGCGAGGGAGGCTCCCTCCCCCACCCCCCCACCCCCGCAGATGACCGGCGCTTGAGTTAGGCGGATAAGGGGAAATTGGCCAGAATTATTTAACTGCACAACCCAAGGGTCTTCAAAGCGCCCCACAAGCACACGGTTTTAAAATGCAGTTGAATGCAATAATCACATGATCTGCACAATGAAACAGCACAGTCAGCAGGAGAGAAGATGAAACTTTAAACTCAAATTAGAATGATTACGTGTTGTTGCCTTGCTGGTGATTCTGGAATACCCAGCTGACTTGGCCAAGTGATCAAGGTAATGGAAGTATCAGCTCAAAATACCTGGAGGTCACAAATTGGGAAGAGTGCTGTCTGTAATAAGATGTGGGCAGATAAATAAAAGGCATTGAACCTCAGATTGTCTGATCAGCCACATAAAGCCTGCAGCAAGAAAGAAACCGGGGCAGAAGCAAGAGTCACGACTTCGTCTGAAGTTAATTGAGCAGAGTTTCTCAATATTGCACAGTCGTCTGGCAACTTAGAACAGGCTCCTATGTAAATGGTCCTTATGCAACGGGAGACAATCTGACAGCTAGGCATGTGACTTTCTGGCACCTTTGTTGAGGGGTTGCGGAAAAGTGCCCTGTCACAAGACACAGGAGCGGGCTCACTACTTGCGCAAACAGCTTCCTTCTAAAACCTTTCTGCAACATTCCTGAAGACCTGACACGTTTTATTGTTGAGGTATTTAGACCTTTGGTCCAAATTTCCTTGAGCAACGGGGAGGGAAAGTATTGCTCTGACACATGGCAGAATGGGGAGGTGGAATGCTGGGGCTGTATCGTGGTATATATCATTTCAGGCTGCATTCAGGGGGATCCCTACATTGCCTTCCGTTATATGACATAACCATGGGCTTGCTCACTTGCAGTGGATTCAGTCCCCCAGGACACGCAGTTCCCCCTCCTCACCTGATCCATACAGATGGATGGGGAGTGGGTGTCATCATCCCCACCCTTACACATAATTGGTGAGGATCGAGGAGGAGGAAAACATTACCTCCCCCATCCCTTTGCCTCACTGCTGCCAAAATCAGCAAGTTGGGTGGATACAGGGGTGCTTAATCATCCCCTAGGCCAGGGATTAACCACTCTTCCTTAAAAATGCCTTGGAGGCATCCTAAACAATGTGGCTTTCCTAAGGCCCTGCCAGTGAGATCATGCTTGGGTTGAGTCCAGGCACACCTGACGTGGGACGTCTGGCTGGATCTCCCAAGTGCATTTTCTCCCCCTTTAAACTACAGGCAGCTTCAATTCAATTACAGCCATTGTGCTTAGCCTGGGGTGTCTAACCTCTTCCCCGTTGCGGTTTCTAGGTTTAGATCTCCAAGCTGTAGCACGCACACACCCCTTCCTCCCCAGTATTGGCACGATACTTTCCTGGTCTGCTTACAGCAGCTTGGCAGGGGGTCAAGAAAACCAGAGGAGGACTGGCAGCGGGGAGAGGAAAACTTAAAATGCCCATATTCCTGCCGTTTTAAACATTAAAAGGGGGGGGGGAGTGATCCAGTTTTGTATCGCTTGCATCACCTATGATCGAAGGCCTTGTACAGTTCCCAGCTAACTGCTTGGGCTGTCAGCCAGCCGTGCTGCACCAGCTCTTTGCTGTGGCACTTGCAAACCACCAGGACCATCAGTTTTCAGTCCAGAATGCCCTGGCTTTATTTTGGACCAATGGCTAGAACGTGCATGTCACCTTAGGCCTCGCATCACTCCCCGTTCCTCTTGCTGGCGCTGCAGCGAGACAGCTTTGTGAATTTGCTCATCTTCATCGTCCGCCCCCTTCCTCCCTCAGGTGCCTTCAGCAACCAACGGAGCTGTATCAGCTTCCAGCTGTTGCTCAGATTTAAGCATAAGGTTTAGCAGCGTTGATCAAATAGAGGCTGCCAACCTGTTTGCTCTGCTCTCCTTTCAGGATGGTGCGGTTCTGGAGAATTGACGAAGACCACCCCGTCCAGGCTGCTCCTCTAAGCAATGGGCTTTGCTGTGCCTTTTCTACAGATGGCAGTGTTCTAGCTGCTGGGTAAGCAAACCTCAAAATAATAAAATGATCGTCATCAACAACAACACATGCATGCTCCACTAGGAAGGCAGTTTCTTAAAAGCCAAGTGGATATTTTAAAAGAAAAGCTCTCTGGTGTTATTTATATATAAATAACTGGGACCTGATTCTCTAGTTGCTGCTTGGAAGTAACTATTTAAAGTAGTCACCATTAATGCTGCTTGATAGATGATCCTCGAGTAAAGAATTGTGTGAGCCTTTGAGGGCAGTAAATGGTTTGGATCTGGAAAGTTTCCTCCTCCTGACGGAAGGGCTTTTTTCTGTTGAAGGAAAAGAACATTTTGACCCCACCCAATTTGTCTACAGCCATCGCCAACCTGGCACACCGTCCAGATGATGTTGGACAGGGGTCAGCAAACTTTTTCAGCACTGTCCCTCAGACCTTGTGGGGGGGCTGGACTATATTTTTTTGGGGGGATGAACAAATTCCTATGCCCCACAAATAACCCAGAGGTGCATTTTAAATAAAAGCACACATTCTACTCATGTAAAAACACACTGATTCCCGGACGGTCCGTGGGCTGGATTTAGAAGGCGATTGGGCTGGATCCGGCCCCCGGGCCATAGTTTGCCTATCCGTGTTGTTGGACATAGGACTGATGGGAGTTGTAGTCCAACATCATCTGGAGAGGGGGTGCAGCAGGTTGGCAAGGCTGGTTCTAAAGCAGTGTTTCAGCTGTTCTTGAACTGCAGTTTCCCTCATCCCTAACCACTCACCCTGCTAGCTAGGGATGGTGAGAGGAGTTGTCCGGAGGATTGAATCACATCGGGCGTTGGGGGAGCCTAACCAACTTCCATGTTTTCTTCTGCTTTTGCCTGCAGGACGCAAGACGGAAGTGTGTACTTCTGGGCCACTCCCAGGCACGTTGCCAGCCTCCAGCACTTGTGCCGCATGGCCATCCGGCGAGTGATGCCCACCAGCCAGGTGCAGAATCTGCCTGTCCCTCCCACAATTGTGGCTTTCCTTTCCTACCAGATTTAGAAAGTAAATTGGAAGGGGGGAAGGAGAGCAGTCTGCCTGGCACATGGGTGAAAGAGAACCTCAAGCTTTTTGTAAGCCTTTTTGAGCAGAACACTTCACACATTTCAGTTGTTATTTTTCCTTAAGAATAAAGAAGCGGCGTTTCCTTAAAGACGGTATTTAAAGAAAAGATCAGTAGAGGTATTTCTGAAAGCGTCAGACTTTTCTAAAGAAATTCTAACTGTGAAAATCTGTAAATAATTAGACGTTAGCTGCTATGTATTACCCGTGTATATCATTTGTGATTGCTTTTTTATGTAGAATATAGCATGTATATAGTTGTGTGTGTGTGTATGTGTGTGATACATATATATATACGCGTGCACACACACACACAGATATATATATATAGATAGATTCTGGAGCCACAAGCTGTATTGGTGCTGTGTACAGAGTGGTGTTTGTGGCTCAGGGATAGGAAAACAAAATTTAGTGGCTTCTGTATGTTGTGCATTTTTTGGCAGGGGGCTTTCAAAATGGAGCCCTGGGTTGTGTACATCTTGTGTAGCAGAAGGAGTGAATTTCCTTGAGGCCCACAGCACGGAGAGGAATATGGGGCACAGCTAAGAAATCTTGATTTACCAGACACGTGTCATCTTAAGGGAGGCCTTAATTTTGCCACAATGTGAATGGTGGGTGTCCAGGATCTCTTGGGGTGGTGGTGGTGGTGGTCCTTAAACCTTTGAAATCCAGCTACTGTATTAAATCCTGGCATCTTCTCTATCAGATGTGACTTCCTCACAGGCTCAGGGTTCCCACTCCCCCACCCCCAACACTTCAGTCAACCTTTGTCATTTAAAGGGGGTGAAAACTGGGTGAACTACCAAAGACATTAAAGCATTCTTGTTTTCATATGCTTTTGCTTTCTGTTCATCTGGACTTGCAGATACAAAGAATGTATGCATTGCATAAAATGCCCGATTATATATATTTCTTCTTTTTTTTATTAAAAAGTTGTACAAAAAACCCCCCACCCCTACAGAGTTTTGAAAGGCTGGTTTGTTTGTTTGTTTGCGTGTGAGCTGCATCTTGAGTTTGAAAATGGGAGTGACAGAGAAGAAAGCGAAGGAATATGTTTGCTGACTTGCTTTTCCATCTAAAGCTGGTGTGGGGAACCTTTGCTGAACCAACAACTCCCAACTGGCCATTAGGAGGGGTGTCTCCTAACATTTCTGCCTCCCGACAGTGAAGGGAGACAGTAGCTGTCATGGCTAGTAGACATGAAATACTTTTATTTTGTCTCATGAATGTTCTTAACACTCTGCTTCACTGGATCTCCCCAAATTCTAGAGGTATGAGCAAGGAAGAAAAGCATCTCACTATACAGGTGAAACTCGAAAAATTAGAATATCGTCGAAAAGTGCATTTATTTCAGTAATGCAATTTTTTATTTTTCTAATTTTTACAAATGCTTTCTTTTGGAAATTCCACAGTAATAAAACAAATAGTTACAATAATACAAAAATAAACATCGCTATTACATTTCATTAATTACATTCCATTTATAATGGACCCGCCTAACGACAAATAATTACAATTATGACAAATAAAGGCTTTACATATCTTGCTTTGCATGTCACACATCTATCTCATATATTGGTTTCACCTTTTAAGTTGCATTACTGAAATAAATGCACTTTTTGACGATACTCTAATTTTCCGAGCTTCACCTGTATCCCCATTTCACCACCCCATAATCCTATCTCGGTTTTCTCACCTTTCTAAATGTTTAGCTCCCAACTCCCTTATCATTTTGGGCACCTTTTCTGGCTCTGCACTGCCCATTTTAGGTGGAGCAATGGAATACAACATGGCATTATTCAAAGTATGACCTCGCCAAAGTTCTGTATAATAAGAGATTGGTGGTGAGCTGGGAGGGTGCCGCGATTTCTAGGAAGGCCTTCGAGCCCAGCTCTTGGGATCGTCTCTGAAATCTGCCCGTTACTTCCCTTTATTCTCGTGGAAGAGGAGAGAGATCAAGCAACTGCATCCGGTTAAGAGGAACTGGCTGCAAAATGGGAACTTCAGAGCTGCGAAGCACGAATCAGGCAGAAGGGAGGCGCATGGCAGCCCGAGTGCCAGGGTGAAAACAATCCTTTGCTTGGGGGTGGAGGGAAGGAGGTGGAGGTAGATTTCCCTTGCCAGCTATCGAGAGACCCAACTGCTCGAGTTTCTTGAGAACAGTGGCTGGAAGCTCTTGCAGTACAAGCAGTCAAAATAATCACTATAAACGCTGCAACAAGCCAGCCTACTTGCAAAACTCACTTCAAAGTGCATGGGGCGCAGTGGCCGTTACGAAGCAGCTGGTGTTAAGTTTAATGAGCCAATTAATTTGGCAGCTAGACTGAGAATTCAGAGAGAATGGCTGGGGAGGGGGCACTAGACCACAGCCAGTTTTGCATTTGTGCTGGGAGAGTGACAAGGTCACAAGGCTTTCGAAGTTTGCCAGTGACCAAATGCCTGGGGGACTAGCTTTACTGTCAATACGAAGTGAGCAGGACCCTAAGATGGCGTAAGGCAAGAAGGGCTGCAGCATGTTGGAAAGTAGCGCACTGCAAGAGCATGTGCACTAGGGGATGATGGGAGTTGTAGTCCAGAACATGAGGGCACCAGGTTGCTGAAGGATGAAATGTAATTGAAAGTTAGCCTGCTGGGAAGAACTGGGTTGCCCCCCCCTCCATTGCACTTTCCAAGGGTAGAACTATGGAATACGGTAGATTCCTGGAGGAAAGGCCTAGACCAGGCACCCCCAAACTTCGGCCCTCCAGATGTTTTGGACTACAATTCCCATCTCCCCCGACCACTGGTCCTGTTAGCTAGGGATCATGGGAGTTGTAGGCCAAAACATCTGGAGGGCCGCAGTTTGGGGGTGCCTGGCCTAGACTCTTGGCAATGATGCTCAGTGTTCAGCTGTGATGTTTTAATTTGTTGGAAGCTGCCCATAGTGGCCGAGGCAACTCTTGTCAGATGGGTGACATAAATATAATCATCAGCGCTTTCTAGAAAAAAGGTGCCTGTACTATGTACCCTTGAGTGCCCCCAGAAAAAAAGCACTCATTATTATTTATTATTGAAGCACCAATTGCAGCCCACTTTCCCAATACCATAGACTGAAGAAGCTGAGTTAACTAGCTCAAAGAAGAATTCAGGCTCTCCTTGGAGATTTTGGGTTTTTTTTTAATCTTGCTTTGCTCGGAGGACTGGACTGAAACGGCTGGTGTATTCGGATCGGAGTGGAAATGGCCTGTGTGTGTTTCTGCATGGAGTGGCTCTGCATTGCTAAGTCTGCAAAATATATGACAAGCTTCTTGTTTGCTCTCTGCTGTGCTGAGTGGGACTGGGAGTGTCTTCTCTGAGCTTAGCCAAAGCCTGTGTTCCAAATGTGGAGTTATTTTTACCATCTGCAAAGTGTGTGGAAACATGCAAATAAAAAAAGAATAAAATGAAAAATCAGGAGGGAGAAAATAAAATCTGATTCAGCTCTGAAAGGAACGACAAGGAGTTGGCAAAGCATCGTGTTTGGGGGCATCGTGTTTAATGCCCCCTCCTTTCCTGGTCTTTCTGCTCTCTGATTGACAATCAGGTTCTCTCTGGCAAGGGTTTAGCATAGTTAAAAGCCAGATTTGATTTATTTGCCCCCCACCCCAGCAAAGCTTAGCTCTGGAACATGTGGCACAATGAGAAAAAGTGAGCTCTCACTGACCATGTGCAGAGTTCATGTGATCACCACAGACAGAGCGCTCAGACATCCGAGGTAATGGGATTGTCACTTTAGAAATTAAGCACATTATAGGAACCACTTGGCACAAAGAACCCTGGGAATTGTAGTTTACACCTTACAGAGAGTTCCCCCGATGTTAGTCCTACTCAGATCACACCCACAGTGAACAATGGGCAGGATTAACTTGGGTGCATTAATTTCAGTGCATCAGCTCTGGATAAAACCAAATAAAACCCAGAGCTACAGTCCCCGATGCCCTTAAACTACAGTTCCCAGGATTCTTTGGGTGGGTGGAGGGAATGCACTTTAAATGTATGGTGTATACGCAGCCTAAAGCGACCTGACCTGGGATGACTCTTTGAGGAGCGATGTCATCGCTCAAACCCACAATATGTCATGAGTTTGCTTATCATGAGAGTCAAGGAGGTAGCTGGAATGAACAGTAGGCATGGAGAGGAGCCAAAAGTTGCTGTGCCCTCAAGCTCATAATCTAAGAGACATGACACAAAAGGAAAACATGCTGGGGGGAGAGGAGGAAAAAAGCAAGCTCGCACACACCCATTTTAAATTTCGGAGAAGCTGTAGTGAGTAGCAAAAATGGGGGGAAACTGGAGAGAAGCCAAAAGTTGTTGTTTGCTAGCTTACTATACCAGGCCCCAGACTGCACTAATGAATCCTGGTTAAATCCCTGCAGACCCTGTTAGCAGATAGTTTGGACAGTGGGCTTAATTAGGCAGTCTTCCTATATATCCCAGCCTGCGACAGATCTCCTTAAAGGGCTTTATCTTGGATCTGACTGGCAGGCTCATTTACCTTTACCTTTAGATAAGAAATCAGGACCTCACTGAGAGGCCATGGAAACGTTATCAGCAAGGTTGCGGCCTTGTCTAACCACTGGAATGTAAGTGGTGATAACGGAGGCCATTGTGAAATGCTGGTGTGAAGTTTGGAATCTGGAAACAACCGAGGAAGTTTGGAGACGTTGTTTTTCAAAGACAACAACAACACAACAGCCTGTGTTAGTTTCTCATGAGCAGAATACCATATTTGAGTTATTAACAGATTCCTACTTCTCCACCTGCCACATCAACATTTTGAGGTGACATACAGCATTTATTCGGGACGCGGGTGGCGCTGTGGGTTAAACCACTGAGCCTAGGGCTTGCCGATCAGAAGGTTGGCGGTTCTAATCCCTGCGATGGGCTGAGCTCCCGTTGCTGGGTCCCAGCTCCTGCCAACCTAGCAGTTCGAAAGCACATCAAAGTGCAAGTAGATAAATAGGTACCACTACAGCAGGAAGGTAAACGGTGTTTCCGTGCACTGCTCTGGTTCACCAGAAGCGGCTTTGTCATGCTGGCCACATGACCTGGAAGCTGTACGCCGGCTCCCTCGGCCAATAACGCGAGATGAGCGCCGCAACCCCAGAGTTGATCACGACTGGACCTAATGGTCAGGGGTCCCTTTACCTTTACCTTTAAAGCATTTATTATGGTTTTAAAGGTTGTCGGTCACCTCAAAAGCTGCTGTTGTGCAGAAAAGAAAGAGGGAGCAATGGGCAGGAATATGCTAACCCCTGGGACAGCTCAGGAGGTAGAGCACGAGACTCTTGATTTCAGGGTTGTGGGTTCGATTCCTGCATTGCAGGGGGTTCCACCTCTATCATCCTATGGTTCTATGAACTCTGGTTTGCCCCCTATCTTCTTCCTCCCTGCTGAGTTCTGCGAGGGGAATGCCAAGACTTGGGAAAAGAAGGAAACTGACCCACCCTCTGGTCTAGATGAAGGCAAGCAAGGCAGCTGGCAGAGGACAGGCCACATTTGGTGGGGTACAGTGTCCCAGCCACCCTATGAGAACATGTAAGGGCATGAGAAACCTGCGGGCAGGATCCGAGCATGACAGCACTCTCCTGTCCTGTGGTTCGCAGCGACCGGTATTCAGCATTGCTGCCTCCAACTGTGGAGCAGAGAAAAGGTCGTGTGTCCCAAATGAGAGGATTTGGGACACTTCTGGAGGAGATCGAAATAAACCAACAAAAATAAAACCCCGGACGTTTTTGTCAATTTGTGGTTAGCTCGTTAGTGGGACCGAGGGAAGCGAAAGCAGGAAAACAACATGACCCATCTATGTGCAAATGATCCTCCCTCCCCTTGTGGGTTTGCTATTGCTAAATTCACCACTGGAAGTTACTCAGTCAAAACCACAACGGTGTGTTGTGCAACCATCGGTTGGGTAGAGCTTTCCCCTCTCTATAAAAACGTAAAACCTATGCTGACAAAATATTACTTTATACGTTCTTTGCCAAATAGTTTCATCGTAGCAGTTCGTTATTTACAAAGGCCCAGGCATCCCATAATGATAAGCCAGGTGTGGGGGAACCACTTGGCCTTCCCATTGTTGCTGAACTACAATTCTCTTCAACTGCAACAATCATGGCCAGTCCTTCAAGACCTGTTCTCACCTGGCCTGCAAAGGAGGGGTCCTGATTTCAGCTAAAGTTGCCAGAGCCCCACCTGCACTGCCACTTTATCCAGCTGTGTCTTCTATCTAAATAACCTGGGACCTGTAGTTTGTTAAGGGCTCTGAGAGTTGTTAAGAGAACCCCCTTTCATCCACGGACCTCAAGGTGGCTCTCTCCATTCTCGCAACAGGTAGATTCGACTGAGAGGCTGTGGCTGGGCCAAGTTACCCTGTGAGTTTCATAGCCCAGCAGAGATCTGAACCCAGTGGTCTCCCAGGTCCTAAGTCTAACACGCTAGCCCAGCCATTCTCAAATTTGGATTGCCCAACGTTGTTGGACTACAACTCCCATCATCCCTAGTGGGAAGGCCCAACAGCCAGGGATGATGGGATTTGTAGTCCAGCCAAATCTGGGGACCCAAGGTTGAGAAAGGCTACTCTAACCACTACACTGCACTGGCTCTGTCCTTAGTATGCAATACTAATTGGTGTAATAATTGGTGTAGTAATGTATTTAGAAATATGTACTGTGACAGCAGAAAATCGCCACAAGATCATTGTGTCTGACTGTGCCCAGGCATAAATATGGGGGATGCATGCACATGCTCCCCCATGTGGTGAGCCCCTGAATTGCAGGTGGCAGGTACTCTGTGACTTCAGGCCACAGGCTGACTTTTGACACCCAGTAAGGGACCCAGGTGGTGCTGTGGGTTAAGCCACTGAGCCTAGGGCTTGCTGATCAGAAGGTCGGCGGTTCGAATCCCCGCGACAGGGTGAGCTCCCGTTGCTTGGTCCCAGCTCCTGCCAACCTAGCAGTTCGAAAGCACGTCAAAATGCAAGTAGATAAATAGGAACCGCTACAGCGGGAAGGTAAACGGCGTTTCCATGTGCTGCTCTGGTTTGCCAGAAGCGGCTTTGTCATGCTGGCCACATGACCTGGAAGCTATACGCCGGCTCCCTCGGCCAATAATGCGAGATGAGCGCGCAACCCCAGAGTCGGTCACGACTGGACATAATGGTCAGGGGTCCCTTTACCTTTACCTTTTTAGGGCCAGCCCAAGACATTTTGAAGCGGACCATTGCACCACACCAGCTCTTAATCTGGGTAGTTTTTGGGGGAGGTGTATGTGATGCACCCATATATCTGTAACTTAGCCCTCTGCAAAAGCTAGGCTATAATTCCTAGGCTATAAATATTTTAGCTCTTTTCTCTTTTTTATTTTTTGTTTAGATTTTTTTATTGCAATGCAAAAAGTTTTAATAAAACTTTATTTGAAAAATAAAAAACAAAGCAGTCTTGATTTTTAAAAAATTACTCTGTGCGTCTGCGTCTAATCTTGCCCCTTTCTCAAATTTATTTCTGGGGGTGTGTGTTTTCCTTTTTTTTTGTAAATCTACCAAAGAACAAACTAAACTTGGAATTGAGTGAGGGGTTTTTCCCGAACGGTGGAGGGTGTGCTCGCTGTGCCTCGCTGGCACTCGTCCTTCTTCTGATAGGAAATGCTTCGGGGGAGTGGGGGGGTAATGGGAGGTTGAGGAGGGTTAGTTGGTGGGGGGAGTGATAAATGTCCCTATTTTCACCTGAGGAATGCTGGAGGGTGTGCAAGCACAGTGGATGATGTGACCTGCTTTGCTTGAAACAGGTGATGACAATAGCAAGGGGCCGTCCTTTCAGGATTGACCCACCCCCTTCCACCCCAATTTCCGGCCATTGTCTCCGATTTCTGTTTTGCTGTGAGCTGCCTCTCGGTGAACACAGCAGCTCATTTCCTGTCCTGGCTATGACACAGCTCTGACTCCGGAATGGCTGCCCTGAAGCTATCAAGAGAAGGGTGTCAGTCTGTCCCGCCTCTCCTCTTTATGAAGACTCTTCTGCCAAAAAGTGCCGCCTGTAGGTGGTGCCAGAGGATCAGAATGAACTTCCTTCCAGGTCCACTCTAGCCCTACAAGCCGACTTCAAAAGGCTGGTGCCTTCCAGATGTTTTGGGCTACAACTCCTGGCTGGGGCTGGTGGGAAGCCACCCTCCGAAACAGGTCGGCTAAGGCTGCCCTTTAACCAGACTGCAATCATATAAATCAGGGTTTCCCAAAATTGGGTCTCCAACTGTTTTTGAACTACAATTCCCATCATCCCTGACCACTGGTCCTGCTAGCTAGGGATGATGGGAGTTGTAGTCCAAAAACAGCTGGAGACCATGCTATAAATGCTTATTTAAGCCACATTCACACCATATGTTTAAAGCACCGTGATACCATTTTAAACAGGCACAGCTTCCCCCAAAGAGGTCTGGGAGTTACAGGATGGAGCAAAATCTTCTTCTTCTTCTTCTTCTTCTTCTTCTTCTTCTTCTTCTTCTTCTTCTTCTTCTTCTTCTTCTTCTTCTTCTTTGGCGATCACTTGTAGCTGAGTAAGATTGTCTTCCATGAACACGGTTTTAACAGTGAGTCTGTAAATGACTGTATGTAGAGGCCAATTCTGGATCCACACGCCCTTCCACAGTGGGGACATAGGTTTCCAGACAGGAGTTGATCATGATGAGGGTTTGCCAAGCGTGCCTTCCTCTTAGCTCGTTTCTCCCTCTCGTCTTGAGTTTGAGCGTCTTCAAAGTCCATGACATCTTTGGTAAAGACTGTTCTCCAACTGGAGCGCTCGCAGGCCAGTGTTTCCCAATTGTCAGTGTTTATTCTACATTTTTTGCCTTGAGAGAGTCTTTAAACCTCTTTTGTTGACCACCAGGATTACACTTTCAATTTTTAAGTTTGGAATAGAGTAGTTGCTTTGGAAGATGATAATTAGGCATCTGCACAACATGACCAGCCCAACAAAATTGATGTTGAAGAATCATTGCTTCGACACCGGTGATCTTTGCTTCCTCCTGTACACGGCATTAGTTTGCCTGTCTTCCCAAGTGATGTGTAAAATTTTTCGGAGACACCATTGATGGAATCTTTCGAGGAGTTGGACATGGCGTTTATAAGTGGTCCATGTTTCACAAGCATATAGTAAGGTTGGTAGTACAATAGCTTTGTAAATAGCTTTGTAAACAAGCATTTTGGTTTCCCTGTGAATGTCCCGGTCCTCAAACACTCTGCACTTCGATCGGCAGAAAACTGCACTTGCAGAGCTCAGACGATGCTGGATTTCGTCATCAATGTCAGCCCTTGTGGAAAGATAACTGCCCAGGTAGAAGAAGGTACACTATTGAAATTAAACAGGATGGAGCAAAATAATAACTACGGATAAATGAAGGTTGCCTGCTTCTTTTTCTTGATAGGCATGATAAGGAAAGAGTTCAGTTGGTAAACCATGAGACTCAATCTCAGGGTCATAGTTTTGAGCCTCACGTTTGGCAAACAAAAAACAAAAAACTGCATTGCAGGGGATTGGACTAGATGACACCCCCCCCCCCCGGTGGTTCCTTCCAACTGTACAATTCCATGGTTCTATGATTCTAAGAATCAGGGAGGGAGGTAAAGTGTCACCTTAGGGAAGAGGCAAGTAATGATGTTTAGGTGGTGGCTTAGAACCTAAACGTTTAGCAAGCTCATTCTAAAGGGGGGAAATTCAGATCACAAAGGACAATGCGATTCAGGAGGGAGCCACTGCCACTTGTCAAACCTTCTTTCATCATCCTGCTGGAGAAAAATTGGTACGAGACCTTCAGTGGTGTGCAGCTTCTAATCTGGCTGCCATTGCCAATAGCATAATCAAATATTTTGCACAAAGTATTTTGCGTATTTTATTGAAAGGCTAAATCTAGGCCGGAGGGTGAGTCATCGTTTGTTAAGGGTACTGCTAGAAAACCCTTATTCTCCTTCCAGAGCTACAATTCCCAGAGTTGCCTGTGAAAAGGGATTGATTGTTCTATCGCTAAAGAAACTGTAGCTCTGGGAGGGGAACGCAGGTTTCCTAAAAGCACTGAGGAGCTGCTGCCAATTGATTCCCCCTCTCTCTGGGAGCCTACTGTGGAACGTGCCTCAGAGGAAAACAAACCAAAGGATGGAGATGAAAAGCTGCTGCTTCGAGATCTCTTCACTCCATGTGTGCCAGAAGGTGCAGGAGGAGATGAAAGAGGTTTGCCTGCATGAGCAAGAGGAATCGGTGTCTGCGGAAATGCCAGGAGAGGAGGGACAGCAGGAGAAATTGCAGATCATGTGAATGGGCAAGACGTACAGAAATGGTTGTGGAAGAGAAGGGGCAACAGGAGGGATCAGGCTCTTAACCAGAAGGTTGGTGATTTGAAGACGGCTGTGAGCAGGATTGCAGGAGGTTGGACTAGATGGCTCTCGGGGTCCCTTCCAACTCTACAATCCTGTTCTCAGGACTGAGGTGGGTGAGATAAAGCCCTCAAATGTCTTTGCCCCTTGAGCTGCTTGTGGCTCTGTACCAGCTGAACCACAAGCAGATATTCAGCTGTCGTTTCCAGGTCCCACTTGCGAGTTTCACATGGATGTCTGGCTGACCACAGAGGGCTGGACTAGATGGGCATTTGGCCTCATCCTGCAGGGCTCTCCTTCTGTTCTCATGACAGGCTTTGCATTGTTGCTGGCAGAAGCGGGAGCTCCAGCTCAAGGAGATTGTTCCGGGCAAGTAGCCAAAACTGGCCTGCGGTTTGTGGCACGGCGCCAGGTGATCAGGTCATCAGGGCAAGCCATGGCTGCGTTTCAGGCCCAATTTCCCCACCAGGGTTGCCTTCAGCAGGCTGGCTGCCTCGTTGCTCGAACAAGAACAAACCTTTCTTCCATCCAGCAGCAACAGCCCCCTCCAAAAAACAAAAACCCTGCTGACCATTATGTCTAAAAAAGGCTGTGGAATGCCTGCCTGAGCAGGCCCTCCGGGTAAAAGCGCCCAGGCCGGCTGCAGCATAATCGAAATTTATCCCGTGGAATCTTCTGTTGTTTTTTAATGTCGCTCAGCCTTAAAGGTTTTATCCTACTTTCAACTTTCCCATGGGAAAAAAAAAGATCTAGCATGCCGTGAAGGGGATGGACAATGCTCTCTCTCCCCCAACCCCAAACCACTGTAATTAATTCCAGAAGGAAATAAGTGAGCAAGGGAGCAACAGCAGGAGTGGGAGACACAACAAAATCCGCATCAGATTGAAAAGGAAATATAAACTTGTCACCTTGCTAAAGGGGAAGCTTTAGCACCTGGCTGGCCTTCTTGGAAAGGTGGCTCTGGGGTGTTCCCGCCCCAGATGAGGGTTGGGGAACGGACTCTTGCCATCCCCAGCTTGGCCCAACAGTCAGGGGTGATGGGAGTTCAGTTCAGCTCAGCTCGGGATGAGCAAATCTGCCAATTTTGCATTCTCTCACTTTCCCATTGTTCCACTCTTAAGGTCATCTCTCCACATTTCCACATATGTCCTCATGAAAATGTAACAGCATTTTGGTGCATTTCTTTTAGTATTTATCTGTCTCAACACGGCACATACACAACCACCACCACCACCACCATTTATTATTTATACCCCACCCATCTGGCGGGGTTTCCCCAGCCACTTTGGGTGGCTTCCAACAGAATATTAAAATACAACAATCTATTAAACATTAAAAGCTTCTCTAAACAGGGCTGCCTTCAGATGTCTTCTAAAAGTCTGGTAGTTGTTTTTCTCTTTGACATCTGGTGGGAGGGTGTTCCACAGGGCGGGTGCCACTACCGAGAAGGCCCTCTGTCTGGTTCCCTGTATCTTGGCTTCTCGCAGCGAGGGAACCGCCATAAGGCCCTCGGCGCTGGACCTCAGTGTCTGGGGGTGGAGGTGCTCCTTCAGGTATACTGGACCGAGGCCGTTTAGAGCTTTAACGGTCAGCAACAACACTTTGAATTGTGCTCGGAGACATACAATAACCCTGTGAGGCTGGCAGGCAGTGTGACTGGCCCAAGGTCACCCAGTTGAGAGCTTCATGGCAGAGTGAGGATTGGAACCCTGTTCTTCCTGACCCTTGTCTGACATTCTAACCTCTACTCTGCAGACTTGCCTAACAGACCCATTTTTGCAAAGTGATTTCCCCTAATACAATGCATGTTTGTGTTATATTCACGATTGTTCACTTTTATAGGAAGACTTCCCCCTGGTGTATGCACAAAAATGGGTTGGAGAACTGCAAAATTTGGATATGTGCATATTTTGAAAGATGACCATGTGCACCTATGCAACAACCACACAAAACCAACTGTGGAATGTCTCAAGTCACAGAACTGCAGGATAGGAAGGGACTCCAAGGGTCATCTAGCCCAACCCCCTGGGGCACTGCAAGAATTGCACCTAAATAATTATTGGCAGGTGCCCATCCAACCTGTGTTTAAAAACCTCTAATGAAGCAGAGCCCACCATCTGATGCATGAAACCTTGCGTTTCAGCAGGAAGCTGCAGGAGCTGCTGCAATAGCTCAGTTGGTAGAGTGTGAGACTCTTGATCTCAGGGTCGTGGGTTCGAGCCCCATGTCGGACAAAAGATTCCCACCTTGCAGGGGGTTGGACTAAATGACCCTTTGTGGCTCCTTCCAATTCTATGATTCTATGCATTGATTTAAAACACAGCAGAATGTCTGCCCTAAAACTTGTGCAGGTGCAAAGAGGGACTGAGAAGTAGGCACATGGGTGCCCAATAAGGAGGGCATCGGAAAGGGCGTCATTACTTTGACTGGAAACCTGTGTGTCTTCTTCCTTTCTAGTGCTTCAGTGTGTACATCACCACTAGATTTTCAGTACATCTAGCCTTTTGCTGCACAAGTGGAACTGATAACAAAACTCTCTCGGGGGCCTTGAGAATAATGCGAGGGAAACGCTCTGTCTTTTACAGCACTGATGCAAGGACTTTTCTCTCTCCACAAGGATAGTGAAGCTGAAAGCAGGGAGGTAACACTTCTCTTAGGCTGCCCCCAGAGGCATCTATTTCCTTCCATCATCTCCTCACTTTCTTCCTTCCAGTCTGTCCAATGTGCCTTTTTTAACCTGCAAGTTCACGGCCCTTGTAAGTGGCTTAAGCACGGCAGGGGAGCTGACCTCTTAATCCTAGGTGAACACTTAGTCTTTAAACTTCAGCAAAGTTTAGCTACCACATACACTTAAAGGGGACGCTGGGAAGAAATGAAAATTGTAATCTCCCCTCAGCTTAAACCCCCTCCTGCCTCCTCATCAAAACCTCCTTTTTTGAGTGGGCAGGAAGAGCTGGTATTAAATGACCATTTAATGCATTGCCAACTTGTTCCCGGTGCGTGACAGTCAAGACAGGCAAATCTGTCAATTTCCATTTCAGTTTCTCATTTGTCCAGTCTTAAATTCAGTTCTCCATGTTTCCAAACCAGTTTGTAATTAAACAAACAAACAAACAAAACCCACCAATCCTCATTGTAGTCCAAATTTCCCCTAATTAACACATTTTTTTATATAATCTACACATCTTCCTTCCTGGCTAAGCTCCCTTTCAAAGCCAGGAGCTCACCTGGGAAAGAGATGTTAACATGACAAAAAGTGTTGCGGGGGTCCATCACAGAGGAATCCTTGGGCAGAGAATGGGCAAGGTGATGGGTTAGGGAGGGACATCGCAAGTTGGCTCTCCCAATCACCCTCGCAAGCTGGTGCCTCTGACCCTAGCTGTTCCCCTGTGAAAATTTTCACTGCCCACCACACGGAACCCCTTGCAATCTTGCTACCACTTGGCAGAAAGTGGGGGTGGCACCGAACTTCTGTAACAGTATTATTTCCAAACTATCGAGTACACCACTTTAGAACAAGGGTTGCAAACCCTCCAGATGTTCCCACGGCATGGGCAGTGGTCACGGATGATGGGAACCGGAGTCCAGCCACATCTGGTTTAGAGGAAGTGTTATGGAAATCACAGGGGGCGGGGCACATCTTTAAAGTTGTTAGATGTTATAAATATTATGCATAAACGTATCCTTTCGACTTGACAGCTCAGGGAAGTTACCTAGTTTTAAAAATCATATAAAATCAACTCCAGTTTCCTCCATTCCAACGCTATTTTGCCCTTGAAAAGGGACTCCAGGAAGTGCCCAGAGGCACTTTGTTGGCCAAGCCTAATCCCATCACCAGACCCACCCAGGTGGCAGACGATGCAAAACCAGGACCTTATTGTTCTCTTCCTTTGAATACTCAAGAAGTTCCTCCCGGTACTTATTACACATTTACTTTTGGCCTGAACCATTACCCTTATGTTAATCTTGTTTACCAGTATGTTAATATTGTATGTACCTCCCCTTTTTTCCTGAAGTTTAGCCATGTAACTATGATGTAGGAATGACACTTCTGAAATGCATTATGGGATTTTGGTGGGAAGCTTTAAAAGTTCTTGTAACCCCGTTCTCAGTGTTCAGTCTTGGCTTGAACCTGTTGCGCAATAAACCTTGCTATTTTGCTCCGGTTGGTGGCTGGACTCCTTCCTTTATTCTGCAGTGGACCGCGGGCTCTTGCCTGACGAGCTGGGTGGCTGAGCAGCCTCGCACCCAGAATTTCCCCTAACAGAAGACAAAGCTAAAAATCTGCAGATCACAGTATTCCAAACAGAAGTGCACAGCTCCCCTTTTTCCTGCAGCTTTCGGGAGATCTCATGCATGCCTCAAAAGCACTAAACCCGGTCTTAACATCAATCCTGTGGTGTCTGAGTTTGCCCCCAATCTCTTCTCTTCCTTCCTCGCCCCGTTTCCCTTTTGTTCCTTGCCCTTCTTTATTGAAAGCCCGAGGGGCAGAGACTGAGCTTTTATGGCTCTGTGTGAGGTGCTGCGGTAGCTTTTCCTGGCTGAAGAGCAGGGTATAAATGTTCCAAACAAATAGGAGTTCAAAAGTCTCTGCAACTGCATGGCAGCTGTTTTTTGGAAGCTTGTCTAGAACTTTTTGCAGAATAGATGGTGGCGGGGAACTCCATGTTACCATCCCAGTAATTCACTCCCCATCCTGAACGAACAAAAGGCTTTTAAGCGCTGCTGCCCACGTAGACTGTCTAGTTGGCTGCAAATGAGCTATTTTGCTCTAATGAGGCATCTCTCTCTCTCCCCCACCCCATACTGTACCAAGGAAGCCCAGATTGCACACAAAGCATGAAATTCAGACTGCGGGAACAGACGCCGAGGAGAACATGCTTCTTCCCCTGCCCTTTGTGGTGGTTTTGGAGCTTCCAAAAACAGATGGAGAAACGAACTGCTTGTGTCTCTTCATCCTCCAAAACGCCTGTTCTGTGCCCGGGATTATACACAAGAGAATAAGAAGAGTCTGGCTCCTGGGTCAAGAGACAGTGGCCCATTTTATTTTTATTTATGAAATGTGTATACCGTGGCACCTTGGTTCTCAAACGCCTTGGTACTCAAACAACTTGGAACCCAAACACTGTAGACCCGGAGGTTTGCAAACTTTTTTTCGGAAGCCGAACATGCTCCGTTTTGAGTGTTACCCTTCCGTTTCGAGTGTTATGCTGAGGTCTGTCTGCTTTTGCTATTTATTTTGCGTTTTTGTTTTCGCGGCTCTCTTTGTTTTTGTGACTGCGTGGAACCCAGTTCAGCTACTGATTGATTTGATTGTGTGACTGCAGTACATTGTTTATTGCTTTCATTTTATGGACCAGTGGTCTCGTTAGATAGTAAAATTCATGTTAAGTTGCTGTTTAAGGGGTTGTTTTTAAAAGTCTGGGATGGATTAATCCGTTTTACATTACTTTCTATGGGAAAGAGTGCCTTGGTTTTGGAATGCTTTGGTTTTGGAACGGACTTCCGAAACAGATTTGAGTTTGAGAACCAAAGTACCACTGTACCGCCCTTGATCCGAAGATCAGAGGGCGGTTCATGACATTAAAGAAGCAACATGAGAGCACAAAACACGCAATAAAACAAAATCAATCCAAAAACACCACTCCCATGAACACATTTCAGAGGTCATAAGGCCCTTGCCTGAAACCCTGGAGAGCTGCTGCCAGCCAGTGCAGGCAATGCTAAGCGAGATGCACCAATGGCCTGACTTGGCATAACACAGCTTTCTAGCATACTAGATACTGTCAAGGTAAAGTAAATAAAAATGCTGCTGTTGCAATCACAGGAGAGGGAGCCAAGAAAATACATTTGTCCATCTCACGCATAAGGCTGTGGACCCACCGGGGCATAGCAGCTAGGCTGGGCAGGTTTGGGTTCAAATCCCATTATTAAATCTCCGTTCACAACTAATTTCTCCATATAGTCACATCACGGCGCCAGACCTGCTGCTCTGTCTCATGTATTATATATGTGCCACAGGCCAAAAAAAAAAAAGGTATTCTGTAGGTGTGTGGGAGGCAGCCTTTGAGGGGAAATCATCGATAATAAAAAGCTTTCTTTCTCTGAAAACAATTAGCGTCCCAGCTCTCCAAATCTCGGTGTTCTAAAGCTTCTCAAAGGAGCATTTCCGTTACCTGTATTAAAACAGATCAAGTTGAGTAATTGCACGTTAAATATTATGATTTCAGCACAAGGTAAATCTCTGCTAAAAGGTATTGTGGGTGTTTTGCAAAGCTCCACGTTAAGTGCACTCAAGCCACATGTTATTTCCTAAATAGATTTCTTTCTTTCTTTCCTTCTTTTCCACAAAGAACATTATGTATTACTGGGTGGGGGAAACTTCGCAAGAACTCAGCAGCAACATCAAACTGAACCCGAATGCAGCTGCTCTGCAAGACAATTTAGGGCATCGCCATATCATATCACCAGTTTATGTCCGTATTTATCCTGGTTTGCTTGGGCAAGGCTTACACAGTGGTGAGACTATGCCCAGTTTTTATTCAGCAGCCATTCTGATTTATTTATAGAGCAGTTACAGTATGGAAAGCATTCGGCCTGATTTACTTACATTTACACATCCAACTGCTCACCCCACACTTTTCAATGTAAATTTCCCTGTAACTTTTCAAACGGCAAAAAGCCTGTTGTTGCTTTTAGAAGTGGATTTGTTTTAACTGTGCCTTCTCCCTCACAGAGCTACAATTCCCAGCATCCTTAAGCTACATTTCCCAGGATTCTTTGGGAGAAATGTGCTTTAAATGTGCATTGTGTGTGGATTTGCCCTGGCTGCAGACACACTATAACTTTAAGGTACATTTGTAGCACAAGTTACAGGTAGGTAGCCGTGTTGGTCTGAGTCGAAGCAAAATAAAAAAATTCCTTCAGTAGCACCTTAAAGACCAACTGAGTTTATATTTTGGTATGAGCTTTCGTGTGCATGCACACTTCTTCAGAATTTGTAGCACAGTTTCTCCGTCAAAGAATTCTGGGCACTGTAGCTTGCTAACATTTGCTGGGAAATGTAAACTCTGCAAGGGGCAAACTACAGCGTCCAGAATGATTTTGACAGGAAAAAATGTACTTCAAAGGGACGCAGCTCCAAATTCTGCCTAACTTTGGACCCAGGGACTTGCACAGTGCTTCAATTTCTTTCTTTCTTTTTATGGTTTCTCTCTCTCCACCCCTCACTTTTTTCTTTTTTTAAAAAAAGAGGTAAATACGCTGTTTGGCTTAATGTATAGCACTGCTCAGACCTTTATAGAAGACTCTGTGAATTTCCCCAATCCTCCTTGAAAGCCTTTAAAATTGGTGGCCACCGCTGCTTCCTGTGGGAGTGAGTTTTATCATTTAACTATTGCACAGCGTGAACTATTGCACTTTCTCCTCTATCAATCCTGAATTTTCCAATGTTCACCTTCGCTGGGCATCCAGGAGTTCTAGTCCTACAGAGTGAGGAATGGAAATGTTTCTCCATCCACTTTCCCCAAGCCAACACTCAAAAGTTGCAGTCATGTGTTAAAAGTCTCTCCCTCCCTCCCTCCCTCCCTCCCTCCCCCCCTTCTTCTTCTTCTTCTTCTTCTTCTTCTTCTTCTTCTTCTTCTTCTTCTTCTTCTTCTTCTTCTTCTTCTGGAGGGAACAATGGCTTTCCCTGTGAGGAGAAGAGGCTCCCCACTTTGCCATCTCCTCCTCTCAGTTCTGTCTGCAAAAGGCCTGCGTTTGTCTTTTGTCTAATCCTTGTCCAAGGACCCAAAGCCTCTCTCTCACTCTTTCTCTTTTCCCGCCCCCTCCCAACTAACACCATCTGGGCCCTTTGAGCCAAGGGGAAGAATGTGGGGATGTAGACATTCATGCTAAATTGGGGGGGGGGGGGAGAGAATGTTTAGTCAGCACATTGCTTCCTCATACGAGCCCGTTCTTTCGGCACATTATCAAAGAGGACTGTGGCCTGTTCTGTGGCAAATGCTATTTATTAAGCCAAATGTTCCCAGTGGGACACAGAAATCGATGCAAACACACCCACACTCACCAGCGAGGTTTAAGGGTTTGACGGCCTCTCTGAGCTGTTGCACCATCCTCTGACTCAGAAGCCTTACCCCAGGCACCCCCCAAACTCGGCCCTCCAGATGTTTTGGGACTACAACTCCCATCATCTCTAGCTAACAGGGCCAGTGGTCAGGGATGATGGGAATTGTAGCCCTAAAACATCTGGAGGGCCGAGTTTGGGGGTGCCTGCCTTACCTCCTAGTCCTTAAATGCTTGCGAGTAAAGCACTCTGCCTATGCTCAGCAGCTCTCTTTAATGCTTCGGGTGCTCTACGGCTGAGCACTGGATCAGATCAAATTATATGGCTGGGAACCATATAATGTTCTAGAGGAGGAGGGCAGATAAAATGGACAACAAGTGCAGCTGGAAAAGGAACAAGATCAAGGATGGGGCTGGACTACTAGATGGTTCTGAGGATCCCTTCCGACTGTACAATTCTATGATCCTCTGGATGTTGTTGGATGACAATTGCCATCAGCTCCAGCCAGGATGGCCGGTTGCTAGGGGTGATGCAAGTTGTAGTCAGCAACATCTGGAGGGCACAACATTGGGGAGCGGTTGTGAAGGCAAGGTGTGTGTTTTAGCTCTGCCTTGAGGGGACGCAAGCGGCGCTGTGGGTTAAACCACAGAGCTAGGGCTTCCTGATCAGAAGGTCGGCGGTTCGAATCCCCGTGACGGGGTGAGCTCCTGTTGCTCGGTCCCTGCTCCTGCCAACCTAGCAGTTCGAAAGCACGTCAGAGTGCAAGTAGATAAATAGGTACCGCTCCAGCGGGAAGGTAAACGGCGTTTCCATGTGCTGCTCTGGTTCGCCAGAAGCGGCTTAGTCATGCTGGCCACATGACCCGGAAGCTGTACGCCAGCTCCCTCGGCCAATAACGCGAGATGAGCGCCACAACCCCAGAGTTGGTCACGACTGGACCTAATGGTCAGGGGTCCCTTTACCTTTATTTAGGTGCTTAGCTCCACCCCTTCCCCCTAAGAAATTTGGCCTATTGGGAGGGGAGAAGCTCTTACATTTAAAACACATCTCCCTCTGCAAAAGAAATATATCCTGGAAGCTGTGGTTTATTCCTACAGAGCTACAATTCTTGGTACCCTTTTAAAAAAAAACTACAGTTCCCAGAATTCTTTGCAGGAATCCATGCACTTTAAATGTGCAGGGCATACACTGCCCCAGGGCAGCAAAGCACATGTTCTGTACCCCTGAGTTCCCCTTCACTTCCTTTCTTCCACTTGTTCGGGGGGTGGGTGGGGTGTTCACAGCCCACTTTGGCAAGAGAGCCCTCCTGCCTTATTTTGCCATGGGGTGTCCTGCCCAGCTGGGACCACAACAACACCAGGGCCTCTCAGGGTGCTCAGAAGAAGCCACGCGACTCAGGCCCTTAAGTGTTTATGTTGGCCAAAGAAGTCGGTTTATGCAAGTGCCCGCTTGAAGTGTGAAAAGGCCACTCGGCCGTCTCTTTACACAGAGTGTAAACACGCTGCCCTGATGTATTTATGGAACGTGTTGGGAAGGTAATTTTTAGAAAGGCATGGTGGCCCGCCTCGCAAGTGAGGCGCTCTTCGGCATTAAACAGGAATGTCTCTGGAGTCATTCCAGCACCAGGTATAGCACCTTGAGCTCCTTGGAGGGGGGAAAAAGGTGGGGCATAAATGCAATATATAAATGAATGAATGAATGAATAAGAAAGACAGAGGAAAAACCTAAACAGGAGGATAATTAAAAGGTTTATAAAAATAAATAAATAAGTAAGTAAAACCCCGTAGTGCCAGGGGATTGGACTGGATCAAGGTAATAGTCCCACTAAGAGCTGCAGTCTGTCTTAGTCCTTCCTTTCTTTGTTTTGCTTAAATTTGGAGGGGTATAAAACACCTAGGCAGGAGTTCCACAGGTGGTGCATCCCAGCATCACCCTCCGTACTCATCATCATCAAACGCAATAATACCAACTCAAACTAAATAAAAAAATCCTTCCAGTAGCACCTTAGAGACCAACTAAGTTTGTCATAGGTATGAGCTTTCGTGTGCATGCACACTTCTTCAGATCTGAAGAATACCTGAAGAATATCTGAAGAAGTGTGCATGCACACGAAAGCTCATACCTATGACAAACTTAGTTGGTCTCTAAGGTGCTACTGGAAGGATTTTTTTATTTTGTTTTGACTGCGTCAGACCAACAGCTACCTACCTGTAACCAACTCAAACTATCACTTAGCCTTTGCACAGCGTGTCCGAAGCACTTCACACGCATATTATCTATAATTATAATCCTTAACAACAGCCCTGTAAGGTATGATGATACCACTAACCCCCTCTTTTTTGCAGACAGGAAGACCGAGGCAGGAATAAAGCCATCTTCTATATAGCAAAGCTCGCAGCAGGCGTGAAATCTGAACGAGGGACTTCCTGATTCACAGCTCTTTCAGCCACTAACCTTCCCCGCAATACTAAAAGGTTTAGTATTGTTTTAAAAGCAGCAACCTTGCAGCATTGTCCCGGTTGCCGTCCTGGCTGTTGCGCGCGCCGACAACAGCGCGAGCAGCCGGGGAAGCGCCCTCCCTCCTCCCTCCCACCAAAACAACACCGCAGGACTACAACTCCCAGCATCCTCGTCGGCAACCGTGACCTGGACCCCAGCTGATATTCAAAGCTGGCTGGAAAGCGAAGCTCAGAAGAAGAGAGCGCTAGTTTGCAGCGCGGCTGCTGCTGCTGCGACTGGCCCTGCATCGCCGCCACCCAGCTTCTTCTGCCGCCCTTTTCTCCTCGCTCCCTAGGGGAAAATAAACTCATTTTCAGTTTTCTTTTTTCTTTTTTTTTGTGGGGGAGAGATGCACTTTGGGTCCCTTGTATGATGCTGCGCTGATTACTATCGTTAAAATAATAATAATTAGTGCATGCAATTGGAAAGGCAATTAATTCTTGCCCAACGTCGTCGGGGCTCGATCGGGCAGCGGCGGCGGAGGAAGGTCTAGCTCCGGCCCGGCCCTCGACTCGCTTCCCCGGCCCTCGCCTCCCCTCCCTCTTGTCTTCAGCTCCGAGAGTCGCCGCGCCACCCGCCCCCCCCCCCCCAACCTCCCCGATGCCGAGGAATGGATAGAGCGTCTGCCGCGCGGAGAGGAGCCGAGAGGATGGTGGAGAAGAAAGAGTGCGCCGCGGGCCGGACGGCAGGGGCAGCGGGGGCCGGAGGAGGGCGCAGCGGCCGAGCCCCACCGGACGGCCTGGCCTCCGGACGCCCCGGCCGGGCCGGCTGCGCGCTGCAGCAATGCGGGCAGCTCCAAGACCTCATCGACATCTCCCTCTCCAGCCTGCAGGGGCTCCGCACCAAGTGCGCCGCTTCCAACGACCTCACCCAGCAAGAGATCCGCACTTTGGAGGTACGCAGAGGGCGCCCCCTCTTTCCGCCAAAGGGGGTTGCTTTTGTGCCAGCTAACCAGGGGGTCCTCTACCATCCCCCCCCTCAGCTCCCGCGGGAATTAATTAATTTGGGGGGGATGTCTGGGTGCGGGTTGTGCGCGCGCGCGCCTTTATTTCCCCTCTCGCACCAATATGCGCGCGGACAATTGTCACAAAGACACTCTGGGTCTCTTTCCTGAGCTGGCAGCGCAATCCCCTCCCTTAGGGCGACAACCCTCTTATTTATCCTTGTTATCGATAGGTTTTTTGCATTTAATAATAAATAATGGGCTTCATTATTATAAATATGTACGCCGCATGCACTCTTCTTGCTGGGCACTGCATTTATTATTATTACTAGTACAGTGTTAGGTATTGCTGTTTCTTGGATTTTTCCTCCTTTTTTGTAAAGGGACCAGCATGGCCACTCGCGATTAAAAATAAAAATAGAAAAGCTATAGCTTTCTATTTCCCCATGCATTTTCCCCCCTGGTAGTGATTACATTGGCAGAATAAGAATAATCCGTCCTCTCAGTGTATGCATGTCTACTTGGGAGTTGGCCTCGCTGAGTTCAATGGAACTGACTCCCAGGTAAGTGTGTATCTATAATAGGAGCCCCCTAAGCTTTTGGGGCTACCTACCAGGGGCATATTTTGAAATTGAGAAGACAAACCAACCTGTTGTTGGGCACCATCAAATACCCATTTCACAGGGAAAAAGCTGCCCTGTATATGTTTGCAGCCTTGCGGACAGATCGCTTCTGCAACCGTGAGATCTTTTCTTGCAGTAGTCTGCTGTTTGCCAAAGAAGCAGTGCCCTTCCCCTCAATGAATGCTTTTATTTGCTAAAACTGCAATGCTCTGCACACTTACCTGGGAGTAAGTCCCATCCAACTCCTTGCGGACTTTGCTTCCCAGAAGATATGTATTGCGACTGCATGGTTAAGGATTTTATTATTGGTGGTGGTTGTTGCTTTTTTGTTGTTCTGACACACAGTCGTGCTTTACGAAACCCGTGTAAACAACAAGCCCCAATCTTAATCCACCAGTAATTTGCCCCGTTCCAATCAATAAAACCATAGCTGCAGGTTGAAAAATTCACTGGCGACGTCTTAAACATGGCTAAAAGCTTTTTTTAAAAGAAGCAATGGTTTATTTTCCAGGAAAAGGTGTGTATCGGTGTGTGCTAACCCCACACTCAGAAAAGGAAGTGATGTCTGCACTGTGCAGTGGGGGGGGGGGGAAGGAGGTTGATGACTGTCTTGTTGCAACACTTGCTTTTTCAGAGGGGAGGGGCGCTGTCTGGCTGCTTTATACAATGGTGTTTGTTTAGGATTCCTTGGCCTGTCCTTCTATTCTCTTCCTTTCCTTCCCTTTCCTCTCCCACCGCCCCCTTTTTGCTGGAGAGGGCATACCCTCTGGGTAGGATTTTTCTTTTGGGGTGGTGGTGGAGGAAAACATGGAGAGAGAGAGGGAGAGGAAAAAAAACCCTGCTCCCCAATGATATGTCCTATGGGTGTGTGTTTAATGCAAGCGGCCTGTCTCTCAAGCCATACATCTATGTGCCTTTTTGGTAAAGTAAAACCATCCCTTCTGCACATAGCCAAGCTTCCTTACCCTTCTTACTGGCCTGGAATTTGGCAACACAGCTGGAATCAGTGGCTACATTGCAGGGGGTTGGACTCCGCCTCTACAATTCTATGATTCCACACACATACCATGCATTTAAAGCGCATTCCCCCTGTAAAGGGGGCTTTTGCATCTGCCACCCCACCCTGCAAAGAACCCTGGGAACTGCAGCCTGCTCCCACAGAGCTACAATTCCCAGAACAAACCCCAGTTCCCAGGATTCTCTGAGAGGCGTGGGTGCTTTTTGAATGCAATGGTGCGTATGTAAGCCACTTGCCCGGTAATCTTGGGTGGTATTTAATTTCTGCTGAACTAGCTATGGAACGCAACGGTACGACTGCTTCCTCTTCGGGTTAAAAAAAATAAAATAGTGTCTGCATAGTATCTGCTCATTGGGGACTCGTAATGTGGCAACCGGACATGCTTCATTTCTGTTTCCTTCAAAACATGGCAAGCCTGTCCTGTTGCATTTTGGGGGGGATGACTCCTGTTCAGTCTGTTGCGTGGGGGGCTCCCCTCGGCTTCTCAAAGCAGGGATGGCACTGCTGAACTGAGGACAGAGGGAAAACTTTGCTCTGCTGCCCCCAATGGAGCAGATTGGAGAGAGCGCCTTGAACAAGCTCTGCTGCCTCTTGCCGTCAGACCATTGAGCCTATCTTAGCTTAGTATGTTTTGCACTGACTAGCAGAGGCTCTCCAGTGTTTCAGACCAGCGGACTTCCCCAGCCCTACCTGGAGATGCTGGGGATTGAACCCAGGACTTTCTGCATGCAGGGCACGTGCTCTACCGCTAAGCTACGGCTCTTCCGTGCAAGATGGATTTGCCCTGTCTGGTAATATCTGGGAGCAACTGTGTGCGTTCTCAGGTGGCTTCATTGCTATTGGCGAATTCCTTAACTTGGTTTTTTTTGGGAGCGGGGTTTATAATCCATGCCCGCTATCAGCGATAGAAATTAGCCAGGCGCCAGGCGCGTTTTGCAACTGGTGCAGATCCAACAGTGACCATGTGAAGATTTCTGGGTGCCAGGTTGGTGACTGGGGGAAGCAAAATGTCACTTAGAGAAGGATCTGATCTGAAATAATTTTCCTTGAAGTTTGAATTTGGTTTTTTTCTGGATTGGTTTCTTTGATGTTTAAGGTGTTGCAAACCGCTTTTGAGATTTATTCTTTAAAATATAAAGTGGTATAGAAATGGACTGAATAGTAATAATAATAATAATAATGAATCCCATCGGGGGGGGGGGAGGTGCCTTGACATTCTGTTGTGGCGACCGAAACCTAGCTTCAAGGTGCCATTTAGCAATTTGCTTATATAGCTGTGTTTCTAGCACTGCCCAATATGGCATTTAGCCTTAACAGGGTGTGCATATTTTCTAGTAACATAGGGGTGGGGAGCCTGTGACTCTTCACATGCTCTTGGGCTCCAACCGTGCTGAGCCCCAGCAAACATGGCCAATGGTCAAGGATGATGGGAGTTGTAGTCCAACATCTGGCGTGCATCAACACTGGCTATCCCTGTAGTAACAGCTGCTTCTGTGGGGAGCATGTTCCCCCTCCAGATGTTACTGGACTACAACTCCCACCATCCCTCCCCATTGGCCATTCTGCACTGTGGTTGACAGGAGTTTTAGCAACATCTGGAGGGCCAAAGAGCCTCCACCCCTGTTTATTATGGATCACATCCCTCCCCCCACTGATACCCTTTGATTGTGTCCTGTCTTTGGATTCCAACGCTATGAGGCCCAGTTTATTCCAGGAATACCATCAATATGAGGCCCAGATTTTTTGGGGGGTGGGCTTGGATTAGATGCCTTGCAGTTTCCCCACTCCCCCCCCCCCCGGTTGCTGCTGCTACTGCTGCCCAGATACTTGCCTTCTCTCCTTGAGCACAATCCAGAGGCAAATAGAGGAATCTGTTTCATGTCCTCACTCTGGGCCTTGCTCCCTTGCTGAAAGAGGAAAGGCAGACAGGCAGCCATAGCTAGGCAGAGGAGGACCAAGATGGCGGAAGAGGCTCCAGAAGTTGGCAATGGCAGTGCAGGCCTCAGCGAGTGCCCAACAATGCTTATTCTTTGTGCTGGCTGTGGTGGAGCCAATTAGATTAATTCCCCACCAGGGAATATAGAATTGGAGGGTGGTAGCTAAGTCATTGCTTGGAGCCTGTTTTTACATGTTTGACTCTTCTGAATTTCTGTTTTCCTAGAATTGTAGAGTTGGAAGGGGCCGCAAGGCTTATCTAGTCCAACCTCTGCAATGCAGGAATCTTTTGCCCAACATGGGATTCGAACCCATGACCCTGAGATTAAGAGTCTCATGCTCTCCCCATTGAGCTATTCCAGAAAATTTTCATTCACCTTGATATATTTATTGTGCAAATATAGCGGTACCTCTGGTTATGAACTTAATTCGTTCCGGAGGTCCGTTCTTCACCCGAAACCGTTCTTAACCTGAGTAGCGCTTTTGCTAATGGGGCCTCCCGCTGCCACCGTGCGACTTCCGCTCGCATCCCGGGGCAAAGTTCACTACCAGGAGCAACTACTTCCGGATTAGCGAAGCTCGTTACCCAAAGCGTTCGTAAGGAGGACGGTACGTAACCCGAGGTTCCACTGTAAATCCTGCTTGATTGTAAGAAAACCTCTAAAGCAGGCATCCCCAAACTGCGGCCCTCCAGATGTTTTGGACTACAACTCCCATGATCCCTAGCTAACAGGACCAGTGGTCAGGGATGATGGGAATTGTAGTCCAAAACATCTGAAGGGCCGAAGTTTGGGGATGCTTGCTCTAAAGTCATTTGCAAAAATAGATGCATGCATTGTGTGTGTGTGTGTGTGTGTGTGTGTGTGTGTGTGTGTGTGTGTTGCTGTTCTGCTGGTTTGAGCTTATGCTTTAAGGATATACTGTTTGCTTTTAGAGTACACACCACATAGAGGTGGTTGGTTTTTTTTTGAAATATTCCGTGATATATAAATGCTTTTAAACAAACAAATGCATAAGCAAGGTTGGAGACTGAGCACTTGGCGACCCACGAGGCTGTTGGGTGCAGGGCTGGGTGTGTTTGTGCGTTTGTGCACAAATGCCTGAGCACTCCTGCCTCTTGCATTTCCCGGCTCCCCTGTGACCCGACTGTTTACTACCGGTACCATTTTTCCATCCCTTTCCCCTTGTGTGTCTCTGGCAACGGAGGATAACAACTGAGTGAATCTGATGAAACCGGACTCCGAGCCCGTGAAATCTTACGCCGTACGCTTTTGGCTTTCAGAACTTCAGGTGCTGCCTTATAATACTGAGGAACTCATTGTGATCTGGCTGGGGCTGGTGGGGGCTGTAGTTCCAAAAAGCATTAGAAACTCAGATATATAAGCTAGGCGCCAAATGGTTCCTTAAACCAGGGTTACGGTCGCCAAAACGAAATGCCTGGTTGCCATTTTGGCGCCAGAGGGCTCGAAAGTCGTCTTTTTCAACGTGACTTTTTGGTTCCTGAAATTCATTACCATTATGCAGATAAAATATAACAGAATTTGGCAAGATGTGTTGTTGTTAGTGTGTGAAACTGGGCAAATTCCAAGGATGGTGGAGACGTCAGGTGCCATCCTGTTGCCCGGGCATCTTCACTGGGTCGCAGGTGGATGATAGCCAGGTGCAAAATGCTCCTGGCGAATTTCGGACGCTGGTTCCAAATATCTGGAGGGCATCCGGGTGACCTAAAATATGGCTTACGTATCTATTGGTAAAAAGCTGTTTATATTTCATGAGCCTTTTGGTAAAGCCTAAGGCAGGCACCCCCAAACTTCGGCCCTCCAGATGTTTTGGACTACAATTCCCATCATCCCTGACCACTGGTCCTCTTAGCTGGGGATCATGGGAGTTGTAGGCCAAAACATTTGGAGGGCCGCAGTTTGGGGATGCCTGGCCTAAGGTCGCATCCAATGAGCTTAATGGCTGATTAAAAACCCCGGCCTCCCAGGTCTTAGTCCAACCCTCTGACCACTAGCATAGCTGCCAAGTTTTCCCTTTTCTCACGAGGAAGCCTATGCAGCATAATGGAATTTCCCTTAAAAAAAAGGGAGAACTTGGTAGCTATGACCACTAGGCCACAACATTGGCTTCTCTCCCCTAGAAATTTCTTCCTCTTGGAGGAACATCCCAACAAGCAGTGCTTTCCCCTGCCAGTCTGTAGCCTGGAGTGTTACACCCCAAAGAAAAGCTTGATTCAGCTATACATGCCTTTCCCACCACTGACTGACTTCCGCCCTAGTGATTTATTTTTAATTTATACATATTTGTATTTGCCGCTTTCCCCCCAGCAAACTCATATCAGAACAAAAACCACATATCCTCCAGATCCCATATAATATTTTCCCTAGGCTTTTCCTAACCCACAAGATTGGCCTCTGTTATTTCTGAATCCCTGTTTTCTGAACGGATAAATGATTAAAAAATAATAATTCTGTGATTCCAGGTACACTCATTGAAATGAATGGCTCTAACTTAGCAACGCCTATTAGGTTCAATGGGTCTATTGTGAGAAGGGCTAAATGTGGGTATGACCCAATCCGTTTTTTTTTGTTTGGTTGCATCTTTGTATACAGCTTAAGAGTTTTTTTTTAAAAAAAACAGGAAGCGGCTTAGAAATGCTTTAAAATACATAATAAACTGAAACGACCAGCAACCAAAAACAACGGGTGGTTTTTATGTGAGCCCTTTTCCCTCACCCCCACAAATTATCGAAAGATCAAGGAAGTTTCCAACTGAAAATGCACAATTCTCTTGTGAACAGGCAAGCCAAATTTCCTGACTATCACTCCCCCTGTGGTTGTCAAGCAGATGTTTCTGAGAAACCTTGGGCTTCCCCAGAAATGCAGAAAACGCAAAGATCGGGAGAGATTTTGCGACAAGCGAATGGAGAAAACGTCTGACTCTGACCCCAAAGGCCTCTTTTTCCTTTGCAGTGGGTGACCTTGGCATCTGCGTTGCTTCCACAGAATGAGGAACGCAGAGCAGGGGAAAGTGAGATGCTATTTCAGCAGCAGGAAACTCCAGCCGTTGGCTCTCTAGTGGCTGAAAACAATGATGATGTCAGTGTGTGAGCCTTGAGGAGCTGAATGGTGCATCCAACAAAACAGGCTTTGGCCTTCAAACAGGGCCGGACTGCCCATTAGGTAGGCTGAGGCAGTCGCCTCGGGCATCTGATGCTGGTAGGCGAGAAGCGGGTTGAATTTTTGTATATCAAGCACCTATGATGATGAGAAGTATAAGAATAAGTATTTATTACTTATACCCCACCCATCTGGCTGGGTTTCCCCAGCCACTGTGGGTGGCTCCCAACAGAATAATAATATAATAATAAGCGATAAAATACCAAACATTAAAACTTCCCTAAAGAGGGCTGCCTTCAGACATATTCTAAAAGTCAGATAGTTGTTTATTTCCTCGACATCTGATGGTAGGGTGTCAAGGCTGGGAGCCACTACCGAGAAGGCCCTCTGCCTGGTTCCCTGTAGCTTCACTTCTCACAACTACTGGTGAGGCAAGGGGTGCAGCCCCCCCCCCCAGATGGACCATAACCTGCAGTTTCCTAGCTTTATTTTTTATTTTTTTTAAAAAGAGAAAGGTCCCATCTGCTCTATACGCTTAAAGCAGTATCATGCCGCTTTAAACAGTCATGGCTTCCCCCAAAGAATTCTGGGAGATGCCGTTTGTTAATGGCTCTGAGAGTTGTGAGGAGACTGCCATTCTCCTGACAAGAGCTACAATTTCTGGAGTGGCCAAACCATAACCCTCCTCCTTGGGGAACTCTGTGGGAATTGTATCTCTGCAAGGGGAACAGGGGTCCCCCCAGAACTCTCAGCACCCCCCTAAGAAGCTGCACTTCCCATGATGCCTGAGTGTTTAAAGTGGAACGATGCTGCTTTGAAAGTGCAGTGCAGCCCACATTTCTAGAAGCAAAATGTACAAGCAGTAGCCTATTCTTTTTTGTTTTTGTTTTTCAGAGTTGAGAAACTCGCCTGCTCCCCCCTTTTGGTCTTTATTTTTTTTGCACTTCTGACATCTGGAAAAATTCCTGTGCATGCCCATATGCACAAGGCCTGACCTGGGCAGCCCCCTAAGCTAGTCAGGGGTCTCCAGGTTGTGGTAGAGGAGTTGTCTTGTCTCCAGTGTTGAAGCAAGAGTCAGCTGACAATCTGGCCAGCTTCATAGTTTAGAATTGGTGTGTGTGTGTGTGTGTGTGTGTGTGTGTGTGTTTGTTTGTTTGTTTGTTTGTGTTTGTGTGTTTTGCCTTTTCGTGACCCACAAAGCTCGGCCCTGTCTTCAAAAAGTTGTTACTTGGCAAACCAGGAATGTGGGAAATATTTTGATCATTCCTTGAGATGTAGGCAATAATCAGTGTCTACACCTCTCCATAACATGGCCAGAGTTGTACCTGTGGCCTCCTATCGTCCCTAGTCAGCATGGTGGAGGCTGATGGGAGTCACAACATCTGGTTCTTAATGTTTGCTCTTGCGACTCTGCTTTGGAAGACTTCAGTTTCCTTCTCCTGGATGTGAAGTCATAGTAGGCAGAATCCCTATAACTTGATCAGAATTCGGTCAGAGCTACTGGACTCAGGATAAAATAGCTTTGCAGGCCATTCTTCTGTTGGCAGGTTTAGGGTAGCTTGGAGTTTGGTCCCCGGCATCTCTAAGTAATGCTGGGAAGAAGCTCTTGCTTGAATCCCTGGAGAGTGGTTCCCAGTCAGCTTAGATCAGGGATGTGGAGACCGGTTTCTCCCAAACTGCAACTCCCATCATCGCAGGTCCTTGGCCATGCTGGCTGGGGTAGAGGGGAGTTGGGAGTCCAGCAACACCTGGAGGTTTGTGGGTTTCCCACCTCTCAGACAGACAATGTTGAGCTGGATGAATCCATGGTCTGATTCGATATAAGGTAGCACCCTATGTCCCTATGAAATTGGGCCTACTCTTGACAAGTGGGCGTTCGCATGTGGTAAAAATGGAGTGGGAGTTTGTGGTCAACCAAAGAAGGAAGTAGGCATCTCTCCTTCCATTAATTTGCCATCGGAATATCAAAAGCTGTCGTATGGTGAGTCAGGCCGTTGGTTCTGCTAGCTCAATATTGTCTGCCCTGACTAGGAGTGCAGAGTTTCAGGCAGGGGCACGACTTGGGGGTGCTGGAGATGGAACTTGAGACCTTCTATACCAGTGTTTCCCAACCTTGTGCCTCCAGATGTTTTCGGACTACAATTCCCATCATTCCTGACCACTGGTCTTGCTAGCTAGGGATGATGGGAGTTGTAGTCCCGAAACATCTGGAGGCACAAGGTTGGGAAACACTGTTCTATACGCAGACCATGTGTTCTACCACTGAGCTCTTCTGCACTGTACTGAATTTAACTTATAACTGCTTGACTTCTGCCATTAAAAACTGGTCAGCGTTGAGACATGGTCCACCTTCGGTTCTGCGACTTTGGTAACCCTCTGGTGCCGATGAGGCAGGTGGTAACATCTTAGATATGCAGAGCCGAGGCCTGGTGAATGCCAGAGAGAGAGCCCTGGGGTGAGAATCTCCCAGACTTAATGGGCTGGATCCAGACTTCATAGGAGAGTAAACTCTTTGAAACGCAAAGGATGTGATTGCCAGAGTGGCAGGATGATTTCATGTTAAACTATGTGCATTCTGAATTGGTAGGAGGTAGGTGCCATTTTGATTTTCATTCATCCTTGGGCGCTAAAAGTGGCACGGGTTGCTTTTGTTGCTTGTTCTGTAACCAATACAAAACAAGGAGGTTGTCTGTGAACACACAATCCTGATGGCACCAGCTTTGGTGGGGGGAGGCTGGCATCTTCAAGGCGTTCTTGCTAAACCCGACACAAAAACTTTGCTATTTCACGTTGAAGTCCTTCTCCTTTGTGCTTTCCCTGCAACATAGGAGTGTAGAAAGCTACCTTAATACCAAGGCAGAACATTGGTGCCTCTAGTTCAGTATTGTCTGCACTGATTGGCAGTGGTTCGCCAGGGTTTCAGGCTGCAGGGCCTCCCCCAGCCGCTACCTGGACGTGCCTTTGGGGATTGGACCTGGGACATTCTGCCTGCAAAACAGATTCTCTGCTGCTGAGCCAAGGCCCTTGCATGGGTTGGAACTGCTCTGTGTTTTCACTTTTTGCCAGTTTACTGGGTCTACAGTATGTAAGTGCCGTAAACAGCCCTGTGGGTTCAGAGTGCTCTCCAAACTCAGCACTGGCCGGGGCTGTGAGTTGTACTAGCAACTGAATTTCCTGACTTCGAACTTGGTGGAGAGTTTGCAGATGAGACGGCTGCTGCTGGATGTGCTGGCCTGAGGAGGGGCTTCTTGGAACGGGGTGGAGGGGCGACGGGGAAGGAAGGATGTGGTTTCAGTGACCGTGTTCCTTGGAATGGCGCTGCCAATTTGAGGTTGCGCTGGCATATATATTTTTTTAGGGTATGAGTTGGCTCAATTATGTTAGAAACTCTCTCTCTGTGCATGTGTGTTTGTGTAAATTCCTCTGACTTTTGTGCTGAGCGAAATGTGGGTTACATTTCTCTCTCTCTCTCTCTCGGGTTATGAAAGAATGAAAATGCAATGAAGCTCTTAGTTCAGGGATGAGTGAGGAAGCTGTGACCCTTCTGATATGTTATGGGGCAAATGTTATTCATGTGAATGCGTGCAAACTCTCCTTCGCTAGTTGCTTTTATAACCTCCTTCGAGTGTCTATGTCTTTTTACATGCAGTTCGGTTGCAACAAAGATGTTCTGAAAGAGGCTACCTTCCCATAGCTCAGATTAGGATGCAAAAAGACGGAATGCTCTTTGAACCCAATAAGAACGTGTTTTGGCCTTGCAAGCTGCTCCAGAGAACCTACCTAGACGATGGGTAGCCAATGTGGTTCTCTGCAGATGTTGTTGGACTACAACTCCCATCATCCTTTGCCAATGGCCCCTGAAGGACTACTGTACTGCAATGCGCTCTACGTTGGGCTACATTTGAAGGTGACCTGGAAACTGCAATTAATCCAGAATGCGGCAGCTAGACTAGTGACTGGGAGTGACCGCCGAGACCACATAACACCGGTCCTAAGAGACCTACATTGACTCCCAGTACGTTTCCAAGCACAATTCAAAGTGTTGGTGCTGACCTTTAAAGCCCTAAACGGCCTCGGTCCTATATACCTGAAGGAGCGTCTCCACCTCCATCGTTCTTCCTGGACACTGAGGTCCAGCTCCGAGGGCCTTCTGGTGGTTCCCTCTGCGAGAAGCAAAGCTACAGGGAACCAGGCAGAGGGCCTTCTCGGTGGTGGTGCCCACCCTGTGGAACGCCCTTCCATCGGAGGTCAAGGAGATGAACAACTACCTGACATTTAGAAAACACCTAAAGGCAGCCCTGTTTAGGGAAGTTTTTAATCTGTGATATTTTAATGTATTTTTGTACTGGTATTTGTTGGAAGCCGCCCAGAGTGGCCGAGGAAACACATTCAGATGGGCGGGGTATAAATAATAAATAATAATAAATAATAAATAATAATTAAAAGTGAGAGTGTAAGCAGGGCATTGACATATGTTGAAGGTTGTCTGGCCCTCATGCAGAACTATTTGGGGCAGATCTTAAGCACACTGAGTCATGAGAAGAACCTGGCCACTGGATCAGGTCAAAGACCCGTCTGTTTTCTCAATGCCCGTGGAAAGCCTGCAATTCCTGGAAACCAGTATTCGGAGATGTACTGCTCACAGTGGAGGAAGAAACACATCCATCTGGCCAGCAGCCATTGATAGCTTCATCTTCCGTGAATTTGTCTCACCAGCTCCAAACGTTGAGTAGACTCTTGTCTGCTAGAGGCCAACAAAGGCTGCTTCTCTCCCGTGATTTCTGAGTGGAGAAAAGCTCTGTCCTGTGTTAAAAGCAGGTGCTGATGAACCAGCCTCAATGTGCATAGAGAGGTGTGCCTTGGCTCCCTTGTGCGATTGGCAAGGAGTTGTACTGGCACCTCCAAAGCTGGGCAGAAGAGTGGCAGATGAAATGTGATGGAGTTAGATAAGTAAAATCAGAGAACGAGAAGAGACAACTTTCAAAGAGGATTGGAAACTATTTGTAGATTATTTAATAAATCATTGTAAGAATGTTAAAATGCTAGCCAGTTTGGAATAAGCTCAGTTAAAAATTGCCACGAGAAAAATTAGGAGGTAAGAATTACAGTATTAGGAAAAGCAGAATATGCAGCAGCAATAAATAAACTGAGGAAACCATGGAAGGATGGAAGTTGACTAAAAGAAACTATTTGATGAATTCATTGAAATGTATTGTTTTTTTTCTTTTTTCTTTTCTTTTTCACTTTGATTGTATTTTGAAAAATCTATAAATCTATATATATTTAAATCCGTTGCTCTGGGCTACCTGGTTAAGAAGGCCCACTCCAAAATGCCTTTTTTATTTTGTGCATTCGTGTTGACTTGTGCTCAGCTAGTGTTAGGGTGGTTATGAACGATACCCCACCACCGCCGCCGCCGCCGCTTTCCCTACTGTTTGTGCCTGCAGAGGTTTCTAAATCAGCACATTTCCTGTAACTTCCTGCTTTTAAAACCTGTAACTTTTCATACAACGAACTTTCTGCGCTTTCAAACTTTTCCCGGGTTTTGTCGTGCTGTAGCGCATGGGGCTCCTTCATACCATGCTCTTCGTCCAGCCAGTCCCTGACAACTGCTTAACACTCTCTCCCTGCTCCAGCAACTTATCTTGGAGACAGTAGGGTGGACAACGTCCCGTTTCAGATCTAGGCCTGGTCCCCCTTCGTACCTGACCAGAGCAGTCTCTTTGCAACCTTCGCGGACTAAACCAGAATGCTATTTATTCCTCCTCCAGCCACTGTAACCTCAGGTCACGTGGTCCTCTTGAGGTCTCCTTTGTCGAGAGAGAACTTCCTCTGGAGAACAATGAGAGTTTAGCTTCCCTGGCTTCCCATTTGGCACACAAATGCCACAAGGTTTGAAGGTCGTAAAGGTGCTATCAGACGGCGTAATAAATGACTTCTCGATTCCAGGATTTGGCCCGAGGTACGGAGAGGAAGGGAAACTCTTCCCCCCTCTTTAATTTGTGGGGAATGCTCACACCTCCGGACTAAATTTATGGGTCTCATGTGACCAGAGGCGGGTTTGTTTTTCTTCCTGCAAAGAGAAGAAGATTTTATTTTATTTTTGCTACAGTGTAGTTACCCACCCTATAGTTAAAGCTATGGTTTTCCCAGTAGTAATGTATGGAAGTGAGAGCTGGACCGTAAAGAAGGCTGATAACCGAAGAATTGATACTTTTCATTTATGGTGCTGGAGGAGACTCTTGAGAGTCCCATGGACTGAGAGAAGATCAAACCTATCCATTCTGAAGGAAATCAGCCCTGAGTGCTCACTGGAAGGACAGATCGTGAAGCTGAGGCTCCAATACTTTGGCCACCTCATGAGAAGAGAAGACTCCCTGGAAAGAGGGCAAAATTGAGGGTACCAGGAGAAGGGGATGACAGAGGACGAGATGGTTGGACAGTGTTCTCGAAGCTACTAAAATGTGTTTTACAGGAGGCAGTGGGAGACAGGAGTGCCTAGTGTGCTCTGGTCCATGGGGTCACGAAGAGTTGGACACGACTAAATGACAAAACAACAACAAAAGATACCCACCCTGAATGCACAAACACTTCACTCACTTCCCCGCCCCCAAGAGACTGGATAACTCACTGGACTACATTTCAGGGCTGACTTAACTCATGTAAACCACAACAGAATCACAAAACTGAAGGGTTGGAAAGTACCCCAAAGGTCACCCAGTACAAACCCCTGCAATGCAGAAGTCACAGCTAAGATACTGAGACCTTGTGCCATGGCCCTTCCTCTCCACCACCAATAATAAAAATAATTTAGTTTTAACATTTAAACAAATAAACGGACAATACAAACAAGGAACAGTTGTAGAAATAGTGTGTAAAACAAGGCACAGAGGAAAACGATGCGCACCTAAGGAAAACGAAATCCTTTCTCATCCAGCCTTATTGATCAATCCACAGCCCTGTCTGCACAGTATAGTTTTAAAGCAAGTATCAAAGCCCCTTTAAAGAATCATGGTCTTCCCCAGAGGGTCCTGGGAAGCGGGGGATTGTTAAGGCTGCTGAGAGTTGCTAGGAGACCCTTATTCTGCCCACAGGGCTGCAATTCCTGGAATTCCCTGGGAGGAAGAGGGATCGACTATTAAACCACTCTGGGAATTGTAGTTCAGCGAGGGGAGTTGTAGCTCAGCAGCCTCCCTCTCTTATCTGAGCCCCCCCCCCTGAAACCACAGCTCTCAGGATTCCTTTGATGGGGGGAGCCGTGGACTGTTTATAAAGTGGCATGATACTGCTTTAAATGTTTTGCTCGTATGGGGACTTAAATAAGCCACGCTGCACTGGAGAGGCTAGTCTGTGTATGTGAAGCTAAGGAACGGAGGCTGTCTCCCATAGAACATTTCCCTGCGCCGTTTATTAACCCTCTACACACTCTCCGACATTTCTCCGATGAAAATAGGGGCGCCCTGTTCCATAATGATAATTTTACTTTTTATACCCCACACATCTTGCTGGGTTCCCCCAGCCACTCTGGGCAGCTTCCAACATACATAAAAACATAATAAAGCATTAAACATTTTTTTTAACCCTCCCCTATACAGGAATGCCTTCAGATGACTCGGGGGTTGGATAACTAACTCCGTACCCTCCCAACATTTTTACGACGAAAATAGGGACATCTTAAGGAAAAGTGGCACATTCAGGGATCAAATCAGAAATCGGAACGGATTCTCTAAATCAGGGATGTCCCTGGAAAATAAGGACACTTGGAGGGTCCGCCTCTGATGTTGCACAAGACCTTCAGGTGCTCATTTAAAAACAGGGTCTCATCTTTGGGAGGCCGGCTGCACATCAGAGTGCTACCTTCTTGCCTCCCTCCCTGGCCTTCCACCTCCAGCTTCTCTTCCTAGGCTAGCAAATGTCTTTCAGCTTGGTTAGGCAACAGTTGTGGCGTGTCTATCTATCTATCATCTATCTATCTATCATCTATCTATCTATCTATCTATCTATCTATCTATCTATCTATCTATCTATCTATCTATCTATCATCTATCTATCTATCATCTATCTATCATCTATCTGCACATTTCCAGGGAGCAACAGATGGTGCATGCTGGGTGTGTGGCAGCTAAGCGCTTGCAGCTCTTAAATACACTCTCGGCGTCTCCTAATGGAGGGGAGTCGATGGCAGCGACTTCCTGTTTTCTGCCAAACACTTTTTCTAAATGAAGAGCGGGAGAGGTTGGCAGAGCTGTTTGCGTCTGTGTTCTTCTTCCCTGCCTTCTCTCTCTCCTCTCCTCTCCTCTCCCCCCACCCCACTGCCTTCATGTTCCTGGTCTCTCCCAGGCGATGGTCTGCCTTGAGATTGGGATATGTGGTCTGTATTAAGATTTGGGATATACGCAGCAGCAGGAGATGGTTGCATGGCGGCGACAGGGTGTGTGTGTGTGTGTCAGAAGGAAGGTCATCGCAGATAGGCTGCAAAAGCCTTGTGACAGGCTAAAAATAACCTGTGCCATCTCCCCCTCTTCTTGATTGGCGCCCCCCCCCCCACGGGAGAGATCAGCAAATTAGGCGGCCCTGCCAGGGTGGGGCGGAATGAGCGGGGGCCCTGGGATCAATACATCTCTGTCTTTGCAATGCCAGTTGCGTGTGGACTCTGTCTGTCTGTCTGTCTGTCTGTCTGTCTGTCTGTCTCTATCACACACACACACACACACACACACACACACACACACACACACTTGCCCTGCAGTTTCACGCATGGGATGGAGCATCGGCTGAAATAGTTTGGGGGCTCATGGGTGGGCACCCATCATAGCTGCCAAGTTTTCCCTTTTCTCGCGAGGAAGCCTATTCAGTATAATGGAAAATCCCTTTAAAAAAGGGATAACTTGGCAGCTATGGCACCCATTGGATAGGGGTTGGGCAGACCTGTCATTTCCAGCTTCTCATTCTTTCCGATCTTGAGCTTGGCTCCACGTCAGTTTGCAATTCCATGCTCCTATCGGTCTCTGGCATCGTGATTTGTTTTAAACCACTTCTAAGTTGTTGTGGTTTGCCCTGGAATCTCGGAGCAAAGGATGAGCAATATCTGTTTTATGGATTGCTTTTATGTCTCGCTGTTTCTCCAAGGAGCACAAGAAGGGTGTACATGGTTCTTCCCCTCCTCGTTTAATCCCCACGACAACCCTGTGTGGTAGGTTAGGATGAGAGGCAGTGACTGTCCTAAGGTCAGCCAGTGAGCTTCGTAGCCTAGTGCGGATTTAACCCTGGGCCTTCTTGCTCTTGATCAGGCACCCCCAAACCCGGCCCTCCAGCTGTTTTGGGACTACAACTCCCATCATCCTTAGTTAACAGGACCAGTGGTCAGGGATGATGGGAATTGTAGTCCCAAAACAGCTGGAGGGCCGAGGTTGGCGATGCCTGCTCTAACCCCTATGCTACACTTATTATTATTAGCAGTAGCAGTAATAATAATGCAAATTCCCCTTGATAGGCGCATTATTTTTGTAGGCAGTTTCGCCTAATGTATGCATTTATGCAAAGCAGGTTTCCCTAATATACAGCTTTTGTACACAGTTTTTATCCACGCTTTCCATATGAATATTTGCACACGTCGGTTGGCTGGAGAAATGCGTCGCAGACCTCAGAGAGGGGTGAATTTTGAAGGATGGCTGTTTCTCAGTTCGCATACTTTCTGAAAGGGTGAATTAGGTAGGCTTTCCTTTAAATACGAACAGAATTTCTCCCCCTTCTGTACCTCAGAGGTGGAGGGTGTTGGAAGCTGCTGAGCTGGGAGGTGCCTGTTGAATACCCTCTAGCATTTGGACTGAAGATTGTGTTTTGGGTGGAATGATAAAACATCTGTAAGATCATTTTTTGAATAGTTGATTTTGAAGCTGGTGGCCCTTTCCCAACTCCTGGTGGGCTGCTGAAACCAAGGGGTTAGAGCGGGGGTTGTGAACCTTTTTGGACCAGGGCGGCACAGTTTGAATTTTGAGACCATTCTGTTCACAAAATGAAAGAATTTGCAAGTGGCTTCCCCCAATAACATGCCTTTTTGTATGTTCTTTTCACTAATATTTGCACTTTTATCCACATTTCCCCCTCTTCCCCCTAATCCCTAAAACAAACGGCGTTAATTTTGTGCATGGCTGGAACATTTCACAGCAGAATTCAGAGGAGTGCACATTCGAAGGATTGGTGGGCGTATTGGCTGTGAATTAGGGCATTTCTCACGAAAATGCGAACCGTAGTTTGACCCTCCACTCTGCAAGGTGATGTCCACTTGGCCTTCTTCCCCCTGCCTGTGAAAGCTGGTTGCCCCGTTGTGCAGGTGCATCAAATGACTTTCTGACCTGCTTTGAAGTGAGTTGAGTTTAGAAAAGGAAGTCGGCGTGCTTTGAGTGTTCCGTGTGGGTTCCTGGTGTGGCTCCACCCGATTTGCATGCCTCTTGTTATGAAACCCTACATTGCTTGTTTGGGCAAGAGAGGGGAGAACTTCCTCTCCGCCAGCCTTCCCCATCCTGGTCTCCCCCTCCACAGGCTGCACCTCTAATAGCTGCTTGATAGGATGAGTTCAACAAACTGTCCAAAGAGGAGAACACAGGTCCCATCCGCACTGTGCAGTTAAAGCAGTATTGTACCACTTTGCGCAGTCATGGCTCCCCCCAAAGGCTCTTGGGAACTGTAGTCTGCCAAAGGTGCTGGGAGTTTCTAGGTGACCCCATTCCTCTCGCAGAGAAACAGTTCACAGAGTTCCCTGGGGAGAGGGATTGGTTGCTAAGTTTTTTTTTGGGGGGGGGGGGTTGTAGTTCTGTGAGAGGAAAAGGAGTCTCCTTGCAATTCAGCACCCTTTGTTGTTGTTTAGTCGTTTAGTCGTGTCCGACTCTTCGTGACCCCATGGACCATAGCACTCCAGGCACTCCTGTCTTGCACTGCCTCCCGCAGTTTGGTCAAACTCATGTTCGTAGCTTCGAGAACACTGTCCAACCATCTCGTCCTCTGTCGTCCCCTTCTCCTTGTGTCCTCAATCTTTCCCAACATCAGGGTCTTTTCCAGGGAGTCTTCTTGTCTCATGAGGTGGCCAAAGTATTGGAGCCCTCAGCTTCAGGATCTGTCCTTCCAGTGAGCACTCAGGGCTGATTTCCTTAAGAATGGATAGGTTTGATCTTCTTGCAGTCCATGGGACTCTCAAGAGTCTCCTCCAGCACCGTAATTCAAAAGCATCAATTCTTCGGCGATCAGCCTTCTTTATGGTCCAGCTCTCACTTCCATACATCACTACTGGGAAAACCATAGCTGTAACTATACGGACCTTTGTCGGCAAGGTGATGTCTCTGCTTTTTAAGATGCTGTCTAGGTTTGTCATTGCTTTTCTCCCAAGAAGCAGGCACCCTTAACAGACTACAATTCCCAGGATTCTTGGAGAGGGAAGCCACGACTGCACAGAGGAAGGATGATGCTTTCAGTGGGCAATGTCAGTGAAGCCAGAATTAGGGTTGACTCAAAACATTCTGCTTCCTGAGGCAGGTGCCCTGTTGCATAGCACACACCCCTACCTCAACACGCATGGAGATGGCTTGAAATTGATATTTTATTTCAGGGGTCAGCAAACCTTTTCAGCAGGGGGCCGGTTCACTGTCCCTCAGACCTTGTGGGGGGGCCGGACTATATTTTGAAGAAAAAAAATGAACAAATTCCTATTCCCCACAAATAACCCAGAGATGCATTTTAAATAAAAGGACACATTCTACTCATGTAAAAACACCAGGCAGGCCCTACAAATAACCCAGAGATGCATTTTAAATAAAAGGACACATTCTACTCATGTAAAAACACCAGGCAGGCCCTACAAATAACCCAGAGATGCATTTTAAATAAAAGGACACATTCTACTCATGTAAAAACACCAGGCAGGCCCTACAAATAACCCAGAGATGCATTTTAAATAAAAGGACACATTCTACTCATGTAAAAACACCAGGCAGGCCCTACAAATAACCCAGAGATGCATTTTAAATAAAAGGACACATTCTACTCATGTAAAAACATGCTGATTCCTGGACTGTCCGCGGGCCGGATTTAGAAGGCGATTGGGCTGGATCCGGCCCCGGGCCTTAGTTTTGGGACCCTGTTTTATTTCCTAGGCAGAGGAAGAAAAAAATGCCAAGAAGAGACCAGGCTTCTAGTATTCAACTGTTCATTCTGCTTATTGTGCTTTGGAGAGAGATTCCTTCATCAGGAGCTATGCACAAAATGTGGTTCAAAATAGTGACAATGCTCAAGAGACGACACCTAGGGTTGCCATATTTCAAAAAGTGAAAACTGGGACATCCTGAAATTGTTGAGCTTTTATTAGGAGAAGCTGAAAGTTGTTTTTTTAAAAAACAACAACGAAAACACCAAAAAAGCAGGTGATTTTTTAATTTACTTGCCCAAGATCCAGGACAAACTGCAGCCTTCTGGAAATTCCCCCCCCCCCCAAGATGTCACTTCTGCCTTAGAAATTGCGGTAATGTCCGGGAAAATCTGTATGTATGGCAGCCCTATGCTAAACACACCAGCAACGTAAAACAATGCCTAAAACCATAAATTCAAAACTGAACCGTGAAAAACACTCTGAATTTTGGGCTATAACCAGACCTCCATAAGTAAAAAGATGAGCACTTCATTGTGAGTTAGACGCACATGTACGTTTGGGTCTCTGCAGCTGGTTGAGCAAACATCTCGCCACCTTCTCTTCCGAATGGCAGTATATATGGGTCCTTAGAACCCAAATGTGAGACCCAGTGGTTCCCCCTGGCCCTGTCTCTACTCACTAGGAGGAATTTACTTGTGCAGCCTGATTTCTCCATGTTGGGGTTAGGCCCACAGGGGTGCCTAAACTTTTTTCAAAGAGGGCCAGATTTGATGAATTGAACATGTGTGAGGGCTGACCAAAGTTGCTGAGCTTTTTTAAGGGTTTTACCCCAGGACATATACTGCCACGGGGGCCAAATTAAATTGGCCGGCGGGCCAGATTAGGCCCCCGAAACAGACTTTAAACATGCCTGGGTTAGGGAGACTTGGAAAGAGCAGGGAGGGGGTGGGCAGCTGCTCGGTTGACCCCCAACACCCTTTACCTGACGACACTCCCTCACTTTGCCCAATGGTGGGGCTGGCTCTGCACACACCCTTTGTTTCTTCGTGGGGTAGGGAACAGTATTGAACCCTCTTAAAAGCATTTTCTCCCTCTTACATTCGCATGGGTCCTTTCCTCTGAGTAGTTTGAGGCAGTGAAGGTCTCTCTCAGCCCTGCTCTGTCATTGCCGCAGCCTTTGAGGTGGATTGCAGCAACTGACCCTGCCTGTCAAACTCCTCCTCCTCCTCCATCTCAGTGTCGCCCTTTGTGGAACTCAACAAGCAGGAGGGGAGTGGGAACAAATCTAGAGTGAGTTGCTTCAGCCTGTCATTGGCTCTGGCGCCACCTACTGTTGGGCTCCCTGCCTTCTGCCCTACCAGCCACCAGCGCCTGAAGATTGAGCCCAGTTTTCTTCCGCTGGGCGAGTCGGTAAATAACAGCAGTGCTGTGCAAGAGTTTCTGCTGCAAGCATACCATTTTGTGGAGAAAGCTTAGGTGGGGTTTTTCATTTGCAATCTTCCGTTTTTTGCTGGCATCTAAATAGCTGGGGCAGTGCCTAGGCGTTCCAGCTTGTTTTTTGCTCACTTTCCTCGGGCGCCTCAAGAAACAAGGAGATTTCACTTTCCCGTGACCTGTAACTGGAGCTGCTGGAACGAATGCAGAAAATAAGTTATTTCTCAGATTCTCATGGATCTTCCGAGCGTAAGCGAAGATCCTTTACTCCAGGCGATGCTCTGAGGCCGGCTGAACAAACAAAACTACGATTGTCCTGGTTTTATTCCTGCTGGATAATGTTATTTACTTGTGAGGTTTTTGTTTGTTTGTTCTGCAAGTAATGAGCGGATGATTTTGGAAATGGGAGCCATGGGCTGCTTTGACAAGTGGGGTCTGCCTAATCTGCTGCCCTCCAGATGTTTGGGGCTAGAGCTGACACCAGAGGGTTGTAGTCCAAAACCCACCATGTGTGCTGAGCCCAGCATTATTTGAGATAGGCCTGTGGTTGACATGGTGTTCGTGAAGTTGAGAGCCTCCTGTTCTGCCAAGGGCAGAGTTCTTTCCAGATCTGGAGTCAATAAGCACACCAGTGGATGAAAAATAAGCAATGCTTTATTTCCGTAAGGTTAACAGATAGCAGTAGGCATACAAAACACAAATTATAGCATACCAGACAGAAGTCACACACAATCTGCCCTTCAGCTGCCCGGAGCTCCAGGTAGAGCAGCGAGAGAGATCTTGGCCAACAGTCTCACACCATAGCTGCCAAGTAACCCGTATTTCCTGGGAAACCCCCGTTTTTCCTTACCGTTTCCCGGCGGTCTCCCGTTTCAGCTCCTCTCCTGTTAATCTCCCTTATTTTGGCTCCTGTCGGCGGCCATTTTTCTGGTGCCGCTTTGCTCATCTATGGGCACCAGAAAATGGCCGGCGCCGAAAGTCGCGTCTACGCATGTCCGGAAGTGCGTAGACGCAACTTCCGGTGTCGTTTTGCCCATCTATGGGCCCCGAAAATGGCCAGCGGCAGCACCGGAAGTTGTGTCTATGCACTTCCGGACATGCGTAGACGCGACTTCCGGTGCCAGTGCTGGCCATTTTTGGTGCCCATAGATGGGCAAAGCGACACCGGAAGTTGCGTGTATGCAAATTCCGATGTCACATGGCTGACGATCCCGGATTTCTCCGCGAGAGACTTGACAGCATCTGATACCTCGATCTGTGAAGACTCTCTCGAGTCCCTTCAACCTACAGCTCTTATAGCCAACTTGGATTGACTTGACTGCACCTGGTTAGCAGGCATCACTCCTGATCAGCCCAGGACAAGGAGTGTGACTCAACAGGAATGCGGAGCAGCTGAGAGTCTCCAACCCAATTCACTACACCTGGGTATCCTCCCCACTAGCCAATCAGCACTTAGAACACAGGAGACCTGGGAAACTCCTGACACAGGTGTGTGGAAAACAAGTTATACCATCATGAATCTGCAAACCGGGGGTGTAAAGGGAAAGAGACATGTCATCTAACTCCTCGAAATTACAATGGTCTTCTGCGTTTCCCATACACCTCCCCAGACAAGGTTCTTCAGTGTGGATCTTTTTGGTGCCCACTAGAGTTTTTGGTGGGCTGGTGGATCCCCCAGCACCACTTCTGTCAATTCAGCTAAGAAGACTATTAGACAGCAGCATGGCCAGTAAGCTAACAGAACGCCTGTTGGGTCGCTTGAGCCCAACACCAGGTACACATGCCCAGAGATGGACATCTGCAAGGTTGGGTCAGGGAGATGGGCGCTCTATGTGCCAGGGCTGCCCCACATCCTCACCCTTCCAGCCAGGACTTCTGCTCCATCTGGAAACTTGGTGGGTACATCTGGGAGAAGTTTGCCCTTCCACTCTCACCCAGCCTGGTCTCAGTGGTGGCCCACCAGATAGATGTCATGGTCAAGTACCAAGTCTGGGATTAGGCAGGCCTTGCCACCTGATGCCTTGATGTTAAGGAGCAGTACCTGTAGACTGGAGGCGGCTGCTGATAAGCTCCCTAACCTATTCAGGTTGGTGGGAGCAGGGGATGAGTGGAGAGTAGAAGGACCAGGCTTGTACTGACCATCCTTTCTTATGACCACCACCTCCTGCCGCTTTAGGACTCTCTTTGACCGCACGGTGTCTGTTGTCGCCCTCGACACATATTTCGGCTGAACATTCAGCAGGCCGACACCTGGGGCTGCTCTTGACTGCTTTCACTTGTCACGTCGCAGGCTGAATGGCTGGTGACATGATGCTTAGCTGCTTTTCGGAGTCACAGGGAGCGACCTGGAAGTGGCCTGAAGGTTTACTTCTCACTGAAATGGTCTGCCTGTGTTTGGACTACACCGCGGTGGATGGCCAGTGAGGTGGGGCTCTTATGATGGGATTGTTCCATTTGTGAAACACATAAAACTTCTAAATACTGTAGATTTCCTGGGGGGGGGGGGAGCCCACACAGGCTCTGCCCACAAGCTTACAATCGAGAGATAAGGACCAGACATAACACGGGGGGGGGGGGAGGGGAGAGGAAATGAGCAAAGCAGGAGGGGGTCAGTGAGGGTAAACCGGAGGAAGAAATCTGTCTTCAGGAGAAAGTTTGAATGTAAAAGCAGAGAGGGTTGGTGGGTTGGTGTTGCAAACGAAGGGGAAATATGTGGGGGGAAACGAAGGTGGGAAATACGTGATAATGCTTAGTTTGACTGTGACATGGATGGTCTAAGGAGTTTTTGTGTATAGATACACACACACACTTCCCTGCACATAGAACTATAGCAAGTTGGGGATAAAGCTAGACTATGAATTTTGTCTTTGTCACCTAACTTTCTGTGTACAGTGGTGCCTCGCTAGACGAATTTAATTCGTTCCACGGGTCTTTTCTTATAACGAAAAATTCGTCTAGCGAATCCCATAGGAACGCATTGAATTTTTTTGGAATTTTTTTTTGCCCATAGGAACGCATTAATTGAATTTCAATGCATTCCTATGGGAAACCGCGATTCGCTAGACGAATTTTTCATAAAACGAATTCGTCTAGCGAGGCAACCTCCGCTCGAAAAATCCTTTCGTTAAGCGGAAATTTCGTTAAGCAGGGCATTCGTTAAGCGAGGCACCACTGTATATGGATTTTTGTGTGTGTGTGTGTAAGTAAAGGGGCACATTCAGTTGCCTTGAGCCCCTGCCAGCAGTCTGAAGTGGCACGGCTCACATAACTCTGTATGCAATTATGTGTAGAACTTCCCAAAGGCAAAATGTAAAAAACAAGACATTTATATTCCACCAAGTGTCCATTTCTTTAAATATAGCCTTTACATAAGGTATGCAATACCCAAATCACGTTCAAGCGCGATATGGGATGTCTCAAAACCAAAGTTCCCTCCAAATGTTCATTCATTCAATAAAGAGAATAGAATCTCTACAAGTATCCTTGTTGCTAAACGATCCACATTGCCAGGAGTCTTGCAGCGTTGCTCTCAATCACTCAAACTGCAGTGGCAGTGCCCCATATGTGTGAAAATCCAAAATGGTACAAAACTGGGCACAGGTTGACCTACCTGCCTGTGAACTCGGAGGCCTTAATGAAAGCCTACATGAGATTGTCATGATGGCCGGCACCAAGTTCTCTTGCACTTTAGTCCGATGGAAGTCTTGGAAGCCCTGTCACGGTTGCCGTCGTTGGTGGTTCCCTTCCCTTTGACCACGAGAAATTCCGCCGCAGGCCTGTGCTAGGAGCCCGACCAGGGAGTTGTCTAAAACCTGTGTTATATTTTACAGAACTTGTGTGCATTGCTGAAATCCGTGTGGTATCTGAATCGGTGGCCAAGGCTCGACTGGGATGGATAGCACACAGACCAGTGTCAGAAATATTCTGCTTGTGGCTTTTGAAACTGGGAATATTGCAGGGAAGTGGGCTTAAACTGGAGAGAGCTGAGCTTGGCAGGACTAGATGTGTTATGTGGCCATTGGCTCCTCATCTGAACATCCTTGCGTGTGTTAGACATTACCCCCTTGCAAGCTGTGTGGTCTGCACTACAATTGCAGTTGTGCATAGGAATCTTTGTCGCTAGTGTGGCGACTTCCACATTGCCCCAACAGGTGATGAAACTGTTTGGTGGGGAACTTCAGAAACCCCATTTTACCTTCTTGTAGCACTTTCTCTTTAGAGCAGATGGACCAGGCAGTTGTCTCTAGCTTTTGGGACTCTCCCTAGGCCACACCTCTATACCACTGGCCTTGCTTTACATCCTCCTTGTGTATTTTTGCCTGTATCCTATCTGATGGTGCTTCTTGCTTATCTAGAGAGGGCGAGCAAACTAGCATTTGTTGCCGCACCCACTTTTCCTCCTGGCCCTGCCCACCCTGAGCATGTGGCCCCAGAAAGGTCGCATAGAGGGGAATGTGGCCCTCAACGTGATGATGATGATAATAATAATTCATTTTTTATACCCCCTCGTCCTGAGTAGGACACGGGAATGCTGTAGCGGCAGGGCAGTAGCAGGCAGGAAGCAAGGAAATTCTCCCCAGAGGACATATTTAAATGCAATTTATCTTTTTTCATTACTGCTGTTCTCTTTCAGGCCGGCGCGTTCCAAATAATTCTGGTGAGCCTCTGGGAAGAACGCGGATTCCTGGAAGCCTTGATTTACATTTGCTTGGGGTGAGACAGGGCAGTGGAGAGAGGATGGAAAGAGCTTGTGTAATTTCAGAGCGGGAAGAGTTCTCCTTGTGACCGGGAAAGGCAGCCTCTTTCGGCCACCGACCTCGCGATCCTCCTTGCCTGCTTGTGCAGTTTCTCCCGTGTTGCCGTTCAGAGCAGAGTCCAGCAGTCAGGGTAGCCCAGCTCTGCTGCTGCCTTGAAATGGGTGGTTGGGCAAATTTACATAAGGCTCAAAGGCACCTCCCAGTTCAGGAGCAGTCTGCTCTCCAAACACCAGTAGCTGGGGACAAACAGCAGGAGAGAGAGTTGCATTTCCTTCCATATTTTTTTTTGTGGGCATTCCAGAGGGATCTGGCTGGTTACTGTGGGGAAACAGGATCCTGAACCTTGTCGGTTCCAGGAGGTCTCCTCTTCCATAATCAGTAGTTTTGAGCAGAGCCTTGAGATGCAGAGGCAATCTATCCCAGACGGCCAGATTATTGTGGGCGTTTTTTGGCTTCGATGCTGTGCTTGTGGGCTTCCCGGAAGCATATGTATGGCCAATAGCGGGGAAATGCCTAGGAAGCTGCCTAGGAGCCAGACTGTTACTCTATGTAGCTCAGTATTGTCTACACTGACTGGTAGCGGCTCTCCAGGGTTCCAGGCTGGGAGTCTTTCCCTAGCCCTCCCTGGAGATGCTGTTAGGGACTGAACCTGCAACCTCCTGCGTGCAAAGCGGATTTTCTACCACTCAGCTATGGGCCTTTTGGATCCATCAAGAGGCTCCTTATGCCCATTTCACAACTGTGTAGGCATTGTGGCAGCTGCATGCCCGAGTGCTCCCGATCTCAAAGGACCAGTTGGCAAGAGTGCTGTCCCAGCAGCAAGGTACTCTTTCTTCGCCCTTGTAAGTTCAGAAGAGCACAGCTGTTTGCCCTGCAGGAGAGACTCAGGTGGGTTGGCAAGCAGAGTTCGTCTGAATTCACAGAAATGGGTGTGGTGAGAGAACTGCTTCTGGACTGTACCACTTCATCCTTATTTTATTAATAGCTTTTTCTTCTTAGGGACGCGGGTGGCGCTGTGGGTTAAACCACAGAGCCTAGGGCTTGCCGATCAGAAGGTGGGCGTTTCGAATCCCCGCGAAGGGGTGAGCTCCCGTTGCTGGGTCCCAGCTCCTGCCAACCTAGCAGTTCGAAAGCACGTCAAAGTGCAAGTAGATAAATAGGTACCACTCCGGCGGAAAGGTAAACGGCGTTTCCGTGTGCTGCTCTGGTTCGCCAGAAGCGGCTTTGTCATGCTGGCCACATGACCTGGAAGCTGTACGCCGGCTCCCTCAGCCAATAACATGAGATGAGCGCCTCAACCCCAGAGTCAGACCTAATGGTCAGGGGTCCCTTCACCTTTACCTTTTTTTCCTTAAGAAAAATTATCAAAGGAAAAAGGAATACTGCCAAATAAAATGCAGCCAAAAATCACAAAACAATGCTTTCGGCTTTTTATGGGGGAGGAGGGGGAGGAGCTGGTGGTCTAGACGAACCCAGTTCCCATTTATGAAATTAGATCTATATATAGAGTTCGTATATCTGAAAACCTCCCATCTTTCTTGCGCTTGCGGAAGGTAACCTTCTCTTAGGCTGATAGTGGAGTCTTCTGTGCAGTGTCTGATAGTGTGTGTGTTGAGTAGGGGAGGTAGAATCATACAATCATAGAATCGTAGAGTTGGAAGGGACCCCTAGGGTCATCTAGGCCATCCTCTGCAATGCAAGAATCTTTTGCCCAACATGGAACTTGAACCCATGGCCCTGAGATTAAGCGTCTCGTGCTGTACCGACTGAACAATACTGATGTTTAGCAATACCAAAGTGTTAAACATTTAGCCACCATGAGTGCCTTCACTAACCAGTTATATTATCTCTGTCAGGTTTCAGAGTCCCAGGTTATAATTCAACTGTACATTGACACCTGTAAATCTCAAAAATATGTCTATGACCATATTTATGTGGCCAATTACCCTTACTGTCTCTTTTGGGCATCCTTTCGGTGAACATGCCGTGGTTCAAAGGTCTTCAGACATACATAACTAGTATTTGGGGGGGAAAGCTTTTGTTCAATTAGTGACTGTCAATGTGTCTTTGGGGTGGGGGAAGGTGAATTCAGTCCTGCAATCCCCCAGCCCATTGCCCCATCTACTGCTTGTGTGAATGTGGGGGTCAAGGCCACTGTCTTGATTTGGGCTCAGTTTAGACATCTCTCCCAAACCACGATTAGGGAATCTTCACAATAGTGTAACTTAGTGCAAAATATAGAAAATGGGAAACTATGGTTTGTGATCGACTAACATACCTGAATCCACAAGCATGGGTTGCATGTTTAGCAGATAATAGTTTGTGGTGAGCAGTTTTCTGAACTGACCAACCAGAGTTGGGGGAATTTCTTCCCCTCAAGAGGCTGCTTGTGCCACAGAGAAAGGAGTGGAATAAAATTACAAAGCTGAGAGGATGGGAAATGACAACATACCTGTAATTGTAAACTATGGTTTGCCTTTTGCGCTGTTGGAAGAGCAAACTATGGCTGGAGTTCTAAACCAGGGATTGTGCAAACAGTGGATTAGGGTGATGTCTGAATGTAGTCTTCCTCGGTTCTTCCTATACAGTGGTACCTCGGGTGACATATCCCTCTGGATACGTAATCTTTGGGTTGCGAATGCAGCAAACCCGGAAGTGTATACTTCCGGGTTGCGCTGCGCGCGCATGCACAAAAAAACACCTCCCGTTACGGACTTCTCGGGATACGTCTGGGCCTCCCGAACGGATCCCATCCGTAACCAGAGGTACCACTGTACTTCACTTTTTTTCCATTTGGGGACCTAGTCCCAAGTATTGCATGCATTTGATAGAGTGGAGGAAGGGAGGAACAGAAGAGAACGAACCATTTTGCAAGCCCCACTTGAATTGCGTTTTGAGCAGAGTTTTGAAAAACGGGCATTTTTTTTTTAAAGAAGAAAAGAACAGGGCTGTACTCAAGCATTTGGATTTACTTGAAAGCTCTTCCTTGCACTTCAGCGGATGAACGAAGAGCCTCTGTTTTATATAAATCCCTGGCACGAATTAGAAGATGTTGCAACCCATCGGTACATAATACTTGGCTTTCTGCGGCCTCCCGGTTTGGAAGATCCACAGCTTGCCATCTGCCGCTTGCGGTTGCCCGTAAAAATCCATTAATGGCTTTTTTCCAACCTCTCTCTCTTAATTAGATGATCATCTTCTTTCAGACTGATTGCCAATGAATTATTCACAGTTGCTTGGCCCCAGGGAGTGCTTACCTTGATAAGAAGCAGGCTTAAAAATGATGGAGTTGTTTTGCAAAGTGACCAAGGAGATCGCTCCATCCTTAGGCATTTCAGGGCTTGTCTGGGTCCAACAGGTTGCTGGAATGTAGACTAATGTTATTATGTCTATATTTGCAGCTCACCTTTTCTCCAAGGAACTCTAGGCGGCATTCATAGTTCCTCTCCACAGCCACCCTGTGAAGTAGGCTAGGCCAAGAGACAGAGATAGTGCTGAGGCTAGGTGCCTAATGTTTTAGCTCAGAGGTAGGAAGTATTTTCCAGCATTCCTTTCTGGGCCCCCCACCCAAGGGCCTAAGGCCATAGGTGGGCAGGGCCAGAGGCGAAGTGTGAGGAGCAAGGAATAAAAGGTTCCATTTGTACAGTGGTCTAGTTTCTGCACAAACTCTCTCACACCTTTCTCTACCCTTGATTCAAGGCAAGCAAGATGCGCTATTGGAGTTCAAAGCCACATTCTAGCCAGGCAAACACAGTCAGGCTGCATGAGGCATGAGGGCCAGGCGATATTCCTCTGATGGAGCTCTGGCATAAAAGTTAGGGCATTTTGTTATGGTTCTGTGTGTATGTGTATGGTAGATTCAGCCATATGCTTGTGAAACATGGACCACTTATAAACGCCATCTCCAACTCCTCTAAAGATTCCATCAACGGTGTCCTGGAAAATTTTACACATCACTTGGGAAGACAGGTAAACTAATGTCAGTGTACTGGAAGAAGCAAAGATCACCAGTGTTGGAGCAATGATTCTTCAGCATCAGCTTTGTTGGACTGGTCATGTTGTGTGGATGCCTGATGATCGTCTTCCAAAGCAACTACTCTATTCCGAACTTAAAAATGGAAAGCGTAATGCTGGTGGTCAACAAAAGAGGTTTAAAGACTGTCTCAAGGCAAATCTGAAAAAATGTAGTATAAACACTGACAACTGGGAAACACTGGCCTGCGAGCCCTCCAGTTGGAGAACAGCCTTTACCAAAGGTGTCATGGGCTTTGAAGAAACTCGATCTCAGGACGCAAGGGAGAAATGTGCTAAGAGGAAGGCACGCTTGGCAAATCCACACCGTGATCAACTCCTGCCTGGAAACCAATGTCCCCACTGTGGAAGGACGTGTGGATACAGAATTGGCCTCCACAGTCACTTACGGACCCATTGTTAAAATCGTGTTTATGGAAGACAATCTTACTCGGCTACGAGTAATCGCCAAAGAAGAAGAAGGTGGATTCAGGCAAGAATTCAGGAGATGAATAATAATAATAATAATAATAATAATAATAATAATAATAATATAATTTATTTATACCCCGTCCATCTGGCTGGGTTTCCCCAGCCACTCTGGGCGGCTTCCAACAGAAATATTAAAATACACTAATTTCTTAAAGATTAAAAGCTTCCCTAAACAGGGAACCTTGAAGGTGTTGGTTCTCGACAACGGAGGAGTGCGCCTTCAGTGTGCAAATGGTTGGAAGGTTGGAGTGCCTGCTGTGGTCGCAGAGACCGATACGGGAGAGACATGTTTTGTTGCAGGTGGGGCAGATGAAGGCATCCAGTTGTGCTGCTGCAGATGCACCAGGGCGTTGTTTCTTCTCTGTGTTCCTCCCAGTGGCCATTTCTCCTCTGGTCACTGCTGTGGCTGCACAACCTGACCGTCTGTCTCCAGGTACTGCGGTCGTCTGCAAGGGATTCCCACGTGGTGGGGTTGGTGTTGCCCAGCCTTCACGCCATGTTTGCAGACATCTTGTAATGAAGGGTTGGTCTGCCAACAAGCCTGGCGCCTTAAAAATTATCCAAGGCAATTGATCTCTACATATACACATTACTTCTTAGATCACTTCCCTCTATGTGAATGTTATACATACATGGGACGACTGGGGAATAGGGGGAGTTCTTTGGAGTTAGTCTATCTGTATTTACTACTGAAAATGCATTATATAGTTTCTGAAATCACCCCAGGCCAGACAGTCCATGGTGCCCCTTTGGGGCACTCAATCTGCCAACGGGCCAGTGCCAACGTGGGCCCAGATCCAAAAGCTCCATTATCCCTTCTGTGTCAACATGGTTATAACAGCTGCGCTATTCTCTCTGTCTCTCTCCTTCCCTAGCTGCAAAATATTTCCCTGGGCCAAATCAGTAAGGTTGAATATTGTGCCCGGTGGAATTTTTCGTGTGGGTGAATAATGCACACGCACTGCTTTAGCCTGGCCTTTGCCACCGGAGAGAGATACACTAGGGACATAAGAAGTGGCCTCATACAGAGTCAGACCGTTGGCCCACCAAGCTCAATAGTGCCTACACTGACTGGCAGCATCGCTCCAGGGTTTCAGACAAGGGCACTTTTCTAGAGATGCTGGGGATTGAACCTGGAGCAGCAGATACTGAGCTCTTATCTTTTTAGCACTCTCCTTCTTCTTATTTGTTTTCGACTGTTTTTAATGTTGCGCCCGAAGGGGCGGGTAATGAACTGAGCCAATAATAATATATCTGTCTCGGTTTCGACTTTCTCGTGAGACGTAATTGCCCTTATCGCGGTCCCAGCCCTCCTGGTTGCTGAACACCTGGTTGATCATTAATTCTGCTTCTGAACAAAGGCAGGCTGGCCTCTATTGCATCTTCTGTGGGGAAAGGGTAACCTTTGGGTGGGTTGGGGTACCTGGACTTGAACCCAGTGGGACAGTGGTTTGCTTTATACCCATCACTGCCAAAGGCAGAGGGGTGTGTGACTGCGTGTGAAAGGAATCGAGAATTAGATGTGCATGATTTCATCCTGACCCGGTAGCAGAGGGCGAGCAGGAAGGAGGAAGGTGGTGACAAGAGAGGGCTGGGCCGAGCAGAGCAGTTTTGCTGCCATGATACCGATAAGCTGCTGCTGCAGGGAGGCAGTTAACAGTTGGGTGCTCCTGTGCCAGTAATCTCTGCAGCTCTCTCGCCTTGCACTTCCTGGAGGGGAAGGGAGTGCTTCTCTGTTTCTGTGCTGTGTAGCTGAGAGTGATGGGCTGTGGCAGGTAAGAAGCGAAAGAGGATCTGTGCGGTGGAGCCTCTTTGAAATGTGGGACTAGGCGGGAGCTCCTTCCCCCTCCTTCCTCCCAGGATTGCGGAGAGATTTTCAGATCTAAGCACGAGGGGCTGTAGGTCATGTTTTGCATGCAGAAGGCATTTCCAGCTATTGGTTCTGTCTATGTCTAGCTCAATATTGTCTGCATTGACTGGCAGCAGCTCCCCAGCGGTTCAGGCAAGGGACATCCCCAGCCCTACCTGGAATTCAGCCTCGGGAGCTTTTGCATGCAGATCTGTCACTGAGCGATTGTCCTTCCCTTAAAAATCAAGTAGGATTCTAGTTCTCATGGTTCCAAGTTAAATGGCTGAAATAGGAACAGAGGAAGCTGCTTTATACTGAGCTAGATGGTTGGTCCATTTAGCTTAGTATTGCTTACACCGACTGGCAGCAGCTCTCCAGGGTTTCAGAGGTAGAGATAGTCTCCCAGCCCCACCTGGAGATGCTGAGGATTTGAACCTAAGACCTGCTGCACCTGAAGTGGATGCTGTACCACTGAGCTGTGGTTCTTTCCCCAGGAGCATCTCAGATGGCAGGTGATGAGAAAGATCCTTGCCTTGGACACTGGAGAGCAGCTGCCAGTCAGAGCAGAGCCTCCCAGTTCTCCCGGTGTTGCTGGACTGCAACTCCCCATCACCCTCGCAAACATGAGAGATGGAGTGATGGGAGTTGTAGTTCAATTCTGGGGGTGGGGCTAGATGGACCCTTGGGGGTCCCTCCCAGTTCCACGATTCTCTGATTCTGTGAATATTCTGGTTCCATATAGGGTAGCTTTGTGTTGTTCGCCGCACACTTCGATCTTGCAAAATGGAGAGCAACTGTTGCCCTTGGCTATGATTCTAAATGGGTCTTGGTCCCACCTGGGAAGGTGACTATAATAATTCTATTTTAAAACAAACCTTTTAACTTTGCAGCAAGGGTGGAAGCCCCCAGGCCCCGAAGGGGGCAAATGTGACCCTCGGGGCTTCTGCAACTGGTCTTAGGGGCTCTCACCAGGCCACACCCCCTCACAGGCCCTGCTTTGCACCCCCATTAGTGTTTCTGCCTGGCTGAAAAATATGGCCCTTTGCTTGCCAGGATGGGGAAATAGAGGCCTATGTGTGTACAAACTAGCATACTTGACAAAGGCAAAGGTGGATATCAGTTGCCCTATGCACTTTTGCCATTGGCTGAACGTAGGTCCTAGCCAATTTTATCCTCCATGGCTGTGTCTTAGAGTTGAGTTGGTACCGTATCTGTCTGTCTCGAGGCATAATGGATTGCACCTCCAGGGGTGAAATCGAACCGCTGTGATAGCAGCACCTCCCTGGAGTGTAAGCCTGGGCAGTGTATATGGCGGTCCTGAGCTTCCCAGACGACAAGACCCTCTCTTCCTGGCTGATGTGGTCCAAAGGAAAGCAGAGCAATACGTTTGGCACCAGCTTGGCTGCAGGAGGCATGCAAGGCTCCATCCAACTGTCTAGGGACTCCACTCTGGATCTCTTGGCCTTTTCTTCTCCTGAAGATGCCCTGCAAGGCAGCGGAGGTTCAGGACCAGAGTTTTCCTTCTCCTGGATGGGCTACCTTCCCAGGTGGACGAGCCCCCATCTGCCCCTCGCTTCCCTCTGCAGCACATGCAGAAAACTGCCTTCTTGACCATTGGACCCACAATTGGTCTCCTCCGCTCAATCCCCTTCCATGCAGGGAAGGCCCTAACCCACCAAGGATTTGAGACTCGTCAGCTACTCTCAACTGATTTAGCCAGTTGAAGCCGTCCCTGGGTTGTGGCTGCTGTTGCATGCTGGCAGCTTCTAGGAGCCGCGAGTTAGAGCTGAGTCCAGAAGGAGCATGACGTGTGTGTCCACCCGCTATGAGGCAGCCTGTTCCACTGTCAAGCTCCTTGTGCTGTTGGTTCCCCTTTTAACTGATTCTTCAGGAGGCAGGCTGTAGTTCACTGGTAGAGCATCTGCTTTGCATGCAGAAGGTGTCAGGTTCAATCTCCAGTGGCAACTCCAGGCAGGGCTGGAGGAGACACTCCCCCCCAGCCTGAAACCCTAGAAAGCTGCTGCCAGCCGGTGCAGACTGTGCTGAACTCAATGGAACCAATGGTTTGAATATGTGCAAAGCAGATTCTTCTGTTTCTATCAGGATTTAGAGCTCTGTCCCGTCCCCCCGCCGCCCCCGTCCCCGGTCAAAGCTGACCCAGAGCTCTGAAGGTGGGGTGAATGAAACTGCCTTTTCTAGTGTAGTTTTCCGAGAAGTGAAGAGAAGAAAAGGGCTGTTCTTGATTTGCAATTAATTCCAGATTGATTTAATAGCTTACCAGCAGCCCCATGTGGAAAGGGAAGCGATGGGTCTCTGGCGATCTTGCAGCAGACCTTGGGTGCAATTTGGAAGAGATTCTACCACTCAACACTTTCTCCATGGTTTCCATCTTCAAATGGAAGTCCATCTTTCCTCCCCACCCCACCCCAAGCTATTCCTTTCACACACACACCCCCAATTTTTTTTGACACTTTCTCCAAGACAGAGAGCAGTCAGGAAATTTCTTTCTCAGCCAGATTAATCTCGGTGCATCACCTGATCCTTGCCGTGTCCAGCGGCATTTGTTGTTTTATCGCCCGGGGGGAGGAAATTGCCTTCGTAAAGCATCTCTTAATTTTTTTTGGCTTGCTTTTCCAACTTTAGCCTGGACTTCAAAAGTGAGAGAGGCATGTTAGCCTGGGCTGTGGCTAGCTGGAAAAAGAGGCGTCCTCTCTTCGGCTGAATGAAACCATTTCCTCCAGAGATCATGTCCTTTGTGCTTGTTTATCTGTCTTTTTAACAATGCCCATTTCCTTTCTCCTGCTCCTATTCACTCTTATTCATTGGGGTCTTACGGTTTTTCTAGTTATTGCCCCCCAGACAGAATGAATGCCGTTGCATGGGGGAAGCATTGCAGAACTGCTAATAAGGCGGAATGATGTCTGGGTGGTCCAGTATAAAACCCAGCGCTAATGCAGTCCTGTTACATCAAGGGCGTGTTGCAGAATGCACTGGTCTTGGCTGTGTGTCCGTGTCCTAATAATCAGTCTCTCTCGTGGAGTGGGGCAGGTCCAAGACCTAGCAGGGGAAAGAGGAAGCACCTCTGCTCTGTGCAAATCAGGGGGGCCCTCCTGCAAGTGGAAGGTTTGTTTCACTTGATATCTCCATGCCCTTAAAAATATAGGTAGGACTGGTGCTGGTTCAGTGTCCGGCTGCATCTCAAGCATGTCCTCAGGAGAAGGAGACTCCTAAGTGTCAGGAGGAGATGGTAAGTGGTAGCTTCTAACTTGAGGGGTCCAGTAAGACAGGGCTGGCCACCTCTCTGTCAACCTGCCTGGATCCTTGGATCCAGCTCCGGACTCCCTTGACCACTGGGTTGGGTGCACAATTCTGCCTCCCCTGCCCATGCAGCTAGGATCCTCCCCTGGGTCATCTGGCGCCAACTCCCTGATCTCCTGCTCCTGCTTGGGATCTGATGGCCCCTTCCACAATATCTCCATTGGGCTCAGGACAATGTTCTGGTATTTTCCTCGTCTTGCATTTCTGTATTTCATCTCCACCTCACCCACCTGCCCCAGTGCAGAGCTTTGCATTTGTCTCCAGTGGATTTTGTTTGGTCAGCTTCAGCCCAAGCTTTCCATTCTGTCAAGGTCGCCTTGAGGTTTCTATTCCTGCCTTTGGAGGAGTTAACTTCCCCTCCCAGCTTTGTGTCATCTGTAATTTCCCTGGGGCCGTAGCAGGAAGAGGAGCACCCTGGGCTTGACGCTCTCCTGGTTGCATTTTACTTTGTAGGGGCTGGTCAGGGATGAGCATAAAAGAAAAGTACTTGTTCATGCAGTGTGCAGCTAAACTGTGGAACTCACTGCCGCTGGAGGCCATCATGGCCACTGACCTGGATGGCTTTAAAAGTGGACAAATTCACGGAGGACAAGGCTATCCATGGCTACTAACCCTGATGGCTATGTTGTTCTTCTTCTTTGGTGATCACTCGTAGCTGAGTAAGATTGTCTTCCATAAACACACCAGCATTACACTTTCCATTTTTAAGTTTGGAATAGAGTAGTTGATTTGGAAGTCGATCATCAGGCATCCGCACAACATGACCAGTCCAACGAAGTTGAATTTGAAGAATCATTGCTTCAACACTGGTGATCTTTGCTTATTCCAGTACACTGATATTAGTTTACCTGTCTTCCCAAGTGATGCGTAAAATTTTTCGGAGACACCGTTGATGGAGATGGCGTTTATGCAGAGGCAGATATGCTTCTGAATACCAGTTGCTGGAGAGAAGGGAGAGTCCCCTTGTGTTTGGGTCCTGAATGTGTGTTTCCCATGGCCATTTGGTCGGCCTCTGTGAGAACAGGGTGCAGGGCTAGATTGCTCTGATCTAGCCATCTCTGTTCTCACCAGGTGCATCCATGGCTGTCTGCGTATCTATTATAACAGAAAGATGCAGTCTCAGTTTTCTCTAACATTAAGATTTTAAAAAAATACTTCTGGGCACTTTCTCTCTTTTCCATCACTTCCAGGCCTTCCAGCAAAGGATGGTGCTTGCCTTCTTTTCTTCGAAATTAGTTTATTTGATGTGTGGTTTTTTGCATCTGGGCAGGAGCTGCTACCGAAATCCAGCCCCACTCTGTCGGCGTTCAACGGATCATAATCACGGGGTTTTATTTTTAATCTGGAAGTGATAATTAAGCATGACGTTGTTGCAGCAGAGGAGAGAGAGAGAGAGAGAGGATGCTTAGGCAGAAGGCTGAAAGTGTGGGGTGTGTCGGAGCACGTGATATAAACCCCCCCACCAATGAAGGTTTTGGAAATGTGTGCCTTCCCCTCCCGCCCCCAATAAAATCTGGGTGCACCAAAAGGCCCTTTAAGACTTGGGGGAGAGGGAGAAGATTTAGGTCAATCTTACCTTTCCAGGGCTAATAGCTGCAATGTGTTATTGATTTCAGGCTCTGAACTTAATGGTTTTATTGGGGGGGTGTCTTTATATCAAGGGTTGGGGGCCAGGTTTGATACGTGGGCAAGGCCACCGCAACCACATCAGGTTAGCCACGGAGGAGAAATCCGATTCAGTTCACACGTAAAGCCGAATCTTATCAAATTCCCACTTTCTGAAACAATATGAAAGCCAAAACACAACTGTCCTTTGAAGTAGGCACTTACCCAGATTTTTGCAGTGCAGCTCTCCAACCAAGCAATGTTTAGAAAAATGTGTTTTATTAGGAAAATGGGTGCATAAACTGAAATATATTTGGGAAAATGACACACGTAAGTGCATTCTGTTAGGAGAAGATGTCTGCACAAAGGTGTGCATTAACTGCATGCAAAAATGTCCTTATTAAAATTTATCTCTTGCCTTCCTCCCAGAGGAGCCCAGGATGGCAAAAGAGCAAGTGCTAAAATAAAAAACATCATAAAAATAATTCCAATTTTTAAGATGCAGACGGTGAAAGGTCTCCACTTAAAGGGCTTGTTGGAAGGTCTTCGGTAGGTGCCAGAAAGACAACAGAGATGGTACTGGTTTGTTATTCGAGGGGAGCAGATTCCAAAGGTTTAGGTGCCGGGACACTAAAGGTTCAATTCATATATTATATGCTATGGAACAGCCCTCCTGACAATATGACATCTGCAGAAGACCTTTCCACATCAGTTTGCGACTAGTCCTCATGAAAACTCACCAGCATTTTTGCACGAATGTCTCTTAATGCAACTTCTGTATGCAGTTTTGCCTGATATACCCACAAATAAGCCGCACCTTTGAAATTGAAGGGGGCAAAGTTTAAAAAGACAATACCCAGGCTGCTTCCTGGGAGGGGGGGTGGCCTGCCTTACACCATCCTTAGGCAGCTCAGAGGAGGCTTGGGAGCAGTGAGCAGGACGGGCGCCATTTTCATGCACCCCCGACGGCCCTCGTGGGCAGCTGTTTCAGCAGCGATACCGCAAGGTTGCAAATACAAGCCGCACTTTAACTTTTCACAATCGGAATTTGGAAAAAAAAAGAGTGGGGCTTATATTCGGGCAAATACGGTATTTTACGAAGCGATTTCCCTCAATTTCCCACATTTTCTATGTTAATGTTTGCTAATATATGCTTTCATAAGCGCACTTAACCCTAGTATATGCATTTTTATTTGAGCTCACTACTTGTCCTGGAGAAATGTATTGCAAAATTCAGAGAAGAGCAGGTTTGGGAGGATGGCTGCGTGTGTGTAGGTCTGCGAATTGTGTCCGAAAGTACTAATTAGCTGCGTTTGCCTGGAAATGCAAATGGAATCAAGTTTCTCCCAGATCTCTGCACATGACTCCTATCCCTGTGGAATAATGAGACAGAAGTGTCTTTAGAATTATTATTATTATTTATTCGTACTCCGCCCATCTGGCTGGGTTTCCCCAGCCACTCTGGGCGGCTTCCAACGAAGATTAAAAATGCATTAAACAATGTGACCTAGGGCTCAGAACTGTACCACACCGCACAAATCTTGTGGCACGAATCTAAGATAGTGAGAAATGATCATTTCTTTTTATTTGCTAACTGCAAGGAAGGGGTTTCTTTTCTCATTTTGTTTAAATATATCATACTACTAAAGGGCTTACGTATCATGTTTCGTGCTTTACTATATATTACGGAACAAATATAATAATGCAGGAGAAGAAAAGAAAAGAAAATATAGAATATACAGTATTTACAGTTAAAATAAAACCTTCGCATAGGGTGGACAGGCTCACAGCATTAACCCTACAACCAGGGCCGTGAGGCGGACTGAGGCAGCTGCCTCAGGCGGCAGGGCCTGTGGGCACCCCACCCTCCTCTGCCACCACCGGAGAAGCAAGAAGGGGTGGTTCTTGGTTCCTACAAGATTTTGCTGACGTCTTGCAAGATCTGTCTAGAAGCCGCTGCCACATGACCCCAGTAAGCAAGGCTTTGGAGTGGAAGGGTTGTCAGTGTCCCTTGGGTTCTGCCTTAGGCGGTGAAATGGGTTGGGCTGCCCCTGCCTCCAAAGTACAGAACGAAGAGCGAATCTCCAGCTCCTCACTTCAGCCCCTGCCCATAGACTCGCAATCAGACAGACACGATCCGAAAGGAAAAATGAATGGGGAGGGAGAAGGAAAGGTTAGCGACTTGGCCTTTCGTTTTTTCTGCTTGTGTTTTCTAATCCAACAGGCATCTCTGCAGCCAGCTCATGCCTCTGCTGAATTCCCCCCAGAGCTGCTGTAAATTCAGAGCTCTGACTTGAAGGAATTTATTCCGTCGCTGCTGCCACCTCCAGAGTACTGACTGTTGGATTCCTTTTTGATACTGTAAACCCAGAGAGGGTGGGTGCCTGCTTCTCTTCAGACACAATCATCTCTGTTTCAGCCACTGTGGGTGAAATCCTTGAAGTGTAATGTTATCGCTTTGGATTCCCCCCCCCCCCTTCAGCCCTGGAGGAGGTTAATGTGTCACTTTTCAGCATTTTCAGATGACTAGAACGGCTTTGGATGATTATGAAACTGTGCTCTGTTGCAGCAGTTGGGGAACATGAGGCCTTTCGGGTGTTGAACTCCCAGCTTCCATCCAGAGTCCTATTTTGTTTTTTATTTTATTAGATCTATATACCGCCCTTCATCAAAAGATCTCAGGGCAGTTCACAAGATAAAAAATACAAGATAAAAGCACAAATAGTTAGAAACAACGAAACAATAACCCTTCCCACAAACACATCAGAAAGGCTGTAGAATATTGATCAGCCAAAGGCCTGGTTGAAGAGGATTCTCCTTATTGAAAATTCTGAAAGGGAAGACAATCTGTCCCTAGGTGAGTTGTATGAAATGCAATGCAGAATATAAGCCCACCTTGTCTTCAGTCTGTTTTGATCCACTTGCACTTGTCGGTTTATTTTTTAAAATAAAATTAATGCTGCTAAGAAATCTAATCTGCATGAAAACTAAACGGAGTACAGTATACACACAAAGCTTCTTTACGCCTTACATGTCTATGAGTCTGCAAAGTTGTAAAGTCAGCTCTGAACATATCTGACTTTTATTAAGAGCGTAGGTACACAATTGGCTACTCTTGATTAAAATGCATTTATTTGTTCCGCAAGATTGATAAACCTCTTGCGTGTAATGAAACCTCACAGCGGCTTACTAAAACGAAGTAGATTTACAAAAAGTAAATGTGCAACTTTTTCTTCCCTAATGAGTTGGTGATTCTTTTTGTAGCTATTATATATTTTCAAATAGAGCAGGAAGACTAGAAACTTATGTGTGTGTGTGTTAAAAGCAAATGAACTCCAAGGCTGTCGAACTGCTCCAAACCCTCTCAGCCCAACAGTGGCAGTGTAGTGAATTAGTGTCCCTTTCGGAGGGAGAGTAGGAGAAATATTTATAGAAACGCGTTAGTCGTGAGAAATCCAGGCTTGTCCTAATTTGCTTTCCCTTGAAACGATGCTTTCATTTCATTTTATTTCAGTAAAAGATATTTCTGGTCCTTATTTGAACATCACATATTTGAGGTCAAACCGTCCCAGCTGTGAGGCAAGAAAAGCTTCCTTTGGGATAAGGGTTGAAACATGTGTGGCAATTGGTTATTTTATGTTCAATTAGTTTCCCGTAGACTCTTTTGAGATCTACTTCGGTCCAGGAAGCTTGTGGCATTTGGGGTGGGATTGGCCTAGCCTCTGAGGCTATTGTGATCCTTTTTTTTTAATGCCCTGCAATTCCTTCCTTCCTTCCTTCCTTCCTTCCTTCCTTCCTTCCTTCCTTCCTTCCTTCCTTCCTGCCTTCCTTTAAAAAACAGTGGCAGGCAAATAAATTGCCTTTATTTGAAAGTTGCTTTTCTTATTATTTTGCTGTAGTAAGTTGGGATATGTTGCCCCTGCAGGAGCGGTTTTGCTTTAAAATATTGGCTGTCCAAATCTGCTCGGCTCAGCGGTTCTATGCACTTGTCTTGTGTGTTGTTTTTCCTGAGCTCCCAACTGTTCATTTGACGTCACGGTTAAAAGAGAGAGAGAGAGAGAGGCAAGCTTGTGTCTCGAGAGGTTTAGCTAGTTACGGTATAAATAGATCAACAAATAATACTGAGCTTGGCAGGGAACCCCTGGGTTTGCGCTTGCGCAGATGTAATAGATGCACGCTGGATCTGCCTTTGTTCAGACCAATGGGCTGGGGTTTAATTCTGAGCTTCTGGAGCATGGTATTCTGAGCTCCAGTTCTGCCCCCTTTAGAATGTGCAGAGAAGCAATTGAGGAGAGTGCCTCTGAGCACGGACAGAGAACATTTTGCTCCTCGCATGCAGTGGGTGGATCTGATCATTTTGTTCTCTCAGTTTTCCTCCCCCCCAACTTAAATTCAGTTTTTCACATTTCTGCAGAAATTTGCGTTAAAAGAAATCCTTATGGAAATATGTTCCTAATAAACATATTTGTATGTAGTTTTGATGAGTGTACACACCCGTCAGGCAATTTCCCCCAGCGTAATGCAATTTCATGTTGTTTGCAGTAATATGTTCATTTCATGCATACTTTTCCGTAACATGTAGCATGTTTGTAAACATTGGTGGGTCGGAAAACTGCATCACAAAATTGGATGAGGGTAATTTTGAAGCACAGCTGATTAGTTACTCATTAAAATGCCAACTAAATCAAGTTTCTTGCCCAGCCCCTACATTCCTCAATGAATAATGCTATACTTCTCCTCCCCCCCCAAAAAAACACATATTGGATTTATTTTATTTATTAAATAGTTACATTAGATTTGCATCTCTCCTTAATTCCAAAGAGATCAAAGAGGCATACATGCTTCTCACTCTTTCCCCTGTATGTAATTCTCACAACAGTCCTGTGAGGTAGGTTGGGGGGGGGGAACTGGCCTTCATGGCTGGGAGGAGAATTGATTGCCTACAGCAGGCTTCTTCAACCTTAGCCCTCAAGATGTTTTGAGACTACAATTCCCAGCATCCCTTTCCACTGGTCCTGCTAGCTAGGGATCATGGGAGTTGTAGGCCAAAAACATCTGGAAGGCCGAGGTTGAGGAAGCATGGCCTACTCCACACTGGTTGAGAAATAGATAGGCTTGCCACATCTCAAAAGGCACAGAGCTGGCTGTGTGTGCGAATCCTGACGGTGAAAGGGTTGGGGATTCGGAGACCCAGAGGGTGGAAACTGGGGCTGGTAGCATGGAGTAGACCCTGATCTCTCCCCCCCCCCACCCCAAATTATGCGTTAGACTCCCTTGAAACTCTGAAAATCTGGCAACTCTAAGGGTGGGACTTTTCAGAGGCAGGGAATGTGGATTAGAGCTGTTCGGGTATTGTAGTTAGGATGTTGCACTGACCAGGGTTCGAATCCCCGCTCAGTCATGAACCTCACTGGGTGACGACTTTGGACTAGGCCCTGTCTCTTAGCCAGATCTACCTTGCAGGGTGGTTGTGAGAATGGAATGGGGAGGGGAGAACCATGAGCACTGCCTCTAGCTCCTTGGATGTGGTGGTGTTAGGTAAATGCAAGAAATAGCTAAAATAAAAACCAGGCAGGTTTAAACGGATCCTTTTCACTTTAGCAATTAAGCACTGCCATTAAAAAACAGCAACACTTTAAAGCACTTTTCTTAGCATGGAAAGAATTCAAGGATCTGGGTGAAAGTTGTGACTCTGCTCCTTCTCCAAGTACCGTATCTCAGCACACCTCCAGAATAATCCTTAGGATTTTTTAAAAGTTAAAGTTTAACTCTTTAAAAAGGCAAAGCTTTAGAAAAATGTGTGCATTCCAACCAAAAGAAGGTGCCTTATTATTATTACTAGTATCTTGAAGCCCGTTAAATTAACGGGTGCTAGAACATAAAATTCCCCGCGCCCATTCCCCCTCCCTTCTTTTCTCCACCCACACGTGCCAGGACTCTCCTGGGCTGCCACCGGCGCTGCTCCTCTGTCGCTGCTCCGCCTCCTCCTCCTCCGCTGCTGCGGTCCATGCCTAGGCAGGGGAGGGGGGAAGGTAGGGGCGGCCAGGGCCCTCTTTCCTTCCTGCCCTCCCCCTGGGGTCGAGCCTGCTTTTGCGAAGGGTTAGCGGGGAAGAATGAGCAGCATCCCTCTGCTGCCACCGGCTTATTGCTGAACGCAGCGGAGGCACGGGGTAGCAGAGGAGATGCTTCACAGAGCAGGGAAAGAGGGGCGGGCAGCGGGCGGCTGCCACCCGCCCCTCCTTCCCTGCTCCCTGTCAAACATCTCCTCCCCCCTGGGCTGCTCTTCCTCCCCCCCCCCATGCGCTGTCCCCGCTTCTGTCTGCCTCTGACCCTGCACCGCGAGGGAAACGGTAGGCAGAGGGGTGGGGGGGAGAGAGAGCGCGTGTGTGTGTGACGCCCGCTTGCTGCTGGTCGTCGGGGGGGGGAGCGTAGGAGAGAAAAAAAAGGGGGGAAAGCAGTCTCCTTCTCCTCACCTTTCCCAACCCACCCAGAGCTGAGCCCGCCACACGCCGGGTGGGGGGAGGGTTTGGGATGCGGCAATGGGGTGGGGAACGGCAGTGGGGACACGAACGCGGCGGCGGCGGGGAACGCACGCTCGCGTCTCAATCCCTCACGGTCCCTTCCCCTCGCGCCATTAATCGGGAGGCGAGGCGCGGAACGGCAGTTTGGAGGGGAAGCCGTTGAGGGAGAGAGAACCGCATTCCGCCCCCCCCGGCTCTGTGTGCGTCCAGTCTCTGCGTCCAATCCCTGTGACCGTGGGGCACATGCTCAGTAGCGCGGAAAATGGGACACACGGAATCTGGATGCAGAGACACAGGGACTTTATTATATAGGATTATTAAAAAATGTTTACAATGGCTGCAACTGCTGAAGGTACCTGATGAGTTGTCTCGAATCAGGATTTTGCTGGATGGTTTATCTTTTTTGTGAATTACTGGAATTGCTTAAGGGTGATTTTTTTGTTTTGCTTTGGTTACAAGAACTTGTATTTAATGAGTGAGACCTGCAACGGAATGTTCCACTGTGGTGTGTTCCAGTTCAGGTGGCTGGCAGCCAGCCAGCCATGCCCTTTTCTACAATACTCCATTACATTGCCTCTCCCCTCTGGTTCCCCACCCACCCACCCAATTGGCAGTCAGCATTCTGAGCAGCCTCACTGAGCTGTCTGTGGGGTGGTTTCCATGTCTAGGGTTCCCCCCCCCCTAAATTTTTGTTTTGCAAATCATGAGGTCTCCTCAAGTCATCTGTGCACTGACTGCATTGGAACTGAGAATGTGTGTTGTCTTAGTTTATATGATGACTAAATTGTTAGGTGCTCCCCCCCCTCAAAAAAAAACAACCTCACTGGACTTTGTTGCATCTTTTAAGTTTTTTAATTAAAAAAAACCAGGTGAGCCCAATGCTGCAATTCCTATCAGTTATTCAAAATAGCCACAAGTGCCAATATTTTGCACAATTTTTCACATTCTTTTGTTTTTTAAGTAGTTAGCATGAGGCACATGGAACTGTAAGCAAGATAATTTCTCCCATCCTGCCCTGCCATGACCACTGGAGATACTGTTCCATAGCCGTCTGGCTTCTGACCTTTCCCTGTATGCTGCTCATGAGGACTAGAAGCTTGTTTTTATAAAGTTAAACTTACATAACATCCACACGGGACAGTTAAAGCACATGACTTTCCCCCAAATAATCCCGGGAACTGTAGCTGAAGTGTGCTGGAAGTTGTAGTTCTGCGGTGGGTAAACTACAGTTCCCAGGATTCTTTTTTTGGGGGGGGAGCCATATGCTTTAACTGTGCGTTAACTGTATGGTGTGAATGTGACCTTAAAAGCTGAGATTCTCTGTAGGATTTATCATGTGCCTAGTACTATATTCAGTAACTGCACAGCAGGGCTGAGGACTATGCATGTTGCATGCTCAGAACTGTCCCAAATAATTTAAATGTTCACATAGAGAAAATCCAGCCCTATTTATAATCCTTGGAAGGGCTGATTTCCAGGGAAGAATATGCTTTGCATTCTGAATGTCCCGGGTTCAATCCCCAGTGGCATCTCCAGACCGGACTGGGAATGTCCCCTCCCTGAAACCCTGGAGAGCTGCTGTCAGTCAGTGTAGACAACACTGAACTAGATGGACAGTAGTCTGACTCTGTATAAAGCATTTTCCTATGCTTCTTGCTGGTGAAGAGGGAAATAAATATAATTTTTAAAAAAGCAATCTTAACAATGTTAATAATTTTGTTTCTTTAACTTTCAGAATTTGCTAAGAATGCAAAACTCTGAGTCTTTCAGGACTAATTAATTTGATAATTCTTCGGTTTGCAGTCGATTTGTAATAGCATGTGGTTATTTGCAAACTGCATATAAAAAGGAATCAAAATATGCAATCCTTTTTGTTTCCTGTCTTCAAAGATGTTATTTGAACTTGGTGGGAGCAGTGTGCATTCTCTCCCCCCCCCCCCCGTCTTTTAAATGTGCGCTCCTGTATTTTTCCAGCTGTTTTGGATCCTCTGTCTATATAAGCATGTTCTTATTATCTGTAAAATGTTGGCGAATGTGTAGTTTTCTGTCAGTGTCTCATCTGTTTCCAAAAACACAGAGAGTAATTGCTGCAAGAAAAGTATCTTGGAGCATTAAGTTTGGGAGTCCTGTTTTCTATTTGTGGCTCTCTCTCTCTTCCCCTTATTTTATTTCCCTCCTCCCCTTTATTTTATTTTTTTCAATATTTGCGTCACCGGACTGTGATGCCTTTTTTCTTTTCTTTTTTGCTTCGTTCTCTGAAGTCGGTTTTGTAACACACCCCAGCCGTTTCAAACCAAGCAGGCAGCTTTACTTAGAAGCCTGAGCAGGAAATGACAAAATGGGATTCGTTCGGGGTGGCGGGGTGGGGAGAGGAGGAGGAGGAAAGGGGCGGGGTTTCCACGGAACAATCCACCTCGTAAAATGGGTATTCACAGAATTTGAGGCTGGGGGATTAAATGATAAAGCCAACGCCAAGACGACGGCTAAGGGGAAATCTTTGGGGCCCTTCCTCTCTCCACATTTTCGCACCAGGTAAATGCCTTCCTTATGCAACCCCAAATGTTTTACTACTAGTGAATTATAGGGATCTTTCCCTTCCCCCCCTGCCCCCCACCCCAGTGAACCAGTCCTGTGGAGATTTCCTGGAATGGAATAAGATTGGGGAGATGGAGATGGATGATTCTGAGGAAGGTCCCAGCGGGTTGGGGGGTTGGAGATCCAGAATGGTCCCCCCTCCCAAGATGTTGCCTGTCCCAAGCCTAAAGCCTCCTGCTATGGAGGCATCTGAGAGTTCTGGTTCTGACTTGGCCAACGCGGGGATGCCAGCCTTGGGGCAAGCACACCTCCCAAATCCAGCGCACTCAATGGAGTGCCCATTTCCTTGCCCAGGGGGGCTCTTGTCTGGGTCCAATGCAGTTAGCTGTGGGAGCAAGGTGCAGGGTGTGTGTGTGTCACCCAGTTGGATCCACGCCTTTTCTAGCACTTAGCCATGTATCTTAGCCTCTGCTCCCTCCGTGCCTTTGCAACCTGACTTGCCTACAAAAACTGACTTGTGCTTTAAAGGCTTTGGCGAAAATGGTGTCGAGAGTTTCTCTCTTTTCATCCGGCCAAGAGAGCCAGGACGATATGGGCAAACGATTCCAGGCCGGCATCCCCCCGCCTTGTCAGCTTCTCTGGCAGTCGTGGTGTGGATGAAGGAGTGCCTGTTTTGGGGCGTGACCAAATGGGAGTGAGGAATTGGCTGAAGGATAGCTTCCACGGCCAGACACTATCCTCCAGCCAATGGATTGGCTCCCCCCTCCTTTTACCCCTGCAGAATTCAACAAGATGGGGACCCAGTTGGAATTAAGTGATTCTGTTTTGGCTCTGGCTCCGCCTTCTCAGATGGATCTGCGTGAACTTGGGGCCTTCTGCAGGCCAAGCAGATGAGCTATGGCCCTTCCCTTAGTCGGAGATTCCAACCAAACACCAGGAAGAACTTTTTCTGACAGTAAGAGCTGTTGGACAGTGGAATGGTCTCCCTTAAGAGGCTGTGGACTCTCCTTCCTTGGAGGTGTTTAAGCAGAGGTTGGGTGGCCACCTGTCATGTATGATTTAGTTGGGATTCCTGCATTGCAGGGGGTTGGACTAGATGACCCTCGGGGTCCCATCCAACTCTGCAATTCTAGGATTCCCAAATGATCTGGAGTGTTCCAGTACAGTTTCGGAGTGATTTAAGTTTTGTTTCTGTTGAGTTCTGTAGTACGTAACAGAACTTGTACACCATTATCTTGGAACCACAGTACCTTGTGTTTTCAGTGTCCCTAAATGCTTTGTTTTGGAGCATAGGGAATTAATAATAATAATAATAATAATAATAATAATAATAATAATAATATTCTGCCCATCTGACTGGGTTGCCCCAGCCACTCTAGGCGACTTACACCAAATTAAGACATCAAACACAGTAAAACACCAAATATAAAAAAAATCCCTATACAGTCGTAGCTTGGTTTTCGAACAGCTTTGTTCTTGAATGTTTTGGCTCCCGAACGCCGCAAACCCAGAAGTGACTGTTCCGGTTTGCGAACTATTTTTGGAAGCCAAACATCCAACGGGGCTTCCGATTGGCTGCAGGAACTTCCAAGGTACCACTGTACAGGGCTGCCTTCAGATGTTTTCTACAAGTCAGATAGTTGTTTATTTCCTTGACATGTGACGAGAGAGTGTTCCATAGGGCGGGCGCCACCACCAAGAAGGCCCTCCTCTGCGGTGTTTGACTCACGTTCCTTCTCCAGAGTGACCGTAGGAGCCCATCCTCAGTGGCTGACTCCTTTCCCTCTGATTGGCTCCTAACAGCACAAAGGGTGAGAAGACGTCTTTGCATTGGCTGAAACCTTTCATCAGAGAGCTGAAACCTTTAGGTCATCAGAGAAGGGCATCCTGATTGTAGAAAGAGTGGCTGGGGCAACCCAGCTAGATGGTGGCAGGGTGTAAATAATAAAATTAGTATTATTATTAATTATTAAATAGTAACAGGTTTTTGACCCCACCCCTCCACAACACCAGACCAATACACCTGTTTGTCTCCCTCTTTCTACATATATTTTTATTTCTCAAACTTGAGATCGCAGCTCCCATGCTTTCCTGCAGGCAGCATTCAACAGTCGTTCGGGGTCCAGGGTAGGAGGGGATAGCAAGTAGGGCAGAGAAAGATCCGACTACTTCCCGAGGCATCCCTGGAGGAAGAGATCACGCCCAATTCAGTACAGCAGGCAAGACAAGCCCCTCGCTCCTCCTTTTGGGGTTTGGTAACCGGTTGCGACTGCCTAAGGAGCAAAGTCCAACAAGCACCGACCGGCCAGGCAGTGCCAGAATTGTGTAAGGGCAAGGGGGGAGGCGGCATTTAAGCCGCTCAAGTCGGAGGTGGCGTGGCCAAAATGTTTATTGAAATGTGAAAAGTTTGTGAAACGTTCCCTGGGGCTTGGAGAGATCCTTCAGCTTGTAGCCTTGGGATGAATTTGCACCCATCTTTCTTGCTACAGCAAATTCGGATCTGCAGCTAGATCCTAGGGGGCCCCATGAGCAACTATACATTTAAAGCAGTATCACAGAACTACAATCCCCAGACTTCCCTGGGAAGAGGGTTTGACTGCTACACCACTCTGGGAATTCTAGCTCTCTGAGAGGCATAGGAGGTTTCCCAAGAACTCTCGGCACCTCTCAGTTCCCAGGATTTTTTGGGGAAGCCATGGCTGCTTACAGTGGTACGATGCTGCTTTAGGGTATAGTTCAGGTGGTGGCCTAGGTCAGAAGTTTTCCTGCGGGAATCTTCCTTTTGAAGTTCTTATTTGTTCTTGAAGAGCAGGGACTTTCAGACCCCCTTGGGACGCTACCACATTTCTCCTGTGGTTTGGGGAAGGGTTTTGAAGCCTGATCTGTTTCTGCTTTGAGTATTTATTCTTTGTGGCCCTCCGAGATGGTTCTGTACTTTCTCTCTCATCGTCCCATTTCAATAAACTTTCTAAAAAATAATAATATCCCCATTGGTATCTGCCCAGGATCCAAATGGCTTTTACACCACGTATTGCTGTTTTAAACTGTTTTTCTATTTACAGTTGGGTTTTTGTAAATATAATATAAATAGAAAAATAGGGGCGGTTTGGCTTTTACTGCCCAATTCCCCTAAGTCCATGATCGGTCAGAGATGAATGGATGGAGGCAGGATGCAGTGAAATCAAGGCAGATCTTTATTTTTCTGTGGCGACCAGAGTTCCCTCCCCTCCTGGCAAGGAGGAACGAGAGACCCAGAACCAAGAAGAAAGGTCTCTTTTAAGGGTTTGCATTTTGGCGTAGAGAAGGAGGACACCCCCTCTACAAAATTTCATCACACATAAAGTGGGGTTACATTGACTCAGGCAGGCCAAGGTGTGATATTCCTGAGGGTTTAGCAAGTCAGGGTGCCCGTTAGACATCCCTTAGTGCAGAGCATCTGGGCAAACAATGGCAATTAATACAAAGAAGGTTCATAGATAAATGAGAGGAATCCCTTCAGGAACTTCCCCTGATTGCTGTCTGCCTCTATGTTTTCAGGCAAGGGGGATTAAGTAGGCAGAGGAAATATTTAGATTCTTTAGGAAAGCCAAGATGACTTTTGGATTGCTCTCCTGTACCATCTTAGACATGTGGTTTATATACCTATGTATGTGTGTTTACCTTGCGCAATTATCAACATTTATTCTATATGTGAGACCTTAGAAACCCTATAAAAGTTGATTAAAAATCGTTTTTATACATGCAATTGTTTTTAGATCTGTAACCTTCATATATGTCACGATGTTGTAAATCGTTTCGAGATGCCTCCAGGGGAAGCGATTTGTTAATGAAAATAGATAATAATAAACCATCCCTGACCATTAGCTAGTCTGGCTGGGACTGATGAGAGGTTGTTGTTTTTTTGGGTGGGGGGCAGGGGTTCCACACACCCCATAGCAGAGACTGTCTTGCTGTCCTGGAAGGATAAAGCAGAAGTGTGTTAATGGCAGCAAGATGGTGAATGTTTCAGAAGGCCTGAAATCCAAATCTCAAAGAAGTTTCCAAATATATGTATGTGTATGTATAAATCTAAAGCCATGTGCCCCCATCACCTCTGGCCACTTGTCCTCTGCCCCTTGTCTCACAAGTTTGCTGGTTCCAGGCTCAGAAAGCAGTAAAAGTGATAACAGGTTTCAGCTGAAAGCAGCTCCACTGGATTTTGAAATCTGAGAACTAGAAAAGCCAGTCTTGCTGGATGCCCGCCAGGGCCAGGTGTAGAAAGCAACAAGTCAGGTTGGAACAATCTCTTGGATGGGCCACTTTAGAACTTGTGTTAATTTATATGCCTCTGAGTGTTTGTGTACCTTAATTGCTGCATGTTCAGCAGGGGTACGAGAGCTTCTGTGTTTGCTCATGCATTCCAAGTGGACGCAGAATCGAACTCCTATCCTGACACCTGCGTTCGAATTCTGCCTCTGTTCGTAAGGCCACCTCTCCCCAACCCCATAGAAAAGTGGCCTGTTTCTCTTTGCTGTGGACAGATTGACCTGGGGAGGGAAAGCTCTTCAAAGTCTTCCCAAGCTGGATGCTCTTGAGTTTCCTATGTAGAGTTTTGGGTTCAGAAAAGGGCCATCCAAATCATATAATCGTAAGAGTGGGAAGGGACCACGAGGGTCATCTAGTCCAACCTCCAGCAATGCAGCAGTCTCTTGCCCAGTGTGGAGCTTGAACCCAGGACCTTGAGATTAACAGTCTCCTGCTCTCAAGAGATTGACTGGATGGAGCACCTTCCTGTCAAGTAAAGGTTAAAGCATTTGGGGGGGGGCTTTTTAATGAGATGGGGGTGATGACTACTGTGGGGGCAGACCTTGTTCTGGATATTCCATTTCATTTCCCATCATCCCCAGTTTTTGCTCAACAGTTGATGAGCATTCTGTGGCCTCTAAGCAGTAAATCTCATTGGGTTGTTTTTGGATTTCTTTCTTTCTTTCTTTCTTTCTTTCTTTCTTTCTTTCTTTCTTTCTTTCTTTCTTTCCCTGTTGTTTACAATTGCAGTGTGCTAGATGCTAAAGTAACTATTTTGAAGCTTCTAGGTATAGGCTCCAAATTCCCATACATTAAAATACAGTAAGAAATAAAAGAAGCAATAAAAATACAGTTAGATTATGTTTAGATGTTTTCTGCAATAAATGGACACTTCTGTTCTCTCTCCGAGCTTCTCCCCATCTTTCTCATGGCTTCCTTCATTCCTGCATATGGACTTTGTTCTCCTTTCCCAAATGCCTCGTCAGAACCTTTTCCCATGTTGCTGCCAGCCATTGCTTTATTCCACTGGGGAAAGGAAAACCCCTTTACTTCATATTTCATCCTGCTCAATTTCCGTGCAGGCTGCTGGAAACCTAAGAACACGATACAAGCCCTGCTGGATCAGGCTAACAGCTCATCTAGTCCAGCAATCCTGTTCTCACATGAGCAGGACCCTGCACTCTCCCCTCCTGCTGTTTCCAGCAACTTGTATTCAGAATCACTACTGCCTCCGGCTGTGGAGGCTGAATATTGCCTCCATTGCTGCGAGTAGACATTGATAACTTTCTTCACGAATCTGTCCAGTCCTCTTTTAAAGCCGTCCAAGTTGGAAGCCCTCGCTCCCTCCTATGGGAGGGAGTTCCACAGTTTACGCACAGCATGAAGAAGTTGAGGATGGTCCAGTAGACCTCTTGTGGTTTGTGGTTTTCATAACCCCAGTGAAGCTTGGTCCATTTGTTTGAATGGGGGCCCTTGCCCCACCACCAACTTCATTCTGCCTTCAACCAGGCCCCCATCCCCTTACCTATCTTCTTACACCCAGTCGAGACGGTGGCATGGCCTGCCAGCTTCCTCCCCCTTCATCTTGGCGTTGCCCCTTGCAGACTTGCCAGGAGAATGGAGGCATGGGGAGAAATAGTCAGCTGGTTCTACCTACTGTTTGGTCTCCCTATCAGCCTCAATGGGTACCAGCCACCATGGCATTAAATTGGCCCAGTCCTTCAATTTATGAACAGGTCACTTTGCATAAGGCGCTCTTTGACTCTCTTGTTCTTTTTCTCTATCTGAATTTCTCCTTGCCGCGACTGACTGGGGTGTTTGGGGTTTTTTGCTTTCAACTGCATCTCTCTCACTTTCACTCTCTCACACACGCACACGCCCTTTGACACCCCGAGAAACGCAAAAATAAAAACCTGCTTAATAAAATTCCAGCATGCTGTTCTCAAGACCTGAGAAAGTAGCTGTGTGGGAAGTGAGAAAACGTCACTTGCCCCCAAAAGCTGGTGTTTTAGTCAGCATCGCTGCTCGTGCAAAGCACACCCCACCGTCCTCCGTTTGGAATCTCGGGTCTGCCTTGTGTGAACAGAATGTGGTGCAGTGTGAGCAATGGCAATTCAAGTGGCGCAGGAAAGATTTCTCTGACTCGGTGCAACTCACCTCCCTATGTTCCCATGCGCTGTAAGCTAAAGGGAGCCAGCAAACCGCTTGCCTTGTAAGGACAGCTGAGGCTTGTATGTGTCCCGGGCTCAGGGCCCTAGAGGTGAGAAATGCAAACAGTTTACCATTCTGTTATCTGCACTGGAGGTTTGTGTCTGAGTGGGAATGGGGTTTATAAGAAGGGCATCATTTTCCATTCCGCCCCGTGCTTGTCGCTTCCAGCGCCGTCTCCATTCCGCTGCAGTCCGCCTTCTGCCCAAAACCCACGCTGCTCACCTCACTGTCCACTGTGGCGAAATGGCATAACTTGCACTGTTAAATCCGTAAACGGTCATACCGTTCCAACCCATTCATTCCAGTGCAAAGGAAACACAAAGCAAATGAGGACAGAAAGGAGCGGGGAACCTCAGTTGTGTATCATTTGTGAACTGAAAGCATCAGCATTGGTGAATACCAAGGCAGGTTGATTTTGCAGACATGGGATGTATAAGCAAATGCTGGCCGTTTCAGCTCCTGTTTCCATTTTCGCCAGAATTTTCTTGAGATCTCTGGGTGGGGAACTGGTGGCTGCCAGAGGTTGTGGAACTCCCAACACCATCAGTCCCAGCCAGCATGGCCAATCAGGGGTTATAGAACTGTAGAGTTGGAAGGGCCATCTAGTCCAACCCCCTGCAATGCAAGAATTGGGGGGGGGGCATTCAGCGAAAGAGCAGGAAGACTCTCAGATAACTTCCTAGGAATTTGGGTTGGCTTTGATGACGATTTGATAAGCTCAGTGACCTACAGAGCTTTGAGAAACCCTGGTCTGTATTGTAAGTTATCTGGCTGCACATAATTCAGCCACTGTGTTGGAGAAAAATGTCCTGGATTTGATCATAGCCCAGGTGGGAATGCCCTGTACTCCACGCTGAGTTACATTACAACACACATACGCTACTATGCAATGTGTGATGCAAAAGAACATAATGAGATCCCTACTGGCTTTCAAGATGCCCCCAAGGGAAGCCCATAACAGTGTGCTCTCCACTTTTGATTCCTGGCAAGTAGCATTCAGAGCCACGAATTCCCCTGACAGCACAGGTAGAACACAGCCATCCTGTCTTAGTAGCTGCTGATATTATCCAAGAATTGAACTAATCTTTTTTTAATATAAAAAAAGAACTCCACAACCCCACCTTGCTGGGCATCACTGCCTCTCATGGGAGCAAAATCCATCCTTTCACTGTGTACTGCGTGAAGACAGTACTCTTCCTTTCTCCTGAATCTCCTAGGCTTGTAACAGACTTGCAAAAATATTCCCAGAAAAGTTATAGGGAGCAGCAGCAGCAGCAGCCTTCGCTGTAAAAAAAGGAAGAAGGTAAAAAAAGAGAGGGAGAATAGGAACGCCTGCCCACTGAATGGAAATCTTTCCAGGGCAGACCTGATGTACGTGGTTGTTTAGACATTATCGCAGCGGCAGAGATGGCATCGCTTAGCAGGGACAACCTGCGGTGCTCTCTCTCTCTCTCTCTCTCTCTCTCTCTCTCTGTGTGTGTGTGTGTGTGTGTGAATGATCTATTCTAAACATGAAGGCGAAGTCAGATTTCGTGGGCCTTTCCCATGGAACCAGTGCCGCTCCCACCGCGGTGCTGAATCAGCGGGAAATATATCTTTCGGGTCATTTCAAATGTTGTCTTAGCTGAGTCAGCCTTCTCCATTGCTGATAAGCAGTATTTACACGTCTGGGATAACATTTGCAAGGCTTCATAGATTTGACCAAGACTGAAAGGAGGTGTGTGTGTGTGTGTGTGTGTGTGTGTGTGTGTGTGTGTGTGTGTATGTGTAAAAGGTCTTGTGTTTCACTCTTCTCCTTATTCATCCGCTGTGGGGCAATGACAGGAGAGAGGGCTGTTTCCTTCCTTCCCTGCTGGGGGGCTGCCCAGAGGCACCTGATTGGCCACTGGAGGAAACAGGATGTTTGGACTTCAGGGATGTTGGAGGAGCTAAGTTTCGCCCCACACTTTTTAAAGAAAGCAGGCTAGGTATGCAGTTCTTGGGCTGATACTATGTGGATCAGAACAGAATTAGCCTTTGGCTTCCACCCTTCCCCAGATTTTGCAATACAGTTCTGGGCTCAAAAAATTGCATTGGTTTAAAATGCATCCAACTCCCCTCCCCAAAGTATTTTAGAATAAAATGCATACGGTAATACATGTTGTGAAATGTGCACAGAAATGTCCATGCAGGGCCCCGGGGGGGGGGGGGGAGAGACATTAAAAATACAAATATTGTGCATTAAAAAGAATCCACAGGTTGCTACAGCAAAGGAATGGACTGGAGGTTTGAATGCATATGTCTGAAAGTGGCCCAGTCCACCTTCATCCTATTTGTTGGCTAGATCAGTCTTCCCCAAATTGTTACCTTCTGTGTTCAAGGCTCTTGCTTCAGTCTCCTGGCACCTCCAGTTAAATGTATTAGGTAGCAGGAATTTTAAGAAGGCATTGCTTTCTGTTCCTGTATTTGATGCCTGCAGCACAGTTGCCATTCTACTGCAGTTCATCTGCTGCCAAAAACTACACTATTCATCATCTGTAGGAAAATCACATACCGGTAATTTGTGCAATTATTTATGTTCGTTTCATTGCCCTTACGGCTATTCCACTGCGTGTAGTTTGGTGCTAAGGAAACACAATGCAAATAGAATGTCATTGGTTTTGCTTGTGAACTGAAAGCGACAACAGCAAATGGCAATCATGTTTGCTGGATCAATTTCTGTCCCGGACATAAAATGAATAAGTGAACATCGGCTGGAGCCTGTGACAGGTGGAACCAAATAATTGTAGCTTTGCCCATAACTTGTTGAGTTCTGTGTGGATTAAGGAGGGCAGAAGTGGATAGCTAGTGTGTGTCCCCCATCCCACCCCCCACCCCGGACTGGGCTGGCTGTAAATAAGAAGGCAGTCAGGAGGGGGTTGGTTAAGGGAGACTGAGGTTGATAGGGCAGTGCCCCACTTGCCCTAATGAACCAGCCCCCCTTTGCAGTCAAAAATACCTTAAACCATTTTTCTTAAAAGCAACTGCTTGGGACAGCCTCACTGAAATACCTTTAAGAAAAGAGTCTGAGCACTTTATTCCTCTTGCTTGAGAAGCTGGAAGACCTGCCAAATCATTTACCTGTGGGAGAAATGGGAAGCAGGGCTTATTTCATTAGCTTTGCTGAAGGACCAGCTCTATTAAGTTTTGAGATTCCTGCATTGCGGGGGGCTGGATTAGATGACCCTCGGAGACCCCTCCCAACTCTGCAATTCTATGATTCTAGAAGTGCCTCTCTTCATTGAGTTGTTTCTACGCCCACTGGTCATTATAAGAACTACTGTTTAAGAGCTGGTGCCCGAGCTTGCATTTTTCCTCTTCCCTCCCTGTCTTCTTTCCTTGCGTGCTATGCATTTCAGGTCGTAAGCATGCAGGCAGGGGCTGTCCTTTTTAAAACGGATGGCATGTAAGCCACCCTGGGAGTCTTTTTGGCTGAAGAGCCAGGTGCAAATGCTAATGATAATAATAACAACTACGTGTATTAATGGGTTACCGACTTGTGCTGCTAGATGTTTCCTGGTGCTTTGTTTGTGATCCTTTTCCCTCCTCCCTTGGCAGGTGAAACTTGTCCGTTATATTGGCACCCAGCTTCAGTGCAAGTTGACTGTCCCCCTGAACGAAAGGACAGTGGAGCTGAACAGTTACCCGCGGTTCAGCGACTGGCTGTATCTTGTCAACGTGAGGAAAGACGTCGTTCAGGTAAGCCGGTGGGAACGTACGTCCCAGCTTCCCGGTCAGGAGAATGGAGCCGTTTCATTGTCTACAATTCTCTCTGCGTACCCTTGAATCTATTTATTTATTTTAAAATTAATGGTAGGTCTGTGGCCTGGGTACAGGCAGTGGCTGTTTTAGGCGCGGCCGATAACGTCCCTGACTGCATGTAACGCCAAACCCAGAAGTGACCTAAAAATGTTGCAAAAAGGGACAGAAAGGGGCGAGGGCAGAACCGTGTCTTTGCATACTTTTTCAGTGGTGTTTCAAATACAGTGGTACCTCAGGTTACAGATGCTTCAGGTTACAGACTCCGCTAACCCAGAAATAGTACCTCGGGTTAAGAACTTTGCTTCAGGATGAGAACAGAAATCGTGTGGCGGCAGCGGGAGGCCCCATTAGCTAAAGTGGTACCTCAGGTTAAGAACAGTTCCGGGTTAAGAACGGACCTCCAGAACGAATTAAGTTCTTAACCTGAGGTACCACTGTATATATACGATTTTTTTAAAAAAATTCATTATATTTAGTTTATTTGTCAAAAGTGTTTTAAAAATGAAGATTGTTCCAGAAATGTTTAACTTTATAATGCCCTGAATTAAAGTACATCTTGGTGAATCTTGGGTTTAAAAAGGTGAATCACTTAATATGTAGCAGGGGCCCAAAGGGCCACAATTAAGGCGATAATGTAAATCCTTATAAATCCTGGAATATGCTTATATTAGAAGAGTTATGGTAACCTGATGCTTTAAAGAAACTGATGATTTAGCAAGAAGCCGTCCCTACTGGGATAGAAGGTCAGCTAATACGTCAATCACAAAGATGCAATTCATAAGCTAGAACATAAGTTGTTACATGGTACACGTAACACAGGTTCCCAACACGCATACTAACTCACAGTGTAACAGATACTAAGAATCAAGGTTCAATTAGCAATGCTTATTGCACATGCGTATTAAATTAGAATTGGGTAATAATGGACATGCGTACTAAACTAGGATGAGATAATGTTAAAACATGATTGGTTAAATTGAAATCCTTTGTTTGAAATGTTATAAATACCCCTGCCCGACCTTTAGGTGGGGTTGCAGTTTTGCGGAAAGATTCGACTGTAGCCTATTGCTTTGCAATAAACAAAATGGACTCCTAACTCCTCTTCTTGTCTCTGGGTTTCATTGGCCTAACTCAGAAGATATGCCATTTTTGGCCGTGCAACAAAAATACACAACAAGCCATGTGCACTTCAAAAATATTCTAGTGTTTCAAGCAAACAAGACTTAGCAGAACGTATGGCTTTACAGTAACATCAATTTGTCAACTAAATTGTAGCAATAAATACTTATAATCTCTGCCTATAGACTTAGTACATTTTGATCTGGTTTAAACAATACAGAAAACAAATACCAATTGAAAATCTGCTGTAAAATGTTGAACACTCAAAAATCTTTTAAAATCATTTTTCAAAATCTAAAACCAAAATATTTAAAGGGCATTGCTGATGAACAATTCTTCGCCAAACTGAAAGAAACATGTACTTTGTTAAATGTTCAGAGAAGTCAGAGGCCCAAGGCACTCTAAGTTCATCAACTACATTTATTAAATATTTGTCAGTGACAACAGTTCACTCGTAGACGAACAAGAACAGAGCTCACAGGACGCATACACTCAAAAAACCCACCAAGAAACTGGCAGTTGACAGTTGACAGTTGACAGTTGACAATTGACAATGCCTGCGCTTACTTGCCATTAGAACGGTCGTCTGCCAACGCTTATACGATAAGTTAAGATGCACATCTGGCAACCGAAGATGGGTTAAAACCAATAACATACTTCCTATATATTTAGTGTGAAATATTATGGTAGGGGTTGGCAGCAGGGGGGTTGCAAATTATCAGGGAATGGGGGACAGGAAGGAAAGTATGTAACCAGAGTGGAAGGAGGAGGGGAGGGGTTCAATATCAATCATTTCTGTATACTTCTTTGTTGTTGTTGTTGGTTTCTTTCCTTTCTCTTCTTTGGGTAGAAATCTCCGTTTGGGTCTTGACAGTCTTTCCCATACGGAGGGATCCTCTTTTTTCTTTCCCTTCTCTAGTGGGGGAGCTGGAGAGTCTTTTGTTGGCTTTTTCTTTTTCCTCTGCTCCATTATGGCCACCTCCCACAGTAAGTCAATCCCCCCCTCCCAATTTCCAGGACTTCTGTTGATGTTACAATTGAGGGTATTTCCTTCTGGGTATTCCCCCTTGTCTTGGAGGGGCTGGTGGAGCCGGCAGGTTTGGGAGGGGGGTTTGGTCTGTGATAGGTCTTTTTTTTTGAGATCCGCTTGACTGCCTATTCTGCTCCCCACTACAGGCATCATCATCATCTTGGGGCACTGAAGGTGCTTTGGCTGTTGGTATTTTATCCACTCTGGGTGTCGGTTATATATAGAGTATCCCGCAGTTGCGTGACGGTATTCTCCCCAGGGAGTTCCTTTCGCGGTTCTGCCTTGTGCAGCCTAGCAGTGAGGCTTCTGAGAAGTTGAGCCCTCCCTCCACAGCTGGCTGATTGACGCTCCAGGCTGGCCAATAGAGCTCTTCTGGGCTGGGCAGAGCTCTCAATGGGCCTGCTATGCACACTCCTCAATCAATCAATCAGTCAATCTATCAATCAATCAGTCAATCATTTTATTTGTAAGCCACCAAAGCTAAAACCATGCTAAAGGTGGCTTACATCGTTGTGGGCTTCGTTACTGTAAGGGCAAGTCGTTGGTCGCCATCTTAGTTAAGGGCAACATGGCTAGGTCGGCCCATATATATACAATTTTACTTAAAGGTGTGGTGCCTTGGAACATAACCCCCCTTTCCCCCCCCCACATAACTTGAGAGCCTCCTGTATTTTAAAAGATTTCCCCCAGGTATTGGATAATGTACACTGTACTACTTTGTGTGTTTAGTTAGAAGTAAGGCCCCCGTCCGCCCTATGCACTTAAAGCAGTATCATACTGCTTTAAGAGTCATTGCTTCACCCAGAGAATCCTGGGAACTGTAGTTAAAGGAGCCGGGAGTGGTTAGAAGACCCGTGTCCCCTTCAAAAGAACTACAGTTCCCAGTATTCCCTGGGAAGAAGTCTTGATTGTTAAACCACTCTGGGGTTTAGAGCATTGTGAGGGGAATTACAGCTTCTGTGGGCTACACCAGCTTTTAACTGCCCCCCCCCGGCAACACTCCGCCCCCATCCCCCCGCTTCTTTCCTCTTCTGCAGTCAGACAGAATCTCCGCTGATGGAGATGATTCTCCCCAATATCTGCTTTGAAAACGACCTCTGCACATGCTTGGGAGCTCTTGCTTTTCTCCAGCCAATTTGAGCTGAAAGAGGAGACCGCCCCGCCCAGTTCGTGACATTCCTCACGTAGCTCACCCAATCCACAGGCTCTTTGGTTTATAAACTATAAAGTTTTTTTTCAGTTTTCTTTGATGCGGTGAATGACTTGTGACGTTATTGGTTTCCTAGGAAAGCCCTGGAACAGGCTTGTAAATATTCTTTTGACCCAGCTCTGTCTAAAGGACTTTTTCTTTGTCTCTGTCACCCTGAAGGTGTAAGACCTAACCATTGCATGCCGCTGCCACTTGCAACTCCCAAATTCCACCAGAGGGCTGAGATTTCTGCATGCAGATTTTCTCACCGTGGAACACGGCAGAACTTCTCTCTCTCTCTCTCTCTCTCTCTCTCTCTCTCTCTCTCTCTCTCTCTCTCTCTCTCTCTCTCTTTGCAGAGCTCTTTGGGCTTACTGCAAAAGCGAAATGTCTGTGTATATGTGGAATTCTTTAGATTAACCTTATCTCAAAGCTGCAGCTGGGATGATGTCACTTCGCTATCTTATGTGTCCTCCGACACATCCGTCACGATTTTAATTCATTTTGTTACAGGGGAAACCAGAAAGCATGAGTGATGTTTTGGCCACCCAGGGATTCGATGGTCTCTCACTGTAATTTCCACCTCTTAGGTGCCGCCTGCATTTTGCATATCAAGCAGTATCCTACAGCTTTAAACGGTCATGGCTCCCCCCCAGAGAATCCTGGGAACTGTAGTTTAAGGGTGTAAGAGAATTCTTAGGAGACCTCTATTCCCAATCCCCTCACAGAGCTACAGTACCCAGAATTCCCTGGGAAGAGGGATTGACTATTAAACTGAGCTGGTAAGTGGAATAGGGGTCTCCTCACAGTTCTCAGCACAAACTACAGTCCCCAGAATTCTTTGGGAGAAGCCATGATACTTCCTTAAATTTGTAGAGCATAGGTGCCAACTCCCTGGGGCCCTGGGTGCCCAAGCACCCACAAAATACCCCACATAAGGGGCCAGGCAGCCACAAACTTCAGGGTCAGGGCAATGCACGTTGCATGGCACCCACAACCCTGGGAACCCACAGTTGCAGGGCCAAGTTGGCACTCCTGGCAGACAGCCTTAATTTGAAATTTGTCTGCGTGCCGGGTCTCGGGCATGTTTTGAAGCTTGTGCCCTAGAATCCCAGAAGACCCTCGTTCTAAACCCGTCACAGCCAGGTTGCAGCAGAAGAGAAGCAATTTGCAGAGATTTCAGAGGGCTTTCTTTTTCATCGTGCACAAGTTCCGTGGTCAAACTGTGGCAGGGAAAAACCGTTCCTGGGGCTGTAGTTAAGCCCAGGTTGGGGAACCTTTTCCTGGCCGGTGGGATGAGCTCTGCTTCCCAGTTTTCCCAGAGCCTGATGGAACAAGGCAGCCTAATGGAATGCCTGCCTGTTACTTAGATTTAATTCCAGAAGGCTTCTTAATGATCTTTTAAAGGGCATTTCTTCCAAACTAGGGGGATGTCAACACTATGAAGGAAGACGGACACCTTTATCAATGTCAGCTTTAGTGTTTTTTTCTGGGGTGAGGGGGCTTGGTCAATATGCCCTAAGTGTGGGGTTGGGCAGGGGTGGGGGGAGATGTTGCTGTTGTGCTTTCTCTGTCTCTCTTTCCGGGCCCAATCCACCCCAAAGCAAATGCTCAAGGCAATTAATTGGAGGCTTGTGTTCCTTCTTTTTGTTGTCACAGCTGAGAAGCGAGGGGTGCTGTTTCACTTTCCTCCTGCTGGCCTGCGAGCTTTGGCAGTTGCGTTCTGCAATACTTGGGCCAGTAGTTTTCCATAGGGTTTGAGTGAAGCGGGTGAGTGTATCTCAGCTGTGATGTTGACATAACGCAGCATTGGGGGTTTCTAGAATTACTTAAGCCCCAATATGAAAAGTCCCCTCCCCTAGGGTGTTTGTCAGTCTCCCCAGAGATCTCAATTCACTGCGATTGCAGAGAGGGAAAACACCGTTTCTGTGATGTCCAAGATGTTATCTCCCCTGCGTTGTCATCTCAGTTGTTTAAAATAGTGGGAAGCAGGTCCAGCCCAGGGGTTATATGCAAGGGGGTGAGATCTTCAGCAAAACAAAGCAACAGTTGCAGCATGAAGAGTTTCTGTTCAGGGTGCCAGCCCAACCCACTAGCTGTGCTCCATTCCGTTTCCCCCTCCTCTTGGTTTTCTCTTTCTTCGTCCTGAATGTCAGGCGGCATTCCATGGTCACTCTGCCTGTGCAGCCATTGTGGTTCTCTCTCCCCCTGCCTTCCGGCCAAGCTTTATGGTACTTCTGCAAAATTCAGCTAGAAAAGACTCTATCTAGCCTTGCCCTTTGGGTCTAGTTTTCTCCTTGCAGGGAGCCCTTTTTCTTTTAGGCAGGCATTTAAAATGTGGCTTGTCCGCCTGCATCCTGAAGTGGTACCGTCTCACCTTCGGACTGTGCCACCTTAATTTGCTGCATGGATACATCCAGGCCGAGGCAGCTCTCACACATAAGCATGCTTTGAATGAATGTTTATGGTGGGGCATGGGGTCGTGGAGGCAAGCTTCAACCCACTCACTGAGTATATTGGATATGATAGGTCATCATTTATTTTTGACGCTTTTTACCCCATCTATTTCCCACCAACCATTTCGGGGTGTTGTCGAGAGAGAGAGAGAGAGAGAGAGAGAGAGAGAGAGAGAGAGAGAGAGAGAGAGGGAGGGAGGGAGGGAGTCTCGGGCACAAAGTCAGAGGGCAGCAACATGACTGGGTCAGGGTTCGAATCTAGAGTTTCCCAGGCTTAGTCCACCACCCTGTTGGTAGTTGTTTAACCAAAGTACAGGCTGCCTCCTTTTCATCTCTGGTTACCCTGCAAAAACCTGTCCTGCAAATAGACCGTAGAGTAAATGGAGATGAGCTCTTTAGCAGTGTGCTAGAGCTGGGGAAGCTGCTCCTGGGAGGACTGAGTTTTTTTCTGAGGCTGCATATGCGCCGTACCTTTAAAGCACCCCCTCCCCAAAACCCTGGAAATGGTAGTTTGCCCTTCATAGAACTACAGTTCCCATCCCCTCAACAAACTACAGTTCCCATAAATCTTTATTTTGGGTGGGGTTGTGTTTTGAATGCACTTTAAAGTTATGGCGTGTTCACAGCCTTGTTCTGTACATAAATTTGTTTTATACAGAATATGCAGAATACAACATAACTATCCCAATTCTGGGGGGGGGGATTCTTTTAAGGTTTATAATTAATATATATGATCTAGTATTTATACCGAAATGTAAATACAAAGGAAATGGGTAATCAAATGGTGTCCTCCACTATTGAAACTCACCGTATCTATTTATCCAGGCATGGTTAAAAAACACACCACACTTTTATAAATATATCTAGTCCCTTCCCTGGAACCCCCCCCCCAAAAAAAACCCACTTTAGGTATTGTGTTGCCAGGTATCTTGGTCCGAGAAGGGGACTGTTAACACGGACATCAAACAAGTCCCTATTTTTAAAATCTCGGAAAACGTTGTAGGATCTGAACTTCCCTCCACCTTCTGAACACAAACAAGCAAGCAGGTCTCTCCCCACCGCCCACCTCCTCTCAGCCGATTTGCTCCCCTCCTGCTCTGCCAAATCCCAAAAATAAATCTGGCAGGCACTGGGGAGGCTGGAAAGCCCCAGGACCACCCCCCTTTTCAGAAATAGCCTGCTGGCTACAATTTAAAATATCTGCTGACTCCACCACATCGGGCAGAGAGAGGCTTGCCTTTTTGCTGGCCTGGCTGGCTGGCTGGCTGGCTTTCCCCCTCCCCGATCCAGTCTGGTATCAATCTTGGGAAAACTCCAGTTTGTAGCTTGTTGATTTTTTTTTTTTTACCCCACCCCTCCTTTTTTTGTCTGCTGCTGTTAATTTGAAAATTTGAAAGCCTATGGTGGATTTTTTGTAAACAAAACAAAACAAGACGAATGACAGCTTGTAAAATCCTGTAGTTTGGGGGGGAAAGAGATTACAGTGCGGTATAACAATGCAGTGCTTGTGGAACTGGGCCACAGCAAGAAGTCCTGAAGACCTGAATGGGAGCCAGGCAGTCACACTGCGGAGCGTGAGAGGCCTCGCCTGTCCCGAGATGGCGGTTCCTGAGGTGAGTTCAGAGATTGTCTGCTGTGGTTTCTGCTACTGCAATCAGTATATTTCTGTAAAAAAACAACAACAACACATGGAGAAAGGAGGGAATGGTAGAGTGAGCTGGATTTGTGGAAGTGTGGAGGCTGCTGGAGAAGAGGTGGCTGTTTGAACTGAGGGGCTACAAAGCACCGATCTACCCATTTCGCAGGAGGAAGCGGCAGGAAGACCGAGGAAGGAGACGCGGTGGTGCCAAATGGGCAACATTAAGGCTCTGGACTTGGTGGTCTTAACTGAGAGGGGTTCCCCCCCTTTCCTATACCCCTCCAACATTCCTCAGATGAAAATGGAGACATTTCTCACTCACTCTCCCGCCAGTTAATCCTCCTCAGCCCCTCAATTTCCCCCCCCCCCCGGCAGGGCATTTCCACTACCACTATACCAACGGGGCACAGCACGCATTCCCTCGAGAAAACCCATCGATTCTGATTTTATTTCATTCTTTGGTAGGTTTGCAAACAGAAAAGCACACACCAACAAATAAGTCTCAGGAAGGAGCAAGATTAGATGCTGGAGCACAAAGGTTTTATTTAATAATAATAATTAAAGACCCCGAGACTCCTTGTGCTCTGCTCTTCTCGCCTTTTCTTCCCACCTAGGGCGGCCCTGCCCTCCGCCTGCCCCTCAAAGCCTCGGCGGCCGCAGCCGCTCTCCAGCAGCCGCTATGAACTGCCCTCATCCTGCTCCCTGAGCTCAGCAGCGGTGCTGCTAGGGGAAATGGGGATGTTCTGGTATCAAATCAGAAGCCGGGGTGGCTGGTGGCTTTTGTAATTCTGGGACTGTCCCTGGAAAATCTGGACACTTGGAGGGTATTCCCCCCCTTTTTTTAAAGATGTTGAAGTGCATTACGTGACTGACTTTGTAGCGTGGCAAGGCAGCTCTGCTGATTTCGTGGTCCCCCCCCCCCAAAGTCCAGCCTCTACTGAGCTAGGTGGACCAATGGTCTGGCTCCATATAAGGCTCTTTCCTACACATTCCCTACTGTGGCTGGTTCCACCTGGGAGCTCTGGATTAGAGCTCTGGAATGGTGCTGATCACAGGAAGATCTGCCTTCAGCAAAGATCCACCCGCCCTTTATTTATTGAACAAAAGTTATATGCCACTTGAACGGGGGTGGGGGTGGGGAAGCGAACCTCTGAGCAGTTAACAAAAATGTAAAATTCTTATTGTAAACATCTTTAAACGCTAGCAGGATTAGAATAATCAGAGCAGAGAAAGTTTAATACAGTAATGTAAGAAGGAAGGTGAAAATGAAAGGGGTAAAGGGACATTTTGGATATGCTTGTTGAATAGGAGAAATTTTAATGAACCACGGAAGGTGGGGAAAGGGGAGTCGCGGATAATGAGATGGTTTCAATAGTTATGTATTTGCTGCAAAATTGAAAACAATAAACAGAATGTTTTTTTAAAATATAAAATTCTTGGTGGACGAAAAGTTAAAAGCAAGTCTACCAAAGCATTCTACAAAAGTATGGTTAAAATCCACGGTAGCTAAAAAAAGAGATGAAGCACATGTCGGCCTTCTGTGTGTCTGGATCACCTTGCCTGTACCAAAACATTCTCTGCAGGCGCTGAAATAGTGCAGCAAAGGTGCTTGCTTCATGTCAGCAGGCAGGAAACTCCAACTTGCATACGCTGCCACACTAAAATATGGGTTGCTTTCAAGCGCAGGGTGAGTATTTTGAGGCACCTCTAACAGGGCCAGTCACGCAGTTTCCAGCGGTCAAGCGGGCCCAGAATTGTAGGGTCGGAAGGGACCACAAGGCTCACCTCCCGCAATGCAGGAATCCTTTGGTATCCTGCAAGTGAACTTTCCCTTAAGCTGTTAAGGGCTATGCATTCCAATTGTAACACCATCAACACTGAGGTGCTGATTGGCAGATTTGTGCTGATTGGCAGATTTGCTTCTTCCAAACCTGAGTTCATGGTTGTATTTTCCCCAAGTGTTAAGCCAGGAGCAGGCCTCCCCCTCCCCTCCCACTCTTTCTCTCTGTCCTGGATAGTGGAGACGCAGGTGAATAAAACCACCAGTGGCTATTAGACACAACGGCAATGGTTTTCCTTCCGCTGTCAAAGGCAGTACAGGCGTACCCCCCCCCCCTTAACGTGCAATTGACTTGCGTGCAACATGCGGTGCTGGGAAATGAATGAATGAATAGAATCAGACCATGAAATGGCGGGAGAGAGCTGGAGAGTCTTTGTGGCTTGGAAGGAGACTCTCCCTGGAGCTCAAAGAGGATGTCGGAGAGGGTGGAGAAAGTCCCAAAGAGACCAGAGGTGCAACGGGGCTTTGTTGAGGCTGCTCAGCCTCACTGCCTAGCAGCTGATCTTCCCATAGGGGCATTTATTTATTATATTTATATACCGCTTTTTCATCTTAAGAGCTCAAGGTGGCAAGCGTTGTTCTCCCCCCCCCATATTTTACTCTCCCAACAACCCTGTGAGGTAGGCTAGCCCAAGAGATGGTGAGGGGCTTACGGTCACCCATTCAGCATGATGGCTGGGCGAGGATTCAAACCATGGTTTCCCAGGTCCTTGGGAAACTCTAAACTTGGGTCTCCAGCTATTTTTGGACTACAATTCTCATCATCCCTGACCACTAGTCCTGCTAGCTAGGGATGATGGGAGTGGTAGTCCAAAAGCAACTCGAGTTTGGGAAACCCTGCTCGAAGCCATTACCCCACACTGGCATCTGGTTGGCCACTGTGAGAACAGGATGCTGGACTAGAAGGGCTTTTGGCCTGATCCTGCTCTTGATGTTCTTAAGTAACGAAGAAAGCAATGCAAGGAACAAAACACCTTCCCTTCGGCAGTTTTCTCCTCCCTCAAATCCCTTCCTTCCCCTGTGTATGCATATTTGTGTGTTAAAGAGCGATGACGGATCTCAAACCAGTTTTTAGCAAGCTGCCTTGTTTCCAAGGCGTGCCTGAGCTGGCCCTGCTCTCTCCTAGCAGGGGTTCTCGTCAATCAAGTTTCCGTTGTCCCGTCTGTAGCGTTTGATTGCTGGGAGAGGCTGCAGTTCACCGGAGGGGTGCGTTTTGTGGGGAGATCCTGACCCCGCAAGGAGACTTAGGTGGCTGGAGAGAATGCTTGAACAGGCTCCTGGTTTTCCTAGCTGGCTGTGAGTGCACCTTTAAAATGTGTGGATTGGTATACAAGTGCCATTTTCTGCACAACTTCTCTCTCTCTGCCTCCCCAGCCTCCTTGTATTTCTGCTTGTGGATTTGAGACTGCGCTGGCACAGTCCTTGTTTATTGACCTTTGTTTTGTTTTGTTTTGTTTTGTTTTGTTTTGTTTGTGGTGCTTGTACTTCAGATCTAGCAAAAAGCTCCCCCCCCCCCACCGGCTTTATTCTTCTGAAAAAAAGTTCATGTGGAGTCTGGCTTGTACTAGTGGGGGAATCTATCTGTTGCACAGGGGGTAGGGCTGGGCCAATCATGTCTTTTGGATCACGTGAAATAAGGGGGCCTTTGAGCTAGTTCAGAAAGTCTTCTCCCTGCTGCCCTAGCAACTGCAGCCTTTTTGCATTTCTGAGCTTAGCAGGGGAAAGGTTGGTGCTTAAAGTATGACTCCCAGGAAGGGTTTGAACCTCAGGATTTCTCATTTTGTTTTTGTTTTTTTGTAACTAAGCATTACTGTGTCTTGTTGGGGTTGCGGAATCTGAGATAGGAGTAGGAGCAGCAGAAATAATAAATAGAATCCTGTTCTTTGGGCTGGCTTCATAGCCAAATAGGTCCTCTTCACCCTCCGGATGTCCCCTGATTTACAGAAGCTGTCTCAGTTTCTGATTTGATCCTGGAATGCCCCGCTTTTCCTTAGGACGTCCATGGAGGAAGGGCATTCTGGGAGGCACCACCACAAAGAAGACCCCCGCTTTCTTGTTGCTGCTGGATAACACGCGCTAGGTCATGGAATTATACTGACAAGGCATCCTCCAAAGATCTTGATGGTCTACTGCAAGCATCCCCAAACTCGGCCCTCCAGATTTTTGGGACTACAACTCCCATCATCCCTAGCTAACAGGACCAGTGGTCAGGGGTGATGGGAATTGTAGTCCCAAAATATCTGGAGGGCCGAGTTTGGGGGTGCCTGGTCTACTGGGTTTGGGTGGAGTGTTACGCTTTAGGAAACCTGGTCCCAAGCTGTTCTGCGCATTGTATGTTAACCACACCTTGAATACTATTCTGTCGTTGAGAGACAGCCAGACCAGTACCTTTGGCACGGATCTAATACATGGGCAGTCAGATCTTCCCGTTAGTAACCCGGCCACTGAATTCTGCACCAGCTTCATCTTCTGCACCAACCTCAAGGGCAGACCTCCACAAAGTGGGCTACAGTAATCCAACTGTGAGGTTACCAGGGCATGAATCACAGTGGCTAAAGTGTCGCTATCCAGAAAAGGGTTCTGTTGGCGCACCATCTGCTCTGGTAATTGGTTACTTGAAGCTAGGAGCACCCTCAAACAACTCACGGTGTCTGCCTTATTGAGTAATTGAATTACCTTTGTGTGTGCTGGTGTTGTGCATCTTTCCTGATGCTGATGGGCCTCCAGATGTTGCATCATTCCCCTCTGATCATTGGCCATGCTAATGGGAGTTAAGTGCAGCCATACCTGGAGGGCTGTGGGTCCCCCCTCCCTGCCCAAACTTTAAAGTCTAGCAAGCTAAAGGGATAGTCCTTCCTGGAAGCCCGTTCATAGAGCAGCTGCAAGAGCAAGCTAAGCACTCACCTGATTTTTCCTTGGGGTTGAACCTGGGACCTTCTTCATGCACAGCAGATGTTCTCCCACTGAGTCACGACCCTTCCGCTATTTATTCAAAATAAATAGACTTCAGTTGACACAGTAAGCAGCCTCTCTACTTTCTTGTGCTTACAAGAAAGTCCAGCCGTGGGCTTTTTTTAAAAAAAGGGGGGGGGAATGAACACCCAGGAAGGCTGCAGTTTGCAGTCTGCTGATGAGATTATTTATAGGCTATGAAAATCCTCAAAATACCTCCTGGGCTTCTTTAATTTCAAGGTAAGCACCACGAAACTCCACCCCCACCACCCCCATGAGAATTATTTTTTAATTCTCTTTATCCTTTGACCATTTTTTTCAGATGCAATTTCTTTTCTAGGTGATTGATAGAGAGAACAGTTGGGGGGAAACTGGAGGAGAAATTTTCGGTACAATGCTAGTCTGAGCGTGGGATCCTCCTGGCTCGGTTTGACAGACTCCACATGGCAGGGGAAAGAGGCAATTACTTTCCTGAGCATGCTGAGATGCTTTTATTTTATTTTTTACTTGGAGGCAGTGTGCCAGCCCCCTCTCCCTGCAGGCTAGACCTCACCATTGTGGAGGGTTATTGAAGGCATCACACACTACTCAGTGCATGCTGAAAACTATGGAACTCGAGTTCCGGTTTCCGCCTGCAGGAATGGCGGACCTGTTTTCCATCTCTCTGACCTTCGTAAGGAATTTGGCGGTTGCTAGGGGAGTAAATGGCAACCCCCTACCCTCTCCGGGGGTTACGGAGAGGGGCCGCTGGCCCGCGATGCCCCCAGACCCACTCCGACTGTTTTTGGAGTGGGGGGAGCTTGGGCTGAGCACTTACGAGGGCCAGGACTCCCGGACGCTAATCTGCATGGCGGGGATTTCCATGGTTAAAGAAGATAATTAGGCTTAAATCTATGGACATACTTCAGAAGGAGGGGAAGAAGCGCTGTTTACTGCTGAGAAATTTATGCTGCTGAAAGGAGAGGAGTCAAAGATTGTACTGCATCTGGAAGAAGGATTGATGGGGACGGAGCGATAAGGGAAGCGAGTTTTTATTTTTTTTCCTTCATATTGTTGCCTCGTACCTTCCCGGACGCGATGTCCTGGCTTGTTTGGAGTGAAAGAGAAGCAAAAGACTGTGTGAGTTGAACTTTATAACTGTTGTTACTGAGCATATTTTTTTTAAAGATGTGGAGTTGCCGATGAGAAAAGCCTCCCCCTAGTCGGGCGGAAGGAGTTCTGGACGCGCTCGGAGGATTTATGAGTTGTGACGCACTTTAAATTGGAGCAGCAACCTGAAGCTAAGTTCAGCTATAGGGCAAGGAGATCCATTAATTTACCAAGAGTTTATGGTTTGATGTTTGGGTCTCCTGCCTGAAAAAGCTGTAAATTCTATAATGATCGTGAATCTTCATGGCTATGAGAGAAAGCGAAAGTGATTTGAGCTTTTTGAGATGGCGCTGCTTCGGGCTGCTTCGACGCAACAAGGAGCTCCATTAAGAAGATTTATGGGGAGGCTGGACTGATTAACTCACACAGGAGAAAGAACATCTGTGAAACGTTGTTTGATATTTATCTCAGCGGCTGGGAAACAATCGGATGAAAGTGGAAAACATCTATGTGACTGTAAGGGGAAGATCTGGATTATTATGAACTTGGAGGACGATTTGAACTTTAGAAAAAAGACGGCAGTGGACAGTTGCGAGGAATTCCCAATTTCTTGAAGCATGGGAACCCAAATAAAAAATTCTTTAGATGATTTGGCATAACATTCGGTTTGATTGATATATATATGTGTATAATTTGAAATATTGAATGTGATATAATTGGTTTTAATTGGAAAATTAATAAAAATATATTTTTTTTTTAAAAATAAAACTATGGAACTCACTCCTGCAGGAGGCAGCGATGGGCACCAATTTAGATGACCTTGAAAGAGGATTGGACAGATTCATGCAGGAGAAGGCTTTCCATGGCTACCAGGCATGATGGCTATGCTCTGTCACCACAGTTGGAGAACATAATGCTTCTGAATACCAGTCTCTGGAAACCACAGGAGGGGAGAGGGCTCTTGTGCTCTGGTCCTCCTTGCAGGTTTCCCAGAAGGATCTGGTTGTCAACTGTGAGAACAGGATGCTGGACTGCACACAGGCCATTGGGATGTTCCACCAGGGCTCATCTGATGTCCTTACTTTCTCCCACTGCATGGTTGTTGTTTTTTTAAAATCCATTGTTGTTTTACACTATGGCGATCCTGCAAGCCTACTTACTGCATCCTTGTATGAAAACAGCATTTTAGGAACATGCCGTCAGGCAGCAAATTCCTTACTTGAGAACTCCCCTGTGTCTGATACAGTGGTACCTCGGGTTAAGAACTTAATTCGTTCTGGATGTCCGTTCTTAACCTGAAACTGTTCTTAACCTGAGGTACCACTTTAGCTAATGGGGCCTCCCGCTGCCGCCACACGATTTCTGTTCGCATCCTGAAGCAAAGTTCTTAACCCGGGGTACTATTTCTGGGTTAGCGGAGTCTGTAACCTGAAGCGTCTGTAACCTGAAGCATCTGTAACCCGAGGTACCACTGTATTTTGATTAGCTGTTACTTATGGGCTTTCAGACATACCTTCGTAATCATAAGGACTAGAAACTTGCTTTTAAAAGATTCTTAAGAAACTGGATTCTGCAGCCAGTACCATGCACCACACAGCTTTTTAAAGCAACTTTTCATCCTCCCAGCATGCATGCAGCCCTGCCTCGGATATAATGGTAAAGTATCAGAGTGTTCTTCTGTAGCCTCACACCAATTATTGTGGGACGTACGGTTTGGTCTACTCCTCACTGGTGCATTTAGGTAACTTTGGGCTGTGGACTCAATGGTTATGACACACACACACACCTCTTTCAAGCTGGAGGGGGGGCGCTCTACCTGGCTCTTGGGACCATGCCCCCTCCCAGCCATGCCCTAGACTTGCTGCACACCATTATTTAGTATTTTTGCCTGACTGGAATGTGCCCTTGATCTCTGATAATGCCCCTTTGCTTGCCTGGATGGAGGAGAGAGGAGGGGGAGACCCTGGAGATGAGGTGAAACCCTGGAGAGCGGCTGCCAGTCCGTGTAGACAGTACTGCACGAGATGGACCAGTTCCCCAGTCTCCTACAGAGGAGGTTCTAAATGCCCAGAGTCACTGAGTGAGCCCCTGGATTTGAGGGGTGGGTGGGTGGGTCATGATGAGGAGATCCTGCTCACTGAGACCTAGCCACTTGAGAGCTCCACCTTTCTGGAATGTCCTGCCAGCAGAAAAAATGGGGCAGATGCAGCCCCTTTTGTTGCACGTGGGATTTCTAATATAGCGTGTTTTTCCAGCAAATCCTCCTAGGAATGAGCTCAGAGATCAAGTCTAGTTTTTAGTTTATTTTTGTCTCTTGGAACTTATTTTAAGATCCTGCTTAAACTAGTGACCAGCGCTTTCTTTATTGCGTTGGCGGGAGGTTGGGGGGGGGGGCAGACACGGAGATGAATCATATTGGGCTAATCTCCCAAGGATGCTGTGGAGCAGTTTGTGTGTCTGATTCTGTGTGTGTGTTTTAAATGTTAATCTGCCACATATGTACAGTGTGTGAGAGTGGCTTTTTTAAAGAGAGCCTCTTTATTTGTTCCATTACCTCCCCACTGTGTTTAGTTCTCTCTCTCTCTCTCTCTCTCTCTCTCTCTCTCTCTCTCTCTCTCTCTCTCTCTCTCTCTCTGTGTGTGTGTGTGTGTGTGTGTGTGTGTGAGAGAGAGAGAGAGAGAGAGAGAGAGAGAGAGAGAGAGAGAGAGAGAGAGAGAGAGAGAGAAAATATGCATGCACCCACATTGCATGTCATGAGGGCCGGCAGCAGGCTTTGAAAATCCTGTCTGAGCTCTTCCAATTCAAGGTCGTTGGGATTGTTTAAATATAATCTCCTTATACTTTTTTCCTACAACTCGCCATTCCGGTGTTCTAAAATTAAATTCCAGGCAAGGGACTATTGGGGGGGGGGAATCTCAGACCGAGGCCGCACATGGACCACACATTTAAAGGCAGATGACTTCCTCCAGAGAATCCTGGGAACCGTAGTTTTGCTGCCTCACTGAACCACAATTCCAACAGCCTTAACAAACTTCTGTGTGCACACCGTATGTTTAAGGGACGTGGCTCCCCCCAGAGAATCCTGGGAACTGTAGTTTACTTCTTGCAGAGCTATAGTTCCCAGCACCCTTAACAAACTGCAGGATTCTTTGGAAGAAGTAAAAAACAAAAACAGGGAAGAAATCTCTGCACTTAGAAAACCCAGATATCAGGGAGGAAGGTGGATAGGCAGAATCCTTTCCCTTGATACATTAGATGTCTGCGTGTGGGGAATGTTTTTGCGAGGAGGAGTCTTGCCTGGCTAGCCCCCTCCTGCACCCTGAAGCTGTCCAGTCTTCCTGACGCCTGTTTTCCACCTTGGTATAAACTAGGCCTCAGCACTGATTGTGAAGTTGGTGCGTTCAGCTGATCGCCCGCTAATAATAGATCGCTTTAGTTCGAACGTGCGCCAGGTGGGGAGGCATCCCTGCCCATTGCCGCCCCAAGCTCTGTGTATCCTTCAGCCCTTTAATCCTGCCCTGTGGATCCCTCCACCTTGTGCCTGTTCCTGCCACAGCCCCCCCTGGGCGAGGCTTTGAACGTCTTAAAGCAGCCTGCCACGCGCGGAATGAGGCCTATTACGGAGCCAGATCTCCCCAGGCTTGCCGACAGCCTCAGCAGGATTCAGTTCCGACAAACAAACCTCCACCATCAGCCCCCCCCCCACCCTTTGCCAGTTTGGGCTGAATGGCATGTTGCATTAATCACACATTTCACTGCAAGCAGCACCTTCGAGGGCAAATAGCAACTGTGGAAGCGGGAGATTGGAGGTGGGTTTTGGGCAAGGTGCTGGCGGGAGGAAGACCACATGCTTGCACTTTGCCGGAGGCACCCTCAAACCTGGATGTAACGGGAAACTTGGATTGTGGAAAGTTGTGGTGGCGCTTGAGAACCAGCAGTGTGGCAAGCGAAGAAGATATTGCTCCTGGAAAATTGAATAAAATGCACTCTAGTCTTGGAATCATTGATGGATCATTCTAAAAGTTGCTTTCCACCATAATGAGGACTACATGTTTAGCTTGTTTAAGAAAAGTCAATGTTTCGATGGTCAGGGATTCGGTGGGTATCACAGGACTTCCTTTGGTGCATTGCTCCACTCCTTAAAAATATGTAGGCTGGGCGTCAAAACCTTCGTCCAGGAGCCTCTGCAAAAGAATCTGCCTGTGTCATTTGTAAAAATGCAATGAAACTCAATCTGCAGATTGGATCTTTTTTAGACAAAATGTTCCTTAGGACTGTTCTCTCTTGCACACGTGCGCCCGCCGCACTTGCTTGCATGCGCTCCATTTGTATGATAGCAGCTTTTCATTTGGCTCTGGGTGTGAGCCAGCCCGTTGGTGAGAATTAACAGCGTGTTCCAGAACCCAATTCAGACACCAGATTATGTGCGAAGACGGCAGGATAAAAGAGGGAGGGTGCTGCTTTGCCCAGCTTCATAATGATAATAAACAGGCTAGATTGTGCCTGCTGTCAGGGGTATGAGCTATTGATGGCATTTCTCATACAAGGACCCTGAAGGCACTTGTGATGTCACTGTTCTTTGTTTTGTCTTTACCTTTGTGAGGATTCAAAAGTGTGTTCTGTTTGGGGAAATTCTGATGAAAATAGATGGCTTCAGAACAGGTCTTTTTGGTGCCATTTCCCTTCCCACCTCTCCTCGGCTTTGCTTGCCCACACTGAATTTTAGTCTGTTTGTTTTTGGCAACCTCCGGGTTCCAACCCCCCGCACACACACACATTGTGACTACACCGCAACATCCTTGGTGTCCAAAAAGCAAAGCACCGCAACCAGTTGGATGAAACGGGAGTTTGGGCAAATGAGGGCCGCTGAGGGGAAGTGACCGCAGAGGCAAAAAAGGGGAAATGGTGCAGAGAAGCAGTGGTTGCTGCCAGGGAAGCGAAAAGGTCCCAAAGAGCATTAACCACCTAAATATTTGGCAAGGTGTGCCATTTTCAGTAATTTGTTTAGCTGCCTTGAATGCTGTTACACAGGCGATATCCTCCCCATATGTTTAGCGGTTAGGAGGCCTCCTGTTCTCCTCATGAAACTACAGTTCCCAGAGTGGTTTCACAGTCAGTCCCTCTGGGAATTGTAGTTCTGTGAGGAAAATAGGGATCTCCTAACAACTCTCTGAACCTTTATCAAACGGCATTCCCCAGGATTCTCTGGGGGGAGCCATAGCAGTCTAAAGTGGTATGATACTGCCTTAAACATGTAGTGCAGATGGGGCCTTTCCTGGTATAATTGGATCAGGGCCTAAAAACAGGGTTTTCCCAAACTTGACTCCCCAACTGTTTTTGGACTACAACTCCCATCACCCTAACTAACAGGACCAGTGGTCAGGGATGATGGGAACTGTAGTCCAAAAACAGCTGGGGAGTCAAGTTTGGGAAACCTTGGCCTAAAACCACACTTCAGCCTGGTTAGAATAATATAGACCTCTGGCTAAGTGTTGTGCCTTGACCCAAGGGCTAGGAAAAGTCAGGACTCCCGGTTGGTATGGGCAGTGTCAGCACCTACAGCCATTTTAGTGTCCCCACGACGCCCTTGAATGTTGTGTTATTGTTATTATTTATTAAATTCCTATGCTGCCTTTTATCCGAAGATCACAGGGCGGTGTTGTGCTGAGGCACTGTGTGTGGAAAATTGCTTCCCTCAGCAACAGGACAGAGGAGAGCACAGCAGGCCTTGGGGCCTACATATATAATGTAGACACATGGTTTTGGCTCTCTGGGATCACCTGAGCCTAGAACCAGGAGGATTCTTATGCTCCATCCACACTATGCATCTAAAGCCCTATTATTCCCAATCCTGGAAACTGTGTTTCTCACATTTTAAGACATGTCTTATATTTATTTTTACTCCAAAAAAACACACCATGGCTTATTTTCAGGGGATGTCTTATTTTTTTTTGTTAAGCTTTTTGATTTTTTACCGGTATTAAGCTTTCAGAGTTTTGCTGGGTCGGGCTCGGTGCGGCGTGCGTTGCTGCCCTTGCCGGCTCCCGCTGGGTCGGGGCTCTCCCTCTCTGAGATAACTACGAGCTCTTCTCCTCCTCACCCCCCAGTCGTGACACGGCCGCCGCGCGGGCTTCCTTACCCGGGTTGCGAGGGCGGCGTGGCGACGGGCGGCGAGGGGGCCGGGGAAGGCTGAAGCAAAGGCGGCGGCGGAGGCAGCGGCGGGTCTTTGGGGCCGCCAGCGCCCGGCGAAGGTGCGGCGGGAGGCGGCAGCATGAGGTAGCAATGCGGAGGGGGTAGGCAGCGCACGCAGAATGAGTGGAGGCACGGCAGCAGCTTGGGCTGCCGGCTCTGGATGTTCTGGCCGCACACCCCGCAAGTGTCCAACAGGTTGAGCCGCGACTCTCTGTCGGCCCGGTCCGCGGGGCCTTGCCGGCTTTCAGCCTCGTTTTCCCCACCCATGGCGACAGGACCGGCCGCGGTGGGCCCTGCTCCCGCCATAGGCTCGTCCATTGTTCAGCGGCGGCGGCCATTTCAGGCGCGAAACGCCTCTCACCCAATGGCCGCTTCTGCTCTCACCCTCCCCCCGGCCTGCTCACGAGCGGAGCCCCGCCCCTTCACTGCCGCTGGGAGCAAGCGACGTCGGTTGCTCGTCGGTGTGATTGGCAGGCTGTTCTGGGCTTGGTCGAATTCGGGGTGGGGGATTCATTCAAGAAAGAGCCGGCAAAGACAGCTGTGTGCGCTGTGCCGAGCCCCGACTCAGCGGGAGCCGGCAAGGACAGTAGCGCGCACCGCGCAGAGTCCCGACTCAGCGGGACCCGGGAGAAACAGCAGCGCTCGGCGAGGCGCACGCTGCAAAAGCGCCATGCAGACCTGCTCCCACCACTGCTCCCACTCAGCATGTCTTATTTTGGGGGGATGCCTTATATTTTATTGCCTCCAGAAAATCGTGCCATGTCTTATTTTATAGGGATGTCTTAAAATGTGAGAAACACGGTAGATATGCGGGGTGGTGGTAAACTACAGTTCCCAGGATTCCTTGGCGGACAGCCATGACGGCTGGAGTGGTACAGTAGTGCTTTACATGTATGGTGGAGATGAGGCCTGAGTTGTGCTTGACGTCCCAACGTTGAACCTGCCCACAGTCTCCATCTCTGACCTATGGGCTCTATTGCTGTGTGGATTGGGGAACCGGTCCCTGCCCTTCGGAGTCAGCCGGTTCAAGTCTGCACTGCCTGATGGTGACGCCACCCCAAGTTTAATTTGCGCTCATGTTAAGATGTTTGTTTGGGGGGAAAGAGGAGGGAGGGAAGGAAGGAGCAAACGGATTGGAAGCATTCCTAAAAGAAGCAGTTGTCTCGTGCAAGTACATGCTAACTCTGTCCTTATATCATCTGGTGTCGGAACGAGCTTCCGGAACACTCTGCAACTCTCCCGCTTCGTGACTTGGATTCCAGCCTGGTTTTTTAAGTTATCAAACTCTCTAGTTTTTCTTCTTCTTCCCAGCATGCCTCTTGCTTGCATGTGGCGGATCTTCTTCATCCCTCTTGTCTTCTGTTCTTCTTGTTGAGGGTCCAAAGATTATCTCTTCAGAAGTTGACATAGCATAGGGCGAGAGGGGGGAACCTCTAGCCCTTCTGGTGTCACTGTGCTACACTGTGCTACAACTCCCATCAGCCGCAGCTAGCAGGGATGGTGGCCAAGGAGTTGTAGTTCAGGGCAACAGGTTTTCCCTGTCCCTTAGAGAGTCAAACTAGGACCAGGGAGGATGAGCTTGAATCTCTTCCAGACCTTGATTCTCGCTGGGTGACCTTGGGCCTTTCGCCCTGAGGAATATTTGGAAGACAAAGTTTATTGTTGAAAAATATATGGCAGTGAAGGGGAAATGGTGGCTGGACTATAATTCCCATTGTCCCCTGCTAGCATGGCTAATGGCCAGGGATGGTGGGAGTTGTAGTCCAGTAACAGATGTTCCTAATCCCCGGTGCAGGGGCTAAGAGTTTGCGCTATGAATCAGGACATTGCTTGTTTAAATCTCATCTCTGTTATGGACTCACTAGATGCTCTTTGCCAAGTCATTCTCTTTCTCAGCCTCGGCCCTCTCCCACAATATGGGGGATACTAATACTGACTTCACTTACTGTGGGATAATATCATGAGGATAGGATAGGAAGATGGGGGGAAATGGAGGTGGGGGTGGCAGAGAAATAAAAGGGGGCCTCTGGCTCCAGCCCTGCTTACTGCCATTCCGTAGACTCTTGACAGCTTGCACATGAGAAAATGCGGTCCTCAGTGGCCCAAATATCCCATGCACCCACCTTGCAGGGTTGTTTGCTAATCATGCCAGATGCAGGGTTGCAGCACAAATTGGAGTTCTTGGTAAGTAAGAGAAACAAAATGCGAAAAATTCCAAGATCTCGGGCCAAAAAGATGATTATCTATTCAGTCTTTAAACAATTTTACTTCTTTATGTTAAGGATAAGTTCCAGTTGAAATAAACTCCAGGACAAGGCCCTGTTTCGTAATTCTTCATCAGCTAGGTTTTCACGGTCAATGTGTACCAATTCTGTGTTAAGCTATTAAGATGCAGGGTTGCAGGCAGGGGGTTGTCTGTGAGTCTCTTTTGTGCTCTCGAAGGCACTCATTTGTTTGCCCTCTCCCTCTGAGCCCAGTCCATATTAGCACCTTTGTGGCTGTGCACATGCTCAGAGACAGGAGGTGAATGCAGGCAGCAATGTCAGAAAGGGCTGGGGTGGGCTCTCCTGCAAGGGTGTGGGCCTCAGCAGCTGCCCAGTGATGGCTACTCCCGGCACCAACCCCATTTACAAGGGCTGAGGTCTAAGCATCCAAGTTGGCTGCCCCAGCTGCTTCCGGTCGTAAGGGATGCTGAACTTTTGCAGTATCTTCTGGACCCGCGTACGCGTAAGTGCAATGCTTGGGCAAGCAGTTCTTTGTATATATTTTGGCACAGATGCCACTCCAGGAAAGGCTGGTCATTGCTTACAGGGGGAATGCAGCGATGGTTGGGCGCAAGTTTCAGCCAGCTTTTCCCGCATCTGCCTCGTCACTCTTTCAAAGCCGGGAGCGAGTGACTGGACCGTCCAGTCAGAAACAATTTTCTCGTTGTTCCTTTGTTCGACCTTGTTAAAACACACACACACACACTCACTCAAAGCAAGGCAACGCTCTAGCCAAAGCAGCTGTTGCTAGTCACCAAACGAGCCACACCAGGGACCAAGTTCCTGACCGTGTTCCTTGACCCAGCAATCTGCCGGAGCATGTCACAACCACAAAGCGTGATTAATTCATTCCCCAAATAGGAGGAGGATAGGCAGGGGTGGAGGCTGGGCTCAATCTTCCTGCAAAAGTTTCCTGAACAAATAAATGACAGAGCTTATAAAAATCGCACACACAAACCACTGGTCTTTCTTGCAGAGGATACCGGAGGAGTTGACCCTCGATGCCTTACTGGAAATGGACGAGTCGAAAGTGAAAGACACCATGAAGAGGTGCGGGGCCAGCACTGAGGAATGCTCCCGGCTCAACGGGGCTCTCGCCTGCTTGCGGAAAGTGACCCGCACAGGTAAGAAGGCTTCCTGGTCTGTTCCTGGAGACTAGCGGGTCCTCCAGTGGTAGATCTCTATCTCAGTAAGCAATAGGCAGCGTTGCTGCTAGTGACTGGTAGGGTGGGTGACATGGAGCCCAATGGCAGGTGGCAGCAGAGGTAATGACAGCTACTCTGTGGTCTGCCTATTGCGATCTATCATAAGAGCCTTGTTAGATCAGACCAGACGTCTATCTAGCCCTGTATCCCAGTGGCTATGAGCAGGTGTCATGGACTGGCTGGGTGTAGAGGAGTGGTGGGAGGCACCAGCTGGGGGACCCCCTAGGGAAGAAGGCTCAGAGAGCCCAAGGGTTGGTGGTGGGACGACGACGAGTGGTTGGAGGGAGAAGAGGGAGCAGACGAGGAGGAGGATGTATCGGAAGCCGAAGAGGTAACAGGACTTAGTGAGCAGGAAGAGGCTGGGGCAGAGAGCAGTCCAGAGGCAGAGGGAGAAGCAGAGGCTGGAAAGGGGGAGGCAAGAGGCAGAGATGAAGCAGGCTGCTGAAGAATCCAGGGGCTCTCCCACTCCTGCTGCGACCAGCTCCCCTCCCTCCCCCGGTCAACCAGAACCTGCAGAGGTATGAAGAGCGCGGAGCAGAGACAGAAAAGGTGAAGGAGCCTCAGATTGCTTGGGAAGGACCCAGCTGAGGAGGAGCCTTAGAGAGCGATGGGAAGGTAGGGGCCTTCAGTCCTCACAACTGCGTCATTGGGGCAAGAGCTTTGGGGAAGAGTTGCTGTGCTCATTAGGCTTGAGCTGTTTCCTTGAACAAAGAGTTAACTTCGCTGGTGCCTTGTGAGTTATTCTACCTTGACAGCAGGACGTGAGAGCAATAATCCTCCCTTGCTGCTGTTCCCCAGTAGCTGTTGATCAGCTCCTGATCCTGGACATAGGAATCAGCCATTGTCTCTTGCAGCTAGTGGGCATCCCTCCATGAACCTGACCGATCCCCTTTCTTAAAGCCGTCTAACTGCGATCTCCTTCCCACGTGCAGGTGGAGAGTACAAAGACGACCTGGTGTGGAATCTGCCAGACACGCGCCGTGAAGCCAGCTTGATGCCCCCCTCCGAACTTTCCCCCTGCCCCACCTCGCTCACGTGGACTCACGGCAGCTTGACGTCCCTGAAGGGGAACGGCCCGCAGGCCCGCTCCGTCTCCACGTCCACGCTCCTGTCCTCCTCGGACCAAGGCCCCCCCGGCAGCGCCGACAGCCTGTTGGAGTCATTTGCTTTCCCCACCCACTGCGGGAGGCGGAACCTCAGGACTCCCCACAGCATCACCATCACGCCCCCCACGACGCCACAGCTCAAGAGGGGGAAGCCGCCACGGACTCCCCCACCGCCCAGCCGGAAGGTTTTCCAGCTGCTCCCCAACTTCCCCACCCTCACGAGGAGCAAATCCCACGAATCACAGCTTGGCAACAGGATCGATGAAGTCCCTACTATGAAGTGAGTATCCTTCTCCTCCCGTTGCATTGTGGTCTTACTGACACGCAAGGGTTGCCATTTTGATGAGGCGCTGCCTCGCACAGAGTTGAACCCTTGGTTCGTTTTAGTACAATTGCTATCCCTTTTTTTTAAAAAAAAAAATTTGTTTAACAGGATCTGCGTACTGCTCCCTCGTAATTCGAAACCTCAAAGACGTTTACATTAAGATTACCAGTCAAAAATAAGTTAACATGAAATTTCCCCAACATAAAACCAACAGCTTAAAAAATAAACAATATGAAATCGAATTACATATGGAAACATGCCAGATTTACCATGTCTGGGTATGTTTGCTTAAATAAAATGTTCAGCACGTGCTGAAAGCTGTACAGGTGGTGAGCATTTTGTGTGGGGGTTCTGTTCCTGCCCCCCCCCCCGCGCGCATTGGCGGAGTGTGCATAAGCCTGCGTTGCCCCCATTATTCCCTCTTCCAGGTCCAAAAGGACTTGTGTGTCAGTGGTCATGTGTCAATTGGATGCACACAAAATGGGTGCCGCCTGTGCAGCGAAGGCACCTGCTTAATATCAGTGGACAGGGAGTCCCGAAGGGTAGGTATGGTTGCATTGAAGGATTGATTGCAAGTGCAAGACAGGCGTTGTGTGGTGTTTGTAAAATTGTCTGTTTCACAGATAAATCTGGCCAAATAGATATACTGTATATATGGGGTGAGGATATCTTTCAAGTAAACTGGTTCTAAACTGGTTCCTCTTACTGCAAGTATTGCAACGGCGCTAGAAAGCCGGCTGTTGCCACCCCCATTTTATAAATCAAGGAAATAGAGGCTGAGTTGAGCACTGGCCTGCAGTTACCCCCTTCTCTCTACAGATTGAAATTTTCTGTTTTATTTATTTGTTCATTTAATAACAACATTTATATACCGCCTAACTGTAAAAAAAACACACACACACAAAAACCAAGAACCTCTAAGCAGTCATATTGGCTTCTTGGAACCAATGCCAAAAATATTGCAAATGAAACCCAAAGGTGCATTATTATCAGGAGGGCTGCATTGCTTTGGTTCTGATGATTTCGGAGGAGCCGTAGCAAAGTAGACTAGCAGGTGCTTTGCTTGCAGAAGGTCCCAGGTTTCATCTCCAGCATCTGCAGGAAGGGCTGTCTGAAAACTTGGAGAGACTCTGCTGATAAGTGCACAGCTGTGTTCTTCAATGCTGGGTGTTGTTTGGACATTTTGTAATGGATGATGTGGGTTGCAACCCCAAGGATGTGCAGGGACCCAGCACTGAAGAACACTAATGTAGAAATACCAGACCAATGGTCTTGCTAATTTTATTTTATTGCATTTCATAGCATCATAGAGTTGCAGAGTTGGAAGGGACCCCAAGGGTCATCTAGCCCAACCCCCTGCAATGAAAGACTCTACTTCATCTTTTTTTATCCAAGGAGCTCAAGGTTCTCTCCCTCCTCATTTAATCCCCACAACAACCTTGTGAGGTAGGTTAGGCTAAGAAGCAGTGACTGGCCCTAGGTCACCCTAGTGAACCTGATGCCTGAGGTGGGATTTGAACCTTGGTCTTTCAGGTCTGGGTCCAATACTCTTAACCACTACACCACAGCATAGCTGCCAAGTCTCCTGCTGAAAAATGCGGGATCAGCAGCGGTGCGGCACCGGAAGTCGCTTCTACGCATGTCTGGACATGCGTAGAAGCGACTTCCGGTGCCGCGCTAACCATGTCTGGGCACTGGAAATCGGGCAGCGCCAGGACCCAAAATGGAGCCTCCCTGGCAGGTAGTAAATCCGGGGGATTTACGGTTGTTTTTTTCCATTCCGGGCTGCCAGCGGGAAACGGTTTAAAATACGGGGGTTTCCCGCGAAAAACGGGAGACTAGGCAGCTATGCACCGCAGTGCCTCATATAAGGTATATGACAGCTTTGTATATATTTTTGATATATCGCTGTGGCTCAAGTCTAACCTCCTGGTTTTTTTTTTTCTCTCTCTCTTTTAGATTCGGTAAGAAAGGCATTCTTTTGGCAATATTCTCGCCTTCGGTGGAGCGGGGGGTGAAAAAAACATGACCTCCGTAGATTTGGAGGGTAGCCTTTCGCTCAGCCTTCTGCTTGCCTGCATCTTGCACATTCTTCAGAACAGTAGGCCCAAACGTTCACTCTGCTGCGATTTCCAGAGTCCTCTGGGAAGAGGGGTTGGCTGTTGAACTGCTTTGGGAACCATAGCTCTGTGAGGGGAATGTGAGATTGTTTAACAAGATTGTTTAACATCTTCTCAGCACCCTGAGCAAATTGCAGTTCCCAGGTTTCTTTTTTTTGGGGGGGGGGGAAGAGATGTGTCTGTTAAAGTGGCATCATGGTGCTTTGAATATGTGGTGTGGATGTGGCCCTGGAACACCACGGGTCCCCTCCCCATCCCTCTTTTGAACATTCAGGCCTGCTCCCATTGCGTCTAGTCTGGGTTGGCTCTTTATAGGGATGGGTTGTTTTAAAACAGTTGTTTAAAAAAGAAATGGCGTCATGCATGAAAGCTTGGTTTAGTGGTGTGGCTGGGCTGAGTGCGAAGTGTGAACGATGACTCATTCCGAGCATGTGAGGAAATTCCAGTGGCAGATAATTTTTATGATTCTTTTGTTCTGCAGCCTTTAC